>NC_061489.1:18385110-19862411 GCF_022539355.2 Hippoglossus stenolepis | reverse complement strand
GTAAATCTCTAATACATATATTTAGTATTGTGTGCAATGATATCCTAATCAGTTTCAGAGTAGAATATTAACCAAAAGAATGTCCTGTCCTATTCACTTAATTTCACACTGATGGAAATTAATTGTTCTTTGATTCTGATTTTGTTCTTTGATTTTCACTACACCTGACAGATTTTAAATGATTCTGATTTGTCAAACTGAACTGGGGAGTGACACACATCCAAGATCACACCGTGGATTTTTTGAGAGTCGGATAAAAATATACATAAAAATATACACGACTGGAGCTGTGCAAAGCTTTTGAAACTGTGACAGAGTCAGCGGAGGAACAATAAATCTACCAATGAAAGCCATAACTGCTGCTCGCAGTCTGAAAGCAAATCTGAGCAAACTGGGAAAAAAAAAACACCTACTGAAGGACTTCCTTCTGAAAAGAAATCCATGTAGACAGTTACACATTTTGACTGGAATCTTTTATATTGTACGTTTTCTAATGATACGTGACAAGAAAGACGGAACAAAGAAATGTTGAGGGACATGTTCTGAACCTGTGCTGAAGTTATTTCCTACTTTCACGACTGATTCAGAGAATATAGTTCGTCACATCATTGTATCGGAAATAAGACACAAGCAGGGCAGTGAAATAGCCTCATTTCCCGCTCAAATCTCAACAATTCATCATAAAAGAATATCAGCAAACGTATACTTCACATTTACCAGGTATCAAATATATTCATTGTTTTCTTTTGCTCAGCCGGCAGTCTAATTTTATATTTGACAAGAAAATACTATATAAAATAGTGTTTATAAGGTTTTAACCTCAACATCCAAATTCTGCTGTTGCCGTTTGCCATTTTGTCCGCGGATTGCAGATCTTGGCACGTGTGCTGATATGTAGTGCCTTCATCTTCGCTCAAGGCTGTAAACGAATGTGTAGTGTTGCTAGCATACTTCCAGTAATCTCTCCCAGACTGCTGTGTGTGTCTGGTGGCCTGTGGTGCGGAGTCTGGCCCAGCATCCTCACCCAGTCTCCCACATTGCTTCACATATGGTGCTGCCTTTGTGTCAATTGTGCTCCGTGGGGTTTCTGATAATTAACAAGATGACAGACGAATGAAATGACAAGCGCAAGGTGGATTTGATCTTTCAGAGCCTTGTCTTTCTTGCGTTTCTTCGGTTGTACTGTGGCATGTTGAAATGTTTTAGAATAATTTCACCTCCTTCATAGAATCAAGTGCACTCCTTACAAAATGAAGGTGTGTTTGAATGCTTGTAAACTGTATCACAATGGATTTCTGCATGAAAAAAAATCACCATTATTAAAAGCACACATTCACTGAAGAACAGACAATCACCTCCTCATGGCTGGCTGCAGTATGGCTCCTAAACAACAACTTCTCCATGTTAGCAGATGGGACATGTCAAATTACACACTAATTAGATTAATATATACATCTGTCATCTTAGGTACTTCTCATCACACTAACACGTGTTCAGATGTTCATGTTTCAGATAAGTGTGGTTTTAATTAGAATGACTAATGACTGATGGTATCAGACGTATCTCAGTACGGCTGCTCTGCTCCCCCATCACTTCTGTCACCAGTGCAATGTGGCAGTGTCTGTATGCTGAATATTTTGGCTTCATTTTTGTGCATTTGGAGGAGGTATAGATGTGATGTCTATCTTTAAATGCAGTCGTTGGCTGGAACACGTTCACTAACAGTGAATCTATTGTGAAGACTCTACCGAGGACACTGCTCCTTCTTTTCTATACCATGCCAAGATGAACTCAACTAAAATGTACACTCCATTGCTCTCACCCAAAAGGGAGAAAAATAGAAACATATGTCCCGTCATCATCTAGTTCAAACATACAATTCCAATTACACAAATAGTTTTATTTATTTATTTGATATCATCAACCATCTTTTCTGCTTCTGCTGATATGATCAAAGGCCTTCATTATCAGGGCACCACTGCTTGCTGCAGACCCTAATTGGGGCCTCCGAAAAAGCAAGCAACATTTGATATAATGGCTTCCTCCTAAGCAGGAATGCCAGCCCTGCATTATGGCTTAGTTTTTGTATTGCTGAGTTCCCTGAGGGAAGGACAGAGATGTCATCATTAGTGGGCAGTAGACTATGGCTGCGGTGCCCGCGATGACTGCCGAGGTCTATAAAGTGGTCAGTCAGACCCGTGGCCTCGTAGCTGTGTCTGCTCTCTGTTTTCCATGTCTGACTTCCATCTGCCCATGAGCCCCTTCGCCAGTCTACTCCCGCTGGTTGCTTTTGGGAACTAATGATGAAGGAAGCTTTGTGAAGACCTGGAAAGGGCAACTCTTCTTCTTCTCCTCGGAGAAAAAGAGGGGAAAAGTCAATGTGTTAAAGTTTATTAACTAGGCTGACCTTAACACAAACAATTAACATTTTCAGAAAAACAGCCCCTCCCATGGTCTTCCTCTTCTCAGTCCTAATCTTCAACCTCACCAACATCAGCACCAACTATTTTCCATTGTTTCCATAAGGGCAACTTAACAGAAGAAATAATGGAAAACCAGCTGCATGTATTTCTAAGGCAGTTGCAAGGTGATGTGGATTATGCAGTAGAAGGTCAATTATCTGAAGATCCCCGACATGTTCAGTAATTGGCTAAGGGCCACTACTGTCACAGTAAAGAGCCAACAGTGATTATGTGACCTTATCTGCTCACTCTGCTACCGAACCTCTGTGCAGCATGACTCCAACCCTGTCTCATGAAGATATTAATATATGGAGTGAAAATGTTTTGTTTTGACTGGTTTACAACTCAAAGGATGTTTTTTTTCATTCAAGCTGTATTAATTAACAAATCAATGAAGAGCCTTACATTTATATACTTGTTCTGCAATGGGCTCTAGAAAAAGTCCATCAAAGGGCACAGATCTAGAGCTATTGGAATGGTTGTACTCTGATTATTTTTTTAAAATATATATAATTCAAACTCTTAGCCAACCAGGTAAGTTGAACAGGAACACACTCAGCAGCTTCACTCTTTGCTTAAATGGCCTCTTTTCTCCTTCTCCTGTGAAAGATACTCTGTCATCCTTGTCCATGAGGTGATTTTTATCCTGACGTGTGTGTGTGTGTGTGTGTGTGTGTGTGTGTGTGTGTGTGTGTGTGTGTGTGTGTGTGTGTGTGTGTGTGTGTGTGTGTGTGTGTGTGTGTGTGTGTGTGTGTGTGTGTGTGTGTGTGTGTGTGTGTGTGTGTTCCCTCTGTCCCACTTGTAGAACCTGATAAAGAACCTTCCAGAGCAGAAAGAGCTGAGCGCACTAGCGGAACTAAAGGGTGAATATGAAGAGCTGGTGGAGTCGGAGCAGTTCAGCATTGTGGTGAGTATAATTTCCTGTGGCTGGACAGTGGTTTTTGGTTGGACCATGAAATCCACACATGTCTCACAATTTTGAGGAATGCATCACCAAGAGTTGCAGTTATGTTTAATTAAAATGTCGCGAACAGTCTAAAGGGCATTTCTAATGAAAAGAAAAACAGAAAAAGAAAACGTAACCGAGGTTCCAAATGACAGAGGCTGTGATTAAAAAGGAAGTACTTTTAAGGCAGGCAAAGAGAAGGTCAATCATTTTTGATTAGGATTCAGTATTGGGAACTCTGTGAGTGCCATTTTTTGACATCAGATGTCAATCTTGTCCCGCAATAAAAAATCATACCCTGAGGCGATGAATCCTGTTTGTAACAAAGTTCTTTGAAAAGAAGGCTGCTGTAGTCAGCTGTCTTGATAGTGTATCCTAATCCTCGCATTGATTGACAATAATCAGTCCCAACTTGTGCAGTGGTAGGATAAATAATATATTGCTTCATATGCCATACTGTTAACTTGGAGTCAGGGACATCATAGCCTTTGTTATTATTCATCAGAAGAAGTTTTCACCCCAAGATAGTTTTATTAGCAGGTAATTACAGCTGTGATTGTGTATGTAAAGGTTTTTGGGTATATGTATTAGATTTAACCACATACAAGTTGTTGTTATGCTCCGTGTCAGACTACTGAGATAACAAAAAGTGTTAAAAGTGTTATTTTTTATACTTTATACTTTATACAATACAATCACAGAGGTACATTATACAATTTTACAACCGAAATGTTCAGTGAGGTTCAAGGATCACAGATGTTCCCCCTGTCCCCTAAGTTATTCTCTTTACTTGTTACACACTGCCTGTGTCTTTTAGGAGATGTGATGAAGCAGGTGGCGGCAGTTTCACTCATGATCCCACCAATGTTGTGACCATATAACTCACGACTGATGAAGTAGCTCCTCAATGCAGAGCTATTAAGTTCCCTCGGGAAATAAGCCATGTTCAAGCTTTTCTCTGCCTGAGCTGTCATCAACGTGCTCCCTTTCATCATGATTTCTCCTTATTGTATACACAGCAATTCAAGTGAGGGGGTGGGGGAGGAGCTGCGTCTGTGTGTGTGTGTGTGTACGTGTGTGTACGCGCAATGATTTGAGGTGGGTGGGAATGTTGGTGTGGGGGAGCGGGGGGTATTGTTACGCACACTACTTGCTCATACTCAGGAATACATTTCAGCAGTAATGAAACATTATGGGCTGGATCAAAAGTTGCCTTCAAGCAGCGGATTATGCAGCAATCTGTAGAATGTGTCTGTGGCTGCTGCTTTGCCACATATCTTACACCCAGAGCCCTATTTGTTTTAATTCCCTCCCATTTTCATTTCCCCTCCTTTTTTCCCTGGCTTCAGTGATTCCCCCGCCCAAGCCTTTTCCACAAGTATTGATTGGGGCTGTAAAATTATTTATTTATGACAAATCTGTTTAATGGGTGCTTTCTTTGTCTGTATGAAAGTCAGGAAACAGGTTAATCCCACTTTCTACAGAGGGTAGTTGATTTTCACGTTATTAAAACTTGTTACAGACGTGTTTACACTGGGGAATTAACATGGATTTCAAGGTAGCGCCATAAAAGACTTGTTTAGGCTTTATTTTCTGTCCTAAAATATATCAGTTTTTTAAAGATGGTTACTGACGGTTGCAGTTGAACATGTTGGATTGCTCTCGCTATAGAATTTCAACACCAACTAATTACACCCCTTTCTTTTTTTTGCGATCTCTTTAGATGAGTTCGGTGAAGCTCCTTCGGTCGCGTCTCAACGGCATTCTGTTCAAGCTGACGTTCGAGGAGCAGGTGAACAACATCCGACCGGATATCATGAATGTGACGTTTGCCTGCGAGGAGGTGAAGAAGAGCGAAAGCTTCAGCAAACTCCTGGAGTTGGTGTTGCTGGTCGGCAATTACATGAATGCGGGCTCGAGGAATGCTCAGACGTTTGGTTTCAACGTCAATTTCCTCTGCAAGGTAACACACCAGCAAGTCAAAAATACACACATGAAAAGTATGTTGTTCAAATGTATGAAGCATTAAGTGACAATAATGAGCAATCACATCCTTACAGTGTGAATGGATTTAAGGTTGTTGACATCTAACTCTGCTACGTCCAGCTCCTGGGTTGGTTGTTGGTTTTATTACTATAAACTAACCAACAATGGCAGCACTTCCGTTCACTTCCAGGTGAAATCACAGCATGCAGAGGTGTGAAAGATTGAAACTTGTCCCACTCTCCTGTGAGACAAGACAATTCTTTTGCAGTGTGTTCTGAGAGGAAGATTCCTTTAGTTTGGAGAGTGTCAGTCCCACTGCAGACAAGGCAACGGTTAGTCATGTCACAAAGAAAACAAGTTGCTAAAGTTACGATTTTAAAATACATAATTTATTTTATATAAATAGAATCACAACATACAATGTTTTTACACTTTAAGTTTTAGAAATCCTAGTGCAAATCAGAAACTGTACAGTTTATTCAGCATTAATTTAATAAAACTACTGACAAAACATTGAGATAGTTTTGATGTGAAGTATATGAACAAACTAATGTTTGAGAGTCAGCATGAGAGTCTAATTTTACATCTCAGTATCTGGTATGAATCTTGTGGGGTCGAGGTGACACATGGTTGCATGCGGACAGTTCGCAGAGCTGCCAGCATCTTCTTCGACAGCTGATAGTTGAATGATGGACATTCAGTTCTGCAGACACTGACTTAATCAGCATCTTGATATGCCAGACCCTGTCAGGTGGATGGATTGTATTGGAAAAGGAAAAGTGCAACTCCACAAATTTAAACAGATTTAAATTTAAAATATGAGAGAAACAAGCCTTAATAATTGAAAAATTAGAACATAAACATGACTGCGAAAAAATACAAATGATGATTTTCTGTAGTATCAAAATCGTGCATAGTCAACATATTTGGGCTCATTTTTCTTGGCTATCACATTTATAAGACAGCAGTGTATCAATCTCTTACTTCCCATTTTTATGCAGATGATTATTATTTCATTCCTAAAAGTTTTCAATCTAATTTCAATTAATTAGTTTAAAGTGTATGAACACATTTTTTTAATATTCAGTTTTTTGAAGGTTCTCTGAGGATATTGTTCCTCCATTTCTTTGGGGAGAAAAAGGAAATCCTGGCTCATAAATAAATACACCATCAGCCAAATGTTCCTAAATGTTCAACAACTTAATGTTGTCTACTTGGAGGATAAAAATCCGGCATCATCGTCATATCTACCAAACTGATAACAAAAAGAACAATATTAATGACAGCCCGAAAGTTCACTTTTGTTGTATTGTCCCTTTAAAGCGGCTTTGGCACCACATGGTTGTGTAGAATAGGCAAAGCTTTTCAATATCTTATCTAATGGGTGATAAAACTGATGAGGATGTTTATTGAGCAGTCTGCAGAGTGTTTTCAGGACTCGTGGGGATGCTGAAGCCGGGGGAAGCCTCCTCCCAGCGCTGCCTGTGGTTGCCAATCAAGCAGTGGGAATTAACAAGTAAAATAAGTTGCATCATCCATCTTATAAGCAGCCAGTGTGGAAAACTTGAAAGACTCTTGTGAAGCAGTGCTGTTAAATGTAGAAAAGTAAAAAATCGAATCTCCCTTCAACAATCATTTCAAATCAAATGTTAAAACACTCAACGTGGGCTTTTTTTCCATATGGGGAGCCCTATTGTAATTGCCATAAGCCACTGCCGTACACATGTATTTGAAGGCAACATGTGAGAAAGGGACTGTATTGTGAATCCAGTGTGCCTTCGGTATTCCTGCGAGCTGACTGAATCAGTGTGGAGTGTCAGTGTAGAGCCTGGTAACGCCTCAGGGGGCTGATTGGGCCATTATTGATGGACAAGAAAAAAAAGTCTGCTTTCTCACTTTAGTCAATCAAGTAAATGGCCCCCTGGGTGGCAGGTCGCGGGTACCTAATGGGCTCATCAGGGAGGAGCAGGCTGGTGGTGGGAAAGAGCTGCAAGGGGAAGGGCACGGGCTGACCCTGCTTCACCTTCAGCCCTCCACTATAGCCCCTTGTCCTGCCAAGGACACACACACGTCTCCTGGGAGCCGTCTTGGGCAAATCTATTCTTTCAGCCAAACAACCACTCAGGCTTTACAAGAAATGTGGACTTCACTTCATTCGTCTGATAAAGATTTTAGCAAACATGATGGGGACTTTTAAATTTAAAAAAAATTATACATAATTTTTATACAGTAAATGCCCTCTGCACATACATTTGTAATTGGGATGAAGTAGCATCGCTGTGTTCCTTTTATTCACCCCAGTGGCCTTGTGTATGTATTTGCTAAACAAATTATGAATTATTCAAGCATATTTAAATGAACTGTGCCCTCTTCTTAGACAGTATAGTAATTATATTGTATGTGCATGTATACAATGTGTCCATTGTGTGCTTTAGGTCCGTCTGTCGAAGTTATATTGAATAGTCAAATTGAGTTTGTTTTTTTTCTAAATAGAAATGTAAATGGACAATTGTTGGCTTGTAATCTAACTACCTTGCCGCTCTAAATGCTCAATGTGTAGCAATATATTGTAGTAACTGGTTTGGGATTTGGAATAATACCACCTCAAGGCAATTCATGTTATGAAAGATTGAATGATATAACTGCCAAGAATTCGCTTTCAGCAACACAGTAATGAAGCAATGTTTCTACATTTCATTTAAATGGACATATTTGTTCAAAGGACTAGCTTCAGACACACAACACCGACTTTTAAAACTAATGGCAGCTGTGAAAAAGCATTATATGTGGTCAGTTTTAAATAAAAAGTATTTGAGTTGAAAAATGAATGTAGCTGCAGCTGTTTAATGAGACTCGTTCAAAGCTTAAGGATTCAGACAGTGAAAGCCTCCCTCACTTTTAGTTTTTAGCATAAACTTTTGAATGTCTAGGACGAGTGATGGTCAAGGATTAGAAATGGCCAGGACTCTCACACAGACCGGCTCGATACAACCTGTGCACAGATACTGGTCCAGTTCTCACGATGCCCTAAAGCTGCATTGATTGGAATTCCTGATGTAAAACATTGTGAAAATAACATCACTGCCACGGGGCTTTATATAGGATTCCCCTTGCCCTCACAGAGGCCCTCAACAGAATATTATCCACCACTAAAACCACCTTTCCCCATTCAAATACTGTAAATCTTCAACTGCCATAAACATACACTTGTAAAAGATCCTTGTAGTGACCATGTCAACTTTTTCAATCAACATAAAAATATGTATTTCATATATATATAACAAAGCATTTTAATATTGCATTTGTTAACAGTGTTGACCATATTTCCTCATGATATCTCCTCTGGAGGTTTTAACTGTGTTTACAGTATTGAACAAAACCAGCCCTTGAGACACATATGTTCAAATTGTTTGTTATTATTATTAAATATATTTAAAAAATAATAATATCCACAGTCCAAACATTATTTCTACCAGAGAGAAAATGCATTTGGTTTATTGAGCATCTTAGTTGCAAACGATAATAGTAATATAAATTAAAAACTTTAATGCTCAGTTTCCACAATTTTATTTTTAGTATAACATTATTAAATGAAGTCCCAGCCTTTTTTTGAGAATGATAAGTCATTATTATTTATATTTATAACCCTCAATTCAAAGTTTCAAATGTGGATAAAGATATTTCAGGGGGCTGTTGATGAATTGGTGAATATAAATACTTGGACATGGTCATCTCACAATGCTAGTATCTCTCCAGTTTCATCATGTCATTTTAGCGGTTACCTTATTACCTGAAGCCACAGGGGTTCTTCACTTATAGCCACTGTTCCCAGTTTGCACATTCTCCTGCTGATTAGTTCATGTCCGAGTTATTTTTCTAAACCATTAACACATTGTATCTGTGAAGCAATAAATATATATTGCGAGCTAAAAATACAGGACATATTGTTCCGTGTTATTTATAACAATTGTTTGTTAACATTCACAATGTCTTATGTTTCTCTTTCTCACAGTTCACCCTCTCTTAATTACATTTTACTAATATTAGTTTGCAGACAAATTCAACATACTGGACCATTTTTTTTGTTTGGTAATGACAGTCTGGGGTATAACAATAGACGAATTAGAATTTAAAATCCATGAAATTAAATTGTGATTACCCAACATGAGCAAATGATTGATCCTCATCTAATGAAAGTTTGTGTGTGTGTGTTTGTGTTGGTGTCTCATATGCCTCCGACTTTCAGTAATTGTTTCAGTTCACTAATGCTTCAGTGTGTGTTTGAGCGAGCGCATACACACGTGTTTGCATGTGCACAGGTGTGGGCATGTCCAACTGCAGGCTGTTTACAGCACAGATATTATCAGTATGAGTACACAGAGGTGGGTTGTGCTAATTAGCTTTCCCAGCATGCCATTCGAACAGCATGGCAATCACGGTGGGGAATGAATATGAAACAAGTTTCCTATGCACTGATGTGCACTCACACACACACACACACACACACACACACACACACACACACACACACACACATCTGTGCACATACTCGGCAAACACAATACACTACTAACATTCAAACTTTTCTGACTCACTCTTGTATGTGTGTATGTACCGTATGTGAGAGTTTGTATTTGTTGAGCCATACGTTATTGGTTGTGAAAGTGTGTTACATTAGTATCATCACAATGCAGTTCCATTTTAAGTCCATCTCATGTACTCTGTTTCCTTCCTGTTGACTGAAGTACCTATTACATGCAGTCCCTTATTATCTTGGTGGCCATGGACTGCACTCGTACTTGCTTCTTGAATCTGTTTGCGACCGTGGTTGTTGCCATCAAGTAGACACAGAGGGGTTTTGTTATACATTCAGTCTAGTTAGGTATAATGTATGATCACATATAAAGGAAATTAATTCAAAGTAATGTTACTCTATAATTCTGTTTTCATACAACTCTCAGTCTCTCTCTCTTAAAACTAAAGAAGATCAGGGTTTTTCTTTTGCCTCCTCCAAGATCTGTCTCCTGTTCCACACCAGGTCCTGACACAATACTGATCATTTTACATCTAGTTCATAGTACAACTTTAAGTTGTTTTAATTCAGACTGAGTTTTTCTTATGATTGTGTAAATATCATTTTAGTAAATAGCAAAGTACATTTCTTTTTTTTTTTTATTGAGGAAATCAGGACAGAATAATTTACTTATTTGGCCAAATCCACAAGTATTTTGGAATATTCTCACTTGGACTTTCCATCATCATATCATAGGATATTCTAACCTGTTCATTTAATGTCTGCTGCTTTTTATCAATTCATTTTAACTTTGATTCGGATGTTATAAGTACTGTTTGTCTATGTGGCTTCACTAAGCCAGATATTTATAAAAATGTGTAGTTCAGATCATTTAACTGAGTTATGAATATAAGGTAAATTACCATAAAGAATTGGGTCGCTCAATTCTTTTCTCTTTTTGTTTTTAGCTGCGGGACACAAAATCCATCGGTCACAATACAACACTTCTTCACTTCCTGGCTCAGAAGTGTGAAGAGAGTCATCCAGAGATCTTGGGTTTTCCGGACGAGCTGGAACATGTGGAGAACGCCAGCAAAGGTATGTGTCTGTGTCCTTATGTCATGAGACCATCACACATCACAGCACCCACATGTACATTAAAGTACGTAAAGGGACAACATCATCTGATGATGAACACAGTCTACCAAAGGCTAAGGTCTTTACTTGAGCTGACAAAACCGATCCACATCAACATGTGCAATGTATTTTTAACCTTGCGTTCTGTCTGTTTAAGTTTATTTCCAACACTTCCACACTTAATCTGTTTCATCCCTTGACGACAGCTAGCACTCTCTCTGTGACAAGAATAGAGTTGTGTGTCTGACCACACTGTCATTCAGCCTGTCAATAAACTAATTCCACTCTAATTCTATTCTCAAGCATTTGGTGGAATCCCTGCAGGCTTATTTACTGTTTTAGTCTCATAATTGGTTATTTAATCTAATTCAACTAATTATGCACTTGACTGAGGCTGCCAGCGATTGTGTAAGTGGACTGAATAGTCTTCATGCTGTGTGTATATTAAGATGTCTATATGCACAAATGTTGAATTATATCGACTTTGTCATTTTGTGGAAATGAATAATTCAAGGATAAGTCTGCTAATTGACGGAGGCAAGTGAATACAAGTTTCCAACAAAACAAAAAAACCTCAAAAGAAGAAAAAAAAGTTTACTTTGGGCTCACCTTGCTTTGGTTGTTCCATTGATCTTTACCCACAGTTAAACTGGAGTTTCATTGAGACTCCCTCTCTACATGTTAAGAGATTGAAAGTTCCAATCCATCAAGAATCCTGCACAAATTCCCTCCTCCTTTCTTCTCCGTGCTATTTAGGATTGTGTTCTTGCCACACTTGTCCTTCACTCCATACATTTTACTTTGGCACGTTTAAGCAAGTGGAATAAGGAAAGATGACGTCCGGAGCCTCTAAAAAATCACTGTCGTTAAATGTACTTGGTGCAGATCACATAGGAACCCAGTGATTGGAGTCCATGTCCAAGCTCTTCTCTTTGGGAAGCTTTTACCAGCCTGTAGAACAGTAGAGCATCACTGAGTTATTTAAAACTCTCTATCTCAAGATCCTTTACAAGCTTTTTCCTGTTAAATAAATCTGTCTTTATACACTGCGCGTTTCCAGAAGTCAAAACTATTTATACATGATAGCCTCGTCTGATGTCAATGCTTTTCTTCAACCTCCCCCCTATTTGTTTTCATTTAAGTTTCTGGTGAAGCAATTTTCCACAGTTGGAAAAAAATTCTTATTTATTTTGAAACCCATTAGCTGTTGTCATGGCAACAACCACTCTTCCAGGGCTTCATAAGCAAAATATAGATTATAATCATTATTTATAATAGAGTAGATCAAGTAATTAATAAAGCAACACAATAAAATTGCATCAAAACCAACTAAGACATGCATGCAAGACTTAAAGTTGACTCTCATCCTCTCATAGGTAAAGAAATATGTTTGTGCGTTCTTGCATTGTGAGTTTCATGTCAACACACCTGTTCACAGCAGTGTTGCCCAATCCTGTGATTTCCTCAAGCATGAGCAGATTGTTGAGTAAAGGTTGATTCAGAAGGACACTGACATCGGTCTGTAATCAAACAGCCATCTGCAATGGCAATTAATATATTTCATTATTAAGTGCAATCAGGCCTGGGATAATTGCCCTAGAAAATCATGACTTCCACTGCCTTGATGGACAGCTTCAGACTTTCCCTCCTCTGTTGCACATTTTCTCAAGGAAACTGGATCGCCACCTTGCTATTGTATTGATCTTGACACAGTTTTTGTTCCACCCCCATTCAAAATGGTCTGTTTCCTATAGTAATTCATGGCAAGCCTACAAATAATTAAGTATAGGGTGATGCCTAATCATTGTTAAATGCATCACTGATAATCAGTGGCCTGTGATACCATTTGGTGAGGGTGAAAATAGATTTTAAAATTTCCTGCTGTGCTGTTTTTATCCATTACTGGCCTCCTATGTACCGTCAGTGCAGACACATGTGTATCGTTGGCAAGTTTGAGCTGTTGTGGTGAAGCACTTGTTCATGAATAACTCAAACAGCCAATCTAATCTTCATGTTTGACCCCAGTACGTTTTATATCTCAACAAAAGAGATTGGAGTAGTTTATTGCAATTAAAAGGTCTGACGTTTCCACTTACCCTCATTGAATTTGATAGAACAACTTAGATCTGAACACTGTATAAGGAACATCTCATTTTTCTTCATTTAAAAAAAAAAAAAAAACTAGGTTACCCTCAAACAGATGATGGTATATTTTATTCCATCAGAAATCAGTATGCCCATAGACTTGCCTGGCAGCAGATAGTGGCCTGACGGAGCTGGAGGTTAACAATAACTAAGTCCAGCAGATAGAGATGTTCCCTGAGGAGAGTTTTCCTCTCTCCCAGGATCCAGCCATGATCAAAGACGGATCTGTATTAAGGTCAGTTTTGATTAAAATTCACATGATTATGTGAAGAAGCAGGGCCGACAATCTGGAGATGTTCCAGATAGGGTCTGGACAAGGAGAAGGGCAGAGATTTTTACCAAACAACCCACTGTTAATACATTGGCCCAAATGAAATATGAGCAGAAATTATGTATCTAAATAATATTACGGCCTATTAAGGAACGTGTAATCACTTGACGCTAAGTGAAGGTTAAGTGGTTAAGTTGTGAGGATGTCATCATCAGTATTAGGTTATTATTTTGGTATTTTCTGTTTGTTTTATGTGCGGTACCGTATATATTTAAAAAAAGAAAATGTATCTGGATTACTATGCAGTCTTGGCAAAGTGACCATCCTTATTTAACCTGAGTAGCATTTGTCCCAAATCAATATTTATCAAAACATGTGCTTTCATAGAGATACTGAGTTGCAGTTGTAATAATACAAATATATAGTTTATAGTAATAATATATAATATAGTAGGCCCACTGAATTAATTAGGTTATTGGTTAGTGGTAGTTATAAAATATAAAATGTTGCTAGTGAGCACTTACTGCATTTAAAGACATCAAATATATTTTGACCAAATTTCCCTTAACTATCGTCTTTGTATCCAAACTGCTCCATACTTCACTGTGAGCTCCATCACTCTCTGATCGGAGGATCTGCAGCCTCTCCTGACACCATGTCATCTTGGATCTCTTCTGATAAATCACGGTGAGGTGAGGGTTTAAAGGGGGTTGGTGCTGCTGAAAGGCGCACCGGCCTCCTGAGCATCGAAAATGCTCTTTTATGTCGTCTCAGTTCCCCCTTTGCCACAATAACTGCTCACACACTATCACCACTGCATAGAGGGTAAAAAACATTCAATCAATTGTGGTTAACATTATCATTGATGCACTTTTTACATCAGTTTTGCCATTCAACTCTGATCTGTTGTGTTATGCATTAATTTGCTAATTTAATTGATGGTAAATGGGCTTTGCTTAAAGTGTGGTTGCTGGGAGACTTGTGAGGTATTTGATTGACTTTCCAGAAACATTGACTTACTGTGTTTAATTGATGTGATATAGTGTATTTCCTCCACCTTGATTGATTCTCTTGACCTTATTTTCTGATTTCAGACGGCACTTTATTGTTGAATTTCATGAGCAGTATATTTTAAAGGTCTTTTTTTACTAACTATACACATAAATAAAGAAAATAATTTGTTCAGACATTCATGCCCAAACTTTCACGAAGAGCTAAATTCTTGTGACATTTACTCCGTCGCTTCTGTTCCACTAACTTGTTTTATTTGAGTGTGGGTGACATGGTGCTGATCACATCAGATCCTAACATTACAATGCATTTCCCGTCAACTTCCTGTTCCTCACCTGCCTGAAATCCTTTGTGTAGTCAATACTGACATGGATTTAAATTCTCAGACTCTGAGACAGATTAGCTTCCGGCCGGATGTGCATATCCCTGTCGTGATTTGTTGCTAATGAGAGAACAGTGCAAGGCTGGACAGTGGGTGCACACAGCAGTGCACTGCAGTGTCTCTGTGTCAGCTGACCAGGAGTCAATGTGTGCATATGTTTCTATACTATGAAATGTAGCCATCAAGTCTCATAGAGTCCACTATTTTCATGCCCCTGACCTCATATCAATAGCAGAACAGCGAAGCCTTGGGAGAAATGCCATTGGCCCGCTTGCCCTGTTAAATCCCCCCCAGAGATGAATATGTGGGGCTCGACAATGGGAACTAAGTCTGTGTGGTGATTCCACTCAATCAGTGGTGCAGTGACAATCTGTCTTGACAATCCGGGAAAAGAGGAAATATGACACAAATGTTCTCATAAATCTATTTAGTATAAGGCATAGCCAAGGGCAAAGTACTTTGGAGCCTGTGAGAGAGAAAATGGAGAATGAGGGAAGGAAAAAAAGATGGGCTCTGAGGATATTAATACCACTGTGAATATATCTATTATCCACATTCATTTCAAGGCACAGCAGCATAATAAAGCAGTGCCCATTCCCCATTTAAACTCCTAGCTGTACTCAGCTCTGTATTACGTAGACAAAACGACTTTCTGGATGGGGAGGAACATAGAAAGGATCATTTGTCTTATGGTTTCAATAGAGTTGCAGCGAATCGTTGGGTTGAGAGGATGTTCCCCCTTTTCTCACTGAAGTCAGCTGTTGAAGCTTGAAATAGACTGGACGCCTTTTCTAACCAAACGCTCCCGTATTTTTGCATAGATGCAGAAATGTGAGTTGTTTTCGTCTTTGAATGAAACTCGAGAATTCATGTCAAGGTGAAATTACTCTATATATTTTTTTTTTTACAGCTTTATATCCTTAATATAGGCAGTGTTGATGCAAAGGAAATAACCAAGCTCAGAATTTGTAACTGTTTCTACTGACCGCGATTCACAATCTAAAATATATTGAAATACTATTTGATAACAGATAGAATTAATTGATGAACACATAATTCGATTGTAGTTTTGAATAGGTTTTCAATTTGCGCAAATGTATAATTTATCAAATCATACAGACCATAAATTCTAATTGAAATGGGGAGATGATTAACTGAAACTTTTACTGTTTGCATCAAGGGTGCAGTTATAGACGCGTTGCATAAAACAAAATGTTGCCGTTATTTCCTTATGCCATTGTTTCCTTGTTAAATAAATCCTTGTAACAACCCTTCCACCCTTCTTTGTCCCTATCGAAATGATTTTATGTTGTCTTTTCTGTCATTATGTTATTTCCCATTGAGGCTTATTGTGAATTCATTTCAAATCTGATTCAGAGAGAGAGAGAGAGAGAGAGAGAGAGAGAGAGAGAGAGAGAGAGATGTCATTCACTCAGGTCACAGATGCCTGAAGCATGTGCCATGGTGTTTGCTGTGTGTAGGTACCATTCTTTGATAGTGGGCTACTTACACAGAGCAGAGGAGATCGATAGACTGACAAGACACTAAGTTTAGTTTCTCATCCTGCTGCTCTTCCAGGTTGTAAAGTGAACTTTAAGCCCTAATTGCATTTCCCTGCAGAAAGGCACAGACAGAAGGGAAGTGAAGGGGCATTCAGGAAACAGCTGCATCACTTTGCTGTTATGAATAATTATTGGGGTATTCACGGTTATCAAATGTAAATGAATAGAGCTTTGTTTGCAATGACAGTTTTATTTAGCACCTTGACCTTTTTCTAATGTGCTTCAGGCGCCAGAGTTTTACTCCTTTTATTTCAACATACAGACATAAACTGCATGTTATTTTTGGCACTGGTTACCACCAACAGCACCAACATCCGACCATCTCAACCTCTGGAGAGGGGGAAAAAACTAAATAAATAAATATATAATCAATTTCACACTCAGTGAAACTCCCCTTCTTAGATTTGTAGTCAAACTTTTCCATTCTCCCTCAGAAGTAATTGAATGACAAGCTGATTTAGGTGCATATTAATATTCTCAATGGGAATTCCATTTGCCATTTAATCGTGAGAGTTAATGGGGTGTGATATGAGGCTCAGGAATGTGCAGCATTTCAACTTTATTGCAATTTATAAAGTGGGGAATTGCGAAGTAGGTGAACGCGGAGACGGTTTTCTAAATTGGGATGTTTTTAAAGATACGCAGTTTTCATCTTTTGATGCACAGGTAGTTAGTGTAATATCAGCCACAGTTTTACAAATTAGACCCCAGGCTGTGTTCATCATGTGGCGTCAGCTCGAGATCGTGTCGTCGGGATGCTTTCAGTGAGACGCTCTGTAGTGCACATAAACTCTCCGAGAGGGAGAGTTCCCCTGCAGCCCGGAGCTCACAGCCCGAGACAACAGTCTGGTGTCTTTGTCCCTGTATGTACTTGAGGGGCGCGGCCAAAGTCTGGATGTATAACCTTTTGAAAATCGGTAGCGAGACCTGGAGATTGCGGCTCACTGATGCTTTCCCTTCCAATCTCCCTGAGATAGAGAGGATCTGCAAGGAAGGAGTGAAAAAGCCCAAATCCAGGCAGCACAAGCTGGTGGAGCCTAACTGTGCCCAAGATGACTATAGATGGCTGTAGTCACTAGTCACAAATATTCCACAATATTAAATACACTTTTCTATTCATATTTTAGAAGAAAGACACAGTAGATGGTTTAAATTAGACATGCACAATATTACTTAATTAATAATTGTTATATTTATATATTTTTGGTTGGGGTTTAAGCTCTGATTTTTGAGCTAAATCAATTTGTTAGATATACTGACATAGATACTAGAAGAACACACTTTGGTCTCTCATTTTAATGATATCAGAAAAAGGGAAATATCCTAATTTGACATATTTGTTTCTATATGTTTGGTACCTCTGGCTTTCATACTGTTGCTGAAGCCATGTACTGTAAGTTTGAAGTATGTTTAAAGCTTGTGGGCTTGTTTACTTTTAAGTGCCCTGCTTGTGCTCGCTCTGCACCTTCCCCGCTATCATTCGGTTGGCGTTTCAGTGCCTAAGCACCAAGCAAACTCTCCCCGGAAGCTTTTCGTGTTTGAGAACTCATTATTTATACATCAAATGAATTTAGCAAAGGGTAGTTGTATTATTGAAGGCACAGTCTTCAGTAACACACAAGCAATGACAGTCTTTGGAGTCCTGAGATTTCCAGATGATTTGACTGGATCCTTTTTGCACTGCTGCACACACAGATTTACATGATTAAACATCATTTGGTGGGAAGCAACAGAGATGAAAAAACTCGGGAGGTCCACTGAGAGAATTAAACTAAAGTTTCCAGGGCCGGCTGCATCGTGAGTGCTCAGATCTTGAGCTTTATATAAAAAAAAAATATGATTTGCTCTCCTGTATAACATCAACTACACTTGACCGGTGGGTAATTTAACATTGTCAGTGTGGCTAGAAACAAACGATTTCCTCACTGGTTGTTTAAGGTATACTCATCCCTAGACCCTGAAAGTGATAGAGCAGGATCAGCGAGGGTAGCAGTGCAAATGGACAGTCTGTCATGAAGAATATTAGGCACAGGAAACAGACCTGTCTAGCTCCACCAGCTCAGGATGAGTGATGAGCTCTAGAGACTTTCCTTTTTCTTTTTTCCTCTATTGCTTCTTTTTCTTTACTCACTTCATGGAGGATGAGTAGTTCATTGTGAGACCAAAACAACTGTTCTCTAACTCTCTTTTTTCTCTCTTCTCTGTCCATCTCTCTTTTCCCTCCACCTCTGATTCCTTACATCACCACTTTGGCCGGCCGGTATGAATGTAGACAGAGATAGACACATGCAGGAAGGCCAGCAGCCCTGCTTAGCATCAGGCTCCAGTCCGTGACAGCAGATTTCAATGAGAGCTGACAATGGGACCAGGAATGAGAATAATGGTGTTTGCCAGCCTAGAAATTCAGCCTGTCACACCAGACCATTCCCCACGCTGTTCCCTGTGCTGAGGTGATCAGGGAAGCTCCACTTTATATGCACCTCTATTTTGCTTGACCCAAACCTGCAGATAGAATTATCCACAAACTAGCCTTAAAAACAGTTTAGTCCACCAGGGTAACCTTGATTTTTAACAGTTTTATAAATCTTTCAAAATGCTCTATAGTGTATAAAGTCACATTTGATGACTTACAGTTGTTAAAATCAAGCAGAAACAAATTCCAAGGAAGCAAACATGACTTGACAGTGTGTGTTTTTAATACAGAATGTCACCTGGTGCACCAGTGTCACATGAGGGAGGAGAATGTTTTAGAGTCATTACCACCGACTGGCCCTGTCGCCTCACATTACTATTTGATCATTAAAATAACTTGCTGGTTGTTGCTCACTTGAGGAATGAGTCAGAGCCACAAGCTTCCCGGACTAAGAAACGAGTGAGAGCTCAGCAGCCAAAGAAGCAAATTTGTCTTTTACTTGTTATGAAAAAACTACTAACACATGGCAATTCTGTACCAACAGACAGATTTTATTTATGAGTTTCACCCACCTCAACCCATTTTTTTGAAGACTAGTTAAATATATTTTATAGTTCTTATAGTTCCTATATTTATAATTTACTTATTTCTTCCCCCAGTACAATATATGTTCAAGTTCTAACTAATTTAACCTAATTTTTAAATAAGGTTCTTAATTTCTTAATTTTCCCTGTGTCCCTCTAGGTTTGAATCGGGGCTCTGAAAAGTTTTTAGCTCACTTATTAATAGAGGACAGCTGCTAGACAGCTTGGATTTACTGCCATTTCAGTGTATCCCGATATTAAATCAGAGTCACTGCAAAGAATCTAAATGTTTTATACAACTGTCAAACCCTTTATGCAGAACAATCCTGGTTTGAACTCGTGATGACACAATAGCATGATACAGAGAGAGTGTATCTCGCTATCTTGGGAAGAAACTATACTTATCTACCAACCACTTACCTCATATAACAGTGTCCTTATGAGGCAGGTGAGGATAAATTGTTACAAACCTGTTCCCAGTGTGACCTGGCAGCTGATCATGAACTATGTGATGTATTCATGTGTTTGAAAAACACCCTGCAACAGTGTCTGAAGAAAAGCAGGAGGATTCTGTATTTCTCAGTGATCCAGATCTCCAGTGATTGGCTACACACATTGTGACAATGAACATTATCACAAAGCTCGAGTCACACAACGTGCGGTGATAAAAGCATGTAAGATGAGGTGAGGCAGACACAGAGCTTTTCATCTGCCGCGCGGTTGTTGAGCAACACAAGTGCTGTTTCCTTGAACTGCCGCAGTCGCTGGCAGGACGCTGTAGTAAACATTAAGGAACTTTGAAGTTGTTTTTCGTGCAGAGACATGTGATAGCGCTTCTGTCAGGCGACTCTGATAAGTACGATAATGATGAGGATTGTTGTACAAATGAGCAGGAAATTGAGTTTTTTTTTCTGAGGTGATCCCTGCACCTTCCAGATAAGGCCCTGTTGAGGCGTTACAATAACAAGTGCAGGGATTTGTAATATTGACTCAATGAAAGAGCGTAATCTACAGTGCAATATGCCCACAGTGTTCAGGATTTATGTTGTGTGCTTGTGTGATGGTTCGGCAGTGAAATCTGTATTAAAAAGGCTAAGCTCGGCAAACGGGTATCATACTGGTGTTAAATCGTCATTTCAGTATTAACCCAAAGTAGACTTCCAAGTTCTCCTCCGCAGACCACTTGTACTATCTATGAATAATACTTCAAGTGGGAAATATAGCCACATTTCATTTTATAACCCTGGGATGACTGGAACTCCTGAGATTAGTAACATTATCGTTGTCGTTATTATTTCTCATTTCATTCTTGATCCGAATGTCATCTAATTAGATGACATAAGATAATGACAATTCCATCATTTTTACAGCAGGCAATCTTGCATCACAGGATCGTGTCAAAAAGACAATTAAATCTTCACTAAAATCAAGCAAAATGGTGATCAGAGATTTTATAAGCAGTTGTCAATCCAGTGTTATACATTACATTATGTTTTATGTTTGGGCTTTTACTGAAATAACTTAAGTACTTCATGTATATTGACTACGACGGTGAGAAGTTTTATTTTTAAATGGGTTATGATTTCACTGCTTCACTTTTAACTGCCTTGAAAGTGGAGATTTATAAGTGTTCCTCTCGTGGAGATGGACTTTTTGTCTCTCAAGGATTAAGTGTGGTGCGTCTCTGTGTTGGTTTTTACCGTGTATTCACGTGTTATACTCTTATGTTGCAATTCTTTCAAAAGTGAGGAGCTCTGTGCCGTTTATCTCCTGAACAAATCAAATTATTATATTTGTTTAGGTTTTCTGATATTAACTGAGAAATGTTCTCAAAGTGTTGTTTAAAATTGCAGAAAAGAGCAGAAGTGTTCTCATGCTTTGTGCCAATCATACTTCTCTTCATGCACATTGTTCTATGTGCACAAATAACACTGTACCATCGAAAAGAAATACCCATCATACCAGACGTGCTGTTTACCCAGAAACGTAACAGATCATTTACCGACTAGGCGGTCACTGCGCTAAAGTGCCTCCGTTTTCCTCTGAATTCCTTCCCACACTGCCTCTATTGACCACAGCTTGTGAAAACGTGTCTGTGGCTCAAATGCTGTCATAAGAATCTTGGCAGCTTTCACCAACTGCTGCACATCATCGGCGGTGGGAATTGATTTTGGATACTAAATTGGGTCATTTTTATCATGGGCTGTCATCAATATATAATTTAAAAGCATGGCCTGGAGCGAGCGTTGCCTGGCTGCCTATTGGACTTTTACTAGGCCCAGGGGAGCAGGCTCCCATGTGCCCCCTTTCAGTTAATGCATGCCACTATGTGTGAGGATTCCACCATCACTTGTGATTTATACCCCCAGAGGAGCAAAGATAAAGCAACACACAGGCATTCACTGCCTGTATTGCAACATTTATGTGGTGCTCTTAGATTTTTGCTGGGTCTGCCAAGTCCATGCTTATCTGTGAATATCATGAAAGCCATCTTCCAGGTATTTCCTCTCAACATGCTATCCCGGTTCTTTCTTTTTCTTCCCATAGGTAAATCACAGCCGGGTGAATTTCAAAGTAATCACAGCCGTGTTGTTGTTGTTGTGAACAACTGTTCAAACCATTGTACCTACAGTGGTGTCACAGTGACCTTCTCAAATGTTTATAGTGATATGGCTCTCTGCTCTGGGGGAGGTTATTCAGATGGAGGCAGGAGATTCACTGTAGCAGAAGCCTGTTTTTCTCATCTTAGAATGTAGGATGAAAACAAGCCAGCTTGTTTAGTGTACACTAGGCAAACCCACCTTCATAACAAGCGTCTTCCTTTGTGTTGTACCTTTATGATGTAAATGATGCTGATCTCCTCTAAGTTTGTCCTCAGGCTTCATGGAATAAGTTTAATTTAGCAGCCAGCTATTTCTTTCAAAAATAAATCTTAACAGGTCCCGAACATGAACCTACTTTTACATGTTGATGATTTGCATTTCCCACCGTTTTTTCTTCCTGCTCTGTGATATGGAGTCAGACCGTGTGATCCATATTCAAATATTATTTAAATCAGTTGCACTGCATTTGCATGTGAAATTGAGGATTTGAAGCCAGGTCGTCTGCATAGGGACACCCTTCATTTGAGTGAGATTGATACTGCAAATACATGGAACAGTGTATTAATAATTGTCATGAATGGGGTGTTCTATATTACACTGTAAATGAGTGTTTTTTTCTCGGTGTAATAAATCTGATATAATTCTCAACCTCTCTGCTTTCAGCTCAGGAAATGATTCTGCTCTCTTTCCATATAGAGAGAGACTCAGCCTTGGTGTCACTTTTTAGGTCACTTTTTAGGACAAAATTAACCACAAGATGGCTGCTTGCCCATACACCAAAAATATTTTCATATTTTGGGGTCGAGAAGAAATACCACGCATTTTGATAAATCGTTTTAAACAGGGATGAATACGGTGTGCCTCAAAAGGTCCCCAGTGGGAATTGAACTGAGGAGATTGTTGTCTTGAAAGGAGGAGTAAACGATTCTAATCCAATACACTTTTTGTCAGATTCAGTGAATATCTCCTTGCGGTCCACTAACTCTCTTCTTTGTGTGTGTGTTGGAAGAAATAAAAAAAAGACTTGGAGTAAAGTAGCCCTGGCTCTGTGAAGAGTAAACAAAAAAGTGTCTCGGACCAAGCCACACAACAATATTCAAGCTGATCTGCAACATGGGTTCCTCGTGCACAAGACTCGGGGAAGGAGATGAGGGGAGAAGGGGGAAAGGGTACATGGTAACAGATACTGCCAATTTAAGGATTACTGGGGGAGGCAAAGGAGCGGTCTACCCTTTAGTCACTGCCAGACCGTGTGAGGTTTTCAATGGGATTGGTGGGCAGAGCTTCTGAGGGAGAACTAACAGGAGGGGTGTAGGCACCAACATAAATAGGCAAGCCAGCTAATTCATAACATTTCAGGTGATTTCAGATGATCAGCAATAATATGGTTCTATATATTGTGTTGCTTTAGCTAAATGCCATTCAGGTTTTTTCCCTTTTCCATGCATCTTGGAAAAAGGTGAAATAGGGAAAATTAATAGGTGAATTTTTCGTGATTAATTGACACATCAGTATTTGTTTCTAACTGTTGCTTTTTCCATGAGTACGTAATGAGCACTTGATTAATATTAATATCATGATTTTCAGACAGTATTATAACTGTGAGCTGTATTTCCAGTTCTGGAGTCGACTTGTTGCTTCAGGCTTAAGTTCTGCAAGTACTGTTTATTTTGTGTTGTGTTTGCCTTAATTTCGTACCCCCAAGCATGTAAGACTATATTCTGCTCACAGTCCGTGTTTAAAAGTCCACACTTCACAAGAGGCATCTCAAAGTTCACTTCACATTCATGGTTCACAATGGGTTCAAATCAAACTTTGTTTTCTGTCGGAATCTGTACTGATATGTTATAAACTATCTTTAGCCGTATACCGTTAGCTATGTTAGCTCTCGCTCGTGTCAACATGCATTACTTCAGTTCAGTTCACCATTTAAAACAACATGAGCTATGTACACTCTTTTAGGAGGTCCATGCACAACACTGACTAGAGTAACTTCACACCCTACCATTTATTCATGTTTGTCCATTCAATTGTGTTTCAAGTTTTATATAATTCTTAAAGTTGATTTTAGTTGTGCCACTGTGACAATATAAAGATAATACGCGTGCCAGTTTGATAGACAACCACAGGAATATTGACGTCCTTAGTTTTCCTCTACTTTGGCCCGACATGGCATACCAGCTGAGACCTGCTCTTTACAGAAAGGTCTGGTTTCATTCCACCAACTGAAGCAGGGGTAAGGTGGGACAGAATCGATTGTTGTGGGCCAAATTGAACCTGTGTCGAGCTGCAGGCAGCACGAGATAAAGCCTCTGACGATGTCTGCTGTGTTTATCATCAGGTGGCCTTTTCTGTGTGTGCTGTGCTGCGATTTTGATGTGTTAAGTCATAATAGGGGAGCCACCGTTCTTTGGAAGGGCTGCCAATAAAATCGCAGACAGAGGGGATTATATTTCATGTCAGCCGATTACTGTTTCCAGCCGCCCCTGTACACTTTGTTTCAGCTGGAATGGGCCTCTGCCTCAATTTAGCTGCTTTCCACCATATTTTGAAGACATTGCGTTTTGATGGTTTAAATTCCATTTAATTTTTGGCCTCTACTCATAAGTCCCCCTGGTATTAATGCAGACTATTGGCCATGACTGACTTGCAGTTGTGAGGTCTGTGTGAAAAGGGATATTATTACCAGTCATATGGGAAAGATATAGTCACAACAGAGTTTTCTTGCCAAACAGAACCACGTCATCGCGCATTAAATTTGATTACTCTTGTACATTCTGTAGTAAATGTCTTGTTATTATCTTTATGTTTCAGATGAACCACAGGTGGCATAAGAAGGCTATCACATCAGCCAACTGCTAACTGGAAATGCATTTGACCTATTAGCTTCTATCCAAATAACTATTTTCCTAGCTATAGTCGTAGCTGCTGGTGGAAAGACACTAGACCACACATTGCATGTATGGACTGTCAGATACACCAGTTTAATCACATACAGTAAATACCCCCTCAGTCATCTGGTAGCATTGACGACACAGCAGCAAGATAGTTTTATTGCAGCTGACTATCCTCTGCCAAGCTTTCTCCTTCCACCAACAGAGATAATTTGCCACTGCGACAGCGCCTCTGAGTGTAAAACATTGGCAGAGGATGCACATACACTGTGTTTGGACTGCCTCGGAATTGAATTTGTCCTGACAGCAGAGTCTCGCCGAGCTTGTGCCTCAGTCTCACGGATCTCTGTTCCAGGTTAGCTTGTTCTACGAGGACATCAAGTTGTGAGCCGCCACTCTTTGGAGTGTGTTAACTCTGTTACACCAGTCGTTATCTGAGATGACCAGAATATCACTGCCCACCTGCTCCTATAGAAGGTGGGCAATAGCCTTGTCGCTAATCAGGTAGCCCATTAGCAGAGAATGACAACGACTTCAGTAATTTTATGGGCACAGTAAAAGCTTCTTTCTTTGAAGAAGAAAATACTAATCTCCTTTTTTCCGTCCCTCAGGCTATGTTTCCAAGTTGACTTAATCAAGTGCAGAAAAGAATATAACAGTACTTTTCAAGCATGCACCATAGATCTCTGGAATGTGTTTAGATGCTGGCTCAACCGCCTCAATCCCCAACACTTCGTATAAGAGGAAAACGGGATCGAAAGCTAAACCTACCATTGTTTTTGCTAGAAATGTGAGGGGGGAAATATTCAGTTCTTTGAGTAACTGCTTGGAGTCAGAAGCCCTGTCCCCAGAGTGCCTGAATTTTACTGGGTAAATATGAAGCAAAGTGGACATTGACTGTGTTTCCCAAGTCAGGTCCCTGGTTGTCATTCAGGTTTTATGAAAACCTCTTGTCCCACTTTACCTGCAAGTGCTGACCACCTGCAGTCTTTAACCTTGAGGGTCTTGACATTGTATTAACTGTGTTCTTTTTTCCCTTCTGTCCTTCTTTTCCTTTTTGAAAAGTCTAATATTTCACTGATAATGTCCCTCAGTCAGAAGCTTAATATGAGATAATAAAGACACAGTGTGAAACCAAGTAAGTCCACCTAAAAGCAGCCTCCAGAAAAGCTCAATCTCGAGTGACTGAAAAAAATTTTTTTTCACAATTCCCTCCAGGATATGTTTAGCAAACAGTCTCCTGGTGCTCTACAAAGGTTAATTTTTTATTTTCTTGGTGACCTACATCCTACATTCATGGAGTAGCACAGTACATTCATGGCAGTGACAGCTTTCAGCAAAGCCCAAAGCTGTTGGTTATTACAATTGGCTGATTGGCTGCAAGCTACCCCTAAGTAATAGCTAAATGGAAACGCACAATGAAGCCGCCTTGGGCTACGAGATAACAGCACAAACACACCAGCGCTGTGTCTTTTGCAGTTTTACTTCCCTAATGTGTTTTTTTTTTTTTTTTGCCAGGCTCGGCACTTGGCATCTCGAACACTTCACTCTTAACTGGCCACACCAGGGGCTGCGTGCGTGCGCGTGCGTGCGTGTGCGTGCGTGCGTGCGTGCGTGCGTGTGTGCGCGTGTGTGTGTGTGCGTATTTGTGTGTGTATTTGTGTGTGTGTGTGTGTGTGTGTGTGATGTATATACACATGGGTCTGGACACATTTTTAGATGCTTTTGGATAGAATCTACAGCCAATCAAAAACAATCGTGCAGAGGGGAAAATGTAACTCACCAAAATGCTGCAAGTTCAATTGTTTGCTCTTCTTTTAGAGGGAATAAAACTTCCAGTATGTTGCAACACATCGCTCTAAATCAGATGCTGACATTTTAGTTGTTACCGACAAATGCTGAGCTCCTTTGTCAGTTATTGTTTCAAACCCGTTCCACAGACAGAAATAACTGTGCTGTTTAAAGCAAGTTATGGGTGAGATACACATGGTTGTTTAACCTTTGGTGTCTGTACCTGCGTATATTTACTGTAAAATAGTGAACTTTGTATGTTATGTCTCCTACAGCTGGTCTACATTTGGTCACAATTTGGGAAACTTTTATGATTAGGATGAATAATTAAGTAAAATCGTAGGTTTATATTTGCTACTACCCCGAGTACATCAGCTCTTGTCATTCCTTCTCCTCTCTGTTGTCCCGGGGAAGGTTTAGACTGATATGTGTCGTCTCCAGCTCATATGGAGACACCACCTGTTTCGTCTTCCTTGTCAGTGAGAAGCTATTAAGGGTGTAATGATATATACATATGTGTATATAGCTCTTTTTGCAGAAACACACAGGACAACTAAAAGTGCCTGTAGCATGACCAACACAGTCTAAAATCACCTCAGTCAAATAGTTTTTAGTATCAAGCTTAAATATTTGCTCTGATATTTAGTCATTTAATTGCAGTGGATGGCTTGTTTTCAATATTTATGCGTTTTCTAATATGTTTACTCATACACGTGGCTGATTGGCTCATATTGTCTGAGTGAACCATTTGCTCACTTTCTTCTCTCAACTATGTTTGTGTGTGTTTTCTGTCGTGCCTCGTACATCAGAGTCCTGGATTGCTCCTGATGCTGTACTCAGATTCTCTGTATGGGGGGAATAAAAAGAAGAAAATCGTCCAGTTAATTCATCTCCCAGCTCGAAAGTCTCATTACACCGCTGATGAGTTTAAGGATTGCCTGAGGTGGAAGGGGGCTGTGTTTATGGCTCAGCAATTGTGCGCACCGAGTTTTCTTTTCTCATGTGGATGGAAAACAGAAGACGTGCCGAGTAACCAGATAAAAGATTCATAAACACAGCCTCGCTTACAAACTTTATACAAATGAATACATGATCGTACACTTATTTAAAGATATACATTTTTCTAAGAGATATTATGTCCTCTGAAGTCTTTACACGGCGGCTGCTAAATGAAGACAGATATGGTTGGTGAGAGAATTGATCTGACCTTTCCCATCGTGTAACGGGTATGATTCTTTCTGCATCTACTTTATTAGTG
The DNA here is from genome assembly GCF_022539355.2 of Hippoglossus stenolepis. Taxonomy (NCBI): domain Eukaryota; kingdom Metazoa; phylum Chordata; class Actinopteri; order Pleuronectiformes; family Pleuronectidae; genus Hippoglossus; species Hippoglossus stenolepis. The sequence continues at coordinate 19,834,453 of NC_061489.1, read as the reverse complement.
TGATGTAGGGACACAGGGAATCCTAATTTAGGCAGTTACAGCAAAGCTACAACACGTATGGAACAAGTATATGTATCCACTGCTTGCCTGCTCTTATATAATTATTATTTAAGACACTATTTCGGGATGCTTTTAAGCAATCACATCTTTTTCTCATGTCCCTAAAATAGAACAAATCTAAATGACCTGAGTGTATTTTCAGTAATATAAAGTGTGTGTCAGATTTGTGGATTAGGCACCACTCACTAGGAAGGAAATATTATTATAATACTGGTTAGTTACCGTAGAAATAAATAATTAGACCTTTGACACCAAAGACACATTTTCCCACACGTAGTCTGGTGGCAGGTGTCGGAGGCTAACACACCTGCTGATGTAATATGAAGGTGTGATGTAACTTAGTTATATTTTAAAGAGAAGTATTGCTTCCAATTGCAAAAACAAGGTTCTGGTTGTTGTGGTAACTTGCAGTTTATTTATGATCTAATTCTCTTGGCAGTTTGAATGCACATGTATGAGTTGCAAAGGTTAGACATAGTTCGAGCATAACTTTGCTGCATTTAGATTGAGGGCCGTGTCTTTAGCTAAATAATTCAAAATGCATTCCTGCTGCCGCTGCCAAATACCTTGTACCCAGTTCCACATCTTCCAGTCAGTGAGTCCGTTTAACGCATTCCGTTACCTTTCCATCCCCTGCTCTGCCTCTGTTGTTAGGGAACCACCAGTCATCTGTGCTGTAAAATAAAACCAATATTCTAAAGGGGATGTGACCTGCCATCTGACAGATGTCTCTTCAGTCTGACTGCTCAGCTTAAAGCCAATCAAGAAGTGCCCGGCTGCCTTTTCCTTTCCACTGAATACATAATTTCCATCTCAACCTCGTCAATAATCAGGAATTTCGATGGCAGCAATTGTCATGATTGCTAGAGTTCACAGAGCGATACTTGGGAAATGTAACGGATTGCTGTCTCCATGGATAGATCGTGGAAATCAAATGCAGTGATTAAGGGTTTGACATTCCTCATAGTTAAAACAATGACTCCTGGGAAGTGTGTTTTATTTGTCAGCAGAAGGAGCAGGAATTCAGTTTAGATGCAAGCAAGTGATAAACTTCATTTAAACATAGTTTTGTCAATACTTTATCTTTGAAATAACTTGATGTTGGTATTTATTATGTCAGCGGTGCAGTGCTTTTAATTGAATTAATGAGTTTATAATTCTAAATGTTGTGCTTTTGCATGTCTTTGCAGACGTGTTCAAAAACATCTAAAGCTCACAAATCAAATGTTTTATATTATGTTTATTAAATCAGCTCATAACCGATCTTAACAGGGATGTTATGTGCAGAAATGGCCCTTTAAAAGCATATTAAAATAGTTTTACTTAGTATTTTTTATGTGTCGAATAAAACTCTAAGTCTAAATCTCAACATGCCCTTACGTGACATTCTTTAATGATTCAAAATTAAACCAGTTTTATTCATCAAACATAAAGAGCAGAAGTGGAACAAAATCCCTTTCCCCAAAAAATAGGCAGAAAGAAAAGATTTCACTCGGGTGTTTCAACGACAAACGATGCACTTTGTGTGAAATATGTCACTATGCAGGTTTCACTAAAAATCGTATGTGGTGATTGCGGGGACAAATATCCATGTTTCTTCATCAACAGAAAGAAGGGAGGGAGCGAAACACAGTTTGAGTCATCACCCGCCCCCACACTCTCCCCATGAGTCAGGCACCACCACACATGTGCAGACAGTTAAGCATTAGGAAATCGGAAATATTTGCAGTGGTACAAGTATAAAAAATATTATTTAACTGTAGGAGATCAATGACGTTTACCTCCAAGGTTGAGGTAAAACTAATCTTAATATATGAATCAATGTTCTTAAAAGACCTCAGAGCTTAATTAAGAGCAGGGTGAGAAGTATTTTTGCCACTTTACACACTCACAGCATTGTGATAATTAATAGGGGGACCACATCATGTAGTGCACATATTCATTTTAAATATATGCATCTATAATCCTTAATGCTGTGATTAAATTACATTATTTAAATCAGAAAGCATTCATTTCAGATAGTGAAGTAATTCACTTAAGACATGATTCATTTATTTAAACCATATTTCATATTGTTATTGAATCCTTGTTACAGAAATCATAAGAAATTCTAAAACAACCTCTTTGTGTTTAAAGTTTTTTGTATTTTTGGAACGATCACACCACCGGAGGAAAAGTTGTCTGTTTGAAATGAAGGCTGAATAAATTTACTTTGGTAATATTGTGTGCACATGTTAAGAGTTCCCTCTGTCTGGCAACAGTATCTGTCGCAGAGGGAGCTCTTGAGCTACAAATGGGAACACAGCAGAGAGCCAAATGACAGAAGGGGAAAGGGAGCATGTGAGAAAAGAAGAGAACAAAGAGCGAGTGACTGAGATACAGGACGAGGGAACCCGAGGAAAAGCTAACCAAGATGATAGGAAGCGAATATATATCAGCAAAAAAGAAGCAAAGGGGATGAAGACTTCTCAAGACTCTTCCTCACTTAGTCCCAGCCAGTTGACCTTGATGCTTTTTTTTAATCATGAGATAAAAAGCTATAATTTCAAATATTAGAGTTAGTAAAGGTTAAAATAGCAGTAACTACAATATTAAAAAAAAGAATTTTAAGCCAATCATGTAAGATTGGGTCGGGGATGAGGTGTAGATATTGAGCTGTATTATTTCCTTAGAGCTGAGGTATCATATTGAGTCGGCTCCCAAAGAAACCACTTCAAGTTCAAGCCACTCATTTAATTCTGTAGAGAAATTCAACTAAATATTTCTATCACAATTATTATTCTATTAATTGCTTGTGATTGAAAAAAATGTTTCTGTATAAATCACATTTTTACCCTCTTAAAATGTTCCAGATACTCAAGTGTGAGATCAATAGAATTCTGTACATCACAAGGGCCTAAGTTTCAAATCCCCCTAATGATAAGAGAATATATAAATCAATTTCATGTTAAAATATTTCAAGGGAAATTGATCATCATTAAACATGCGTTTGTTTGTGTACATTTTATGTATGAATAATTTGTCTTATACAATTACTAGAAATCTTCAACAATGAATTGTCCATGCTATTTAAATGAACATGCTCTCACATGTTGGCTGCTACAAACCTGATTGAATCTGTTTTGCAACAGTTATGTTTTTTTATTTTCTTGCTCAAAAATAAAAGCATCTAATCGGCCCTGTTCGTCAGCTGTAGTGGGCAACTCTGTTATTTGACAAATCCTCAGGCCATAATCATCCCAGCAGCAAACTTTAAAATTAGCTAGTTGCTGGTTAACAAAGTTCAAGCGCAGAGTGGAACATCTTCAGAAAATTACATTTGTATTATTCAGATTGTTAGAAATAAAACGTGTAATTTTAAATGTGTAATATTTTAATTTTACAAAATTGTGTTTCACAGAGGATTGTGGTACTTTTCTCAATCTTGAATGGAAAAGATTTTAATCTTTTTTCCTGTAAAGCAAACCCAGTCCTCACTTAACTTAACAGAAACCATATATGAGTTTGTTGTATTGTGGCCTTAATGAGAATCCACCATATGGTTTTATTTGTTGTGTTTTACAAGAGTATTTATTTTGATCTCGCCTTCAAGAGATTAAGTGCACAATCTTGTGTTTGCTGATGATTATAGAATCCAGACGGCGTTTGACACAGGTATGTTAAGATCTAAGACGTTAAATTCACGGAGATAACACGTACATATGTTTGAAATGGGATGTATCAGATTAAATTGGCCTTGTACAATATTTAATACGTAATATATTACAGAATCACTCTGTGTAACAACTTAGGTGTGTGTGTGCGTGTGTTAATGCTGCATATTAATTCACATTGTTTCACCTATTGTTAATAAGTCAAAGCTTTGGATTCTGCGTTTAGCTTCATTTAGTTGGTGCTTTATAGTGAGAAATAAAGATACAGATACAGATACTGCAAGCCTTCTGTTTTCACATCAACATACTTAGTTCTCTATCATTGCTCCATTTCTTGGCCATTGCATTTTACAGTTCTCAGGCCAGTCGAAAAAACATGGAGTAAAGTTTTGGGTCTCCTGAACCCAGAAATGTCAAGTGAAGTGTGTCCCTCGGAGGTGTCGGGGGAAATAGCCACAGTTATGCGATAAGGAACAACTTTGAAGTTGTGAATGAGGTTATAGGGATGAGTCAACCTCTGCAGGCTATTATGATCAGCGCACCCCCATCACTGAGCATCTCTTCTCTCCACCACGCTCACACAAGTCATCTCCTTCCCCTGCTTCCAGGAGCCCCTTGTTGTAACTAACACTAATATTTAGCTGTAAGGTGATATTGATATCCATGTTCCATTTACTTTGTCAGTTAAGGTGCTGTCTGCAATATTGTGGTAATTAAAGGTCCAGTGTGTAAGATTTAGGTGAAAGGGATCTATTGGCAGAAAATGAATATAAAATATCCCTAGTGATGTTTTCATTAGTGTTTAATCATCTAAATTGTAAATGGTAAATGGTTTTGTATTTATATAGCGCTTTTCTAGTCTTGATGACCACTCAAAGCGCTTTACAGTACAGTTTTACATTCACCCATTCACACACACATTCATACAGTGCATCTATTAGCAGCACTTTGTTGTTCTATGAGGGGCAATTCAGGGTTCAGCATCTTGCCCAAGGACACTTCGGCATGCAGATGGGGAAGACTGGGGATCGAACTGCCGACCTTCAGGTTGGAGGACAACCGCTCTACCCCTCAGCCACAGCCGCCCTATTGTAAATTGTTGTTTTCTTTACCCTTGAATGGGCCCTTTATATTTAAATACTTTATATTTACATCATGAGTAGGTCCTCTCTACGGAGGCCGGCATGTTTTTTACAGTCCCAGACTGGACAAACTAAACACCTTTTGAGTTTTTATGGCAACTGAAGGCTTCCACAGGTTTTCTTTCAGGGGAGGGTGAGGTGAGAGGTGTTCAGCTGCAAAATGAAACTGCACCACCAAGATAGAATATGACAAATGTGTTGTTCATGCACCAAAGAGCAAACTCTAAATAATCAATTAGCTTGTTGTACTAACGTGTGGATTTGACAAGGATACCTGACACTATGTTTCTGTTCATTTGCCTTAATAGTCTATTTCGAGCTGAGCTTTTATTTAGAAATATCCTCCAGCTCGTCATCTATTTTACCAGACAGCTCACTCATTTCAACATCCAGGCTAGCAGCTCTGTCTGTGTGTGTGTGTGTGTGTGTGTGTGTGTGTGTGTGTGTGTGTGTGTGTGTGTGTGTGTGTGTGTGTGTGTGTGTGTGTGTGTGTGTGTGTGTGTGTGTGTGTGTGTGTCTGTGTCTGTGTGTGCGTGTGCGGGCGGGCAGGCGGGCGTGTGGGCGTGCCCAGAAATGTATGAAAATGGACAACACACATTTGGCTCCTCAGGCTACGCTCACTCATCTCCTGTTGGCGTCTCTCGTGCACTGAATGTTCTCCAACCACCCAGCTGTTTACTACCGTCTCATACCTTCCTGCAGGTCGTGTGACATCGGAAACACAAAACAAATATGTATTGATAGAAGAGAAACAACCATCTTAAAATAAGTGCATGACAAGTATTTAGGTGCGAGGGAGGAGGTAAACCGCTGCGTCCCCGTGAGTTTCTTATGCTTTTTATTGCCGAGACTCATAAACAGCACTGGCACATCAGCCTGACTGATTTCCTCAGCACTTCCTGGGGAATTGTCATCACCCCGGGTCAATGTCTAAACTTTCCCATGCATCAAAATATATTGTAATTGACTCCATTTGTAATTCCTCCAGAGATCTGGCACCGGGCTGTAGCTCCGATGGCTGCCAAAAGCAATAAAGTCTCACAGACATGACCCTCATTGTAAACAAGGCCTCCTTCCAGAGTGTGAGGTGCGGTAAAGTGTGGTTTTTTCAGTGACTGGCTGCACTTTCTGCTCTTTGGCTCCGACCCATACTCCCATTCAAATGTTGTAATTTGGAAATTATGTGTTCTTCACGTCATGTTTTATTCTTCTTGGGTTAATGCTCATGAGCTCCACTCCGTTCCATTAGATTTCTTGCAGTTTTTTAAATATTGTTGCAAGATAGAGCCTTTTTTCCCCACACAGTTATTTTTTAAATAGATGCCAGTATTGGATGTGAAGGATCTTTAATTAATACTGTATAGCACTGTACTCTGCATTATACATATGCTATAATGCAGTGTGCTATAGTGACAGTAATTAATATAATAGTACCTTTAATGTGCTGTGTGTCATGTTTGTGTCCTACAGTGGTATAAAATGATGTAACATAAAATGACATATTCAATTGTCTCTCAACCTTTCTATCTGTGCTGCACTAATTATAAATACATTTTTATTTTTAATTTCGCGTTTCATCATATTAGGGAATAATTTCATCTGTAATATTAATTACATCTTGATTTATTAAACACACTCAAGTGTGTCATGATTGCTGCACTATGCACGTGCAGATTTTAAACCTAAGGTTTTGCTCTTTGGTGGGGAGGGGGGGGGCATCGGTTATAATCACAGAACAAATCCTTCATTATGATAACACTTCTGTTATAGAGGGCTTACGGAAAATGCAAATTAAAAAAGGGAAATAGAGCACAAGTAAAAGGATTTACCCTTTTATGTGCATGCAATTAGCACAACATTGATGGGATATGCAATTGTGATGGTTTATGCTTAGTGTGAATCTGTGTTGAGTGAAATTAATTGCATTGTCTACCAATGACATTGTCTATTTTCTAGTCTGAAGTAATTCTCTTATTACTTCCATATGTGTGTGATGATTTATAACACAATATAGCTGGTCCATTTAATCATTCATAAAAAAATATATATAAGTAACTTTTCCCTTACAAAGCACTGCTATGAAAATTAGAACAAGATGATAGAAGTCCTGCCCGGAAAACCGAAACCCATGCCACGAGGTTTAGTTAATACAGAATAAAGGTTTCCTCCATCCCTTTGTTTTCTGCTGCCCATTAAATATCCTCATTTGCCACTCTCTCCTACCTGCTGTTTTTAACATCATGTGCTGAGGTAATCAGAAGGAACCTTGTGGCTGCTTTGTAACAGCAACAATATCACTTTCACTCCTGCAGAATGAAGCCGCTTTGATTCCTACTGAAAGGGGAACACAGAGTTGTATTTATCCTCTTGTCTCGTTCCTCTGCTGTACACTAGTCTGCCTCTGACTTCATCTCCTATTCACTTTCAGGTGCCACCAATGGCAAATCGAAAAAAAAAGCTAGAGCATGTTTTTTTATATATAGTATGAATATGTGTCATATCAAACTAGGTGTGGGGATATTTAAAATTAATTATATTTGTACCAAATGTTCTTAAACGGACATTAGATGAATCATTGTCTTGGTACCATCTTTTTGATCAATAGCCTATTTTACCATGATGTGATGAATATGTCCCCCAGCTGACATTATGTATAACATGTCATGTGTAGAGTCCCTTCAAGGTCGTCCTCTCTGCACTGAGCTGTATATGAAAAGAGGCTGTGACGAGGTCTGAGAAGAGATAACAAGCTGGAGTAGGTTTATTTCTTCTACTGATAGTGACATTTCTCAATTTAAAGATATAGTATGAAACAATTTCTCATTAAAGTGACTCCACCTATGTTAGATTATTTGTTTATAATTAAGGGACGTCTCATTTTGGTCGTCTTTTAATTGCATTTTATCCTCGTTATCTGTGATTTTGTTCATCTCTGATTTAACTTCCTGGACAAACAACATATAATGAAGGAAAAATAAAGCACTAGCTAGTGAGCCAGTCGGCTGTTTTTTTTTGTTTTGGTTACTCATAATAGATCATGATTATTAATTGAACTTTGCTTTTTTTACACATTACCTTATCCATGAACATGAGTCAGATAGATGTTCATCAGCAATGGTGCTGGAGACAACAACTCCCTTGATCCCATTGCTGCTTCACGTTTAGGTAATTACATGTTATTATTATTTTATTTTTTATGGCTCATGGTTTGATACAAAACTTTAGTTGTGAAAGAGCTTTGGTTTTCAAAAACTCCTCCTTATCCACGTTGAACTGAACATTGTCAATATAGCCTCAATTTCCAGTTATAATTCTAGGTCACCCGTGATTGATAAATGTAAACAGCCCAATTTAACATTTGAGGTGATCCACCACCAAGTTTAGTCTGTTAATTCATCATAATTATCAACATTTGTATTAATGCATTAAAAACAACCTATCATCTGGACCATGTTTCTGGCGTATATAACAGACATATTTCTACTGTCTGTGTTGATCCATTTCGTCAGCTTGTCATACTCTTACTCATATAAGGTGATGAATGCACTTATGAACGACCTTGTCTGGTTTTATGTTGCATTTGTCTTTGTTTTCACAAGTGTGTAGATTATTTAAAACTTGATCTTTTATGCCACGTTGGCAGCTACGTTGAAAATAAATCTCCATTTCCTTTGTAACCTTTGGCGGCACTGCAAGAGCACTGGATGAAAGATTGGTATTATTTGTCTATAAATCAAAATGGAAATTACCCCCTTCTGCAAATGACTGAATATAAAGTTGACATCTTCACATTATAGCGGTTGATTTGGTATTGTGAGCTGCACAGTATTTTTCTCTGGCAGTTTATTTGAAAGAAGCGGGGCAAAGCTTAATTAAATACTTTCTGTTTTGTCTTTTGTTCCATGGGAATGAGTGATGCTTCAATAGACAGTTTTGCAGAGCTCATATCAATAACTGAGGGAGGTTGACCACAGAGGAGTTTTTTTTTTTTCATGCTGTTTGTGTTATTCACTCAAGTTAACCTCTTGTCTTTCAAATAACTTTTGTCTTTGTTGTACACGTTGGTGTCCCCAATGCATCACTCAACCTTTGCAGTTATTTCCAAGTCCATAGTCAAATAGGCAGGCGGTAGAAAACATAAAGAAATTGAAAAAGAAACAGTTAAAAGAGTAGATATGTCTGACTGAAGATATTTTATTTGTGTCGATTAAAAAAAACTCCTTTCTAACAGCATTGATTAGGACAATTTGACACATTTCAGAAATGATCTGTCTTGGAAAATGGATTTATACTCTTTGATCCCTCTCTCTCTCTCCTCTTTCTCTCCTCGGATCCACTGGAAATTGTGTATTCAGAAGATGCCAGTGTTGCCATGTTTTGTCCCCTAAAAATAGCAGCACTAATTTAGTGGTAATCTCACTAATGAAATCCCCAAAGAATCCATGCTAGCTTCTGTACACACTATATTATTAGAGCAAAGAAGAGTGGGGATATTAATGTATATGTGTTTCTAAAAAGCATAAACTTGCCTCTAGAGCAGAAAACAGCCACAGATATGTGTGCCAGTTTGTCTCAAGGATAAGTAATTCCCTTGTAAACAATAGTCTGTGTTGTGGCCCCATGGCTTCACTCTGATCCTGTAAATGGCTCCCCTGAAACACTATCACAGTTAGCTGGAGTCACCGATTCTTGGCTACCGTGGATACTACGATCAATGTTAGAGCCAAATAATTACCCAATACTATCGCTCGTGCCACAAGCGGCAAACCTAATCCACAATGAATGACAACGGCCTTCCCGTGCCCCGATAAATTTGTGTGAATTTAATTGTCGCTCCTCTTGCAACCGACTGCCTACCTCCCATGCTGTTCATTTTCCTTTTTCACCATTAGCCGGGCTGAGAGCGTTGCGACGCGAGCATGTGGATCTCGGAGGTCCTATCAGTGGAGAAACAGGCTATGTGATAGTGGGGTTTTCTCACTGTCATCCCCAGGAGTCAGTTCTGTGAGAATTGCGGAGGAGGAATTGTGAAGCTGCCAGTCACTGGATCCAGCCAGCCAGCCAGCTACCAAGTCTAATAATGACAGTGACCTCACCCCTAAGTCTTGTTGTATTGCTTCTCGACTGATCACAGCTGTGTGTGTGTGTGTGTGTGTGTGTGTGTGTGTGTGTGTGTGTGTGTGTGTGTGTGTGTGTGTGTGTGTGTGTGTGTGTGTGTGTGTGTGTGTGTGTGTGTGTGTGTGTGTGTGGTCACTCTAGATATCTTTGTGTCTGGGTTGAGGGTTGGTTCAGTGTCCTGGTTGTGTGATGCACCGTCTTGCCATCCAGTCGTCTTTTCAGAAAATGAGAAAAAAAGAGCAAATCCAAGTTATGGAATTGATGTAAAGCAAGACAAGGTTGACCCTTATGTCGCTGAGGCCACATCTCTTGACATCTTGTCCATTACCCTACTCGTCACTCCCTCAGCACATTCAATTACTGTCTGGTGAAGGGACTAACCTTGCAGATGTGGGGGTAGTGTGTGATAAATAATGACAGAGCTGTTCCAATCAATACCTATTTTTGGTTATTGATTTGAGTTCTATGCAAATCTAAATGACAAGCTGCAAAGTAGGATGAACAGGTCGCTGGTGATGGTTTGGACATTCATCATTCATTCTCTCATGTGTCACTTGCAGTTTCATTGACACAATTTAAAATGCATGTCAACACAAGGTCACTCATCTTTCGCTCAACTATCACTCATCCATGGATTTCATCATTCATGCATCAGGGCATTTTTATCTTCTGCCAAAAAGGTTGTTCATGTGTGCACCTGTACAACCTGCATTGACGGTTTCAAATCAAACTCTCAAAGAGATTATAAATAAACTATTTGATTTGACGACCCCACAACTTTTCACCTGGCTTTACCAAGTCATTTGGGTTTGAAATAGTTTTCGGAGCCCGGCCCAAATTCTGGTTCCACTATAATTAACATTCCAATAGAATATCGGCTTGAACATAATGGGGGTTACAAAAGGTGTTTATTAGGCTTTGGCAGCAGTCTGCCCTCAGTCGAGCAATTTGTGTTCATCCTGTAGTTATCTTTTGTTTAAATTTTTAGTTTTGGGCCTCAAAGGCCAAGTTGAAAAATATTATTAAAAAGCAATTAAAACTACTGCAGTAAAAGCAGACACACTTTCAGTCAATTGCTTGTCAATATTGCAGAGAACTGACAAAGCCTTTGAAACTAAATACACTGTTTGACTGCAATTCAAATACTCATAATATGAAGGCTCTTCTAGAATCGAGGCATGTGGTTTAATGACTGCATATGACTTTAATTAATTTTCCTCTTTACTTATCTATTCACTTCACTCGAATGTTTGTACTGCGTATGTGTGTTTGGGTTTGTGTCAATACGACTAAAGTCTTAACAGCAACCTAAACATGGTACTGGATCTATGCTCCTGTCCAGTCTGATCCCTTAAGATGCTGCTCGCTGTTTGAAGTCTCCACTTGAAAGGGCTATTCTGAATACTGTGGATTCCACAGCAACTCTGCATACAGTGATTACAGACTGATTAATGAGCCACCGCAGACACACACTGTACACACGCGCATCCACGTGCTCTTGCTTTCTAGGCCACACACAAATGGATAATGCAGGAGTCAGTGTGTCACTACATACGTGGTCTAAATCATTCACATGGAGTTTTCTTTGAACTTTAACAAAGTTCTCAGGGATCCGTGTTGTTTTCATCATGTGCCGTTAATGAACCCTTTTATAAACCCAGCATGAGTCAGATTATTGTCACTAATCGATTCATTGTGTATCTTCTTTATTGCTTTTTTTTCTACAGTGTCCGCTGAGATCTTGAAAAGCAGCTTGACGACCATGGAGCGTCAAATTCAGAGGCTGGAGAACGACATCGAGAACTTCCCCAAAAAAGATGACCAGCAAGATAAGTTTGTGGAAAAACTGTCGATATCCTTTTTGATGTGGTTATTTTCACACATCACATAGGTTTGTACTTTTTTGAAACACACTGAATGTGTTCTCACATATCAGGACATTGTGTGTACCAATTGTCCACCAGCAGTGGCAAAGGTGCGTGCTGTTTGTATTCTCCCTGGCAGTGGGAAAGCAGTTTAAGTCACTTGGTGTGATAGGTGGGACCCAAGGGAACTTGGGAAATGCATCTGGCTGCTTTTCTGTGAGATGTTGATCAGATGTCCCTCTTCACTCCTCCCTGCGTCCCAAGAGTGAAATCATGCCTGTGGCTATTTTTGCTGCACTCTGCCACCGCTGCCTGTCCCCTGGGGGACTCTAATAGGGGCTCTAGCCCCTCAAACCAACTTATCGCCTATCCCTGATTTCATCTCCTGACTGGCCACGAGCCTCTCCACACAACCGTGCGTGCACTATCTTCTCTCGTGGCACATCTACTGTTTCGATAACAGAGTGTTTCACTTAAACCCAAGCATATCTGCTCCCAAATTGAATTAGCCATGTCTCTGCACTTTCTTCAATGCCCTTTCTGAGAGGAAAGGTCCTTACAGTGTGGGTTTGACCAATGGTGGAAATCAAGTCTTGTCAATACCCTGAGGCTATGGTGCCTTTCATGAGTAGAAAACAGTAAAGAAATCAGCAGTACACTATCTTTGTTTCGAGCATTATTAAGAAACAAAGTACCTTTTATGTTTATGTTTAACAAGTGAGTAGGTGTTTCCATATGCCTATATGCAAGACAGCATTTAACCTGATTTCTGCATCCTTTTGTCTTATATCTTTTGAGGTTGACTTTGCACATTGGGTTGTGTAAGCATTGTAGCCTCCTCACACGTTTACAATCTGCTCCCCGTCGAAGAAGAGCTCTTGAATTTGTGTAATTAAAAAAACCGAGGCAAGGACCTCCCTGGTGACAGCTGGAAGGCAGAGCAGGCCGACTAGAAAACTGCTCCATCCAATGTCAGTATTGATTCTCAAGGTCCTTTGAGAACTAGAGTGAGAGGAAATGGAGAAGTGTAGATGTACTGCAACATGGCTCTTCCTCACTGTCTGGAGTTCCCCCCCAGAGAGTGGCAGAAAGAAGTTGGCTGACCATGACCCGAAACATCCCACTTCCTCCAATCTCCCTTTGTCCCATCTCACCTGATTACGTTGTGGTGTCTAGAGCATTGTTTAGTAGGATTTAATAGGATCTATTTTTGCCTTTGCTTTATTTAAAGCAGGAACCAGCAGGAAAGCACTGCCATCACATATATTTCATTCTCCACCTGTGTTGGGTTTCGTCTTGGAGTGTTTCTTAATGGATAATGTTGCAGTTTTCTTTCCTCTTGTTTTTTTGTAAATCACAGAATTACCATAGTTACACAGAAAGTCTTATTTTAACTATAATTGTCCCTCCTTTATTATTTGGGGTGGAGACACGGAAAGGAGTCAAGTTATGAAGAGTGCACGGCCGTTAGTTCTCTCAGTTAGCTCCCTGGAGTGTTGGAACTGCTTTTCATCTCCTGTGTAAAATAAAGTGGCATAATTAATTATAATGCAATCACAATAACAGGTTGACAGGAAAGCTTTATTTCTACAAGGAGACATTTGGTGCAGATATTTTTGTATTGGATCTCTAAGCTCTAAGTTATCTAGGACACAGGTGTTTTGTGTCAATCTTCCTGCTACAGTACATATTAATAGGACACTAGTGTTACGGAATCACATGTTGCCTTTAGTGTACCTGTCGGTCTGTTACAGTAGGACCTGTGTGTGTATACATGCATTTTTCAATGGAACCCACTTCTCTGATGTCTGTCACAGCGATTTTTCCCGCCACTCTAAACGTCCTGAGACATTGAGGCTGTTTTTGTGGTAGCGTGCACAGTGATTTGAATCAAACCTCATTCAAACAGAGAGATAAAGAGATAAAAAAGCGGAGGCTGTGCTTGATTTGCCGAGGTTCTTAGGAGCAGTGTTTGCAATGAGCTTAGGTAGGGCCGCAATCTGTGTTGCGCGGCTAAGTGTTGGAACAAGAACAGTGTGAAATACAGTGCTGTATATTTCGGGTTGACATTTCCTCTGGTACACATAAGATAGCAGAGTCAAGGCAAACATACCTTCTTAAACTTTTCCCTGGGATTAGAAAAAGGATGTTGGTTCCTTGAAGCATGACAGATGGAAGAACAACAACAGCTAAAACTCGTGCATTTGATGCTTGAGCAACCCTGAAAAAGTTAAGTGAAGCTCTGTTGTCTTGGCTGTTGAGCAGGGTGATAAATGAGTCAGTCTGTGTGTATGTGCATCTGTGTGTGTTACAGGGAGAGGGGGAGTAATTTACAGTGCAATGTGTGTACCTGTGCCTCTGTTTCCCTGTGACTGTTGTCAGCCTTTTCTTAAGATTAATTTCAGAAGGCCATGGTCACTGCAAGGTATTTTCAATGTAATATGTGCCCCAAAGCAGCACAGTTTTAATTAAAACTTCAACAATAAATTATGTTTTGTTGTTTTGCACCATGCATGATTAGTGTTCCTAATCTGCTCGGGCTTCAGACATTTCAGGGCTTTTTTACCCATTCAAAGGACACGTTTTCACAGCAAATAGTTTTTTAATAACCTGTCATCTTTAGTGGTCATCTGATGTGCGTAGCCTTTCGGAGGGAATCAGTCCAATATGATAAATATAGTACGAGAAGAAATTCACCACATAGCAGTTAGGAAATTCTGAAAGAAATGGGCAGCAGAGAAAAGAGAAGAAATATGGAATGAAGGAAGGACAGAGTAGAAAAAATTAAGGAAGGAAGGATTCAAGAAAGAGAGAAAGAGGAGCGGAGCTTAGTGGAAACACTTTATTTGGTTTTATTGATACATTTTTCTCCTTCCATTACTGTAATGTATGCAAATGACTGAATGGGGTGTTTGTTCAGCAGTTTAGTGATCTCTATCTGTCAGAAGTAATGGGAGCCCACAAAGGCTGTAGAGTTGAGGCACAAGCCCCCAGAGAGCCCTATTTCACTAGAGAGGCTGTAGCTATCACATACACACACACACACACACACACACACACACACACACACACACTTCCTGTTGCTGCTGGATATGATAGAGTAGAGCTGCAGGCTCAGAGCGGGACTCTGCATACTGGAATATTAATGATAGTGAGGTGGCTCGATCGTCATGGTGAGAGGCTGGACTGAGCCTTGATGGATGCCTGGACATGTCCAATACATCTCCCCCCCCCCGCTGTACTCAGCGCCTTATCCCAACCCAGTGATATTTAGCTTAATCTTTTATTTCCCAGAAGGCCGGAGTCAGAGTGCATCACTCTTAATCTTTCCTAATTTTTCCTCTGAGAGCAGCGTAATGTGAGGAAGATGGTTTTGCAAAAATATAAACCTGACTAATTTCAAGCTTAAAATAATAGTCACCCTGTACGATCAAGCTAAAGCCCTAGAGTACTGTTTCCGTGGTAACAATCAGTGATACTGACTGGAATTTTGTACCAGATGTCAGAAAAGAGGAAATCACAGTGATTTGTGGGATGCTAACAGTTTTTCCAGTCAACTGTTAAAGGCTTATTTTGTTTGTGTCTGTGGGTCTGCATGTCTGTGTGTGCAAAGCACTGTTACTGTTGTCATTGAGTTTTCCCAGTGAAACATCCACGTAGCTGGTGAAAGGAGAACTCAGGCAGCAGCTGATGTCTTATGCAGAAGATTTTAATGTAGACTTGATGCATCAAGGAGACCAGAAGGTGGAAGAATGTAACAACGCTAACAGAGTAACATGAGCAACCATCACCCCCAAGTCTGAAGATGTCTCCCACAACATCCCAGTATATCTTCCTCACCCTGCGTCCCCCATTCTAACAGCACATCCATGAATGGCTAGAATTGCTGTCACTCTCTATGTTACATGTAGGTGTTCACATTCCTAAATCACATTGTCTCCTTACGTCTTGCCACTAGTGTAATACAAAAAAAATCCTCAACAGTGGATATGTGTCTTTGGGATACTGACCCAAGTAGACTTTTTTTTTTTTCTGTAAAAAGTTGTATTCCTTGAGTTTTCACATTCACGGTTTCTCTGACAGTTCCCCGTCAACATAAAACAACAGGTCTTCAAGGAGTAATACATCCTAATCACGTCAGAAATATTGTCATTCAGTATGAAATGTACAAACATGGACTTGGCAGTGGGGGCTGGGGTGTGTTCTGGCATTAATCCAGCAGTAGAGGTAGTCACAGAGCATGATAATGGATTTTCCTAATAAAACTATAGCTGTTTAAAGGGGGCTATTGATACATGATGGTGCAGAGGAAGCCTCCAGCCCTGGAGTCATACAAAGCGCACACATCTAACAGTGTCCTCCCACACAAGGTCAGCCCAGACACACTTTTTCTCTGCCCCAGGTTCCGCGTGCATTTCCACCTCTGTGACTTAAAAATCGACAGATACATTTATACAGGCACCACCTTCTGTTGTTCTCAGAGATTACAGCCTGATTTAGTTCTCTCTTTGAAGGAAGAGGTTTACTACAATTTGCTTATGGATGGTCCTTGTCAGGGAACAAGACTCTGTCGTCTTCAGGCAAGCTTTGTGTACAGGTGTCACCTCCTCCTCCTCTCTCGGCACTTAAGGTCAAATAAATGGTTGTTAGTCGAACATTGTTCTGTTTAGCAGGCTGCCGGGTTAAACTGCAGAAACATCCCCCATTAAACTGGTGTTTTGTCTGGAAGTGTTATTCCACTTTAATTATTCCACTTTAGTACACCTGCATGTGCCTGAATGAAAAGAAACTCAGATTATTTACTGAATCATGTTTATGTTTGGTATATTTGTATATTGAAATTGGGTTAAAACATGCTGGTGGCACTTTGCTAGCTCCTTTTAATTTGTAAAGCATAAACACACAAACACCCACCCCCTTTGCCACACACAAAAAAACCACTTTCTTCCACTAATGAAATTCACTGTAAACTGTGTGGCCAATTAACTGAAGCACAGATAAACCATGGAGCTTTTTAATTATTCAAAAATTCAGTGGAAATCGGTGTAAATAAGTACAGGACATGTTTAAAACAGACATTGCCTGAGCTCTTTATCTGTATCTTTGACCTCAATGTGATTGTCTATGTTGGATAAAGCAACGTTAAAATGCAATCACAACAACCAATACTAATTGATCATGTTATATGCTTAATGTCAGAGGAGATATAGGATTTAATGAATATTTTGATATGTATGTGAATAAACATTTACTAGAAATATATCATGCTGCTCTAATAATAAGTATATGAAAGAAAAGGAAAAATGTATATAAAAAAAGAGCACCACTTGGCATTGTTGCACAGGGAGTCAATTAATTTTGACTTTTAAACCATATGACTGATATCCATACAGTGTAGAACCCTTTGTGTAACCTATTGCACCTACACTGTCGGCTGTCATATTATATAGCACTAATCTTGATATTCTCTGCAAGAGTCAGAGAGAGCGCATACTTTTCTGTTCTACTGTATAAACACTAAACTTTGTTTAATTGTTTTTCTGTGTTGGCCCAACAGTCTTGTTTATTGTATCAAATGTAATTCGACTAAACTTAAGCAAATCTTTACATTTAAGATGATGAATACTTGTTTGTCCTTTTCTTTACTAAATTACCTTAATGGTCTGTTTTGATATCGCGCTCTTCTGGTCTTGATGACCAAAGTGCTTTACAGTACAGTTTTTGCATTCACCCATTCACAGACACATTCATACAGTGCATCTGTGTGCAGCACTTTCTCTTCCACACATCATTCAGATGGCAGACGGGGATCGAACCGCGAACCTTACGGATATAGAGGACAGCCGCCTGACATGCATCACAATTATTATGTGATTATTAAATTAGTGGCAGATTGATTCATTCATTAATCATTTTACCTCTTTAATTAATTTTGTGAAACAACATTGGCATATAAGTTTCAGTGAGAAAAAATGTTCTGCACAGAATCCCACTACTTTTGAAATATTCAAACTAGAACTGCCTGAGCAGATCTTTGGATCTGGCTCTGACAGCTCTGGCTTCCAGAACAAACTTTGAACCAAATTAGACACACATCAGCCATATATTAAAATCTGATGAAGCCCCCCCCCAAAAAAAACAAGTGACAAATTTCAAAGAATAAACATGTACTACTTTGTATCTGCAGAAAATATCATGTTGCCATCGTCTGTGTTCACTGCCAGACGGAAGACAATCCCCGTGCCCTCTGGTAGTATGAGTGAATTCCCTAGAAGTTTGCCAATCAGTATCTTGTTAGGCTGTGACACTTGGCCTGATGCGGCAGCTCCATTAACCATCAGAGCGAGCTTGCTGACAAGTCGCCCGGATTGTCGCTCCCAGGAGCAGGAGGAGTTGTGACGCTGGAGTACAGGAGGTACACCCATGAATTACACTGGATCTGCCTCTTTGCTCCTGAGTGAACAACTGTCATATTCCACTGATAAAGCCTCCATGCCCTGCCAGTCCTGGGAGCGAATCCTTGGCAGTATACGGCATACATCCTTCGGGATCTGCAACGTCCTATTGGGATTCAAGCATGCTGCCTTGCAATTTAACTGCTCCCTTACACACCGATTGTATACATCCCCCGGCTTCCTGTGTACATTTAATATACATTATACATGGTTAAGTACACACATATAGAGTCAATGTATTTAGCAATCTGCAGTGTCCTGAATAGAAAATAATAGTTAATCTGTTTTATCGCCATGTTTCCTGGTGTCGCTCAGCCGCTGTATTGCTTTACCCCCATTGGCCCGGGTCTCTGCTGATTCGTTCTGCTCCACAGAAAGTCAGGCTAAGGACCCAGTGGCAGCGGCACCACCAATCTGCACCTCATTACGTCCCCAAAAGGCTTGGGCTTAGTGCAGGGTAATAGACAGAGGCCCAGCCGCCCTCATTTGTCATGGGCTCCTGGGTTTGATGCAAAGCCCCCCTTGAGCACTTGTTGCTGAGCTCTAATCCTGCAGTAGACACCAGCCACGCTTCTCTGCTTAGCCATCCCCACTCTCCACCGTCATGGCTCATGATTTCACTTTCATTTGATGTTTTAATGAAATCCCTGAGACTCAGTTGAATGGCAGGCCCATTGTTGGCAAATTATTCTATCAAATGCAAGTGGAAGGCAAACGTGACTAGAGTTATTTGTCTCGTAAATATGAGGCACCGAGGGTTTACTGTGTTTTTATTCAGTGTATGAATCCATGGGAGATGTCTGCCTTAACACATGGAATTCATGTTAACTAAATAAATCTATGATACTACATATGATGCTTTTTCCATGTCCTTGAAGCGCCCTGCATTATCCCTTTAAGCAAGTTTTGTAATAACTACTAACAATATTACAGCTTCTATTGTAGTAGTTAATTGTAATATGAGTTGGGCGAAATGTATTTAATGCTGGTAGATGGTGTACAGGGCTGACATTTATAAAATGGCTGACATTTATTCCTGAGCAGCCCAGTATAGCAGCACCATTTGTTGTGCCTTATTGCAAATAAGTGCTATGGGGCAGTGCCCAAGAGGCTGGGGAAAGCTCCTTGATGAAAAGGCCTCAGTATCATTAGCTGAAGTTGCTGTGTATGGCAGTTGAAAGCCTTTCTAAAATGTAAATCAAACTAATGCCCAAACACTTTCTCTCCTTTTCCTCGCGGTAATGTTATCCCTTTCTTGCTAATGCCGTCGTGGGAGCAGGATGTTGTTCTGCTGTTTGTTACTGGGCTCTCTGTTGATTTCTTACTTCGCTCCACAGTGGCTACCCTTGCCCTCCCTTGACAGGAGCCAGGGATCTAGTGTCTGTATGACGGAACACCTCCGCAGCTTCATTTTCATAGTCCTACAAAAACCATTATCCGAACCTATTGACTGTATTTGCTCGCTTTGGAGCAATTAGCCGCTTCATTATGCAAATAAAGAGCACTAATTGCCTCACGTTTGCTAATTGATTATAAGATACGGTATATGGTCGACACTGAGGTCGACTCTGAGATGTGGCCTTCAGCAGCTTAAGCCGTGCACTTTGTGAACAAATTAAATGAGTAAATAACACAGTGGGTCATTTCCCCAGCATGTCACTGTGCACTCGCCTCTGCAAAATTTCAGGCACAATGGAAAAGTCGGAGGAGAAAGAGATCTCTAATTAAAATGAATTTGTGACAGTCAGAAACACTAACAGTTACAAACGGCAATCTGATGGTAGTCAACAGGGGATTCTCCATTAATTGGCAAAATGAGGCTCATCAATCACACAGAGGGTGGAAGCGCTGCGCAGATCCTGTCAGAGTCACCCACTGTGGGGGGAGCAGCGTGACGTGTGTCTTAGGGACAGAGTCATGTCGAGCAGGAACAGTTTTTCTGTCTCTCGCTCCCCTGCCCCCACCCTTCCCTCTCTCCCCCACGACTCTGTTTCTCACCACATGTGGCTCTCAGTAGACGTCTCTCCAACTCATTCTGACAGGCTTTGTTTTTCCTTGTCGCATTTCAAATTGGCATTGGCTGGCATTCTCTGCCAGTCAAGGCCGAGACAGAATTGTCAAAACACTGTTGAATTTTTAGCTTTCAGAGGATCTTCTTTGCTGATGACATGTGCTGAGAGGCTTGTAACCCCCGTCTCTCCATCCAAGCATTTGTGAAAAAACTGCTAATTTTATATTCAGGAGACATTGATAATTTTATTGGATTAAAAATAATTCTGAACTATCTCTAAAGTCTTAATTGGTAGGAACTATTGACTCTTTCTCCACATCGTGAGACTATCCAAAACTGGCATAAAGGAGCAATGTATGAACTTTGCATGAACCTAACTGGTAATATCCTTGTTTTACATGGTGAGCCATAACCCTCCGTCTCTGACTGGGTCAATAAATATACCCGGGCGATAAGTGAATGGTACACCGATTGAACCAATCAATGGTCTGCTCCTATGTCACTCGCTAGGTTGAAGGCAATCACGGGCAAAGCAAGACCTGACATATGGCTTCACTGCTTCATCTCTGCATCTAATCTGGTTGTTCCATGTATCTTTACGGCACAGAGCAACACAACTGACTTGGTACATGGGCTTTAATGTTATCTGATGTGAACACACTCGCACATTACCACGTGTTTAATGTTGATATCCTCATTACCTCTTTCCAGTGCATCAAACCAGTAATATGTCAGGCATGTCACAGCAAATGGAGTATTCACAAATGCCTTTATAGCTTTCATCAATAGGGCTAATATACTGTGTGTCAAAACAACAGTGTTGCCTGTGTGGGTTTTTATTGACAATTAACCCACAATTATCAGCATGGATGGATGGTGTGACCTCCAGAAGTGCGAGTGGTAGTGTTGATGAAGGCTTCTACATGTACATGAGCACATGAGAGGAGCCAGTTGGCTGTGACCTCATGCTGTAGCACTGACACAAAGACAAAGAGGCATTTAACACTTACTGCTGTTAGCTGCAATAACAGGAAAATAAAAAAATATATATATATACATTTGTGATATGAATATTTTAATTTGTTTTTGCACATTTTCTATTTTTTTTTCTCTGTCACACACACACAGAGTGTATACTGTTGGTGGGTCTGAGCCCTTTCATTTAACAGCAACAGGGATGTGTGAAACACATCTTCTACCTGAACCAGCAGCTGACCTTGAATTGACTTTCTGTAATGAAGACTTATGGCTGATCCCTGGGCTTTCTGCTTTGATGCCTTACAGCTTTCTATCCTAACTTGGGAACATGGGGACGATCTGTATAGACCATATGCCTCTTTCTCAGTTACTCTCCTTTGTTTTTTTATTCTTCCGTGTAACAACTTTCATGGATACTTGAGGAGGTGGAAAGAACATACAGCTGCTAATATTTATGAATTTCCCTTGTCAAATTTATTTTGTGCACAGAGTTACATGATACTGCTCATACAGTTTGGACCAAAAGTCTGAGATCATTTTCCCTTCCACTTTAATGATAAAGTAGTCTCAGGCATTTGGACCCCACTGTAAGTGGAATTTTTCCTTTTATCCGAACTCTTTGCTGACTGCTGTGCTCTAAAGTAAATTTGGTGCTTTCATGCAGACTGACAGTATGAAAGCACGAATTTAAAAAAACTGAAATTCATTTTGCAAAAATATTCACTCTACTCACTCGGGCTGTCTTGTCAGTGGTTTGAGATTCCAGCTGGCAAAAAAACTTCTATTTTTTTACTCCTTATGAATAAAAGTGCAACTTTTAAGGACTTATTTTTCTTGTACCGACTCTTAAAGTGAAATTAGAAGTGTTTATGCACTGAGAAGCTAAACTGATATTCTTAAAGAACGATGAACAGGTTCTTGAAATCAACCCAAAAACTGAGCTCTCACCAACCTACAGGAAATTACACTTACAGATTCTAGCATCTCCCCGATGGAGGATAAACATAACATGAACATAGCATATGGTAATCCTGTATATAATAATAATAATAATCTTTTTTATTTAAAATAAAGGTGCTTCACAGGGCAACAATTAACACAAATAAATCATAAAATCACCAGATTTATAGGGAGTATAATATAAAAGTTAATAAGTAGTTCTTGTTATGAAAGTACATAATGAAAGTACCAACAGTGGAGGAACATGGTCACTGCGAACGACAACTGCTAAGAAAGCTCTCCGTACATTTTCTAGAGAAAACTTTAAATGCAATGTAGCACAATAGAGAATAACTAGCAGTTAG
The DNA here is from genome assembly GCF_022539355.2 of Hippoglossus stenolepis. Classification (NCBI taxonomy): domain Eukaryota; kingdom Metazoa; phylum Chordata; class Actinopteri; order Pleuronectiformes; family Pleuronectidae; genus Hippoglossus; species Hippoglossus stenolepis. Next base: position 19,811,867 of record NC_061489.1, on the reverse strand, counting down.
AATGACTGACTGGCGGTGCCCTTCTATTGAGCCCTGTTTGTGATGGATAGTACAACAGGGTTATGATGCCTCAGGCTTTTTTTGAACCAGTGGTCATGATCTTAAACCTCTGTGAGAAAAGTCACGACGTTCTATCTGAGATACAAGTCCATTTGCATAGACTCCTTAGGCCTACTCCTACAGTTTCCATGTACAAATCAGACTTTTAAGGCAGATATAAAAGAAAGAATCATTATGATGTGACTGTTCATTGTTATGCTGCTTTTCCCTGTCCATCACTTTAATATTTATAGTGACTACTGTTTTTTATTGCTTTCAAAGAAGTGCAGCATCTTGTGGTTGATCAAATCAAAATCACACTGTCAAAGTCTTTTTGAGAAAAGCCCTAACCCTCACACACTTGAACATTCGAACTATAACCTTCACTCTCTAGTCTCTAGTGTAATTAATCATTGGGAACGGTTCACATATCAAAACATAGTGAGTAGAGCAGCATCAGTCTGATGCTCATGAGATAAAACCAGTCATCCATTCATCTAAAGGTTGGTGGTTCCACTCCTGGCTCCTTCAGTTTGCATTGCTGAAGTGTCCTTGGGAAATAAAATGAACCCCCCAATTTTGGCCAGCTGGGAGTTAAACCGGCAACCTGCAGTTGGTGGAATGTAGGCCCCTGTGGTATGAACCCCAACCATTCAGCTATCAGGTTGCTACATTTCTGTTTATACTTTAATGCACAATAACAAGGATGGATTAAACGTGCCTCCCCTATTTTGTACACGTCAATTCCAGAAGGTTCTGTAAAAACACACTGTAATTATAATTCAGGTTTGAGCATTGCTATGATTATGGCTAATATTCCTGTGCTTTAAAACATGCAGGTCAGCCCTCATTGAATCCCTATACCAGTATTAACATAATTGATATCAATTATTGTTCAAAATGTTGCCTTTTTTGTACAATTATACAGAATGCTACTGGGAGTTTTAAGTACCTCCCTATTTATGGGTATTTACTATCTATTGTTGTTTGACCTTTAATTGAATAATACAGCGATGAGGTTAACAGTCCTGTTTAAAGGTTAACAGTATTTTTTCACTAAGTGGAATAATGCATGTTAAAATTGAGATGTTAACACATTATGAGCTGTCCTCTACTCAAATACTCATAAATTCCTGATTTACGTTTAATGATCTCCTAAACTACTTCATTTACTTCACTCTTTTGCAGTTTGTGAATATGTATGTAAGTTTGTATTTGCCTATTTCTTCATATGTTTATCAATGATAGTAACTGACTTTATGCGTCTCTGTGTCATTGAGCGAGAGGCGCAGAGCAAAGTGGGTTACACAGTATTCAATATCACAGGATTTTGTCCTATCAGAGAGTCGATGTGTGTGTGTTTGCGAGAGAGAGCAAAGGGGGGTTGTTTTAGGGAGTGCAGGAATGTGTATATACATGAGATAGCTGCGAGGCAGTACAGCATGATAGCCGTGAATGAGGCATTTTCCTTTGAAGTGATTAAAATGATTGAGGACAGTGGCGAACGCATTCATCTCTGAGCAAGGTGATGAGGGACATTCTGTATGTGTGAGCGTCTGAGTGAAAGTGCCCCGGTGCACTCTCTGCGTGTGTGTGTGTGTGTGTGTGACACAGTTGTAGAACAAGTTGTGAAATGGGACTGGCATGGAGGCGACCAGAGAGATGTGCAGCGATGCCCACAGGAGGGCCGTGTCTTTTCTCAGTACATCTGAACAGACAGCCGAATATTTATCATCACCCCACCGCAGCCTCCATTTTTACATTTTAATTTGACCTTTATCAGAACAAAGTAAACACAGAGCCTGTTGTTTTTCATGCAATTGTATTTGTGTTCCCTTTAAATGGTAACCTAGAGAAGCAGAATAACACGAGTCAAATGGACGTTCCTTGAGTTCCATGGATGTGATTTAGCTGGACTTTAATTGTGTTGCCTTTGTATGTGTTCTATTGTCTTCATATGTACTACAGCTATTTTTAATGTTAACATCATGTCGGCTGCACTCTGCTTGACACAAAGGCTAAACAACAGCCTGTACTTTAAATGTAAGTAGTCCTAGCCCTGGTGGCCTTGTTGGCTGCACATAACCAATCTCAAGCACATTAAGTGTATTTTCTAAACCCACTTAGCATTGGCAGCCTTGTGAAAGTGTTGATTTGAGGTCCATGGGTTCACGTTTCCCTCCTCTCTCTCTCTCTCTCTCTCTCTCTCTCTCTCTCTCTCTCTCTCTCTCCTCTCACTCTCTCTCTCACATCAGTCGCTCTAATCTCCTGAATTCCATCCTCACTCGCCGTTCATCCCCTGCCTCCAGGATTGGTTTCACACGGTGATCCCCTCACTGACCAGACAGACGACTCAACAATTAACCTCTAAGGCTGACCTGAAATATTACAAACCCTCTCCCCGCAGCATCCTTATTGGCCTCTAATAGATTTCTAACGGGTAGGAAAAAAAGTGGATTGAATTTCGTCCATCCAACCCTTGTTGTCTTTTTTTCTTTCCCTTTCCCTTAAATACCACAGCGTGACCGTGTTACGGGATGTTGTCTGAGCTCAATGTGTAATGGCAGGGGCCGGGCCGGTGAAACATAGTGCCAATGTGTTCATAATGCCATTAGACATTATGGCATTCTTCATCGAGTCATTCCACCGATTGCTTCTCCATTTTGGTTACTGTGCTAATAGCCCAAAAGCACTCTGCTGGAGCCGGCTTGACTGAAAGAAAATTCTCCTTGAATGAGATTAGTCCCTGTGTTATTTAATGTCACTTTAGCCATTATTGCAGGATTTACAGCTGATGCAGTGTCCCTGACCGGGAGATGGATATGTCCTGCTGTGCCGCGGACACAGGTTGGCAATCGACTGATTTCCATCCCTCTATTCTAGACACTGAAGCCCAACAACTCGTCAAGTGGTCTTTCATACCGGATGTTGGGTCTCCATTGGGAAGTAGGGCCTTGAAAATGCACTTTCCTGCTGTTAGACATGTGGGTTTATATCACAGGGCCTGTTTGTGTGCTTTGCTTGTGCGTGAGTGCGAGTGCTGATGGTCATGTTGTTTGTAGTTGAGGGAGAGTGTGTGCGGATCAGATTGTAACTAGTAAGGGTAATGATTCATAAGACAGCCAGTAGGACTTATCCACTAATAGATCTCCAGGGAGATAACCTAATCCCCCAACAATATCTCCTTATCATATTACAAGTGAACTATATGCAGAATGGGTTTCTCTATCCACAAATGAATACTAAGCCCTATACTTACCTTTAAGCTTATTAGATTTCGATATGAAACAGAGCAGTATCAAGTATTCTCCCCGATGCAAGGCTGATCAGATAATAATCCTTTCCAAGATTAGCTAATTTCACAGTCTACCGATTACCATGAAACAATGTATGTTTTGGTTTTTTTCCAAAGCCGTAGTATTTAAAAACATATGTGGAAGAAAAAACGCGTTGTAATTCGGCCCATCAGGGAGATGTATTCTGTGCTGGAGACTGTAGGTCAGTAAATACACTATGTAATCAAGTCACTGAGAGCTTTTGTCGTCTAGAAAGATCACAAGAGGGAGCTTGTCAGTGGCAAATGAAAGTCAGACTTCTTTTCAAGGTGGAGATTGGAGATTAGTAGTAATGCTCATCTCTTTTCTTTCTGTCCGCTTTCACAGAGATGATACGATTTGCAAAAAGATGAGCCCCCTTCTCTCATTCTCTCTCTTCCTCTGTCTTCCTCACCCATCTATTACTTCCTTGTCTTCACTCTCTCATGTTACCAGTTTTATTTCTTCTTTTTTTCTTTTTTTTTTTTGCTTCCTCCTTGATTTACTAAGCTTTAAAAGGGTTGCTAACTCTTCAGGATCCCAAGAGGGAGAAAATGCATGAGCGAGTAGATATGCTGAACACAGCCCCAAATGGCTCTGTGTTGCCAAACAGACTTCACAGGGCACCCACTAGATTTCCAGAGCCCTTTATTTTCACTAGATTTGTGAGACAGCCCCATGTAAATCATTAGTGATTGCTGATGCTATCGTCTGTGCCACTGGTTAACAATACATTAGATACAAATGATTTATTTACTCATACGTTTATGATGCTTTCTTTGTACCATCCTATGATTAAATAGTGATTTACATTTTATTTTATTTTAATGCGGTATGTCTAAATTATTCATTGCCAGTCTAAAAACAAGTAGTTGTAGAAAGGGCAAAGCTACACATGACATTTGACCAACCTATAAAAAAAGTACATAAGACAATGTCCCTACAGTGTCTTTTACACTCTTTCTTACCAATAATATTTGAGATCTCCATCCAAAGGTGTTTCCTCCTCCTGAATATATATTTGTTTGGGCTTTAATTCTGTTTAGTTTCTTTTATCCTGCTCCCTCATCTAAATGCTGGTTTCTCTAATTGGCCCTGTGCAGAGGGAGGAACCGAATCCCCCTTTGCTTTTCTGTGATATTTGAGTCTGAGTGTGTTGTTCGATAGATACACACTGTGCACAGATCACTAGCCAATATGGGAATGGAGAAGTCACAGTCAATTAGGTGCTTAATGAAGTAGCACAGATGAATTAAGGTATTTTACCCGAAGCTTGACTTCTCCCTGTCCATCATAATGTATAGTACAGAAGTGTGTTAATCTGCAAACCTTTGAATGAGTTAAGATCTTGTTTAACGCACTACAATTATCACCTCAAGTCGAACAGTAGACATACATGTTATTGATAAGGTATCATTTAGGAATTGAAATGTACTTATTTGATGATATCAATTGACTAATAAGATTAAACAGTATCTTAATTTTAAAGAACAGTGTAACTATTTTGTCTCAACAGTTCCTGGCCTGGAACTAAATATATTTGCGGTAGTAAAATGTGAAATGGGACAGTAGAAAAATCTATGGTAGTAACACACTTTCCATCCTAGACTCCGTGCTAATCCGTTTAAAATTCTCAATAGCTTTATCCTTTCAGGCCTCTAAAAATGTCCAAATAAAATATTTTAAACGCAAAACGTGAATTTGTCAGCACAAGTATCTTAAGATCTTCCTTTTAGGGGTCATAAGACTAAAAAATGGCTTGGAAATACTGGGTTAAATGGGAATTAAGTTCCTATCTATAAAGAAGTCTGGTGTTTTAGTGTCTCTATACCGCTCTTAACAATATCAGCAGGAGATCCCTACATTGTTTTACCTGCTCCGTTTATCCAGCTGCATGGATTACAGTACATAAACAGGTGCTGTGCTTTTAGCCAAGTTTATTTACGGAGCACACAAGCGCCTTCTATCCGTCTCTCTTGCAGTAGTCTTTAATTTAGGGCACAGAATCCAGGTTTCCTTTGAAATGCAGCTTTGGACGTGTGCCAACATCGTCTCGTGCTGCTTAATTCTCCGTTTCACGTTCTCAGATAATGACAGGATTTTGTATTGACTGTCGAAACTGCTCTTATTTCAGCTCGTGTTTCATTACATGGCGTTGGCGTGCGTTCAATAGGTTGCTACACAAGTTTGATTCACGATTGTTTCCCACTGCTTGTTATTAGTGCAGCATCAAAGCAAGACTCAGTAAACACATTTGCATTTTAATGACTGATATAGATTGTTCTGCTGCTCAATACCGCCATCAACCCACAACACACAACCTACCCTTGCCCATATTGATGAAAGGTGGGCTGCATCTAGTCTATTTGAAAATACCGACTAAACACACATGTTGACACACGCGCACACACACACACACACACACACACACACACACACATAGTTCCGTAAGCGGCAATTAAAATGCAGATGAAGTATGCAGGATAATAGAAAAGCTGCTTTATTTTGAAGAGACAGCACAGTGGCCTATCAAGTCTCCAGGTTTCAGGTGACAGCAGGCCAAGAATAAAAAAGTCCAGATATGGTAATTAAGAAAAAAACTGGGTTAATGTTTCCACATCGCGGGGATGGTGCAGTTAATGTTAATATAACACAATTGAGCGGTTGAAAATGATATCTCCGAGCACAAATGGATGCCATTAGAGCAGCAGTCAGCCAATGGCGATCGAGGTGTTTGAGGAGCCAGATCACATTTGCGTCCCCAACTCCGGTTTTCCTTCCCCTGCCACCTGCAGAGGATGATGGTACCCATTAAGGAGAGTTTGCCTCTGTGGCCATGTAATCGGGTGCATATTGGAGCATCAGACTGCCAAATGACTTCAGTGATGGCACTGTGGAGCACATGTAGCCGGTATTGCAGCCAGGTTATATACCTGCACTGCTGAGGGGTGTGTGTGTGTGTGTGTGTGTGTGTGTGTGTAGCTCAGGTGCCAGTCTTCATAGTGATTCTATGAAACTGATGAACCCCCCCTTATTGATCTTAGAGTGTCTGTTGTGCTCCTTGCCAAGAAAAACTGTGCACCGCAGCAATGGATGTATGTTTCGTTCGCAAAGGAGGTTTACAGGCCTTGATGTTGAGCTTTTTTTTTTACCAGCATCACTGTCAACTGTGAGCAAGTGCCCGAAGCCAGTGCCTCTCTAAATATGTGCTTAGAGAAGAGTCTATGAAATCTCCCGCCTTGAGGTGCAAGACAAAAAAGACAAGACAATAACTCTCGCGTCTATTTAACAACATGCTACATTTCTGCATTGTTCTCTAACACAACTTTTTTCTTTTTTCATGTTGTGGATTGTCCATATTCCCCGCAGGAGTTTCCAGGAAGAACAATTTATGTATTTCAGCAGAGATAATGTGAGCGAATGTTTCCTTCAGCGAATCCCTTCTGTTCTTGAATGTGTGCAAAGCCTCCGATGTAATGTCACCCATCGACAACCAATGGAGCCGATAACAATGGGTTCCACAGGTAGTGCTGTGTTTCTGTAGTGAAAAGAAAGAATAATTGGCTGAAGAAAGTGACGTTTAAATGCAGCAGTTTGTTGTTTCAAAAGCAGTCGTCTTTTGTTAATATCACTGGCAGTACTGTTGTCACTTTGTGAGAGCAGACAGGCTGGAGGATGAGAGGAGGGCAGCTGGGGAGGCTCTAATTTATCCGTTTGTCTGTGTTTTCCTCCAAACAGTAGAGGGGGAAAGAGGCTGTAACAGGGCCCCGCTCCACAGGGGAGAGTTGTGTTTAGTGGTAACATTGATTTTATAAAAGGTTGCGCAGTGGGGTAGCTAGGTAGGCCTGTCAACCTTAGCTCTGACCAAAGCACGTCACACCGTCAAGCTAATTGTGCCCTCTCCGTAATCTCAAAACCCTAAAAAGGACACAGTATGCAAACATATGTCTGCACATCATCCCTTGCAAATCCTAGACTTTTATCTTTTTCATGTGAACAAAGACTTCCTTTGAACTAGTGGTTGTTAGTGGCCAATAAACATTAATATCCTGTCTGGGGAAGTTTTCTTTTTTTCATATTAAAACACTGGCTGTCAGACAAGGAATACATAGTTACATTCATTTTTCTTATTTCTATTTTTCTCCTTCCAGCACCATGCAACAGGTAGAGTGTTTTCAATTGTGGAGGCAACAGTTAAGGAAGTGTCAAGAAAATGCAGGTGACAGAGAGGAAGATGGATTGGCAGATTTGCTTACTTAAGTTGACAGCTAGTCCCATGCAAATGTTGTCCAATACAATCTTCATTTGGTAAAGCCGCTCAATAAGTGGGTGGGCCGAAGACGTAATGGGATAGGGAGAGCGGACAGGAAATATGAGAAGGTCAGAGAAATGAAGACGAGAATGGAGAGGAGAGAGTTGGTGAAGAAGGAGATGAACCGGCAATGACGGCACTTTTATTTTTACAGGTTGGAGGACACACACATTGCCAGAGGCAGTTCATCAACTGCTTGTCAGTGCTCTCTCCACCCTCCTCTTCTCTCTTGAGAGGGAATCTTGTCGGGGTCAGGTGTTCAGATAACCTAACTCAGGCTCAAAACGTTTACTTCCACTCCACCGCGCTTACGACCACCACTACTAAACTTTTAGTCCCACTATCGGGGGAAAATCTTCGTTAGACATTTGTGAAGATTTAGGAGAAATGCTTTATGTGGTATCATTGCAGTTTATGGTGCTTTTCTCGGAGTAATGTCTCAAGGAAGTGTGTTCATCGTGGCTGTCGTTTGTCCCGCGTTTGTGTGTGTGTGTATAAAACAAACAGGAAGTAATGTTCCACAAACAAATGGATTCTAAGTGCCAGTTTTCCATCACTCATTAGGGACTAATCATCCACAATTTCCCTTCCCTTCTAGCATGCACATCTTACTGTTTCTCCCCTGTCACTTCCTTTTTTCTTCTTTTTTCTTTTTCCCCACCATGACACCCGGCAGTTCCTTGACTGGCGAGTCACACAAAGCTCTTTCGCCCGCCCGCTGAGCTACATGACAAAAAAACTCTTGGGGAGATCATCTTACTCTTGATTGCCAGATAATTATCAGTTAATTATTTAGAATCTTAAATTAATTTGCTAAAAATAGTCTCTGTGCCTCAGCGTTGCCAATGGTGATGGCTCCATTATCCTTTCTCCCAACGCCGCATCTCTTCTTCTCTAGCTCCTCCTCTCTGACTGCTGCTTCTGCCACTCATGTCTGACTGTAGTATAATGAAGGAGATGGACCTTTTGCATTTAAAGCAACTTCATTTAAGCTTCACCACTGTTGAAAATTCTCCATGTTGAGGGGCTTGACTCTTTCTGCCAATTGTTGGCAGTCGGGTGTAATTTACAGTTTAGAGGGTTAAACTCAAAAGTTTAGATTCACAAAACAAACTTTGTTTAGTTCCCACTTACTTTGCTGTTGTTTTGCTCCACCAATCACCTTTCCTGTGCTTTACAACAGTTTAAGTGGATGGCATTTTCCTTATAGTTCTCCCTGTACTCTTAGGACACTTCATTAGTGCTGAGAGTGTTTGAACAAAGAAATGGTCTTATAATGGGATTCATTGGCTTAAAGAATCGAAAATTTACTTTCCTTTTTTCCTCTCCTTCCACGCGCACTCATGCATGTACCAATACACAGTCTTGTCTCCATGACTTCAAAAGCCTGTACTTGTATTTATTCCCGAGTGACCAATCTTGAAAATGCCTACTACTTGCCTAACCTGAACCTAACCTTGACATGTGTTTTTGTCCCCATACAGAAGACAAGATCCTATTATATGACTGTGTAAACAGATTTAAGTCCCCACAACATGAGTAATAGCTAGACCACACACACTCTTACACACTCTCTCTCTCTCTCTCTCTCTCTCTCTCTCTCTCTCTCTCTCTCTCTCTCTCTCTCTCTCTCTCTCTCTCTCTCTCTCTCTCTCTCTCTCTCTCTCTCTCTCTCTCTGAACCAGAGGCCAAGTAGGCTGACCTGCTGAATGGGTTTGTGCTGTGGTAATGATAAGGCTATTGAATGGAGCTGTACTCTGTCACGCTTGCTGCTAGGCCAGTGGTCTTACTGAAGGAATTTGATCAATAATCTCTCTCTCTCTCTCTCTCTCTCTCTCTCTCTCTCTCTCTCTCTCTCTCTCTATCTCTCTATCCCCCTCTCCACTTTCAAACACATCTCATATCACTCTTGCCATCATCATCTCTTTATCTAGAAACAAATTAAAAACCTGACCAATCCTCTGGTTGCTTTCTGGAATGTACATTTGGCTGTCAGCCTTTCAGCAAGAAAATAAGAGCTACCTCCGTCAGATGTCTCCCTTTCTCACTCACATACACAGTTGATTTGAATGTTAGTGGTAGTGATAGACTGCATATCCAGCAGCTAACCCTCTATGTCAGTCCTATAGTTATCTACAGGATATCAATGTCATTTACAGTCAGCTTAAGTCCATTATTTGCTCATTGTAAAGCAAAGAAGGTTCAAACAGTCCAGCATGAAGACAGGATATTCCATTGAAATTTAAAATACTGCATCTGCAAACAGCTGTACAATGAAATACTATTATAATCACTTGAAATCGTAAAAAAAAAAAGGAAAATCAGTTTATGGCGGGCCGCCACAAATATAAATCAATATATGAGAAACACAAAGAAGTGTAAACATAGCTTTGGTTCATTATGAAACCGTAGCAGCTCAGAGGACGTCAGTTGAATAGGCGGTCCCCCAGTTCAGGTCACATTTGTCCTCACACTGCTCAGAAACGTGGCCAAACGCAGACACCATCTGTGAATCTGGACTGAGAGATCAGATCTTAAATGCATCTATAATGTCAGTGTGTTCACACCTGCACTTAGAGCTGTCTCCTTGTGATGGTATCACCTCAGACGGATGTTAATGTCAGGTCTGAACAGGGACTGGAAGTGGACATGGTCCAACATCATGTCAGTCTGCGAACTGCACCGCTCGGCTTGATTATTAATCTGTTCAGAAAGGACGATTTAAATGGCCACTTGAAAGGTCCCATTTCCAGCTTTATACACCGCTCACACAGAGAAGATGTAATCTGGAGATACTTCTATGTTTAAAGCTGCTGGGAGCCACCTCTCAAAATATTTTAAATTAAGTATGTCAATTTTTCTCTTTGCATTAATCATATTACAAACACATTTTAAAGATTTCCCAGCAAAAAAATAGAATAGAATCCATTTACTTGCAACAAAATACTGTAAATTTCCTCAGTTCACACAGTTGAAAAAAATAAATATGAAAGACAAGTACAAATAATTATTATATACAATTATTATAAAAGTGGAACATAAATAGTTTGTATTGCACCAATCCCAGTGATTGCATTTAAGCAGGGTTTTACTGCAGAGTCCCAACCTTTCGTTATTTGAGTTCAGTTCAGTTCTTTGATAGCTTTTGGGTAAACATGCCATGTTTCTACTTTAGTATATTTTAATGGCAGGTGGATGTTGGCAAGTATAGCTGCACATTAGTGAGTGACTGGAGACACTTAAGCTCTTAAAAAGGAGCAGGAACAGGAGCAGGCTGGTGCCATGTTTTTGTGTTTTATATTTTGATGGGCCTAATGCTGTGTACATGACTTGAACCCAAACCTTTGCAGTCGGATTTGATTGCTACAATAACATGTTCCCACAAAGTAGACATGTTAAAATGCTGCTGACAAAATAAACTCATTAAAATGTGCCTTTTATATAACACAGATCAGAGTGACAATAATACAGCAGTAGTTAATGATCTGGTGAAAACAGGCTGGCCGGTGAATCTGCTCGTCTGTGTGAGAGTGAGGTTGTAAAATGCTTGTTAGAGGCAGATGAAGACGGTTAAAACAAAGAGACAGAGCAAGAAACAAAAAAGTGCCGACCGGCTACTGTGATTCATCACTGTCATCATCCGCAGAGCTACATAGACATGGCATGGTGAAGGAAACAAGTCTATACTGTGCATCCCACATAGTCTTTGTACTCCATCAGTAGCAAATCCAGACAGGTCTTTTTAAATTGAACTTACTCCAATTAAAAAGGAAGAGACTGGGCTCATATGGCTGGATTCACATGTTAATATAATATCTGTGGCTGTAACAGCAGCTGTGCTTGGCTCTACTTCTAGCTGTTATATGTTATTTCACGGTCAAAAGTTGTACAGTAAATGCATCTTAACACAATTTGATAATTAAACTGGAAGCATGGGTAGTTACCGTTTGAAAGGCAGTTGTTTTCCTATCACTTTCAATAAGCTCTATTTATGCTGAGGGAGAGAATCGGTTGCGGATGGATTTATTGAAGATAAAATCAATGAGTGTGCAATCCTGTGCACCATCTCAAATATTACTCGGGTGTGTTTTTTAATAACAAATATTGAGATATGCACTTTGGCCCAACTGGGATGTCTCTGCATGTTAAGCTGTGTAGTATTGTTTACCTGTGTCATTTAAATGACATACATGAAGTCTGTTTTCCCTGCACATACTTGTCTCTTCAAGGGGCACCTCAGGGACCATTCAAATGTTGAGGGAGGGATTGATGTTTACCAATTAGATCTGTGTTGGGGGGGGGGGCAAGAGACTTGACTTTTTACAGTTTGACAGGTTTGAACATTGTGAACACAGTGGATTTGCATTGTCATGTCGCCACCACGTGAAAATTACACAGAGACGAACGGACCCTGGGCATTGATGTGACATGAGATTGCTTTGAATGAGGATGAAAAGATGACAACAACTATAAAGGTTATCAAAGATAACAGCGTGCTTGTGTGTGTGTGTACGTGTTTGCTTGCGTGCGTGCGTGTGTGTGATTGTGGGTAATCTTAACTGTGTTGTGTTCACATACTCACCAGCACCATTATTGTGGACACCAAATTATTTTTCTCATTTTCCCTGCACTCTCCCTCCTTTCATAATAGCCTATCTATGATTCAACAGGTCATTCCCATGGACCTAATCCCCTCATATCTAATTTATATGGTCTCTCTTCCTTTATCAGACGTAGTCATTACACCCACCAGTTTCCCCCTCATTGAGTTGTTCCAACACCAGCTGGGTGCCGTAGTGGAGCTTTGAATGCTTAAGCAGAGGCAACCTTCCTCTCTACACGTATAAATATTTCAGGGACAGACGGGCTGAATAAATTGACAGTAAAATTGACATCAAATCTGGCTTTTAATTTCAAGAGAAAAAGGAGGACGGAGCTGTAGGGGAGATGATGGAGCGGCGTACTGAGAGAGGAAAGGTCACGACTCCCGTGTCAAAGCGCTAATACAATTCACTCAGCCTCTGATGTATGAAAAAAAAAAAGATCTCGCCATCTCTTTATATCTCTCTTTTTATCTTATACTACATTTCCTGTTGCTGTACAGAAAGGAATAAAAATCCACATGAGAAATCTAAAAGATTTAAAGACATTACAGTGACTGGAGGAAGCATTTATGGTTTGAGACGGTAACATGGTTTAAGGTTTAAGGGCTTTAGTGTAGCACATGGTTTAGAGCACATGTTGCATTCAGGGTGTGTCCCAGACCACTTTTGCTAGTTTGAAGTTGGAAGTTGGGTTTGTTCTACCAGGCACATCCTTCTAAAAAGTTGCACTTAGTCCTTTAACAAAAGCTGGATTGCACACCAGGTAATAAGAGACAACACTTTTCTGCAGAAGAAACAGATCTGTTCACACTTTTGCACGAACAAGCAGAATGTGCGTTTGTGTGCACCTGCCTATGTTGGCACGTATCTCTAGGTGTTGTTTTGATTATTTTACATCCAGCAATTTTTGGTGAGTGAAGACATTCAGTTTGTTGAATAATGAATAAGTGTCACCATGTGAAATGAACCTGTCTTGAATCCATGTATTCTTGTGCACATCTAGTCTCACATAGAGCCGTGTCAGGCTGCACCCATTGTTGTTCTGCTGTAAAAATGCTCTGGCTTGCTTTTATTTCTTTAAACCAATCACAATAATTTCGGGCAATGCTAAAACCCAGGATGCAGCAGCGATGGCGAGACAAAAAACTGTTGTCGGGGGAACTGTGAATATGTGGAGGAAATCGCTGTCATTAAAATTCCCGGCAAAGAAAATGCCACAAAACAGTTTGAAAAGGATTTTGAAAATGGTAACTTTACAAAAATTGTTTCCCTTTTCTTTTCTGTATTTTCAATTTTGTTTTTGCTGCAGGTATTTAGAGTGACTGGCATCTTAATGCCGTACGACAATAGATTTATTCAGGGTTGACTAAAGGACATATCTCTTTAATTTATAACACTTTATTAGTACATACACAGACCCCATTTCAAATAGAGAAAATGGAATAAAGGCCGCTCTGAATCATATTTAGTTGTAGAGTTTGGAAAAAGGCTTCTTATAAATCATAAACTCACAGACCTCAACTTTATATATCAAACTTACGCACAACAAAACTGCATTTTATGACATAACAAATTCTTCAAAATGTACCATCTGCGACTTGAATCGTCTCGGGACATTTTTACATATTTTATACGAGTGTCAGTCATTTTTGGAAATGTATAAGAAACTCTTTGTTTTAAGATTGACTGCTCTTCTTATGGTGCCGAATGATGATTTCAGGCAGAATTCGAAAACGGAGGTACCTCGCAGCATGCACTGTTTCTAAAAAAAAGATGTTGATGGTTTGGTAGAAACCACCACACACTTTCTATTTATCAGCTGAATCGCTCCTAAATGGAGATTTTTTTTCTGAGGATCTCTCGGTTGCTGGGGTAAACAGGGCAGGTCATGTTATTCTCAAGGCTAGGAAGGCATTCAATGCAACTAGAAAGATGTCGTAACTTCTTCTTCTTATTTTATTCCCTTATTAACTTTGAAATATACTATGTTGAAATGTTCTTTATGTACATTTAAAATGAAAGACCCATAGGAACCGTGTATGTATGTGCGGTTAACGTGCAAATGAACGGTGCAGGTATCTGCTTTGTGCTGCCCCTCTGTACTCAGACCCAAGGTCTACGTGCTGGTGAGTGAGACTAATGCACAGCAAACAGGCTCTCATTTTACACGAGCTGAGATTGTAGAGTAACCACATTCCTCTGTGCTCCTTGTGTTCCATTTTTAGTTAAGTTTCCAATTGAATTTTAATGTATAAATGCTTTTTTTTCTTCCCCAGAGCAATTTATAATCTGTAAGCAAAGGCAGGTTGACTCTCTTGTTGAAAGAGACTTCAGCCGCAACTATTACTGCTGTAATGCAATTGAATCAGCTGCAGTTGGAGGCCACAGTCTTGGCGTCGCACTGTTGGTCGGTTTGTCCACCAGTTTGATCCCAAGTGAAATATCTTGTATCAGATATGGAGGGCCTTCACATTTGGCACAGACATTCATGATTTCCACATGTGGAATTGTAATATACTCGTGTTGTGATCTCCTGACCTTTGATTCCGTGCCACCAGCTAAGTTTTCATTAATTGGTGAAATATGTCATATTGTCCAGTGGATTGGCTTCAAATTTGGTCTGTACCCTTATTAACTCCATCAATGAGATTATGTTTTTAACCTGTTGGTTGGTTGGTTTGTTGATAACCACAAAACTATGTGGTTGGATGTAGCTTAGAAGAAAACCATTAAATTTTGGTGTGGATCAAAGATCTTTTTTTTTCACCTATTCAACATTGCATCAATTTTAAATAATTTCCCAGGGAATCATTCATGGATGTTGATAAAATGAAATCAGGCATATTTAGGTATATTTATGTTGCCATTGTTATTGTGAGCTGTAAGCTATTAGCAACATTAGCATTAGCAAACCCATCCTTAAACTGAGCTGGTGTTGTGTATTTACTCACTGTGGTGTTGTACAATTATATTTTATTTATGGAAATATGTCCTTAAACTTAACTGAAAAAGGAAATATAGCTCAGTCACTAACCGTGATCTGTACCTTTAAACAGACTGTGTTGAGCTCCTTTTTACCCCCCCCCTCGTGCCCTCCCTCTCTTCACTACACCCTCCCTTTCTCCCTCCTCACACTCTTACCTTCCCCCCTATCCACCTCCACACCAGCACACATCCCAAATTCCTGGAGCTGGATGCTCCACTAATTCGCTCTGACAGCCCCAGTGTCAGTGCCGTGGCCCAACTCAGGACGCTGTCAGCCTCTTTCCTGCTCGCCCTACGGACCTCCCTCTGCCTCTATCACCACACACTAGAGAGTGCTCCTGTCCTCCTCTTAAGCCTTGGCTTTCTCTCACTTGTTCTGCTTTTTCACAGATTTTGCAAATGTTTAAATTTTTAAAACAAAGCAGGAATCTAACAGAGAAATGTAGATGTATTATAAAAGAAAGATACATGTAGATGCACTAATTCATAGATTAGTTATATTGTTTCTCCATCGACTCTCTCTCTTTCCCTCTCTCCCTCCATCTCTCTGCCCTACCTCCATTCCTTCATCCCCACTCTCATCCCGCGCTCACTCTCAGCATGATGGGTTGTGTCCAGTCAGTGGGCAGCCTTGGTGTAATTTGGCCCAGAGGGGCTGTTGGCAGTAGGTGTGGGGATAAAGGGAGCAGGGATGGTGGGGTTTGGAGAAAAGCAGGCTTAGTGTGGGGCCTTGGATGGAGGGGCCAGCAAGCACATAGGAAAAGCATTAAATAAACATTAATGGAACTAGGTTACAGGAGATTTATTAAGGAGGCTTTTTGGGCCCCCACTGTAGGGTTTTATGCAGCACTTTAATAACTCTCTCATGCACACAGGTAAACAAAGCAGGTAATTTATTGCCATCCTCATAGGTGACCATTGTGAAAACTGTTTCAACTTTGCTGTAAATGGATTTTCCCCTCCTTCTCTGGATTTTATTTTGAAATTGAATGAAATTCTGGCTCCAAAAAAGCCTTTTTACATCTAGGGTAAGACTGACTTGGATATGATTTTGATGTCACTTTGTGGTGTTAAAAACGAGTGCCCTTAATCGCAGCTTACTGATGTTAAACGTACCCTTTCTGGCATGTCAAACACACAGATAAAAAGTGACTGATTAAACACAGTAATGAGAACACTGTGGCAGGACAAAGAACTAAAACTAGACGTTTTACAAGGACATGGTGGGTTTTGGCTACGACGGGGGATTTGAGAGAGAGAATTATAAAAACATGAACTAGCAGAGCGCTGCCATTGACATCTGACACTGTCTTTGTAAATCAATGCTTTCAGACATGACACTGTCGGAAACTGGAGCTTTCTGTGATATGCTTCGTGCCACGCTGCTATTCCACAAGCTGTTTTTGAATTTGCAATTGTTTATAACTCCAGTTGTGCCAGCTTCAGTTATTAAAATAGCTATTTCAAAAATTCCAGAAAGATGAGGCGCACAGCTCGATAGGGCCTTTACTTTCAGAACTAAGAATTCTAATCTGACCATTAGCGGGAACTTAATCATCACTCCACGTTCATCTTTTGTACCTTCCACTTTTGTAACTCTAAGCTCTCCAGCCCTGGAGCAATTCTCCTGCTCTGTGTTGGTGAGGTTCAGTGCACAGGAAGTGCAGACGCTAGTCCTCCTTTGAGAACAGAACTAGGAGAGGAGAGCGGGGACTGACAAACAGAGTCGGGGCAACCAAAGGCTGCGCGATGCTTTACCTTGAGACCCATCGCCTCTGCTCCCTGCTCTACTTCAAGCCCAAGTGACGTGAATACCAGACACAGCTCAGACAGAGTACTTCTGAAAGTTCACTCTGAGCAGAAGAGAAAGACGGGAGTTCTTTTCTGAGTGAGGGAAGTTAATGGAGAGAATATCTAGGGGAAACGTAGAAAGCGAATCATAAAGGGAATGGGTTTGAGTAAGACAGTGTTGGACAGGAAGAAAAGGAAATAGAACAAGATTTATCTTTGGAGAGGGAGAGTCAGTTAAGGCTAGAAAGGCAGAAAAAAGAAAAGTAAAAAGTTACAGGTTGTGGTTGTGTTGCAGTATATCAATACATCTATATATCTATCTGTGTTCGTGCGTGCTTGTACGAGTGTGTGAGTGTGTGAGCGTGTGTGTGTGTGTGTGTGTGTGTGTGTGTGTGTGTGTGTTCACTCTATATCTCTGTGTGTGGGGGGTGGGTGTGTGTGTGCCTGTTCACTCTATATCTGTGTGTGTGTGTGTTTGATGGGGCCTCAACCATACCGGTTGTGTTGCTGCAGGATAGTGTGCATCAGGCTCCATCAATATGACATGTCTTTGATGTGGAAATACAAGGCGCAAAAGCCCAGCCAGCCTCGGTCCGGTCCCCAGCGGGACACTTCTACAATCGTGCATGTGCATGCGTGTGTATTTGAGTGTACGTGAGGGAGAGAAATGGAGAAAGTGAAACACGGAGAGCCACAAGCCACAACAAGCACCAAAAGGAACCACTGCTTTAATGTTTTTTGGACTATCATTCTGCCAGGGAGGCAACAGCTTTGACCCAAACGTTTCCTGAGCTAAAAGCAGCGTAGACTCCGCTGAGGCCCAGAATCAATCATCTATGTAAATGCTGTTCACACACATTACCGCGCCGCTGTTGAATAATATCAATGTGTCTTTTGCTCCTAATTGACACATTGATTGTATTCTTGCTTTTTTTTTGGCGTAATCTGTTGCTGCAGCATGTGTTCAGTTTAACATGCTAAATATATATGATTTTCATGATTTTTAACCAATTTTCCATTCTGACCTATGAGAAATTGTGTAAAGGGTCCAGTTAAATGAAGCTCAGAGTAACAATCAAAACGGACTTCATTAGAATTTTTTGATTAATTATTAAGATTCTGTTTCACTAATAAATGACACCAGACCATGACGCTTTGTTCATGACAGATTTGTCCTAGAATATGACTTTTTACTTTTTGTCAGGGATTATTTTAAGTCTTTACTAAAGAAATACAACTCCTATCCAGTACATCTCTGCCAGTAGTTTGGATGTTGAAAAAGACTTCTTACTTTGGCAAAGTTGTACTTTTACATCTATCTGTTGAGCCCCTGAGTTTACTCTCACAAGAGAAGTTGGAGGGGGGAGGACAAAAGAAGAGATAAAGGCAGTCTGACAGAAGCAAGGAGGATAAATTAGGTCTGGGCAGACAAGGAGAGCGAGAGGGAGACGAGGAAGAGGAAGAGGAAAGACAGAAGGATGAGTCCATCCATCGGCCCGTGTGTGGGCTTACTCCTAACGTGGGCTGTGCCATCACTGCTGTCTTTTACTTAACACTAGCTTGTAGGGACATTATAGTTTATATTCCCCTCTCTGCTACTCTAGTGCCTTTCTACAATATACAATAATATATGAGCATATTTAAGTGCACATGTACATTTACTTCACAGGCAGATTTTAATATTGTATTTATATCCACACGGAAGAACATAACATGGCAAGGCACCCAGAACAATCCCTGGACCTCAACACAGAAGTTCACCAAGACAAAAGAACAAATAAATAAATAAAGGGTATTATAGGAAAACTGCCGCTTCCACATCCCAATGGCAGATTGCTCACAAACAGCAATATCTTTACAACTGTTCAACCCTGACAATCACAGGCCACATGCTGTAGCACCAGCCTGTATATGTTGCCAAGGCGACTGCACATGAGCACTAATTGCCGATAACTGTACCCATGACACGGAGAACAAGAAGCTGCTGCCTATAACACAAAGAAGCAAAATACAGTCTCCATTGTTCCTTCATGTGTTGTTTGACAATACAGAATTTATTGGATTTAAATTGAAAGGCTTTCAAAACAACGCTGATAGAGATGGATGCACAAAAGAACACGTCCTTGTTTTTATTATTATACATTTACCTTCAAGCATTATGGCCACGCTAAACACTTTGCTCAACAGCCTTTTACACTGAGAAAAGTTATTTACTGTAATTATAAAATTTGACTACACATAACTGGAGCGTTGTAGATTAAATGGGGAGTTTTAATTCTGATTGCATAAGAGATCGGGAAAAAAAGGTAAAGATATTATATATCACATTGGTAATTTCTGAAAGGAGACAGTTGATCAGAGAGGTTTTAAACAAACCCGCTGCCTAGTCAAACTGTTGTGTAGGACAATCAAAGGACAACTTTGACGTTGTTTTAATGCAGCTGTAAAGAAATAAGGAATCGACATTGCTCATGCTGCCTTTTGTTTTACTTGTGCTAGTTAGTTTAGCCTTCAGCTTGTTTTCAACATGTCTGATCATCTGACTGTTTGTGTTTGTTGTTCAGTTAGACCTATTTTTAGAGATGTCGCCACAGTGTTATCATATCCAATAGAAAAATAAAGCTTTACCCGTAACAATTTCTTATAACTGTAATGAGCGTTGAGCCATTGTCGATATTATAGCTTCTCGAGAATGAAGATGGAAATGATTGAAGGCACAGCAGGGGCTGGACACCATTGCCGATGCATTGAAACTATTATGGAGTTTCTGCCGCAGGTATTTATTTTGACCCCGTGCTCGTCTGTGTTTTTAAGCATGTACATGCATGTATATACACGCTGGTGTCTGTGTGTGCCGTGTGAAGTTGTGTCGTCCACATACCAGGCGGAGCGTGTGAGTCTTGGAGTGTCCAAGAGCAGTCTCCATGAGGTCAGTGGCTGCTGTGATAATGCTTAACTGATGCCGGCTGTCAATAGCCATTCACCGGGAGAAAAGTGCTCCGCCTGTTCAGTAAATTACATAGTGCGACGTGAGCTGTGAGGTTCAAAACAACCTGACCCCACTGTTGTTGGAAGAAACAATAGAACAATGACTGCAATCAGCTTTTCCAGCAACCATCTGTGTCATGCTGCTGACTGCAAAACACCTTTCCATTACTCCAGGGCTGCACCTATTAGCTCACCGTGCTATTGGCTCCAGAGTGAGACGGAGAGGTTATTGTAATGGCACATTAGATTGTCTCTGACCCTTCTTTATCCAGCTCTTTGTTTTGCTGACCTTGACATAGGGGGGGGGCTTTTTGAATGCTGTAAAGATTCTGAAATGATCATTTGTCTGGGTGTCTTGTTTTTTTTTCACAGATGAACATAGTGGTGAGCTGTCATCACAGAGCTGCTCACAGTAGCTCTTATAGACATTTGTTCTCTTATGTTTAGACATGATTTCAGCCTCTCTCCATTATTCCTTGACTCTGTTCGTCTCACGGCTTCTGCAAGCATGCCCGGGAGCAGTATGAAAAACTTTCCACCATGCATAAGAACATGCAGAAGCTCTACGAGAGCATCGGCAACTATTTTGCCTTTGACCCTCACTCCGTCAGCCTGGAAGATTTCTTCGGAGAACTGGCCAACTTCCGCGTCCTCTACATGGTAAGTATGAGTTGTTTGCATGTACTGTACATGAAGAGTCCCGTGTTTTCGGTTTCTTCAAAGTAGACACAGAGAGACCAACAGAAGCCACCACCCACACATGCACTTGCTTTCACACACACTTTCACTTTCTGTCACAGAAAAAGGCGTCAGGGAAATGACAGCATAATTTATGTGTTACAAATTTTCATCACACACTTTCATTAGTTCCTGACAGATGGTGAAAATATGTAAACAGAACAGTGGGTTAATGTCGTAATTAAAGTGGTAATACACTTGGTTTTAAGCTTCCATGAACTTGGGGGTCTCATATGTTGCAGAATCGAAAAAAGAAACATGAAAATAGAAGCAGCAGAGGTCAAGATGTTAGGTTTTTTGGTTGGAAGTGTCAGTCATGTTATAAAAATACTTGACCCTTTACTTTCCATAAGGCAATGCAATATCATATTAATAAACCCTCTTTGTGTGATAAAAAAAATGTCTTCATCTTTAATTCCTCACTCAGGCTCTCTCTGATTAAGATAATGTTTCCCCATGCTTCAAAAATAACACTGACATTACTGATGGTTATTTTCTCAGATTCAGCCCCGATTTCCTCCAGAGCCACAGAGGACATTGTACAACTGTTGTCTAGTTCTGAGGGGGGATTTCACTCTACTCGTCTAAAAATACCAGAAAGTTTTACCTTTGAGAAAGTAAACCCTGTGTTTTCTGACCATTTATTGTGGTCTTTAAATTCCCTTGGTTAGCCCTGACATCCTTTTCTTTTTTTTTTTTTTTCTTTTAAGTTTTTTTGCACCGTTCTCTGCAAGAATTTCACTCGGCTCACCTGCTGTGCAACTTCCCTCCGTATGTTATCTTTTAGTAGGTCACAATGCCACTGTGTCTGCCAGAGATGTTTTTTATTTCAGGATCACTGACATAACCTCTTTTCGTTACAGAAGACTTTCTTTTATTGCTTTCTTTCATGCCGTCTCATTCTGTGCGGTTATGAATATCGGTCTTTTGAAATATTTTTCAACAAAAAAGATTCAAAGACGAATTTCCAGTTTGTTTTTTTTTTTAATTTAAGATAATTTTATTTCCACAACCCACTGGCTATTTCTTTATTATTTAAACAAAACACAAACATCTTTTTCCCACCAATTTATGTACCTGACATGCGTTTTAAATCTGAATAATCCATCATATGCAAATCAAATTAAATTTTTGATCGCATTTATCTGAGTCCAATGAGGGTCTGATGCTTAAACTTGCAACATACCTGCTAACTTGTAACATGTAAAACTTCCAACTGATTAAGAAACGTCCAACTCTGATTTGGGTGCTGGGAAGAAAAAAAGACGCTTAAGAAGTTATAAAACAGATTAGAATAACGTGTTTGAAGGAGGGGATGCTGAAAAATGAGATAATGTTTAATTCTAGTGTCTTACTGATAAAAGAGGTTTGGGCAAGCTGCTTAACCTTTTAACCACACTTTCATTACCTCAAAGCTGCTGCTTGTGCGCATGCGTGTGCACGTGCTGTCACCAAAGGGTATTGTGGGATTTTGTCAGCTCTACTAGATGAAACTGTATTTTACTTTACAGCCATTAGTTTAAAATTATTTTCAGTATAGCTGACAAAACATTTCTTTACAATTTATAAAATGTTATACATATCGACCTTAAACTTTATGACCACAGTTTAAAATATTGGTTAATGAACACTTACATTTGAGGTGAAATTTCTTCAGTACACGTAGAAAGTCTAAACACAAGTGAGAAGTTAAACATTAATTCACCTTGAATAAAAGTAAACTTCCAAATTTCTCCTGCTACTTCTCGGTGTCATATGAATTGTGGTTTCTAAGAACAGTGACAAAAGCACATTGGGCAAAACAGAGGTGATATCAACAGCAAGCTAAACACCACATCAGCTCAGAACAAGGCCCAGTTTCCCTTTTCCTTATTAGACTGAAGTCTGTTAAACATTTATTCAAGTGTCTTTGCTCCTCTGCCTTTACCCATCCCGACTGGCAACCCCCAGACCTCCCAGTTTCAGGCTGATGGCATGGTGTCCAGAAGGGCTGCTCTCAGGGTTCACATTTCATTAGCGTGAATGGCAAAGTCCCCTTGTCTGACTCCGTCTCCTGTCTTTGCCCTGATCCCCATCTGAAACCAACTTCTCATTCCCTCTGATCAAAGAGCACCAGCACACAACACAATGCTCCCTCAAGGATTCCACAGATGCATATCTCTAAAAGAGGCATCCACCCAAGAAAATAAATTATTCTCTCAAGCAAATAGCTGCATATGAATATTTTATTACTGATTTAAACTTTCTTGCTCTGGATGAGTGGAGGAAAGTGAGTGGGATAAGGTGTTGTGGTGTGGTTGAGATGGGGGAGGGGGGGTGTTGGTGGTTATAAGTTAATGTATTCATATAAAAACAATCCTTTAATCACCACACTCTTCAGATATTATTTATAGTTTTTGGCTCTTCAGCTCTGCTGACAGAAAGGCTAATCCCATCTGCTTGCAGAGCATGAGGAATCAATGGCTGCTTTTATTTTCTTACCCTGAAAAAAACAACTGAGCTAGCTTCTTTATAGCACCACGAAAACCTCCTCCCCAGCTTTCTGCTGTCGCTGAGCGGATTTCGGAGAGATGTCTGCGAGTTCTTTATCTCTGACAAAGTCGGCCGACATCAACCATCACTGATTTGTTCCAAAAGGCAAATCAAATGAACACGATGACTTCATGTCCCTTGATGATTTTAAATGAGCCCACAGTTTAACTTCTTGATATGCTTAGTCTGCTCAGGACTTTTATTTCAATATTGAGACACTGAGTTGTTCGACTCAGATGAAACATCTCCACTAACTTCCATCCACGTTGCGTTGCCCTGTGCAATGCATTCACAGCACAAAGCAGCTGCAGTATTAAAGAATTCCAATGCATTACAGTCACCCTAAATTGCTTTTGCTAAAAAGCTAGGGCTTAATGCACCCGACCGACATGAGGCATTTGAGTAAATGCACTGACGGACAGTCCTCACAGAACTGAATGTAACTGATAAGGGAATCCATTAACTCTATTTTACTTCTGTTTCATTCTCTTTCTCTCCCTCACTCCCGTCCTATTCTCTTCTTTTCATTTTTTTTCCTGTGGCCAATAAAATATTATTTGATTTCAGCACATGGAGTCAGTATTCGAAGAGTCCAACAATTTGTTAATTTAATGCTGCTGCCATATTCTGAAATAGAGTATGAGTGAAATGCAATCGCAGGGTCTGTATGTGTAATCCTGACCAGGAGCACGGGGGATTAGGATTTTCCCATTAATGAGTTATCAAAGCGCAGCAGATGGGCTGGGATGAGCTAACACTCCTCCTTGTTGATTTAGCGACTTTATTAAAAGACCAAAAGACACGGACCAGGTTCTAAAAGTAGCAAGATAAGGCATCTAAGAGTTTTAGCTGATGATTAGTGTACGTGCGGGTGTCCGCCATTTATTTTCTAAGCTTGCTAATTCCTTCACAATAAGACAAATGATGCTGATCTTGCTGAAGATGATGCTCTCTTCACCTTCTTTCTCAATCACTGCCATGTTTCCTCAGTAAATCAACTAACACTGTCATGACACGGTCATTGAAATTGTCTCACCAGATTTTGAAGGTCACTCATCAATATGGGAATCCATCTATACTACAGAGCAGAAGTCGCACAATCTGTAACTTATAACTTCTTGAAGCCGCTTCCCCCGACATTCTGGCACACAGTGTAACAGATGGCTAATAAACACATTTGCTGCTTAAAGCCGCGGCGCTGTCGTGTTTGTAAAATTGAAATGAGATATAGCGGTGACACTCTCTGCGTGAGATCACTGGTGCAACCGAGCAGTTAGAAATACTCATTGCTCCCTCATTCCATTGGAAAGCTCGTATGCAGGGGAGGGTCTGCCATGCTGTGGGAGATGTATTGTGTTGTGCAGGGTCAAGGAAGAACAGCAAACACATTTCATGAATTATTGAAAGAACAGACCTGGAGGAGAAAATGCTGCCTGGCCCTTGTTGGTAGATTAGACCTGTGGGCTGCAAAGCATTCTGTTTTCCGGCCAAGTATAGATAGAGGAGTACTTATAATCTCCATCTTATACGCAGCGGAGGCCTAGAGTGTGACATACACTCACTTTGTCTCATGGCCTCCATACGCCTGAAAGCAAGAATGGGCTACTTCACAGAATGGGTTTGTGTTGTTGACAAACCTACCTGGTAAAAAGGTGCTATTATGCAAAAAACACACATTTGGTTTTGGTCGCTTTGAGAATCTAACGTTGAATTTACATAGCTCCCTGAGCAACGTGCATATCGGCACCACATCTTCCTGCTCTTCAACAAAGGGGCTAAGGGCACAGAGGCAGACAGGTACATGCCACCTTGACACTAGGATTTGTTTTATTAAAGGGTTATTAGGCAGAAATGTGCCCAGAAAGGAAACTGTCCATCATGGTGGATAATCATTGGACAGAACCCTCTAACCTCCTGTGCTACATTAACTATATGTCTTTCTATTCCTTATTACTTTCAAATTAATTGCACTGTGTTCAATTTGTCTTCTTTTCTAAACCTTCATGAATGTCTTTATCTGCTTTGACAACTTGTTTATTTTTGCAAACATATTCCTATTTGATTATTATTATTACAAAAATTGCATCTTACATTAAGATGTATTTTTCAAACACAAACAATTCATTACATTTCTTGTGCAGTATTTTAATTTGTATATAATTCAATTCCAGGTTCTTCCTTGAGCAATGTGTTACTGTCAGAACAATTAAATCTGTATTATAGACTTTTACCTTGTTTACCATTCACCATTAGAAAATCAAGGTTTTTCTATATAATCTCTAATTAGGTGGCTCGGTAATTGTAGTGAGGGAGCAACACAAACATGTGAAGGACAAAAATAACTTGTTACTGTGGTCACAATCATATTGTGAATATTTACCTTACTACTTTACTTAAGTAGATGACAGCAGCCCAGACAAAACAAGATGTGTTTCAACATTTTGGGATTTCATAGTAAATATTTGAGCATATTCAAGAGAAAGCACATAATTTTCCTATTAAAATAATGAGGTTTGAAACTGGGAAAGACTTTAAAATGTCACACACATCTAATATGTCCACCTACAATGTGCAGAGGTACCAAGAAAATGAAACCTGATCAAATCAGTTGTTGCCATCGGCGAAACAGGGGTCATCAAGAGAATAACAAGAGATCAGTAAAGGCATATTTGTTTCTATGTTAGTTAGTGGTGCTGTTTGATTATGAGCAACATAATTATGTTGCATAATCATGTTTACAGTCAAAATGTGTTGTTTGTTTAAAATAAGTTTTGCCGGCAGGATTTTATTTGTAATCTGCATAATTTATCTTCCAATTTATGCTGTAGATGTTGAGCAATGCAGTGATATCGCGTCTAAAATGAATTGAACGCTGTCAGAGGACAGACATTTATTTGATTCATGCTGCCAGTGCTGCCCATCACGTCAACAAATTGCCCAAGTTAACTCTTTCATTACTGAATATCTAACACAGCTCTCCTCCGTTCAGTCAAAACTGCAGCAGAGTGCACATTGTCACTATACATGATATACTGTATATATATATCAATCACACAACTTTGATAGATAAATTGATTTTTGAGTGTTTCCACAGACTTGTAGCAGCTGACAAAGCAAATATCTGCTGTTATGTTTTCATAATGCACATACCATCAAAACACACTCACTCTTCTTATGTAGTTTTCTCTCTCTACCATGTTTCTGTCTATCGCCCTCACTTGACTTCTCCATTACCCCCCCTCTGCCTCTCCGTCTCCTGCTCTCATTGCCCTTGTCATGCAACAAAGAGACAGTGACAATGAGGGCTTCTGTCCTTGGACATGGAGCAAAGCTCTACTATTGACTGGCATGATGAGCTGCTCTTTCCTTGTTCCTTCCCACAATCCCCGTAATCCTTCAGTCTTAGCTGCCAACATGACACACACATCAGGACCACAGGGGCATTTGATGGGGGGCCTACTGTCACCACTTATTATATCAGTGCACAGATGGGGCCGTGCCTTCACTTACTGACACACACACACACACAGAGGCACATATGCATACATAAGAGCAGAAGCACAAAGATGCCCATGGACTCCAGCATAGGCGGCGCAGGCTCATATGCATGTGTACACACGGAGTATGACCTCTCACACAGTCTTACACTAACACCTATGATGGGTCCTGTCAAGGGCTGCACCACAGGCCTGGAATGAGAACACATTTTGTTTTCTCCAAAGGTCACGGTTGAATTTTCCTCTCTGTTGGCACAAGAACAAACTGACACGTTTGTAAAGGCTGTATCTGTGCCGTTGATTATCTCCCTTTTTCTGACTCCTCCCTGACATTTCAGCCGGTCACGAAGGAGGAGGAGGAGGATGATATCACTTTCTCCCTCCTCAGAGACTGGCACTGCTGCAGTTTTCTTTTTTTCATGCGGTGACTCCTATATTGTCAGGAAATATACTTGCATGGTACATGTGTGTGTGTTTGTGTGTATATAAATTGTTTATTACAGAAGCTATCAAACACCCTCTCTGAATTAGAATTTGCTGATGGCACCGTTTCTGAATATGACAATACAGTAGCAGAGACACTAAAAAGCAGGAAAATTCTGATTTTATCTGTCTATGTGGCTGTGTCCATGTCTGTGTGTGTGTGCCTCATCAGGAAGCAGTGAAGGAGAACCACAAGAAGAGGGAGATGGAGGAGAAGATCAAGAGAGCCAAGCTGGCGAAGGAGAAAGCAGAGCGCGAGAAGCAGGAGCGCCAGCAGAAGAAGAAGCAGCTGATTGACATGAACAAAGGTATGCCACTT
Source organism: Hippoglossus stenolepis (assembly GCF_022539355.2). Lineage (NCBI taxonomy): Eukaryota > Metazoa > Chordata > Actinopteri > Pleuronectiformes > Pleuronectidae > Hippoglossus > Hippoglossus stenolepis. The sequence goes on along the minus strand of NC_061489.1, from coordinate 19,784,265 downwards.
CTGCCTGTGCCACCACAGAGACAGAGACGGGGAGGCAGGTGGGGAGTAAGGAGGAGGAGAACAGGAAGATGGAAGGGGGTTTCAATTGTGCTTCACACAGATATGAACTCAGAGGGAAGAGGATAATGCAGTGGGGGGAGTTGTGTTTTTCAGCTGTGAGGGAATCTTATATTTACCTCCTTAGCCAACACAATGCTTCCAAACAACAGGCATATTATGCTACTTTTAGCTTGTTCTTTCCATGGTGCATTTGCACACATGGACAGAAACATTCTCTTCCTACAGTCTGTACATGGCTTCCATAACATTTAACCTTTTTTTAAACAATAGTTACCGATGGTATAACTCAGCAGCCGCACCAGGTATTGGAATGTAGTGATGAATAAATGCAAATGCTCTGTTTGAGCTCTCGTAGAAGTGGCAGGATCACACGATGTAGGTCACCCGCAAAGACAGGAAGCTGAGTTCTACTTTTACAACACAGTCTTGCTGTTATTACTTTTTCTCTGGTCATTTGCGAGTAATGCAAGACAACAATGATCATTCCTTCATCTGAGAAGTTTGCCGGCTATATTTATTGTAGTGAATCACTGGAATTGCTCTTTTGTCCTGCGGCGATACCAGTAAACCGTGTATTGATCAGTGTAAGTTGCAGTTGTCCAGACATGAAAAATTAGAGCAACAGAGCTGGGTGCCTGTGTCTAGTTATGCCAATGACATTGAGAAGGAATTTCAAGCCTGAAGGGGCCTTGCAAGCAGTCGTTGTGGTCTTTTGTCCATTTTTTTGACAAACAGACTTGGATTTTCACAATTCACCAGCTTCTAAATGTCAGCACCAGCCAAGGACCTCTCTGTAGCTCAGCCACATTGGGAAATGTGACAAGACAGTGCTCAGTATGCCACAAACTCTCCAAGATAATTGATGCATGCTACATTTTTTTCCTTTTCTTCCCTGAGCAGTGACCTCTTTGAAAGCTTCACTTTTAATAATCCAACATTGCTGAGCCGAAGGAGGCTGTCTAACCCCCTCTCTCATTCTGGCTAACCAGATGGAGAAGGGTAGAGAAGTAGGTATGATATTAAATATTTCTGCCAGAGCAGATTTTGATCTCAGTTTCTGAATGCCATAATATGACTTGTATGAATAAAACATGAGGGTGACATGGGCAACGTTGCCTGCAGCTTTAGAGATAGTGGGGATTGTCCTCCAACCAAGTATTAGCTTGTTGGACTGTCGCGATCACAATGACCTTGCCAGTTGTGATATACACACTTGATGTGCTAAACCCAGGATGCTTCTTACCTATCAAGGTTCTTTGTCTGCATCGACAAAACATTTTCATTGAATAATTCCTTCTTTTTTTTGTGTACTGACTTGTCTCTATGTGAAATGCAATCAGAGAAAGTGAAATCAAAAAAAGCTCTTTAAATGGATGCTGTGAATGGAAAGCTGAACTTGAGCCAGGAGGAGGTTGGAGGTTACAGCAGTTTGCTTTTCTGCTCTTGTGTTCTCACTCGGTTTCTCTTTAAGTGGTTTGGTTGGAACACACTTAGCAGGATATTCAGTGTTTTCCTTTGTTGCACATCTTTATTATGCCTCCGCAGCAACAACAACCATCGCCTGAGGGAATTTCTCAGTAATTTGACTTGTTGTAATTTCTTTAAATTTAGACAAGCATTCACTTGGACCCAAGTGAATGAACTGAGTAGATCTTAGTGGGTCTAGGTCACTCATACAGCACGTCTTTAACTGCAATCATTTTTAATGACCTAATAATTAGAAAATCCACTTTATTCATTTTCTTAAATTCCTTGTGTTCACTACATAGAGTATATTTCATTTGTATATTTTTATTCCGCATAGGCAGACATGTATGTTTACTGTAATTAGTTGGTGAGTGATACAACTGCAGCGTTCCTTTGTCTCTGCTCCTCTCCAGGCAGCTTTGGCTTGAGAGTCTTGGCTCTTTTCTCCCATTCTTTTGTACAGTTGTATATATATGTGCTTCAGATATTTTGAGTAGTTGGTTATTTGAGGGGACTTTGCTAATCTATATTTCATGCTGAGCATCAACGTGTTCTCTGTGAAGGCTGATAAAAGTAAGATAGCTTACTGGACAGAGAGACTTGTTTAATTCCTCTCACCATTAATCAATGTCCATCCACCCTGTGCATTTTGGATCAGTGAATACGTAGGTGGGTGGGTGGATGTAATGAATTGCTGACCTAAATATTGTATTTTTTTGTGTTTACAATTCCATTAGACTGAACAGATGGAGATAGCATATGGTCATTGTTTTAAGAGAATTATGTACAGGTCAGTATCTTATCTGTTTTATGGATTAACTGATTTAGTCATTTTATTGCTTAAAAGACTTTTAGATGGATCGCACTATCGGGTTTAATGTAATTTCAAGAGGCTATTTTTGAGATTTTTTTTCGTCATTTCACAAATTGTGACCTAATCCTCTTCACTTGCAAATGATTAACAATGAAATGCATATTTAATGAGAGTTTAATTCATTTAGCTTTTTCCAGGACGGCACCACGGTGGGGAGGGGGGGAGGGGAAACGGACAAATGCTTTTAGGAAACTGAAAATAAAACCTTTTTCCCCCCTTTCCAAGTTGATAAAACCTGAGATTATGCTCTCTGACATTCCCACTTATTCAACAAGTGTGATTGATAGATGAGACAAGTGGAGAGCTAAACGTGTTTTCCTTGTGAAGTATTAGAAATCCTAATTGCTTATGAAATCATTACCGAGTCACCCAATTTGTTTTAATTTGCTCTAAGTGGATTCCCAAAGTCTCTCGAACTGACCAGATGTTCAACATTTACAAAATTGCTTTACTTCACTGGAAAAACACAGTTGAACACAGTAGAATGAACCCAAACTAATGCTTCTGTCGAAAGCAGGGGAAGATGGCTCTTCACAGCGGGATAGTTTTTTTTTTTTTTTGGCCTATGAGGCAATGTCACTAGCAGCATGTCGAGTGTGTCAGAAGCTAGAGCATTTGGACTTTTCCTTCTCCGAGGCATTTGTGTGGAGTAACAGGCCCCTGTGGGCGCCAACTCGGCTGGCATCACCAGGGTCAGTGCCCCCGTCTTGGGCAAGTGTCTGCACCCACATGTCAACTGTGTACCCCAGTCAAATCCACTAAGCTTTGAACAGAGCCGGAAAGCGCACATGCCGCTTTGAGCCCAATCCAGCCTGGCATACGGCACACAGTAATAAACAAACAACCGGAAAACAAAAATAAACAGTTATGTGAACATTTTATTTAGTCCAGACATTTCTTCCAGGTAGCACGGAGAAATAGTGAGGAACTTTGTGTTTTACGTGCTTTCCGGCAACTTTTCCTCAGACCTACTTTATATAGTTTACTGTGAATGGTTGCAGTAGCTCGTGGAGCAGTGCCCTTCCCCATTAGAGCCTCTGAAGAACATTTTTATTGCCAACCTGAGGAATATCAAGTGTAGAAGCATATTGGTTGTAGCCTGCAAGCTTTACAACACCTTTTTATGAGTGTACCAACAACCTGCTATCTCAGCTGACTATACCCATTAAATGTATTCCAACTGGACTCATGTAGGATAAAGACGTTTCTTAAGTAATCTTCGCCCCCAAAATAGAATTATCTGATGGATAAACTAACTTTCTGTAAAATCAATTACTAAAAGTGTTCTAGATAGTGTTATTAAAACCCCCAAAACACACACAGAGGCTCCACAGATGCTGTTTTTATGATTAAGTTTTACCTGTGAAAGTGATCATTTTTTACGATGGGAATTAGAGCCCACTCACCCGCTTCCATCCATTCTAACAACAGCTTGCAGACACAGGCAAAATTCAGACCCAAACGGTGCGTCGCTCTATTGGGATAATAAAGCAGATTTTATTTTTTTTACTAGCCTGTTTTGTAAATACAACTTTTGCACACACATTTTTACCATCTAAAACATAGTTATCATTTTTCACTCAACAGCTGGAAGTTGTGTAAACCACATACTTCATCACTGGGGCACAGAATCGCAGACTTCATTAGTAGTCAACATGTTGTATTTCTGATTATTTTAAGGCACAGATATTAAACTAATTCATTAACCTGGTGGCAGCAGATGGTTTATCATTAAGATCCTTCTTAGTTTGCTGTTTTCATAATATCGTTTCTTATTTTTAGTACATTTCATCATGTACAGTCATCATGTGTCCTCCTTCCCATTCAGCAAAGCCGGCAAGAATGAGGTCTCCGTGTCCCTGTGATTCTTTTCAGAGAACCGTTGGCATTTTGACAATGATGGGCCTGCAGCTTCTATTTATGCATTCTCCTTGTCAACCTCTCACATGTTCAGGATGAACTAGTATATGTTTACAATGAACAACAGTGGGCTCCTCTCAAAAGAGCTTTCCATTTGTTAAATACAAACAACATTTCAGACTTCTGAAAGGCAGAATTATTCTGCCTTTTGCAGGTCTGCATGCTAATATAGATTGGATTTTAATGTGGATTTTGAGACAATACATCTCTAGTATTTGTTATGTATTACACATTTATGATCCGCAAAAATTAAGAGACGGTTGATAGAGACAATTTAGATGCTTTTACTGATTCTAATGAGCTAACATATCCATCAGTGTGTTTTCTTTTTCCTGTGTTTACTCCTCTTAATGTATTTTTTCCTAAAAGACCAAGTTGTGCAGGTAATTTTTTTTATTTTATTTTGTTTACCAATGCTCATTTTCCAAATCCAAGTATCTATTAGTGTGATATGCTAAAATAAATTGACATATTATTGTGCAGCTGTCTGACTGGTTGTGGCTGGCGGAGCCCTGTCAGGAATGACAGCGGCAGAGATTTGGATTGATGGCTTCGTGTGACACTGACAGCTGCTGGTAGGCCAGTGCATACCTGTGTTGCAGCAATGCCAGCTAGGTGATCATAGACAAGGGCTGACAGGCAGCACTGGGGTGGACAGGTTAGCTCTCTAAGTTTGCATAGTGTCTCCACAGCACAGCAGACATGGCAAACAACGTTACCAGGAGAGATGGCTTGTAGAGAAGTGAAGGTCAGAAACCCAAATAGATTTCGAAACGAAAATCTTGCTATTTCTCAGCTTAACGTGGGAAATGCAGCCACCATTATGGATCTATAGATGACCTTCATGTTTGATAGGGACTATAACAGAAGAGGACAGACCTTTCCAGAATGTAATGATGACATATGGTACAATACTTCTGAATCTGCTGCCTGCTCCTTCCCTTAGGTGTCATTTCTTCATCATGCCGCTGATTGCCTCCATGTCTGGTTATATATTTGTAGTTTCTGATGACTTATGAAAATGAAGGATCTCTCCCTGCATCTGCATATGGATGTCACAGCAGCATATTGCTAAAATGAGCAAATTGCCTTTTTCTCCGACCTTGCATATGAGCTGTGTCGATCTGGAGTGCAGGAAGTGCAAGGCATGCTCTAAAACTCCTGAGTATGGATTGGTGAATTCCATCATTACCTTGAAAGACAGGAACAAGGGCACCAGGATTATCTGGTGTCATACATCCATTCTAATAAATAAGAGCATATTAGATTGTGCTCCATCGCCAGTCAAAATCAGAATCTGCCTCAGGCGATGATGGCAGCACACAATATGGCTGACTGCGTCTCAGCTGAGGACTATAATAGCAAGCGGCACAAATAGACACATGCAGAAAAATAGAATTATGCGTAAACAAATGACATTCAAGGATTAAGTACGTCTGACTGCGAGCAAAATTACATTTTGTAAGTGAAGGTGATACAATAAAATACTCATCCAGTACTTATCCTCTCAGAATATAACATTTTCAATGCACTTCTATAAACAAATGTCAACATGAGGAAAACAACCCGGAATCCCTTAAATGTGTTTTAATAAATACCACAGTTCAGTAGCAATTAAAGGCAACACCGGGGAATAGTCTCTTCCACGTTTTGTCTGACTTGTGCATTTAATTGTTACGTTAAATGTTTGCTTGTTTTTACTTTGTTTTATTTCGTAGTTCCCTCTTTTGTATCAGGAGAAAGACAGAAAACACTAATGAGATTGCACCTTAAAGCTTTTAATCACTTTTATCTATTATCTTTTACTTAATTTAGTTAAAGCCACAATCAAGGGAGCGAGACATGCATCAGATATCTATGCCTCTCCGTTTTTTCTCTCTCATTCCCTGTGTGTCTCTGCGCGCCTCTCTTTCTGTCTCCCACACACACACACACACTCACTTTGCTCATCCCGCCTTGTACTTTTCTCTCTCCCATTGCTTTGGTAAATGTTCTTCTTCTCCTTGGTGAAATCAGCTCAGGCACAGTTGAATCTCATTAATTTGTGGGTGGTTCAAGTGTCTGATCATTTCCCCTCCCAGAACTGGACCTCACCAGTCACTTTACAGTCAATCAAACCTAATTACCCTCACTACAAAGACCGTCAAATCCCATTGTCAAATCCATTTAGCTTCCCAAGGCAGCGCCGCCTTTCACTGATGCAAACAGCCCATGTGGGGTTTGGTTCAGATGTTATCTTGATCTGGATTCCAAAACTCCGCTTTCCAAATGTGCCAGTCATCTAAAATGGGAATATACTCTGTACTGCATGGATGAATCCCAAAATGTGTATGGCATCTCAGTGTGCGTACGCTTGCCAAAGCCTCTTTTAAATCCCTTTCATTTTAATTACCTTATTCATTTCCAGTGTGACCCTGGTGTGAACAGTCACGTATGCTGAATGTCTGCATAGTTAAGGTGCCTTGCCATATAGATAAGCAATCGTGATCAGTCTGTGATTTGGGCTTTGGCATTAATACTTGAAGGCTGTTCTTGTCTGTCTGCCAGAGCAGCACAGTAAAAGGTGTTATTAGTGTGTCAGAGTTTTAGAGGTTGACCCCAACTGCAATAAAAAAACACCAGTCACCAGCTTACTACTCTTCATGTAGACCAGTTTAGGTCCTGTTACTTGTCGTTTAACTTAATTATTATGGTGTCACTTCCTGTTGCTCCTTTACATTAAAATCCATTTAGTGTATATAATGTAAAAACATTCTAATGGAAAGCAACACAAAATATACACACTGTACTAAAATAAAAAGTATACAATTGGAAGGTTTCTGACTTTTTCAGATTTTCAGGTTTAATATGGAAAAAGGTACTGTGGCAAATTGCAATGCAGCTTTGACTGATTGATGATTTGAAAGATGCTTGAATCACACACACTTCGAATTTTGCACAGAAACTAAACAGCAGATTTCATAAATGTCAAGGCAAAGGGGAGCACATGAAAAACAGCCACTAGAGTCTATTAGATGAGGTCAAATCGAGTAACACAAGACCGACGCTGAACTCAAAACCAGAGCCACAGAGTTGAGAAAGCCTGTTGTAAATATAGCTCTCTATCTAATCGCTTGAAAGACCACTTTGGTCAGTTTATAGTGACAGCTCGGTCAAGAGCAGACACCATCAATAGGTGACGGTTCACAGTGAAAATATATATATATGGGTCATGGTCTCTCATAACACTAAATGTGGCAGTACCTAACCTATGGAAAAAGGGGCAGTAGTGGTCCACTCTTGTGAGGACAGGCTCCCACAGCCCTGCTGGCACCCTGACATGTTGACCCCATGTGGCTCAGAGAAAGTGTGTCAACTAAACATCTGTCAGTGCTTGGTCGGAGCTCTCCCTTGTGTGTTAATGGTGTAACTGGGCAAACTAGCCCAAAGCAGTGGATAGATGGTGATCGCAAATTGTAATTGGAGGGGGGGCTGCAGGCAGTCGAAGTAAATGATAGTAGAGGAAGCACAGTGTGGTGACTGCTCTGTTGCAGGCATCTCTCTTCCCCCCCCATCCCATCTCCCAACCTCCCCTCCCTACTGTTTCTCACTTGGGGCCTGGCAGCATCCATCCAGATGGAGGGTTTATTTTTGTTTTTGTTTGTTTACTTATTCATGCATCCAGCTATTCGGGGCATCGCAGGGGCTTTCGTTCCACCACAGAATGCAAATCGCCATGGCGGATAATCCACTTTCATCTCTCCCTTGTCGACATCCAACTTCTCTCCACGTTTCCTCCAGTCTCGCAGTCAGGACATCTCTCTTTCTTTCGTTGTATGGGATCTGGCCTGCAGTGACCAGGGCCAGCCTAGCTCCTACTACATGCATGTCAAACACAGTGCACCTCTCACCACATTTCCCACCCTCACAGCACTCTGCCCTTTTTCCACCCCCCCTTGCTTTCTCCCACTGACCCTGGCGCCACACAGGGGCTCACAGCAAGATTTAAGTAGCAGCTACATTGCCATTCCCCCTGGAATGGAGGGTTGTGGGAGCATCCCTAATTGAGTTAGGGAGGACATGAGTGGGTTTACTCATCAAGCTGATACAGTAAAACAATCCAGAATGATCAGGAGGCAAATCTGTCTTTTTTATTAGCCATCTTCCTCTTCCATTCCCCTTTTCCTCCTCTCCTTTCACTTAAGTGGACTACTACACCTACACACACACACACACACACACACACACACACACACACACACACACACACACACACACAGACACACACACACAGACTCCTACAAATTAAAGACTGCGGCCTGTCTGAAAAGTTTCTCGGGTCATTGTGTCAAGGCTTCTGTCAGGGTTGGTGGGTTGGACTGCAGGGAGATGTGGATAGAGGAGAAAACAAAGGGGAGACATCTAACAGGTGCATGACTGCTGTCCCTTTGGGTGCTTGTGTTCTCTGTGGCAGTAATGGTCTCTGTCTGGCTGGGTCTTGGGGGCGATTGCAACTGTAGGAAAGGAGGGCGAGGGGAAAGGGTGACTCTGCTCAAAGCCAGACAGTAGGAGAGTAGACAACAGAGCAGTAAGAGGAAGGGGAAGCTGAGTAATGCAGGTGGTTGTGTCTGTTTTCTAGTGTCTGAATTCTAGTGTGAAAGTAACAGGAAACCAGGTGCATAGAAGTGAGGGTCAGCTGGAGAGATGAGATTAAAAGAAAGTGTAGTTGTCGCCTCTCCACCTGGCCATAAACCAGCACCTCCCTCCCTCCACTGAGGCTTTTGTTTCACAGCTAATGGTCCAGGTTAATTGCACAGGTGACTTTCTGTGGGGGAACAGATGGGCTCAAATGTGTTCAAAAACAATCTGCAGCGAGCAAAAAAACGGAAGGAGTCATTCACCCCCTCTTCATTCTCCCTTCTCTTACTCATCTTATCCACTGGAGCCATGGAGGGCGACTGGGGTGAGGTTAAACTCTTACTGTGTTGCCCGTTCGCAGTGGTTTCGATTCATCAAGCAGAAGAAGGCCTGTAAGCTCTCATTAGATGTCATTACAGTGCAAATTAAACTCAGGGATTGGCTACGGGAAGGATAGCAGATAGTGAATAATAGACATCTCTCCTATGCCTCATTTTCCCCATGTAAAACACTTTAATTTGGTTTGGGAGGAGAGTGCTGCGCTGATACAAAGTCAGATGTTGATGTGTTTGATTAAAATATGTGATTATCAGGAAGGTCATTATTTCATATTGCTGTTACTTGTCTTTTCAGTTATCGTTGCCCTGTTGCTCCCAGTTTCACTCACCCGTACCACACAGAAGCTTTTCAGAATTTCGAATAATTATTTGTCTCTTTTCCCCTGAAGGCTGCATGTGAGCCATCAGAAAATTGAGTTCTCGATCGATCCACTGTTTTTTGTTGTTGTTTGTTTTGTTTTTCTCCCAAGTCCAACATGCACGAGATGACAGATAGCAAATTGAATTTATGAACAGCCTTTGTTGACACTGCTGCATAATTATAGGAATGCCATGGCTTTGGTGTTTAAAGAGGGAGCCCAGCCTTTCATTCAAATACATACATGGTTTTCTGCTCGGATGGTCGAGTATAAAGCTTTGTCACATTTCTGAGGCGACAGCTGTTCTTTTACTTCGCAGTTGTATACATATTTTGAATGCTGTAGATGACTAGTTTTAATTAGCAGAAACAAACAAATGCAATGTCATGTTTTGCATTATGCAAGCTTATTTATTTAGTTCCTGACTGGTCCTTGACTGATGATTAAGAATTTCTATGGAAGCCTGAATGATGCATTGGTTTTCTGAAAGACTTGGCTCCTTCCCTTTGTCTCCTCTAACTGTTCTTGCCATGAGCATAGGTCATCCTGCTGCCATTAGCTGGAGTACTCTCTCTGACTCCCGTCTTGTACCCAGAACTCTTGATGTCTTTGTTTGACAAACTTTTCTTTACTTCTCAGCTAAGAAATCTGCACCATAAATCTGGATTAGTTAAGTGGAGGCTACGCTCTTGCGGATACACAACATGCATTTGTATCACTAAAAAAAGGTTCAGGCAGGTTTAGGTGAAGTGCCCGTGTGCGTATGCTTGCAGTGTATGTTTTAGAAATAATTAAATGTCACAGGGCTCAAGCCGTCAAGTATCCAGGAAGGAGTTTTAAAACCTTGTGTCTTGCTTCGCTCCACTAGTCCCTCTCAATAACCCACTCCACCTCACGCACTACTGCACCCACACAAACCCTCTTCACTTTTCTCACTTGCTGCCCCCCTGTGCTCTCTTTTTCTTATTTCTGTCTGCATTCTGCCTCCTCCCTCGTTCTGTCCTTTATATCTCCCTTCCCCAATAGTGACACTTACAGTATATGTGCTCTTTTTTATCTCTCCCTCTCCTGTTAATACATGATTTGGTGTTCTGCTCCTGGGATATCTGAAAGGTACATTGCAGCCACTTCCTTCCGCTGTAACTGAAGTTTTTATGCCAATCCTACTGAGGGCCCATTGCTCTTGTTATCCCTCTTAATTACAAAATGCAAAAGTGCTGCTTGTAAATACATTGTGGAGCGAGCCAGTCCCCAGGGCTCAGTGTTACATTTGGCACAGGCTCTTGGTCTAGGTAACACCTGATGTTCAGGTAAAGGAGTGAAGAATGGGGGATTGCTGCTAGGCAGGGATCAAAGTGAGAGATATGGAACAGGTACACCGTCTCTCTCCGGGAGGTAGAGGTTCACAGAGCTTTATTTCTGCGGTTAAAGGTTTAACTGTTTAAGAAAGTGCCTAAAAGTGCAAGAGCTGCAACCATGTTCCACAGTTCCACAATCTTTAATAAGATCATTAAAGGCCCCTGGGGCTGTCTGTTGAGGTGCCCACCAAGGTGTTTCATTACTTGAAGGGTTTGTCAATGTCTTGGGTCTTAGCCCATCTTAACCCATTTAGAAAGCAATTTCCTGTGAGCAGAGGGGATCTTTCCTCTTGAGAGAGATCTTTGGGCATAAAAGGTTAGCTTTTCTGTAATTCCCCAGCATGCAATCCACCATTTCTGTTAATGAGAAGCGGATGAATATTTGCCCTAGGTTTTACAGCTCAAAATAAGACAAGAGTGAATTGCAGAAATGAGGCAGAAATGTCAGCTTAAGTGGGCAATGTTGCAATAAGTAGTGGAAAAAGGTGTTTTCTCTGAGGATTTCTGAAATAAGTACAGTCAAATAACTCATAATTCAGTTTTTTCTTCCTACAAAACGCTTACCTTGTCTTTGCAAATTTGTGGAATATTGTATGAATATATTTGATTTGAACTACCTAGTGTGAAGGCTCATTTGTTCGAGTTTCTTGTAAAGGGTAAGGCCTGCTCGAGTTTAAGCTGTGGCCCAATAGGACATAGTTAATTGAGCTCTGTGAGGTGACTGGGGAGAGTGTTTCCCATTTTAGTCATTTTGGTTCTGTGTGTGTGCAATCCTCCTGCTGAACCACAGTCTACTCGGGCTCCCAAGTCCTGGCCATTACAAATGATGAATTGTGCTACAGTTAAGCTAGAAGTAGGACAAATTGATCAAAGTGTCAGGTGCCCCCTGTGATGTCTCCATGAAGAAGGCAGTGAAGAAGGAGCTGTCAAAAAGTTTCTTATGCCAAGGTGGTTGTAGATAAATGTTTACCTGCCATTTAGCACTTTATGCCTTCTGTCAGATCCACAACGTGTCCTTCCTAACCTACATACGAAGAAGGAGTAGCTAAAGATTTGGGGCGTGGATGCATTTATAGTAGCTGCAAGTCGCCATATTGTTCTTTAGGTCCACAGAAAAATGAAACCCATGCTTCCCCTTTTAAACCAATGAGCTCGCTATCTGAGGTGTAGTGCTGCAATTTGAGATAAGCACTACTTGGCTCAGCTTTGGTTCTGTTCTGATAAAGCTGGTCTAATTAAGCTTGATTTAATCGGGATTGCTTTTAAGCACCGCACACAGCCGGAACAGATACTTTGATTTCAAAGTAGCCCTTGGGAAGGACTTGAGGAAGAAAGAGAAGGAAAGAGATAGAGAGCAAAACTAGTGTGAGTACGAGTGGAGTTGTTTTTTACATTTACACATGACATGTTTCTATTCTCAGTTTCACTGTCGTCTTGCATGAGTGATTTCAGGTTGAGTGGTTTGAAGGAGAGGGGGAGAAAACATGTTACGCCCTGATTTTCTCTGGTGATGGCAACATACTAGTAAAATGAATCCTGTAGCGTTCGGTGTCAACGTGTTTTGTTCATAAATTCAATTTGCCTGACTGTCGTGTCTCTTTGAGTAGGCTGCATGCAGGTAACAAAAGATTGATCACCCTAGCGTTGGGGAAAGTGTGTTGTGCTGAAAGTAGCAGTTGTCTCCACTTATTGTTTCCCTTCAGCTACAGCTGTAAGCACAGTGGAGGAACAAGACGCCGAGACCCTGATGGTAAACAGTGGGGACGAGCTAGTTCACTCGTGTACGCAAAAGAATTGATGGCCAAGTCACCAGCTCCACAATAAGTCACCCTAATGATCCCGGTGTAAAATAATGCCTGTTCTGGTCTAGAATGATAAAAAGGGTGCCCCTCTGACTCATTAGTATTGGGGTGTAAAGATAGATGACCCAGATATAGAACCTATGCTCATTTTTGAACCCTTTTTTTCACTGAGCGGGATGCTGCTCGTGCACTGTGTGGGCTCAACTTGTCATTCCTTGGGCCCGAGCATTTCAAGTGTCTCCTACTTGTCTCCCCAGCCTGGCCAACTGCCTCCAATTCTCTAGTTTCATGGATCCGCACGACAGCTGGAATGGTGGGCTGGGGGAATGTTTTTCGAAGGTCGGACCTGGTGTCATTGACTGAACAATGATAGAGCGTCCGTGTATTGAGCGGCTCCACACTAAATCTTTGTAAAGAGCACTTAGCTCCCCTGTGTTAGCCACAGAAAGAATATCTGTCAATGACCATCAGTGGATGCTTTCATCCTGAGGCTCCTCTGCCTGTATTAGTTGCTCAGCTCTAAGTGTATTTTCCTCCTCCCCAGCTGTTTACAAAAAATAAAAAGGACAGACCTGATTGACAGGCCTGTCTCAATACTCATGCACCTTCTGAATGACTTGTTTATATCTCATTCACAATCTCGGGTCTCTATTGCCGTGATGTAAAGGGATGCACATGTTCTTTTAAAGGGCATACTTAGCTGCCATACCTTGTATTACACCTTGAAACGTGTGTGTGTGTGTGTGTGTGTGTGTGTGTGTGTGTGTGTGTGTGTGTGTGTGTGTGTGTGTGTGTGTGTGTGTGTGTGTGTGTGTGTGTGTGTGTGTGTGTGTGTGTGTTTGTTTGTTTGTTTGTTTGTTTGTTTGTTTGTTTGTTTGTTCATGGACAGACTCGTATGCTGTTCTGTTAATGTAAGTATTGTCCTGTTAACACCTTTGCCTCTTTGTACCTGTTCTCTTACAGAGGGAGATGAAACTGGTGTGATGGATAGCCTAATGGAAGCTCTACAGTCCGGAGCAGCCTTCCGTGATCGACGAAAACGGACTCCACGCAACGGTAAGGCAGCAGAGACACACAGCACTCATGTCCCAATTTATATGTGTTGTCATTTCTGTCAATCTCACATGAGAAGAAATCTGCCAACTCCCTTAAATTGGTTCCTGTTTGCCATAAGAACTGGATAGTTTTTATATAATAAGTTTGTACGTTGTGTTCATGTGCTTGTGTCAGTTTGACTTGTTTCACAGATTACTGGCCGATACACATGCAACATTAACATAGGAACATGTGTGCATATAAACAGGTCCCAGAGTAACCAGCACACGTGTGGCCAGTCTGGGTCATTCCCTATTAATCATCGCTTTGCCATTCATGAAGCACCTATCATAATTTAACCACATTGGATGCAGTTGGACTGAGGCTGATATTGAGTCATCCTGGTGTTAACATGTTTCATTCTGCCATGATGAATGGCTCTCGCCCAGCTAAGAGTGGTGCCAGGGTCAATTGATATGCAAGTCAGAGTTCTGCACAAGAGCCACAGGTGCTGCCATCTCCACACTGGCTCATCATGGTTGGAAAGCAGGAGGGTAGAATAAAAATGTACCAATCAGATCAGCATTTTAAAAGGCAGAAGAGATCCTTTTCTGACCAAACCATCTATTTTTAGATTGTTGCTGAACAATATTTACATCTGGAGCGGTTGTTGGGTTGTAATAATTAGGCTTACATTTCTGTTAATAGGGCAAAATGTACTCTTTGTCTGTGTAATGTAGATTCACTAACTATTTTTACATTATTAACAGTTTTTACTTGTAGCAAAATGGTTATTAGTAGCAAATACTTAGTCGACAAGATATATTCTAGAGAAGATTACCAGCAGTATAACAGTCAGACCTCTCCTGCGTGACAGTAGGTTAAAAAACACATATTAACGCACTATACATGATATATGCTAGTACACACTGGTACATTGTCTGTCTCGTATCTCATCTGGTTCTGCCATCAGTCATCATTCCTGACCACATTGATGCATGTGTGTGTGTTTAAACAAATTATAAGATTAATAAATATTGTTGCTACTACTATGATTTGGGGGAATTGTGCAAGTTATTAGACTCACTTATGGATTAAACTGATAATTTAATAATAAGAATTAATTTCAAAGTGTTGTGCATGAAAAATCATTTAGAATTAATCATTGAAATTAAATCCTCCGATCAAATTGTGTATATATAATGCTCGACTGAAAAGACGAAACGTTTTTAATCAACATACACACATGGACATACACTTTACTCTTATTTTAACACATATACTACTTTTAATCTTCACAATTTCATTCCATATTTCTTTGTTTGGGGTTTAATTGGAGCAGGTGTCTTGACTTAGCAAAGCCAAAGTTTTTTTTTCTCAAGTGGTTAATTTCTTCAAAATATCTGACCTGTCACCTCTGACGCCTTTTTCTCTTTTCCTTTTCCTCCATCTTCCCCTTCTTTAATTTGATTTTGATTTTTGATTTATCACCAACGTCGTTGCAGGTGATCAAAGCCCTTCCAGTCCATCCTCTCGGTGGCCGGGTGCTAACTATGGTAACAGAACCCTAGGTGTGTGTATTTAATTGGCTTTTTAACCCAGCACCAACCTGTCTCCTACTGCACTTCATATCAGAACACTCAAGCTGAGCTGGTCTACAACATGCAGTGTCTCTGGCTGAGTAATTATGTTTTTCTTAACAAAGAATGATGTGTAAGATTCAATGTAAGTAAAAAGCAGCACCTTACTCCTCAGCAGTGTCAAAATTAATCAAAACTAAATTTGGCAGTTATAACTTATGGAGAATCTTGATTTCCATGATACTAGAAACATATACACCCATAAATCTACTTGCATTTTTCACGAGGAGATGATCGTATAGCTTGCATTTATTTGTATTCTAGCCCTTATAAGCTCTTGGCTCATGCATTCATAGCACACAACACACAAAGAAAAGCATCCATTTGAAATGCTTGCCAATACAGAGGTAAAGGTCTCATACATAATTACCACTAATGAATTTATCTTGTGAATAGGGTCACATGAAAATTGCAGCAGCAGAGAAGGTAAACTCTTGAGTGGAGAAACTGTAAAGAAAACATGACATGATCTAAATCTTACATTGAATACCTTTACAATCCAACACAGTATTGTGCACTATTATTGAAGTGGCCCTTCGTGTTGGCATCTTGATCCTCAATCTTGTAACAGTAATACAATCCTAATGGTGTCCATGTAACTTATAGGAAATACATTTTACTCAGCACATTCCCTGCCTTGTAGAGCAGCTACAGTTGTCATCTAAGTGTCCTGCTTTTCATATGAGTCTGTGCCGTCACTGCATGATACCACCTCCAGTCTCTGTGTTCTGCTGGATATTTCTGTAGAGCGTCTTTCTTCTGGCACTCACCATGTCTTTGTTTATTATGTTGCCTTTATGTTTGGCAAATGTCAAACTGACATGCGACAGCACCTTGACGGATTGTTGCCTTTAACGCAGATGTCTTTAATCAAAACAAATTGCTTGTCACTCTCAACAGAATTTGTCTTTCTTGCTTTAATATGTTGAATCTGTTATGGATGCATGTTTGGGTACCTGATGCTGTGATCGTCTATGTCAAGGATAAGTGTGTATTCATCTTATTGGTACATTATTTTGCTGTAGCTATAAACAAGCACCTGCATCTACAGTCAGTATCACTGGGTTGCTATGGGGATAGATCAGCACTGCTATGTTCATTTTCTTTTAAACATAAAGGTAGATTTCTTATAGCAACTGGTCCCCTGGTCATGTGGTCCTCATGAGTCCTTTAGAGGACATCACCCTACAACACATTAGTTAGCGGTTTAGTGGATTTAGCGTCAGGATACGCAAGAAAGGAGGGTTGTCACATTTGAGGGAAGCTTTGTCACAGAGCCTCACCGAGGAAGTCAAAACACTACACACTCCGCTTGGAATTTTCTGAATGGAATCTTATGAGTGGAGAGTGTCCAATGTGTTGGGTGGGATGAGAGTCTGCACCTTTACACCTGAGGCCATGTTGCTGATGAGTTTCATGTTGTACCTTCAGCAGTGATATGTTATTGGATCACTGGATAATGAAATACTGTCTCTGTTTGTGAATATGCTTGATATGCAATCAAATATCCTTTATCTCTGTGACCTATTTTCCTTTTCCCGTGACACTACCAAGATGACAGGGGTCCTTATGGTGGCTCTTTCTCCTGCACGGCACCGTGCATCAGACTCAGCACACTTTTTCCCCCATAGTGCACATCACTGCTATGCTACCTGAACATATTATGCACTGACAGTTTTCTGTTTATTGATATGGAACTCAGTACTGTAGTTTGAAAAACAGCTGCATGGATTCTCTATTCTGAAGTGATGAGAGAGGAAAATCCTTTTGACATGCCGGCTCCATGGATTTTTTTTTCCTAAATGGAATCTGGAAATGAGTTCAGATGCTATAGAGCATAGGGGGAATTTGTCTCGTCTCATGAAAGGAGGACAAACAGAAATCTTTACACACAGTTTGAGAGGAATTTTTTAAAAGCTAGCCCACACTCTGTAAAGAGAAACAATTAAGTTCCCCAGTGATGGATGATTTGGTAACAAAAAGCATCTCAGTCACTGAAATATGTCTTTGGCTTTTTAAATCTTTGTGCATGATTGGATGCCAGTCAGAATCCAAACAATGATGATTTCATTTTTGGGTAAGTGTGACCATATTAATGGTTATTTTCCTTCAATTTGCACATATTTGCATTTTTTCAGACAGAATTTCAGCTCCTTTACGGCTTTACTATATCACACAGTGGGCCAAATCTATTCACTCCTGCTTGTCATGTCTGTTGTAATCTCATGCTTTAAAGCTTGATTAACCTCCTGTCACCCTCAAATGAGCAGCGTGTACCAGACAGAGTCTCTGCAGCTCGCACCAGAATCTTTGCTTACGTCAGACGAGTTCATTTGGAACCAGCATGTCGTTCTTTGTCATCCTTCAAATCAAACTACACTCCAGCAGACTACCTCAAGTGTCAGGCTGAACACAATTCTAGATGCCGCCAGTTACAATTACACCCACTTCCAGGAGCATTTCCTATTTCCTATTCTCCACTTTGTGTAAGACGGAGGCCACACTCGCGTGTTATGCAATTACACCAGCCAGTCCTAATTCAACACGCAGAAACCTGATGGATGGATGGTTCTGTTGGAAGTTCAGACTCCTCTCAGGAAGATAAAAGTATTTTGTGAGGTTGAATCCGCTTGGTTTAACAATGTATATTACTGTGGGGGTTCACAGACAGTGTAATTCAGAATTAGGTTTCACTTGAATAAGGCCAAAAAAAGATATGAGCTAGCTGCTCCTTTTGTATCTCCTATTCCCTTTTTGGTGAGACAGTTACCTTGGTATCTGGCAGGAGATTGGTGGGTAGAGAGCATGAGCCTCTCATACATTCTGGCTCATCGATTTTCGGTCAGGGATGAAAGCCACAGACTCAGTAGGTCTTTCATACTGGGGGGCATCCCAAAAGACACATCAATCAGTTTTCAAAGAGAACCAAGCCAATCTTATTTATTTACTGCCTTTTCAACGTCATTACAATCCCAAATCAGTGCCTCTCTTCTTCCCTGCTCTCCTGCTTCACCTTCACAGGTCAGTCCATCAAAAAGTTCTATCCTCTGTTCTATATAGTAAGTCTCTTAAGGACTTATTTGACATTGAACAGGGAGGGATCATCTTATGCCCATTAAAGACTAGAGATGCGGTGATATAAGTCTTGTCAGGGTGACGGAATTTCTGCCCACTGTCTAATCCCCCGAAGCCGAGCGGTTAATTCATCTGGTAAGGCCAAAGAGTGGGGCCCCTGTAAGTTTAATGAAGATGAAATTACCTATTTTCTCTCATGAAAATTTAAAGGAAGGAAGGGGATGGATTTAGGGAATTGCCTTTAAAGAAGATGCTGGTGAAGACAAATAAGTTAACCCGTATCCTCTTACATCCTCCAGCCTCATTTGTGACATAAATGATCTTTTAATATTTATATGTATGTCTTTGTTTGTAATCCACATCACCCTGATGTACACAGCCTGGCAGCTATTTTCTCATCATTCCCCTTATCTGAGGGAAAATCACCCCTTTGTTTCTGAAATTACATCAGAGGAAGTGATAGTGATCGTAATTCCCCCAGCAATTAATTTGTACCCATCGCTTTATCTCTCGCTTGTTGTCGGTCACCCTCTCGAGCAGTTGTTCCTATACTGTTTCACACATATACACACACACACACACACACTTGTGTCACATATCTGATAGGGACTGTTGCTTTAGGGTGTGTCTGGGTTGTGGGCTAAAGCCCTTTGCCTCCACAAGCCCCTGGCTTTCACTTCAGGGTGTTGATAGATGTTATTCATTGGGGCAGCCCTAGGGGCGATCGTACAGGAAGTGGAGCTAACATGATTTGGGGCGAAGAGGCCCAGAGGGTGTCGGTGACTCTTGCTATAGCTTGGATGGCTTAGTAGATGTGAGATATCAATAGAGCAGGTGAGAGAAGGGCTCTGTAGAGACATGCTGCTGGAAATCTATCACCTGCTTCACAAAGATAAGGTTATTTATCAACAACCAAAGGGAAAGGTAGATGGGAAGGAACTGATGCATGTGACGTCCTAGACCATAGACAAAGCCATTGTCCCTCCCATTGACCCACAGGGTCCTTCTGTGGACCTGATCATTTGTCATCCTCAGCAGAAAAGCCATTATGTAGATATAGATGAAGATTTTATGAACCGTTTGACTACCCTTGCCGTGTAACTAATTCCTTGCTTGACTCTGTCAAGAGAGGACAAAAGTAAGTGAAGTGTAACATGGAACCAGTTTGAGGGGATAAATCAAGTTTTAATAAAAAGGCAGATTCTCTGAGTGGACACTAGAGGTCCCTCTCCTGTGACCCTACTGCCAAGTACCTCTAAATCCTTTGCTATTTAAACTGAAGCTATCTACCCGGGCTCAGGGTATCAACAGGGGGCTGTCTGCTAGGCTCTTTGATGCAATTATGCCCTTTTACACTTCCCTGTCTGAGGAGATTTACCATGCAGAGCCATGCTTTCTATGGTAATGCTCGCTTTTTATTTCCCCTTTTTGAAGAAGTAAGGTCTTTGACCTCGTGCTGTAAAGGACTTGGAGCTCTCAACACATATGTTGTCAATATTGTCTTATATTGGTTCAGGGCCTCCTTGATGTAAAAAGTACTCAGCCCTCCTGCCTAGACGACCATCAACGAACAATAGCAGAGCAAAAATGTCTACTAACTTATCATATTCAATAATATCCGAGAGCGTTTGCAGTGAGCTGGGGTTTTTTTCTTGCTCACTCTCCAAACAATATTGCCTTTCAAGTAAGTGGGCAGTTATGAAAGGTCACCCTAAGTGTAAATTGTCAATACTGGATCAATTTTGGAGGGCAAATATGCTTTGGAGGCCCCATAATGGAAGGTTTTATCTTATTTTTACCCAGGGCACATTCACACAATAAGATTGATATCGTTCATTGTTTGATGAATTCCTAATAGACCTATAAACTTGCAGAGCTTAAAGCCAAAGGAATGCCTGTGAAAGCCAAATACAGGGCAGGCAGTCGGACCCACCCACTAGCTGAAAAATGGCCCTCATATAACTCGAATGGAAGCTCGCCCAAGCCATCATGCTTAGTGTTGAAGGATGGGCAACTTGCGTCGGTTGAATTAAACCCTATTTATCGCTCATTAGGCATCCAGCAGGGCCAACTGATGATCAGCTAGAGAACAAATAATGTGCGGTGGAATAGGATACCATCCTGTATGGTTATGTGATCCACTGACAATAAGAAGAAGAGCCACAGTCAAATGCTTCTTCTCCTGCTGTCATACTCTTATTGCCACACTTTTTTTTTCTTCCTCAATATAATGTGGCTATGATTAAAGTATAAGATTTAATGCCCGGGATGATGTTTGCATTTGAAGTGTCAGACACTATCTACAATCTGTCAGCCACAATGAGCTGGAATTAATATTTTACTTTCCTATTAGGGAGGCTTGATATATGTAATAGAGAGGTATAGGAAAGGAACGGCAGACCAGGCGATGAGTGATAACGGTAATTCTCATAAATACAGATAAAGGGAGAATGTGTCAAAGATAGTTTAATGTTCCATTCAATGTGACATATCAGTAGAGGTGCTGGGAACGAGGATATTAAAGAAATTACAGCATGTGTGATGCTGTGGGTTGAAGTAGCTGCATCTCAAACATTACTTTCCTGACATTACTGTTTTCACAAGTTAGTCGTGTTACAAGGTGAATTAAACTTATTTAATCAGCGGTGTTATTTAAGTCATGCCTTCCTTGGTGCTAGAACGTTTTTTAATAACAATTTTATTATTGTAATATGTTAATTTTTTATGTAAGATTTTTTTCATATTTAGATGAATGAATGAAAATGAATTAATTAACAATGCTTCTGAGACGACTCCCAGTGAAAGTGACACTAACTGTAACATTTCACAGTTTTACCTGTGATCGAAAAAGTTTTAAAGACCTGAAAAGGGAAAACTTCTTGTAGTTCCTCAATTAAAAACTCGTAAAAGGTTAATTATTTCTGAAACCATGTTGCAGTTGTGTGCACACCTTTGCATTAATACCACAGGAAATAATGCTTACAGTATTGAAAACACAATTGAATTTATTATTTATACTTTTATTGAACTGAATCAGCATCTATTAGTTCAGCAACTGACGGATGAAGACACTGAAAGGCCACATTTCTTTATTGTGTCTATTAAAAAGTGAATCATGTTTGTCATGAGAGCAGTCTCCTCACCACGATACATGCTATATGAAAAAGGGAATCAGCTGATCGGTCATTTCACTTTTAAAAGACAAAATTATTTATAATACGAAGGTTATTTGCAGAAAGACCGAGGACAATGAGTTTAGAAAGTAGTCAAAGCTTTTAACCCAATTTACGTCATGGAGGACGGGAAGAAATGGAAGTTGTGATCTCATGTGGAAAGAGGTGCATTCATGAGGGAGAGGGGGTGGAGGAGAGAGAGAGCCATCGGTTTCAGTGTAATGGAGGGAGGAGGTTTATTGTGCAGTGATGGACGGATGTATCGACACTGATAGCGTTAAAGAGTTAGAGAGGCCACCAGAGACAGAGAGGGTTAAATGAAGGTAAAAAGCTGAAAACCACAGTGATGCCACATGTACTCTCATTCTTACACACACACACACACACGCGCGCACAC
This sequence comes from Hippoglossus stenolepis, assembly GCF_022539355.2. Lineage (NCBI taxonomy): Eukaryota > Metazoa > Chordata > Actinopteri > Pleuronectiformes > Pleuronectidae > Hippoglossus > Hippoglossus stenolepis. Next base: position 19,762,150 of record NC_061489.1, on the reverse strand, counting down.
ATACTTGTTGTGTAATCAGCAAGAATGCTTCCTACACTCAGGCACTCCCCCTCCAGTCAAGCATGATTGTGCTTGACATGGTCCCATCACTAATGCTTACTGATGCCCATTTGCGAGGCTCTTCACATTTATTTATTTATCTGTTTATTTGCATCAAGTTTATTTATTGATGGGCCTCAAGGATATGATGGCAGATCTCCATTTGCTGATAGGGAAGTCAGAAATGGAAGGCTATGAGGGCATGCGTCTTTACACGCGAATGAACAAAAGACAGCGGGAGGATAGAGTTCACCTTTTTTTTATTTAGATCCCAGCTGTTGAAATAGCTTTTCCTTTCTGGTAATGGAAAAGTGATATGGCCCATTTAGTTACTTTGTGCTAATCCCAAAGGTTTATCTGCCTTTTTCTTCCCTTTTATCTCTTTGTCTTTCTTCATTCACTCCTTTGACTTCTACTTGGTTAAAGTCTGATAGAAGGATTTGAGTGGGGTCAAATTATTCCCTTGCCTGTATGAGTCTTTCAAAGCTTTTCTTTGCAGAACTCTCAGCCACAACAGTACGCTGCTGCTGCTGCAGTTGACCACCAGATACCTGTGTGGGGGTTTTTGATACACGGTGTCTTTAATTCACACAAACTGGATTTTAAAAGAAAATTGTTATTTTTTCTAAAGTTTTTAGATACCCTCTTGTCTTTCGTTAAGGCTTTACATATTTTGTGTCTGTAGCTTTTAATAAGATGTCCCCTTGCCTGTGATTGTTACACGGGATGATGCAATTAGAGCATAATGAGTGTAAGGGTAATTGTTGTTACAGCAATGCTTAATTACCCACAAGTGTACAATTTGAGATCATTAGCTTTGGAAGTCAATTTCTCTGGCCAGAGGTCTGCCAGAGGACCTATTGGGCCACTTTGGAGAGGTGCGAAGAATGCCAAGTTGAGAATTGCTTAAAGATGATTACTTTGACATCCTAAACTCGAGGTGCCAATCCTGAAATTTCTAGAAATCCTCTGCCCTAATCCACAATTTGTACCAGATATTTAAAGGGTAAATAAGGTAAATCTTTGGCCAGCGATGGCACAATATAGATGGAGATTTTGCAGTGATAATGGCCGAAATATGGGGACTAAACAGAGCTTTGAATCTTCTTAAAATAGTGTATGGGAAAGAAAAATGTTCAATTTGTGTAAGATTACTAGGAATGCATAAAAGAGATAGAGAAACAAATACTGCTTTCACCTGTGCACCTTTTTATCTGATAGTAATTGTGTCCATCTACCAGGTGGAGAGGAGAAAATAAACCAGTTACAACTCTTAACACATTTTACCACACGCTCACAGTGGTGTGAGGAACTTCCAAGCTCCCTCTGCAGCAGTAGATAATTGGCATCTGTGCTCCTGGAGACAGGGATCGTACCCAACTGCAACTTTTGAGTTTACTTGAATTTGTCCAAAACAGTTACAACTGTGCAACGAAGGACAGGGGAAATAAACAAGAAGGCAGCACACAAGCTTGGTATTCATGAATTCCATAAATTACAATGTTACTCCCCTAGGAGATAACTAATATGTCAAGTTTAAAAATAGACGGTTTGTCACAGTATAAACCAGGTGCCTGCAGTGGATGAGGATTAAGTTGGTAAAGGGTAGAGATCGATGATTTTGTGTGTGTGTGTGTGTGTGTGTGTGTGTGTGTGTGTGTGTGTGTGTGTGTGTGTGTGTGTGTGTGTGTGTGTGAGAGAGAGAGAGAGAGCTGATGTGTGTGGATGCGAATAAATATCTGACCTAACCATAATAGTAACAATCATAATAATAATAATTATAATAATTATAACTTTATGTAACACTTTTTTAATGTGAAGAGTACTAATAAAACACATTAAAAGCAAAGATAATATAACGTGAGAAATAAAACTTATCACATTATAAACATCAAAACTGAATTAAAATGTCATTGAATTAAATCACTGAAAACCAGTTTTAAACACATTGGTTTTATACAGTACTTTGAGATAGAGATAGTTTTCTCCTCTGATCTCTTCAGGCTGCATGCAGGTCATTCTTAATTCTAGGGGCTTCTTTTTACTTTAGGAGAAAGTAAAAAGAAAAGAGGATTTGTTTTAGGGCACCCAAACCTATTGTTGCTGATCTAGAGTCAGCGACTCCAATTCAAAAGTGCCTGACTATCAGGGAAGGACCTGAACCATTGCAGAGTAGTGCCACTGATACTGACCCAGTTCCCAAGCCCATCCAGGAAAATGCATTTATGGGCAGAACCAGCGGACAACAATACCCTGTTTATGAAGTTAAGGCACTTTCTGAACTTTTTTTTCCAAAAAAATAATTTGTCCAAAATATAATTTCAATGGATAAAAGCAGGCATTTTATCCACAATAATCTTTTCAAAACCCTTTGCTGAAAATGGGAGCTTAGAAAATAGGTCTCAATTTGTTCAGATCAGAAGAATCAAGAGATGTTTTTGGTTGAATGAGAGCAGATTTTAAGAGCCAGGAATGGACCCTGTCGACAGAGAGCCGTTTAAAATTTGCAAAATAGAGAGAGACACTTTATTAAAAACATCCTTATTAAATTTTACAGGGAGAATATCTAAAGGGGTCGATGGTTACATTATCAAATCAGACAGGGAGGATGGGGAAATTGGGTTGAATGAGCAGAGGGAAACTGAACAGGGCTTACCAACCGAAATTGGAGATTCGGGAGGGGGGGGGGAGCAACCTGTAATGACCGAGACCTTCTGGGAAAGAAGAAGAAAAACTCGTTGCATTCCTCAGGATTGTATCTAATATTTGTCCTGGGAGGCGATGAGGAATCAATGGGGGCTCATTCACCAATGTAAAAAGAAAACTCTGCGTCAAATTTATGTTGCGTTCTCAAACTGCAGAATTGTTTGCATCTGTGTTCTTATATTGATGAATGCCATGTGTTCGTAAGTTGAAAGCTTGTGCCAGTTATTCATGAAAGGGCATGAGACTGCAGTGCCATGTGCACACACAGAAATCACAGAAACCGAAGAGAACATTTTAGAAGCCAGAATTGATTGGAGGAAAATCTAAAGAAAGCTCCATAACTGGACTCAAACCGCAAAAAAAAAATGTTTTATTTTGTAGTGTCAGCAGTGGACAAAAAATACCACAAAAACGATACATGGCATACAGTTACATGTTCAGTGAAAGCTGTATCAGGAGAAAGTCGCATATTTGAAGTTTAAAATTATATATATATATATAGTCAAACACAGAAAAGAGAGGGGAAAAGAAAAGCAAGGTGCACAGATTTATCTGAGCTGAAATATACAATGTTTATATATATATATATATACACAGTTTTCTCAAGGTTTAGGGATTTTTTGCATATACAAAACTCTTATTTAGCTGCTATCTCAAAGGTTATTTTGTATTATAATAGATAACAGAAGGGATCTTATTATCTAAGATTATATGTGAAAGCCTTTTTGGAGGTTGTGGGACAGCACTTTACTCCACCTCTGCAGAATGACCCATATTTCTAATACGTGTTTCTCTGTGTTTGTGTGTGGTTGTAGTGTATCTTAACTGACCAGGGTTTAACGTGACGTATATAAGCTGAAGTTACGGCAGAAGGACGAGGGCCTGAGAAGTAGCTCGACGGTACGAGGGTCATGCATTAGTACAAAGCCAGTGGAGGTTGCTGAGATTGTAACATCTCCTCCCTGAAGCCATTGCCAGCTAAGTAAAGGATGAGGCTGCACACTGCATTACCTCAACTATTTTTTTACTCTTCCACTCTAGATGAGTTTCTTCCAGTGGCTCAGGTCACTGTTGCCCTGGGGCAGATTATGGCAGATGGGAGCTGTGATGTTCCTTAAGATTTCCGACAAGTGAGGGAGGAAACGTTGGTCCGGGAGTGTGTCTACACATTTGATCTTTTTTGTGTCTGTGTGCTGTTTATTTGTTGGAATGTTTACTGGAGCTTAGCGTTGCCTGGCAGGCCAGAGGTTGACCTGATTTCTGTGTCAGAGCATGACTCATACAGGTTGGATTTTTAAGATCACAGCGAGGCCGGTATGAAACTGCAGCCATCTTATCTGTGAAGACTCCAGCTGAAGCTCTACTGAATATACATGCATACCCATATGTACAACACACACACACTCTATTTCGAAATAATTATATATAGCACACCATCATTGTAAATATTCAACCAGCATACATTATGATTAGTGAGAGAGCATGTAAAATCATTTATGGTCTGCATTATTAAAGTCTCATGGTACTCTGGGACTTTCTTCCCTTCTGATGCCGCCATTCCTATGCTTACGGTGGTGGCAACATTCTGTCTGAGAAATTGATTCCTCTTTTGCCAGTTGTAAAAGTTTTATGACAGTCAATATGGCTGAAGAAGCAACCCTTTCATTATTTTACTGGATCTGCTGCTCGCTGAATAGATGGTTCCTGCTTATAAACCTTGAATAATTGAACAGGGGAATCAGTCAATGAGCGAGGGAGAGGCACAAGGTCTCGATGGCTACGATGGCCAAGATGACAGCTTGTGAAAGAAAAGCAGACAGCCGACTGATTAGCCGATGTGTTATATTGCTTCATTGCTGTCGCTACACTATTATCCCTCATCTCTCTTTTGCCCTCTTTGTCTCTCTCATCCCCTTCCTGACTTACTCTGACCTTTCTGTACTCTTCTATTACTCCAGATTCCTCCTTATCAACCTCACTTTGCCCCGTATCCCCCCTCTTCAACTCTAATGCCATTTTTCCTTTAAATGCTCTATTTTTCCTCACATCCTGTCTCCATCCATCCCAATGACCCTGTGTCACTCCGGGCAGAATTATGACTCTTGGACGGAACATCAGCTCAGTGGCGCCGTGCTCTGCTCTCTCCGCCCGCATTATCCATTTATGGAGTATCCTCTTTTGTGGTGAGCCATCTTCCTATAGCCCAGTAATGATAGGAGCCTTGGCGACCCTGTGCATTTGCACTGTAATATAAGACATTCTCATTAGTCCGAGGATTGTACTCTCTCTCATGTCCATTACATTAATTGCTGCACATCACTGCCTGCCGTGCCCCTCAGTATTCTGTTACATTGCTGGAATTCTCTGTCCGGCATCTCTGTGGCCCACAGTCAGTTTGCCCATGGAAGGTGAGAAAGGTAATCGAAAAGTGCTACGGCTAGAATTGGATAAGACGTTTTTAGTAAAAAAATTCAAGGAGATAATCTGACCAGTTTGTTTGTATTTTGTTACCTGAGTGGATGCCAATGAATGAAAAAGATGTTTTCAGATCAAATAAATTGAAGCCAAGTGCCCTTCCAACCCTCGCTATCCCTCTGTTGTCAGTCATCTTTCCTCATAATAGGGAAGCAAGCCGCTACCATAATTGCTTTGATGGTCCAGCCTGAACAAATCACTTCTGGGCATAAAGAGAGGCCTTGGAGATGGCAGCCAGAGAGAAAAGGTGCGAATGAATTAAAGCACTTTGCGTTCCTCTGGGGCATGTGGCCCAGATTTCTCTTCAAAGAAAAAATATAAGGAAAGGAGGGAGGAGTGTGGGGGTGGGGTGTGCCTCTTTCGTCCTAGAATAAATGGCAGTAAAAGCAATAATACACATCCAGCCTCCATTATGCCAAAATGGAGAGCTTTTTGAGGCAAGACACAATGGCAGTGACATAGTTAACTGGCAGGTGGAGAAAGGAGGATTTCACTGGAAATAATCTGATTTTGAACGGGGCTCCCATCTATGGGCGAACCTCTGGTCAGGCCTTTTGTGAATGAACAAAAGTTTGGCCCTTTGGAATCAGAGCTTTGAATGTTTCAGTAGTGCTGCATGAATGGGCCATGTGGATGTCCCAAGGCCCTTAGTGGTGACGACTGCAACAGGCGGACATCAGACGGGGCCTTGTGCAGCAGTGCTCAGCCTTTGGACCTGACTATGTCAGTGCCAGCTCCTTTTTTTTTCTTCCTTTCCCCATTTTATCTTCTTCAATCTTGAACCAAACAGGAAGGTTTTACTTCTTTGCTTTTATTAGTCACTTGTACTATTTGAATTGTGCTCAGATTGAAGCTGACGATCAGAGTTATCTGCAGATATTGAAAAAATTCACCAGCGAGGACCGACAATAATAGGCCACAACTACTTGACTGCAGTAATCTCTCCGTGTAAAGAAACCGCTGTCTTATATTCTAGACTCATGGGTTGATCCGTAGTACAGCAGAGGTCACAGAGAGTTGGGAATACAGACGATACAAAAACAGATACTGGGACAGTTTAGTGTATCAACACTGTCCACATCTCAAAAAGCTGAGTGATGTTCTTCTGAAATTGCATTTCATTGCCAAGCAGAATCCTTTTAGTATGACAAAACATTCAGCAGTTGCCTGTGAATAACATACATGTGAATGATTCCGTTATTTTCATTATTCTATTTTGAATCGGGGTGGGGGGGGTGATGCATGGTGCCGTTAGCTGGTGGGTGACTGAGCAGAATCTGCTGTTTTCAGTAAAAGTTCAATTATGGCTCCATGCTGCACAGGGTGAGTTGTCATGACTGTGACACAAAAGCAGTGGGGCCATTAGACTAATCCTCCTACATCTCTACAAAACCTCCAGGGGTCACAAGCCCCCGAAGCAAGGCTCCATGGGTGTCTTGATCATCATTCATTCCCAATGGCCTAGCCTTTTTTTCCCATGCAGACAGTCACGCCCCTTGTTAGTTCCACCCTGAACCTTTTGCTTCTCTAAGTCACCCCACCAGCCCCAGCTGCATCCCCCTATTTCTTCCTATCAAGCTGAATCTTTAACCCCCTTATGGAGGCTATTGCTTTTATTTGTGGTTGACAGGCCATTACAATCCTTCACAGCCGCAGGTGCAGCTCTCTTGCAAAGGAGTCTATGGTTCATATGAATACTGACAGTTGATTGCATCAAGTAGATAAAGCTTATAACTTTAAATCAATGAAAGGGAGAACTATTAAACCTGTCAGATATTTGTGTGTCATCTCTAAAAAATATATGCTCAAAAACAAAGATAATGTAAGTGGTATATTTTCCCCCAAAAGAAAGTTTTGACAGAAGTCAACTTCAATGCCTCATTCTCTTCTTTCATGGGTTTCTTTTATGTCAGTCTTGACTATCACTTTCCACATCATCCTATAAGGATGAGCGCTGGTTATAATTGCTTTTCATAAAATCATTTTGCGGCTTTATTGTCGACAAGAGCACAGTTTTCCTTGTCAACTTGAGTTAAGCACATTCATCTTATGCACTCATTTGAAGAGTATTCTTTAACAGAAATGAGGTTGAATGCATCCACACGCAACAAAGACCAACCGTTATCAGTGCCGACTAGCTAATTAAGGAGTCTCTGTGACTTGTTACTTGCCAAGGAGTGTGCAGTGGGTCCACAGCCATGTATCCAGCCATGTGTTTCAGGGAAATGTCTAAGGCATTACTCCTGCCCTCCCTCCATGCATAATTAACCTCCCTTTATTCATAATTCAGATGTGTTCTTCACACATCTTCCAGTGATGTGACATTATTTTGCAGTGGCTAAACAGACGTTGTGACACTCCTAGCGCATGGGCATGTGCGTGTCTGCCTGACACAATTCTCACTGTCGAGGCTCCACCCCAGCCACAAGTGCAAGATGGAAGACAAGGCTGTCACCATTTCCTCTCTTTGTTTTAGAACTGCAGGGTGCATATATTAGCTTGACTCTTAAAATGGTTAATATTTTCAGTGTTGTGTAGTATAGTTTCCATATGGTATATATCATAAGGAAGGCATAAGCATGTATGTAGCTTGAATGTAAGGGACACAGAGAGGGACGGAGAAGTAGAGTCGGCATCTTCCTGCCAAGGCAGCACTCAGTATTGAGACCAGTCCTCAAGGATGTGACATATTTCTCCAGTCTTTGTTGGCTGTTTTAATCAGCTTACATATGTCCTGGATGAAAATTGAATTTGTCTGGAAGACGGGAAGATACTATTGGCTCTACCCCTGGCTCTCGATTGTTTGTGCGAGTGTGTGTGTGTCTGTCTGTGTGTGTGTGCGTGTGCAAGCATTGTCCGCACCAGAGCCAACCAATTCATAACAGCAATGGATTGTGTTTCTCCCATACATCATTGTCAATGCAACTCACCTCTGCAGTGCCAGCTTATTTAATGGCCAAGACCTAAACTCACAGAGCACAAAAGACCCCCACTTGCCTTTTCTGCCCATTTGCCCTCTGGCATTTGGAATTATATGTGTGAAATAGATGATTTGGTGTGTGTGTGTGTGTGTGTGTGTGTGTGTGTGTGTGTGTAAGTGGTTTTTGTTTGTTTTTGTTTGATTTTTTTTAGCGAGTTTAAATGAAGGGTTTATAGAAACACTTAAACTGTATTGTTGTTATACACAGTGGAATATATGTTATAGATGACAGTTAACCCATTAAAGCAAAACACCTGTCGTTCAACACGTAACATTTATGTCACCATATGCTGCCTGGCTGTGCTGCTGAGACATCCGAGGCTTGCACCCGTATGTGGAAACATTTCATTAATATGTTCGTCTACTGGGAGTTTTGAACAGCCTGTCTGGCACAGCTAGACTTTTCTCAGAAGAGTTCATCCCCCAGCAGATCACCACTTTATGGATAGCATATTTTTTTTGTTTATTTGAGCCAGGGAAATCTTTTTTCTGCAGTTATGACTGATCACAGAAAACAATCACACAGTATGTAGAAAATAGTTTAAATAGGGAATTATTTTTGCCTTTGAACTTGCAGAGTGAGTCAAGCATTCTCTGAAAAGCAAAGCAATGATTATTCACCGTCTTCTATGATGCACTCTTGTCCTGTCTTTTGTTCCTGGAAGTAGGGCATGTCGGAGGGAGAAACAAAAAAAAAGGACAACCCAAGCTACAGATCAGATACAGACATCATGTGGAAAACTCCTTTCTGTGGGAGTAAAGAAACAGGGTTAACTTTTACCAAAGAATATTTTTTAAATATCCTAAACAACAGCAAATCCAGGTGTGATATACAAGCATCAGAATACTATCTTTGCAATGTCGCCAGTACTGTTGGTTCCACTGTGGTCCCAAATCAACATATCCTCCCTAGTAGGTCACGGCTGCTCTTTGTAGGTCCCTTCATTTGCATGGGGGTGGTGTTTTGGGGGGGGGGAGGTTATAAGGCATTCTTGATTCAGATGCAAATGGGGCAGTTATCAGCAGCCGGGACCTGATGAATAATGGGATGTGCAAAACGCATGGCTCTGCATAAGGAAATGAAAGAGCGCCTCTTTTCTGCTCCACTGATTTCATTATAGACACTATTATTGGCTTAGAATGGCAACATCTATTATCTAGAGTCAGAATGTGACCATTTTTTTTAATTTTTTATTATTATCATTATTTATTTATTTTGGGACTCGGACAGTCTTTTACTACTGTCAAACCTCATCAAATATTCCTGCCCCAGATAAGGCAACAGGCCCACTGGGGAGAATGGGAGCCTGCAGGCAGTGGTCAGATATAGGAACTGTTAATGTCTGCTAATAGCCTTGAGATGGAGCTCTGACCTGATGAGAGTCACTCATGCCTCCAACTTCATTTTCTTTTTTAAATAAACAGCTTCTCAGTTTCTCTGGAGCTGAACGACGGACATGTTGTGTCTGTTTGGCTACTGAAATCCAGTTGTTCATCTTAGATGTGTAATCAGTTGAGTTAATATGCCTCTTTTATGTTGTTAGCTTGGATGCTGAGAATGTGGTTGGGTTGAATTATATTTCACTAGAGAATTTCTATTTAGGATTTTTTTTGGACTACCTATTTGGTTGAAGACATGTGAACCATATTTGCAAAATACACCATGACATTACACTTATTGTTCAATACGTATATATCCTCTTGAAAGGGCAGTGTTGAACCTGCCGAACTGAAATGCCCCTGAATTAAGGTGACAAAAAAAAGAGTGGATCATTTGGAGTGGAGGATCTAAGAATAGAGGACAGCCTGTGGCAGAGGGCAGAGAGAACAGGACGGCAGAAGAATTGGATGTGAATAAGACTCGGTGACAATGTGATAACACTGACGCAGACCACTTGGGATGTGTAATGTGTTGCGTTACCTTAGATATTGCTGGCCTCTGACATTCCAATTGAGTTCTCATACATTTCCTTCACGTCCTCATTTCAGAGGATTTTATGGAGTAACCACACATTAGGTGTGGCTATTAATTGGATGTCGGAGTGTATATTACAGTGTTTGACTTACAGTTTAAAATCTGTACTACTCAGTAGATGAATAAATTAACAATATTCATTTTTCCTGTCTGAGAGATTACATGTCCCTCATATTTTGAATTGAAGTTTTCAGGTAGTTTCTATATGAGCTTCAGGGATGCAACCCAAGTGCTTGTAAGCAAAAATCATCAGAACCTAAAAAGAGAAAATGTTGGTGTAATGCTGCTCAAGCTTCTCAAATTCCCATTCTGTCAGAGGCTCCTAATCTGCCTTTCTACATTATTTTTGCCAGCTCAGTACCAGCACGTGCCGTTACTATGACGAACCAAATTCTTAATTTTGGCGCTGACCTGGGGATTTCTTCCGATATTGTCTTCAGATAAAAGACAAAAGGCAGATCTCGTCCTGCTATCCTAAATGACTGTCCTGCTCCCCCAAAAGCATGTGATTACAACACACCTCCAGTCTAATCCCTGAATTACCCCATGACGATTGTTATCTGCCTTGTAAAAATCGAGTAAGCTCGCAAGGTGGCAGAGGAACAAAGTGGATAACAATGTCTTTGCCAGCCACAGCACAGGACGGACACTTTTATCTGTGGGCCCGAACATGTTTTGAAGTTAAGTAAATTGGTTCAGCTTTCAGTGAGGCGCTGTGTAGTTGAGGAACCTTAAAAAGGGCTTTACGACGCCTCTTTCCCACTGGGTAGAAACATTCTATTCTTCACAAAAATATGTGGCTTTGGTTAGATTATGTCTGTTTCTATTTCTGTGCTTGGTGTGTTGGGGGCTCAATTCGCCAGGCCCTTCACCTCCCAGAGCTTAGCCTTAATCTGCATTTAACGGAGGCATGGAAAAGACAGAAGTTATTATCTCGACGTTATACACCCAGAAGCCTTTATTTGATTATTTCCTTTAATGTCTTTGACTATTTTCAATACGTCATTTGGATGACAGAGTCATAGGTTAGGTTATTTTTGTTCTTAAGAGGATAAACAAATAATCTGAGAGTATAGGGAGACAGCAGCTAATTTTAGTATCTCAGAATTCCCCATTTAATTGTGTTGTATTCATGTTTTTTATAGTGAAGTTGCAGACATAATTGGTTGTGTTTCTAGGACAAGAGTTTGATGTAAGGGATATAATTCTGGTGAAGGAACAACAGCATCATCGTAGAAAACCCACAACGAAAGAATTCTTGCACCTGTTTAATTAACTGATACGTTTCTATAAATCGAAACAAACAAATCATGCAGCGGTGCATGTTTTATAAAACATTGTCTTGTTCCTCGTGACAGTGGGTCTTTTTTCATCTGCTGCAAAATGCAGCGCTTTTCATGGATTAATTACGCTCCTTGTTGTAGTCTTGTTCTCCTCACTTCCTCTTTTATTTACTGTCATATTCAGGAAACCTTCAGGCCCCCACTCACACACACACACACACACACACACACACACACACACACACACACACACACAGCATCTCCTCTCCTCCTCTGGTCCTGTATGTAGTCCAAGCGATTGGATGAATAAGTTGTGCCATCCCATATGGTGGGCTGTCCTGCTCGATCTGATCACAGTCGTGAATGAAGGAGCCCATGAGTCACCACCGGTTTGTTCTGCCGCACTTGTCACGCTCTGCTGTCGCATACTTCCCTCTCTCCCTCCGTCCATCCTGCCAGCCAACAGATGCCACGCCTTTTAAACTCCCTCGCCCTGTCTTTCACTGTCTCCCTCTCTCATGCACTTCATAGCTTCAGTCTCTTGTATTCCCCTTCATGCTCGTCCTCTCTTTTCTTCATTCCCTCCTTTTTCTATTCTTCCCCTCTACCTCCCCAGTTGAGGTAAAGTTTGTACCCTGTTCCCTGACAGCCTAAACGTCAGTGTGTTCCCCAGGCTCTGCACTTCCTTCACAGTCAGTGCCAACATCATTGTCATTTATACACATTTAATGCCAGCTCTGTAGGGTAATGGTTAATTTCTCCCACCACACGGCTCTTCATTAAAAGTTGATTCTCTGTCAAAATGGGTCCTAATCAAATTAGCTGCAGCTACTTGGACAACTTTGGTTTACCCACGGCATGCATCCAAGTTCTTTGCTCTCATGGTCATATATTCAATTAGTTTTGTTTATGCATTCTCGTGAAAAGAGCTAGTTTGATTAAAGTTATCATTATCTGGTGAAATAAGCAACAGTCATAGTTTGAAAAGGATGAATTTCGAAAAAGTTTCCATGGAGAAGACATGTCAGACCTCAGACTGTCACTCATCAATTTCAAATAGAGTAGGTTGTATTTAATTAACTGAAGACAAATAAAGTGTTCAAAGGAGATATGTGTGAAAGAACCAGCCTGAATGACACAGAGCTTGATAATGTCATCAGCTTGACTGCTTCCCACAGAACTGAAAAGATAACAGAATACGGCATCTTAAATTTCTGTACAAGTTTAAAAAGTGTGAAGGCAAACTACACTTTTACTTTACACCCTTTATTGTGTGCCTCTTTATTTTATTCACAGTACATACACTACCGTTCAAAAGTTTGGGGTCACCCAGACAATTTCGTGTTTTCCATGAAAACTCACACTTTTATTTATCAAATGAGTTGCAAAATGAATAGAAAATATAGTCAAGACATTGACAAGGTTAGAAATAATGATTTTTATTTGAAATATTAATTTTGTTCTTCAAACTTTGCTTTTGTCAAAGAATGCTCAATTTTCAGCAATTACAGCATTGCAGACCTTTGGCATTCTAGCTGTTAATTTGTTGAGCTAATCTGTAGAAATTTCACCCCATGCTTCCTGAAGCACCTCCCACAAGTTGGATTGGCTTGATGGGCACTTCTTGCGTACCATACGGTCAAGCTGCTCCCACAACAGCTCAATGGGGTTGAGATCTGGTGACTGCGCTGGCCACTCCATTACAGACAGCATACCAGCTGCCTGCTTCTTCCCTAAATAGTTCTTGCATAATTTGGAGGTGTGCTTTGGGTCATTGTCCTGTTGTAGGAGGAAATTGGCTCCAATCAAGCGCTGTCCACAGGGTATGGCATGGCGTTGCAAAATGGAGTGATAGCCTTCCTTATTTAAAATCCCTTTTACCTTGTACAAATCTCCCACTTTACCAGCACCAAAGCAGCCCCAGACCATCACATTACCTCCACCATGCTTGACAGATGGCGTCAGGCACTCTTCCAGCATCTTTTCACCTGTTCTGCGTCTCACAAATGTTCTTCTGTGTGATCCAAACACCTCAAACTTTGATTCGTCTGTCCATAACACTTTTTTCCAATCTTCCTCTGTCCAATGTCTGTGTTCTTTTGCCCATATCAATCTTTTCTTTTTATTGGCCAGTCTCAGATATGTTTTTTTCTTTCCCACTCTGCCTAGAAGGCCAGCATCCCGAGTCGCCTCTTCAGTAGACGTTGACACCCAATGGTGTCAACGTCTACAGGGTGTCAACGTCTAAAGAAGCTGCCAGTTGAGGACCTGTGAGGCGTCTATTTCTCAAACTAGAGACTCTAATATACTTGTCTTCTTGCTGAGTTGTGCACCGGGGCCTCCCACTTCTCTTTCTACTCTGGTTAGAGCCCGTTTGTGCTGTTCTCTGAAGGGAGTAGTACACACCGTTGTAGGACATTTTCAGTTTCTTCGCAATTTCTCGCATGGAATAGCCTTCATTTCTAAGAACAAGAATAGACTGGCGAGTTTCACATGAAAGTTCTCTTTTTCTGGCCATTTTGAGAGTATAATCGAACCCACAAATGTGATGCTCCAGATACTCAACTGGCTCAAAGGAAGGCCAGTTTTATAGCTTCTCTCACCAGCAAAACAGTTTTCAGCTGTGCTAACATAATTGCACAAGGGTTTTCAAGGGTTTTCTAATCATCCATTAGTCTTCTAAGGCGATTAGCAAACACAATGTACCATTAGAACACTGGAGTGATAGTTGCTGGAAATGGGCCTCTATACACCTATGGAGATATTTCATTAAAAACCAGACGTTTCCACCTAGAATAGTCATTTACCACATTAACAATGTATAGAGTGTATTTCTGATTAATTTAATGTTATCTTCATTGAAAAAAACAGTGCTTTTCTTTGAAAAATAAGGAAATTTCTAAATGACCCCAAACTTTTGAACGGTAGTGTATGTCTTTACATTTTACTATTTGACCACATTGTCTTGTGTCTCCAGTTCACTTGTACACACACATTGCACATTTGCACACAGACCAGCTTCCGTGCCGAGGCAAACGTGATTGATGGCAAATGGATAAGCGCCAGGAAGCCTGCTGAGATTCATCAATTTGCGTGTAGGGTGTGTGTGATGGTCAGATACAGGAGGGCAGCACTCAAGCTCCTCAGATGATACTTGTGTTATTCAATATTGGGGAAATCGATGCATATCCACCAGGTTCATCGCTCCTCACATGCTCGCTCATGAGTGCCGGGTGTAAAAATAATGCTTTGTTCCGAGAGTTCAGACTGCTATTCACTGTTACCCAATAACACTGAAAAGCCTTTTCATGTTTGGCAATTTTTTCTCTTCCTCGATGCCTTCCACCCTCCCTCTCTTCTCCATAACATTCTCTAGTTTTCTTGCTTTTATTTATGTTCCTTTTTTTCTCTCAGTATTATTTTTCTGAAAAGGAAAATCAATACTCTCCTTTTCTCGGCCGTGAGAAAACAGTTGAGAAAGTAAACACTTACAATAAGTTTAGAGAGGTATTTCATGTTCAAAATCCAGGGTTTGGTATTTTGTTGTAATTTTTTTTCTTGTTTATTTTCATCTGAGTTAGTGAAAGATTGTGTGTGTACCCGTGCTCTTGGTCTTATTATCCAGTTTTGTCAAGTTGTCACAAAGAAACCAGTGGGTGTCTGACTGGTGTCTGGAGCCATGGAGTGACTGCACCGGTGATAGTGTTGGCTGTGTCTGACTTACTAATCTCTTGGGTACTGGGCTGCTTACGCATCATTAGCAGTGTGTTTGTGTGCGTGTCTCTTTGTTCTCCTTCTAACATTGCAAGGATCAAATATCATCACAATGATTGTTAGAGTACAAAATAAAAATCAATCTCTTCTATCAAGTTAATTAGTTTTTTTTCCTGGTGAAGTTCTTGAGAGACAATTTTAAGTTTTTGGACAAAGGATTTGACTCCAATATGAGGTATATTTTCGGTCCTAATAGAACAATTATCCGTGTGCGTGAGAGAGAGACAGAGGGAAGGGAGTGAAGGGAAGTTGGAGTTATTAGTCCAAAATCTTGCCTAGGGCACCAAATGCCAGCCCCCAGAGGCAGTGAGCAATCTGTCTAGTCAGACTGCCACTTCAATCAAGTAATTCAACCTCATGAAACAATAGTGACCCCCCCCCCTTTCTGCAGTCCTCTGTTATACAACCTTACACGTGGCGGTAATGTGACCTCTGCCTATAACTTTACCTAGTTAACGAAGGGGAAGCGGTCCTGTCAATTGATGCCATGTTCCATCCAGTGCAGCAGGGAGGACATTTCCCCGAAGCCGAGCAGCGGCCTTCTGAGTGATGATTTTAAATACCCATTTGTGAGCACAAGTGACAGAGCAAGAAAGATAAAATAAGACTCTGGTGGTTCTGTATTTAGCCGATTACAGGGCGGATATTAGCGTGAGCCAGGACAAATCCATGCAAATCTGCATCAAGAACAGAGGTTGGAGTGGAGAGGGTTCACCTTGCCAATAACATGACATTTTCCACGAGCAATAATGCCGGCTTAATTCCTCTCTGAAGAGCATCTAGTGCAAATTGGACATAGTTGCTGTTTAGCATCACTCCATGAAGGATAGGCCTTCTATTAATAACCCTCTCCAGTGTGAACATGGTGTCGAGGCTGCACATATTGGACAGTTATTTATTAACAAAATGTTGATAAGTGTTAAAAATAAATGACAAGGTTATGCAGTAGAGAAGACAGTGTTTGTAAGAACACAAGTACACATATGTACCCCTGACTTTGTGTCCGTATGTGTGTGAATGCATCTGCATGTACCTATGCATGTGTGTGCATGTGGTACCTGGGTGTGTGTCGTTTGGGGCCACTGAGGAGGAGCATGTTAACCAGAGGAGCAGCCGGTCCACCAGATGTTAGTATTCCCACTTGGCTTGTCATAAGTGGACCTTTACTTCTCTCCCTGCAGTACACACAAGCACAGGCACACACACACAAACATGGAAAGAGCCACAGCAACGGAGAATAGAAAGCTACTTAATGCTGTTGCCAGAGTAGATTTGCATAGATACCGAACACTGATGCTCTCCTTCAATGGGAGTTACAGTGAAGAACATCTAAACCCACCTGTCCTCAATGATAAGGATTTTTTCCCCTTGTTTTCCACCAATGGTATTAGATATGGTGTCCTTAACCAATCCAAACCATTTATTCACAGCGCCCAAGAACGTTATTTGTTTGACTGATCATTGTCAAAGTCAAAAGTTTTCTTTTCAATCTCAATCATGTTTTCACTTTGAAAGTTGTGCAAACAGAGCAGCACTTTTGACAGTAATGTCACTGGTGTACTTTCTCCCCAGTGCTTAGCTTAGTGGACTGATTCTCATCTTCTTATATCATGGGTCGGTGCCTCTCATGGTGCCATGATCCTAGGTAGAGGAAATGTCATGAGAAAGGTCGAGACCATCATCACGACCCAGTTCAACTGGCTGATTTATGAGGTTCTAGCAAATGAAATATAGTAAGAGGCTAGTGGAACAACCAGGCCCCTATAGGCACCCCCAAAGGTCACCCAACTTAATTTCAATTAGGCCTAGAGGAGGCCAGGTAAGTATGTCGCCTTAGGAAAGAGTGCTGGGGAAATGGATTTACTTCTAATGACATGTTTATGGTGATGAAGATGAGGCTAATCAGTTGTAGAAAGTGGCCGTGTTACAGGCACAGGTCCACACTGTTGATTTAGAGGAAAGAGATGAAATAATCAAAGTGAATACCACAGAGAGGTGCTGCTTGTTCTTTATTATTTACAGTGGGAGAAAAATGCAAATCCCTGTGCTTCCTCCACTCCCTATCAATCACACTGAATTGCGCCTGCACTGAATCCCATCAATTACTGCTCCCTGTTTGACACATCCAACACAAATTCTCATTATACAACAGTTCTCTGGAAATAGCCCCATTGTAAAGAACAAATGGCTTGACATTTTAAATATATAAGTTTACCGCCAAACCCAACCCTCATCATCCCACCGCTCCATCTCTGCATACGTGTCAAAAGCACCCCCACACAAAGTGCTTCAGAATGAGTCACAGATTGCCAGCAAATGATTTCCTGCTCAGGGAGAATAACAGGGTCCTCACTCTCCCTTTGATTTAAGCTCTTTTTTTCATCCCCCCTTTGTTTACCCTGGCCGTCTAGCAGCCGCTCTGCTGGAATCCCTATTGATAGCTGTCTGACAGGGGGGGCTGGGTGGCGGAGAAGCCCGGGGGAGGGAGGGTTACAGTTCGAGGCCGTGCATTGTATGAATATATGAGATGTTAGAATGGAAGCTATTTTATGCAGATGTTAATGGACATTTCTGCCTTGCTTTTGCCCCTGTGTTCTCTCTGAATGTGTGCAGCCTGGCTGAAGAGATGGAGCAGTCTTCTAGTAATTCAGAAGGTTGTTGGTTGAGTCCTCCACAGAGCTGGTCGATGAGTTAATGAGCAAGACACGGAGCCCAAACTGCTCTTAATGCTCCACCATCCATTTCCTGTCCATTTAGTGTACGTACCAGTGAGTTTCCAGGTGTGTGCGTGCATATTTGCGTGTGTCGCGCACGTACCTGTTTTTGTGCAGGCATGTATTTGTGTGTCTTGTGAGGGTGATGTGGCATTGAGGTCACTTCTGTCAGATCCGATGTCCAGGCCCATGCTGTGATGTGAAGGGCACTGTCAAGAGACAACCACAAGGCAGCGCAGGTACAGCTGCCCTCAGTGCTCTTTTTCCACTGTGGCACACACACACAGTCGCACAGCCTAACACATCCAGGCTTCCTATAAACTGACACACGGTGGTGGAAAGCCCCCCCAGCGTGAAAACCGCAGGATTGCTTCAAAACAAACGCTGCCGCCTACTTGTTGACTATCTGTTTTGCTGCTGACTAGCTATGTGACACTGCACCTAACTGGGAATATCGAAGCTAGGGTGTTATTTTTTGGGGAGAATAGATGCTCATGTGGAACATGTTTCTAGCCACATACTCCACCAGGAAGAGTAAAGGTTAAAAAAACAACAATAACCTGTGTGGATGAAAAAGAATTTTAAAAATATATACACCGCAAGTTCTAACAGATGACCTCTTTTGAGTCCAGTTGAAAATCTGATGTTGATAGTGTAAAAAACAAAAGTAACAGAAAACACAAGTTTTTACTCAGTCTGTGAGTAGAATAAGAAAACGTAGCTTTGAATTTTACAAGCAAAACTTTGTTTCTTTTTCTAAAAATCAATACATAGTGGTATTCCAGACACTTAATGGAAAGTACAGATACTTGCAACAAATTTACAATTTTGTATGAGCCCGTTAAAGAATCTGAATTGGCCTTAAACCCCTCAGGAAAAAAAAATACTATGCACATTGTGTTTATTGTTTCAAAAGTGTGTAACAACAAAGCATTAGTCATGGAGCGATCAATGTAGTGGAAAGAGGGAAAAAAGATGCCGGAATGTAATAAAGGTCCAGCCACAGCAGAAGATATAAAGATTATGAGAGATGCATGTGTGAATGAGTCTTAAAGTTTTTACATTGTAGAATTTTGCAGGAATAACATTTCCATTAAGTATGATGATTTTTTTGCAGGTCCCCACATGACAAATACGCAGAATCCAGTACATGGATCTAGAAATAAAGCTAGTATAGGGTTATGGTTAGAAGAATGATTGTGTGTCTGTCTTTCCTGACTGCTGTAGAGTGTGTCTACAAATCTATCTCTCTCTTCACGTCCCTGTCAGTCTCTTTCTGTGGCTGTTCTCAGGCTGTACCCCTCCAGTGTACACTGTGTCCACACTGCGGGAGTGCAGCTCTGAAACTTTAATGCTAATTGATCCCAGTGAAGGAGTGTGGACACAGGTGTGTTGCCGCAGGCCCTGGCTCTGTCATGGATGCCAAGGGATTCTGGGTAACCGAGGGGCTTATAGGGCCAGAGCAGAAACTGCCACTAGCCAGGACATAGGTGACCCAGTTCTCTTCGAATCAGCACTGGTTTGATGTGCTGTGTGTGTGTGTGTGTGTGTGTGTGTGTGTGTGTGTGTGTGTGTGTGTGTGTGTGTGTGTGTGTGTGTGTGTGTGTGTGTGTGTGTGTGTGTGTGTGTGTGTGTGTGTGTGTGTGTGTGTGTGTGTGCGTGCGTGCGTGCGTGCGTGCGTGCGTGCGTGCGTGCGTGGGGTGTGCACATCAGTCAAACAGAGAAAGAAAACTAAAAGTAAATTCAGTGACACTCATGTTCCTGTTTGAACTTTCACCATAATAAAGATTATACATATCAGATTGAATTATAGGTGATGCAATGACCAAAATGCAGGTAAGTCTCTTGCTGGGGAAGAATTACCACAACTGACGCTGTAATGTGTGCATGCAGACGTCTGAGTGGTGCTCTTATGCTTTTTAGAAATATGGTAATTGGGCAGCCACGGGAAAAACCCACATCAAAATCAGACTCAAGCTGCTGTGTAACTCCCCGATTTTCCCTCTAAGTTTGCCGCCTTGATTGTGTGGGTGTGGTGGTTTGCAGTTGCATGTATCTGTGCGTGTTTCGTTCTGGATGGAAAAGAGACTAAGCGCTGCCAAGACACAGGTGTGCGGATTAGGAGTGATCCATTCTCATATTCTCAGTAGTATTTCTTATTTGATGGCTTTCCTGCCATGTAAATCTCATCAAAAACTAGCTAACAATAGCTCCACGTTGACAGACGCCCAAGCATCTGGCGAGCCACCACTCTGAATGTTCAAACTGCTGTGAACAACCTGTCTCCAGAAAGAGCTTGTGTGTGCTCGCGTGCATGTGTTTTCAGTGTGTGTGTGTGTGTGTGTGTGTGTGTGTTTGTGTGTGCGTGTGCGTGTGCGTGTGTAAAAGAGATGAGAGAGAAGGGTGTTGGGGGGCGAGGACAGTGCATGTTGATAGCCTCATAAATCATGAAGCAGATAGTTCTGTATCTTAACCAGTGTTGAGCCAGGTGATGGTATGATGATGATCTCATTGCGCCTCCTGTTTGCAGCCTCCACCGACTCACTCTGCTTAAAGATAGAAAGAAGGAAAGGGAGCAGAGAAAAAACTTTGGCCAGGACAGGGCTCCATTAAAGAGTGATGAGTGGCCTCAGTGAGGGGCTCTATGTACAGCACTTTATTCAGGAACAATCACTTATTTATGGGTGTTGGAATTGTGTTGTTTGCTTGTTTTATTGAAAACCTTGTGGGTAAAGTGGCGGCGGACCGCCTGGCATGTGAGCGCCACATCTCTGGAGGGCATCCCTGCAGAAAAATCTTTCTTCTTGATGAATAAGTGAAGGGGACAGATAAATTTTTCATTCACACAGAAGCCATTGTCGCTCGAGATGTCTGGTCTATGGGTATGTGTAGTCAACCTGCAGGCAGTAAAAAAAAACCCCCACACATAACCGTCCTTAGACACTAGCACACATGCACGAGCACATAGACGTATGAGCAAGCACATAATGTATATCCACACATGCATGTAGAAACACCTGCACCATCTCCTCAAGCTGTGGACACCGAGGAGCTGTGTCAGACAGTGACTGTCAGATGTAGTTAAGGGAGATAGATGAATCGCTGTTTACTCTACCACATGAGTGCAAGTCAGCTCATCAGTCACGGTACACACGTCTACAACTTTGTTCAGAAAGGTGAGTAAATCACCGTCTTTCCATCAAAGCGTGTTTTTTTTCTTTACCTTTTGTAGTTTGAAACATTAATTTCTGGTGAAAAGAATAAAAAAAAATCAGAAGCATTACGATATTTGTTGGTGGATTTTTAAATGACTTTCCAATAATTCGATTTAAAAGTTACAAGAAGTTTTGGCCGGCATGTCTGTATACTTTCTGTCTACCACCTCGACTTTAAGTCTTGCACACTAAAACTCACATTGACAGCCACACAAGCAAAAACATGAAGGTAGCAAAGTGTAGCCCATCACAGGGAGGGTTGTGGTGTTTTGTGTACATGAGGGAGCATCTCTCAGTATGAATGATTTATATTAAAAGAGAAAGTGAAAAGTCTTTCTGGAAGCGCACCCACCCTAAACCCCCCATGCAAACAGAGAGGAGCATCTTCACATGGCCAAATGGGTCTGATGGTGATGGCATGGAGGAGAGAGCAAGGCTGCTCGCTTGCCAAGCCGCCTATGATCTCCCCCACCACTCTCACTGCGCGTTGGGACACATCAAAAAGGGAATTAATAAATAAATAACACACAACACCATGTTTTATTAACTTCGGTAGGGCATCAGCGGTGAGGGGTTCAAGAGAATGCTGAGATTTGATGGCAGCTAGGATTGTGGTTGGAAAACTTGAAGCAGTTGCCTAACCAGTTTCAGATTTTTATGGGGAAAAGTCGTTGAACTGAGCCACGAAGGACAAAAAAGTTAAATGCAAAATAGTGACTAACTAAACCAATTAAAAACCAACAGTAATCCCCAGATGTGCTAGTGTACCCACCCATGTTATTTTTTTTACACTGCATCTGCATATTCATTCATTCATTATATGAAAACTCAGGCATTAGCCCCCACAGTGAATGCTCAAATTGCCTGATTATTATTTTTTACTCTACATGACACTAAAAACGTTCAAGTATTTCCATTATTGCTTTATCTGTGGATGTTTTTTATCCTCAAAGTGTCAGAAAATAGTAGAATTTTAGGATAGCTCTTTGTGTCTGAAGTTGTTTGTGTTATCCATCAGTCCAAAACAGTCCAGGTATTAAATAGTATGAAAAACAACACAGCAAAAATAGTAAATCCACACATTGCTGTTGCTCTATCTTTTAAATCTTTGGCCTTTTTGCTCAACATTTGGCTTGAATGACTTGAAGGGATTATTTTTCTATTGACTAATGATCTGTTTCATGCGCGTGTCTAATTACCGGACCAACATAATAATAAGATAATGTTAATAATGAAGAGGAAGAATATGAACTAGACAGTGTTTTTTTCTCAGGCATGTGAACTTGGATTGAAGAACCACCTCTGGTTACAAACCTTCTTTCCATTCTCTGTGCTTTTGACAGAAATCTAACACTATTCCTAGAGATGGAGCTTTAGCATTATTCTTGTTTACAGTGAAGGAGTTGTACTGCTTCCTTAACGTGGCACAAACAGATGTTTGTTCTTGCAGCGAATGCAGGGTGTTTTTTTTTAGCCTGGCTTGTTTTATAAGTATTAATACTGTCAGCCTGATGCTGAGATTCTACTTGTCAGGCATTATCTCCTCATCCAAATGGATTAGTGTGCGTATGCATGTGTGACCGTGTGTGTGTGCGCACTCCTGTGTTTATGCACCGCGTGTTTGTGTGTATTTGTGTGCGTGTGCTGCCAAACTTATTTGTGCTTCTTAGAATACGCGTCTGAACATTATGCACCTGTGAGCGTGTTTTTCTGTGTGTCATCTTGAGCGCACTGTGAAGGTGTCATTGTGGAGCCGAGGCCCTGTAAGCTGTCAGGCAGTGAGAGATGCTGCACCTCTAAAGGGCATGCTTTCTGGGCCTTTCCTGTCTATTATAAGCCCTGAAACACTCATCAAGGCTGTTGCAGTGCACCCCCATGTCCCTCAAGCAGCCACAGAGAGAAGCCACCTTTCTAACTAGGAGAGCCCTTGCCTCTAAACTTCGCATACCCTTGTCTTCCATTTTGACATGATGAACGCAAGCAGCAGTAATGAGGCGCCGGGTTGTCAGGGCATCCATTTTGTTTTTGCTCAAATCTGAGTAAAGCCACAGAATCCTACTGTTTCTCCATTTTGAGACACCCAGTCCCGCTTCTCCCTGAGCTGCACTTCCTTACCAGTGCCGGGGGTTAACACCTCATGGCTTTCTTACTTCACCTTGTAATTCACGCTGACTAGTTAGACCCCCCACCTAATGTGAAATTGTGTGCGTGTGGGGGTGTGTAGGGATCCGTCGAAAATGATACACTGCACACGCAGTCATTTAATAACGCTCAGGAGTGATGGCATCGCTGAAGGCGGTGCTACTACCCCAGCTAAGATAGACCGCACTGAGACGAGCCAAAGATTGAGATGTGTCGCTATCTCACCATCTGTAACAGTCACGCCTGGCAACGTCAGAAACAGATCGCCCTGATACCAGCCACATCAAATCTCCAGTTTGCCAAGCAAATAGAATAAAACAATCTATCGATCGCGCCCCACCTCCCTGTGTATCAACACAATCCATCTGTGTTTATCAGGCTATCTGGCTTCCTATCTTTTGTTGTCTGCAGGCAAGCATTCTTCTCCTTTCTTCCCTTTTTATTTTCTTCCTTCCTCCTCCCACATTTGTTTGGTGATCCATCAGCCTATTTACCTTATCATGCTGCCAAACCATCCATTTACGCTCCCATCTGTCTGTCAAACTATATCTTAGCTTCCATTTGTCTAACTATCTCTCTGTCTACTCATTCACCTGTCAATCATGTGGCTCGCCTTGGCAGCGGCAGGTCCCAGCCTCTCTGGTTGATGCCGTCTGTGAACTCATCAGCTCATAAGACCCCTGGACAAAGTAATTAGCTTCTTATCACTTCATCTTAAGTTTTACACTGTATTAACTGCACTCCATTTAATTATAGTGTGGTTCTGTCAGTTTTTGGGCTTGAAAGATATATGGACAGAGGTTATGAAGTGTGAGGCGAGGGTGTAATCAATGGCCTATTTAGTTGTTTGCTAAATTTGCTTGAAGGAAGCAAATATAAATTAAAATATCAAAGTTCAGATTGTAGTTGTTCATGCAACATGCTCAGTGCAGGCTGTTCGCTGTGATCTAGATAACTTCCTCTACTGAATCCTAACAGAAGCAGGTCACTGCTTTGGCTCGGTCCAGTTCAGATCAAGCCTCGATGGAGCAAGCCAGACACTGATGTCCATGTCGTCAGGGGGTCTGGCCTCCCATAGAGGCCCAATCAGTCCTGTAGGATCAGTGACTGCCCCCTAGGCACCAGAGAGCCTTGGCCTGATGGATTACCCTCTCTCCTGGCTCAGGCCTGTGAAACACAGGCTTCTGAAACAGGCCCCATCTGTGCGCTCCATGGCTCCTTCATGCCTTGTGGCCACAGTCTTGGGTTGCTGGTGAAGCCCCAAATCACCAACCTCAGTGTACTGTTCATATTATAACACTGATATTCCACAAATCTATGTTACACATGAAATAATCCACACTTGAATCTATTTTGATATCAAAATCTTTTTATTTACATAATTTTCAATCAATATTGACAAACATGCAAAGGTTCAAGGATATGAAATATTAAAGTTTCATACTTTGCAAAGTCAATATTGTAAATTAATTAATTTGCTTGTTTGGTTGGACTGGATATTGAGATAGGCACTTAACAATGTTTTATAGACCAAGCAATAAATCAAAGAAAAACAATTCAGCAGTTTAATTGATTATAAAATAATACTTCTTTGCAGCCATGGTAGATAATGAAATTAAATGGAAATGATCTTATTCCTTGTACTGAACAGAATGTACTGCCAATCCTAATACCACCCGACTAAACTACAATGTTCACTTAAGTATTGAGCCAAAAGAGATGATGTCAAAGTGTAAAGTAAACTCCAACAGCAGGAAAACAGGTGAGCAATGCTGAGCAGTTTCAGGAATTTACTCTCGGGGATATTTGTTTTCTTCCATGGTTATTCTTGGGGTGAAGCCAGCCCCCTGAAACTTGACTGCTGAGAGGACAATCATGAATGGGAGTTTTGCCTCAGGCGCTGATCGATCGCAAAAGTGTTTTCATATAACTGTTCATTTGAGCTGTGTGTGCCTCCGCTGCATCCCAGAATGCCAGGATGCATTGTTCCGTGACTGAGGATTCAAGTCCAGCAGAGATATTTTAAGGAGATTTCTGAACCTGAGGGGCCCAGTGAGGAATCTGTGCTTCCTGCAGTCTGTCAGGCTTGTTGTTTTCAATCAAAAGTCTAACAAATGTTTGCTGAGCTTTAAGGGGAACGATAGATTTTTTATTTTATTTTGAGATTACCACACACATGGATTCATGCAGAGCTTAAAGTTCACGTTGTACATGCAGGTTTTACCGGCACAAACAAAATCTCTCTCTCCCTCGCTCCTGTTGTTTTGTCCTTAGTAGAGAGCTGTCGAAGCTTCCCTGCTGAGGAGATAAAATGGTACTTTTCTTGCCTCTGAAAATAAGCATTTGAATATGAACATGTGCAGTGGTTTCCCAGTCTCCTCAGACATATGTTGTGCAAAGCAGTCAGAAGGCATTACTTTAAGTCCAAGTTCCCTTAGGTAGGGTTGTTAAGGGGTAGTGTGCGAGCGTGTGTGCACTTTTTCTGCCGTGTCTGCGTGGAAGCGTTTCACAGAAATAGGCTGCAGTTATGCAGTAAGCCCGACGATAACAGCACCGGGAGGAGAGATGGGGCTACTGGCAATAACGGGAGAAATTGTAAGCACAACCACTAGCTCTGATGCCATTTTTTGAGTGATGGTCCACGGCCCAGTTTTTGTCAAAGGGAGTCTGGAACTTAAATGGAATCCAGGGAGGGAAAGTGGCGAGAGGGGGAAAGAATAGCCGTATTGACTATCTGGGTCAGTCACCAGTATTTCCAAGCATGCACATCGCAGTACCCACGGAGATAGAGTGGTGATAGAGGCTTGCAAAGATTAACCACATCCCGGCCCTGTCAAAACCGATTGCATGTGTTATGACCACCCTGCTCTCCGAGAAGCTCTCCTCGTTACCCCTTATCTCAACAGACTGTCAGTTCAACTCGCTTTGCCTCCATATTCTGTATACAGCCTGTCAAGCAGGAACACAGACTTGTATACACGCATGCCAAATCTGAATACTAAGAGATTTAGTGCTGAGATTGTTACTTTACTTTGTCTGCTTCCTGGGTGTTTAGAAATCACGAGTGACCGGGTTCTAGTGGTCAACATTGGTGGTTATGTTGGTAATAAGGAGAATTGGAAAGAAAAGCAGGGAGAGAGTGAGAGAATGAAACAGAAGGAAACTCAGTGTGTGGACGAACGAGAGGAAGTGGGAGACTTTCAGTATATTGCCGCCACATTTTTATCCATGTTGTTTAGGGCATTTCACTTTCATCATGGAATTGGGATCAACCTCTCCCTGCTAACATGTCAAGCACCGATTAAAAGCCCTTTCACTCGCAGGTCCTCTGACATTTTTACAACCCCTCGTTTTGGTCATTTCCGAGATACTTATTAACAACATCTATACAAACCTCCACAAATGTGTTTTGTGTCTGGACTGTCAGGATTACAGACACAGACGTAACAGACAGGTTGGCGAGCAAAGTGTACATGTAAGCTGACATTGATTACCCGGAGAAATGTTGAAAGCCATTCTGGGACAAACAGAAAATCAATACATGGAAATGTTGGTGAGGCAGAATCACAGAGTCTGAGTATATCAATATAGTTAATTGTATAAAACATGTTTAAAAGAAAAATAGGTGTTCAATCATGACATTAAACTAATCTCCCCAAACTGCTGAAAAGCTCCTGTGCGTATGGATACATGTTATCATCTTATTCTGCATATTTCTAGCAGAGGAGTTGGATTTCAATAGTTTAAATGTATTGTGTTGTAATGGCAATACTAGAATTCTGTAAGCAGTGACATCAAGAATATTATACCAGCATGTATATTTAGAAATAGATCAAAGTTAGATTTATATGTATATTTTTTAAGTCATAACATTGACAACCATTGCATTGTTTTGTGTTGTTTACCGCGAGGAACCCTGTGTTTGCTGTGAACTGTGGTGAACAGTGTCTTGTTGCAGCAGTAAAAAAACAACTAGCAGATGCAAGGCGATATAAAATCTGAGTGAAAATTTGTCTTTTTTCCTTTTCCTCTTTGAAAACCAACATAGTTTTCTGAAAGATAATTACAAAAAGGAACGAAAAATCTGAATAATGCCCAACACATGCTTTGCAGTGGCTAAGAGAAAACAGGTTGGGCTTTAATCTTTGATAATGCATTGGTTTGTGTACATTTCAGCTGCTTGGTTAAAATCAATGGTGACTTGAAACATCCGATAGAAAAGGTTCAGTGACGCTCTTTCTTCTTCCGCCCTCCCTCCCCTTCGTCCTTCCCCCCTCTTCTTCCTCCTCTCTTCACTTGCACTATTTTCCCCTCCCCTGCTCCTTGTTTGGGGTGATTACTCTTACCAGTGAACGAGGGCCTGTGCTTGCCACGACTGTAGTTTTGCGATACCCAGCCCATAACTTTCAGTAGGAAGAAATAGCTTCTCTCCCTCTGCATCCCATTTATACACCGTATCTTGTTTCTGTGTAGGGAGTTCCATTACTCTGTAGCTTGGAGGCAGGCAGAGGCGGGGGTGGAGTAGATGAAAAGAGGTGATAGAAGGTTGCGGCTGGTGATGCTGTGGCTGGTGCTGCTGTGGCTGCGGATCCTCGCCCTTTTGACAGAGGAGGAAACACGACATGTTGATGTGCGGCGATTTTAATCACATCTATTATAATTATCTCATCAAAATATGAAGTGCAGAGTAACTCGGATAGAGGCTGTGACACGATGGAGAAATCATCGGATTGCTCATTTATTTGCTACAACAGAAAGTCTATTAATGATTTGCACTCAGTTAGCAGTTTAATAGGTACACCTAGCTCAACCTGATGCAGAGGCAGAGGTGCTGCAGTGAATCCTTCCTACATGATGGTAATAATGTTCAGTTTTATTCAAATTATTTTATAGATGCATCAATTCAACTTCATGATAATTTTGTAGATGATGATGCTTTTGAATTTTTCCTAGTTACACAGAGATATGTTTCTGTTATTTACCCTCATTGGTCTGAATAGGCAAAAGGCCGAAACTAATAATTATAAATGAACTGTATTTATATATTATTATTATTATATTATTATTATGCATCCATCCATTCACACAAACATTAATACAGCAGGTCTATACACTGCGCCTTTTCTATCACACACCATTTTGGGCTCAGTATCTTGCCCAAGGACACTGAGCTGGGGATCAAACCACCGACCTACGGGTTAGTGGACGACCCTCTCTACCTCCTGAGCCAAAGCCACACCTAAATAATACAAACACCCCTCCATGTAGAGCTGTACATTTCACCAGCATCACAGACTGCAGGACCCTGAATCAGAATCAGCCCCTCTCTAAAACAACAATCTGAACATTAAACCCTTCATGACGGAGGGTTTATTGCAGGACTATTGTATAAGTTTGAGCTATTTGTGGCTAACAAACAGAAAACTGAGTGTATCCTGTGATATATGCAGCTCCGCTCCTCCTTTATGATGCATCCTGTTTGTCTTCTGCAGCTATTTACACACATGATTAGTGAGAATGGGAACCTGACCTTGTTATTGTGGCCTTGATGAATGTGAATGCCATGTGTAGATGTTGGCGCAGAGTCTGACGCTGCCCAGATACGATATTTAACTAACACTGCGTAATCCTTCCAAAAGTCTTCCTGTTTACACCGGCCAGTGAGAGGTAATTTCTCAAAGTATCCCACGCTGAAAGTGTTTGATCGATGGCTGGCAGCTTCTCCTTCTCCTGCG
Source organism: Hippoglossus stenolepis (assembly GCF_022539355.2). Classification (NCBI taxonomy): domain Eukaryota; kingdom Metazoa; phylum Chordata; class Actinopteri; order Pleuronectiformes; family Pleuronectidae; genus Hippoglossus; species Hippoglossus stenolepis. The sequence continues at coordinate 19,733,112 of NC_061489.1, read as the reverse complement.
CGTGGTAGAGCGAGATCACGACGTAATCCCACGCAATTAGCCGTGACAATTAGATGACAGTGACATAAAAGTCATGATGATGTTTAATCTCTTTTGGGGAACCCGTCAGGGGAAAACGCAGTTCCATCGTCCATCATAAGATGAGATGACGTCCCACTGGAGGCCCTCCAACAGTCAGGAGGAGGTTGGAGTTGACTGTGCCATCTTAAGGCCTCGACTTTAGCTGTTTAGTAATCTTGGCATCCTCTCCTCCCCCTATTACCATTGTCTTATTCAGAGCCTCTCCCTTGTGGCAGGGATCATCATGATATACATGCAAGGATATGCCTGTGTTAGTGTGTGTGTGTGTGTGTGTGTGTGTGTGTGTGTGTGCGTGTGCGTTAGATTTTCGAAACAATCCACCATTTCTCTATGCACCACTTGAACACTTAAGCAACAATGTATTTCCATCTGTGTGTGTGTGCGTGTGAGAGTGTAGAGATAGACGGTGTGTATTTCTGCTTGTGCGCACATGAGTGTGTGTGTCAGTGACTTCCCCCTCCATCTGCCCACCCTCACTGAAATCCTTGGTGCATTTAGTAACATTTTGAGAAACAGTGCCAGCCAACGTTTAATTAAGTTTTGATATGCCAACATGTCCCTGCTGTAACGCGGAATGCCTGTTCTTCTTTTTATCAATTTCTCCTCCTGTTCTTGTGCTCCTCTGTGTCGCGCCTACTGTAACTCGGAAAGATGTCACCTCTGGGAGAAGCAGGTAAAGAAGCCATCAAAACCAGCGCAAGTAGAAAGAGCCGCAATCAGCACTCTAACAAAACCGTAGAGTTTGTCCTTTGTGGATCGCTCCTCCACTTCCCCAGTCTAACTTTGTCCCCCCCCCCCCTTGCCTCTATGTGTACGTGCTCTTGAAGAATTCAATTCAGTAGAGGTTAGTCGTAATGTTTCTCTCCCAGTAGAAATGGCTGCTGTTTGTTCAATTGTTGTGATAGATTGATGTGGGGTGGGGAAGAGATGGGCTCTTTACGCACCTGAAGATAGGAACAGAGAAGTCTTCATGAGAAGCCAATAGCTCTCCATTCCACCGGCGGATCCTCTGATGGCAGATTTGCTGGAAGTTTTTCTTCGGGTTTTTTTTGCAAAGTCTTTGACTAAAGATTTCCCACGTATTTGGTTAGGTGAGACACATTTACCCCCTAATGGATATGTTTCATTTGTAATTCCACAAACGTTCCTCTGCCGACTGTGCAGCTCTGCGCCTGTAGGGTTTCAACAAGTGGTCACACTAATAGTCTCCATTGTTTTCAGTTTACACAGCGTAGTAAATTTCTGCCTTTTCGAAAAAACAATGCACAGTGCTCAGACTAGTATCAATACACCTCTTCTGTAAATCAATATGAGGGTAAAAGTATATAATGTGTGTCTGTGTGTACTTGAACTCTAAATGTACATGTTGTTGTACTCGGCTGGAAAACATCACGTGTGTGTTGCCCCCTTTTCAAACCCTCTGTAGTTGTGATTTCTTTACAAATGTTTCTGTTGTGTTCCAGCTTTTCTTCCATTCTATGACTTCCATTGTATAGTCCTCTTTCTTTTTCTGTCCTATTTACCTTATTAAATGCAGCAGAAGATGAAGCCCACATTCGAGACAGCGGCTCTGTGTTCTCCACGCTAATGCTCCTCCGACAGACTGAAGGTTAAGGATGAATTGAGGTTACAGCAATTGGGCTTGCAAATCATTGGCTGTGGATAAAATATGGATGATCTACTTTTTGTCAGTTGTATCCCCATTTTTTTCTTTCTTTATTGTGCACAATGGATGCATGTTTTGAAAGCAGGGATGTTGTACAAGTCCTGGTCACAGAGTGAAACACACCTGTCAACAGGAAAATAGGTGCATGGGTAATTTGAGATGTTTTGGACACGCTGCCAGAACGTGAGCTTTTATGTGTTCACCTCACATAGGTTCATTTAAATGAGGATATTTCATAAGGTTTTTTTGAAAGATTTTCGATGTCTTCCTTTTGTTCTTTCTGTTCCTTCCCTCCCTCCTCCTCTATCTCTCCTCCTGTGCACCATCTGCATGATGCTTTGTATCCAATCTGAAGGAGGAGTGCACTCTGTTCTCTACTGTGATGGTGGAAGTCTCTCCCTGTGCATGTGTGTGTGTGTGTGTGCGCACACGTGCATGGATGTGTGTGCGTTCCCAGCCATCACAGTCACTCTCAGCTCATTACCTGACATGATGGATGGAGCAAGTGCCATTAAACAACGGCCAGCCTGGGACGCCTGGCACCCTACAGCTGGCTCTGACTAATGGATATATTGGTGGCTTCATGCTTGGAAATACCTGGGAGTCCTGTGTGGGCGTGCCTGCAGTCATCTCCATGGCTATGCTTCCTGCTTCTGTGCAGCCCCACCAGCCACCTGGCTGCCCGGTGGATGCCATGGGCATTTCTGGGCATCCATGGTTGAATAACATGGGAGGCACTGTTTGTATGACTCTGTCATGGAACTGGCAGCAGAGACAATCCCATCGTGTCTGGCCCAGCTTCCTGACCACAAACATCACAGTGAAACATTCACTGTCACCAACACCCACAGGGTGCATCATAGCTACTACAAACTTTTATTTTCATTCCTCTGTGGCAGGAGACATTTTGGTTTGATTACAAACACGTATGGAGGGTTTGTGAACGTGATATCCCAGGAACACCTGTTAGGAATGTTTTCGTTGGTTTGGACTCGAGGATGAACCGATAAAAATGTGTCACATTCAAATGTCACTTTCATGTTATAAAATGTGTTTTGGGAAGTAACTCAAGAATCAATCTGCTAATCATGACAAAATAATACAAATTATGATATAATATGATTCATTATATGTACAAATTATAATGTCTAATAAGATAATATGATAAAGAGAATGTTACATATCCTAAAGATCAATTTCACTGCTACATGATATTGTGTAAAGACACTTCTGCTTGATAGATTAGTGGCAGCTCACAACCACAAGGTGATTGTTTCAGATGACTTTAGTTATAATTGAATGATTATTTTCAGATGTTTGTAACGTGACCTGTTGCATCCTCTCGTCTCACAGATCCTCTCTCCTCGTGTTCCTGTGTAACATTAACACGTTGCTGTTCCTCTGTGTTCTGTCTGTACTGTATATGTGTTGTCACATCATTCTTCTGCCACCTCGAGTGTGTGCCCGACTGTGTCCGTGTACTTTGTCTTCTGTGCATATACAGCATCTGATGTGAGAATAGTTGAGGGGCTCTTGAGTGGAAGCCTGGATCAGGCGCTGAATAGAGTTACTATGACACCAGACACAAGCACCTCCACTCCAGCAGCTTCTTCTGTTTCTCCCTCCTCTCCTGCTGCTGCGCTCTCAATCAGCCTGGATTTGCTTCATGTTGTTTCTCCACCGCTCGCACTCCCTTTTCTCTGCCTCCCTTAGTTTCTCCATACAGTCTTTCATTTAGTCGAGCCCCTGTGTGCCAGTATGGATCAATGTAACAACACTTTCTTGTTCTTTCTCCGTCTCACTCCCGGGTTTTGATTCTTTGTTGTTTCTTCTCTCCGAACAGACAACCGCCGCGCAGTCCTGGAAAGGTCTCGTTCGCGCCACAACGCAAATCACCAAGCTCGATGATCGCCCGCGCCTACCACAAGACGCTAGATAAGTGCCAAAGAGGCCTGCGAGGTGGAGATCCTGAAGACGACTGAGGGAGGATCAGACCGTCCCTCACTGTGGCACGCACACAAACACACACACACACACACACACACACACACACACACACACACTCGCACATACACACACAGCAACCAAGTTCAGAACAAAAAACTCCTAAAGAAGAACTGAAGGATCTATATTACATCACACAGACATTTAATTTTAATGCCGCTCATCTGACACATTACATATTTATTCAATACTCCCGCTCTCTAAATGCTCACGTCCTCTGTCGATGGTTTCATCCATAAAATGAAACGGTTCACACGCTGCTGCTGTTTGAAAATGAACGTTTTTCACTGCTTGAAAAAGTCAGAGCCTTGAATTTGAAACCTTTTCCGTCAAACTGTTCACGTACGGTTTGGACATAGAAAGTGCTGTGTTTTGAAAGTGGACATTCAGCCGAGATGGACTGCACCATTATTGTATGTTTATCATCCAGAGGAACGTACCACACACGGTTCATTCTGCCCCCCCATGTTGTCGAGTCTGCCACCTCCTGACGTCTCCTCCAACGAGGCATCGATCTCTAAACGGAAGAGGGAGTGGTGTGTTGTTGTTTTTTCCTTCCCTTTCTATCCCTCCTTCAACCATTATCAAAACAATTTTTTTACAAGTAGATGTCTGAAAGAATCCAGATGATTCATTTTTATTTCATCTCCTCTAAAGCCACTAGAGCTGGACCCCGTGTTCGCCGAGATTCCAGAGCATGTGACTCACGGATTTTAAAAAGTGTAATCTCCATTTTGACAAGATGCATTTTATTTTTAGTTTGTATAATATCCAACCGACGCCTCCGGGGGCTGATCTCTGTCCCAAGGTCGCTTTTGCTGTTAACATGAGAGACTGACATATTTCTAAATGCATATAACTGCCTGGAGACGCTAACGTGAACTCTGTGACCTTCCCTGCAGTCACACAGGTTTCCAGTGGGTCTGACAGTACAATGACAAACAAAATGTTTTCATTATCAAACTATTTCAATCTGGGTATTTGTCTTATTTTAATGTAGAATTTAAAATGACATCTTTTGGAAACCGGTGGTGAAAAATTTTAACAGCAGATTTTCAGTTTTTTATTTCCCCCATTGAGATTTCAAGAAATGAAAATAAGCTTTGGAGTGAAGCTGAAACTTTTAGTATCACAATAAGACAGATATAATCTCCACAAAGAAACATGGTAATGTTTCCGCTTGTATTCACATTTCGATATATTTATCTATAGAATATACATAAATATATTAAAATTCACATTTTGATATATTTATGGGGAGAGTATACAACAGATTGTGACATATATTTAAGCCTAGAGGAACCACAGGCATTATTTTATTCATAAATTGAAACGCCTTTGGGGAAAAGAGCAGTGAAAATCTACTAAAGGAAACCCGTGGCTCAAACACTAAAGGGTTTTTAACACTCTATTAAAGAGCCTGTTTCCTGGCGGGATACTTCACAGTTGTTTTCAGTAACATCTTCCATCTGATGGAGCTTTACAGCATCAAAACAATCCCCTAAATCCTCCGTGTTTGTGCACCAAATAGTGGAAAATGGGCTCTAAGCTCTGTTCCTCAGTAAGGACCCACTGTCATGATTTCTTCACGTGAGCTATTTATTCATATATTCATGCTGAGGGCGGCCCTGTCCCCTCACTGTAAGCAGATGCTACTAAAAACAACCACTGAATCCACATGGAGCGCGGCCACGACCAGATTAATCGACTAAGGGGGACGGCCGACAAGACGATCCCTGTCTTAACAAGTGACTCTCCAAACGTCCTCAGATTCCCCGGCACATGGCATAAGGGACCTTTTCCTATAACACGGGTTCTTTAGTAATACCACAACTCTGCTAAAGGCTTTTTGTATGAGTGTGTGCCTGCACCATTCCAGCTCAGTACTCTGAGCAGCCGCTCAGGCTAAATAGGATTCCGTGTGTTTGACTCCTGAGGTGAAGAGATGGAGATTTTTCATTTAAACAATCTGCCGGTGCTGCTCGTGATGTGTCGGCTTCATGACGCCTCCCCTCCCAGCCTGCATGCTTCTGAAAATGCAATTTTATACCTGGTCTCGGCTCAAGGTGCATTCACAAATCTGCATATTTGCGAAGTCAATAATTCTCTGAGTATGAGGTTGGAGCAGTTGTAGATGGAAGCCTAGAGAAGGAGGGATGGTGCATGGACGGGCGTTCGACGGAGGTGTGTTGTTACTTCCTTTTTTAAATCGCCCTCCGTCCTCTCCACCAACACAGCTGTGCAGCCTCAAGTGTTAAATAAGACTCTTTTGTAGAAGTTCTCAATAAACACCAGTGTCTGCTGGGACATTTGGTGTTTCTTCACTTTATGATTTGATCATGTTCACGCCACAGCAGCCAGTGGCTTCCTGTGTAACATTTACAGTGTACATTTGTTCTGAAGAATTTGCCTAATAACCTTTTTTCTTTATTGTTTAATCACCTTGAGATATTTTTTTTACCCCACATGTGCCGCTTTTTGTTTATTGGTTTGTTTTTGGGAAAACACCACAATGACAGAAAATCCTTTTTTTTTTTTTAGTTTTGGATATTAAAGGGAGTGCAGGTCTCTCTGACACTTTAAGAAAGATTGTACAGACGTAAAAAAAAAACTTGATTTATTTAATTTCATTCATCCTTTTATGAATATTGAACTGATTCTGATTCTCATTCTGAGTATGAGATTGTGATGTGATGACAAAATTACAGTGCTGTGGTATTTCTCATCTGAAACACGCAAACATCTTTTGTAAGATGTCGTTAATTTGGACTTAAAAAAAAAACGTGTGATGACTTCATCGTAGAACATCATGAGCAACAGTGTTAGCCATTGTAGAAGTGTCAACATGAACCATTGTTTTGATGGTGTGTATAATGCATCAGAAAACATTGGTTTTTGCCATTTGTTAGACCAAGTGGCTGAAATGTCAGATTTTAAATTATTTTTTCTTATTAAAAGAAACTAAAGCCTAAAAAACGTTCAACTGTTAAGAGAAACTTCTACAATGACAACATTCCTCATCAGCCATGTCAGTGATTGTTGTATTTTTCCTTCTATCCCGTCTTTTAGGATAATCAGAGTTCTGTGTTTTATAGAAAATAGCAGCAGAGTTTCAGATCTGAGGGTCTGAACTCTTCCGTCGTTTAGTGTGGGCCCTGACGCGCCGATCATCCCATCGTCTTTTAGCTTGTGAACTAACAAACTGAGGTTAGGACTTGTGCTCATGGTGATTGTAAGAATGAGGAGGCAGGGGTATGAAACGATTTATCAATACATTTGCAAAGGTGCATTTTTTTCCATGGTGACTGGTGACGAGCGCTTTAATTCAGAGAAAACTTACACCCACTGTGCACTTTACCTCACGAGATATTCTTCTCAGGCAGAGGAAGAGCCGACGTGTCTGACATTGCCACTAACAGAGTGAACTATTTGCAAAGTCTTTCTTCTGGTAAATAGTTCCCAGCTGCCACATATCCAGTTCTTCCCTGGTTTGTTAGCGCTTTCTATTGATTTGCGGGAGGCCAATTATGGTTGAATCAACAAACAACCCTCACAACTGTTGACAAACCCGCTCGGACCACAATGTGTAAGCTGCCGTATCCCTGCCTACCTTCCATGTTGTCATTGAGTTTGTTTTATTGTCTTAAGAAACATTTATATTTGTAACATTTTAAGTTTATTTGTATCCTTAAGGACATGAAAACATGGTTATGCACACTGTCCTTTCATGGAATATGATACTGAATAATAACCCCTTTTGTTATATAAACTTATTTCTGAAAGATATTTTTTTGTGTCTTGTATTTATTTCATCGCACCTCACAAGCATTTCTCCATCAAGCCTTATTCTTAAAGTCGTCACTTGTGTTTCAGGTCTGATTCTCACTCCTCTGCTCTGAGTCAGGGCAGAAGATTCCTGCCCCAGGCGAACTTATGGACAGGGATTATAGAGAGCTGCGAGTGTTAGCACATGATGAATGGGACAGCTTCTCCCCCATAAAAGCAACATATTTGGACCTTGGTGTCCCCACTGCTTTATCTTGTACAGTGTCACAGGCAAAGTGATAACGCTGTCATGTCCAACGGCAGCTTAGGGAAATTACTACAGTCAGAAAATACATATCCAGAAGAATTGCACTTTTTAATCATTTTCCAGACCTTGAAATCTCCTGTGTGGCTCCACATTGCACATGTTGGAAGAAAAGGAAAAGGCTGCATGGAAATTTGATAATTTTATTATGTGATAAAGAAGGATTTAATAAAATAACCAGGGAAACATTTTCTCTGGATTTCATCTCTTATTGACACTCGAGGGGGGGAAAAAAACCGGTTTTGGATTCCATTTGGATTCCATTTTTCAATTTAAAATTAGAAACCACATTTTTATTTCGGCGAAACAAACATATGGAGGAAATTAAGCAGCATGTGTGAGCGCTTGACTGTGAGATGCATGGACTGCTCCTCGCCGCCCGTGTGTTCCTCCCTGTCTGGCTGTCTGAGTCCCAGGAGCCAGCGTCGAGTGGCAGGGCAGAGCTGTTCCTGTCTCAGCCCCTTAGCGTTACTCTCCCTCCACCAACCCCCCACCCCCCGATACATGCTCAAAACCAATGGCATGTTCTCCGTGCATGTGCCATGTCCCACTTCCCCGCTGCTGCATGACATCATAAAATTAGGGTTGACATGGGGAAGTAACCCTGTGGCCACAGAGGGCCTCTCTAACTCCCCCTCCTGCACACACACACTCTCACTCAGCATCATGTTGTGAGTCTGAGGCCTGATCGTGTCTGAGTCTCTCCTCCTCCCAGTGTGTGCAGCCAGACAGATGGAGATTCATCTCTCAACAAGCTGTGTTTAGAGATGTGTGCTGTAGAACACAACCCTAATTAGGTTTATTGTTGATCTTAGCAGGTTAATTTGTACTTGGCTGCAAGTAAACATGCGGAAAGAGGCCAACCTAGTTCTTTGTAAGGCAGCGGCGTTGCAGCTTTAAAAGAAGGGCAGCTTTTTTTTTTTATCTTCTTGACTTCACAGGTGTTTCAGAAAGATAATACCCCCCCCCTGCTATATTTGTCTGGTCTGGTGTAATTGCACTTGGTAGCAAAGGTGAGGTATCTGTCTTCGTCAGGATGGTAGAACTAGGGACGAGGTACAGGAAGTGTGTTTGTTTAATGAGCTTAGGGGTACAGTCGTGTGTACGCGCTATTATTTATTTATTTCATCCAGTTTTTTATTTTTACAACCTCCAGGTAAGTAGCCTTGTCAGAGTCTGAGAGATGAGCCGGGCCCACACAGGTTCTATTTTCTCTTCCCACCCTCTTCCCTCACACCGTGCACAGTTGTGTTTCCTATGCGCCTGGTGACTTATCAGTTGTCAGCGGGAGAGCAGCATAATTATGTTTCATTTTGCATTTCCACCTACTTGAGAATACACAAACATTATGGAGATGAGACAAAGCAGACAGTAACGATTCCCCCCCCTTTACCTGAGCCAATTCTGTCTGAGGAGAAATCTTCAAGCAGCGATTTGCACTGAAACGCCAGACTTTAATAAATGCACGTGTGTGTGTGTGTGTGTGTGTGTGTGTGTGTGGATGGAGAATGATTGGTTCACATAGGATTAGGATTTCGGCCTAAAATGGAAAAGACATTAATTAAAAAAACAACGAACAAACTGTTTTTATTGATATTGTTGCAAGATTATTGATATTGTTGCAAGATACATTTCAGTCTAACATCACAAAAATGGCAAGCACTACATTTATTTGGTGCAGTACCATATTTAGTCACTGGGAACAACTGGTAGCAGTTCCATGACATTACATTACATCTTTGTATCCATGTCACTAAGAAAACAGGAGATGTAAGAAAAAACATGATTTTAGAGTTGAATTTAATAGTTTATCTTGAAAACACAGTGACTGGTGCAGCACGGTTGTAGATGGTCACATTATGTGACAGACTTAAATTCAAACACACCAGCAGAACAAGAGAATTCCTCCACAGACATATTCACTAAGACATCCATTCTGCCCGAACACACACACACACACACACACACACACACACACACAAAGTGAGGGCGACAGAATGAGTTTACCTCTCATTCAGTTAGCTTGTCATGCGGTATCAGCCTTATCTGTACGTGCCCTATTTTACCTAAGCCAATGTGTGTGATGTCAAAGACAGTTTTTTTTTTGGGGTTCGTTTTGAACAATTTCAAAAAAAGTCCAAAAATTAATCTTCCAGAAAAAGTACGAGGCCACTAAACTTTTCTTCAGAAACAGTCGGCATTAGGACGATTAGTAAGCAAGTGTGTTGTCTGCTCCTCGGCTGCGTGGTCGTTTGAAGTCTTACAATATGGCCCAAAAAAAAGTGGCTGCAAAAGTCTGACTCACTGTGAAGTCACTGACATGCCCTACATCGCTCCACTACCGAGCTCATGCTCTCAGCCCGTGGCGATGCCTCCAAACACCGCACAGATGCAGGCCTAAGAATAGAGGAGGGATTGATGGATGTAGAAAGGGAGGATGGGAGCCTGGTAATTGAGTGAGTGGCCTTCTGGATGCGGGAGCCTGAATAAAAAGTATAAAGCCTTCCTTAGGATCATTTCACTCAAAAGTACATAAAAGCTCTTTCAAAGTTTCTCTGTGTTCTTTGCCCTCAACTGAAATAGTCCCTGCGGAGGGAATGCAGAAACACACAAACACTCACGCACTGCTTCCTGAAAGAGGAGGATAAAAGGGTTGACCCTGCAAACATGCATGCGCAGCACACACACACACACACACACACACACACACACACACACAAAAACACTCATGAAAAATAGAGGGCATTCCATTCAGGCCTCCTAACGGTTCTTTTTTCCAGCTCTGCATCTTAAACCAAGATTATTAATAATGCTCCAGTGGAAACATAGCTACTCATTTTCCTCTGAAAGGTTTAAAGTGTGCGAGCAAGCAAACAGGAAGATCTCTGTCGCGCCCGGCAGCAAATAATGACCCGAGAGCGAGAGGAATGGTCGTCAGAGATAAAAGGAAACGCGAGGTTTTACTCAGGAGAGACTTTTGTTCCTCGGCCGTGGAGTGAGAGGAGAGAGTGGATGAACATCTGTAACCTGGAGACGAACCCACAGCATGTTGTAAAACACAAAACGGCCTCGTCAGTGTGACACAAGCTACACGAGCAGAGAGAGAAGTTATATGTTCACTGTTTCAAGCACGTATTGATTGTTTTTATAATGAATGGATTTATATATATATAATGAAATAGTGAGACCACCGAGATTTTGCTTCACTTTAATCAAATGTATTCATTTGAAAATGCCATAATTTTTTTTTTTAAAAAGTAGATTCAAATTTTTGACAAAAAGTAAACAAGCTAACGTTCAACATTTTGTTTGTAAGCAACTTTACACAAACACAACTGAACCGATTCCCATGAAACCTGGTAGAAGGATGTTGTGTGAGTCCGAGAAGAACTGCTTGAATATTGCAACAGATCAGGAGTTGGATCCAGGATTTTTTCTCACTGTCTGTAACGTTGTGAGATACTTTGTGTAACGTTGTGTGATACGTTTGTGTAATGTTGTGTGATACTTTTGTGTAATGTTGTGAGATAATTTGTGTTACGTTGTGAGATACTTTGTGTAACGTTGTGTGATACTTTGTGTAACGTTGTGTGATACGTTTGTATAATGTTGTGAGATACTTTGTGTAACGTTGTGTGATACTTTGTGTAACGTTGTAAGGTAATTTGTGTTACGTTGTGAGATACTTTGTGTAATGTTGTGTGATACTTTGTATAACGTTGTGTGATACGTTTGTGTAATGTTGTGAGATACGTTTGTGTAACGTTGTGAGGTACTTTGTGTAACGTTGTGTGATACGTTTGTGTAACGTTGTGAGATACTTTGTGTAACGTTGTGAGATACTTTGTGTAACGTTGTGAGATACTTTGTGTAACGTTGTGTTCTAGGGCATTTTCTCTGTTTTCCCAACAATTGATCTTGATGAAAAGAATCTAACACATGAACTGATTTCTATGAGTGTGTGAAATTTGGTGCAGCTGATTGAATCGAATGGGACTGAGATCCATTCAAGTTTCAACATGTTCCTCACACCAGGCTTCTTTCTCAATGGTGTCAAACATGACTCACTCCCTCAATGTGACAACTTTGTCTGAGTGACACACCAAAATGTGTTTGTGACCGAATATACACACAGCGTGTCAGCAGGGGACACTGACAACACTCCTTCCCCACCTGACACTGAGACCATGTATGACAGCATGTCTTCCCCTCTGGCCCTTTTTCCTCTGTGCCCGCCCTGGTGCCAGTCTGCCGTGGAGGCGTGCCGCCTGTTTGAGACCGCTCACCTGCCTGTGCCCACACACCAGTGCTGGCTTTGTCAGTGTCACCGCATCAGTGTCACCTCTCTCCGTGGTGTGTCCTTCTGGGGAGTTGAGGGAGTAACACAAGGTGACTGTTGATATTAGGATGTAGCATTTGCTACGCTGGGGTGCCTCCCTCATTGGTATTTCATGTAGAGCGCCGCCGCATTCGTCACGTTTCATAAACTTCCTTATTATTCACTGGCAGGGAGTAATTTTGTTCTACCGCTTGCAGTTGTGAGAGTGAGATAGTGGGAGAGAGGGAGGGATGACACTCTGAAATCCTTCTAATAATCATCCCTCTTCCTCACACATGAACTTGTTTATCAGAGGAGCAAGAGGTTGAGTGGTACTCACCTCCCTCTGCAGCTAAAACACACGCTCACTTGTGTGAATCCTCGGGGGGATCGTCTGCGAATCCCTGCACAGTCCAACCCCCCAACCCCCATCCACAGTCTCAAGATAATCAGCCGGCTTTCGGGAGCTTAGGCAAACAGAGTTGTCAGAGGAGTGACACGTACAGTCACGCCTTAGGGAGACGTGGACGTGGAGAAAAATAATTCATCAGTGGGTTCATGAACCAAGAAGTATCCCTCAGGTCCGGCGGTTCTGTGGTAGCCACGAGGAGGACAGGATCTGCTCCTGTCTTGTGCTTATGGCACCAATGAATTGCTTAAGTGCACACCATATGCAGCAGGCAGCTCTCCTCGCACACGTCCTTGTATATCTTTGTTTAGTTGCGGAACGTGCCCATAAAGCCCAGCATAGCAGTGAGGGTTTTACGCCAAGCAGGTGGCCATGTTGTACTCGGCCAGAAAGCATAAAAAACAGCCTGCCCCCGGCAGCTGCCTGGTCATAAAACACATTTATACCATGATGTCCGCGCCCGTCCCTAAAGTGTGCTTCAGGCTACGGGGCCAAAAAAGTAGGACCTGGTGCATCGGAGAAACTTGAGTCAACTCCACAAAAAAAGAGAAAAAAAAAAACTTTGACCTTTATAAATGGGAAAAAAAAGTTATTCTCCAGAACAAGCTGAAGCTGTGAAAGTTCACTTCATATACAGTTGTATACAATGGAGTGTATAAGTCCTCAGAGCGAAAAACTTGTGTGCGACTTTTCTCTTACCCCTCTTCTATTTTCAGAGGGTTTCTTCAGCCTCCTCGCTTTCTTACTCTGTTCTCGAGTAAAGTGCCAGTGAAGTTGTCCCCACGGCGTTGGATGCGCTGGAGCATAAAGTGTGCCACAAGGTGGACTTTTTTATTAATGGAGTCCGGTTAGAGCGGCTGACCTGTGAAGCAGTACGGTCAGCCGCTAGGTGAGCACACTGCTGCTGTAAATCCCAAACAGGCGTCCCCTGTCTCTCTCTCTCTCTCTCTTCTCCGTCACGCCCATCAGCCACCACGTCCCCTCCACTCTGCAGCGCCCGCCCGCCCCCCCACCGCCTCCACCACCACCGCTAACAGAATGTCAAGCCCAGCTTTGTTACCGACGGCTGACAGAGTGGTCAATAAGGTTTGGATGTTGCAGGTTAAGGTTGTAATCACCGCTGTTTTCTCCCTCCTCTCAGGCCGTCGTGACAAATAAAGAATAATTTCAGCTTTAAGGATTACGTTCATGTTCCTAGGCGGAGTCAGGATGCTGCTGTGTTAGATTTATGAGCAACATGAAGCTGGTGACTAATGTTATAGCCCGCTGGGACGCTATGATCCCTCGGTACCCTGGATTTGTGGCCCTGTGAGTTTTTAACCTTTACATAGCCAGTGTTCATAGTGTGTTCATCTGGAATAAAGTTTAAAGCTAAATATACTTTCTCGTCCTAAATAATGTAAAGACTAATTAGGGCTAAAGGGCTATTTAAAAAGCTGCGTCTTTGTATCTTTGTTTTTATCCTAACTGCTCTTAAAGAGCAGGAATGAACCCAGTAATCGTATGTATGGCTGTAAATTTGTCTGTGTAGTTCGGTCACGATCTTTTTTCCTGACAGACAGTCACAGGTCACCTCTATACATGTTATGAATCAGTCCCTGTGCCCATGTCTAAACCCACCTTGCAGAATTTGCTTTCAATAATGCATAAAAAAGGGCACAGACTTTGCATGTATCGTCAGCGCGAGGACATGATCCCTGGCATCTGGAAGCCACACAGGGCTCATACTGAATGATAATGGCCTCTCCCCCTTTGATGAATTATTAAATTCAAATTGTTTTGCAAACAAAACATATTTGTTAACACCATGAAATCTGGGGTGAAAGCTGGAGCTTTATCAATATTTAATTTTCACTGTAGACAACGGTATAGCCTCTGGCCAGTTTCTGGTGCATAATTAATGAAAGGGCAATAGAACTAACAATGCATACTGTATAAAACAACCGCTGGTGTCATAACAGCTCAGGTTTTAACACTGCAAACAAGCGCTGATACTTTGAAACTGTGCTGGAGCTCTCACGTGTGACACATGCTGATGAGCTGAGATTTACAACAAACAACACTTTTCCAATAGAGGAATTCTGGAGAAATGTATTAGCACTCCGCCGAGGCATTAATATTCATGAGGTTATTGTCGTCTTTCACTCTAAACCTTCCATTGTTCTATTGTCGATCGCATCATGATCTCTCCATATTCAGGCTTTTTGATTGATTGAATATCAATGTCACACTGTGGTTATGGTGATACGCCTGCTATTGGGATGATTAATATTTGATTTCCCCCCCCCTCTCCCTCTCTACCCCCTCTGGCATCAGAGTGGGAGGAAGGGAAGTCGACACAGTGAATATCAAGTGGCTGATTGGCGCTGTCACACTGGACCCTGGTGGACCCCGGTTGCCAGATGTGCTTGTCCGTCGGTGTCAGCTGCAGGATTCGTCTCGTGGGTTTGTCGGGTTGGACAAACGGTGCGGAGGTGGTTGCCGAGCGCCGCGCCGTCCCTCACTGGGGCCTGCCACTCATACTGTCTTTTTCTCTATTCATCACTGTCAGCCGTCTGCTGATCCCGGTGTCTGATGACCGTGCCCATCCTTTGGAGGCATCGCTCATGCCACATCTTCCAGCTAAAATAAATCTCCCACCACACACACACACCTTTGAATGACATTCCTCAGTGAGTTACTTTGTAATGATACTGCAACCATTTGGCTCAGTTTGCCGCGGACAGCAGGGTTTTTCCCTCGTGGATGTTTCCCACAGGAGCACTCAGGTCGATAAACGCATACAGTTCAGGAATTAAGTGAAGGACGTTTTTGTGCTATTGATTGTTTGTTGCAGGATGCTATTCAAATGTGGAGCCCTGTGTGAGACATACACAATAAGGTATGGTACTGAGGGTCAGTGTTTTTTTTTATTTTTACTTACCTGTGGGTAATGAATAGAAGCAGCTCTGTTGTGAAGTGAGGAGCAGTTGGCTTTGCCATTTGAGGGGCACCTTCCTACATTAGGTTGTGTGTCTCAGACCTTGGAGAGCTCATTTAAACCCGACTTTATTGTTTGCAGCAGCAGCAGCACTCATGAGCACTGAGGTGGTGCTTGTTGCTAGGGAGGACACAAGAAAGTGATGCGGTTGTGCAGACAGGATATGGAGAGGGAATATGTCTGTGCAGTATGCATGAACGTGTGTGCGTGTGTGTGTGTGTGTGTGTGTGTGTGTGTGTGTGTGTGTGTGTGTGTGTGTGTGTGTGTGTGTGTGTGTGTGTGTGTGTGTGTGTGTGTGTGTTTATCTATATGTGTCTGGGAAAGTGTCTGTGTTAACTGTTTGCTCTATGTGTTAAATCATCCCTGCACCAAGGTTCATGCATTGTGTGTGTACCGTGTGTGTTTTGAGGCAGCCAACTGAGCGGGGGGAACATCTGCACACAGTGGCACAGGCCTTCTGCCTTTACACACGGCTCCTGCCGAGCAACGCTTCACGGCCTAGCAGGCTGTGACCTCCCAGAGGCTCCAGGGGAGCTCTTCCTCTTAAAAGCCAGCTGTGCCTCAAACTATCTGCCCGCCAAATATTCCACAGTCCAGCTGTTCACCTGAGAAACATAGAGCACAGCCCTCTTACTTTCTCCCTTTCATACTTTTGGAGAGCCATTGTGCAGGTTAAAGAGAGCGTTGAGTCTCAGCACCTGTGATGCTTTTGTTGTTACTGCCAAAGCAACAAACTTGGCTTCTTCCTCTGTGTTCAGAGCTGTATAGTTAAAGGTGTTTAGATGTTTGCAGTATAACATTAAAAGCAGTTTCACTCTGCACATTTCAAGATGCAAGATTTTTTCAGTCATGAGTTCTTCTTCAGTGAAAGACCGTCAGGGCAACACTGAAGGATGAATTTATTTAGTCGACAAATGAAACAGAATCTTGAGAATAGCACAAATGAAGGAACCTTCAGTAAATGATTACTGAAGGTTCCTTCATTTCTGGTTGGTTCTTTCAGTTGTGATTTGGTCGGCGTCTGTGAATGAAGCTATTTTTCATGATTGATTTCTGTTTTTCATCCACAGGAGGATTGGATGATATGGTCATTAACGGACATGTGCTGGTGTAAATAATCCATCATGGCTTTAAATGGTGTCAATCATTTTGATTATTTGAATCAATGTGATGAATGAGATGTATTTGCAGTTGAAACGTATTTTAAATATGGCATCGATTGACACCCATTCATTTACACAGGGTGATGTTTTTATTTATATTGATAGATAGATAGATAGATAGATAGATAGATAGATAGATAGATAGATAGATAGATAGATAGATGGATAAGCACTCCCTCATTCAGACTGCAGACCTATCACATTATGGATAAGTACTGACTTGACACTTCTCAAGGCATTTGCCTAAACATAGTTCCTGGTTATGAGGTTAAATCATTTACATTTAAATATATTCTGACTAATATCAAGCAGGAGACTATTTCAAAATTCACTGTACACACACTTTCAATGGAGCTGTGGAATATTAAAGGAATTCGACGAGCCTGTGTCAAGTGTCTCCTTCAAAAATGCCTATAGGGCAATACGCACTAATATGCCAGTCATGAAACGGAGTCAGGACTGTGAGACATGGCAGACATTTTGTTATAACAAGGTGCTGCTGGTGCCGTCTGTGAAGTCAAGTGCACACGAGCCGAGGAATCAGCCCAGATACATGTCCACTATGTACTGTAGAGCAAAGCAGCTTTATTTATAACAGATCTCATACACAGAGGTAAAAACTACAGCTACAAACTATTCCTTTAAGTTTTATGATAAGGCAAAACAGAAAGAGTGACAACACCTGAGCTGATGAGAGAGAACTACCACACAATAAACACACAAGAATTAGGTTAAAGGAAATTAACAGAAAATAAGATGGAAATAGAACCCAGTAAAAACATGAGTCTAAATGTGAAAGTGAATGATCTCTGTATACCAGCCCTGCGATACAATAGTGACCTGTCCAATGACATTACCTCTCTCCCAATGTCAGCTGTGGTTGGCTACAGCAGCCCCCTCCCCCCCACGACCTTCAAATGATAAGAGGTTCAGCAAATGGATGGATGGATGATTTTATTGGTAGAAGAGATCAAGTCTTTCGAGCTTTATTCACTCGGGGTGTCTTGCTGCTTTGAGCCTATTAGGAAGGAGCGCTGTGTTCAAATGCTCAATCAGAAATTAAGCAGTGTAATGAAGCGAGACTGAGGTTAGTACGACTGTGAGGTCGGCAGTCAACCTGAGCCGTCAGCTCCTCTGTGACGCCTCACTCTCACCTCGGGGTGTAGACGAGAGAGAAAGAACCTCACAGGTTTCCATGAGATGGCCAGTTGAGAATTCCAACGTCACAGTGATTGATGACGACCACGGCGATGATATATACGATGCCCCCTCCCCGTAGTATAATTTATGAGCAGGCTCGTTTAATTTGTCTGTGGCTTAATTTGGCCCCGTATATATGACTTATTAACGTGTTCGGCAGTTGATGACTTCTACTCTGGAGAAGCAGTGGGCGACTGAAACTAACATGTCCTTTGGCATAGATACGTTCACTGTCATCCGTCCAATCTACATGACCTGACAATTAAGCTAATAAGTGAAAATGGCACCTTCCCAATGCAACTTTAATGAGCACCATGTTGAGAAAGGGATTCTGTTCACGAGGAACCCTTAATGGGCTGCTCCTGATTCCCAGCACTGAGGCAGAAACGGTAAAAGCACTTGAACTAAGGGCTCAGCATAATTGGTCCGTACCCCACAGCTGAACCAAGTCTCGTTGTGTGTCACTCAAACTTTTGCTTTGAACTTGTCAGGTTTAAAAAAAGGTACTTAAACATGTCTGTCACCGGGAAAACCTTCACGAATCCTTTGGGTGCGTGTAGCTCCTGATCTCCAACCCAATGTAAGTGTCCAAAGCCGTTTTTCAGACATGACCTCTGGAGGAACTCTTTCTCCAGAGGTTTATCTTTCACACATGCACAACGCAGCAGGGGATTCTCCACTCAAGACACAACAGGTGAGGGGGGGTGCAGCAGGCACAGGCAGGATGTGAAGAATTTACACCCATGTCGGCCATTTTCATCGAAAACCCTCTTGACATCTTAGTCTGTGTCTTTGTCTGGCACCACTTTTTAAAGCTGAGATATTGAGAGTATTTTAGTTTCTTTAATTTTTGCATCTGTTTCATTTTAGAACCCCCACACTCACTCGCAGAGGATCTCCTGCTGCTTCTCACATGAGCTCCTCTGTAGTTTCAGCAGACTCATGACTCGGGGGGGCGAGCTGGAGAAAGACTCTGGAGGTTCTCACAATCAAAAAGATAATTATGCCTAAAACGGTGACTTTATGTATTTTATTCAATGTAAAAAGTCCCTTTAAATGTTGAGTTAGTGTCAATAAATCAAATAACTTGAAAATGATGACTAATTTTAAACTCATACATAAATATAAACACACAATTCATTTAATGAAATCCCAGTGCAAGTGGACATTTGAGTTCACATTTGCACGTCCTCTAAAGAAGCTCCAGAGGATCTCCGCAGTTCAGTGCATGTCTGAAAGCACCTTAAGGGTTTTCCATTCGTTTATATTGTATCTGATTTTAAAATAGTGAGTGTCATGGTATAATAATATTGCAGTTGTGTTATCATATTTAAGTTGCGACTAGAGCCTGATCAATATATCTTTTATATTTTTTGGGGCCAGTGCTGACGCCAATATCACACATTGACTATGCAGATGACAACTGACCACATTATACACTTCTATACACTCTTTGCCAAAATTAACCAGAGCATAATAACGTATGAAAATAAAGAAAAGAGGAAGAGTCGAGGCACATTTCCTAATCTTTCTATCCAAATTAGGAATAAAGTATCATTTACAATCATCAGACAGCACTGACAAAGTGGCCTTTTGGACTTTTCTCCACTGTTACAGAAATTGGGCTGGTGGCTCAATGTGAAAAAAAACAAGCATCATAGAGACAGAGGGAGACAGACATTGGTGTCTGTGTTGTAATGATGGGCCCAGTGAAGCAGAGCTGTGCGGCCCACTCTGGTTCTATGTGGACGTCGCCTCCATCACGCCTCTCTCGCTCTCTCTCTCTCTCCAGATAACCACGTTTGGTCCCGCAGCTCCGCCCACACACTTACTGTTTGCATGTTGGTATTTTCACTGTTGGTCTGAACACTTGAGGAAAACAGCAGTGCACCATTGCTGACTTGTTTTACATGGATAACAATGTTAGAAAAGAAAGGTCTAGCTGCAAAAATAGTTTTTTTTGTAGCAGGAAATTGTTGTTTATGTTTGTTTTCTACTCTGGTGTCATTAGAGATTTAAATATGCAAACACAAATACTCAAAGTCTGTTTTAATAGACAGAATCTAAAACTCTGATATATCTGGCTCTCTATTAACGGCTGTACTGTTTGAATTATGTATTGTACTAACCTGTAGTTACAGAGTTAGATGGTTATTGTTGAGACTGCATCTTCTTTGTTGTTTTATTTGTGGACTGAAATATGTTTTTTCTCCACAAACTGATCATAGAATATCATCAAATCTGTAATTGAATCGTGTAAATAACAATTAGACTATAATGTTTATTATTATATGACCTGTCCAGGGAGTACACTTCCCTTTGCCCCCTTGTAAAACTCAAAAGGATAAGAATATGGATAATGGATGGATGAATAATTCACATGCAGGTGTTCGGCTTCATGTATTAATATAAAAATAAAATGTTCTTGTACAGTGTAACATGGGCTTCATGTGGTGGTTTGTCTGTGGTTGTCAGCCAGACTGAGTGAAAAGTCCCAGGTCACTTTTCACTCAGTCCTTGTCAGCCAGACGTGTTTAGCCCAACGTGTTCTGCTGGAACCACAATTCTCTCTGTGTGTGTCTGTGTGCAAGTATTTGGTTACCTATTCATTTAGGGACACCTACCAAACACCAGTGCAATGTAACATAACATCTCTGCAATAAACCCTGCCCCGCTGAAGGTTACAATGTTCCGTGTTTATTGCGACTGTTTTCCAGTGCTATTGATTCGATGTTAAGGTCATTTTAGAGGCTGTAGCTGTTAAATTTGGCATCAGGTGTCACATCTTCTTGAATATCACTGTTGGAAAAAACAACCTGCAACATCATTATTTTGGGGAAATATGGCTCACCGCAATCTGTGGGTATCTGCATCAGAATTTACATGCGGTATGTTTTCCTCGACAACCTTAATCCCCCTGCCTTAGGAAGCTGAGGGCTTTGCATTGTTGCCATGCTTGGAAGTTGCCATCCTGCCATCGTATGTAAAGGCTCACTAATAGACCCCAGTGGGGCATCATTCCTATTCCACTGGAGTTGATGACCCCCCTTTCTTTCTTTCTTTCTTTCTTTCCGTCCTTCTTTCTTTCTTTCGCTTATTTTGACTTTTTCCTTCTCCCTCCGTGTGTCTCTCACGGTGACTTGATATTTTTCTCTTGGCTCTTCTCTGCTCTGCCTGTGGGCCTGCGAAATGTCTCTGTCTGAGGAGAAGGCCCCCTCGTCCCTCTGGAAGCCATTAGAGAACCTTTATGAATATGTGCTGAAAGGGCGCTTTTTTTCAGGGGTGGGGACCGAGTGGGTGGGTAGATGAGGGGGATTTATGTGCTATGCTATCATTTGCCTTAGATGCTCGTGTTGTGAACCACCCATGAATGTTTTCCGCGCTTCTGTTTAGAGCGCTGATTTATTTTGTACTTTTGTTTGGGGTTTTTCTTGTTTCTGGTAGCGCTGAGTGCTGCTTGTGTTTAAGTGCAGTGTCTGTGTGGAGGATTTTCTTTCTGTTTTACTGAAGCTGCAGTGCTTAAAAATAATGTTTTAAAAAAGGCCGGCCTTCACAGGCAATGTTTTTCCTATTCATGCTTTCCTAAAATCTCTCTTCAATATCTTCCTCTCTTATCTACTTTTTCTTGTTTTTACAACTAACTTTTTATTTAGAGACGGTAGTAAGTACAACTTTGGGCCCAAACAGAGTATATTGTGTAAGTAAGTGCTCAATTTAAGTGCATTTTTAAAAGGGGGGGAGAAGGCAACAGGGCTCAATTTTCACGGCTTTTACGCATTCTGTTCCCATGAAATAAATATCACATATTTTAAAAGCTTGTATGTTAAATTGAGCCATGGTTAAATATTCAAGACGCTCTTGAAGAGATAGTGGCCAGGATGTACTAAGTGCACCACTTTACTTGTGGCATCTAGCTCTAAATCTGATTGGCCTGACTATGTACTCCTACTGGTAAGCCTGCGGTTTGTCTCTTTATACGTCCAGCGGCACTTTTAACAAGATCGGCCTACCTTGGGGGTTTCCACGCTCTTGTTGATCCGTGCTCGGTGGTAACGAGATCTTATTATGAGCAGTTGCGGATGCAGGCTTTAAAATGAGAGGATAAAAAAAAAGAAAGTGGCAGCGGTGGTGAATGCCCTCTGCTTCTCTCGCTCATTAATTGCAGAGAGGGCAACTGTTTTGAGTACAACCTGATGGTTTGGGCTGCAGGCCTGCCTGGGTCAGACGAAGGCTCCAGTGCTCATGAATCATGCTACCTGGGAATAGGAGTCCAGCTGAGGTCCAGAGGGGGGGGGGGGGTGTAAGCATTTCCACAAACGCCTCATCGACAGCACAAATGGGCTCTGGAGGTCCTGCAGGCTCAAACAATCAATCAGAGACCATTTTATCATAATTACACCGAGGGAGTCATGGTGCTGAGCCGTCCACAGCAGCACATGTCCCTTCCCTCCACCTCTCCCATGACTTCTTCTGTCAAGTGGTTAGTCTGATGCTTTCTTTCTATTCCCTCAAGGACCTCCATCTTCATCCTCCCTCCACTTCTCTCTTCTTTTTCCCATCTCCGGTTCTGGCCTTTATCTATGGCCCTTCATTTGCCCTCCATTTTGATCCGCCTGTCAGTATTTTCTGTTGCCCGGTGCCGACTTTACACACAAATACACGTGCACACTTGCAGACTAATAGACAGGCACATGCATCGCAACATGCTGCAGATTGTGGGGAGAGGATAGATGAGAGGTGATCTGATGGAGTCTGTAGGGGAGAGGGAGATGGCTATGTAGGGCACAGTGTGTGGATAAAGTAATGATTTCTCCTTCACACCTCCCTTGCTAATTAGTGCAGACTGCCTGCTGCCTGGAAGGGGGTGGTGTCTAGGGAGCCCTGCTATTTGTCTTGAAGAATTACCGACAAGGAATTCACGTTGCTCCTTAATCCCACAGATACTGGACAGAATTCAGCATTTACCTGACTGCAGCCACCTGTCAATTTGGTTTAATGATTGCAATGATCATTTTTAGCCTCCACTCCTCTGTGCAGCCACGCAACTGGGACGTGGCATAAGCTGTGGCCTGCTTCACCTCCCCTGTGAGTCCCTCAGTGCAGACTGTTTATGTGTCCTCATGCTGCAGACTCCCCCCACGCTGGTGCGTCAGCGACATCCCTCCATCATCTCCTATTTGTCGCCTGCTCTCCACTCTTCCTCAAACCTGCTGTCTCTCCGCCCCCCATTCATTTTGAGAG
This sequence comes from Hippoglossus stenolepis, assembly GCF_022539355.2. Taxonomy (NCBI): domain Eukaryota; kingdom Metazoa; phylum Chordata; class Actinopteri; order Pleuronectiformes; family Pleuronectidae; genus Hippoglossus; species Hippoglossus stenolepis. Next base: position 19,709,960 of record NC_061489.1, on the reverse strand, counting down.
GTGTCATCACAATGGAGACATCACTTTGCTGTATGTCAAGTGTGTAAATATGACATACATTTGCGGTAATAGAAAACTACTGTAGGTATTAACCCTAACCAACAGGTCAAGCTGAAATCCAACCACTGGTGCTAGATGCTGAAATTCCAAATGCATTTTTCTTTTATTAATTTGCAGAGGAAAGCGCTGAAGAGGCAAATGACGGAAAAATAGTTACTTACAGATTTACTGTATGTGATAGGTGTTTGTGTGGGAATCCCATTAACATTATTTAGCCTGAGGTGGAACTCATCTCCATAGCAGCTGCATCTGACAAGCCTGCCATGGCATGACAGAGAAGCCAATCATTAATGTCAGCCAGAAGAAAAAATAAGTATTATGTTTCCCTGGAAGTACTACCCGGTAATGATGTCCATTTCCATGCATTCTGAACTTTTCTCCACTGGACTAATAAGATGAAACTTTAATGATATCTCTGGGTGTATTGTTCGCTTCCCATTACCAGATTGTAAAACAACAAAGCAAACAGAAATGTAATTCAGATAAGATTGGGGTAAGTAGAGGCTCGCTAAAAAAATGGACAGTCACTCAGATGAAATTCCACTCACGAGTTTTTGTTTACAGCACATCAACACCAGTGCACCCTTATCACCAAAAGCTCTCAAATCTTGTTTTCTATCCAAGTTGACCTCTTTGGGCTCGCTCGGACATTATCCACAGTTTTCGGGGCTGGCAGAAGAAACTCTGGACAGTGTCGATTGGAGCTGACTCAGACATTTGCGTTTTTCACATACAGCCCCTCAACATAATTTCAGGAGATTATTTGAGGGTGTATGTCTGAAAGCACCTTTACAGTTTGTGTTCCTAATAAATTGACAGCTGAAAGTAAGGTTTTGTCAGTATTTGATCTAAACTGTAGGTTATGCTCTTGGGTTGGTTTAAGTGTAGCTAGGTGTAAAAGTAAAAGAAATACATTTACATAGTTTTTAGTTCTTAGCTTAGGTTTAAGAATATTGTGTTCCGTTTCATTGCTGCTTACCAGGACCTCAGTACTTAGTTCCGTTCCCTCTCATGTATCTCATGTTTTGGAATGACAATAAATCTTCTCGAATTTTGAATAAATAATCTTAAATAAAATCAGATGACAGTGAATTAAGAATCGTTTTAAATATTGTTAAAACAAACTTTTAAACAGAATGATCAGAACAGAGGGGGAACGAAGTGGAGAAAAATGGTGTAATGTGTCTTTAGTCCCATCCATGCTGTTTTAAGTATATGGAGTTTGGGTAAGAGAGCACAGATCAGGGTGCTGTGGACTTTCTTCAGGTACACAAGGATTTTCTATAGGATTTAATGGGTAAATAGATTTTTTATTTCTTTTATCAATTAATTAAGTAATTTATATTTTTTAGAGATGTAGAATGAAAGCCTTTTTTTTTTTACCCACACTCCAGAGCAGAAGGTGGCGGTAGGTAATGCACCATTAAGCTGGATGCCAACCGCCTTAAAAAAACAAGAAGAAGAAGAAGAAGAAGAAGAAGAAGAAGAAGAATATGCACCTGTGTTAATAGGCCTCATGTAAGGAAGAGAACAAGAGTGGGCGGGGTTTAAATCAATCTGGCAAGGGGACAGAACATGGAGGAGAAGAGACACAGAGAAGACAGAGTTCAATATACAGAGAAACTTTATGGTTAAAATGTCTTTCAGTGATTCAGAGGACAGACAAGAGTTGTAGCAGTGGACAACGTTCGCTGTTTAGTTTGTCCACAGTGACCGACTGCTACTGTTGCTCATGCTAACATGGGCTAACAACAGCTGGATGAGAGGAGGCCATTACTGATCTGAGAGGAGGCCATTACTGACAGAAGAGGACTGCTGTGCTTCCTCAGGATCGTTCCAGGATTATTTTGCCGTGTGTTTCATCACTCGCTCCACAAACTGTTTCTACAGGACCAGGACTAACTTCTAACTGTGAGTTAAACTGTACTTTTTTCTTTTGCTCTGCTGGGGATAAAGCTTCAGGCATCACACAGGGTTCTTTTGTTATTGTAGTGAGTGTGTGGGCCCACCTCAGTGTTTATCATGAACTGAGCTCTGGTGTTTGTGTTTACTGAGGTTAACAAGTGTCACTAGTGAGTCCTCCTCGAGCAGTTCTATAATATACTGTCACTTATGATTGTTTTTGTGCTTGACGTTGTGTGCAGAGCTTTGTTTTAAGCCTATGGTGCAGAGTGAAGTTAGAAACATTGTGATTATCATACCTGGTTTATAGGCAATGGAGATTTTAGTTTTTGTAACCACATTTGCTTTATTACTGTTCATGTGTGGCTTATGTATAAGTTTGGGGTGTTAAGCAATTTACAGCTTTTCAAAAATAATAGCTCTGTGATTCAGTTCAATATAAAGCACTGCAGCGACAAAATGAACGTTATGCTTTTGCCTAGAGGACAATTTGCAAAAGGGGGAGTGATTCTGTGAATGTTGTTGCCTTAATGACGCTCAGGACCCATCACTGGTCAGTCGGGTATAAAAAGGTCAGTTTGTTTTAAAGGGGTCTAATTTATACTTCGTACATTCTTAAAAACTCTCTATTCAGTGAACTGTGTTTCCCTTTTATTCAAAAGAGTTGTCTGGGGTCAGTTATACAGCACAGTGAGAATATTGCCATGTTTTAAAGCTTTGTTTTTTAGAATGATATTGTAAGTTTCACCCAAAACAGAAAATCAAACCCCCGAACCCCTTATTCTAACCTCTGGTGAGTTAAAGTAACCTGGGCATATTATAGAATGCTGACTACACGTGTGTATGTCCTTTTCAGTGTTTTTTTCAAGGTAAAAGGAGAGACATTTGTTTGCCACTGAGCAGTCACAGTTGGTGTAGTGCTAATCAATCTTGGACCATTACTCCACTATACCCCACATCAGGAAATGCTGCAAACACAGCGCTGCTGCAGCATCATGGCATGTGTCAAGTGCCGCCTCTAGCAGGTCCAGGACCAGCACTGCTCTCTAGGAACAATACATGTTTTTTTTAAGGGACATTAATGCTGGAAAAAGGACATTGGTGTGATGGTGTGGGCTGTGCGGTGCTGCCAGCAGCGTGCGGCTGTACATACCAGTGTGTGGTGGCTGTTTGCCGGTTGTGTGTTTTGGGATATTCTATCTCTCACAGCACAAGCACTATCAGCTAATTACACCAGGATATTGTCAACAAACTAGCAACATCTTCTTCTCCCTGACAAACTTTCTAAATATAATGAAGGAACTGTTGTGTTTTGAGTTTGTAAGTTTAACAGCTTGCATTTAAAATGCCAGTGCTTCTCAATTTGTAAGTCAATTTATGCCATCTACTTACAAATACATCATGAATTGTTAAATGTTGTTTTCAGTAATGTGAGCACACATGCAGATGGAAGTTGTGTTGTGTCTTTCTCTCCAAGTTTCCCTCTTTATTTATAAAAGTCTTACTTATTTAAAGGCAGGACAAGGAGAAGTGTTTTCTATAGAGGGCATGGCACTGAGGCTACACCCCTCTGTAATGAAGCAGCGAGGGCTGCAGTGTGGAAATGCCCCAGTGCCACATAAAATGGATGACACAGGGATGGGCTAAGAGGCTTTGCCAAAGCTGTGGCTTACCAGTCTCACAGGTGTTAATGTGTGCTCTGTCTGCCACCACTGAGAAGATTGGGCATCACACTCACTTTTAACAATTCAGTGTCGGGCACAAAAGTTACCTCCTCCACTATTTCCCCCTTTAGTCTGATGCTATGTAGAGAGTGAGCAGAGTGATTAATTGTTTTGTTTCATAACATGGGAGAGAGGAAGATGAATGAACCGAGGAGATAATCTTTAAAAAAAGCAGAGGGGCTGGGAGGAATTATAGCCACTCTTTGTTTCAACTAGATGTTTGAAAGAAATCCAATAATTGCCTATAATCTTAATTTTACTCTCGTCATATAATGGATATCGTGGACAAAAACCCTGAGCCTGTGATTATTAGTATTCCATAATTAAAAGAGATGACCACATCTTTTCAGTTGCCACCATAATTTCATGCCTTTCCTATTGCTCCTTATGAGAGTGCATATGTCTTGTACGTTTTTCCTTTATTGTGAGAAGTTCATCCTTTTGATCCACAGCTTGTCTTGTGTGGATAATGTGTGAATGTTTTTATTTTTTCTGAGGAAAGTGAAAGGCCCTAATCTAGTGTAGAAGCAGCAGATGAGAAAACGCTTTTTGGAATGACACTGCAAAGGTGCGGATTTCTTCCTCTTCTTTAAAAACTATAATTGTTTCTTTCAGAGCTCACAGCTTTCTTCATTCTTTAACCCCAGGCCAAGGGATTTGCATCACACTTGCATCACAGCTACACACACTGTCCAGTGTTGTAAAATGTATTTTAACAATTCTAATATTTTGGGAAAAAGAAAACAAGGAGATATTTACTTCCAGTTTGTGTTGTACACAACATTGATGCTATTATTAGAAATATAAGATAAATCATGTTAATATTAATCTATGATATAATAATAAATAATATTTTAGAAAGTATATTATAATGCCTTGTATAAACGACTGAATGTGAACCCGTTGTACTGTTTCCACATGTATCCACACTGCACATCTCAGTATGTAAGGATGTGTATTTAAATGCTTCTAAGTCTCCCAGTGCTGCCTATGGATAGTGAGCTTTAAGTGGGGAAGAGTGAAATCCCTCCTGTGTCGTCTTAGTGGAATTGCGGGCATGAGCAGACTGGATTCCAGCTCAATAGAAGCTGTAATTAGTTGTAATTTACGGGGCAACTCCTCCCCAGCGACCCCGCTGTGCTGAATCCCCTGGCCACTTGGAAAGATCATGTTTTCTTGCACAGTGCATGGCACTCAAATGAACCACAACACTGCCATAATGGCTTGCTCCCCACTGATTTGCCCACCTTGTCTAAGGTAGCTGAAAGTCACTTCCTGTGATGCTCAGTGGAGCGTATGGGCTGCTATTTCTATCGAGATGTGAAAGAGCAAGTATGCCAGGAGCCACCATAAACACATCAATAATAGAAGCAATTGGAGTGATTGGCAAAGTTGGTGGAACTGTGAAGATGTTACTGCTTGATGTGTTTGCACCATCAGTGGATGTGACTGACGATGTGTATTTTAGATGCACTGATACATTTGCTTGTGATTCTCTGTGCTCGTTATTGTTCTGAAATCAGCCCAGATGCAATTTGAGCGCATCAATTTAGAGTCCAATGTTACTCAAGCAACTAATGGACTCTCAGGCAAAATGAAAATTGCTTCCTAATGATCTGACTAAGCTTGATGGGTGAATCTAAATTGATTAGTGAGCTAACATGAATGTAATATGGAATTAGCCTTTGAGAAGTGTGATCAAATTTTTCTCGCACTTGCTGACCTTATTACATCCGAGCATTTCAGTGACAGACTGATAGTTATTGCTTTGTATTGGACACACACCCGACCTTTTTGTCTTCCTCTCATCCTGTTGATGAGAAATATATTGACGTTCTCATGGATAAGTATTGCCTTGGCTGTAATGACATAATAGCGCTACAAATAGGACGTTACAAGGCACGTGAGTGGTTCAGTGAGTTATTTTCTTACCGCATGGTTGAAATGAGAGGAACTGTTTGGAATATAGCGCCTCCCTAAAATCAAAGTAAAGGTTTTTACAATACACAAGAAAATCCATATTTACAATTAAGACATATTATGACAAGCTGTTGCTGTAACACACACCTATATACCTATATATATTTGTTGTTGATGTTATTGATATGGTAAATCAATGACTTAAGCACATTTTCAACATTAAAATGTCCTCTTCATCCTTCACCCCAGAGTCCTGTATGATAGCCAGCTATCCTTCTCTGATCATGTTGCATCTTTCTCCCAGATGTGCCACTTTGCAAAATACAATATAAGAAAACCATGCCTTACCTGACCTAGTTGCCACCCAGTGCTTGGTACATGCCGATGGTTCAGGAAGCAGCGGTGCCTCTGGTCTTCAATCAGCCAAAAAGGGCACATGTCGTTCCTCGGCTAATCAACCTCCACTGGCTACCCATGGATGCCAAGAGCAAAGTCAAGTCCCTTATGCTTGCCTTCAGAGCAACTTCTCTGGCGACACCCATCTACTTGAACTAAATCATATTCCCATATACTCCTTCGCTGTCATTTCTCCAAGGAATGTCATCAGGTATTGCTATCCCTGCACTCAAGGCAATCACAGTCTAGTCTCTTCTCGTTTGCGGTTCCTCGATGGTGGAATGAGCTGCCAAATGCTAATAGAACAGGAGCATCCTTCTTTACCTTCAAGAACCTCTCGAAGACCCATCTGTAATGGGAGTACCTCCTTCTCTAACAGCTCTTAAACCCTAACATGCCTAATTAGCACTTACTTCAATGCACATCTTTACCTCATCTTCAGTTTTTCTTATTGAACAAATTTAGTGCCTAGTACTTACTTAAAGTCTCCTACTATACTCAAGCTTTAATGTTGTCCCTCAGTTGTAAGTGAATTTGGATAAAAGCATCTGCAAAATTAATAAATGTAAAAAATAATTGTATTGTTTGTTTTATTGCAGTAATGTGGGTGAATTGGAATTAGTTCCCTTGAAAATATCGCAAAGTTCAACCAGTCAACCTACAAAAGTCAGATTAAGGATTTTTTTATTGATGCCAATTTTCTGCCAGACTGTGAAGAGTCAGAGGTCTTTTGGCTTTCAGTTCAAATAATTATTGTTCTAAACACATTTTTTTAGAAATAGTCTGCTATTATGCATTATCTTTTTAAACACACTGGCCACAAAAGAAAAAGTGAGGAAATGTGACTTTGGTAAATTTCTGTGTAGTTGCGGGATGTAAAACAGATAATATTACTAATTTATGCTGTACCATCTTTCCATTACTCAAAGAACTTATTTTTTCTAATTTTGACAATGATTTCCCTATTTAAGCAAATGCACAGAGCAAGTAAAGCAGTGTGCCAAACAGTGCCACTTTAAGTAACAAAACAAGAACATGCCTCATATCCTGACTCAGTTTTTCTTTTGACAGTTAGCTAAGCTAACTATAGCCTGGACTGGAGTATGTGTCTGACATTTTTCATTCAAATTAACCAAACTTTCAACATGGAAAGCTAAATATTGCAGAGAAGAAGATAATGTCAACGGAAGTACTTACTTTAATCCGAATTAACTTTTATCAGAAATAAACTTTTTAATTTGCAAATATATAAATGTCATGTAAATGCCATTTGTAATATTGTACAAGGCCAATACAGCAAATGAAAGCAATCTAACAAACACAGTACCAGCAAATCAGGAGATATTCTAATTTACCCTTTCTCTTATTTTTCATAAAGTCTCATATTAATCAAACATTAGCTGTAACTGGTGCATGTTGTAGTATAGGCATCATGATTATTTTAGTTAGGAATTAGTGAGACGACACATTTTAATATTGATTACAGCTCAGCCACTCACATTTATCTTCCATCTGACCTTTAAACAACCCCTGGGTCCCCTGACTGGACTGCTGTCTCCTCTGCTACTTACTCATTCTGCTGTCCAGATGGTTTGTCCCCAGTTGTCGCCAGAAAAGAGAAATGAAGGAGGTAAGGAGTGTGATAGAACAGGCAAGAAAAGCACAACATGGATGAATTGGGTTTGACCCAAATGTTACATGGGCTCCCCTGTCTCGGTATGAAGGACTGAGGGACACTCGAACACTGAGATGAGCTGGCAGCTGGAGCGGAGCACGACAAGCTCTCATCCCTCCAGCCTGCATCCTCTTCCCCTTCGCCTGCTCATCCTCCACTCTGCTCTCGACCCTTTACAGCGGCTCACCTCAGTGAGAATGAATAATGAATGTGACTAGACACATAGGTCAGAGGTGACGTGTCTGTGAGGGAGCAAATTCCTCCTTGATTAGTACATAAAAAGTGGGGCCCATCTGCCTCCTCTCTGGGATTTGACAGGGGTATGGCCAGGAATGCCAGGAGTCTAGGGACTGCAGAGCAGAAACAAGGGCTAGGCATCGGGAGGGGGTGTTAGTCCTCTGAACCAAGCAAGGAGGGACGAGTGAGACTCACTTTATCATCGCCTAACATTACACAGACACTGCAGCATTGTAATGTGCAAAGCTTAAACTTGCCTTTAGGTGTATTAGCATATGAGACTAGTGTATACAATTCAGGCTATCAACTATTGAATGGTAAAAACAGTATTAACTGTTAATTCATGAAATGTAAAAGTGATGGGAATTATTTTAGGCTATCAATGCACAGGAAAGACTTGTATAACTCTTATAAGATATTCATTCACATTTTAACACAGATGCTAGTGCTGTTAGTGCAGTGAAATGGGCTCTTTGCTTGACCTGTGGCAGCTTCCTCTCTGAAACTGGGCTGCGGTACTCAGTCCGCAGAACCCTGAGACCGTGCCACCGCTCCTGCACAAAGAGCTGTTCACCTGTTCATTCAAAGTTCTGTGAAGCTCGACTCTGTACGCAGAAGCCTTTATTGGAGAATTACTTATCGTGGATGCACTGTTGTGATTGTCAGAGCCTGTTTGTTCAAAGTTTATTAATATTGAACAGTACTTGTGAACTGCATTCCACGTCTGGAATTATTAGATAGATGACAAGTTAAAAAGCCGCTCTTTCAATTGTACATTACCGTATAAGAATACATTTTTACTTGCCCTGCTTCACCTTGCTATCTTGACTATGAGCACAGAAGTCCCTTTCATTCCACCACTGGCTCTTGACTAGAGCGGTTCACTTTATAATACGCCAAAAAGAGAGCTGACCGCAGACAGCTTCCTGTACAGTTTTTTTAAATGACTCACACAAGGGTCTTCAAGGCCATCTGGAACACCACTAAGAATCCCTTGAAGCTCCTGACCTCCCACGAGGGGCATCATTGATCTTATTAGTCTTTATAGAAGGATTAACCGTGGGAGCCCCTCCGTAGACCTTTCCATTCATTTGCACTGATGGACTGGGGTACAGGGAGGTAAAGTACCATATCCCATCCCACAGTAGCAATGCAATATATACGTGACGAGTCCAGAGATAAGCAAATATGTTGGGAGAGGAAAACATAGAGCACGTTCACCTCCAACAGAAAGACCATACCCTTCGGCAGCGGCTATAATTAATATGCTAAATTGAATTGCAATAATCGACTAGGGGACTGGCCTTGTGCTCCAGAGGTAGGATGATTAAAACGTTAGGCTCCAGTGAAGGGGTGATCGGGACCCTGGTGAATTAAGGATTGGATTTGATGGGAGACAATGCAGCTTCTATTTTTCATTAATTAGCCTCAGATCCATAAAACCCATGAAAGACTTCAATTGTGTATTACTCCAGCCTCTCAATTACACCCATTCATTAGATCTGAATGGCCTTCACCAGAGTATTATAGCACATGCATATGAGAATAAAAGAGTGAATGAATGATGGAGTAGACTAGCCTAATGCCACTGGGTCTCATTATTATATGTGGGGAGTTTATGAAAAATGTTGAGGTCCTTTGTCAAATGTCAAAAGGATGGATGTTACATGGCCAACATCCAACACAATACACATCTGTGCGAGACATCCAATAATAATAAGTTTCTATGGGACAGTCACATCCACACAACCCTTACAGACATCGCCTTGTGTTGGTGAACGACCGAACCACTAATTTTCAGTTTCTGTCTATAGTCTCCATAAGGCATTCAATATTCCAATGAGTCACTTCTTGAGAGACATAATCAAAGAATGATTTTATAGTTCGCTGATCATGTAAGAACTAATGTAATTGTACACAAAAACTCCCTCCTAGACTTGAGAGATAATTTCTATAAATATTAACTGTGCAAACAAGTCATATTTTCATCCTGACCACAAGAGGAGATATTCCTAAATCACCATTTGCGCCTTCAGGATTCCAAACAATCTTCATACAGACTGCATACGTAGGGAGCGTTTAAATAATTGAGAAAAGACTGCTTCCTGTTGTGGCTGCCTGTATATGCAACTCTCCATAGGCCCGAACACAATCTGTGATTAAAATCTCCTTTGACATTTCTTTGTTGGAATGTCTTTGCATTACTCTGACTCAGTACTGTTTTGTTTCTCTCCCACAGCCCAAAAGGATTTACCACATTTTGTTTTGATGCCTACATTTCGTCTTAAGAAGATTACAAAAAAGGCAAGAATTGTCATATATCCTGTCTGCAGCTCGTCTGCCTCTCTCTCTCTCTCTGTCTGTGTGTGTGTGTGTGTGTGTGTGTGTGTGTGTGTGTGTGTGTGTGTGTGTGTGTGTGTGTGTGTGTGTGTGTGTGTGTGTGTGTGTGTGTGTGTGTGTGTGTGTGTGTGTGTGTGTGTGTGTGTGTGTGTGTGTGTGTCAGCCTGTGGGTGCAAGCACACAGAGATAGAGAGGTGTAGTGACAGCATAAGAGAGGTGCATGCGTGTGAAATGAAACCCATAATTACAGGGTGAGAGACGGGTATTGTTCATCCGATTGACAAGTCCCTTTCAGTCACGAGTGCAGTTCTCTGTCAAAGGCCTGTTTTTCCTGTCTATTTCCCCCCCTCCCCCCAGAAGGCCGTGCACCCTCTACTGCAGCACGACAAGACAATGGCAGCACTCTCCTGGAAAGGGAGTGTGCTTGATGATAATGCATCATTTGCATTTAATTCTTGGATATGACAGGCTCCCTTATAGTACAGTTGAGCCTTGGGTCTAATTTGCATTGTCTTTATCAGGTGCCATTATGCTTTGTTAAGGGACAAACATTTGGAGTGTGTGACATTTATCTGCATGACACAGTGGTGATATGGTTAGCCAGTGTATTGTGACAATAAAAACAAGCTGCTGATGTGTAGAGATATTGTAGCAAAGGTGCACCTGACTACACCTTGTTTGAAAGAAGCCAGTGGCTCTGTTGTTTTTCTTTTATGTTACATGTTTACTTGGGAGCAGACTGACATATAAAATTGAAAAGATATTTCATCTCCCCATGAAAAGAGGAAATTGTGTTCCAAATGTCAGACCTATTTCCACATTGTTTTTTTTACACAAGAGAAGTCTGCATGTTTGGTGTCATTTATGCAATGACACAGTCAAGTATCTTTTTTCACACCCATGTCTTCACATGCTCTTCACCTCCTTCCAATATTTGTAGAGGAAAAAATACCCCTTGTACTGTGAACACAATATTTCTCAAATTCGCTACTTGTCCTCAAGCACAGTCACTCCTGGCAGTGTGAGCAATTTTTATTGAACATGGCTTTTCCTCTGACTAGTCTTCCAGAACAAAAGTTCCATACAGGAGATTCTAGAATGTCACATATCAGGTCAGTGCGTCCGGGTATGTGATTCCTCAGATATTACACATTTTTAATTCCTCCTTACATGCCACAGGAGACTAGTGGGAGCGGTGGCTGCCCATAATTGAGCCGTATTGTTGCTGAGCTTAGGATTCTTGTGGGAGAAGGGCAGAAGATGGAGGAAAACACAAGCCTGACCCTGGAGACAGAGAGAGACACAATCTGCTGTACATACCTCGAGCCCTCCCTTCTCCCATATCAATGAACTCCCTCACTCTCTCTGCCTCCTGCACTGGTCATTTGCTTTCTCTGCCTGATTGTTGTACACATAGACACTGTTAACCCAAATGTAAAAATGTGCCAGGTCTGGGCAAGGATCATACCTGCTCCCTGATGAGTGATTAAACACATATGGAGCATATCGGCATTCCCAGACCCCCCCAGCCAGCCCAGGGATATGTGCTCGCTCTCGATTGCGGGGCCTCATCTGCCACCTGCACCTTTTTTAAAATGAATTTGTCACACATCTGAGGCCAGGAAACTGCCCGGCTGAGTGCCACCTCCATTTGAGCTCAATGGTTTGAACACTATCAGGAGGGAAGTATCAAAAATGGGATGATTTGAATTGCATGTGAACAGCTTCACCATGTGCTATTGCTTGTTTTTAGTGACAGGAAGACAAGCCCTCAAGCAACAATATATTTTTTTTCCCACTTCGCAAGTGTTATTCTGGTGATTCCTCCTTCACACCAGAGACGATTGGAAGTGTTAACCATCGTTTCTGTGTACGACATGTACCTTTGTCATGTCTTCTTGTAAAAGGAGCATTGCAGCAAATTAATTCCCCCAGGACCCTAAGCCAGTTCTTTGTTACAGTCCCTTTTTCCCCTTCACTAAAGTTCAAGCACTGTAATATCTACACTAGTCAAAAGAGAAATAGCTTGTCTATTAATACTGAAACGCTGCACAGAAGTTTAGATGGAGGAGAGGCTGGTGGTGGCGAATTTGATGCAAAGGGAATTCCTGCAGAAATCACAATTTGCCTCAGCATTCCCTGGCCCTTCACAGTTTAATAACTCAATAGATTACCTGCCGCAGTTTCCAAGGACATTAAACTAAGTTCTTCCAGGGATCGATGGGAAAGGGCTTTTTGGATATCAACACTGTTCAATACTGCACACTTCATTTCCCACACCATAAGGGCTCCTGCATTTAATTATACCTCGCAGAATGGCTTTAATTCCAACTTTGTACAGTTACATAGAGAAGCTGTCAATATGACGAAGACAGAAGCACATCACTGTAAAAAGAAATGAATGAAAATGTTAATATTCAGGAATTAAAAATACAAGACATGCAGATTAGAAAAACCTTGTAACACAATTTAAAGACACATTTTAAAATTACATTAGGTGACCGAGCAAGAGATTTATTTCTTTAAAGGGTACGTATTTCACAGGAAAAAGACTGGCTTACGTAGGGGATGTGAGAAATGGGCACTTATATTTAAGTCAGCTGGCAGGTAGGGAGGAGTTATTGGTGCCCACTTGCTTTGTCAAAGGCAAGAAGGTCTTTGGAAGGTCTTTTTCAAGTCTGACACTCATTGCTGCGGACTATTTACCTACGCTTGTGCTTTTATTTATCGCACAGTTCCACACCATGAATTATCTAATGTCTTATGGACTGTAAATTTCCCTAATGCAGTCCTACGCCCTTCCTCTACACTTACCTACAAACATGTGTGCACACAAGCACACACCACAATCAACCACAGACATACACAACCATGATACCCCTGAAGTCACTCTTTTGTCGGACTACTCCCTCAGCTTTATTGAGTACTGTGGCAACAAAATGCCCACATTTGTCTGCAAGGGGCTGAGTGATAAAAGCATCTGCCATACGAACCCCTGGTGTCCTTTTGAGGTCCTTGTGAAAGCAGTTAACCTGCTGTCACCAATCAATCAGTGAGAGTACTATAATATTGTTTACTAGCCCAGCTCATTAAGCAATGTAGCAGAACATGCTAACTTAATTCAAAGTGAGATTTATTGTGGCATAGGAAGGAGAACCAATGTCCTGGAGCTCAACTCTGTGCCATTGTGGATCTAGGTTGCTAAATTACAACTAAGAGCTGCTGATGAATTGTTCTGTTCTCATTTAACCTTCTTACCGGTTTTCCGATTGGACAATAATGAAGAATTATTCGACACTGAAGTGGAACGCACTAATAAAACTTGCTGTCACGCTATCGAGTGTGACTACAGGTCATGCAAAGTGGCTAGGTTTTAAGTGGAAGTAAATTGGTAACATGTAGCCGCTTATTCTCACCAACTAGTCAAAGCAGGTAAGTTTCAATAGAAAACTAGAAACTCAAAATTAATAGCTTTTTACTTTTGCAACAGCCGAGCTTTTGTGAAATTGTTACTTGTCGAAAAGAAAACAACTGACAATAAAAGGAGATTTTAACAGTATAAAAGCCTCTGTGCTACATGATTGCTCATGGACATTCTGGAGATGTGTATAAATATGCAGTTGTCTAACTTTCTCTCCCTTACACAAACTCCCAGCAACACAGCTGTGAAAGTGAAAGTGACACACTGACAGCCCTCCCACTGAGGACGAGGTCACACTAAAGCCGAACGATCAGGACTCTCAATGGGGCTTCTTCCCAGGTACCAGGTCCGGGGCCATCTCTCTTGCAAGTGCCTCCGGGGAGTAGTCACACTTTTAAAAGACGGAAATTAAGTAGAAAAATGTCTGCTCATTCACTGATGTAATTATCTGTCCTGGATTAACATCTGTTCGCAAGCTTCAGTGCCAAGTCCACTTCAACATGTGCCAGTACCTCATGGCAGTGCCGGGTATGTGTACCTGTGTCTATTTCCAAACGCTGTGTATCTTGGCACCAGCTGCAGCAACTTTTCACTCTGACATCCTCCACCCATTCAACATCTGCGTATTTATGTGAACATCTTGGCTGCGGTCACTGAGAATACCAACGTTGTGACGCCACTTAATCAGGTTTTTTCCCAGTACAACCATGACACTGTAGCACAGATTTTCTAATATGGCAATAATTGAACAAATTACTGGAGTTTTACAAAATAAAATACATAATAACTACAAAGTACTGCACCATGGTTTTTAATATTATTTCAGTTCCTCATATTACCATATTTTTGTTCAGGATTTAGGTATTTTCTGCCGACTCTCCTTTCATTATAACATTAATCCGAGTAGCGACAAGTCCCTAGAGATTATCCTTTCCTTGTTGGTGGGGGGGCCTCTAGAAAGCTCATTTGCATGCTTCATTTATCTATATCATGTGTGTCAAAGTGAGTGTCAGGGTGGGCGTTCTCAAGGTGGCTTATTCCCACCTTAACAACTCTGTTGTTACGGAGCTCAGGTGGCCTGATTGTACTATATAACCTGCTTGATATTCAGCCTGCAAACCTGGGCTAATCCATTATGCATTGGCTTTGTTATACTCCTTTTAACTACGCCCCCCCCCCTTTTATTAGAAAGGCCAACTTTCCCTGGTGCTGCTCTAAGTGTGAGCTAAATGAAGGATTCCATTCTAGTTGTGGTTATTGACGTGCAATAACCAGAGGATTACACCTGTCTTACTGTGGAAATGTCATCCAATATAAGTAGAAGGAATGTATTTGGATGACCCCTGGGTGAATACTCCCAAGAACGCTAAAGCCCAGTGGGAGCGAATTATAACTGAACTACACCATGGAAAAGAGAATTTGCATCTCGTCTCGTTAACTGGGCCCCAATTATCTTTACTCTTTAGTTATTGAAGCAGACGGAATAGAGCACTCTGTCCTCTCTATTAGATCAACTGTCTGGGGAGTTTTTTAGCTATAGGTTAATGAACTGCAGAATATCAAGCAGAATGCAATCACAGCTCAGCCAATATTACCAACGGTAGTTTTTTGTTTTTTCTGAGCTTGTGCATCAGGGCTGAGAAAAGTCAGCTCTCAGGGGAGCATGCCCCTGTAGTGTCAGAAATGTTGCACCAATGTCATGGTGGTTTTCTCCCATTAAATTCTAAATATGTCAAATCATCTGCCCTTGTTGCCTTACAAATGTCCCTGGCTGGGGGATATTATGAAGTACTCCCATTACAATGCATGACATGTTTTACAGAGCTCAGTAAGTATAAGATTTGCGTAGCCTTTGGCTTGTCAAATGATTCTATAATTGATTAGATTAATACTGATCAGTGCTAACATGGAGCTGAGGGTGGACTGATGTCAGTGTAGAGCAGATAATTGGATATTAGTGTGAATACATTATCAGTGATTAAAATGTTTCAAAATGTTATTTAAGTAATGTAACACACATATATGATAATTTTCCAAAGGGAAAACCCACTGATTGGATTTATTAAATTGTGATTGATAAATGTAAATACACAGTATGATATGTTTCTCATTATAAAAAAGGTCTGGTCAGATATATTACATGCTGCAATGGCCATATAACATACACAGTGGTCATTATAGAGTAAATTATGTCTGTTTCTAATTAGAATTTCTTTTGACCTGAACAAAATTAATTATATTTAAGATGAATTAGGGGTTTACAATGTAAATTTAGGAATTTGAGTATGAGTACACAATACTGATATTAAAACCATAGAGAAAGCATAGCATGAGGCCAAAGTACTAGACACAATGTGATCGGTGGAACATAAAATCTTCTCCCTCTAGACATAGCGCCTCAGTCAGGAAACAGAAAATGTGCAAATGTTTACTGGACCAGTTTCAGTTCAACCTTTTCAGCTGTCAGCTTGTGTAGTACAAACAACACAACATTTGGTGGTTTTAACAAAGGACAACAACAAAACACTCCATCTTGCCTGACTTAGTTACCACAGTCTAACTGTAGTGCTTTTTTTTTTGATTGAGAGTGCTGGTGGATGTTAGCTTTATTCTACCAATCACACCGGACCATGTGTGACCACGGCACAGTTGTATGCCCCTTCCTTTTATATTTACTAGCAAGAGTGTGATAAGCACCTATGCCACGGGAAGCAGAGTCCATTAAATGAGCCATTTGTCCTTCCCCAGCCAATGCTATCACTGAATATGGGCTCTTGCTCTTGTAGCTCCCCTGCTGGTTTGTCTTTGCTGGCAGGCTTAAGCCTTGGGCATGTTAGCAAACCACCTTTTGTTGTTCAATGGACTAACTCTCCAATAGCAACATGGTGCCGTGTGTGTGGGAAGTAGCATATCTCATGGCGGCTTCCTGACTATCAGCTTGCTCTGATTATTATAAAGAGCCAAGTCCTGCTTTCACATGCAGTGGCATCAGATCCTGCTTTTTCTCTGGTTCCCAAGTTTGCTTTGTACAAAAATGGTTCAATAGGGGAGACAGCAATGACTTGAGTCAGTATGTCAGCCGAGGACCTACTTATCAGAAGAGTACCTCAGAGTCTGTGATTTGTATATAATATTGTGATATTAACAGTGACATATTTGTAGTGGCCAAGCTGTTGGGCTAACCACATGCTTTTTAAAGATAACTGGGTTATCAGCCACTTGCAAATGTATGTAATCCCCAGTAGTTTTAATAGCTTCTGTCGCTTGTATTCCTCCACTTATAGGTTTCAACAGTTTCACACTTTAATGTGGTCATTGTCCTGCACCTGTCTATTGTATAATGGTTTCATTTTCACACACAAAACCTCCTCAGGGATTCAAGGGGACCCAGATCTGGAGAGGTGTTTTCTCTGCAAATTGAATCTATGAATATGTTGAGGGGCATTATAAATATATGAGCTTGACAAGAACATTTCAATTCAAGCAACCACATCATTACTGCTTTTTGAAAAAAATCTACCTGTAACAAAAGTCACTTGTCGTCTGATTTTGTCCAATATGTAAATTCTAACAGCACACACTCACATCATGTTGCGAATGCCTTGAAGTTTTGTACCAATTCATTAGTAATTCTGATTAGGATTCTGTATATTTTCTGAATAACAGAAGGTTCAGTGCTTCTGTTGTTTTCATTCATTTGTTCATCCGGCTGAATCTCTGAGGACTCGATGCCATCTTACGGCCATCTCCTCTCCAGCTGGTCCACAGGTGGCTAAGTACACTTTGCTCTTATTTGTCTGGCCCGCCTGTTCAATATTAGCCTCCTCTCCATCTAGGAACAGCCCCTGATATTGTTATGAGAGGGAACATAGAATCAAGAAGAGCGAAAAGGCATTTGGCTGGCATTTTCCACCTTGGCTAAACCCAGTTCCTGGTCCCTGGGCCAGACTGTTTTGTTTCTGTTTGAGCATTGATGATGACACAGTTCCAGGTCTCCACCTGTGTCCTCCTCCTCTGATCAGTGAGGTGGCCATGCTGAGAAGGGATAAGCAACAGCAGGAGGCTCTCATCTCTCCCTCGTCTTTCTGCACTGATAAGCATACAGAGATTATCAGGATTGCAAGGTGTTAGAATCTCAGTCTTTTATGCTTGACCTAAGATCAATGTACATTTGTCTGTTTGACTCAAGTACTTTAGCTCTGGCCATGCATACTAAAAGTTTTATTTTGGTATGAAATAAAGAAACCCTTTAATCTACGAATCACTTTGTGAATGTTTACAGGATATGCTTAAAGGTTTTGGGCTTATCAGTGTTATTTTTGCCTGTATTAACATTAGTATGAATACATGTTATTATAACTACTACATATACACATATTTTATACAGATCATCATGTGCTTATTCTTTTTTTGACTTGGACATTTTCCCATTAATACATGTGGGACATGCTGATATTTGAGTTTTAGGCTGGAGATCCATTCCCAAAACAAAAGCCCTCATTTTGGGATTTATGGAGGAACACAAATATGTTTAAAAATGATGAGTCTTGGTTAGGAACAGATTATTATACTCCTGCTGTACTACATTACTGTAATACTTAAGAGTATGCATGTAAACCTGAATATTAGTGCAATATATTTCTTTTTTAACAGCTTAGTAGGAAATTTGTCTTATTTGGAGTGAGGGTGAAATATTTTGTGCGTGTAAATGTAGTGAGTGTGACTTGTAGCGTCTCCTTCTCCTCCCTCCTAAGCCTCAGACACAGTCTCAGAGTCCCGCTCCCCAGTCTCAGGCTGACTACACATGATAAGCAGTCTGCGCTGCTCCTGCCACTTGGGTTCAATGCTGGAAGCAACGTTCAACCCCTATTTGTCATTATGTAATTTATATAATTTATAGACAATAACTGTTAAATTCATGCAGAAGAGCAGCCAATACACACTCATTTCCATAAATTATATGATATGCGACTGTTTCTTCTTTGTGAGTATTAATTTGACTATAGGCTTGCTTTGAAAGGGCAAACAGAGCAAGCAAACAAGGTTTACGTTCACATCATTTAAACTTAATGCAGCGGGATGTGGTATTCTCATTGCCCATTGCTGTTTCTGACTCTAAAATGTGATGGCTGTCCTAAAATATATGTGCATTCTGACCTTTATAAGTGTTCCCATGGGAGAAATGATATACAAGAATAATTCATAAAATGGCTGTATCTCAGAGCCAAATATACAATATAACCTTAATAATCAGAAATGTCCTATTTAATGTTCATATTTTTTTCAAATAAGCATCACTTGCTACTTGCAGGGATCCTCTAGCTGTGTTTGCAGCTCTTAGCTTGCTTTCTTACTGCCTTGCTAGCAAACCGCAATTATTTACAAAATACAAAAATGCAGTTTTTAAATACTTTAATCAGCAAATGTTGACGGTGCACGAAATGCACGACACTCATCACCTCAGTTATTTGACATGAGCACAGAGAGTAAAGCAGCATTCAGTGGGACAGATAATCTGTTATCTGTTCAAATTCAAATCATGATTTCCATTAGTCATATAAAGCATCCAGTATTAAAGAGAATGCACAGTAAAAGGCCGTACATGGGTGGATAGATGGACCAGAGGGTGCAGAAAAAGATGGAGGCACGGCATGGTCCTGGGGGGGGGGGGGTTGATGGGGACTACCTGGTCCAAATAATAGGGAAGGCCAGCTGGGGCTTTTGGCAAACACATTTAGAACCCGGTGACAGACCCTGAGCCCCTGAACTAATCCTGTTGCAGGTGATTATGTGGAGACAATTTGAGAAATAGGCGGAAGACTACACCCCCTGCTCCCTTCCCCTATATGTCCTGTATACTGCTGTGCTTTGTCAGGGCAAATATATATTTGAACACAAATGAGGCATGAAATCTTAAAATATTCAGTCAAACAAGTTTTTAATTGAAAATTATTATTTGACAAAAAAACATTATCAATATTAATCTTCATGGCCAATGTCAAAGTGCAAACATATGTTATTAAGTCTTTCTATCGTCATGGCCAGATCATTATTCCATATAACTGTGATAAATATGTATCATCCAATATTTCCATTGGATTGGAAGCATTAAATGCACATGCTTTTCAAGGCTGCTATTTTTATCCATGCACCCACACACTGAAATCATCACATGCCATGTCAATCCATGTCTGTTCAAATTAGGCAATCAAGGGAGGACTGAAGGAGTTGCATTTTTTTGAGCTTTAGTCAGGAACGACTGACCTACTTTAGGTCAAAAGGACTTCCAATTGTAGTATGATGACTTTAAACACTTCCATCTACATTTATTTTGATGGCAGCAACATGCTCGTCACTGTCTAGCTTGGCCTCTGCATTCTCGACTGTTGTACAAACCAAACTGTACTATACAGACCCCTGGGAAAAAAACATTATAGTGACCCATCACTATGGGGAAAACAGGAACTGGTACTGCAAATCGGTGTATATACATACATACAAGATGATGCAGCTCTTTCCAACAGTGCACACATATACGCTTTCAGTCTCAAGCTTTATAAAGTTTGGGATGGCTATTATAAGCAATTACCACAAACTATGGAGTTGATATTTTTGTAAGGGGTGAAGTTATTTTCAACAAAATCAACGCGTGCCATCTTAGCCCCATGGGGGTCTAAAATTATTTCCTTTCAGTTTTACCTAAAGATATTCAAAAGACAAACGACAGAATGATCTTTCTTTTCTCTCTCCTGTTCTCTGTGAGTGGCAGGTACAGCCTGTGACAAACAGGGCTCGTAACATGCTCTAAATCTGTCAGGGCTGATTGCACTGGCCTCATTTGATGTTAACGGCTACACTGAGGGGAAAAAAAACATTCAGACGCCACGCCTAGTTGATGATGAGATTATTATGTGATTAAAGATTAAATCTATTTGACCTCCAACAGCCATATGGGCTTTCACTGGCGTGGTGCAGTAACAGTTTCCATAGGGTCAGAATCCTTTAGTGGATTATAAATACTATATGTGCAGTGTAGAGTGTGTTCCCGTGCACACACTTGCTGATGGGACAAAAAGTCGCGGATATGATGGATTCATGATCATTACAGATTCATGTTATGTCTACTGAAGGCTTTATTATTTATTCTGACGGCTGAATAAAGTGATTTTCTGCTTTGAGTTGTATTTTCTTAATGACTTTTACAAACGGCAAAAGTGTTAAGACGTTATCTTCCCACTTATCTTTTTTTCATTCCATTACGTTTATCCTCAAACACGTCTCAGGTTCCCACGTGGTTAATTGAACATCACATAACTTTCTACATTGTTACTTTATGTTAAGTAGTGAATGAAATCAAGGCAGCATTAACGTTCATCCAGAAACTGTAAGGCAGAGAAAACACACTTATATCATGGATTGTACAGTTTAGTTTTCTCTTAATTTTCTTCCCCTTTTCATTTTTATTTTACCTTATTTATTCATTTTCTTATTGAGCATTAACACTATTGCAGAAACTCATTATTATTCAGACTTCAGCAGGATGATATTAACTTAGAAACTTTGCTAAACATTACTTTGTCAGCTGTATTGGGGAAGAAATATCCACCATAGGAATATATGAAACTTTAATGTCTGGTTAGTTTGGCATAATATGTTATTTCTTGGGTACATCAAATTTATCACCTAAAATAAAAAAAACAAAGACTGAGTGGTTTGTATTTATCTGTCCCAAGAAATCCAATCCATGTTCTGGATTGAATTGTATCCAATCAGCTTTGAATCATATTGCATCATTACACGTGTCATCTTTGTGTTGGATCATGGATTGTATCAACTGTGCAACCAAATCCTCTGAGTGGTTGACTTATTGGTGGAAATGTGACAAACACCCTATCTCAGATTTTCCTTCCACCACAGATTGGCATAAATCCATCCTGTAAATGTTCGGTAATCCTGCTGCCAAACAAAGAGACAGAGGAGAAAAACATAGCCTCCTTGGCAGAGGTAATACAATTACATGTGAAATCTGGAAGGAGAAGTGGGGTTTACTTGGTGAGGTCACTCCTTTTATGAACATAGAGCCAGACATCATCCTAAACATGCTCACAAGCAACTGTCACTCTATTCAGCAAATCATCTCCAGACCCCAGCAAACCAACACTTCCTGCAAACGCATTTTACTATCACTGCTAGTAGAAGATTTAGTTTGGTGATTGTTTGACATTGTTTTTTTTGGCACTTCCTCTCTTATCTTTCTTTCGTCTCGTCAGTCAAACCCTGTCTCTGGTCATGTTTCACTCAAACTGGTTAGTAGAAATATAACGTGATTCGAAGATGCACCAAATAAGATTTGACCAGAAATGCGCTCGAGAGTTTGTTCAGCCTGAAGGGACGAACGACATAATCCAAAAGGTTATTGTCCACAATCTGTTACATTTTGTGTCGGTTTCTTTCGTCTTTATAGTTCATAGTAATATAGATTTCCAATGCAGTTTTACATTCAGTGATATTCAGACAATACTTTGCCCATATTTTCTGCTTCATTGGGAAATTGGAGACATTCAGTCTCACTCCACCTGTAGTATTCAATGCTTTTTAGTGAAGAAGAAAGAGAAGAAGGTAAAATCCATTAGAGACATGGGGCTTGTCATAACAAGACGAAGTGAGAAACGTAAGGATTCATCTTAAAAGGATTCATCTTTGCCTGTAATGCATTCGGTCATTTTGCTTCACGAGGATTCTAAAATTAAAGCTTCATGTGACATCTCGTGAATTCGAGATTCATTTTGAGACATTTATTTCACTCTGTGCCTCGTTCTCTGTCTCCCGCTCTCCATCTTTCTCTTCCTGAGCCAAAGGGGTCAGTGATTAAATGATGTATTCGGTGGGATGCATCAGCCAGGTGGTTTACAACGCATCTGTTGTCGTGTGTTAGTTTTCCAGACACACAGCCTTACACACATGGCAAGCCTCCGATGCAGGAATGGTCTCAGCTGCTGTGTTCCCATTTATTTATTGTCATCTATTGGACATCTATTTGAACAGTTATTCACAGAACACAAACTGCTCTAATTGCTACAACCGCCACCAGCTTTCCAGACTCCCCTCTTTGACAGCCATCCATGATAATATGCTGCCGTAACGCTTGGAGTAAGACTTAACACGGCAGCATGCAGGTAAATCCCATGGCATGGAGTTAATTTCAGTCTTTTACGGGCAGCATAATGTTCCAAATTTGCCATGATGTTACCCTCTTCTTTTTATTATGAGGCCATGCAAGTCACATAAAAAAATCTAATTTGCAAAATGTGAGCAAAATCAATAACAACACAAGATCAAGTCAAGATATTATTTTTCCTCTGAGTCCATACACAGTAATTGTTTCTATCATTTAAAGCAGATACTATCTAGATCAATGCAATGTATAAAAATGACCTGCTCATAAAACTTTTTTTTTTTTTTTTAGATTACAGCATGTCTTGATAAATAAGCACTGAGAAGTCTTTTTAAATATATTCTGTACAAAACAGCCAGTGAAGGGCAATGTGTAATTAGCTGAGTATACAAGTACAGTTAACCCATAAAGACATTCCTCTATGTTATTGACGAATGAATTGCAATAATGGTATTGGACTTTCACTGGGATATATTTCATATACTTTCCTCCTACTGATTTTGATATTAAACCCACCAGGCTGAAGAAAGAAGATTTAATGGAGAACCACATGAAAGAACAAAGCAAATCTTTGTAGCTACTGTACCTGGTGTAAATCTAGTTTTAAATCCTTTGAGTATACGAATATGGCAATTTTTCATAGCACATAACTGTTGCATTTTATAAATGCTATATGTTAAATGCTATTTTATAAATGCTATATGTGCTCGGAATCCAGAGGGTATAACCTTTACATTTTTTCCTTGCCCTAATAACTGGCAACATAATGGTGGAGATGCTCCCAGTTTCAGCTCTGTGTATCTCTAAGCGTGCAGCTGCCGCCGCCCTGCAAGCTCCCAATAATCCTGCATTCTGGCAGAGCAATACAGCCTAAAATAATGGGCAGCACATTATCTTAGCTAACAACATATTTCCTTGTCAAGGGCAATTTGGCAATAGGCTTGATGTTAAGGGACTCATAATCATTCAAATAGCATCAACTAAACACCCTCTTTTGCACGCACGCACGCACGCACACGCAGACGCACATGCACACACGCACACTACCGACAACAGTGTGGTCTGTGATTGATTAGCACAGTGGCACTGGTACAATAGCTCGGAGGTGGTGCAATCTGTAAATAGAAGGTTTGTAGAAAGAGCAACGCAAGCCAAGAATTTTGATCAGCTGCAAGAAAAACTGTTCTGGATGGTGTTCAAGCACATAAACACAATCGTCAGAAGTTAAAAAAAGAACTTTTCTTTCCCTCTCTACGCACAAGCAAGTACAATGTCTACAGTATGTGTTGTTTTGGAAAGGCATCAGATTTTATTGATTCCCATATCAATGCTGTACTGATTCACTTCTTGCTTATTGAAACTCATTATAGACTCTGATAGTTACCCATAATTTTTATGAATACCTTTAAGTTGGTACATTGCCACGTCAGTGATGGAGGAGCAGCAACAGTTTTCACCAGGCTGTAAGAAACAGAAGGCAAATTGGTGTCATATGGTGCCATTATTTTTACAATATATAGCTTTTCTGTAAAAAAAAAACCCACACACCATTACTTTTGCATTGTTTAAGTGAACTCACACTTATTTGACCCATTTGCTTGAGGCAGACAAGTACACACAATAAACATCTTCTTTTTTTTTCTCGGGCAGATAGAAAATGCTTACTCACTGTCGATGAATTTACAAATTAGTACAAATCCATTAGGCCACTCAGGAAACAGTTATGATTAAATTAATACAATCACTAACTCAGATCTTAGAGGAGTCATTTGCTATGATGCTTTTACAAATTGTTTGTACCATGTTAATGCGTTCGCAGGAGCACACATGCAGTATGACTCACATCCTGCTAGAGGTTTAACACTACAAACTGTTAACACTGAGAAATGTAGCAAGGCATCGCCAAAGGCAGTGAAGAGTAATGCTTCTAGCAAACATGTATGTAAATTATGTGGAATTTAAAATACATACAAAAGATTTAACTCACTTATTATACCTCAATAATACACACTATGTATATGATTGTTCCAATTGTCATTGTCATTCATTGTCACTCACAACAAAATGAATACAACATAATGTAATCACAATGGGTTTGTTTACCAGCAAACTCTACAAGGGCCCTATAAATATTAGATGATATGCATCCACTTACATACCATCATTAATCAGTTTCTTACATTTTCTGGCAGAAAATATCACCTCTCCAAGTCCTACTGAAGAGTGACACATCTATTCAGGTGACAGGCGAATACATTTGTTTTTCGACCCAAAGATTTAACACATGGCATCACAGCTTTTCTACCAATACAACAAATCCACATCCCTGGTCCTTGTCAACTGAATAGAAAAACCCCAACAAATTACGGGAGGCGATATTGTTAAAAAAAAAATAAAATAAAAAAAAATGTCAAGAAAACAGCCTCTACTGTCCAGCATGAGCAATTTCCCTTATCTGATTTTAATATTTGGCACAATTTGACAGATAATGCAAATTTCTAAATCTGGTCCATGCAATACATTCCTTGAGCAATGTGCGTGGCAACTCATGTGATTTCACATAAAACTGCTTGGACAAGTGGAAAATCACATCTCTTCTCCCAGCGATTCCCTCCCCTCCCCTCAGTCATCCACCATTAGGCCTGCACAGTAGCGAAACCTGTTGGCAGTCTGAGCCATGCTGCTACCTGCTGAAATGTAACTAAGACAAAGCTCCTTTATCTGCCCTGCTAGTCTGCTGTCCTCAGCACACAATTTACTATTCAGTCATTTAACAGATGCTCTTATCCAGACAGAGACATAATAAGTGCATTCAAATGTGGAGGTGGCCTCATATTTCCTGCGTGTGCTCCCAACTTTGTCGAATGTGAAGGACGCGGGGCACTGGTGCTGGTGGAGGTCACAGGAGAGCTGTCTGGATGGCAGACGGTAGAGATGACTTACTTTATGACTCCCACTTTGAATTCCTCTCCCTCCTTGTCACTCTGCCTCTCTCACCCTTATTCTAGCTGGATTTCTCATTTCCTATGTTTTTTCTGCACGCCACATTACATCTTGAAGGTGAATCCCATAAATACTGAAATTACTTTGCAGGATAAATTACTCAGGGAGGCATTTTTTAGGCCTGATTACCATTGCATGGCGTCCCGAGACTTATTCTGCACCAGTGGAAATTCTTACCGCAAATGCATACATTCAGACAAGGCTAACCATCTATTTTCTTTAAGGAAAAATATCTACTTGAAACAAAGGACAAATGAAGGAAC
Organism: Hippoglossus stenolepis; assembly: GCF_022539355.2. Taxonomy (NCBI): domain Eukaryota; kingdom Metazoa; phylum Chordata; class Actinopteri; order Pleuronectiformes; family Pleuronectidae; genus Hippoglossus; species Hippoglossus stenolepis. Next base: position 19,683,844 of record NC_061489.1, on the reverse strand, counting down.
TGAAAATGTGCCGATTTACTTAATCCCTTTGAAATGTATATCATTTCCAGATTTGTTCCCCACGTCTCACGTTATAATTCCGTCTCAATTTTTTTATCTCGGAAAACAGGCCTGGAAAATTAATCTCCTGAAGCCTCTTGACAGGGTCATGTCCAGACCCACCGACTTTCTCAGCAGGTGCTCGTTTTGTGCCTGCATGCAACTGTGTGTGCGGTGTAAGTGTGACCATGCACACTTTAAGTGTCTCTGTGTTAAACACAGTTAGTTTTCAGTAAAGCTTTTCACAGTCAGCATTTCAGTTTACTCTGCTTTTAACTGAAAATGGCCTTTACATCTTTTCAGTGGAAGTTGCATTAATGGTTTAAAAATTGCCTGATTTAATATCATTTAGGTGGTGAAGCATTAAATCTTACATTATGTTAATAACAAGATATTATTACACACTCACTGATTTTTTTTAATGCAACCTGGAGACTTTTCACCAGCAAAATGCTTTGCACTAAAAGAGGTATTGTTTACTTAAGGTCAGTTTGATGGTACCAACCTCTGGTGTATTGTTAAAATATTAATAATAATAATACTATTTTAACAATCATTACAGTTTAATGTTACAAATTATCTTGGGTAGACTTCTGACTTTATAGAAGCTGTCGCCAAAGCAAGCAACTGCCAAGGTTGTTGTCTGAATGAAGCTTTGCCACTTTGCTAAAAATATCCTTTATCCTTTGCCTTCCTTCTACAACTGGACGCACATGACAACCACATTGTGTCTGTGTGCGGGTCAATTGAGATTGTAAGAAGAAGAATATCATGGCTACAATGACAAAAATAGAGTTTCAGTTTTATATTCGAGTTGGAACAGAGTTTGAGGAAACTGGTGAAGAGGTAACGCACCACAATGTAACATGCACTAACAATGTTTCTGTGTCACTTCTCATTTTAGTGTTAGGACATGGCAGGTACAGGCCTGATAGCTGAAATATCTGGTGTTCATTAGGCCATCGTCTACTGCTGAGTTGAAAATGTAAGTGGGTGGGTCCCTTTAGGATCGCTTAAAAATTCCGAAAAATGTTCTGAATCCAGAAAACATTTGAAAATGTCTTTCAGTCTCAACAGCTTTCAACACTTGATAATTGCTGGTTATTTTGTCCTCTTGTGAAGGACATATTTTACCTATTTCCCCTCTGAAACATCAGCATGTCAGTAGTGTGTCATGACATATTTTATAGCAAATGTTCAAATTAATCTTGTGGAAAGAAGGAAAATTACTGACTTGAAGCACAGATGCGATAAAATCAGGGTGAACATTTCTGTCCTCCCTCGCTTGTCATCAGTCAGTGATTATTTTATGATTTAGTTCAAGAAATTAGTTGAGCCCGTGCAAATCAAAAGGACTGTTGGACTGGTTTTGGGCAAAGCCCTCGTAACCCACACACAACACACAGCCACCGACACCACCCCCTACACACAGCCTCTCCCCCCTACATGCCAGCACTGAGCAGTGCTTTTGACATACAGAGGAAAGAAGGGCCAAGCAGCAACTAGAGCAGCGGGGGCACAACCTGTCAGGGAACTCTGCTGCCAAGCCTCAAATAACATTTGGAGGTAGCCTTGACTGAAAGTCACTTTCAAAGTTTATCCCAGCATTGCAGAGACCCATATCCAGATGAGCTGTGTACAATAAAACTTCTAGACTTCTTTTTTAGGCATTTTCTGCTTTCATTTGTGCAGTGTTGTTATACTCAGTGAATTGCTGCTAGTTCTACATGTCACTTAGTAAATGACTGCATTGCAATCTGTGAGTAACGTTGAAAAGGGGTTAATAATAATATAATTATTATATTATTTGTTAGTTATCAGTAGTCACCACTCACGTCGTAGTGAGCAAATCACATGATATGGTTCAAGATGTCACAGGAAAAGAAATCCATGTGGAGCGCTCTTTCAACTTCAGTCAAAAGAGTACATTTGAAACGGCAAGTTTTTGTTTGATGTTTCCAAATAAAAATGGAGATATGATAATATAAACGTTATGTATAAGAGATATACACTTGTTTGTCTTTGGGCTCGATATGTTGATATACTATGTAAAAGTGTCAAAATAATATCTTGGTCATATAGGAAATGTAGATACCAAACAAACGGCAAGATGACATTTTTAATATGGTTTATAAAGGCAACCTCACAAACATTAAAAACGGTCAAAGTAGCGCAGGACTCCTGTGAGTTAAAGGCAAGTAAAGCAGATAACAGGAGGGTTTGGTCTGTAGCTTAATTTCAATCCTCAGCTTTGTGATCTGTGCCTGATTAACTGAGACAGGAAGATATTGAACAAGTAAGGATTGTGCTATCCACCATTTCACCTGTATAAATAAAATGCCAAAGCCCAGAAGCAAATGACTGTTTCATTCATTTAACAAATCAATTAGTGCCGTTATTTATACTCAAAGGTCTATGTCCGCAATTACCTGGTTTTTATTTAAGTTAAGTTGGTTGGGATTTAATTATTTTGCTGCATTTAACTAATTTTAAACATAATATATCTTTCTGCGTTCACAGTTTGGACGTCCCACATTAGGGTTGATCAAATGTGCAAATCACTGCCTTTGTGACGCGTTTTCTTTCCCTGTTCCCTCACTGGGAGAACGTGAGGAGAGTCTCTCTGATTTCAGTTGTAATTGCAATGGCCATAAAACCACCAGCAAGTCATAAATCAACCTCAGTTCGCTGGAGGTTTGATTGAATTTCATCATTTCCTTCAGTCGTCGAGGTTCTCGAGGTCGATAAGCCTGATATTTGTGTGACGGTGTTAGTCAAATGACTGGTGATATGAAAAAGGGGCATGAACTACAATCCTTTAGTTCCTCCAGTCTGAGTGTACTGTCCTTTATATTACAAAACACTAAATACCAGAGAAAAACAATAAATGTATAACAGAAGAAACATTGGGACAATATCCCAAGAAGCTGTGATATGTAACGGAGAAATAAACATGTCATAAATTACAAAGTGTTTCACAGATATGTGTTGAATATCAATATATCAACCTGCCACGTTAACACAAACAATTTCTCCATTAACTCGGAGCGGAGTATATTTTTACATCACAGCTGAGCCTTTAAAGTAAACACAGGGAGTGTTTCATTTATAGCTGAATTTGCTTTGCAGATTTTCTTACACCACTAATGTTCTCACCTTCCACTGAGATAGAGTAGAGGTGTGATAATATTCAACATCGCCCCTGCCGATATGATTACAATACAAGTTTTTGTGTCATTACATCGACAAGACGGATGAAGTTTTTGCAAATGTTGAATGCAATATCATAGAATTGATTAGTTTCACCACAACAAATATTTGTGATGTCCTCTTTCTTCCTTTCATAAACTTACATTGTCCAACATAAGACTGAGGTGTGGAAAGAGCAAACTAAAATTAAATCATAAGAAACACAGTCTCCTCTCTCATCTTAAATTTTTCACCGTCACATCAGAGCAATGTCGCACTCATCATCCTCTTAATTAGCTGTCAGAATATGGCCAAGAGGAGTTCCAGAAAAGATGCTTCCCTTGACGCATGGAGAAAATGGAAAGGGTGGTTTCTAGGATATTTCACTAGTGTTTTCCTTTATAGCCTCTTTTAAGGCCACGGCCCTCTTGGGTGCGAGCTGAATCTAACTGGAGATGGAGGAGGCGAAAAGGTGACGCTTCGCCCGACACACAATACATCATATGTGACAGATGTCTGCCCATGTCCCAGTGCCAATAGTCTCTTCCTAAGTTAGTAGTTGCTCTCGCTGCCACACCACAGCATACGAGGAGGCACCATGTGTGTTTCTCAAAGCTTTGATAAGAGTGATTTAGATCGTGGCAGATGTAATTTACCTACATCTCAAGGTTGTCAATGGGCAAAGATTTAGTAATATTTTATTAAATGACTCAATTAGCTTGTGTGTCTGCATAAGGATACAGAGCAGTCAGGCATCTGTTCTTCTGTTAAATGTTTCTAATGCAGATGTGATATTAACGTTTCACTATATGTGGAGTTATCAATTCCTTTTAAAGTATCCAAAATGTAATTCTGCACTTATGTAGACAATCATACTGAAAACAACAGTGTTTCAGTGAAGTTATCAGTATAAAAGAACAGATTTTCGTCCTCAGTCGACATTTTCTAAGGTCTCAAATGATTCCATTTTCATATTTGATTAAGACATATAGCATGAAGTTTATACCCTGGTATTTTGAGGACATGCTGTTCACTGTACTGCATAAATGGAACTATTCAGTGACATTAGCCAAGAATTGAATAAGGAAATGACATTTTCAAGCAATTCAAACGGTAACTTGCATTTAAGTGGATTGTCTCTTTCCTGGTATGCGTTTCATATAGGATGTCTGTCTTTACTCATGTATAGTGTCTCCCTCTTTCTCAAGGGGCTTGAGTCTCTATCCCATTGTACCTCTGTTTTCTACTTTCTGTCTCACTCTGGTCTCTTCATCTCTCAGAGCGTTGAACAAATATGATTGAACACGACCCCGGTATATTATTCTACTGTATAATGTTATGCTTTCTTGGCTGTTATCATGGTCAAATTATCTTTACTTTCCTTCTTTAGCAATCTGCTACTCTCATTACCTAAAGGCAACCGTTTGATGGTCACTCTTAATTGAGCTGTACCTTTAGACCATTCATTTAGGTGTGTTGCACACAGGGCTGATCGCGGAATATTCAATTCATCCGAGGCCCCTGAGTCGAGTTGAGATTCTCGGAGTCTGGTTTCTTTTTTTGTCAGTTTGCAGCTTGTGGGGACATTTTGGTCTCAGCATTAGCTCAGCGATAACTTGCCTTGTTCACGTAAACATTATTATGACACTTTCAGACAGAATTTCCCTCTGAACTCAAACAGTGCATTGCTAGATTCTTGTCCGTATGAAAAAAGAAACACAAATGAGACACATTGCATATATGATTAAGTTACGTGATATAAAGCATTAAATGGCTTATTTAACCACTCAATTGAATTCTAATTAAGTGTAATAAAGCTCATAGCCTCTACATGTAGAGTTGGCATGTTCCCTGCATCTTTTTTTTACCCAAGGATGTAGAGGGGAGTTCTTGTGCAGGTGCAGGAAATCACATTTCTGAAGAGTCTCTCCATTACTGGGTTCAGCCCATTTTTTCTGCCTCATTTACAGCCTGATTGGAGTTTGGGCAGAGGCAGAAGCCAGCCTCTAATTGTCTCTCATAATGAATTAGTGTAATAATTAGTAACAAGGCTAACCTTCTTGTTGCACAAAGCAGGAGTATGTGCCCCTCTACTTTTTGAGGTATTTGTATAGTGTGTGTGTGTGTGTGTGTGTGTGTGTGTGTGTGTGTGTGTGTGTGTGTGTGTGTGTGTGTGTGTGTGTGTGTGTGTGTGTGTGTGTGTGTGTGTGTGTGTGTGTGTGTGTGTGTGTGTGTGGAAAGTATTCTTGTGCCCAGTGCTTGTGCATAATTTTCTGTTTCATCAGTAATCGTTGCTAATGAGATGTCTGGTACTCTATGTGCCATCGGATTTAGCACTTCTGCATATTCTACCCTGAAGTTCTCCTTTCAGAACATTTGGCTCCTTTTACCTATTAACACCAATGTATGTCCCCTAAACTGAGCAAGATGTGCTTTCATTGCTCATTGGCTTTTAGCAGTGAGTTGCTACACCTCAAACTGGGGCTGGGCAATTAACCAAAAATGTATCGAAACCGACATTTATAACCTCGAACTGACCTAGTTTGGTCATGTCAGTTAATTCAGTTAATACTTTCCCCAATGCGTGCACTCAGGAACTGTCGGGTTTCTGCTACAGTACTTGTCCGTATATACCCTGTTGCATGTCTTCCCTCTTCACCTGCTGATCTGCCCTCACATTACACGTTAACAATAAACACCAACATTAATCAGAAGTTATTAGGACACGTAGGCTGCAGGACTTGAAGTTTACCTTGTGTTGGTTTGATCCACTCTTAAGTTTAGTAAGTTTAGGAGACACGTATTTAAACTTTAAAAATTCAAACATTTTGTGTGCACGCAGTTCACACACAACAGGAAACCTAACGTGACACGCACAGCCAGGACATCAGGGTTAAAGTGACCGGAACGATCCAGATTCCTGATCCAACATAATGGATAATAGCTAAATAAACATGATCGTCAGTTTGTGTGAAGTAAGAAAGGGACGAGGAGACACACGCAGGAGTGACAATTCATTCAATTGTAATCAAGTTAAAAGTTTGAAATAATCGTGATATTGATTTGAAGTCATATCGCCCAGCCCTACCTCGATAAGCATTTTGTCTGACAATTGTGATATCATACTCAAGAGGCTTTTGATTGTGGTGACAGCAAGATCCTTGTCATCTCCCAGTAAATTTCATCTGAAATTATGCTAATTTGTAGCAAAAGATTTAATATTTCCATCAGTATGTGCATTTGAATCAGAACAGTACAGTGCATGCTTTGGAAATGTGGGTTGATACTGTTTAGTGAGGCACTGCCTCGGCAAAACACAGTTTGAATTTAAAGATGTGAATCTGAGGGTCAGTGCATCACGAGTTTGTTTAATACACAGAAGCTGATATATCATAACAGAGTAGCTCGCAAATAATATACATTGCCTGAATTCAAGGTTGTAGGCTGTACTTCTCTGAGATATATATGCTAAATATTTAAAGGTATTTATTTAGTATCATACATTTTAGATAGTGTTTGTGATATTATTGAGTATCAGAAATATCTTGTATTTTTGATATTTTAAATTAAAATATGTCTGATAGTAAATCAGAAGGTATAAGCTAATGTTACTACATTACACTGAAAATTGTAAGTTTCCTGTTGACCTGCATTTGGCCAAATCTATATTTTACTAATTAATATTAAACTAAAACCGACACAACAGTAGTTCTAATTAACTGAAACCTTTTGGTTTAAGGCAGCCGTCAACATTGAATTTAGTTCTCTCTGATTTGCCAAAAAAGGAAAATGAGACAAACAATTAAATCAGAAACCTTAAGAATGGGAATAATGAATCTGGAAGTTTTACCTCTGTTGGTATTGGCAAGATAATTTTTTTCAACATTCACAAAAACGTAAACTAAATGTTGTTGTTGTTGTTTGTAACCTGAGTTTAAACAAGTTCTAACAACTCCTGCTCATTTATGTTTGTCAGTCAGGTGACACTTTGTACAGCTGTCACTCCTCCAGCTTGCTTCATGTTGTAGCATATGGACAAACTGATATCGGCCAATGACACATGGAAGGAACTGAAGGCAATTTTATACTGTGCGATTACTCTCCAGCTGTGCGGTCTGCTGATTAAATCATATCCTTGTTCTGTTCATATAAAAACAGTCATCCTAACTCTGAAATATATATATTTATATATCAATGGTGTAAGAGGTAGTCATGGTCACTTATTAATATTTGATAAAACTACATTTGACAAAATGGATGGGTTTTTCTAGGAAAATACATCACTATAGCTTTATAATAAATTCTGCCTTTGTGAAGCTGTAAGTTATAAGTTATGGTGTTGATCACAACTGTTAATTTGTTTTGAGCGATTTAATGCAAATGTTGTACGACTACTGTTGCCATAACAGTGACTTATCATTTGCTGTTGAAAATAAGACTCTCTCAATATGTAACTGGAAAAAAGTTGATGTTTAGTTTCACAGTTTAGTTTTGTAAAATACAGCAACAGCATTTTAGATGATAAAACTATTTCAACACCTGATTATACAAGTTTAAAATGAATAAGATTGTGTTAGTACAATACATTTTTTATTGCAGAAAAAGTTCACAAGTATGTTTATAATACACATCTTACAGTAGGTGTGTTACATGTGATAATTAATAGTAAGAGAAGGACACACACACACACACACTAGTTTTATAAATATAATAATGATGGGGTAAAGACTCAATCACATATCCATATAATACAGTAGTATCAAGAGGATAGAAGAATATGAGATGGACTGCCGCTTGGCGACATCATCCGGTCTTGTAAGAATGCTTTTTACTTAACAGTCGTATATGTGGGTTTGAATCTATTTCACTTCTCATTCATTATCTCAATTCCACGCGTGGCACATACATGTTTTGCTGATGGAGCAGAGCATCATCTGTTTGTTTTGTGTGTGTGACCTCCTTCCTCCTCCAGCGCCGTTAAGTGCCTACACAGAATGATTTTGTTTTGTTCCCTCTCTTTCAACTCTTGCCTGTTCATTGATACAGCTCCAGCCTTTTTAAAATGATTGAACAAAGAAAAACACCTGACACATTCTGACTGACAAAGAATAACCTGCAGTTCACATTATTTTACTTCACTTACTTACGTTTAGCTTCCAGATACACATTCAACGCTTGCTCTGGCCTCGGAGCCACAGAGTGAACCTCGTGATTAACTGATCCGTCTTTCTTGAAACTGTGAACCTCACCCTCCGGTCAAGACCTTTCGTTTGAGACCTAAACAAATAGACCGTGGCTACAAATGGAGGACAAGATGTTCCTCTACAGGGTGGCTGGCCTCAGTCTGCATTATAAGGTGAGGACTTTAACAAGTAGGGAGGGCCTCCGTATTGAACTGCTACTCCTCCACAGAAACAGGAGCCAGAATGTGAAGTGCTCCAGACACCTGGTACGATTCCCTGCGATGCCTGTCTTTGGAGGGGCTCCAGGTGCAGATAGCACAGGGCATGAGCTGGAGGACTCTAGTGAGAAGAGATGCCCGGCTGCTGGTTTCAGTGTTGCATGACCATGACCATGTTTTTTTTTTTACTGGCTCTACACACTTTTCACAAAAAGATCAAGTTAAATTGCTCTTCCACTGGACAGAAAATGTAATTGAACAACAGCCAGCAAATAGAAAATCTCTCACAGATGTTAATATATATGTTTTTTAATCTTAGCTGCAATATACGGTTGTGTATGACAAGTGGGGATTTGATGACATGTTTATTTCCCCCCCTTGCCTTTTAGAATTCCAGATAATATATTAAAATACAAACGAATGGGGCTCAGGAGGTAGTGAGTCACCCACTGAATAGAATGTAAGTGGTTCAATCCCAGTCCCCCCCCCATTCTGCGTGCTGAAGTGTCTTTGGGCAAGATGCCCGCAGTGTCTGAAAGTGAAAGTACACATCCGTGAACTGTTTGAATGTATGTGTGAATACATACATGCATGGCAAAACTGTACCGTGAAGCCCTTTGAGTGGTCATCAAGAAGAGAAAGGTTCTGTATGAATACAGACCATTTACAAAATTGTAATTAGAAACCATTGAATTCTAATGATAATAGATGTCTCTAAAATGCATTACACAAACCTAGGTGAGTGTCACACAACCTTGGAGTAATCAACAGTGCCCAGGTAAACCCAGCCTGTCTTTTGATGGCGGAGTCATTTTATCACCCCGTGATTTCTTTATTAATTGCTACCTGCAGTTTATCATCAGGACAACAAAGAGATCGATGTCAACACTACAGTCAGAGCAGGTTAGTTATTACATGAATTAATGGCCTCACAGTAAGAACACTTTGCCAAGGCCAACATTAGAGAACAATGCAACCCTTCAGAGCCAGATCCACTGTGGATAAAATCATTCAAAGATCGAGATGATGAAACCAGCTGTGCTAACAGATGCTCAAGCAGAATCCTGTTTCTCAAGAAGGGGGGATTCAGTGTGGGGGAGACCAGAGGGAATCTGTTTGTGTGTGAGATAATTGCTATATCCTCCTGTCCAGCTCCTCAAAGTCTGAGCTGTCTTTAATACCATGATTACTTCATTTAATTTGATTATGTATCAATCAGTTCTTCACAATAAGAAGCTTATAAATTCCTATGACATTTATCAGGCGCATTGACTGTTACTTGTTCAGTATATTGCTGTGACATGATAGGGTTTTTATATATTTAATTTATGAAGTTTTTAATGTTTTATCTTTAATATTTATGTTGTTTTCTCTATGACTCCTAAGCCTTGTGCTTATGAAAGCCTTTCAAACCCCCGGAGAATAAACTGGGGAGAACAAGAGCTAAAATAAAACAAGTTTAAAAATCAAACACAAAACATTTTGGAAACATCAGTTTCTCAACAGACAGCAATACTTTTCCACATAGGGACCTGTGCTAGTGCATGACTTTAACAAACAGAAATATGTACATCTGCATTTAAGCACATTTTAGTTAAATGCTGAAATCAATGTTCAAATTGAATATCTTCTAGGGTTCACATTTTGATAAGCTTATAATTACTTACAATGATGTCTATACTCTGACAACATCTAGAGATGGTGATTTAAATGAACATTTTTGCCTTAATCATCATACAAATTACTTGCCTATAATGAAATCCACTTAATTGTTGTAAAACTAATCTGCATTTCCACTGGCACAGATGTGTAGATGAGAGGAATTCAAAATAGATCCATCTGGGCTAAAAGGTTTAAGCCTATTCTTTACTTCTGCCAGACAAAAACATGCATCCAGACATGAATCTACAGACACAAGCAGGCTGAACAGAGGCTATTCCCAGGGTGTGTTGTTTACTTGAGGTTGAGCTGCAGCAGCTGAGCTTTGTTCATAAAATTACTCAAAATAACCAATTACCCATCTTTTGCAGTGTATAGAACTATCTGAAAACCCCAGAGGATGCCTCTAGTCCTGACACTGACGGAAAAAACTCATGTCACAAAGTCTAAATATAGCTTGTTTTTATCCTTCCCCTTTTTCTTCTTACTTCCAGTGCTCCGTCTGATTTGGTCTGTGTCTTTATGTCTGTCAGTCACTACATCTGCCAGTCTGTTTTCATCTCTGCATATCTGTCAAATCAAAGGCAAACACATTATGTATGAACATTGGCTCTAATTGATGGAAGATGGGGTATAAGCATACACACAATAAAGCAATACAGACCCACACAACAATGACATGATACACAACTCAGTGATTCATAGATGAAAAAAAGGAAAAAAGTTGAGCTTGAATGAGCCCCTGGGTGGAATTATTCTACTACCACAGCTCTGTTACATTTTTTAAATTTTACATGTGACTAGGTGAGACAGTGATTCATCATGAACATTCGAAGGATGGCTGGGCCTAAACATGGGGGCGGATCAAACACTGATCAAGTCAGGCATGTGCAGGTGTATGTCTGTTATTGTGCCTGTTTTTTTAGTGTCTGAGGGGGCATCTGTTTCCAAATGTGTTTGCCATCTGCAAGAGCCAGTATAATCTTTTTTTAAATGAGAAGGAAGTGTAAAAAAGTAGATTTAGACTCTCGAGCAGTTGTCAATAAAATATACATTTTATTTGTAGCATAAAAATCTGTGATGGTTTCCTGTAGGTAAGGTCTAATAAACAACACAGCATTTATCTTTTGCAATGTGTTTAAAAATAAAGTTGAATTGGATCATATTTTCAACAAACTTTGTCAATGTAATTGATTCGGCACATACTGTATGTGTCACTGTGACCATGTGACTTTTTGAGGGACTAGTAACATAACTGCTAATTTTATTGACAGTATTACTTATTATTTTTAATTGTGTAAATAATAGACATACACCCCTGTGTCGGAATCTGTTCACCCGATGTAAAAATGCATTTTAATTATTAATATCAACCTGTAGTGTGACTAAATATTCTACCACATTGTACACAGAGGTAATATATTTGCATATCTCCAAGCCAATAATTTTTTTTTATCATTTATTGAATTTTAATTAGTTACAGATGGATTTTTTAAAAACCTTTTGGTCCCATGGTTTATATTTGATTATTTCTCAAAGGCTTTGTTGGTTTAGATGAAGTAAGAGACAGTTTAAACTAGAGCTGAAATTATTAATTTTCGGATGACCGATTTTTTTTAATTAAGTACCAAATATAATCACTGTTTAAGTCATTAACCAAATATGTATCTGGTTCCCAATGCAATAACCTTATGTTTTACTTCATTCTGAAAGGCTGTAAATGTTATAATCTTATTTATGGCACTTTTGGCTCTCGGAAATGGTGAAGGGAATTTCACTGCTTTCTAACACCCAGCATACTAACCGAACCAAATATTTAGTCCATTGAATTATAGAGAAAATAACCGGTTGTTGCAGTGCTAGTTATAACCTACAAAGAAAGTAACATTTTCCATGTGACAGCAGGGAGCAGATTAAATTCACAGACATGCAGATAATTTCATCATAAATTGTGATTTATTCAAGCAGAGAAAATGGCCTAAAAGCTACGTCTAATAGCGGGGAGAAGTTTTCAAAGTAATAAAAAGAGGAATCCTCACAATGATAGAAATGAAACAGTTTTGTCATTTCTAGAAAGCCATGGGAGAATAACATGAATTAACAAACTTCACGTCTAACGCTCCCAGTAGACTTTAAGGTAGCATCACATTTTTCAGTCTACATATCATGTAAATGTGATAGATGGCCCTGGAGAGGGAGGTGAGGGAATTAAGGGAAACAGAGACATGCAGCATGTTGAAATTAAGATGAAAATTGGGACGAAACGCAGAAATGGGGTGGGTGGATTGGACATGGTGGTGATAGAATTCCACTGGGCAACCTTCTAATTAGTTCTGCTAGCCTGAGGCAGTGAATTGCCACTGGCCTTGTAGCATACAGAGTTCCTGCAAGACCTCGAACAGAATGATTGACCGCTCTGGCAAAGAAACTGATGATAGCTATCATAAGCATAGCACTTGCATTTAATTACCCTGGGGTTTACAATGCATGATAAATACCCACATGCATAAAGATCGATAATTGACATTCACAGTTTGGAATATTAACTATCAGACCTCCTTGCGAGCTTTTGTTTGATTCAGCATCACTAGGACACGTTTTTTTTCCTCCTGCAGATTTAACAATGCATCTTCCATACGGATCACTTACTCATTTCCATCTGTATATATATCAAGAGCATTTAGTGCAGCTGATACTCTGAAGGAGTATGTATGTACTACTAATGTTGGTGGTTTCACAATGTCACAGAAATGGATGTTTTACTTGTATGTGGTGATTTAGCTTCATGAGCAAGTAATCATTTCATTTCACTTTGGGAAGGAAAACAGGAATGTGACAGCTGACTTCCTTTGTGCTGCTCCTTAATTGGCCAGCAAGGGAAATCAGCCATTGAAATGGTGTCACAGTGAATGTGTGCTATCCCAATGAGCAAGTGATAAGGGGAACTTGTCAGGGGCCGGCATGAGCAGCATCTTTAAAAAAAGCGACTGTATTTTTTTTTTTGCTGGAGGAACAACTATGCAATTAAATGGATAGCATTGAGAGAAAGGATGAAAGAATATCATGCTTCACTATGCCTAACATCTAATTATCACAGGATGGGAATCGGGGATAATGATATAATGAAAATATTGGTGTGATGGGTGGTGTAAATTTTGATCCTGTCACTGGTTTCTCCCTTTTCAGTCAATACTACAATTATAACATCTGAGCAGAAATTACCTAGGACAATAATTTTGATCATACATACAATCAGAGAGGCCTAAGTGTTAGTTATCTTTAATGTGGATCTAACAAACGTGTGGTAAATGTCAAAGTTAGTTGCTTTAATTATCCAGATGATATGAATATACCCGGCATCACCCCAGACTCTTCCTCTCATTTGATACGGCCTCATTAATTCAGATTATATTCACACCTCTCAGTGTTGTTTTCACACATTCTTCTCCTTTTCTCTTTTACTGACAGGTCACACTAATGGACAGAAAAACTTCAAGGAATTCATGGTAGAATGGTGTAAGCACAGGCTTCCTTATTTTGAAATAGGTGTTGGTCTTTCTGAGCAGTTTTTTCTTTTAGGTTATTCCTGAATCCATGTTACAATGTAGGCTTCATTAAATACGCAAATAAAAGACTTTCAACATGAATCAATTTGTTAATTTCTATATCGGATACCAATTGGAAAATAAGTATGTAGTGCTTTTTTGCTTTAAGGAATTTAAGGAATAAAATAAGAATAATTCCGTTATATGCTTCAAATAATTCAATCCACTTTTGACCTCCTGTATCAACAACTGCATTCTGAAGCCAACTGGGCATGGGCATACACATTAGGTCATAAAATCACTTATCAAACAAATTTAATATCTGTTAATCCAGACAAATAACAGCAAAGGTTTTCACAAAGGCCACTGATTTGGTCCAAAATTTGGTTAGACTGAGTAGAGTGGGACTGGTCCAGCTATAGTCTCAGATACAGTCCTGGTTCTTCCCTTGTGGCTTATAGAGTTCTGATATTACAAAATATAGTTAAGTACTTCAGCACAAACATTTTCCTGTGTGACAATTTTAATGCAAGTTTAGGTTTTAAGAAGAAAATCTGTACCCACACACCGTTTTCATTGGCACATTTGCACACACCATTCCTAATCACTTATAGTGAGTCTGAAGTTCAGCGGCCTAATGTGTCTTTATTAAGGGTAATTAAGTTGTAGTGATAGCTGTGGTAAATGTGGGGGATCCAGACCTGATTGTCCACTAGTCTCTGTGTGAAGAGTTGATTATTTTGGGCACAGCACTGGATGAGGAGACACTGCACAAAACACACTAATCAGCTCTGGCCACATTCTCTAACTTTACTCTCATTAAAGTTGGCAAGTGACATTTAACTGCTACACCAGGGACCTCCCAATGCAAATAAATGGCAACTTTAGCATTAGAATTATAATGGCCTTCTTATTCTACTTTTAATGACCCAATCTAGTTTTCAAAGTCACCTCCTCAGGAAGAGGTAGGCTCGCCCGCTCCCTACAAACCTTCTTATTGGATAATAGGGAGCAAACGATGTCAACTTAACTGTAGCAGGATTCTCAGCGGCAAGTAGAGGGAGAGGCTAAAAGCTCAATCACTTACTTCAACTCCTCCACTCTTCCAAACGGGCTGTTCGTGGACCCATTTGGATATTTTCATGCTACATTTCATACAGGGGTCTTTCTAATCCCCAGGCCCCTAATGAGGAGGTAATGAAAAGTTAATCCACATAGCTCAACTCCACCTAGCCTGTAGCTAATGCTGCTTTTAACTCTGGCTCTCATTAACTTTTAAAACATGAGCCATTAACAACAGGTTGGTAGACTAACCATCGGCTGGCCTCGGCAGCACTCTGCTATCCAACTGCTCCCTGTGCCTGAACTTTAAAGCGCAATTAGGCGAGTAAGAGAAATTCTTGGTACACACCGACCCTCTAATTAAGTCTGGATTTTCTGGAGCTCAGCTGTCACTGTATTGATTCCTCCTCAGGATTCCTCTGCTCACGGAGGGGTCAGGTCGGACACTAAGCCCGAGAGGTGATGTCTGACTCTTTTTTTTTTTTTAATTGTTGCTGAGGATGCACCTGAGCACAGAGTAACTTAACAGTTGATTGTGAACTGTTGATTTCATTAATCATAAATTACAGCATTTTTAGAAACTGGAATTTCAAATACTTCTGTCTTACCTGCAGGTTCATTTTTACCTTTTTCACAGCAGCCAAACAGATTGATTTGTTGTGTACGCACTCCATTTTCATTAAGGAAATTATGAATGATTTAAGAGGATGATTAAAAATGAATCACATTCAACACACATCATAAGCTTTAGGGGAGGTCTGGTTGTCTGAAATAGACACTGCCACCTCCCACCTCTCCAAGAATTCAATGTTGCCTCCAATAAGGGCTGCGACTGTTGTCTCCCCGCCTATTTATGACAAGACTGGGTCATAAAACATGTCTGACTGAACCAACGATAAATAGTGATTTGATTACAGACGGTTAATGCAAGGGCAAACAAGTGAGTAAATTTTGAATTCCTGGAGCTTTCTTGACAGCTCTCAACGGATTACCAATTCATCATTTTTGTGCTGTGGTGACACACAGTTCTACAGCACTGTTGCTCTGGAGAATGAGAATGAGGTTAATCAATGTGGATCAGGCTAATTCATCTGTCCTCTGCCAGGCCACAGACCTATAAAATACGCACATAAACCGATCTGCGTGGATGAGATGGTTTGTTGCAATAAGTAAATGTTCACATTCCTCAAGGGACGTTGAGCCAGAAGAAACATGATGTCTTCCAGATGTTGAAAGAGTTGTTTCATAAATGTCATGTCCAAATGTTTACTTTCACATTAACACAGAAGGGAAGTACAATAACTTCCCGATATAATATATACATTATATTTATGCATTATACTCATGGTAGAAACTTTAGGCAAGTGAAAACAGAAATGTTATTGCATGCCTGGTATCTCCAAACACTCTAAGTTAATGATGGCATGCATATATATAAAAATATAAATCCACAGAGTCCACAAGCTGTCCACAACCAAGTTTATGGAAAAGAAATATCTGACTGTTGACACATTTATAAGGTTGTTTGTGATTCTGTCTCCTCTCATCCTGTCAGTTTTTCAGTGTCTGTCCACACTAATATGGATATTTTCCTCTGTGTTTGGGCCTCTTGTCCACACATATTTGACACTTTAAGTCTTTAATACAAGGATTTATGGAAACGTCTTCCAGCGTGCTGATTCTTTAAAACTCTGGTTTCTGTGTACAACAAAAAACAAAGACGTCACAGCTTACATTGAACATGTCCACAGATACTTTGTGTGTTGAGCATGCACCAGAAACAACAATAGCAATGGCGGCTACATACCACTTGATAGAATAAGGTCATTAGAATAAACAAAGGTTTTGAAGTCGATTTTTTTACAAAATGGACGGGCAAATATCAACAAGGCCCAAATGAGTCACACACCCTATCCTCTGAACCATAGTACCAGCCTTTCTCTGTCTCTGTTCAAATTGTTACAGCACAATTTGGCAAATGTGAAAAGTATGGAGTAAAATCCGTCAGTTAAAACACTGTGCGTTTAAGGTAGCAAAACCCAGATTTATATTCTGATGTCCCCAGGCTGTTTCAGAGACAAAAATCACTTAGTGAATCACTGAAGTTCACTTCCCTCCCACCCCCTCCCCAAAAACTCATCTTCCTCTTCCTCATCTTCCTTTATCTGTTGCCTCACTACAGTATTCCTGTTCCCATTACACTGCAGACATCCGTCTGGATGGGGAGAGATGGTATTTGATGCATTCCCTCATGATTTAAGACAGATTCAGCGACTAATTTATGGACCTGCTTTGTAATTGCACAAGCACGCTTGCGCATACAAAATCCACCAATGAGTAATAGCCAGTGTGCACTGCCACGCTGCTCGTACCAGACAGTCAATTTCACATAGTTAGAAATCAATTTATGGATATCTGCTTTCACTGTGTATATGGTGATGACTCGTGTGCCTGGAGGATCAATTCAATCTCAGTATCAACCCTTTTTAATGAGAATAAAACACAAACTCTGGCACCTGTTTTTTTTTTTTAACAGTTTTATTTGGTTGAGCTCTACAGTTACAAATTAAGTTATTAAACAAAGTGATTAATTTGATTCAATAATAATTAATTGTAACCATTAATCATCACAAAATGAAACTCAATACTTATCTCTAGGAGTGATGATTACAGCCTCGGGGCTATTTGATATACAGTTATCAAGCAATATCAAACTTGTTCTTAATATGAACTTTGATCTCATACTTTATATGGCATTCATTTATTTTAATTCCGTGATTACTTAATCCAAAATCATCAAATAGGAATGATAAAATAGCAAGTAGAAGCATAATGTATGAGAAGCTATCTTTCAATTAACAGCATATGGTGCAGTGGTAGCCTGTGCTAATAACTGAATATTTCTTTTACACTTTATTCGAAGTCTTAGGGAAGGAACATCCAGCTGGGCTGCGAATCAAGATTCACTGTATCTCAATTTCACACGGATATCAGCCGAGTCTTGAGAGACGAAACTGAGAGACATGATTCAGCAGAATCTGGCTCTGACGCTTGGGGAAGGGGTTGGACATCGACCAAAACCATCAGCCGCATTGCAATATGTGAACCACAAGATTTGAACCGGGTCATGAATGAGAACAATATATCATATAGAACAATAAATCATTAGGCAGCATGTGGGAACCACAAGTTTACATTAATGTATGACGATAAAGTAGTGTTGGCAGAGCGGCCTGAGTGGAGGGTGGCACACAAACCACCAAGGTCTTTAAAGGCTCTGAAACAGCCCTAAAGCAAACTCTCACTTTTTTCTTTGAAAGAGGAGGAGGAGGAGGAGGAAGGAAGCCATTCATCTGTGTGGTCCTGCAAGACAAAAAGCAGTTTGCGAACACAAGCAACAGGCACGTCTTCAGATTGTTTAGGTTTGGGGCTAAATAATGTCAATGTTAGAGGTCATGAACATTTTCTAACCAGCTGTCAGTAGAGTAACCACAGCGCTGCAGAGTAAACAGCCCTTATTGGAGAGGCTCGATCTCTATGGTTAGTGTGGAGGCTGAGGGGAAGGAATTACCAAAGGGCTAATAGAACGGAGTTTGCCTCACTCTCCATGATTAATTAATTATCATTTTCTGCTTGATGGCTCTCTGAGGGCCACGGTACTTTGCTGCTGATGCACTGTCAGCATTTGAGGCTTATTACTGTGCTAACCCATGTAAACCATATAGTACACTCTCCCGGTTACTTCAAATTACAGAGTCATAATTTCACAGCGAAAATGTAATTGGCACATTCATTACACTCTATATTAAGACAATTCATGGAACATATGCAATTACAGCAGCTGTGGCCACGTTATGGTGAGACGGTTATTAAATGAGAATAGTTCTGTACTTGAGTTCTATTTGATCGTTTTCTCAGTTTTCATTGCTCAGTCTTTTCAGTCTTTCCATATGTGGATTCCATCATTTATTGTTAATGTCTTGACAGTGTCTCTCCAAAGGCCGGGCTTAGGAGTATTCCCACAACTGTGCGTCAAGTAGAGCAATTAATTTAGTGAAAAATAATTTTGAGTGAGAACAGATAAAACATCGACAGGGATTTAACTTCCAAACTGTAATTACGAAAGGAAAAAATGAAACAATTGAGATTAAATTGTTTTGTGCTTAGACTTAGCAGCTGGAAAACATTTGCTTTTGAATAAATAATTACTTCTGTTGATATTATGAATAAACAGATTTAGAGACATTGACAGCTCTTGCATCGCAGCAAAGTTACTCCTTTGATAATTTCGAAATATAAATATCAGATACAGGACAAGACGGTTTGACTGAATCAAGGCCGTTTATAGTTTTATGCGATGTTTGTCGGCAAACATCTCGTTGCTACAGAGCAGTGCAATGACGCCCTCATTGAGCCCTTGGCACAGCTAACAGACCAGATGAAATATTGGGAAACTTTCTACTGACCAGATTGAAAGCTGTGCATGCATTCGTTCATGCATCCCCATTGGGGGCACTTTAGCACATAAAAGCCATTCTTCTAACAACCTAATTTGGGTCGTTTCACTGGTCCAGTCATTTAAACAAACTAACAGGCCCACTGAGGTCTGGACAGAAGAGCTTCACCGTTTCACAAGATATAAAATCCTTCCACTAACTGGAAGCCTATGCAGTCTTTATCACCAAATCTCACTGTTGTTACAGCGTCTATTTGTTTTTAATGGCGCACTGATCGTGTATCATGTTCTTGATGAGATCTATGGGTATATTGGGAAATGTGTTACTAAAACTAACATGTAAGAGGCAGCTTTCATATTATTTTATTTTAAAAAACCTTTGAGTCAAAGATATAATTTATAAAACAGGTCAGTTAAGTAACATGTAGAAATTACAACATTGTTTTCCTCCACAAAAATCTGCCGATATCAGCCTATCACAGACAAATTTATATCCGACTTTATATTTGCCAATAGGCGCTGTTACGAAAAGTTTTATTCTATAGAATCAATAGTTCGACACATTTTACATATTTGTCTTTTCTTTTTATTAATAGTTTTTATAGTAAAGTTATGGATAAACTGTAAAAAGATGAAGCCTCAATTGGATTTCTTTGTCAATATAAGTATTGACCCCAAAAATCCAAATCAATCTGGCTCTACTTACTTTTATGCCTGGTTAAGTTACCTTTTCTATGCAGAAAAATTCTGAAAATGTAGTTTGGTTTAGACGATGAGCATCTCAAAAAAGAGCCCCTAAAGTTTTGTGACAAACCAAGTGAATGTCCCTCATGTATTTACCACTTAAACTAGAAGTAAAAGAGACAGATGAGTTGGTCTCTTGTATGAAGTATTTCTTTTTCAAAGATTTCTCGTCATTATACATCTAGACAAACGTACGTTCTTCCACTGATGTAAACTATGTCCGTGAGGTGGACTACTTATCAGTTATCGACAGAGGAAATAGTCTCCACAGCGCAGAGACCCCTCCCCAGGAGTGCTACCTTATGTTGCCTGTATTATAGGTTACATACAGAATTTGTGTTATATTAGCCTTTCAGGTAGGATATTAAGGGATGCCAAATTGCCTCATATTCCCACTTTGTTTCTGAGAATAAATCTAATTTGTTCTAAATGCAGAGTTTCTGTCAACTCAGGTAGCCAGAATTTAACAGTAGGTAATGTTGTTTCTTCTTCCAAAGTAGAGGAATGAGCTTATGATGATGAAAGATTTTATTTGATGAAATTACCCCAGGATTGTGTTGGTGTTGCTCACAAGTTATCTTGGTCACAATAAAAAGATAAAAGCATCCAAATCAAACTTTTATTTACAAAAGTTTGAAATATCTGATGTTATATTTCTTAACTCCAAAATAAAAAATGCTGCGCTGAAAGTGCGTCCATGCAGGTTTTTAAGAAATGAAAAGTACATAGTTCACAGTTTGAGTTGATCAGATTTTTGATGTCCCTAAGGTAAATATTTAGCAGTCAATAATGAGCAGTATCATTTGTAATTCATATAAAACAACAGAGAACTGAGGGAAGTCTGCAATGTGCGCTGACACTATAAATAAACACATGTTGAAGGGTGCATTTAGAGCTCCTATATCTTCCTCAACCATAGTCCTAGCTAGCCTTATGGTCACCACCAAATTGACACCAATTAATCTGAAAGGAGCTGACAGCTAGCTGGGGCTTCAACTGATTATCCTAAAGGTGTGAATGTTTCTATGCTAATTGTGTTAATTTAGGGCTTTCCCTTAGTTCCTGGAGGGTTTATGTTGAATTTGCAGCTGCGAGGCAGCGGGGGTTCTCTCATCAGGGTGTAGCAATAAATGGTATATTTATCGTTTACAGTGCACCTCATCCCATTCTTTGTTGGTCCATTGGTTCTTCTTAAAGGGATAGGTCACAAATTGAATTTGTTTCCTGTGCAGCAAAAGTACGACAGTATATGTCTCTATCGTCCTCTCCCCTGTCCCTTTCCCTCTGCTGCTCATGTGAATACATTGCCTGGCTTTGCCTTGCTGGTATTGATCAACATTTGCAAAAAAACACTGTTGAAGTCTCGCAAGAATACTGACTGTACCTTTAAAGATTAGAAACAGGCAGTGACATTTTTAATGTGGATTTAAGACTTGCATACAATGCAAAACGCATGATGAGAAAAAGTAAAGGTAAGAGCTGGTAGGGAGCTTCCACTTCAGAGAATCAAGGCAGCAGGTGAGGCTGTGTTAATTGACTGCTGAATGGAAAAAAAACCACACTATAATGAGTGCGATATAATTACCTGCTGACATAAGCAAAGAGTGAGAGGGTGAAAATGCGGTTGAGGTGCGCTAAGAGCTTCAGTCTCATAGGATACCAGCTATATGAAGAGGTAGGCATTTTGCACAGCTGGAGGACTATTGAAGCAGCACAGCAAGACAAATCTTACCTTGGTATCTTGTTATATAATTAGCAATTTATTCATTCTGTGAAATCGTACTATGGCTCTCAATGATCTAATTGTGAAGAAAGGCATGATCATACATTCAATGTGCTTAACAGAGGCATGGAAATACAAAAATAGTCATTTAGACATTAAAATTGTATTTAACAGACATAAGTGCTTTAAGAATAGAATATAATGTTTTTTATTGTCATTGCACAGTGTACAACACACTTTTACAAATCCTGAAGGTGCAATATATACATTAAAAAAACAAGAATTAAATACAAAATTATAATAATAAAAAGTGTATATATGAGGTAGAAAAATAAGTGAAATTTAAATATGAAAACAGTACAGCAGATATTTTAGCAAAGATTTATTGAAAATGTACAAACTAAATAAAGAACAGATACAGTTACTTTGATAAAGTGCCAGTGCATTACTTTTGGTTTGTCAAAATATGACAATGCAAAATCCTAAATATTTGCCCTGATTTAATTATTCCTAATCTATGATCAGTAACAAATAAGAGTCCCTGTATGTCTCTCATTCCCATGTTTGGGGGTAATACTGATACTAATCCAGATATCAGCTGGATGAATGTAAAAAATAGAAACGGATATTCATCAAGACAAAATTCTGTCCTGACAGCCAAACAGTCACCCTCAGGCCAACCACATTACTGAGTCCACATTTTAGAGGAGGAAAATTCAAAGCCTTGATATTTTAGTGCTGAGCTTCAGCACAGATAAGTGATTATTGACTGGGAGGGTGTTGTATTCTGCATAAAACTAATGTGATGTCAATTAGCCATTAATACAAATGTCTTGCCCTTTTCTGTAAATGTCTGATTTGACTCAGCAGTTAATATGCAGGCACTATGTGCATGCACACAGGGAGGGTGTTGAGGACTGTGGCTCGTTCTGCATGAAATTAACAGCAAGCTAATGGCTGTGCTGGAGGAATACTACTCAAGATGTATGAATCTGCCTATTTTCTGACTCAATCTGCTGCAGTTTCACATTTCCTATGTGACAGTTATGCCAAATACAAAAACTCCAACCTGCCAGTAATGTCAGACATAACCTGAGTCTATTTTAAAAGTTGTTGTGGGAGTGTTGTGTTTCAAATAGCTCGTCAAAACCTTGTCATTTGCAGCTCTAACAGTGTAAAATGCTATTCCCATGCTGGATAGCACTGTATGGAGGACAGGTTGCAGCTGGGCCCATAAAGAGCAGCACAATGACGTGGAACAATGATGAAGCCAAGTCTTAGGCCGTTGGGGAATGTCATGGCTTCCATGTCATTGCACAAAGCCGCTGGTCCATTCAGCCTTTATGACACCTGGAAGGGCAATCAGCCTTCACTCACAAACACAAGCTGGACTCGAGAAACAAGTCCTCATAAAAAGTACAGGCTACTTCTTTGAACCTACTGTGAGCTATTCAAGCAAAGGCTTTGTGGTTTTTAGTAATCTCTATGTAGTATTTTCACATATATATTTTCAACCAGGGCCTTTTTAATACAATACCAGCCTACATGGCAAATATTTACCAACATAAGGGCACGCTCGGGACAGTTGCTATCAGCACATGGTAATGCGCCAGTCCAAATAAAGGTCAAACTTTTGAATGAATGCATGAATTAGCACCTCTATTGTGTGTCTCCTGCAAACTGGGTGGACATTTGGTCTGTGTTATTTTTTTAAAGACATTTTGCAAGATACCAATATTAGTCTTTTCTGATAATGACAGCAGTTAATCCTGGTAGATTAGACTTTATTTAAGCGGATCAACCTTCGTTGTACATATGATTAATTCCAAGCTCATGTCTTTTTGTTTTTGCACAATCAAGCTGTCAATGTCTGCACACTGATTATGACCTATTGGCAATACCCACAAAACAATGATGTTTTCTTGACAACAAAGTAGGAAATGACTGTAGGACCCACTCGAGGATCCGAGTGCTCTTCCAACTGAAATGCTGTAAAGTGGTGGAACTGACAGAAAACACAGCCTGTGTAAGATGAGCTTGCTTCCCACGGGGCTCGGCTCATGTCATCCATTGAACTGTTTACATCCACAGAACTCCAGAAGCTTGTATCGCCTTTCTCGCCCTATCAGGGACCAAGCACAACAAACCACAGTTTGACAATAATCAGAGGCACGAACAGTGTGAGAAACCAGTGGAAACAATAAACCCTGCTCATAAGGTCGTAGTTTCTTTCAAAGTAAAGCGATGCACTCTGCTGTTTCGGTTATTAAATTTGGAATCCTATAATGTGGAACACAACATGATATTTATTCAGTGATAGGTTATGATGCACGCACCAACAGAAGGCACAGTCACAAGACGAGACCCGAGTAAGGGCATGACTCCTCACCCATCCCCATTACTCATAGTCTTTTTCTGCAGAGGCCGAGGTATGATGAAGGCCTGTCTTCAGGGAAAGTGCTGTTTTACATCAATGCATCAGTAACTCCAAATTGCAAGTGGATCGGTCATATCCCCTTTGGTAGGAGGGTGAATAACTCTGAATCATATGAGTCATTCAGATTTTAGGACAAACTCTTTGTCATACGGCTCATATCACATTTTTCTCCCCTTTTGTCCTTTTTGACTTTAACATTGTCTTATTATTGTATCGTGTGGTTGGGTTAGAGTGAGGGTATCTGAAGTGGTATCATACATGTGAGTGTGTATGAATTGCCAAACAGAAGCACAGCAAGTATGAGTAGGATTAGGGGAGTTAGGGAAGAGAATATGAGAAGGGCCATAATATTAGATGGGACAATGTCTTTCAGTGATTTCAAAATCAATAAAACTTTAAAACTGCAGATAATCTGTAAAGTTGGAATAATATCAATGTGCTAGTATATCCTAGCACTTTTTAAATAATGTTTTCATTTGTGTGTGAATAGGTGAATGTAATTTAAAGCTCTTTGAGTGTCTGTTTAGACAAATAAAGTGCTATTCAAATTTACTATATATTAGCATGGTAATGAGCTAGCTCCAGACCAGCACTTTCCAATACCGAGTGACTGTAGCCTCCAGCCTACTCCAAAGAATTAGTGCTGCTCAGATCCCATACGATTATTACTTGGCCCCTAAAGGTAACAACAGAGTTTTATAGTTATCACCTATACTATCATGGTAGTCTACAGTAACTCAACTTTTGCACTCATTGCTGACAAAAATCTTGCACAGTTGTGAGTTGATCAAGCTTTAATTAGATACATCTTCTTCAGGCCTAAAGATATCAGTCTACATTATATAGACATGTAGTGCACCCAGGTGAGAAATAAAATGAATCATGAGCCGTAACACTGGGTCAGTATTGCCCCGTGTAGAAAGAATAATTTAAACTCCACTTGTTCACCACA
The DNA here is from genome assembly GCF_022539355.2 of Hippoglossus stenolepis. Taxonomy (NCBI): domain Eukaryota; kingdom Metazoa; phylum Chordata; class Actinopteri; order Pleuronectiformes; family Pleuronectidae; genus Hippoglossus; species Hippoglossus stenolepis. The sequence continues at coordinate 19,658,637 of NC_061489.1, read as the reverse complement.
GCAGGCTGCCGAAGACCCTCTGATTTTTACACAAATAGCCCTTTCATGCTGTCAGGCTCCTGTGCCAGAAAGTACTGAAACGTAGGGCACGCCTGTGTAAGGGTTCCTGCTTGCGTTGATGCAGCAGCTGGGCAGAATTCCGGGGCGGGCTCTCGATCTACACGATCTAAATTAGGGGTTATCACTGGTGAACTGCAAAAATACAAATCCACATAGAAAGGCTGTACAGTGCAGTGTGATGACTTAGTGATTCTGTGGACCAGGGGAAATACTCTGAGTCTATGAAACTGATTAAATGGCAGCGTGGCTTGTTCGTGTGTGTGTGCCTTCTGACCAATGATTCCAACCATAAAAACTACTCCAGATTTATTAAATGGCCAGAAAAACACCACATGTTTTTATCACACAAAATGTAGAGCGCAAAATATACTTGCATATGCATATTTATTTTTTCACTGTTCATAGATATGGTGTAGTTACCTGGTTATGTACCAGGTGACTTAAACCACAAGTGGCTAAACTGGCAGCAAAATGTAATTATCCTAGTGAAGTGCCTATTGTAAACCAGCTTGGAATGGGCCGTTTGCTTGGCCTGTGGCAATGCTGGTTCCGGCTGTCTTTCTGAAACTGCACTAATTGAGCTGTGGCAAGTTAAGACTGACTGCTGGAGTCTGTAGAACCCTGAACTGGAGAAACCGTTGTCGTTATTCAAAGTTTATTTATAATGAACGTATTTCATGTCTAAATCCTTCCTTTGGCCCTTAACAATACACATGCCAAGTGTAAAGCTGATAAGATGAACTGTTCTCAAGATATGCAAGCCACATTGTTCTCAACGTTGAAACCTTCCAGTTCCCACTCAGAGATTTGGGTTCGGTCTCCCAAAATGATCTGAAATCTGCATATCTTAAAAGTAAACATATGCATGAAAAATGAGCTACTACACCAGTAAGCAGTTTGACATACAGCTATAGAAAAGTAAAGGTGGGGAGATAAGAGCGCTGAATGGGTGGTGAATGTAGGCGAGAGATAAATATTACCATGTAATGCAATCTAATACAACACCAACACAAATTATTCTATTTGCTTGAAAAAATCCAGGCTCCATGACTCAATTTCAACACACGGTGAACATATGCTTTACAAAAGCAGTGCTTATTTCAGGGATGTTGCATGAGATGACATTACAATATACTGAGGATGCTTTTATTCGTCTGCCTGAAGTGTTTTGCATAATTACAACTGTGGTGAGAGATTCAATTGCTATTTCCTGTTAGATTTTTAGCTATGATGGCTTGCTTTAATCTCAAATTAATAGCCAATGTTTAAAAGCAACTTAACACCAGATTGCAGGTTGAACAAGTCCCCTTAGCAGTTTTAAAAACCCAAACTGAAAAGCTAGAATGATACTCAGTCAAGCTCATACCTTCACCAAGCCACACCCAAATGCACACACTCAGAGATGTTAGTCCCCCAAACACAGCAGGTGTTTGAATCAACATTTATGCATTATTTCATTAATAATTTAATTTTGTATCAATTGTTGAAACTGTCAAAAAACAACAAAAAAAGAAGTCGGAGTTATAAAAAAGTAAGAAAATGTAATAAAACATTTCTGAATCTGTTTGTCCAGATCGGCCCCAAAATTTAACAGATTTGCTTTGGTCCCATCCTTCCACTAAACTGCAAACAAATCAACAAACCAAGCAACAAACAAACCAGCAGACAGGGGCAAAAGAATCAGCCCCTTGGCAGAGGTCATGAATTTCATATCATGAAGGTTGTAAAAGGGATTAGGATCAATTGATAGTGCTAAAGTGACTGCACATAATTTACCAACTCATAAAAGTAGATTTGTTTTGGCTTTAGCTGCTATGAGAGTGATTGAATTACTAGATTTCTTATTAATTATTAGAAACTAACTTTAAATCAATAATAGTTTTGTTTGGCTGACACATATTCTAGTTTACGTGTTTCTGTCAAAGTTGTTTAGTGTTGGAGGAACATAACCTTCACATTCTGCTGAGTTTTCGCCCGTGTGGGCAAATTGCATGTGACTCTGTTGAGAGATGCACAAGGCGTCGCTCAAACTATGTTAACAATAGAAGGTATTTTCATTCCTGTCAGGTCTGGGTGTAATTGCTTTCTTTTTAGTGGTTGGAATTTGACACCCCATTTTCAACAATGACAGTATTATAATTGCTTTGAGAAGTCATGGCTGAGCTTTTGAATGATATCAAAATACCAGCACCCTCCTCATCCACCTCACTCTACTCAGCTTCCTGTCGATCTACAATGAAGTGCTATTACTGACGCCTTTCGTTCACCCAACCATGAGGCCTATTTGGAGTTGCTCCACCACTGTCAGACCCACCACAGATTTTTTTTCAGCATGGCACCATATGAACAAGGTCCTCTGTTTTAATTGTGTATTCAAAGAGACACATTAAGTGGGGTTAGATGCACATCAATTTTTCAAACGACATTATTTCATGTTTGATTTGGTGCTGTGTCCTGTGTGTAAAACCAGGGATAATATAAGCTCTTAGACGTCTAAATTTAATTACTGGAAAATTAATATAGTTTCTCTGATCCTAAGAAATGAAAAAAATAACTTATTGGACACATTCATTTTTCATTTGCTGTGCTTAATCATCGAAAATGTCTATCAATCTGCGTATGCAAATTATTAATCATTTGTACATTCATTGCTTCATTTTTTAATGATAAATTGTTTCACTGTCATTTTTGCTTTGCATATTTAATACTGCAAAATTTACTGTATTATCCAAATATGTGCTCTCATTACAATTAATCACAGAATAACTAAAAATGAACTCAAGTTGACACCGTTCACTTTGTTCTGAAAACATCACCGAGGGGAACAGTCCCTGTTTTTGCTGAAGGGCTGGCAGTGGCAAATGTAATTAGATGGGTAGAATTCCTCCAGGTGGTTAATGGCTGTTCGCAAGGTCAGCACAGCCATGTTTAGGATGCCATTCAGGCGTGAAGAGGAGGAGCCGGGCTTGGTTGACTGGTGGTGTGAGCATTGCCGTCCCCTCAGGTGACTCACATGAGATCCACCCGCACCCCTGCTCAATGCTGTAAAGTTTGACAGCGAATCACGGGAGAGCGTTGTCTGTCTAGATGCATTATAGGTCCATGGTTTGCGTTTTTGGAGAGAGGCTGTGCTGCTGCTTTCCCTAACAAGCTCTCATGCGATATATGATCAATTCCATGAGATTACAGATGCATCCTGGCATATACAACCAGGCAGTCTGATTAACCTTGAAGACCTGGGGCTCAGGAGCGTGAAGAGCACCAGTGTCAAAACGTAAATGAAAAAGACCTGTTGGAGGAGAAGAAGAGGGCCATGCCTGCACGATGGCAAGGGAGGGGAATCTAAAGTGAATCCTTAAGTAGTTTGTTTGGTTCTGCTTTGTGGCTGATACTCTGGAGAGAGGCTTCCCATCTGTCCTGCTCTCACCTTGGCCAGTGTCTGCCAGCTTGGTCTGCTTGTCACATTTGAGTAGTTGCTATGGGACTAGTCCACTGAGGCCCTGTCATAGACCACAGAGAGCAAGGCCCTATCATCAATCACACAGATGAGCAACACACTCCGCAGGAACCTCCCACTAATGACGGCCAGAGATCTAAATTCTTTTGACATGGATTTCTATGCAGGGAATAGCTTGGGTGACTGTAATCATTTCACAAACAGGCAACTTGATTGTACATTGGTGACTGCCAAGAGTGCCTTTGGCAAAATATCACATATACAGTAACATGCTGTACATCTAGAACCTATAGTGAGGATAATAAAACCAGATGCAATCAGTCTATGCTATGGTATGACAGTAAAATTGCATTGTGTTGTGATTTGCGATGTATTGTATGAACTAAATCAAATTCATGATATTACAGTTGTATCCTGATACTGTTCCCATGAATTACAATCATACCCTCAAATTGATGAGTTATTGGCACTAGAGATGTTTCCAAACACATTGTTTTTCCGTCATTACTTCTACTCAGGAGGCTATGAGGAATTTTCTTTTGTTAAAGTTCCCTTAATTGAAAGTGCAGACTTGCTTGTCTCCACTGCAACAAAGATACCACTTAGACTAGACCTCAGATAAATCATGAAACCTTTGACAGATTAAAAGTGGCTGCCGTGCAGAATTGCATTCATGAGCTAGGTCATCTGAAAATCAAACTGATAAGACACATCATGTACAAGGTCTGATCAAAAGGTTGAAAGAATGTTCCTGTTTAGGTGACAGGAGTTCTGCATGGAAATATGCATGTAGCATTTTTGAGCAGTAACTCCAGTGAGTCATATTTCATAATTGATGTCACATGCACTACATTGTGCGATCTTTCGATTTTTGTTTGCCTTCATGATTTCACCAAGCATCTCAAACTTAAGCAGAGAGCAAAGATCAAATTCTGTAATGACAGAATGGATCAACAGCTCCAACCAACAGCATCTTTGAAAAAGAAGAGCCCACAGTCTCCAAAACCCAAGAAGGTGTCATGTCAGAAGGACAACCAAGAGCATGCTTGTGTTTTTTCTCCAACATTTGCACAAGGCACAAGACATTCATCCCCCATCATTAGACGGACTCCTGCTGCACCATTCATAGGTGGACAACCTGAACAATGTTGAAATTGGGTGCTTCATCATGACAACAAACCTGCTCACAGCACATTGAAAACAATCATGTTTTTTTGGCCCCACCAGCCCAACTCGCCAGATTTGGCTCCCTGCATCTTCATTGCTTTCTGAAAATGAAATTCAAGCTGAAGTGTTCCGGTTTTGACATAGTGGAGGAGATCCAGCTCACTTCACAGATGGTGCCTGGCGGGTTTTTAGATTGGGACCTCCAGAGACTGTTCCAAGTGTGGCAGGAGCACTGGAAGCGATGTATCGCTGCACAAGGTGACTACCAAAAAGGGCTGGTAGCCAGATTTAAGTTAGGAAGAGTCTTAATTTATTATAGGTGAACCGTGACCAACATCCATCAAAGCTTAGCAACAGGGGTCAATGACAAACACACCCATGACATACACAAATTGATTAATCTTAGATCTTTCTCAAAAAATATATTTTGAGGGTTTTCTCCTCCCTCCACATTTCTGTGAAATGTGAAAAATTATGGCCAGAGTTCTCCACTGCTGAGGAGAGAAGTGATACCAAATCATTATATTCCTTGAGGCCAATTTTTGATTTGGGATTTTAAAACAATATTTGACTTGACTTGTTGGCCACTTCATATTTTAGGACAAGACAAATAGTCCAGCAACATAACCTCAATTAATTCTTATGAATTTAGATGCACGTCTATTGTCTTTTACAGAGAATTGCTTGATTTGTTCTTTGTAGCCTTAAGACTGCTAAGTTGCCAAGTTGTTGTAAGTTCATGTACAAGGTGTCTCTCGGAGTTAGTGAGTCCTAAGTTGTTTGTTAGTCCAGTTTAAACTGCAGGAGGCTTTAAATGCTGGTAATATATGTTTTGCTGCCATGGACAAAATTAATTTGTCACAAGTAAACAGCATTTCATAGCATCTTTACTACAGAAATGAACCAGGAACAAAATCTCTGGTTAATTTCTGATAACAGGCAAGAATTACAGCTGTCACAGACGAGGATGTAATCACAACATTCAGGGAACAGAAACATTCGGTCATTTTATCTTTAAAACACTGACCGAATTGAAAAAAGACAATAAGCAAGTCTAAAAGTCCTCATTAACGTAAATATCCCTTGGTTTATTACGGATATTTAATTTTGATTTCTGTTTTGCTGTTAATTGGTTTAACACTGCCCAGTCTTTAGGGGCAAGCAATGACATTAGGCTTTTGTGCCAAAGAGAGCGATTTATGGGATTTGGAAATCAAGCTGCCAGCCTTGCAGATTAAGACATTTTATATGCAAGTAAAATGACAGTGTTAATGTCTATATCTCACAAAATCGGAACATACTGTTCTCTATTACAGCACTGTACCCTGAATAAATTGTTTATTTAAATGAAAAGATTTTCCCATTTTATTTGAAATTTGATTCAGAGTCTGCTCCAATTTGTGGTTACTATGGTCTAGGTACTAATAAGAGAGCAGAGGCCATGAACTAATGTAACAGCATTCTACCAAGAGACTAATGGAACTCATGCTGAATCACCTGTGAACATGGTGAGATAATTGCCATTTCAGAGACCCAAAGAGCACGCAGTGATAATAAAGTCAAAGGGAGCAGGAGGTCTGCCTCTTTCTGGTAATTGAAGAGTGGAATGCCATGTGACTTGGCCACACATCAGGTAAAGAAACCAAAAAGTTTTATTCACAGACACCATTATGGGAAAGTGTGAGCTTGCTTAGTTTAATCGAAGGTCAATTATAATGGAGTCGTGCTTAGGTTGTCACCAAAGTGCATAATCAAGGGGTACTGCTGGGCTAACCGCTAATCCATAGCTGTGCACTTAAGCGTGCCAGGCTTGTAGCCATGGAGCTATTCAGTGTGCCTATAGTGTGGATCCAAACCAAGAGCCTCTGGGGCTTCACACTGCGAGGGTGTAGGTCTGTGTTTAAGTATGATACTCCAATCCACACAGACCATTTGTCAGTCGTGTAGCATATAAACACAGTATGAGCCTTCAATACAGTTGAATGTCAGCATAGGATTGTCTTAAAAGCCACCTTCAATCAGCACACCATGCTGAGAAGTAAGTCGGCTTTGAAGATATTAACTTCGCTCACAAACAGGTCAAGCCTCTCATATGAGGACTTTGACATTCATGACGTTAATAATAGGGGAGACAGTACTTTTCTTTCAGCAGTGATATGCAGGATCCACTTACTGCCCAAAGAATATTAGATGGGCGAAGGTGCGGAATAATTTCGGAACGAGCTTTTTGAATTTCACATGCAAATGGAAAGAGAAGAATTAACATCTCTGGTGTCATAAGCCAAATTTCTGATTAAAGGTTTGATGTGAATCCTTAAAAATTACAATCAACTATTTGACTGAATTAAGGAACCATATAATAGGTCAGACTTTACATTTTCCAGAGCAAGATGGCGGAGATTGCTTTATTCTTGGTGGAAAATGTTGTATTTTAAGAATGATTTTGCATAAAAATACGTTTTGATGATATTCATGGTGAGAAATGTGTGTTTCAGTTTCAATATTTTCATTCAGTGAACCTATACGATGTTTGGTTTGTTAGTTATTACGAAGATTTTTCACGTTTCTGTCGTATCTGAGGTGGTTGCTATGGCCGCTTTTGTATTACAAATATTACACCACCTCTAGTCACCCCTCTTGGACAAACAACTAGTTTCAAAAGCAAGTTTAATCTAAAAAAAAAAAACACTTTTAAGAATCTTTTAATATTCCGCTGTACTCTTTACATTTTATATGTTCCTCCCCTCAACTATCTGCATTATCTACACAGAGAACTCTCTGATCTGTTTCCATGTTCAATCTCCACCCTGCAGACTGGATTACCACTGAGCCCAGAGCCAAATCAGAGCAGCACATCTGCCCACACAGGTCCACAGCAAGGTCTAGTACCCGGTAGCTCACTGCCAAATTTCCAACTGTGATACACAACTTTCTGCTTCCTACAGCCTGGGACACAACTTAAATCAACTCCAGCTGAAAACATAGATGTTTTGCTTGTCATTCTATTTTTAGAAGAAATATGGACTGTCAGCCGAGGCTGAACATCCTCCTGATGTGCAACATGCCCCTCCTAAATTCTTACATAAAGACAGTCTAAATGGGTCAGAACTATGCTGGAGATGAGCCACGAACAGCTTAAACAGGGCAAAGAAAAGAGAAACCATTCACAGAATCAACAAGCCGATAGTCCCAGGGAACATAAAAACAAATGAAAATGTAAATATAGCACTTTGGAAACTTCAATGTGTCCCAAAACAAATGAAATTGAGTAAGTGCTACATGATATTTGGATGTGAAAAGTTGCACAACAAAAGCTTCAGAGCAGCTTTCCCAGGTTATTTTCCCACAAGCATGTGTGTATGTGCATTTATGACAACATCTGTGTGCAAGTTCGCAGATGTGGCTTAGCTCTTTCAAGTGTGTGTGCTTGTGTGTGGTAAACAGCCTATGGTGATGTCTGAATAAATGTTAACTGGATACAGGCTATGTGGGTTACCAAACATGACTAACACTAGCCAGGCATATTGCATTATCCAGGGCTGTGTAGCTAGAGGTTTGTGCCTATTAACATTGTATTAGTCATTGTTTTGTGCTTGGGTTTTGTCCAAACACACGACTTTTTGTTGCAAGGCTGTAAACTCATGAGAAAGTATTGTTCTGGATATGTTGATTCCCTTTGCTGCTTTGACTGCAGACACGTCCTGACCTATTTTCTTCCATGTCAACAGCATTACTGCTCACCTCAATGAGGAGGATTTTAGTCTGTCATGAGACGGAATTAGATTCTTGTCACACAGACGCACAATTACTGTGATTCCCCCTAAACATAAAAGGCACTCTGACTTGAATAATAAAAAAAAAAGAAATCATGACTTTTGTATTGCCAGGATGAGGCACAAAGAAAGAATAGGACTTCATCAGAATAACATGAATAGATGAATAAACAGCCTTTGTATCTGATGCACTGAAATACGGCAGCTGTAGACTACTTAATCTCACACACCTTGTGTTTCTTGATCCAAATACTGAAGGTCATGGTTAAAAAATATAAAGTTTATAAGCTGATGTGATATGAATGAGAGTTCAGTTGGATGAATGCCACAACTGATAGTGACGTGCCATGTTTTGCAGGGAAGACGATGTCTAACGCTGTTTGATTTGTTGGAGCCAAGGAAACATTCGCATTTGAACAGTGGAGCTACAGAATGTTCTCAGAAACTATCTTCAACAAGTCAAGCAAAGTTTAATTTAGTCCTTTCATCGAGTTATTTGCAGAACCAATATTAATAAGTGGCCACTTATATGACGTACCGCCGCCAACTTTTGTTATTTTAATCAGCGTCAGCAATGTTAAGTACTAGCTAAAAATGAGAAGCACTGATTGGATAATTCAATGTAGGATTAGTGGATAATTTAATTTTTTCTCTTTATAAGGAAGAAATTCTAATTCTAAATGTCAAAAAACAAAACCTGTTCAGCAAGAAGTCAACATGAGATCAAATGATTTTTTTCCAATGACTAACAATATTAGTGCTGTGACAGTGTCAATATTGTCGTATCTTCCTTTTTTGGAGAAAAAGAGTAGAAGCAGCATTTGACCTTGTGCTCCATCAGTACAAGAGTAGTTTTTGTTTACCTCTACCACACATGCTGTCAATATCTCAGTTCAACTTATCCACCAAATGAGCAATGAATCACCTGTTTAAATATTTTTGGAATGATTCTCGTCTATCCAAACAAAAAACACCTGTGCTGAGCCTCAGCCTTCTGTCTCCCTTCTTACGTTTTCTTCACCACTTGCTCTGTGCTGTTAATATCCCTAATCCATGGATCCAGGATCACTGGTTTCTACAGGCCTTACAGAACCCTATCAGATTAGCTGAACTATCTCTTGACCAATATGGGGTCTCAGTATCTCCAAAACCTATAATGAGAAAACCGAGATTGAATTTGAAACTCAGTATGACCGGAAGGATTAGTGTGCAGCCCGAGACTCCTCATACCTCAAAGATGTCAGTTGGATTTCAGCTGGAGGGGGTTTTGGAGGTGGGTTTTCGAGGATGACCTACATTTCTTCTAAACCGCTTGCAACACAGGGACTTAGGACATGGGCAATGTCTAATAATGTTTCTGCCTCCAGAAATGGAACTGGTGCACGAGGAAGGTTACGTCAGCACTAATTTACAAGGCAACAGGAGGAAATACGGTTTCAGTTTGCATGGGTCAAATGCAACAGCCACTAACAAGTGATTGTGTTTATCAGTTTTGAGACTTATTTATTTCCAACACTATTTGTCCCCGAAGGGCAGTTTTCAAGGTCATGTAGAGACGTGAAATGAGATAATAGAAAAACCAAATCTGTAAAGCAACACAACTACATTTTACTAAATTACTAAATCTGTCAAAAGGCAATAGACAATTCTATAATAAGCATAGCGGTTCGATAAATGTAATTACACACAGTTCCAGTCCACTTCTACGCATATGGCTGAGATGACAAACCCGAGGCCAATTGCCAGTCACTGTATAGGTATGTATGTATATTTACTGGACTAAAGATAAGCATACAGTGAAACACACACACACACACAGAAATGCTCAGGAACAAACTCATTCATTACTTCTCAATCTGGCCTTGAGTGGTGTCAACCCTGCAGCACAACATGTTGATAAGCAGAGGAACGGCACCATCACATGGTGTCTCTCCTTGTGAGAGAAAGAATTGCCAAAATATGAAAAATAACAATCTTCCCATGAATAATAAACTATCCCTCACACAGGCACGCACATACACTCAAGCATACCTCCTTTTTAAAATAAATAATCAAGTAGTTAGAGTCGCCTAGCAACCACATCAGTACCTGCTTTGTTTTAACACACTGAATGATCGGCTTAAGGCCCACAGCACATAGTAGGATGCGAAGGTTCAAGTTAAACTGATTAATTTTTTCTTTTCCCATTAACTTCCTATTTCGTATTAATTTATTTCTATAACTGAAGGTAGACAAACACATAATGAGTGATTTAACGTAAACAGACGTTATCTGACATCACATATGTGCATGTATCTAATACAATGTCACAGCGATCTAATTTTATAAGTTGACGAGTTAGTTTTTTGAATAACTGATTATTAAAAGCCTAATTTTGCTATGTTTTTTAGTGCACCTTGTTGTCACCCTGTACTTAAGTATTATCGTTGTATAAAGACGCTGTAAGATAAAGATGCATCAATGCGATGATAGATGTGTTTATCACATTAACTAACAAATTTTATCCTCTGGTGTTCAAACGAGTAGACAAAATGCATGAAAGAGTGATACGAGAGTGTGTACTTTGTGTTCTGAAAGCCTGCATAAAAAATGCAGTATCATTCTCCTATTGGTTGTTTTTCCAGTGTGAACAGCGGCATGAAGGTGGACCTTTTGGCAGTCTCTCAAATCCAGTCTGTGCCCTTGAAAATCAAGAATGGCCTGTTCACACAGCAACTTATCTCCCAAAGTGAAGCTGACGTCTAATCAACACCTGCAACCCTTTCCTTTGCCGTGTGTCCAAGTGAGACTTCAAAAGCTGTGCCAAGCCACACGCTTCCCGCTGCGCGCGAGACAGCGGCGGGGAGGAGAGAGAGATTTCTTATCAAAGCCCCCCAGAAACTGATGTTATTTTCCGCCATATGCATTGGATAGTACCTGTGATGTGTTGTTGAAGCTTCGTGTCCCTTTGAATTTTGAGGTGGCTCGTCTTACAGCCTATTCTCCACCGCTGATTGTGGCTCGTGCTGTTAGATTACACAGCTCTGCAGTGAGGTTTGAGAGCCTTTTTCTCCTGATACCGCCTTTTGTAGACCTGAAGCAAAGAATGAGGGCTTGTTCTATGTCGGATTTAACACGTTGCAGCTTCCCAACGACCATCGTGTCACCTGATTTACCTCAGGCTAAATAGTCATAATCATTGTGTCACAGAATGATTTGTGGATGTGGATTGCATTGTTGTCTCAAAAGCAAAAATGCCTGCACTGTCATATCAGCTTGCCCGTTATCTGACTTAAGATTGCATCGTTGATGTCGGACATCATATCGCTCGGGCCTGTGACGTTAATGGGCTACACCTTCCTTTGTCGACAGTCAACAGTGGAGATGAAAACACTCTTTGTCAAATAGGTTCAGCGTTAAGATGGTGAAAGGAGCTTATCAGTCTGGTGCTGCTTGCTTGTAATAATCAATTACAGGTGACTATGAGTGACCTTGCAATGTATTGAATCTGCAGAAATACAATGAGAGGATTTGAATTGCACACACTTGTGTAATGCTGCCAAGGATTGTGGACACACCGTGCTGGAAACAGACCGAATAAGGCTGTGTGGATCTATTTTTCTCCTCCCCCAAACCTAATATCTTCCTGAAATGCATCATCTCCCCTGGCCTTATCTCCCTCTCTGCTCTCTCTGCTGTAATTGTCAATGAGAAGCTTTTGGTGTAGCTGTTCCACCAGTAATAGCATGCAGAACGTGTATCCATCAATCTGTTCAGTTCTCCCTGAGCAGTTCCTTCACCGAAATCCGTTTAGGGCTTTTCTTATTGAGTGGAGTGTAGTGAAGTCCTTCTGGGGCTTCGGCTCTCTAACCTAGTTCTCCCTCTGTGTCTTTTCAATGAATCCATTCCCACCAGTGAATACACGTGCTCACTACATAGGAACAGCAGAAAGGCCAATGATGGAGGAGACTGTGATTAATTAACTGTGAATATGTGTTCATAATCTTTTCACGCAGGAGGTTTCGCAACTTACATCTTGCATAAATCTAGCGGCTGTAAACTGTTGGTTCTCTTAGTGTTTTTAATACTTGCTTTTCACCAAATTAAGTAGCTGCGTTATATACCCACAATTATATATATATATATATGTAGATTTGGGATGCATAATTAATCAAGCAGCACTCTCCATACACTTCTGACAGTAATGAGCTGTTGGTCGCAGAAAGTGCATTTTAACACAGCAGAGTTTGTGTTTACTTCAGGATTCTGATACCACCACTTCTCAAAGGGTTCTTTTCTCTCCCTTAGAGTTCCCCCCACAGATGAAGGTAGCTGTAATTGGGAAGCGATGTTTGTTGTCATAGTTGTGTAGTCATAATAAATTTTACATAACAAATGCATTTTGAAACAGAGGAAGACATTGCTGGCTGTTCAGTCCTGTTCTTAGTGTGTTGCCATAATTGGTGTGTCGGTGACTATCATAGCTTTGAACACGGAGCATGCTGAGAGCAATTTTAAATACGCTTCACACGAGACGGTAGAATGCAGGGAGTTGATGTTGTATTACTATCCAAATGTGCAATCTGCTTTCATCATAACCTCTTAAGTATGTCTGATATGTACAGGAGAGGGTTCTTTGCTGTGCTGCTCGCTCTTGAGCAACCTACCTGCAGCTCTTTTATGTAACCAACATGCTCTAATACTGTCATTCACTAGTAGCTTTATTTTAATTATTCATTATCAATTGTCCCCCAGTAACGTGCAGCTAAGGTCTTTAAAAATTCATCATCACCATTTCGGCACAGATTTCAAATGTATGTGAAGGTTCATAGGAGAATCATAAATGTGAATGAATACGACAGAAGAATTGTGATTGTGAAGATTCCGAATGGGCACATGTTTGGAGTTTAACAAATAACTAACAAATACATTTTTGTAAAACTGAATTATTTCATTATAGGAAGCCGTTTTTCTTTCTTCTTCATCTACACAAAGCAGTAATGATGTCGATTTTCTACTAGCAAGGTAGGAATATTGGTGAAAGAGCTTATTAAAATAGCTCCACCATCGAGGAAGAATAATTGTATATCCTGCTGCAATGGGAGACTTTGATCCAATTAAGTGTGATGTCAGCAGTCCGAGGTAGACTGAGTTGCGTGGTTTATCTGGAAATCCAGTCCCCCTCTAAAATTTAAGGGAATCAAAAAAAATGGGTCCCACCGTCTGCATTTGTCCCAGAGTCTAAGATCAAAAGAAAAATTGTACATGCACATCCTCAGTGTCTGAATAATAATAGTCCCTTTAAGACTTTAGCAGATACATATTATGGGAAAAGGTAATGCATGTGTTTGCACTAGAAAATAGAAAATGATAACGGGAACATCAATAAAGTCAGAAATAATGAATTCATCTAACTTCAATACTACAGTTCTCCATAAAGTCAAAGAGATGTTTTAACTCATCATGTTATTGTTACTCACTCTTAAGCCATTTTCAGACGTGAACTCCGTAGATTGCAAATTCAAGATTTGCCTTTCGACGCTTCTTCCAAGTTGACTTCTTTGTCCGTGTTATAGATATTTGTATCGTTGTTTCAGTTTTCCATCAACCACGTGTTAGAAACGTCATCAGTGTTAATTGATGATAACTTCAGGAGATTGGAGTGGAGTTCAGTGCATGACTGAAAACAGCTTTGTGGATATTGATGTTTGAACTTTAGCATTGAAATCAGATGAGGCTATAATTCAATGCAAATCACACATCTACCAACAAAATGGTGATTCATGATGAAAGCAGTGGCCTGACGGGGGGAAAAAATGAGGCAACTTTGGTTTGTAGCCTTAAAGATTTTAAATCGCAGCCGGATTCACCAACAAAATTGATTGTGTTCTTTCAGGTGTTCTGGGGAGAGATCCAAGAGCAGAATACAACTTTAAAAAAATAGAAACAAAAAAACCTTTCCAATGCTGTAGATGGTAATAAATATTATCACGCTACATTGTGGTTTAAAGTGTTTATTGCTGTGTTTAGAGTCATTGATCAACACAACTGCTGTTCTCCTACAGATGTCCTGTGTTCTTGCCAAGGGGCTGTATTCTGCAGAACCATCAAAAAGCTCCTGTAACGTAGAACCGGTGGATTTTATCAATCCCAAATGCTCCAGTCTTGCAGCAGCCCCTACTGCTTGACTCTCCTTCCCTGTGTGTGAGTTAATGTTCCTCCAGTGTTCCTCTGTGAGCACTGGGCCCTATAGTGCGCGCTGCTTCCTTGCTGTCTCTCCATTAGGCGCCTAACAGAGCGTTGGGCTGCGGCTGCTCTCTCCCTCAATGCCTCCATCTCCCTGTCGCCCTTCAGGTCTCATCGCCCTCGCAATGGAGGATCCATCCGCCATGATCCCAGGACACATACTGTCCTCCATTACCCATCCTCACAGCCCACTGCATCCAGATCCTACAACCCATATATGTGCACGAGCACATTGCATGTGTGTGAATTTTTGCTGCTTCTGTGTGCATGTTACTCTTGTAGGTTTAACCAAGGACGGTAAGTTATATCTAGTTACATGACCCCGACACACACATACACACACAGACAGAGAGCGCAAGGGGGGATTTTAGAGAATAAGCGACAATGGTTTAGAAGCAGGAGTTGTATTCATGGTGTTTTTCCAGACTTTTCAAAAACTGCTGACTGTTCAGTTTGAATGACAGTTTCAAAGGAATAATACTGAATATCAAGTCTGACAAATTTGCAAAGGCAGTCAAGCGTTTTTTTGACTAATTCCCTGCACTTTAGAAAAACGTAGTTTACAGTATTTCAAAGTTAAAAAGAATATCCAGAGTTGTATCAATTATTTTGAACCTGAGATTTTAAGGATTTATTACATTTTTTCTAATTCTCAGTTCACTAGATGTTTCACATTAATTAGACTCCATCTTTACCAGCCATTACAGCGTGGTCACATAGGCATCAAGATCACACACATTCAGATTTAGTTGTTTTCTTTAATCAGTAAATTACGATCTTATTACATCTCTACTCATGGGTTGGACAACAGCCTTCTTCAAATTTTCTGATGATTCACTTTTCTGGTGAATGTGATGTAGCTTTGGTTTATATGTTGTTCAATTTGTATGTATTTTAGTTGGTTTCTATGGAAATAAGTAACAATACATGAGCCTTACTTCTGCATTCGACTGGAAAATGTGCCAACTCCACAAGGCTGCTATCATTCAAATCAAATCACTGTCTTCGCCTGGAGTCACAAACACCCCCAAAACTTAGATAACAGATTGTTTTATCCATAGGATCCAATTAAAAGCTGTGAAATCATTGAAAGTCATTTGGTGTCTTGGATGCTTATCGCCACTGAGTGCATGAGTGATTACACTTGCCAGTGAACTCTAGAAAATAATACAGATGAGAAATGCCAGACGTATAACATACTCCCAGTAAAACGGCACAATCAGGGATTGCATTTTCTGATTAAATCGCAAATGTAAGTTGAAACTCAATGTACAGTTGGTCCCATTCACACTAAATTACTTTTGCTGTAGAAAATGTTGTTCCATGACTATAGTATAAAGGCTATTCTAGTCATGTCAACAGCATGGGTATGACAATGAGGGTCTGTCTGTGGGTTAATCAGCTGAATACTTTGATCTGGACTGAAAAATCTAAAACAGCGAAGATTGTCACAATGATTTTATTTGTACAGCCATTAATGATCGCAGATAATAAATCCACCAGTTCAAGGTTTTCACATGAAAGTTACACTGATCCATGCTGCTAAGGCAATGTCCCAATTTGCAAGTATGCCACCACCTGTAAGTACCCAAAATGGTGCAATCAAAATGCACCAAAAGATCAATATCAAATGCAGTACACTTCGCATCCTGAATGGTTGTGGATGTGGTGGCCGAGAAAAGAGGACACATTGTCATGGGAAGGAAAAATTACACAAGTGATGTGAACAAAACAGAAATTATTCATGGCATTTACTGTGTTGAGGTACCTTATTTCTGTTGAGACTGATCTTTATAACTTTACGCCATCCCCCAAGTCTCAGGGGAAACACTGCATTTCAGATTCAAACAAAGAAGAGTATTTGAGTAAAACTTAAGAAAATAATTTTGACATTCCCAAAATGGGTTAGAGTTAGGTTTGGTTTTTGTTTATAGTTTTTGTCAAAGAAAAGACAGACAGACTCTAGGTTAATAGTCTGGCTTGCTGAGGACTAAGTTGTTGTTTTTTAGAGGATGCAAAAAGCTAACAACATGCCTCAAGGCAACATGGTGGTTCCCACTGGGCTTTAGTGTTATAAAGGGTATAAAGTGCACATTTAATAGTTTCCTCCTCCCTCGTTCTATCAACTACTTTGGGAAATTTAAGCAAAAAAATAAACCATGCTTGAAAAACTAAAAAATCTACATTCAAATATAAAAGTAAAAATCTATCACTCATAATAACAGACATATTTGTCAGGTATCTAAAATATATTCTTGAGCAAGACCACTAGTCATAATACAATAATGTATAATACATTTGAATTATTTAATCTCTTTCAGATGCTATGCCATGTATTTTACCAACTTAACAATATATTCATTTTACTTAATAGCATTATATAATGTGACCTATAGCTGCATCACATCTGTCGTCCCACGCCAGGATATTATTCATGTTGATGAATCAAACACACATTTGAGAAGAAAGCATATATCTTCAAAGCTTAGTAATGATGCATGCATAACCTTTAAGTATTGGTGTGTCTATCATATCAGCCTCACAACATCACTTAGTGTAAAATAGATCATTCAGATGTGTCTCACAGCTAATTTGATGATGAAACATAAAATCCCAATCTGGCAGCTCTGTAACTGTAAACAGCCATCCTCGTGCTCAGAGGCTGAGACCAAATGGAGACATAAATTGAAAAGTAAGAGTAGCTTTTGAGAGAGGAGGCGGCTGTGGCGGAAACTGCGAGTGTCAGATAGGATGGGAGGTGGAATGGAAGACAGGTGGGTGTGGAGAAGAGTCACGCAACCATGAGGAATTACATAATGGCTGGGGATGGGGAGGAGAAGGCCTCAGCGGGTGGTGACGCTTCCTGTGAATTACCAGCTATGAAGTGCTCCAGTAGCACCATGCTAATGAAAGGCTTGATCAGACAACAATGCGGGAGTCAAGTGCGAGTCATTTTCTAGGGCATGATTTCTGCAAACCTATTCCTTTTCTTTCCATTTAAAACTGATGACAGAAAATCTCCATGAGAAAAGCCTAAGCTCAGTTTAATAAAGCTTGTTCACCCATAATATGAAATGGAGGCTAAAAGGATCCACCAGGTTAAGAACAGTGTTCCCATTCTAGTGTTCCTCTCTTCTTTTACTACACGCATATAGTGCCTATAAAGTGCTTCTTGCTTTATGTGTGAGTGGCTACAACGTTGGTGGAAGATCATGGACATAAAACACAGACCAAGACTAAGGGAAATCAATACCAGTGATGGAGACCGTTTACTGTTTCATTATTCCAGATTCATGACCTACCAGCGCCCCATGCTGTTGTTGCCCCCCCGGCTAAAGCTCATTGTCACTCGCGTTTGCTCATTAAGTGCCAATCACGCAGTACTCCGGGCTATAATTTTGCCAGCATTGGTGGCACTGCAGATGTCGCATAATGATCCCTGCCTACTTCCTGCATAATTCAATGTAGGTGCAGTTGACAGAGTTTACCCTTGACAAGGAACTACAGTATGTCAGTGTGTGGGAACTGGAGGTGAAATTGGTCAGCACCAATTGTCATTGTTCTGTGCAGAGTTTTCTTTGTGGACTGAATGAACGGGTACATGATGCATCTGTCGTGTCTAATTTTGCAAGTTTTGTAAATATGGTTTAGCCTGAAAGGAAATTAATTATCTGTCTGCTGGATTGCATTCCATGTGCACTGATGAACACCGTTATATGTCCTGAAAACTTATCAGTGTAAACGTTCTGCTTTGATGATATACAATCTCGTTAGAGGCCGACTTCTCATATTGCTCATCACATAAAAGACTCCGGTCTAATATGCATTTATTATCCTCTTATGTGCATGGTGTCAGAGTAAACATATGTTTATCCCTGATATCACAGCAAGAGGAGAGTTGGTATTGCTTCCTCTTCATGTAACATTTACAGTACAAAGACCTGCAAAGAGTCATCTGTAATAAACACAGATGCAGTTAGATCTGAGGAGCAAATCGGAATTCAGATGCCAAGGCCTGGCCAAAACAAATTAGGCTTCATAAAGGATCTTTGTGTGAACAGGGCAAAAGGGGCATTACATGTATGGTAACTGTAAACATGTAAAAAAAAAAACACTTCAAGGTTTCTATGGACAACAGCGATTAAACATGAAGACATGCGCCTGCATGCCAGTGAATGAAATAGAAAGTGTCATGTGTCAGTGGCCATGATCCTGACTTCCATTGACACCTTGTCATAGTTCAGGCGTTTGTAAGGCAAATAAATCATTCAAAGCCCAGCGAGATGGCAACCTGAGACAATTTGTGCCTCTAAAAACACGATTGTAGAATGAAGTCTTTGTGCACATGCAGAGAGAACAATAGCCAATGGAGAATGGTGGTTGTACCTTTTTTAATCGAGACAAAACCACAAAAAACTCATGATAGTGATTCCTCCAGGCTGCAAAAACAATTATAGAGTAATTGTAGCAAGGCCAAAGTTTGAACACATTACTAAGTCAATATCATTGCATATCTGGACGGAGCATACTGAGTTAAATCCAGTTAGTTTAACATGCGCAGCAGCTGATGTTTGAGTGGTTATTTTTCAGCCTGGTGCTCTTTGACAAAGATTTAATTACCTTGTACCCACCCTGTATCATTTAAACTAACATTGTCACTGTTGTTTGGCTGCACTTTTCAAATTATCAGGTACCGGTGTAAAGCATCTGTCCTGCTGCCTGACTCAGTTTTCATCAAAATAGCAACACTTTTTGTGTTTCCTCCACTTTTGTGACATGATGTCCAGTGCACAAATACTCACTAACTTATAACTGACCCCACCTTTTAGCAAGGACGGTCCAGATTACTCTGTGTTAGCTTCAGAATTATCCAGGGAACAAAGGCTTGAGCAAAATTGTGGGCTCATCTCTATCATCTTTACTGCTATGAAACTAAAGCCGTCGCTGGTAAAATCTTGTCACAGTATGAACTTAATGAACTGAAACTATTAGCTGAAAAAGTTATTAGATTAACCTCTGATAAACAATTTATCGTTTTTTCAAATTGCTCCCAGTGGGTTTCAGCTTTTCGCACATGAGAATCTGCTGCAAGTTCTTTTTTATTTATGACTTTACATTGTGGAACGCACAAAGCGAGCAATCTGTTGAATTATGGCATCACATTATATTAAAAAATCAAACTATCTACACCTGCCACTGAGAAAATGCCATCACCCTTGCAATTTAAGGTAACTTTGCAAATGTTAAAACTCTCACTTTTCTATATGTTAATGTTGCCTAATGTATATATTTAATGCAAAGCTGTGTGAGTGTGGTTTAATGTTACATGTGTGTGAAGCTGACGATTTGACCTAAGAGTGGCACTAAATTGAAGCTCATGAAGAGTCTAATAGAGTTGTGCTAAGTGCTTTACAAAAAAAGCCAGTTATCAGTCTTCACTCCCGCTGCCAAAACAACCTCATTAAAGGCCAAAGCTTGTGTGAAATAGAGCGACCATTATGTATTATAACCCTGGTTCCACAAACAGAGGGAGAGCCCTTTAACTAGATTTTCTCTCTCTCTCCATTATTTGCTGCTGACATAATGGAAAGATATCAGAGAATCACGGTCTCTACATTAGGAAAGATGAAGTCTTACAATGATTAGTTTGCTCGCACATAGAAATTTCCATTTACAAATCCTGATCGCAAAAGCCTGTCTTCATAGAACCATGGTTATAATTTATAACTACTGGATCTTGGATTATTTAGCCTCCTTAACCCAGGCTGTCAAACGTAAATCATTATGCATATCACACACTTTTACACATTTACGTATTTTCTTCAATCTCAGAAACTAACAGGGTCAAGCTTTCTGAGATGTAGATCTTAACATATATAATTTATCCACCCTGAGCGGTCAATACTCTTCCGTTTTTCAGTCCAACCAATTCCTTGGGCTTTGTTTATTGCTTGTGGCATTTTGCTATTGTAAAAAAAAAAAAGAAACACCATTTCAAAGTTTAACAAGTCTTCTCCAAGCATTTAACACACAGCCATTAGGTGTTACAGCTACAGAAAACGGCCCTGGTGAATTTACCGATTCATTTGTCTACAAGCAAAGAAGCAAGGACGCAGAAGTGCTTTGAAATGCCACAATCATTGTTAGGAATGAAAGCTCCCAGGCTGTCCATGATTATCTATACCTGCTCTCGGGTAATTACAATGTGTATAATATTTTTACCAATGATATTTATTTGAATTACAAATGATTAACTTTTAAATACACTTGTTTTGTTCCATTAACAATAACCTAAACATCTTTTACAGTTATCAGAGGTGGGTGACAACTACAAATGTAAGATTACTACACTTGACTATGATTCTATATTTTTAATTCACTGCATTACAGAGGGAATTACCGTGTGTCTTATTTCCTTACATTTCTAAAGTCTATAAAAATAATTCCTTGCTTTAGCTTTAACAGATTGCATGAAGTGGCCAACTACATAATTTATTTCTGTATACACTTTATTAGGAACTTATACTGACAGAGTTTCTCTTTGCTCTTAAAACAGCTATGTTCTCCATGGTGTGGATTCCACAAGAAGTTGTAAACATTTCTTTGATATTTTGCTCCATCCTGACATCATTTTATCACATAGCCTGTCGGCTGCACACTCATTCAATCTCCTGTTTTATTACCAGGGAGGACACTGAAGTACAGTCCCCTTGTTGTCATGTTAATAAGACCAGTATGAGATGACTTTTTCTTTGAACATGTTGCATTTTCGCGCTGGAAGTAGCCCTTAGAAGATGGAAAACTCTACATATAAAGTGATACTCATGGTCAGGAACAATACTCTGGGTGTCTGTGGTGTAAACAAGCAATGACTGATTGGGATAATGGGGCACAAAGTGGGCTAGGAACACATTCCTCAACCACTTACTATATCAGCAGCCTGTACTGTTGACACAATCCAGGTTGTGTCCATGCATTCATGCTGTCTATGCTTAGTTTTGAGCCGAACATCTGCATACCTCAGCAGAAACCCAAATTAATCTGACCTGGCTACGTCTGTCCACTCTTCAACCGTCCAGTTGTTGGGGAGCCTGGCTCACTGCAGCTGACAGGAGTGTAACCCATCGTGGTCTTTTTCAGTTTCATCCGATGGTGGTGAAGAGTAGTTATCTGAGTTACTGTAGCCTGCCTGTCAGCTCGGACCAGTCCGGCCATTCTCCTCTGACCTCTCTCATCAGCAGAGCGGTTCCATCAGCAGAACTGCCGCTCACTGGATGCCTTTGTTTTTCTCACCATTCCGTGTAAAATCTAGAGACGGTTGTGTGTGCAAATCCCACAAGATCAGCAGATTCAGAAACACTCAACCAGCCAAGCACCAAAAACATCATGCCACATTCAAAGTCACTGAGGTCAAAATTTGTCCACACATGATTGGCTGATGGGATATTTGCATAGATGATCAGGTGGAAGGTGTTTCTAATAAAGTACTTGGTGAGTATAATTATAATTTGTTAAACTTTCTGTTTTTATTTATTAGTCTTTATACACTCTTAATCCCACACAGTCAAAACTTTGTAGAAGACAGTCTATGTCTGATCAAAGGTAAATGTGTGTACCAATACAAACCTGCCCTGAGGGAAGGGAATAATAAATGAAAGGCTAGAACACAATGGTAATTTCCTGCGAGCTACAAAACTGCTGTGAAAAGCCTTTTCTAGGTTGCTGCTTGAGAGGCAGTCAAATGTGAAGAGTTAAAGCTGCTCAAAGTGACTAGCAGCACTGAGGGCTAAAAATCCCATTTCCATCTGGATTTGATTTAAAATGTAAACACACATTGTTGCGCCAGAGAAATCGCAGCAATGTTGCAACTCATGACGCGTCTACAGGCATTATCTAATCCCTACGACATGCAGCTGGTTCCTGGAGTTCTTTTTCTCATGGAGTCTTAGTCTCTTTCTCTTTGCCCCTTTCTCTCCTCTTATATTTCCCCACTCAGATAAACCTTAACTGACTTTGATTTGAAAATATGTTTTCATATGTCATGCAGACAAATAAATAAATAATAGTTATTAATGAAGGGGTTACAGAAATCCGTCTATATCCCCATTCTCCTCTCCTCTGGGATCTGGCTCAACCTCAAGGCTGTTTTTGGTGATTAGGTCCTTGGTGCTCTCAGCTGAATGGCTCTTTTATCAACCACGATGGCTTTTTTCTCCTTCTTGCCTCTCAGCTCAGAGTGAGAGGGGCTTGGATTCACCCCTCTTTACACCCTCTCCCCTTCCCGTGCTCCATTTCCCCCCCTTTCCTCGCGTCTTTCCTGCTCTCCTGGAGAGACCGCCGTCCACTCTGTGTGTACAGATGACCTGCGTTATCATCAGCACAGCAAAAGAATGATTTTACTCCCCTGCAATTCTCCGGAGATGGCCACCAATCCCTTGTCTTAACAGTGACACATGGCTCTGTAACTTCTTCTCACTTACACTGATGCAAGCCACAGGGCCAATAATGAATGAAGAGACATGACCGATCATGTATGTGGACAGAGACCATGACAGCTCACACAGTGAGAATAAAGGCTCTGACAGCCTCAAAGGCCATGCGAGGCAGTTACTGTATGTGTCGCTGATATGAAGGAAGACATCGGAGGTAAATGTCATGTGTACGCCATCGGCCAAACATGAGTCATAACATTCTTAACGGACTGCTTAGCCTGGTAACTCCATATACTGCATGTTTCAGACAGCGTTGAAAACAACTCATGCCGATTAATGTGTACACGCAGAAACAAAACAGCAGAGGAGAAATGTGCATTTTCTGGGAGAAAAGCCTATTAAAATGCATCCACAATAATGTGATCTTTTAGAGAAATGTGCTTATTAGATGCCAATTATCAATGCAGTCTCATTTGTATACTAATATGCATTTTGGCAAAAAACCTGTTAACGCTGAGGATGGTAATTTCAACTAATAAGCACCTCAATATATTTAGTGTGAAAATCTAGCACTTCTTCAAGAGTACTTCGAATTATTGATCAAATGGAGGTTCCACTTGATGGGGGATATGAACTTATGCTAATTACATCGCTAATGTACAGTGCAACATACTGTACAATAGCTTACTCTCAAATTGTTTTCCAGAACCTGTTGACAAAAACCTGTCTTATAAGACTTGCAGATTAGCCTTGCATTTTCCTTCTTGAGCTGAGAACAGCTTGAAGAGAGAGGTAATTAAGTGTTCCATTTTTTTCTCCTATTTGCAGTTCATTCCAGGCCTAATTGTGGCTAATTATGCAGTGATGTGAGTATTGATAAGTAGTGAGGTGACACACCTTTTCAAGGCTGCCATCACAACTGTGAACGTGTTAGAAGTTTTCTTAAAATAAAGTTAGAGTGGCAATATGCTTTAAGTAATTATTCTAAAGTAAATGTTTGCACACTGTAATAACTGTAGAATAATGATAGTATCAGCTTTTTGACTGGTTCCCTATAAACCTTGCTTTTATCACGCAGTTCTGCAGCCACCGGGTAAGATTTACAGCACAAAGGAACAATGACGTGCATCTGCTAAGGACAATCAAAACAGGAAGAGACACACAACATAAGTGGTGCCTCATCTAAATCCTCCCACATTGACCATCAGGCCAGCACAGTGACGCACCAATATCCCATCATGGTGTGGATCAAACCCTTTGTTCAGCATGTTTGGTATTTTGTCAAACAAATGACCGCAGAGAAGCAGTTCAAGGTATTTTTTATAGAAATGTAGCGGGAGACCAAAATAATTTTGCTTGTTTGTGTCTCTATCCATGAGAGGAAATTATATATATATATATATATATATATAGAATGGTCCATTATTGTATATAACATGGCTTAGTGTCCCTTTCATCACGTCTGCAATCCGCTGATGTGAGCATCTGAGAATGAACCAATTGATGACAGTGGCCAAGAAAAGCAGTGAGCAAGGTCATTTAAACCATTATGCTGGGAGGTACATTCTGTTGCTGTTAATTAACTCAGTAATTCTACTCACAATAATATGGTGTGGTGGTTACAGGTACAGCAGCTCCACCAGGCACTTACTACCATCAAGTGCTGATCGAAGGATGTAAGAAATGTTCATCACCTTCGGGTACGCCTCTGTAGTCGTGCAAATGGTAGTATTTTTGACATTCTTACACATGCTCTTATTGGTATAGTTGATTTGTCAGCGACCTGTAGAACCATTGCAAACCAAGTATTTCTGAAATAGCTGTAGTTGACATACACATTGAAGTGTTACATCACTCAATGTGATTTTCTATTTTGCTGTTTTTTGTGCAAAATCTGGAGCTTAGGCCTGTCTGCTTGGCACATCACAATTAGTGTTTGATCCAACTTTTAATTTGCATGTAGAAGTAAGAGAGTGGGCTTGAAACGCAGCCTCGTCTAAGTATATCACTGATGAGCCATTTTTGGTTTTTGAAAGAGGATCATTTCAGATTTGGAGAATACATCAATCTTATGTATTCGGGAAAGCAGTTTGCCTCCAGTCTACAATCACTACAACCATCTCCCTCCTGCGAGTAGCCATGATGGAGACAGGAAGTGTATGTATTTAGTATAGCAGTTGTGAGACAGTTGTAAAATTGTTAATCAAATGTAATACAAACTGCAATTTGGTGTCCAAGGTACAGATAAGAAATCCAAAAACTGCAGTGTCTACACTTGAGGGAGACAAAGGATGACAGCTTCATCCCAGACCCACAGAAGGTCATTGTTGTCAAGTGGAATGAGCTTTCCCTGCTAAACTGTCCCTGCTAAATAATTCAAGAGCTGTAAATGTTTGTTTTCATTTGTAAATAAACAATGGGAATCAAAAACTTAACTTCTGTTGACATAGCACATAAATAGCAAATAAAAAAAAGACTTACATTTGCAGGCTATAAGAAACTGGTTTACTTTAATGGTGGGACACCCTGAAGCCAGTGTATTGACCCGTTGGCTCAGGAATTGCATCAGAAATTGGCTCCTGGTCATCATCGATTGGAAGAAGATGATGCCATGTGTCTAATATACAAGAGCAGTGCCCATCCTAAACATGCTGAACATGTTTGGAATGTCCTGTTTGCTTGACCTGTGGTGATGCTGGTTGTAGTTTTCTTTCTGAAACTGTAACTGCTGTTGCATTAAAGAGCCATTCAGCTGTTGGTTGAAGTTAGGTGAAGCTCAAATCAGACGCAGAGCCCCGAACTGGAGAATCAGTTGTCGTTGTCATGAATGTGCGAATGGTCCTGATCATCCTGTGGTCATGATTTCAAATCAGACCAAATATGACACTGCACTTCCTTTGGCCCCTAACAATACACATGTCAAGTGTGAAGCTGATAAGATGAGCGGTTCATGTAACATGCGAGTTACAAACAGTCAGACTATTTCTACAATCATTAGAAAGATAATACTCCTTTGTTCTGTTAGATTACTAAAAGCATGTAACATGTTCAAAGATTTGGATTACTTCAACATTGTCATTGTGACTTTATTTTGCACGTAACACTGAATGAATGTAGCATACATACAATACTTCTACCTAAACTAGACAGAACTCTGAAGCCTACACATGTGCACACCATGCACATTGTAAATTGTCCCATCTCTAGACCTGTTTAGCAAGCTAGCTCCTATGCTAAAGAACAGGCTAATCAGCATTTGCCTAGCAATTCAACAAAAAGTATTTTGCCAGGTACGCAACCTAACCTGCACTAAATGAATTACTTAACTAAACTGTACCTACCTTTAGATTTCACAGTGACTTGTGCAGACTATAAAAGAAAAAGAAAAACGCATCCCTGGCAGCTGCAGAGCTTCTCTGTGTCGATTGACATGTCCCTGCAGTGGCTGCAGATGCACCAGTGTACTAGTGCCCATCTGGGACATCAGGACTCTTGGCAACCTCCAATAACCTTATGACGTCAAGCATCAGGTCTGTTAGTCTTGTCATGTCATGACCTTTTCCAGCAGTTAGTCCTTGTAGGGAGCCGTCAGGGAACAGATTTTTGCCTACAATATAAATCATTTGTTTTATTAAAACTTTAGCTGAGGAAAAATAAATCTACAAAAAGTGATATACAGTACATCTGATAAATCTTTCTATGGAGGAGTGATGACATAAAATAAATCTGAATTTCAGCTGTTTTTCTCTGCTGCAGCTCCTTCAGCCACCTCTGGTCATCAGGGTCAATCTCGTCTCTGACCCTAACTCCTCTTTCTCTCTCCCTCTTGAGCTTCCACCTCCCCTCCCGCTTCCTCTCCTCTGACCTCTCCCTGCACTCTGGCTTTCTCCTACTTCAGAGGAGGTTGAAGCTTAAGTTGATTCCTGCAATAAAACCATATAAAGAACTGTTGCTATAAAACCTAAACCTCATACTCTCTTAGCAATGCATAAATTAAACTTTCTAATTGAGCAGACTAATGCAGGGCTGCAGTGATCTGTCTCACTGCTACATTACAACAATTTGACAGTAGAGTAAACATCCTTGCTGATTTATTTATTATTTATGACAGACTGCAACGTTATGCCATTTCTATCTCAAGGAGTTTTGTAGATTTTCTGAATGGTAAAAGTCAGCGTAGTCTCATCAGGTCAGCATGGAAGTACGTTAATTAGTCTTATACCACGTACTTCGTCCAGTCAAATATGCCTTAAAGTTAAACAACCTTGTAAACCTATCTCAGCTAGCTTGTAAATTACACTGTCTATGTACAGTGGAGCCTGTATTGTGTTTTGTTGTTGTTGTATTGTTCTAAATCCAACAAATGAACTTATTCATCTGCCAATGAGGGGGGAAAGAGGGTCATGGCACAATTTGTAAAAGTAAAATTCACTCCAGAACGTAAGGGGCAAAAACTACTGATTCTTGCATTATAATTCGAGCATTTAACTTGAAATGAGCCATTATTCAAGACTTTAGGCTGACGAATAAACTCAAGGCCAAAGGCCACCTCAATTTAAACTAACTAAATTTAACTCATGTTAATTATCACTCAGAATTATACTGTGCAGATGTAATTTGACTTCTAAGTAACCTGACACCAGCCAAAAGTTACCTCCAATGTTTCAGTTTCTCACCCTGTTGCAGTAATGCAGATGTGTATTCCAGGGTGTGTCAGTGGTGTCACAGCAGCAGTGTCCTTTACCTTCTGCAGAGGACACCTCCGACCCCAATAACTGACGCTTATCAGTACCTCTTTTTGTTTTGTTTTGTTTTGTCAAAGGTGGAACAGACTTGACACTTTCCACCACAGAGGGCAGTGAAACACTGCCTGGTGTTCAGTCACTCTTTTCATAGTTTCTCATCTGACAGTGGTTGTGTTGTCGTGTCACGCAGAAGTAACTGTCTTTATGAGTAGGACACAAGGTGAAAAGCTGACATGATGTTTGCATCCGGCTCAGCTCCTCTGTTTATTTGCTCATAATTACCAGCCTGGCCCTGCAGCCTGTTGATTTCTCTGCGCTTGAAGTGCCACAAGCACATTTCATGCAATTTTCTCCTGAATAATTTCTAATTGATTGGGAATGAGGGGCAACACAGGTTGATGTATTGTTGGAATGTGGAATACTTTTAGGCGGTGCATTTATGGGCTTCTCAGTTATGCAGTAAATGTCCTCCATTTTTCATTTTGTCAATTCAATTCATGCCAGTAGCAGAACAGTTGTGCACATTCCCCCAGTCAGGAGGTTAGCATAACGCTGGAGCTATCTGTCACTTAAGACCCTGGCTGAAAATGGGAGGATGGAGAAGCAAGGGATCAGTGTTTACCCACCTGGCCAATTAGAAAACAGAGAAACCTTCAAGATGGAGTCAGCCTCCAGGAGCAGGTACTAGTCACTGTTATGGCACTCAGCAGTTGCTAGGCAACACCATCTATCTGTTATTGAGCAAACTTGTTGTGGGTATGGCTATTATAAATCACTGGTGATCTCTGCACCTCAGATAAGGTGGTGCACTGTTGTTGAGAAAATGAGGTTTGATTTATTCTTTTAAGAATGTCTAAAATTGATCTTACTCAGAGTGATCAAGTAATATAAATGTATTTTCAATCAGAAGAAACGTGATAATATGAGCCTCTCTACATTAAAGAGAAAGCTATGGGAAAACAGCACATTTTAAGGAAGCACAGATTCATCAGCGGCTTCTAAATTGCCCAGCGCTCCCGATTTAAGAGATTAATCTCATGTGAAATCCCAGGTAACAATGCATGTGTTGTAGTTTTCTGAAGGAAAGATGAGCTATGGGTTTCTGTAAGGATTTGATGTATGCACCGCTTGGCAGGGGATGCGGCGTAAGCAGAAATGATGAGAGCATTGACACATTGGTATACATCACATGGAAGGCTGTAACAGCCCAGAGAATTTATTTCAAATTAAATACCCACTTTATATTTATTTCAACAAATATTCTACATGAGGAAAGCAAACCTATCGACTGATATTCAGTACATTTGCCTTTTTTTATTCATCTTATTGGGTGTGTATGCACATAAGAGTACACTGCGAGAGGTGGGTCTTTAGTTCCCAAATCTGAATCTCTTTGCTCTTTAAAATCACTATTATTTGAATATTACCATGGAAACAGAAGAGAGAATGTCATAAAGCATTTAATTCCTAAATACCTCAGCTTTAAAAACATGTCACTTTATCGTGTTTATTTTAGACAAGATATGGTACAAGCTTCTAAACTGAATAGTGGAGTCTTCCATAATATTAATGTGAATGCAAACACAGGGTTTAATGATGTCCCTGTAAGGCTGCTGACAATGCGTCTTTGCCCACAGAAATAAATAAAGTTATTGCAGGCATATATTAGCGACACTTAAAATTCTGGATTCATGCTAAAATTTTAATATCAGAGTTTGGCCGCATGATGCATTGTACAGAGAGAGAGGGAGAGAGAGAGAGAGGGAGAGAGAGATGAAGGCAACTAGCCAAAGCATGTCTATTAGTACCACATTTCCCCCAGATCCACAGCATGAAAGGTACACTCCCTAACCAATGATTTTTCCCTGTATATGTAATTATTTCATTAAATATTATATCAGTCCTGCAGCCCACAGCTGCTTGCTTCAAAGGAAGTTTGGTATCATGGCCTAAAGCCCGACACACACACACACACACACACATATACACACACACATATATACACACACACACACACACACACACCAACATCTCTCTCCTTTTTCCTCACTCCGTCTTGTTCTCTCTCTCCCTCTCTCTCTCTCACTCAGGCACAGTCCAGCAGTGCCAGTTTTGCCCCGGGCTGACTGATCACAGGAAGGAGCAACATTTTTGAATTCAGGGGAGGATTGAGTCACACAGTCCCAGCATCAGGCTTTGGGTTACAAAGCTTCGCTGTTTTTCACTCCTGCAGACCGCTATGATTCAAATGGAATTTTAATGGCCCGCTCTGCTAAAACTGTATCATTGTCTTTTCCTATTTGACTCTGGATTTGTCTCCTCCCTGATAACGCTCTGTGTGATCATTTTGCTATTTGCTGACTTGTTTCATGCCAGGTATGTTGGTGGTCCACTCCACAGAATTTAATTTGGATCCAGAAATCTTATTGTTCCTCTTGGCTTCCGACCCATTAAAATGGAAAGCAATACCTACTGTATTTGCAAATTCCACATACCCGGCTGCGCACACAGAAAGTTAAACAACTCAAACCAAGAGGGTTTTTCTTCATTGCAAGGCTTCCCTTTGAATACATTTTGAACTTCCATCATTTTTTTAAAAATTTAATAACAAAAATGACATACATCTTTCAATTCAATGGACAGTATAAGGTTGAGGTGATCATTTATCACATCATATCAAGTTCATCCCACAAAACATAGCTTTAATGCTAAATTAAAATAATCTTCCTTCAAACAAATGTAAAATGGCAGCAATTCTTCCTAAAATATGTAAAATACCAGTGCTACATTTAAGAGGGATTTGGCTTTAGATTAGTCATATCCTTGACCCATATGGTGGCATATTATGGTGCCAATATGATTTAAACTATACCTGAAAACTTCAGCCATAACCTTTAGAAACAGAAAGAAATTACAATTCTGTATTATGCAGGTATTGACATTCTCAACCAGCTGCCTGGCATGGATGAGTTGTAATACCTTGAGGAGCTCACCTATTTATATTCATAGTCGTTCCCATACAGGAGGGGGCAGTGCAGTGAACCTCTCTGACTTCAGCCAGCGGAGGGATTCAGAGACAGAGAGAACAGTAGATGGATAAAGTGAAAGTTAAAACCCAGGGCTTATACACACAGATACCGTAATCCTGACAAAATCTCCCGCTACTACCCTTCACATGCAACTTACGGACATGACCTTCAGTTGTACTTTTGGTCACACAGTCTACGCTGGTGGATGTGTTGAATAAGCAACTTGATCAATAGGTAAAAAGTCAATTCCAAAGGTGTAAAAACGCTGAGAAACGCCTGAGTATGCGACAGCAGATGCAGCTGACTGGAGTTATACTATCCGGAACTAAACACAGGTGCCAGTTGATTCCCTCACACTGAATTCTTCTGTCTGCTTGTTTTTTATTTTTAAATGCAAAGTTTGCGGTGAGTCTTGCAAATGTGTTTTACGTGCGTCATGCAAATTATTTTATGTTGCATGGAAATAATTTTTCCTGCTCTTTCCTCTCTCCAGCACACACAGAGGGTTAGATTCCACACAATGTTGCTGCTGCTTTAAACTGTGATGGTGAGGCAACGTGTCTCTAAATGAAGTGTTTTTATACAAACGCACACTAACACTTTCCTGACAGGAATTAGCATTAACCAGCTTATCAAACGTTTTCTAAACATCCAACCAACGCCTACAAAAAAACGGGGCTAATAGAGAGCCATTTAATCACAGATACAAACAAATTAACCTTTAAATACCAGTAGGGGCATTTTAAGTGCTCATACATCTATTAGAGCTCTGGTCTCTCGCTGTCTCACACTCAATCAACCCCCCACCCCAAATACCCCGCTGCATTTGGCTGCAGCTGAGAAGCGAGGTGAGTCTGTATGTGGGACATCACAGAGCTCATTAATGTGACTGTGCAATCAAATCAGGTCAGATGGATGCATCTGTGCCTAGAGGAAGGATTTGATAGCCAGCTCAGAAATGCCTTATAATAAGTTAATTAGACATTCACTTAATGGTCCTGCAGCCATCCTATCACTAGATAGTTCTTTGATAGGGTTTGGGTCTTGAAAATTGAGTGTCACAGACTAGTGCCTTATCAGTACAGTGGAGTAATAGGAGACTCCTCATTAGGATTAGAGACAGCCGTCTTCCTGAGCCGGCATCTGACCATGTGAGGATGGAAAACAACAACCATAAATAAACCAATGCCACAAATTTGGCAAAGGTTGAGATATTAAAACAGTTTCTTGGTGTCAGCGCTACTCGGACTCTTCTGATATTTGACCCGTTTGTGTGATACTTGGAGTGGGGACATGTTTTGAAGTTCTGGAATATACTGCAAGCTACTATAAGTTCTGGATTTACTATAACATATACTCATTTTGTAAGGTAGTCTGAAAATAACAGGTGGAAACGTAGTTTTATTGTTTGCTAATTTGTTTTCTATTTAGAGATGACTGCATGCTGGTTTTATTGGCACAGCGGATCATATGCTTTCCAGGTTTTTCCCTTTCCTTTAGTGTGTCATAGATATTTTTATGCATATAAAACATCTGTTAAGTTACAAAGAGCAAAGTCTCTGTCTCCCACAGAAAACACTGCTCCTGAAACAACTTGTTTTTATTCCTGTTTTGATTGTTTCATTTTCCGTAAAGCGTCTATTTCACCATGGAACACATAACGTCTAACATGCCCACCGTCTGGTTAGCTTGGCTGGAATTGGTACATCAGAGCTAACACCATTGTTACTGTGGTTACAACCGTGTTAACACCTGATCAGGAAGCATCTGAGGAAGCGATGCCACATTTCCGGCACAACAGTTTTTTTTGGGGGGGGGGGGTTTAAGAGAGAGCTAAAAAATAGTATATTTGTATTTCGAACAGAATATAAACTTATTCTAGTCGACCCAAGAATTTCGATGAACCTATAAATACATAAAATATGGGCAATTTAAAGTCATGGTGCATGATTGTTTATTACTGCCCGTTTTTTGAACAGTACAATTCAACACTACTGCATATATTGTTACGTCATAATCTGATTTGAACATACGGAGAAACCATAAAATATAGGACTGGAAACTGCTATGGCTTTTAAAATCAACTTTAAATTGATTGACAGGTTAGTTAATGCAGGAAGTAAATATTATTTCTCAATAAGATATAGGTTTTCTGGTGTGTAGTTGAAAACACTGATGCACAGCAGTCTGAAAGTACTGACAAACACAAAATGCTCTTATCTTCAAATAATCTATATATACTGTAGCTTTGATATGTCTAAGTGACTGTGTCTATGCATTTGTCAAGTTAATGCTCTGCAAATAAAATGAATTCACTGAATACCTATAAAGGGCAGGTTGCCGTACAGTTAAGTACCTGCAACTTAGGTGTGCTGGAAACTACACATTGTGTTTGACTAGGTGTGTTTGCCTTGTGAAGACCTGTCAAGGTTGTTCCTTTGCCTCTCACCAAGTGCATTCTGGGACAGGGTTGGGTCCTCCCGTGACAATAAAAAGAAAGAGTGGCTATAGAAAATGGATGGATGGATATGGAACAGTAACATTTGTCTGTGTCTCTCTTTTCTTCTCTATTCAGGGTTTACCAGTATTATCATTCTCTCAGAGAGCTTTTACTGTCACAAGGGTCCTAAACTCTGATACACCGGCAGTTCACAGGGGACCAACCCCTCTTCCCTGAGCTTTAGTTTCAGTCATCTAGGTCTGATCCCTCATGGTTGCTGTCTCATGGGTAAAAAAGCCCAGACAAAGTGGTGTCTCTGGAATTACAGGAAATCAAGGGTAACAAGATAACTTTGAAGAAATAAGAGCTGGTGGCTCAGTCATTGAAATAGTAATTAAGTTGCAAAGTACATATACCATACAGTTAAAAGACTTTCCAGCCTTTATGTTTTTTCACTAGGGAATAATCAATACATCAGCAGAATAAATAAGGACTTTTTGTAAGCTCCTATCCAATGTCCAATTGTGTTCCATATTCTTCTGTACGATGGTAACAAAATACCTGAATAGTTAATGACTGAAATTAGTAGCAGGCTACATGCTACTCTTAAATGTAATTAGAATAGCAATCAGTAGAACGCGTAGCTCTGCCAAGGCCCAACAATCCCCTTGAACACAATCAAGCTGCACCAAATTACACACACTGAGATGTCTGTCCCCTAGATATACAAGATTTATTTTCATCTAGAATCTTGGATTATTCATTTTAGGAAATGAGTGAAACTGTCAAGAATAAAATTCATGTTGCCATGTTAAAGAAAGTAAAAAATAAATAAATAAACTCAACCCACATGAAAATAAGTTCTTCCCTGACCCATACTGTGTTCTTTCCACCAAGTTTTGTGGTTATCCATCTTGTAGTTTTTCGGTAATGCCACTTACGAACAGACAAACAAATTCACGCAGATGAAGACATAACCTCCTTGGGGAAGGTAATAAATGGGCTTGGCTACTTTTACTAAATCAATTTGGCCCTTTACAACAAACACTGACGGCGTAACTTTGTCTAAACATTGTTACTCGTAGCCAAACTCATGACTGGTAATCTCTCTTTATAAAGTATGAGAGCGGACCCAGCTCTGGAGCAATATTATTATTAGCTCTGCTTTGACAGTAGACGTGTGCAGTGGGGAACAAATGAGGATTAAAGAGGAAATCTTTAGATTCAGTTGTCACCCTCTGCAGTGGTGTCAGGAAATGATGGAGAGATGGTTGTTGTATTACAGCCCAATGTCTTGGCAACCAATGGTGTTTTGTGACATCAGTCTTGTTGCTATTGAGCTGAGTGAGAACGTCCTTGACCTCATTCCAAGGTGTAGTGTTGGAAAGGAGAAAACAATGTGGCAGGAAGTTGGGCAGCACAGCACTGGGCCTATGAGGTGCTGAGGGTTCTGTCATTATTTCCCCGTACTGGAACAACCTATTATATTCTACATTGCTTAAATTACTCCTGGAAAATTATTAGCTGCTGTAATCTCCTATAGGTGGTTGTTGACAGGTATTTTTTTTATCTGCTATCTTCTTCCCCAGGGCTGCAGCTCACTCTGTAGAGAAAATGTTCAGCTCACATGAGACCAGGGGCAAGGTCACTGGAGATCACAAACCCACCTGTTCCACTTTTCTGTTTCCCTTTCCTTGAGGTGGGAGGGGAGGGGCTGCGCCTTTTGCTGGCAAACGGCTGAGAAATGCTTTGGTTAGGACAGATGTGTCATTTGCTGAAAAATACATTAAAATGTATACTACACCGTTTTTTGCAGATACTCTGAAAATATTTGTCACTGTCAGCTTTTAAGAAACACAGTCACCAAGAAGGTCTAAGAAGTTATTAAATCTAGTGATGCAGTTGCCAATTTACGGAACACTGCTGCAAGCAACTGTGTTTTCAGCTTTGCTCCATTTCTGTGTTCAGACTGCGAGCAATCACTTTGCTGTGCTGCAGTCAGTGGGTGATTTGAGTTCGCTGATTGATAGCTTTAGTGTCAATGGTTTTGCAGCAGTAGGTGGGACACAGTGTACCACAAATCCAGCATGTGATTGGCCGATGATGAAAGATATTGCATGTTCAGTTACCGCTAATGTTTCTGCACTGATATGAACAGAAAATATTTGATTCTGGCTCATGTATTTTCAATAATTCAGTGTAAAAGGCAAATAAAGAGTTTCATGTCTGTCTTCAAAAGTCATTAATTGCCAGTTTTACATAGTTAAAGGGTTGTTGTGAATTTACATACATTGGGAAATGTCTTGTGTACAAAGCAGTGCATTGTGGGCCTTGTTAGAAGATTATCATAATTTCAGTTTATTGTTTGTTCATCATGCACATTTAGGGAATTAATTTCAGTGATCAATTGAGGTGTAGAGCTAAACATTGCTTTTCTCTTTGGCAATCACCACTGTAAATTGAGGCTCTCATTAAGAACAGCATTGCAATCGCTTGGTAGTGTTACACTTTGATTTACTCATCAATAAATAAAATACAATCACTGCTGTTTGATTATACGGTGTTCATTATTCTCAGGTGATGAGATGAGGTTGTTAAGAAGGTAATGTATGATTCGCTGTGAAACATAATTCAGAAGGGACGAGGTGTTCTTCACTGTCTGCATTGTGAAGTTGTTGTTTGCTGTATATACACCTCGCACCAAACGACATGGATCGGTCTGGCCCGAGTAAAAATAATTCTCGAAATGTTTTGCCCAGTGGTCTTTTCAAAAAGGCCATTTCGAGAACATAAAGAGCCGGAGGGAACATTTCTTGGAGGCAGAGTTTCTTGTGTGTTGTATCAATTTCTTATGGCATGCTGTTGTTAAACTTCTCAAGTGGTGCATAAAGCTCCCAAAAATATTTCCTTTAGGAGCCAACCTCAAGGGTTTTTAACATTGTGTTGTAAGTAGGATTGTACAGTTGTTGCCATGACATAGAATGACCTTCTTGATGCTTTTTGTAAATTTAGTCGGTAATACTGTATTTGCATACATTCATACGTTTCTCACAATGTTGCAGTCATAGATTATCCTTAAAAATAAAATGCCACATGGTTATTCTGATGCAAAAACAAAATATTAGCAGGCCACAAGAAACCAAATTAAGTTTTTGTTTACAAGAGCACACAATTTAATATACATGTATCACCTTCATTTCACGAATAAATGAGCTTCCCAGGGAGAAAAAAATGGGTCTTGATTTGCTTTTTAATCATCTTCAAGAGTCAAACCTCTCAAGCACATCTGTCATATACTAATTAGTGGAGGTAGCTGCTGAATGGATTGCTGTGTCTTCCATACAGGATATTATGTAATTAGAGGGTGACATTCACAGACAAGTAAACAATAAACACCTATATGTAAAGTCCGAGAAACGTGATTTAAATTCCCTTGACACTATAGGTGCCGCTATGCGTCCTTCTTTTCCTTCTTCTTCCTTCATTCCCTCCCATCTCCACTGAAGGAAGCTGGGTTTCTCTTCCACGTCACATTTTATACTGAAATGTCGCTGTTGAGAGAATCCGGTGTTTCTTTCAGTGGCTTCAGACATTGGTCTGTTCATTTTATTGATGGTATCAAGCTTTGGTTTACAAATTAATGCATTATTGATGGACAACGACCAATAATGGTAAAAAAAAACACACTGTTGTGTTTGTCACCTTTTAGCTCTTTTAATTAGTAAAGACTGAATTGCAGCAAAGATCCATCACTGTGGCAGCTACAGCCACAGATTAATTCTGTTTATTAACAGATTGATGTTTCCTAGCAAAGTACCACTAATGCACCATCCTTGAAGTAGTACAGTTTTCTTTTGGTTGAGGGGACTTTTTGGGTTCAGGTGGAACCATATAGCTGACAAATAAATCCGCTTTTCATTCAACTTTTTCCGTCGACTGAATGGAAATGCTTCAAGGTCAAGGAAAGATTTTAGCAGACTTTAGAGGAGGTAGAAAATCAGAGCCACAGTGTTTTACTTCAGTGAAAACATGGTGGAAAGCAACAGCAATAAATACAGAGGTGTTTTTTCTGCCCTCTAAGTCTAAAGTACGTTTGCATTCAGAGTTTTTATTACATTGCGAGTCTTCTGAGTCATCTCCATGTCCACCCACTACTTTTTTAGCAAATGCGAGTAAGTTAACTTTAAGTTCACTGTGAGGAAATGTCTGTCTGTTTAATTTGCTAATAGCTTGTCAGTAAATTAAACTGAAGCTTTCCGTGTTTTCTACTCCTGTAAATACACAACACGTTGTTGTGCTGCTGTTTGCATCATGTTCCTGCAAACTGTGACACTGTGACCTGGCTTTTTTCAGTCACCAATATTTGTTCCAATGAAATCTGGCATTCACTGAATTTGTTTTAAAGGTGTGACAGC
This sequence comes from Hippoglossus stenolepis, assembly GCF_022539355.2. Taxonomy (NCBI): domain Eukaryota; kingdom Metazoa; phylum Chordata; class Actinopteri; order Pleuronectiformes; family Pleuronectidae; genus Hippoglossus; species Hippoglossus stenolepis. The sequence continues at coordinate 19,620,894 of NC_061489.1, read as the reverse complement.
TGGAAAAAAAAACAGCAGACTCCGACAAAGCACTCATCTCTATAGTTCTTGGACACTGTCGCTACCTTTTTGTATTCCTGTAAATTGTGCATGGGTTCATTGTGCAAGCGAGACATTAACTTTTTTCTGTACTTTACTCCCTAAGTCCCTTAAATTATTTCCTAATCTGTCAATAACCAGTTTTTTTTACACATCGCTATCAGACCATTCGACCTGCAGTCCAGAAATTGTTAGAAATCCTTCAGATAGTTTGCTCATGATCATCGGCCGGACGTTTGGAACAAGTGGGCAGAGACAATCTTGTTTTGAGGTGATGAGACATTGTGAGTGAATGGAAACATCTGATGAACAGCTATGTCAGCCTTTCTGAGTAACCTTGAACCTCACTCAGTAAGTATAAAGCAGTATCTATCTTTAGAACATTCACTTCTCTCCCATAGAAATATGTTGTCTCTCGATCACTCATTATCTTTGCTTATTCATTAATGTTCCCTTCCTTTGTACCAGGATTTCAACAGATATGGTCCGGAATTCTCTGAAAGAATTCAGTGTCCTTCAATATTAAGTAGTGTTTCAAAATGTGTGACATGTTCATTACCAGTCTTCTTCTTTACATGTTCAACTAATTATGAAAGGAAAATCTGATTAGTTGTTGTCATTCATTTTTCGCAGCCTCTCTGATTAAACCACGACTTTAAAACCACAAAAAAAAAACATTAATATCTCCAGCATAGACCTGAATTGAGCTCATGTCATACTCCTACAAGTTGCACTGCCTGACACAGTCTACCTCTTAGCATTGAGACCTAAACAGCTTTGATCTGTTGCCACACTTTTTACTTTGAGTGAAATTACACTGATAGCTAAATCTGCTTTAACAGAAAATAAAATAAAAACATGACAGAACTGAAAGCAGCAACTAAATGTTTAAAATACTCTCATATTTGTTGAAAATGCCGATAATCAAACTGTCAAAAATCGAATGCTTGTTAGAAGAAACGTATACAACATGCAGGAAAGTATTTATTTACTTATTTATGGGTTATTTGATAGGGACAGCTATCTGATGCAAGTATCAGTGTTTATTTGTATCATATGCAAACATGCATCAACAAAACTTGTTAATGTATAACTAGAAATGTGACACAAGGGATCGGTGGCATTGTGTTGCCACAGCAGCCCTACCTTTGTCTGCTTTGGTCGCTCGGAGGTGCAAAGAACAAATATTTACATGTTTATCCATTTATTACAAGGACTTGCATCATCAATATGTCCATTTGGCCGTGAAAGCCAAGAAGAGAGGTTCAAATGTGAAAAGTGGAGCCATTTGAAGACAACTGCACTGCTTAGCTTCAAACTGTCATGCAGCTAAAATCAAGGTGAACTCCAATTCCACAGTGGATCATTGCAGAAAGCAGAAATGTTGTTAATAAAAGTAAAAGTATAAAAATACAGTGCCCATTCAAACTTGTAAACAGCAACACTGGTCATGAAAGTGAGTAGTACAGTCTTACACGTTCACTTGAGAGAAGCATGCAATAAAAGAATGGGCCATAGACTCTAGTCCTATTAAAACAAAGTGAAGCCAAAGCATCACAATTGTCCCTGGCGGCTGGCTGCAGCATGGTCATGTACCCCGCCTCCTCCATGTTAGTGGAAGTAGATCACATCAAATAATTTAGTTTTTTGTCATTTAAGGTAGCTCTTATCAGTTTGTTCAAGTGTTCATGTAACCAACAAGTTTGGCTTCTAGTAGTTATTTGATGACCTCGATACTACGGCTCCATCGCCTGATCGCTACTCTGCAGACTCTTGCTCCAGATGACGTGATTGTTGCAAGATGGCAGCGTTCGTACCAGGGATGTTTTTGACTTCATGTCTGGATAGTGGGTGGAAGTAGAGACGCGTTGTCCATCTTTATATACAGTCTGTGGGATGGTACCACAAATCCAACCTTTTAACTTTTTATGCATCCACTACCATGCTCTTGCTTTGGTCTATTAATATTTTAACATTTTTTGAAATGACAACTTTGTGAACTCTAGTCAAGAACCCCAGTAAATCATCTCAGTGTTTATAAAACCAGTTTAGTTCCCACATTATGAAGGGTAAAGCAATGAACCAAAAACAATTGGATGAAATCAGCATCTCTTATCCCACAATAAGTCATCATGGAAGTATAGCAAAGCAAAAGCATGAAGGGCACAGTTCAGCCTGATGCGGTTGTACATAAAAATAAACCCAAGTTTTGTAAATAGCACTGTTTGGGGTAAATTTCCATGACTGAGTCTTCGAGTGGTAATAACACAATGCAATTTACTTCAAACTGTCAGTGTGGACATTACACATGAGCATAATTAATTTTGATGTCGGGAAACACATGCACTTCACAGTGAAGGAAAACCAAGCCTCCAAGGAAAGTGCACGACAGTAGATGTTTATTATAGCTCGTGGTATGGGGGAAGTATGAGGGAATTTCATTTTCAACCACAGCATAACATTTTCAAACTATGACAGACAAAAACAGTAATTTACATCAGCATTGTGTAGGTGTTCTGCCATCTATAATGAGCTAAGCTGTCAGCGGGCATTTGTAGAAAAGAGTAGAAAAAGATAAAACTGAGGAGCCGGCCAATGCGAAGTTAAACGTAGCAAAAGAGTTGACTTGCCCATTATTTATTATTGGCTCTGCAGTGCTAAAATTGCTGGAAAATGAGTTTTTGTTACACACCGTGATATAGTACAAGATTGGTAAGTGGCAACCAAACATCAGACTGTCAGTTTCTTTTTTGTCTGGAAGGAGGGAAAAAGATCACTGACAATAATAACCAAGAAGACACAGCCCCTCCCATCAGTCATTAAATTCTATTGATTCATAACAGACACTATGAACAGCTTCAAATGAAAATTGCCATGGCAATTGATCCATAAACCTGTCGTTTGCTGCATACTGAGCATCAGTACAATGGAATACAATGAGATATGTTTAAACATATAGGTTTTCCCCACATCACTGAAAAATGCTTGTGAGTCAACATGCATTAAGGTAGTTCTCATAGGAAAAGTCAGGAAACACTAAATGGTTGTTGCTTGGAGAATTCTAGTGATATGTCGACTGTTAAACAAATAAATGCCAAAATAATTAGAAAATTATCAATATTTCAATAATGAAAATAATAACATCTGCGGGCCTATATAAGGATAACTATGTCCAAAAATGTCCAGGCCTGGAAAATAGTCTCATGTCTGTTCCATCACCACCTTTGTTTAGGAACTGCAGATTATGACCAACCCATGATGTCCACCAAAACACAAAGGGTGTTTTCAGTAAAACTTCGTAGAAGGATTGGACATGAGAAACCATTCTACTTTGGCTCTGGACAAAGTGGGGGATCCCCAAATGTTTATTCACTTCATTTAACATTGTGGAATGTTAAAGATCTTGATGAAAAAAACATTAATATCTTTAAGTGTGTGCAATTTGGGGCAACTTGATCAAATGTCAGGGCACTGTTGGGCATGAGACAGCAGAAGAGAGCAGAAAACAGGAAATGGGAGCAGTCACGTATTTGTGCAGCAGATATCAGCAGTTTTTCGAGTGTAGCACTTGTCAATTTCTGTTTGTGTGGTTCTGAGAAGCTTTCAGAAAGACAAAAACAGGGAAAGCGATATTAAGGTGGCAAATAGGGGTCCCGAGGAATAGAGTGTGATTAGTGTATTAAGCATGCATTAGAACTCCTCCAAGCTGTCTCTGCAGAGGCAGGGCGTCGAGATAAATGGCTTTAATATCCCCGTGTTGCGATAGGAGAGCAACAGTTGTTTCCCATTGATGGCTTTAGGGTACGACAGTCGTAGACACCGACCTTTGGAAAGCAGTATGACAACCCCCTGTCCTTTCAACCCAGAGAGCTTGTGACCCATTGAGACCCTGGGGACAATGAACCAGCAGCATCAGTGGGACAAGCCCATGTATGTTGGACGAACAAAGGCTGGCTAATGCACTGTTTTCTCTCTTCATACCCTGGTGGGGGTAAATCTGACCTTCTGCCTCTTGTTTCAACATGCTGAAAGCAGCAGCAGCAAGACGCTGACCTCTAGAAACTTGTTTTCTATGCCCTCCTCCCTTGACAGTGTGGAAAAATGTCAATTTACAAAGACCTACATATCAAGTGCAGATGATACAAGGTTTTTTTTTTTTTTTTTTCACTCGTTTGTTGTTAATATGCATAATTCAGCTGAGGAAATGCCAACACTGTGCTATTACGATTTTTGATATGCTTTATGAAATCAGGCCATTACTCTTCAAAGTGCCATGATGAGGCCCATCATGATGTTTCCTTTGTTCGCAAAGAGTCCAACATGTGTAAAGGAAATGGAATGCATTGATTCCGCACGACGCTGTTTGTTCTCTAATTCTTTCTGTCGAGCCTTTATATGTAGACATAATCAACCTGGATAAGAACTCTGGCTCTCTGATATTAAAAATAAACCTGCTCTTTGAAGCCCAATTTACATTGCTGCTGGGTAACTGCCATGTTGCTCGCACCATCAAATGATTAATGGACAAACGACTCAAGAAAGACCCAATCAATTAAAAATAGACACAATTGAAGTTAGTAAAAAATAACATTTAACACAGTGTCACTTGAGGTTTTGTTTTCATCCTCGAAATAGCTCAGATTTATCCTAATTAGCTGATGAAAAACCTTTGAAATAATGTGCAAAGGTTTGATTTCAAACACGTGATAATTAATTTAATTTATATTCAATACTATATAGAGATTTAACAAAAGTATTAATAGAAAAATCCAAAGGGTTCCAACCTTCACTTTTCCAACGTCTGTCTCAAGATATTGACAGTTGGGGCGAAAAAAGCACAAAGTAATCTCAGTCATCTTCTGCTTTCTTATATACCCTCTATCTATTCCCCTTTTTCTTTCACAAAAGAGAGATTTGAGTTGTTCAGGTGATAGCTTGAGTGATGGCCATCTTGGGAAATGAAATATTTGCTGAAACTCTGTGCCCTTGAAAGTTAATTCACCAGAATGTACCAGAAACTTTGGAGAAGAACAGTAATGGGTTTTCTTTCTTTGTCAACCTTTGTCTTGTTCTGTTCACTTTGCTGTATCATCCTTGACGTACATACTCCATTTGTTTTTTAAAAGCAGAGGCTAAAACTAATCAATATGTTCCCAATAGGACATGGTGAAGGTTTGCTAAATTCAAGCATCTACATCTTGGAACAACTCAAACAGTGGCCACCACGTTGTGTACCAGGTTGTTTACCACGTTGTGTACCATGTTGTGCTGATATTTACGAGACTATTGAAGAGTGTCAAAATACTGACTTACTGATCAGCTAAATACTTAATTCAACCAAAAAGCAAAAATCCAGCAAATATATCGATTGTTTAGGTATTTTTTCAAGATAAATATCAAATATGTTTTAGTTACAACTTCTCAGTGGTAATGACTTGTTGTTTATATTCTCTAATGTGAGAATAATTAGAATTTCTTAGATCTTCTGATGTGGTTGTTGGACAAAATAAGCAATTCAATGACATTCTTTTGGGCTTCATAAAATTGAAATGTTTTTTAACATATAATAATCCAACTAATTAATCATAGTTGTCCATTGTCATTTCAGTCATCTGGATTGTGTCTTCACAATCACTTTTATATTATATATAGGTATACTAATTATAAATATAATAAAAGTGGGTTGATGTGTTGTCCTAATCCAACATAGTCTTCTCACCTGCTCTGATGCATTTAGTATTTTGGTCCCTATTGATTTAATTAATGCCAATGTGGGAGGAAACACACAGTAGGAGGTGTAAAGAAATAATCAAGATTCACAGCACACTTTGAAGACAAAGGTGATGATGATTTGCACTTGACCCAATGCATCTTTCCTGTGAATGTGGCATTTCCGAGCAATGCACCCATGATCCATTACAAAGTCCACTACGCATTTGTGGATATGTTCGCTGTTTGATCTTTGAATCAAACCCCTCAAGCATGGAGAAAAACAACAGCATTTTTCATGGCCGACATCTTTTGATACGGATGAGTGTCAGTATGTGCAGAGTGGGGCTCAGGAGGCGGCAGTGACACCATCCTGCGTGACACCGATTCATGCAAATAACAACCACATTATGTGTACGACCATCAACCCGCAGACATTTAACATCCCAGGCAGGTGAAAAAATAGCACTCCTCTCCATCCTGAGGACGCGTAGCCTTGTAGTAGCTGCCACACTGAGGTCTGTCTATTTTACTCTATTTAATCTGACTATTTTACAGTAGCCATTTACCATGGGAGCACTGGGCTATGATGCATCATCCAATCAGCTGAGAAAATCACTATGTATCTCGCCCTCCTTCCAGGTCGGTGTGACACCAGGACCAAGACGTGCACTTAAAGGCACGTCTCTTCTCTGGCCGCACTCACACCAGCCAACATATTTCATAAGCTCTCTCAGTCGAAATATGCCGACGCTAAAACTCACAAGAACAAGAACAGCATTTCTTCTTGCATCTCCACAACAGACAAAGGTCAAGACTCCTCTGACTGGAACATGATTTAATGATGCCTGATTTAACTTTCAGTGCACATTGTATATACACCGATGTCAATCTGTGCATGTGTCTCTATAGGTTTCGGTTTAGAGATGTACAGTCGTGCTCAAAAGGCTGAGGTTACAGTGATGTACGTGGTCAGGGTTAGTTCAATAGGAAGGATGGTGTCCAAGCTTGTCCAAGTATAAACCCATAAAAACTTGACAGAAGAAAGTGTTTCCACCACAGCAGAGCGGATTTTTTAAACTGCCATCAATGGCACTGTTGAGGAGCACAAGAGCAATCTGACAATAATCCGTAAACCCATCTCTCTGTAATAGAGCACAGGGAATCTCTCATCCACAGGTACAAGTGCTTGTTTTGACGGTTTTATAGGACTACATGATAATAAATATATCAACCACTTATCAGCTAAACATTCTGTGTTTTTTTTAACAACGGTATGAAGGAAAACCAAAACGTTTAGATTTACTGTAGTTGGAGAGCAATGATGTTTCACTTCAGGCCCACTTTCCCCTTCCAGAGAGCCAATTGCAGACTGCAGACGCAAGTAATTGGCCGAAAGTGTCAGTGGTACATCTAAACCTCCTCTTTGTTTACACTTCTCTCTTCTCTTTACAGTTCCTACAGATGCAACAGGGCTGCGGTGTTGTAGGCAGTAATTGCACGAGGTGAGAAGGCCATGGCTCTCTGCGAGGCACCTAGGTGGCTTAGAGGTGACTGCAGTCCCTGCAGTTTGAAGTGCGGTCTGCTTGAAAGGGAAGTTGACCTAGACAAGACAGGAGCCTCTCTTTGCCTTGTGGGAAGCAACAGGGGGGGGAACAAAGGGCGCCTCTGTCTGCCCACATCACATTACTTAGACCTAATGGCAAATTGTCACTATGGAAAACACCTCAGCCACAAAGAGATTGTTCAGGGACAGAGGCATAAGCGACCTCTCCAAGGTTGGACAGTCATTGCCAAAGGGGGGGTTTGAGTTGGTTCCACTGGTGCTATAGTTTATGGTCTGCAGGCTAAAAGATGTTGTGTCGTGATGTGCTTGTTTTTTTCCCCAGTAAAAAAAGGTGTCAAGAAAATGCCTCAAGTGTTGCTGTTTAAATTCCTTTAGGTGATGTTAAGTCCACTATACGTCTAAACATGCGTATTTGATGTATGAGTATTCATGACTTTATTCACAACACATTACTTGATAAGTCAGTATAATCACCATCCAGATACAATAACATTTAATTCCACATGATGCATGATATTAGTTTGAATTTGATGCGTCATTATTATTATATTAATGAAAAAAATAGTGCCACCCTCAGAAATACAGATATTTCATTTAATTTGAATTATGCTTTGATGAAGGTTTGATACAAATAACCAGAGAAACAATGTAAATTGCAGCTGGGATTCAAAACCGGTAGCATGTGTCATTTTGAAATTGCTCCAATATTACAGTTCACGAAGGAAGTGTTTACTATTTCATCATCATTTGTTTAGTAGTTTAATTTTACAGTCTTTCAGATTTCATACTAGTATGTTCATGGCTGCCATCACTCGTCATTGAGGAGATATGCACGCATTGTCATACTGCCAGCGTTTCTTTAAATCACAGTCGCCAACAATGCCTCCGCTTCTGTTCAAGACTTTTTCAAAACATAAATCACAACACAATGGCTCATTATGAGTTTGAGTTACCTCTTTCTTTGAAGTGCACAGTGTTCACGCAGACATGTGTCACAATTGGAAAAAGATGATGACTGGAGACCTCCCTGTTCTCTCCTGATCGCTCGTGTCTCTGCCAAATTCCTCATCTCTCTCCACTCCTCAGTTTGGTAAATCAAATTGAGTTCTCAGTCATTTTCCCCTCCCTGTCTGTAATAACAAGGTGATATAAGTACATCAGTATCTCTGAATCCCAACTCTGCTGCAGTGTAATTCTCACCAGGTAAAACACGCACAGATTCACAGTGGCCAGGACTCCTGAGCCATTTCCTCTGGACCAGATGAACTGTTCTGCTAATTAACTGTAACACACATTACAAAGTCATTTCCATTCTGCTGCTTTGTTTGTAATTGAGGGCAGTTACATGTACATTAGGTTAGAGAAAAATCTGGTTTAGCTGTAGTGCAGATGTAAGACCCCAACATCTGTTTGTAGTACAACTGTGACCAAATACTTTTACAATTAACCACATATTTCTAAGGGAAGAATTTAAAGTGCTGCTGTTAGTTGACAAAATGCTTCCAGATGCATCTTAATTTTTTGCTCTCCATACATTTTTTGATCTGTAACGTTTCAAAGAGACACAATGTTATTATCCAGCACAATACAAGTGGGATGAATTTGCAAAAATAATATTATTCAATAACAACAACTGACTTAGGGATGTTTATCCCTCCCATCTCATGGGAGTAATTAGCCTTTAGTATTTTATATTTTGGAAGCAGCTGTCATGTCCTCATTATCACTCACTGGTTTTCTCACTCCCTCAATCAAAGTGGGACTCTAATATCTCTGCTGTCACAGAATCACGGTGTTGTGCTACGTCACGTGTGTACATGTACACAACACACCGACAACAGTCCAGGCTTCCACTGACAGCTTGTTCTCAGTCAGATTAAACAGCTGTTTGAGACTCTGCTTGCATGAAGGTAATATATCAACTTATCAGAGTGTGAAAAAACAGGCAGGATTAGCATCACTCTGATCAGCAATGAGACTTTTATATTGGACACACAAATGATAGAAATCTATGCAGCTTTTTCAGTTCAGCATTGATATACATTGATTATTCATGTTTGAATTCCTTGTTTCAACTTTCTACAGCAGGGAGAACTTTTATTCATAGTCAGAATAAAGGTAGGTGTTTTTTTTTAGCACATTACACACTCTAGCCAGACTTGGTTAATTAAACTTGTTCTGGAGGAAATCGAGCAGGAGAATCGCTGCAGGTGGTCCACACGTGTATTATGTCCTCAAATAACTGACTTCATTCCTTTAAATTATTAAATTAATATCCTGTTCAGCCCCTTTGTCCTTGTCTCCTGCTTTCTCATACAGTTTTGACATTGGTTTCAATGCTAACAACCAAAGGATGAAAGTTTTATCAAAATATTCATATAACCCTCTTAAATATTGACTGAGTATAATACCCTTATCCAAACTTTGGCACATGTTGGTCTGCACCACTTGCTTTAGAATAACTGACCCCACACAAATTTAAGATGAAGTCCATAATACAGCTAAGGTAAAAAATTACAATATTACCACCTAAGACACCATGGTTCTCTGTATTCTGTGGTTCTACCTTAACATAGCAGATTCAGCACAGCATAGTCTGTGTAGAGTTTAAAGCTGAGGCTATGGGTAGATAGGCAATGTTATATTAGTAGGGAAAACTTCTGATAATTAATTATTATAATTCCATTAATTTTTCAAGCATTCATTTGACAAAAAAATCTTAACTCCTCAAATGTGAGGATTTGCAGCTTTTCTTTGTCTCGTGTGACAGCAAAGTGATAATCTTCAGGTTCTGGACTGTTGGTTAAAAAAACATTATTTTGTCATCACCTTAATGTTCAGGCAATCATTTTATACAATTTGATAATTTTATTTCTCAAGCAATCAATTGATTAATTGAGAACATATTCTGCTGGTTAATCATCAATGAAATAAAAATATTTGTCGCAGCCCTGATGGATTTACTGTGCATTTAATTAGAGATATAAATAACACAAGATGTTATGGAATATTATTGTTTACAACACAGATTTACAAACAGTTTAACTGTATTAATGCCAATGCAAACTAATGCAGACTTTAAATAAACTATAGTTACACCATTAAACGGAAAAAGACAATGCCTAACCCGGGTTAAGTTGTGTAACAAATTGGTTGCTGCAGTCTACCACAACTTCAGCTAATGACAGAACTCCTCATTTCAGAGCAACAACACAACACTGTAGACACAGTAGCAGTAACAGTCTGTCACAGAGTAACCACACCGCCCACTGGGCACAAAAAAAACGGCTGATGTAACAACGTCAACTGCAGCTTACGAAAACAATGTCACGTAGAGATGAATCCATAATAGACCTGATGTTCAGTAAGCATCACAAGCAGCACAACCGATGCAGACAGAAACAGGCCATGATGAACATCCAGCCTCTAAATACTGCACAATAAACAAACTGTGGTGTCACACTGCACAAGCTGATTAAGGTCTTACCTTTAGAGGAGTCTCTTCCTTGACCTTCTGTGTGTGCAAACTGATACATCCAATCCTCGAATTGAATCGATCACACCAGGTTGGACTCCACAGGCAGCGGTGACAATACAGAGTCAGTCAGCTCCGGGGCCAATGACATGAATGTGCAGTCGGAGTCGAAGCTCCGTGTGGAGACTTGAATCTCTCGGTGCAGTTAGTTTAGAGGGCAGCAGTGCAACATGTCACTGCAGAGATGTCTTCCTCCCTGGTCAGAGTCCAGCAGGTTCGATGGCCCTGTTCTCTCAGGCTGCACAGGCTAATAATAGCTCTTCCTTGTCACGCTCCATTATTAAATTAGGATCTGGATAAATACTGTGATTCTTTATAATCATTTCCAGGCCAACAGACAAATTTGCCATCACCATTTTCAAAATAGATCCATGCCGAAACTCCAAGCATGTGCAGGGCTACGTGGAGCTGCTGCTGCTGCTGCTGGCCTGCCCTGCTCCCGCTCATCTTTGCTTTATCTGCCCCACAAGAGCTGCCATTTACAAGCCTTGCCAAGCAAACACTCCACTTCCGTTGCTGATGACAGCCCTGATGCTGGCGGTGGGACTAATGTGTCTGCTCCAGCACCACCACTATCTTTGCTGCTGATGTCTCATTGTTGCTCCTCCCGGGCAGCGGGGCTAACTGATGACAGCACCTGTTGCTGATGGTCCCACTTGTGAGTCCCACAGTGTTTACACTCTCACAAAGCGGAAGGTTTTCATTCGACCTCGAACTAACGCGTAGTTGGCAATTTAACACGTTTTGGTTGAAAGCTAAACGGTCTAATTACAGACCGGGGAACTTATTTCGCAGGGCGTGCGTTTGTGAAGCATAGGCAACAAGCTCTAATGAAATGTCACCTGCACACACTGAACAGTGAATGTGACATTCATGAGTCGCCCCAACTCTTTAAAATCCAACTGGACCCATTATTTGATCAGTGACATTGTCCTGCTTCTCAGGATAGTGCCTGGTGCTGCATGGTGGTCAAAGCTAGAAAGCAACTACTCTATGTGGTGAATACTGTAGTGGCCACCTTAGATACACCCTTACCATGTGTTTTAATGGTGTGTAAAGTTTACAACATTTCACTTTTGTCGTCATTGCCTTTTCTTTTTCTTTTTCTGCATATAAGTATCAGAATGGTGCATTGAACAGAAGCACTGTTTCATGTATGTCATGAATAAATGATGCAAGTACTTTATTAATCCCAGAGGAGCAATTCTCAACACAGTTTATATTAAGAGGTGTCTCTCAGAGAATCCTTCATTATTTTATTAAGATTATTCAACAATAATGTGTTGTACTCAGTAGATGCAGCTCTCATGAGTCTCAGCATCAGTTAGATAAGACTTATGGGAAATGTTTACAGTGGACTGAAGGTTTACACTTGGTTTACAACTGGTTTACATTTGGCTGAAATTACTTGTGTTGTCAGGGTACAGTTTATAGTGATTACACTGGAATTCCTTAGCTCTCTACAAACCTAGAGCCAGATTTAATTACCCAGGATTTGGTTACACCTTTGTGTTCTGGTGTACCATGGAAACGAGAATTTATTGTTTAGGTTTCTGCTCACTTCACTTTCTGTATTTTTCTGCAACCAGGGAATGTTTGAAAAATGGAAAAAAAATCTTTCTTTTTGTCTTTTCACTGTATCTACAAAATCCAAAATGGTTAAATCCTCAAGGGGCTGAGCCATATAGATCTCCTTTGAAAATTAGACTGTGATGGTTCTTACCTAAGACAGAGGTGTGCCTCGTGGGAATACACGATACAAGATAAAGCTATCATTAGCATCTCCTTGGTATAAGCCGTGACCAAGGATACTGTGCCTGTGAAAACAATACTTCCTGTGACATTCCACTGTTTGATTCTCTGCAGTAACCTTGGCAATTGCCTCAATCACAGGGAATTAATTCCAGTCATGCCACTCCCTCCCCCTCCCCTGAGCTGTATCGGGCCCATGCATCGTTCCTCTGGCCCTGATTCACCCCGAATTCCAGCCAAGCCCAATGATTTTCAGGTCCCCAGACCCCTATTGGTATCTGTCTGCCTCCACTCTCAAAATGGGCCACTCTTTTGTCTGCAAACATTTTTTAAGCTGCCAGGTCGTGGCAGATTCAGGCCGTTTTTTATTTCTATACTCATGGAGGATGTCAAAGTGCAAAGGATCTCCTTGTTGAACAATGTGCAACCATTATATGTTGAAGTGGAGCATTGCAAGTCCAAGGGTGTACATCCCAGCCTTAAATTCTACACGGTCAGTCATATGTGTCAAATATTTAGAAATGCCAAACAAACAAAGTAAAGACAACCTTTGTGCACAATCATTATTTAAAAGTTTTTATTTCATGCAGCATAGCAGAGATGTATTTTTGCACAAATGCTAAAACTGCTTCACTGACAGCTCCTGTTGCTGATGGTCCAACAAAGTTTTTTGCTCTGCCATTACAGCAACAAACCAACATGTTCCTGTTATTAAATTTGTTCCTTGTGACATTTTAACCAACATTGGTTTGAAAATATTAAGGAGAAGTCATTACAAATGAAATGTGTCATAATCTACACATTTCTTGTCATTCTTAATATATCCTGCTCCTAAGAAGCAAATACCAAACTGCTGGAGCTCTAGGAACAACAAACTGGTCCCTGGCTGTTTTCTGATTGACACATGGCCGGACCAGTCACAAGGAACAGATTTTGACCCACTACTGTAACGTGCCACCAAATCATTTTTCAGCTGTGAATAGGATTAATTTGGGACAAAAGACGAGAGACGAAAGTGTACTGGCTGTCACATGTGTCCTGTAAAACTGGTGGTGATTGTACAGCAGTTGTGCATCAGTGCTTTACTGGGTGAATGTACATTCCATCCGGCTGAGAGCCTCTTTTCTAAGGAGCTTGGGCTTTGATAAGAGCTCTCACTCTCAATTCAGAATTCAGTAGGCAACAGCAGTTACTTACTCCTATTGTGCTGAGTGCAGCCATATACCACTAAGCCTACCTATTCAAAAGAGCATGTAGTGGTGCCATCCTAAATATAGGCTGCTCTGCTGCCGGCAGGTTGCCTCATTCCCACTGTGTCAGCTCTGTAATGCACAATTAACAAGAGTTAGACAAGACCTTTAAAATACAGAGTTACGTTTAACAGCACTCTTATTTTGTGTCATGTTAGACCGGCTGAAAAGAGGATGAAATTTCATAGGTTTTCTGCCATGATCCTTAAAATACTCTGATGGGAATGTTTCATTGAATCATAATGAGACTCTTGATAGCAGTCACCTCACAACAGGAAGCCGTTCAAACTCAAATCGACAGCTCGGGCCGTCATTGTTTTGAGTTTGCGTGTTCTCTCTATTTACATGTCGGTTTCCAACCGTTCAAAGGCTGCAGAATGGAGGTTAGGTAAACTGGAGACTAAAATGTCTGTATGGAGAGATTGGTCGTTAATATACACAATATTGTCTAAATCACTGATAATTCCTACTGAAAAACAGACCAAAATAATTTGCCATGCAGCTCAACATAAATATAAAAAAAGATTCTGTGGACATTTTACTGCTTGATGTGATATTTTTGCTCTATACGCTAATTGACATGTAATTTATATATATTATTAATTAAATAATAAAACCTCTTGCACATGAGTGTACTATTCTTAGAATGAGATGTGGTTGTGATCATTTCTGACATATTACTGTCTTGAGAGAACAGAATGTGAAATCACTTAGACCAGCGAATACCTGGTCTGAAGTTAATAGCTCAGTATTAGAGTCATTTTAAGGGAGCATTATTAATATAATAATATGTGCCTTTATAAACACTTGTCTTGTTACGTGCACAGATGGTCTGGACACATATTCGAGTAACCATTGCCTCTGCAGAGAAGTGTCCTTTATACCTGGCAAATCCAGTGTTTGAATAGCAGACACCGAGGTTCAAGTGCACCTGGCTCCAGCTCTCATGACCCCGAACAGAAGCATTTACAATGGATGGAAAGATAATTGTCATGTGAATCAAATAATATGTTTTTAATGTGTATATGCTCCAGATGTGAGTTCAAGGGAGGTTTTATTTATGGGTTTAGCTCTTTACTTTTTCCTTTACTGTCCATAGTTGGTGGCCAGCTGCGAAAATGTGCAAAATGTATATCCTGTATGGCTTTTTGTCAGGGGAAATTATGTGTGTATGCTCACGTAAAGGAATGGTGACTGTGGGGAGATGGGGGTTGAGTCTACGGTGGGACGTTGTCTTGGACCACAGGCATCTGTCTGGGAGTGTCTGTAATTGGCTGCAGTGTGGCATTGTCTCATTAATATGGAGCCCAGGGGAAGGAGACAGCCAACTTCCTCCCTCTATGTTTGGTTGTTTGACTGTATCTCCATTGATGCTAAATGCAGTGCTCCCAGGGCACCCCATGCCTGTTGCCTGCTTCGTTAAAACCAAGAAAATTAATATTAATGTTATAAAGACTGGAAGCTGCAGTAGCAGAAGGGGGTCGTCAGTCTAAAGGCTGTTCCTACAGATTTCTGGGTGTATTTAATAGGGTCTATTTGAAAGGGCCCAATCCGATCCGCTGCAGAAGGGCATGCTCTATCAACATGGAAAGTGCTGTTGACACCTTATTTTCTTGTCTACTGGGCATCGTGGCACACAGTGACTGAAAAAAATGTCCATTTGGAAATACAGTATATTACTTAAGCATAGCAGGTATAGTCCCATGTCTTAATTCTGAGTGGCCACATACACACTACAAGACATTATGAGAGTGTAAATATATATTTATGGAACTCACTGGTGCAGTAAATTGACAAAATGTGTGCATGGGTAGCTGGAGCAGCTCGCTCCAACCTTGATCTTGGGAAGGCAGTAAAGTGCCTGTAACCATCACAGTAACATTTATGACAGCGAACACAGTCTGTTTTCAATTTACTTGACACCAGTAACACCAGCAGCAGACGTGTCAATTCATCCATAGATGCCACTGACAGCACCATCGTGTTTTTTCTCCAGTTGAAGAACTTGCTATAGGACACAGATCAGAACTGTATGAAAACAGTGTTTCTGATTAATTTCTCGGCCCAATTTTAGATTAAATATTTACAATGTTCAAACAAATTAGATATATAAATAATATTAAAGTAATTGGACAAAAGAGGAGAGCTTTTCCCCCTTTTTTCAGGCTACAACAGACTCCGGCCAAATGCTTATTTTTCTCACAAACAGATATGAAAGTGGAATCATACCTCTGACCAAAAAGGGTCTGTTCGTTCCATTAACATCTGGTTGTCTAGTGTAATTCATGCTGCTCAGACTAACTGGTGCTGTCCCCTTATGAAACAGAATTTAAATCCGCTAGGATCAGATTATTTTTTTGGATCCACTCAAAATTCCACACACTTATAGATATTAGTTCCCTAAATATGTCTGAGTTTTCCAGGGAAATTGGTGAAAATGCCAAAAGAAACTCCCCATCTCACAATGTTCAATGTTCAATAAACAAATTCCTGGATCATCTCCTTTGTCCAGATCTGCACCAAAATGTAATGGTTTCTTTCTTGGCCCAAATAGATTTGTTCTATAGTTTGTGCATAAACCTGCTGACAAACAAGTCAATCAACAAGCTAACGGACTGGGTTGAATACATAATCTCCTTGGTGGACATACCTACAGTCAATGCCAAATTAGAAGCTAAGGACATCTAAAATCTACTCTACCATTTATTATTTTTGTTCAAAGGGACAAATAAACTAAAATGCTGTGTATGGACATGATTGAAACAGAGTACACAGCTTTCATACTCTGAACAAAAATCCTGTGGCTCATTGTGCCAGTGGTAGAATAGGGGCAAAGCCAATGTTGAATATGGTGTTGTTACATAATCAACTATAAACACCATATTAAGGTTGAGTGAAAAGCCCACTTCAAACTACTAATGTGTCAGTCCCTCCACCAGACTGCTATGTTAGCGATGAGCTGATGAATAATTAATAGTAGAATACATAGAATTCTCACTGGGGAGCTGCTCTGTATCCTCAGCGCAGACAACCGCAGAGGGACAGTCAAGGTCAAGCAAAATGGGTTTCCTTGCCAAGCATGTAAGGATAAAGACACTGGAAAATACCTATAATTGGTTTAAAACACTGCAATGTGGAAGGCTCCCCAGCAGCCCTGCGGTCATATCAGCCCTTTTTTCCAGTTGAATTTCAGCAGCATTAATAAAACTTCAATTAACCATCAGGGGTCCATCTTCCAGCTCACCTTCCTAATCTAGTTTGATGGAAGCAGTTACAGAATCAGCAGAGCCAATTTATACGGCTCCCACCTTGGTAGTGAGTGAGAGTATCGGAGGCTTGTAGTGAAAACCTCTCTCTGTCGGACAGAGTGTGCGAGGCTGCATCATGTAGTGTCACACTTTTTTATTAAACCCTGTTTCTCTTCAGCTTCCTCAGTAATTTGTTGCTTTGTAAACACTGTCGCTATGTAGACCTGATGTCACACTGGTTAATAGGAGCTGACCCCTGATGGTTAAATTATTTAGGTACTTTGGAGAGAGAAACCCAACAACCCTGCCTAATTGATACACCCACACACAGACAGACACACACACACACACACACACACACACACACACACACACACACCACTGTGTAAGGGTGCACATATTCCCAACATTTCAGAGGCCTATTGGGCCCATTGCCATTCTTCTCCCAGCAGATTGGAGGTTTTAATGAGCAGCCACTCTATCGCTCCAACCTCGTCTTTAACACAGCTATCCACACTGGACCACAGGGTCTGACAGACCCCCTATTATGTTTCCTCAGTAAATTAGAGATGTTTTTTCTTCACTTCCTTACAGTTCATTTTGACTAATCACTTACAGCAACGACAAAACAATGTTATCCTACTTTACTGCTGTGCCCGTTGTAAACCAGCCTGTTTGGAATGAGCTGTTTGTTTGGCTGGTGGTAATGCTGGTTACAGATTTCTGTCTGAAACAGAAAGTAAAGGCCGGCTGCTGGACTCAGTAAGCAGAGCCCTGAAGCTGCATCACTGCTGCTGCACACAGAGCATTTCACCTACGTGCAACCGCAAACTGGAGAATTGTGATTGTCGGGAACGTGCTGTTCTTGTGATTAACGTCACCTGCGTTGATGAGTCCCACCTGCGCTGATCGCCTTTTTATTCAGTTTATTAATATTGATCGTATCCCTAACCGAGTCACACCAAATTCGACAAGGCCGACAAAACCCATTAAATCATTGTGGGTTTTCCACAGGACATCAGCACGTGAAACATTCTGGGGTTATTTTTTAATAAATGTCTTAATTCTGCTGTGAGAAACTTGCAGTGTTGCAGAGGGTTAGTGTTGAAGTTGGCACCCGTGTTGGAGCCTGAATGTGCTGAGTAAAATAATCATCTCATCAATTTTGTTTGCCTCAGACATCAGGCTGTAATTCTACCCCGTCTTTTCCCTCTAGGCGTATCCACAGAACATTTGAAGGACTTGAAAAGACCAGTGACCAGACAGAAAAGTGAGCATGATGCCATTTGTGAGCTCCATGGTGCGGAGGTAATAACATAACAGCATAATTGCTACACTTTCTTGAAAATAATCTTTTAGTCTTTAAAGGGACAATCGCTTGCAAAGATCATACCTCTGGCAAAATACAGTGTAGACGTTGTAGTTTGGGTGTTGTGACGGCTGTCATAGTTTTCATCTGTTGTCTGGTTTCAGCTAAATGAGGTGGATTTTTAAAGGTCATTTCATGGACCAGGGATGTGTTGTCTCCTATACAGACATTTATGATGAAGACAGTCTGGACTTGTGCAATAGAGTGCATACATCCGCCCAGACCCAGCAGTCCCTTTACGAAACTACCATTTGAATTCATTGGATCCGTACCAAATTGCGCACGCTCATAAATATCAGCCCCTAAACATGTCTGATTTTTATCATCTGGAGCCGTTAATTATTCTCTGAGAAATCCACGGAAATGTTGAAAAACACTGAACCTCGCAATGTTAAAGAAAGTGAATAAATCTTCACCCTGATAAAGATCCACACTACATTCCTCCATGGCTGCCCTGTCTCCTCCAGTCATTTCTGCATCATACTGCAAACAAACAAATGCAGACCAAAGCACAACCTCCTTGGCAGAGGTAATTAAACAAGAAATGACAATAGATAAAACGAACATATCCCTGTGCTGCTGTTGTCAATAAAAGGAACATCTGCATCCATCAGACTTCAGTTATGGAATAAACCTGTGTGCAGTCACACTGTTTAATCACTTGACGAAGTTTCTAATGTCATATCCGTTATTCCTTTATGAGATCAATAAAGCATTTAACTCTTCAATGTGAAGTAAGACTCATTTAGTCTTTTTTTTCTTATTTATCTGCCTCAATAATCAATTTTGACCCAAATCTCATCAGTTGAGCAGTTTGTGTCTGACCTGCCAGTTTCTGCAACTTCCGGGTTCACTCCTATGAGGGCGAATTGCTGTAACATTTCCATGCTTATACTCTTGAGCGACCATCTGCTGCTGTCTGTTTACACATGCCACTGAGGAAATTAGAACGGAATAAATAGCCGAAATTGTCACCTTGCAGATAAAATGAAAATGTCTCATTAGAGTAAGAGTATCAGCGCGTGTCAGGAAGACGGACGTCGCGCAATTTCAACAAACCTCTTCACAGGATGTCACAATGTGTGAGCTCACTCGTGAGCCATTCATCTATTAACTCAAATGAGCAGCTGCAATACCGCTGATATACTGTACGGATAAAAGGGAATCAATTCATGGGGATGAGGAAACAATAATAAAGCCTTTTATAATGATGCACAGTTTGTATAATGTTAAAAGCTGTTTATATACTAATAATTCATTTGATAATAACTACCGGTGATTTACATTATATTCCATTCGGCAGTGCTAAAGGCTGATTAGGTGGCATTCATGGTCCCGATGCTTCACTAAAAGATGCTGTTAATTCATTGTTATCATGCGTAATGGTCGTGTTTTTTGTTTTAGTCAATTCATCTTAATTTTTCGAATGGAAACACCTCCTGTCAATACATGCTCAGGGAAGTGAAGGAGGTCTCGCAGCTGTCACTTTGTCAAGCAAGGTAAGGGTGATTTAATGCTGCCTCCATATGCTTAATCATGTAAAACACACAAACATGCTGGTGATTTGTTGGCTGCCAGTCTTCCCCACATCCAGGGTGAGTCAGTGGATTGATCAAACCAGCTGGATGTTCCAGCTCCACTTTCACTTGAAAGCCATTAATCCAGGCCTGTCTTTGTGCTTTTGCTTTGTGTTTATTTTATTTATTTTTTTGACGTGGAAGGAAAAAAAAATCACAATCTATTTCATTTGCGGGCAGTTTCAAAATCACCATATATTTCTGTCATTTTCACTGAGTGCTGTATTTTTGAAACGTTCTCCTGCTGACAGGGTCATTTTAAACCCATACATGCTTGGTGCTTGTCTGTAAACATTTTTAATGAAGTGTATACATAATCATTATAAATCCTCTGTTCGTTTTGTATGTGCGTCCTTATATGATAAATATAAAGTTAGAGAAAAGTGACACAAATAAACTTCCCTGAAAGTCGAGTTATTAGGAACACAATACAGTATATGAAACCAAAGTAAACCTAAAATAAAGTTTGAGCATCAATGAGTAATGCTCTTATGCACAGTGTATGGTGAAGGGTCAGATTCTAGAGCTAGGTATATTATTATTATATAATAGTATAAACATATTTAGAGTTAGTTCGTATTTTCCATGGTTGAACGCCCCTTTATATGTCCACCTACATTCAAGCCCATGCACAGAATATGAACTACTGGGAAATACGGAAAGTGACGAAAACATCACAAGTTACTGGACATAGATGGAATTTTTAAGAGGAAAACATCTATACAACAAAATATCATCTGTAGCTATTAAAACTCTAAGGTCTGCATGCATGTTTGTAGCCTATCAAAGTTTGTGCATAAAAATACACAAAAGTGAAGCCAAGGTCATAAACCCTGCCTTCTCCGCGTTAGCATATGGGACATGGACCAATCTAAAAAGTGAGATTACTGGTCCAAAAATGTGTTATTTTTGAAATTTTATGTCGTTCTTATCACACGGACATTTCTTCAAGTGCTCATTTATCCAGTAAGTTTGGTTTTAATTTGTTATTTGATGCTATACAGATGGGTTGAATTGTCGCAATTGACAGCAGAGACGGACTTGCGGCGTCAATTTTTATATTTATAACAAAAACCCTACATATACCTTTCAGCAAAGGGATCCTTTGGTCATGGATTTAAAGTAATGCAGTGCCCACCATTATAGATTTCTGTGAGGGGTCAGGCATGCACAGCTTTGTGCCACAATCAATTGTTGATGCCTTATCCGATGCTAATCTATTCATTTCATGACTGCAAAGGGAGTAGTTATGGATGTTTAATCCAGGATCGGAGAAGGTTAAACTTTTCTGGTGTGTGAGTCGAACAAATATCAAACAAATGAAATGTCAAAGTTGGTACCCCTGAACAAATGAAATGTCAGGGAAAATACCTTGGCCCAGGCACTCGCTCACCTGCCTCATCATCTCCAGGCAGTCGTATTTGTAGTCAGACATAAGAGGGCATGCCAAACAGGCTTTCTTCCACTGAGCTGACCTATTAGCACCCTATTATTTGAACTGCTGAAAGGAAAGTGCTCTGGGTCCCTTCACCCAACCACAGAAAGTTAAGGTCACAAAGTAAAAATTCTCTGGTACTTTTCTCTGTCCTTTTGGCTCCTGCCTCTGCTTCCTCCTGTTTCCTCTGCCTGGCACTGAGCCTCGATTCCTCCCAGTGTGGACATACTCTCATGCACCGGATCTGACTATCAAAACAACAGTCATTAGGCAAATTTGCTTTGGTGCAGGATTACGTTAATTATCATGGAATTATCACTTCATTAAAGCAGACAGAGATAAATTATCTCTGATGAAATGAATGCAAAATGAGGAAATAATGATCAGCCTCCCCCCCGCCCCAAAAAGGAGAAATAAAATGTAAAAAAATGAAGATGCTACTCGTCAAAGGAAACTCATTGTGCTCCGGAGACTTTATCCCTAAGAGGCATCGCAGTACAGCACAACCTGACAAAGGAAGTGGGTTTCCACAGAGCAAAGTAAGGACCACCCACCCCTTTACCCAATCCAGTCCAATTTTCCTCCCCAAGCCTCAACAGAGCCTGTATTCTTCCATGTAAATTGCAAGTGCCATTAATCATGCCAAACCCTGATTTTAATGAATGCCTGCATCACCCCAGTTACGCTTTGTTTCTGGGCAAAGGCTGTGGTGCTGCAGCAGAACCACAGTGAGATTTTTATGACTGTAATAATGATTTTTATTTTTTTTCACTCATTGGTATTTTGATGGTCACAGGCTTTGGTGTGTGGACCTACACTGCAATCATCATAAAAATCATGGTTATCGAGACGACGCTGCCCAATCAGGATCATATTGTGCATTTGCCTATAATAGAAATGATTAAAAAGCTGAAAACCTTTTTCTGCAGTCGTTGCTTATGTTGTAGAAGATTTCTGATGAAGAATACACAGAGGCTGCAAGAGCGTCTTTTTATTCCAACATCTGTATCCCTACTTATAATGTTCGACAGACAATACTGTTGCCAGTGCTGACGTGAATAGGTGCATGTTTCCTTGTGTATGTGGAGTGCTCATCCTTGTATTGTGTGTGTGTGTCTTAATTTCCTGGAAATCATTGTTTGAAGTGTGTGTATTTAGGCATGTCCTTTTGATTAGATAACGACACAAGTGGAAATTGGTATTTCCCATATTGCAGCCAAGTTCGGTCAAAACAAGTTATACACCATTGTTCTTTCAGAGGCCAATACTTATTTGTGAGGGCAGCAGTATCTGGCAAATTTGCACTGATACCACTGTTCACTCCTGCCACCGTGCTCAATCCGCAACATTGAGTAAATCACTGAGCCGCCCTTATTCTCCACAGTGCAAGAGAGGGCCGGGAAACAAACAGTTAAAACCTTGATGCTGCAATTTTAATAACCCATTTCTTGCTTGATGTAATGAAGATATTGGCATCTTATTTCTGTCACACCATTAGCTCTTCACCCCGGATCTTTTTAAAGTGCCAGAAGAATTAAAAAATATGTCCCCCAGGGTGATCAGGTTTTCTATTAGTTGTCTTTGCTTGGTGTTTTTTTTTTTTTTTAAACATCCCAACAGTGAAGTAAATGAGTGCAGCACAAGGACATTGGTCTCTGCTTGATTGATAATCATCAGAATAATCATATTTCTATGGCAACATTAGCAGGGCCCCTATCTTTCCACTGGATAGCAATATGCAGTATTGTGTTCCTCCTCTGGTTATGAGAGAATACTGTGGGAGATTAAACTCTAGCTTTTATCTGTTGTTTAATTTATTCACACACTCAATCATTGTTTTTTTTGGGGGGGGGGGGCTAAAACAACTTTGGAAGGTTTGATGATCTATGTGTTGCGTATTCCTGAGGCCTAAGACTGTAATCTGTGATGTTACTTAACTGACAGATAGTTGCTCTACAAACTGAAAAAAGCTTTTGTCTGAATAGAGCACAACATTTTACTGATATGAGGCAGCAAACAACAATTCCTGTCTGCCTCAATTACTGTCTCTAAATGCTTTGGGAAAAAAAAAACGTTTTGAATCGTCTCCCTGTCAAGCAAACGGCAGAAAATCTGTCTTTGACAAAGTTGTTGTAACTTTTACAAGTACATGTTACAAACAGTGACTCCTGCAGGTTATCTGCATACTTATAAATACAAAAAACTAATTATCAGTAATTACTATGGTCAGTGAGTCCCCACTGCTATCACCAACCAGAATGGCACTTAGTAGAGTCAGTCCCTTTATGAAACCACATTTCAAGTCACTAGAGCCAGATTTGTATTTGGATCTTCACCAAGATCCATGTATTACTCTCAGAGGAATAAATTTAAATGCAGGAAAACACCCTATCGCCCAATATTAAAGAAATTTATAAAAAATTCCTGGATTAAGATTCTTCCCTGACCACACCACATGCTTCCACCGAGTTTCGTTGTAATCTGTCCAGCAGTTTTTGCATAATCCTGCTAACAAACAAACAAACGCAGATGAAAACATAAACTCCTTGCTTGAGGTAATAACCTTCCCTCTACCACTGCATTTGCCAGCTCATGCTGATCTGGGGACATGATGAACTGCACCACTGAAGCTGTAATATAGACAATCCCACAAGGAGCCTCCCGTAATGGTGGCACTCTGTTCCATAAAAATGCTAGTTTGTTTAGGAAATTGAGGTGCAGGTTCATTAGAGGCCATCTTGTTCAATTTGACAAAAGGCTCCCAGGAATCAGTGTGGGGGGGAAGTTTCTAACACACACAGTTTGTCACTGTGCATCAAAGGTAGGTTTTATCCTCCCCCTCCTGCCATGTTGGTGGTATCAGCCAGGCCTTCCATTGTTTAAGTGGTTTTGGGGGGGAAACCTCAGACCAGGCTACTTATTCTTCATGAGGTTACATTGAACGGAGACACTTAGTCTCCAGGGATGTTTGTGACTTCTGAAAGCGTAGCATTGCTGCACTGAGCAGCAGTGGCTGTTTGAGTCTGAATACAACTTTACAAAGAGGACAAAAGATTTTGACACGTCAATTTGAATATAATCCTCCGCACTGAAGGTAGTGTTAACATAAACAATGCCACCTGAGAACATTACTCAATGCACATAGAGAAATCAAGTGTGGCCACAAGGGTTGGTAAATCAGCCTTTGTAAGCTGAACCAGGATTTTACAGATACAACACTCAGCATGGAGACATATACACTGGTTTGTGTGTTGACGAGCCCCAGTGTCGAGTAACAAATTACATAAACCGCCCACAAGAAATCTGTGAAGATATATTTGTGATGATGCAGCCACTCGCCACCGTGGACCGAGCGCCCTCCTTCTCTTCTAGCGCTTTATTCCCGACACTATTTCATGTTCTTTTTTTTTTGTTGTGCAGAAATGTGTCTGGAACAATTTCTACAACTTTGGCCCAAACAAAAACCATGTCCAATTCCTTCCACCAGCTGCACAAGAAACTACACACACCTGCAGTCAAAGCTGCAGGCGATCCATTCACTTTTGTTCAGAGATTTAAATAACATAAGGGACAATAAATAGCGTGCACTCTACACAACGTTCCAATTTCAGCTCTTTCAGTAATCTCGTATTCTTCTTGCAGAATAGTGAGAACCATTCAACCCCTTCTTTGTCACAGGCTTTTACAAGGACAACAAAAGCACCTATTTACGACAGCATTGTGTAAACATTATGCATGTGTTTATCTGCTGACATCTTATTTGTACATCATTCATATTTAAATTGCGATCCTAATTTAACTGAATTGGTTTGATAATGTTATGAATAATATATGTAAGCATACATGTATAGTAAGTTTAACACATAGAATGTAAGATGCTCCCTCGTCTCCACATTTTGTAAACTGACATTTGATTGAATACTTGCTGGAGGGAACAATCATTAATTTTAATTGATCGGTATTGGTATTATAAATCAAACTGGCTGGTTGGGGCCTAATGGACAACTTAATGTGGAGAATGGGCTTTAGAGTAAAACTGGAATTTGCAGCAGAAAATTTATTCTGAAAGAAATATACTGGCATTCAAATTATGCTTTATATCAATTTAGTTAAATGCAAATAGTTCACTGACAAAATATTTAATTTGTTTTCCCTACAAAAGCAGCTTGTGCAATGCAATAAAAGCAAAAAACTAAATACATTTTTAAAAGCATTTTAAGGGAAAGTTTGTGGCCTTGGTCAAACATAAGTACAAAAAAAGTTAATTTCATTTATTAAGTTTATTAATATTGAATAAAAACAGTGTCCTTGCCTGATCGTATTTAAAGTGTTTTTGCCTAAATCTGAGCAAGGACACATTATGATATACATTCTATGTACTATTAGAGACCTAAAAACTGTAATATGTTACAATATGTTACATATTATGTAAGATTCTCTCAGTATAAATGCCATGATATGAACTATACAGTTATTTGAAATACTGTAGTTTGGTCGTTTTGCATAAATTTACCTTCTACTGATAACATCACTTTGTTTTCTCTACCAGCAGAAGAATAAAAATATATAGCTTAATTTAATCAATATGGAGTATGTCTTCTACACAAATGTCTTTTCCCCTTTCTGAGCCAGCCAGTGGATGAGGAGCGGTCAGCAGTCGGACAACTATCTTTCACTGGCAGTTCAGTTCAGCATGTTGAGTCAGCCGAGCGACTGCTGATGAGAGAAAACCAGAAGAAACTAGTGTATGATGGTTTTAAAGTGTTCGTCTTTATTCACCATTAGCTGAGTTCTACCACAAACTTTCTTTCGCAGCTGCATTCCTTGTTACACAAACCTAAAAAAAAGCGTTATTCTCTCCTTTTACTCCATATCAAAACAGAGGGCCGGGAAACTGAACCCTCTAAACTGCAGCTTGCATAAAACAGTATGATAAATGGAAGCTGAAAAGCAAAAAGGTTAAAATCAATGTGTCATTAAATGCATTGTAGATAATCAATTCATCAGAGTTGCAGTCGCAAAGAAGAAAATGTGTCGCAGTGTCGGAAAACTCAAGTCATATTTTGCCTAAATATCTTCAAACTGCACAAACGTTTGTAGATAAAAAAAATCACACGAAGCAGAACAGCGAGAAACACTTCAGAAAACAAAGACCCCTGACTGCCTCAAAGGTTTTTGAAGATATTGCATATTTTAGAGTCCTACTCTCTTGTCTGCGAGCATACCTCGAGAACTGACATTTGAATTGACATGCTCCTTTGGTTTTAGCTTTTCACAGCACATTTTGGTCTCACTTTGGACTACAATCCATCTTTCTGAATTACTGTAGCAGAGGAACAATTGACCCAATCTTTTTAGTTCCCTGTGTATTCCTGCAAAGGGCTTCTTTCCTCTGAGACGGGGAATTATATTTGAAATGGATTCAAAAATAGATTAAAAATGGCTCCTAAAACTCCTGAGACATTTGTATGACTTATTCAACCCACAGTCCAACACTATTCAGGTGTTTTCTGTCACTGTTTTCCTACAAAAGGGCAGAGAGGTCAGGCAACGTACCTGTGCCAGGGTAAAATAAATCATTGGCAAACAGAGACTTAGGGTCAAATAATCACCCCGCCGATAATGCATGTCTATGGAGAGAGCCAGTGAGATTCATTGCTGTGCTCCCGCTGACAATAATGGAGGCTTTCAAAGGCCACAGTCTTTAATTTCTAGTCCCTGCTATCAGCGTTTTTATCCTCCAGAGAGGGGGAGGTCAACTGCCCCTGTTCCCCAGCCCCAGAGCCAGCATCCTGGGCATTCAGGGCTGAGAGAGGTGGCAGAGGTCACCCTATGATTGCTGCTGGAGATGGCAGGGAGCGGGGTCCTGGGGCTCATTGGACCCCTCTCAGACAAAGAGGCTTCACAGAGCAGCTCCCAGGTCAGTTTTATCAGGGCATCACTAATGGTTATGATATGATCTGTCTAGCATCACTTCCAATTAAAGCTAGCTGGGGGAATGTGGCAGCCGCTGCTTCCCATCTCGCTCGGGACTCTGTGGTGTTCTGTGAATGCAGACTATTGTTTGAGCCACTCATTTCAGCAGTGATCAAAGTTCCATTGTGACTACCACAAAGAGAAGTGGCCACTGGCCAGGCCTATTAGATAAGTAGTTGTGGTGGGGAGATAGAGAGGGTAATCAGTCTTCTTACTGATAGCAATGACCAGCCCACTTCTCATTGTGACAAGGACTAACCTCTTCAATACAATATAAAGCTATAACAAAAGGTTATTCTTCTTGTTTAGATAGACTTGCCTTTTGGCCAAGAAAAATACGTCCCTGAGAGTCTTCATAATTTCTACAAACTTCCTGTGGCTTTGTGGAGCTAATATCCCATTCTACGCCCTCACCTCTTTCAAACCACTAGGACTGCGGCAAAGCTTTAAGAGTGGCAGAGTCTGAACCTGTCATCCATGGGACACCAGGGACCAGGACAGATGTGCTGTGAGGAGCGTTAAATATTCAGTCTATGGTGAGGACAGGCTGAGGTGAAACCAGCTCTGGGCTTTGTTGGATTTCTCTCCAACAGAGATGTTAATCGTTTTGCTTATAGGTGTGAATCTGTGGAACAAAGCATTATCTTTATGGTAACTGGTTTTAAAGAGAACAGAGAAACTGCGCATGATAGAGGAAACTGCCCGCAGGCCAAAAAACAAGAGCTCTTTTCTTTGAAGATACTTCAAATTGAGTTGAGTTTTAGTGAGACTTACGAAAACAGCACCTTGTGAATCTCAAGTGTTGATCACCTCACTTGCTCATTTGTGGAGAAAAATTGGAGAAGAGGTGTGAACCAAAAATGGCAGATTCAGTGTCATTTGCATGCCTGAAATAAAATTTATTTGGCAAAGTGCAGCAGTGGAGAAGGCAGAGAAAATCCTCTCCTGTAGATACTGTATTTGTGGGCGCAGTCATTGAAATAAACAACCTTTGGACAACCATTGGATTTTCCAGCTACATCAAATAACAGATAAAACGGAATTGGCCCATTATCATGTAGCTACAGGCAAAAACTCAGAATGCAAATGACCTAAAAATCTTCAATTTTAGAGCGCATCACTTGAATTTATTATTTGATCTTTTTAAGGACACAAAACGTTGCTTTCTTTCTAAGACGTCTTGGCTGTCACGCAATCCAGTGGTGAGCCTCCACCAGAGGTTCTTGAATGGAGTAGTTGGTCATAATGAGGCAGGAGCAGCTGCAGGTCCTTTTGAGAGAATGAGGTCACTAGAGCGACAAAGATCAGTGCGTCTGATTGGGGGTTGGTTGAGGGGGTCTCCCTCAAAAGAACAGGCAATGGACTATTTTGTACTGAAGGAATGCAAGGCTGCAGGCCCTCCTGCTCTTTTGCAAAGCACATCTGTGTCAGAAATAAATCATTTTAATTGTTCTCTCCAAATCCCCCCCCCCCCTCACCATTTTGCAAAAGGATAATTGAAACATTAATAGGCTGTTAATAGGAAGTGTGTCCTGGTAACCTTTGTTATAAATCTTGCTGTAATGAAGAATATTCTCCATGACTATTGTGAGTCAGGAGTAATTACACATGCGTTGGCAAGCACCAATTCGGGGGATTCACAAATACGGCTCGTGAATTTCAAGTTGGGTTTGACTCCGGGGGAAGCTGCTGCTTTGGAAGACAAAGTTTTTTAACATACAAGTTTGGAAGAATAACTGGAAAATTCCGCCACCAAGTCAGTTTTTCAGGTTAATGATAATGAAACTGCTCTTTAAATGCTTGCTTTGCCCTTCAGTTGGAGGTAGGACAGTACCATTGGCTCAGGCAAGTTTGTTATGGAGACCCAGGGGTCTAAACACTACTGAAAGGGCATGAGTAATTCATATGAGTGGGGCAGAGCTGGAATAGCGGTATTGCCCAAGAGAAGAGAACTTAGCTGGAAGAAACCAGATCCTCCTTATAGACTAATGGATGTGTTAGCAAGTGTGCTTTAAGACCAGCTTTCATGTTGGCTCCACCAGAGGGTAAAGAAGGAATGTCAAATTAATTATAGAAATGAAGCCAACCTCCTTTTCTTATCATGGAGGGCAGCTGTGTTGTCTTTTTTTCTTCTTCTTCTTCTTCTTCTTCTGTGTCTACAGTGCTGGAATGTATCCTGTTCTACATCTATCCTCTCCTGCTCCTCATCAATCCATACAAACTTACTCAGGAGAAAGATCTCCTGTGTATGGGAGAGTTGGAAAGTGGAGCTGTTATCGAGTGAAAATGTCATAGAAATTGTTGCAGACGAGCGAAGAGAGAATCAGGCTCTATCTTCCCTTTCAACGTGTTTCACAGCTTCCACTCAAAGTTGACTAATCGATCAATATTTCTGTTGGAATCTGTTGTAATGACATCACACGGTTGCCTGTAAAACAGCATTAACCATTAGCCTTGTGTGAGTCTCAAATCTCTGACAAGCTACATGGTCCTGTAGCATTTAGCTGTAGTCTTTTTAGGAGAATTTTGCAAAGTTAAATATCTCACAAATGCAACGTGTGACCAACTCTAAGATGCTCTCACCTCACATGTTGAAAGATTCCCCAAGGTCTGCTTGGGAAATAATGGGGAAGAGCAACAACAGCATGCATGGAATATTAATGCAGAGTTGAAGCCAGCCTTGACTCAAACTGTTTATATCCATTATATCATGACAAATTGAATAGACATCACTCCATGTGTTATCATGCTGTTTTCGAGAACAGTCCTCAGACATGCACATCATATTCGAGATGATAAATGTATTATGGCGAGGAGGAGTTTCTCATCCTTTGCTGACTTGCACATTATTCAAGTTAATTAATGGTCATTTGAATTCATTATTGTTTTTTTTTTTGCCATTTCTGCTCTATTTACAGCGACAGTCGGGAAAGAAAGGAAACACAGGGGAGAGGAGCGTCTGATTCAAGACTGCAAGAGGACCTAGCCTTGATATGTGAACTGGCTCTACAGGTGAGCAACCAGAGAGCCTTTTCTTCTGTTTTACTTAAGCTTGTGCATTTTTAGTCAAGTGACTTATTACAGACTCTATATACATCCACAGTCTCAGGCTGAAATGTTCTGTCCGAACCCGACAGTGCCTGAGAGATAAAGCCCAACCTGAACGCCACAGGCATTCTGTTTTGTGTCCAAACCCGAACTGAGCCCAGTGATCACACTGGCAGGTTTTGTACTCTTGGCTCATATAGCCCCATCTGTGATTTGGACACTACTCCATGACTCCATGTGTTAGTTTCTATGTGTTTTGATTCAACTCACTCAATGAACTGAGGTTACAGGACACCTGTCACTGTCGGTGACAGTCTGGTCATTTACCGTTTGGACCCATGAGTGACAGCTAACCCTCTTCTTTGTGCACTGTAGTCTAAATACAGCCCTGAGTGTGCAAGAGCTGTACATGACTCAGCAGGTGTGGAAGTAACAAGAAAACATATGAATGCTAGTGAGCTACGCTTGCTAACTCCCACTTTCCAAAAGTACAATAGCTCATTCCAAATTCTGGTTGTTGACAGATTGCCAACGTGATAGGTTTACTGAAAAAGTGGCAACAATATCCATAGATCCATTATCTATACTTTTCCTTTGAGGGTTGCGGACGGACTGGAGCTGATCTCAGCTGACATTGGGCAAGAGGTGGAGCACACAAGCTACACTTTGAACAGCTCTGTGCAGCTAAGATACAGATACATGTCAAATCTGGCTTTAAAAAAGCATCCAAATTCTCACATGTGCCCATGTGAGGCACAACACAAATACAGTTTTCCTGGTCTGTACAAAATATTTTTCTTGTCTTCATTTTTCATTACAATACCAGAGTTGGCCACTGGGGTATATATCCAAGGCATCTCCTGGCAAGCGCTGTCATCGGAGGTGTTCCCCTGGAGGCCTGAAGCTTAGACACTGTTTCCACTAATAAGTCCTAATTGGTTTTATCCTCATGTAAAAAAACTGAAAAGTTTGCACAATAGCTGCAGGAGTCTTACAAACAGTCAATTTCTACATCACAATTTTCAAATCAAAATAAGCTGAGTAAAGACAAGGAATCAAAGCAGAGAACATTTAATAGTTTAATTATAAGCTGCTGTATACATTCAGTGATTATTCCGATTTTCATGTTGCCAGAAGCCATGGGTGAGACCAGCAAAACATTCAGCTACAAGATCTAGTTTGTTGTATGCAATTTGTCCATTTTCATTCATATTTTTCGACATTGTACATAGTTTACTGCAAAGCAACAAAAACCACATTGCTGATGTGCAACACGGTTCTTCCGAGACCTTAGTTCATTGGAACACGATTCCACCCAGTCTGTTGTGTGGTGCCTGTTGGAGGGGAGAGCCATGTTTGTACCACTCTGGTCGTAACCTTATCTTTGAGTTCATGTGAACACAGATGGCAAAGGGTGACAGCAGTGCTGAGCAAAGCTATTCTGCACATCAGAATGCCCTCAGTTGAAGCTGAAAAAGTCTTATTTAAACTTGATTGGGCCCAATAGGAAAGCCGACTCTTACAATAGGTAGACACCTGTTTACCAGCTTGGAGAACACTGGGAGCCGTTCTTTCTCCTCCTTAGATACTAAGATAATGCAACATCCTGCAATCTTTAAGGTTTTGTTTGCATCTTTTTTGGTTTCTTTTGCTATCTCACTCTAAGCTCATTGAACTGACACACTAATGTTGGTGCTGAAATCGCTTTTTTTGTAGAATTTTTTTTTGTCTTTTTTTACATTTTCTAGTAGCCCACACAGAAACTTGATGGCACAAGAACTGACCAATAAGAAACTCTTTACAACAAGGTAGACTGCAAGTCAACAGTTGCCAGGGGTCACACAATAAACAAAAAAAATAATCCAAGTTCATTTTGAAAATGAAAAATAAAATCAGATTCAATAAAAAAGCAAAAGACAAATGAACAAAAGCAAGTTAATTTTTCAAGTATAACTTACTCATAAAATAACTACACAGCATTAAATATTCTCATTATACATTTTTAAATTATTTATAAAATATATTTTGGCATATATGTTTTTTTTCATTTTTGTGTTTGTGTAACAAACGCTACTGTAGCTTCAGTTGAACACCAATGTTTATTTGTTTTTTCTCTTGAAACAAAACATTAAAGGGATTGTCACATAACAACAGGTTATTAAAAATGATAATAGTAAACCCTATACAGAGTTTCACATAGCAAGACATGAGTGACGATCCCTTCTATCCTAGCCCCATAATCAAAAGTCAAAAAAGGTACAAGACCAGAGCACAAAGTTCTAATTTGTGCTCCACTGGCTACAATCAAGGTTGGGCACAGGAGATTTCAAAAGCAGTAAGTCTTTTTTTCATACAACTCAATTTGAACACAAGGATCGGTCGGTCCAACTTCCAGTGTTCAGAGCGGCTGGGCAGATAGTGAGAGTTCATTTAGCTCCATCCGTGATAAAATATAAATACTGTAAAGACCTCACAGTCTGATGACACTAGGATGTCCTCAGGGATACGGCGAGAAAGTTTCTCTTATTAGTCGGGGAGAGGGGCGAATGAAACGGAAAGGCCTCGCTCCCCTGCTCCTGAATGCACTGAGAATATTTTTAGCTGAATCCTGTGTATGTCTGTTGTTGCTTATTACACTGACGGAGCTCACTATACAAAGGAACAAAGAGCGATTTTGGCAGCTAGAACAAACTGCAAAACCAAAGAAGGCAAATATCAGTTTGTGATACAAAAGTAGTTCGAAAGGCAAAACTGTACTTGTGAGTCGGCACCTCGGGTGTCCAAACGTGTAGTGTCCTGCTTTGGCGCAAAGGGCTGGAGAGCTCCGCCGGGCCATGTCCATGCAGTCAACAGTAACCTGCCTGTCCACTCATTGCAGACTGATAGAATGAAAACTGAACAAAAAGCAAACAAGGAAAACGTACTGCGACTACAACAAAGCCACATCCACTACCTCAGCTTGAGCACACATCTAGCTGCAGCATACTACAGTTCATCATCGGCAGCCCGAGCTGGTTCTTCATTATTGGATACTGCAAATGGGTGTGTCTCTCTCTACTTCCACGGCCTGATGTCCTCCTGTGCACACACAGCTATTGCGGGGTATATATATGTGAGTTTACACTGTATGTGTGTATGCATGTTGGTGTGTGTCATAGAGAAGCTCGCTAAAGCACAATGTCCTTCAGGCGCTTGCTGCTGGGGGATTCCTTGTCTCGGCCATCGTGGAGAAGCGTGTTGATCTCCCTGACAGCCGGCTCACTGTCCTTCCCCTCCGGCTGCCGCAGCAAGCTGTGGTTGGCGATTCGCTCTGCGTCGCGGCATTTAAGTGTGTTGTAGGCAGACGACGGTTTGGACAGTGGGCTCTTCAGGTGCACAGGGGAGGTGATGGGGCTGGCTGCCTCACGCCCGTTGCCAGCTTCACGGACAGCCCCTCCATTCGCCTTGGGGCTGCACACCTGAGACTCCTGAGTCCGCTTTCCCTTTATCTCTCCCCGCTCCACGTCCTCGGGCCCATCCTTGCCGAAGGTGGCAAAAGTCCTCTTGGTGGTGCCATCTTCGTAGTGGGGCACGTCCACTGTGGTGGCCTCGATAGACAGAGCGATGACATTGCGGCCGTGCTCGGGTGATTTGGCTCGCGCTGGGATCTGTACACGGGGCATCCAACAGCGGTCAGAGTGGCCTAGGATGCGACACTCGTCCTGGCAGTGAAAGCCCTCGCTGGGATCTGTGGGGGGACAAAGAGAACACATGATTGTTAGCTCCGTCTGATTTTCAACTTTTATGAAAACTCATTTGCACACAGATCTCATGATGCTAATTCTCCCACATGGTGTTCATTTGACTTTAGTATGCCAAATCTGTCATGAAATAAGAAGAAAAAACAATGCAGCATTTAGAGTTAATTAAAACCGTCCAATTTAAACATTACTGAATGATTAGCTCTCGCTTGAATTGCATTCCCGCGTCTGCTCGCAACTGCAGTCCTGCGCTGAAAGCTAGAGCTGGATGTTTGGGGCACTTCTAATATGCCAATTAAATTATGTATTGTTAAATCAAAAGTCCATTTGCAGCTCTTGTATAATTGGGTTTTCCGTAGCAACACCAGATGAAAGGCAGGTTTAAACAGTGCAATCAGATATCTCACAGAGAGACACCAGGCGAGTTGCGGTGTTGTCTGCCTGGTGCGTCTCTCTCCCCCTTTTCTTTCCCCGTCATCTGGCACTGAGTTATAAATAAGTAATGATGTTTAATGCTGAACTGAAAAAGAGATTTGTCTGAGTCTCTTAGTTGTGTCGGGAGGAGGGAGGACATTCAAGACAATTTCGCACTGTCAAAAATGTTTTCCTGATTGTTATTAATTCACAAATACAATTTAATTCCAGCTCTAGAAATCTCTTAAATCGTTAGAACATGATTTCACTTGTATTTCACTGGTCTTAAAAAAGGCTGATAACAACAAAAGATTTATAAAACACCCTTTGAAAAAGATTCGGCCCTGGAAAACATAATTTGTTTTCCAAAGTGTCTCTATGCCACTGTGCCGTTTTCCACCAGCTCCAGTCTTGAGAAAGAACTTGTCACACACACACATACCCAATGACACATTTTTTTTGTTCCCCTACTGGTTGTTTCACTTCTAGCGAGAGTCATCCTCCATTCCACACGCCCAAGGTGACAAGAGAGGATTGTGAGAGGGATTGCCATCGACCCAAATGCATACGCTTACATCTGGCAATCGCAGCTTGACAGATCACCTAATTAAAATCACTAATGATCTGTTTTTCTCTCTTCTTTTCCTGCACTCATGAGAGGCACCTCTGCTTAGGCCCTGGGGATCGATATTTAAAGATTGGAGACAGGCTTTTCAGGACCAGATATGCCAGAGCTGTCTCTCATAAAGTATAATCTGATGAGGCTGACAGATAACATGGTGACTAAATGACTGAACGAGTGAGTAAAGGGTATCATGGGCTGTCTCAACCCAAATAAGGGAAGTGGAGTTGTGGGGGAATCATCGCGCTGGAAGGCAGGCGACATTAACAACCGCACCAACACTGCCGACGATGAATATCCAATGTCCACGTGAATGCCTCATAGTGACACAGAGGCGGAAACAGACTTCCTTTTATCACGTGGGTCGAAAGGCACTCACGTCATTCTCTCTAATAGATGCAGCTTCAGGCCACACTCTCTACCTCACAAGTGACAGCATTGATATAATTGTGTCTCAAAATGTAGTCGATGCTTAAGCAAGGTAGCATCTTACAATATTAGATAATATTAGCCACTTTACCTGTATTGTAGCATATACAGGCAGTTTTATAAAATCACTATACAGTTTAAATCATGTGATGTGACGAAAAAAAATCAAGGATGAGCCGACTGAGTAGTTTTTCCATGTGTTTCACTTGTGTATGAATGTAAATTTCCATGAAAGCTGATTGGTCTGAGGAACTGCACTGGCAGCAATCAAGCAGACAAAAGGCATGAAGCTTAAACAGAAGGGATCCAATCACAGTGTAATAATGTAATCATAACAGAAAGTCTTTACCAGGTACCAGGAACATAAAAAAAAAAACATGCCCACACACTGGATTAGATTGTCCACTGCAATAGTATTTTTAAAGCTCTTTTTAAAATTCCATGTTCTTTTTCTAATCCTATGTAATGGATTTCTCATCGTCTGTGTTTTGAATCTAACCATTTTTGATGTCTTTTCTTTGATAGATGACGGCGCTTTAAGAGAGTCAATATCTGAGTCTTAGTAGCAACGTAAAGTCTTTTCAGAGAGCTTACATTTTACTACTCTCTCCCATTGGAAAACATGTCTTTGATATGTGACATGAAAGTTGTAACATAAAATTCAAACGTGCATTTAATAATCTGAAATTTCTCCCCAAATCTTGTCTGACAAAGTAGATATTTTTCTCTCCTGATTAAAGATTTACCAGCAGCTCGGTAATGAATGCCATTTCCTCTAAATACTTTGGCTTTTTTCTCTTGCCTGAAGCCCTTTCTAAAGCGTGAAAAGCCTCAAGGCACAAA
Source organism: Hippoglossus stenolepis (assembly GCF_022539355.2). Taxonomy (NCBI): domain Eukaryota; kingdom Metazoa; phylum Chordata; class Actinopteri; order Pleuronectiformes; family Pleuronectidae; genus Hippoglossus; species Hippoglossus stenolepis. The sequence goes on along the minus strand of NC_061489.1, from coordinate 19,584,341 downwards.
GAAATATACACAAGTCGCATGCTCGTTGCTCAGCAGTGCATGCATATGCAGTGAATGCCATTTTCGCTCCTTTCCTTTAGGGGTAAATGGAAGAGCAACTGGGTTGTAAATGACATTGTTATGAAAGCCAAGTGCCATTAACACTCACACATCCTGCCTCTGCTCTGAGCTTCATAAAACGCAGATGTTAGTCTAAAAGACCCACAAAAAATGGAGAAGGCAAAGTTTGAAAGAAAAAAGTGACAGGCCATCGACCTATGACAAAACACAATCTCGCCCTATTCTGAAAAACCAGCAAACTGCAATGGTGAGAGATGAATTAATGGCTTTTCCAGCAGCAGCTCGGTTTGGAAGTCAACAACCAGAGAATGAAATACAGTGGAGGCGCCTCCTGCCGTGAGTGTGTGTTCAAAGTCGTCAGGAAAGTAAGCTTGCCAATCATCTATTAACAGACTTGAAGTACAGTATAGAGCAGGATGTCACTGGGAACATTTCCTATCTACAATTTAATACCTATTAATTACTGAGGGAGCTCCATCGGGAAGTGGAGGCTGCCTGTGTGGTTTTTTTTCTTCCACATTTAAAATACAGCCTCATGGCAGAGGAGGCAGCAAATCCACATATCAAGTATCAGTGCTGCTTTCAAATCAGACATACAGCACTTTAATACTGAATCTAGGTCCAAACACTGGCAAAGGCACTAGAGAGCACTTAAAATATCTATGTACTGATGTGCACGGCATTGGAAAAATATTAAATATAGCCATTTCAAATACAAAGGCTTAATCCTCCTGATAGTGCTGCCCATGTTTTTCTGTTTGTAGTTACCTGGAATAGCATCACTTTGCATCAACTCGGGGAGAAAACCCTCCCGCTCGCTGCCATTCCATCACACATCTGCAGCCTGCCAGCAGCCAATTCAATCCTGTCTGTTTCTCTCAATCACACGAAGGCATCTTTACATCCAGTTACAGCAGACAGATCTCCGGCTCCAGCGCGGGGATCCCGCAACCTGACAAGCTCATTGCTCATCTTACCCTCATGCACTGCGCATAATGATCCCTTCATGTCATACAGCTGGGGTGTGCTATTTGTTTGTTGCTAATGTTGCACAAAAAGAAGAATCAGCAGAAGACTAAACTCTCCTGACACTAAAGGGAAGCAATGTGTTCACTGCAAGAGGCAACTCCCCAAAAAAACTCCCTGAGCTTTTGCCAGCTATTTTGCGTCCTGTTTGGCGAAGGCACAAGAGTCTGGCTTGGAGAGCACAGACGCTTTTCCCTCCAAAACTAGTGCACACAGCCTCAAGGTTGAAAACAATGATGTAATCCTATAAAGTCGGCGTAAGCAGCAACAAGAAACAGAAGGCCAGATTGGAAGACCAGAGACGGGGTTGAGTCAAAGTGAACCCACGTTCTGGTGACAAAATCTTCATTGTGTATTTCATCGTCTAACTGGAGCCATGAGGCGATGGGGACTTGCAGCATGACACAATTCAGTCAGCTTGGTTTTACAGCGTGATGAACCCTAAAAGAATTTGGAACAACAGCGTGGCATGATAAATCATTTTACAAAGAATGTCTGCCACTTTTGGCTTAAACTACTTTTTTGTATTTCCTCTGTACGCTGACATTTTTTTTGTCGCGGTAACAATAAATGCCCTGATTCTGCTTGTCACATGAAAATAGATCCTCCTGAACAGACATCCAGGCAGCTTAAAGCAGACAATACTGTGATGATGCTGTTTTCAAAGAAAATAATTTAAAGCAATTTAAACGGGGGCTATATTTTATTTGTGGCCTGCATACACTTTACCGCTCCGCTTTGATTTCCCTTGCTTTCCTGTTTTGTTCCTCTCTGATATTAAAATGCTGTGACAAAGCTATATAATATCGCCTGTCTGTGGTCTGAAAAGATAATTATTCTGCCGCGGTGATTGAAAAACCCAACACCGACTCTGTCATTGTGTCTCTCTTCAGTTTTGCGCGAGAGGCCGAGAATAAAAATGCAAAAGAATTCAATCAACAGAAAGTTAAATCAATGTGGCTGCCGACCCCTTTCTGAGGACAGCCTGGGAGCCAACGCCCGCTGCAATGTCTGAGTGCTGTACAGGAGGTTTTCATTTGCTGCTTAAACGTCGTCCATTTCTCTGCTCTCATCTTGGTATTCCAGTGTATCTATGACAGTGAGATGGCTGTTTTCTAATTGCTCTCCATATTAATTTTCCATCCTGGCAGTCACATGGCAAAGATTGATTAAATTTAAATTGTTACTACAGAGTCGGGATGGAGCCTGTGATGCAGAAGCTAATGGAAGTATCACAGGGGAGGGAAAGTGAAAAGATGGCAGCGGCAGAAAAGAGGGTGACTGTCAGTGGTTGCGGTTGGTGGAGTCCAAAGTGCGGCCTTGGACCTGCCTGACCCCAACACTGGGGATAGCGCTTAACATCTAGTCTGCCCTAACTACTACCGAGGAGGGGTCTACACGGCCAGCTGAGGCTGAGGTCTGGCCAAGCGGCCTCCTACACTTCTCACCAGGGAGAGTCCAAGCACGGCTGTCATCCCAGCCAGCCAATTCAGTCCACGGGCCATAAATCAGCCCGGAGGCCTGGCTCCTGCGGGAGCGGCAAGATGGAGTGTGATGGTCTTGTTTTTACAAACAGTAGAGGGGCACCCTTGCTGCACCACGCAAGCCATCATTCTCTACACAGCACCGAGTCCTCGCCTTCTCCCCACAGCATCTGGTTCAGTCACATCAAGCTTTGCCCCCCCGATGCAGCCAGATTCATCCCTCGCAGCTCCCCACACAAGCCCATCCTTTATGCTTCTCCTCCTTCTGTCCTCCTCTTTCATCTCATCAGTACCGCTGTCTTGCGTACATTGGCGTAATTAAATAAATCCTTCGCTCTGAAAATCTCCTGCTCTCATTTCTGCCGATCTGACCGGAATTCCTTCCACTCTCACAGTCAAATATAAATTTTCGAGGAAATGCGACTCGCTGGGCCGCCTTGTTAGCGCTGTCATATGGGTGGTGGAGCTGGGGGTTCACGTAGCCCCGGTTCGGTTTCTGAGCATTAGTGCCAGTCAATTCATCAAGAACAAATTCACTGTCTAATCCGTCCAGCTCCACAGAGAGCGCCTGACAGTGTGTCACCTGTCCCAGTATCCTCCTGAAAGCTGATACAAAATGTTAACCATCTCACACTCGCTGATATTTAAGCACTTGTCAATACTTGTTCAAAAGCTAACAAACCAAATTATGAAAATGTTTACTTCCACTGTGTCCGTTCCCTCCCACACTGCTCCCCCATCCAGCCCCAGCCTGTGCATTCTGCAGCAGGTCTCGGTTTAAAGAATGAATTTTCAAACTGGTGTTGACAAACAATGCAGCGGCTTCTAAATTGGTACAAACAACATCTGTTTAACAGCTGTGTAACAGCAGCGGGTGGAGAAAAAAAAAGAAGCAATTGCTATGCCGTTTTTATAAATCACTGTGTCATCGCAGAGCAATGTTTTTGTTCAAAAGCAGGTCCAGTAGCCAATGGACTGCTTGATGTAGTGGAAATGATTCGAGCTGCTCGTCATGATGACACACGTGGGTGGGCTGGTTTCAAGGCCCCGACAACAAATGCTGTTTAGCTGAGAGGATGGTCTCACCTCACTGTGCCCTGCTCCCACCATCACATGCTCCTAGAGGTTGCCGTGTGTGAGGAACGCTTTGCGAAGGCTCCACAATGTTACCCTCGGCTCCCATTGTGAATTGTACAACGCTTAGCAGGGCAGGATTTACACTGGTTGGATCTACTGTGATCTGTGGGTTTTTAGATGAGCCAAAATCACGATTCATACATTACATGAGCCAGTGGCTGTTTAACTCTCTAAGCAGACACTCTACACCGGATTTAACCCAGACCTTGCTGCATGTGGCTGAACTCGGGTAAACAGAAAAGAAGAGGTTGCGAAATGGTTTCCGAGACACACAGCGACCAAAACAACACATGTACGAATGTGTCCACGAAAAACCACACCGCCTCCGGGGCTGAGGAGGTGTCATGTCAGACAGTACAGTACCCGACTGTTTAACCACACTGTCAATCCAGCAACATGCAGAGACGTGGTAGAGAAAAAGGCGTCCTTCATGTGCCGTTATACTGGACCTTGAAATACTTGACTATAGAAGATAAACCACAGGACAGGTTTTAGTCACTGTACTTAAAAGGTTATTTATTTGCCTGTAGAAAAATGGGCTAAAACATGTCACACATGCATAAACTACCAACATGCACATACATCTAATAACTGCAGATTGCAAAGGAAGTCGTATCATGTCTGTGCTTCCCTCTGCTGCGAGATAATGGTGCCAAACGTATCGCTGTCATATGAACAAGAAATCATCTTAATAACTTTGTGATAATAAATTAGATAAATATGTGGCCACATATAACGTTTCCAAGAAAAACTAATCAGGGGTGTAATTCAGAGATGAATTTCATCAGAGGGAAATTTGGGTTAGTAAAGTGATAATTATTTTAAAATATGAAGGATACAGAGGATGGGGGGAAAATGCAATTAAAGAGGAAATTAAACTGCAGCTCTGACTTATATTTCTTCATAAGTTGATATATTTCCAGTTAAAAGGGAAACTGTGGTGAAACATCGTGCAGAGATAAATAATTCAGAAGTGACCAAAGGCAAATGAGAGAGAATGGTAAACTCATTTGTTTGGATGGGTATTGTTTGGTGCTTTAACATTGGTTGCAACACACTTGAAACACAAGCCATGAGTAACTAACACAATATCTTTTAAACCTTTTTGTTTTTATGGTAAAAAGCAGCCGTACAGTAAATATTGGCCTTCAGAGCATTTCCCAGAAATCCTCAGGCTGGAATTAGGTAATAGATAATAGAGATTTGATATAATACAATAATAAAGACTGCCTGGAGGCTAATGTCTATTTATGTGAGAAGTAAAAAAAAAAAATTCAGGATTTGAAGGCACTATAGTTTTCAGATACAAATCCTGTACTTAATGACCAGTGTAAATAAGAGTTAATTAGCCAAGCCCTTAAGAAAATGTCTGTATTAGTGAGGAAGTGAACATAAACTAATTAAATTACATCAAATTTGGCACAGGTACAACCCGGCTTTGTATTTGTGCACGTTGCTTATAGTGTCGTGTAGCACGGTGATGAGATGTACTTCAATATAATGACAAAGCAAATGCCACCCTTGTCAATTCTCAGCATCCAAATTACCCTTCTAATGATGGGCTTCAAATTAACCTGTGTTGTGGCGCTCCAGGCCCACGGCACCAGTATAATGCACTCCCAAATATCATCACAGCACGCCGCTGCTGCCCTGGTTGCAGAACTGCCCACTCTGCCATCGGAGCCAAACCAACTGGCCGCTCTCCCGCGCGCCTGCCACTGTCTACTTGGCTCGTTTCCTCCACAATGCATCGGCAGAGGACATCTTTAAATACACTGGAACAAGTGCCGTATTTCTGTGTTTAAGCTTGACCGAGCTAGCAAGCTAATTTGCTCGGAAACCCTTGAGTCTGAGAGAAGCAAGGGGGACAGACACAGACTCTTAAATTACATCTGTGAATGGGGTTGGGGGGATAGATGAAAGCTATATGATGGAGAGGGTGAGCGCTGGCAGGGGGATAGCAGCGATACGGACTCTGATCATTGATTTCACAAGTGAGAGGAAAAAACGGAGGTTATATCTGCTGAGTCCCTCAGGTCATTTTTTATCTCTTTCTGACAATTATATATTCCCAAACTGAATCTATTTGTACTTTATCTGAGGCAATGAATCCCTATTAAACAAGTATAAGGGTTTTTAGAAATTCAAATGCGCATGGGAGAAAATACAAACTACAAATGTCAGGCAAATATAACACTGGATGATGGAAAACTGTGGCACTGAGCTTTTCCTTTGTAAACAAGACATCTACATCAAATAAAGAGATTTTCTATTTGTGAATCCACATATTTGTCTCAACTAATTAAGTGTTGGGGAAATAGATTAATGATTAACTGGATTTGAACAATGTTTTATGTAAACACATTATTTCAGCGCCTGTCAACGGTCAAGGTCCCAAAAACTGGCGACAGCTCACAGGGAGAATATACAAATATCTTATGATTTTCCTTTCTCACTGCGAGTGTCTGCTTTGCCTCAAAAGAGTGGCCCTACATTATTAATATAATGTGGCTTCTCATTGAGTCATGTTCACTTTGTGTCAGCCAGGACTATGTGTTTTATATTCTATTTTATCTTACTGCAGAAGCACCAGCATGGTTCAGACTCTCTTCTCCTTTTTCCAGCTTTTTCTTCTTTTCTTAAAAAGAAAGTAAAACAAAAAAAAATCCACTTGTCCCTTTTCCCGACCGTTTTAACAACCTCTGAAAGTAGGACAGTGTCACATGCTGAGTGTGGTAGTATGTAGCGTGATGGGCAGGTTTACTTCAGCGTGAAGAAACATATACAGTATGAGTGGGTGGGCCACCCTGGGATAGCAGAAAAGAAGGCCTCCCTGGTCCCCGCTGAACCGGATTGACAGCATCACTCAGGGACAAGCGGCAAATAAACGAAATAAGGGAAACACAGCGAGGGCCCTGCCGCGTAGTGATGCATTAGATTTACACCTGCTGGGCTGAGGAAAAAACAAGAGGGAGGCCTTTCCGACACTTTCTATTTCTCTGTCACAAAGGCCATTCTGGTTTCAGAGGCACGCTGACGCTCTCCCAGGTTCTTCATTATTAACCACCGCGAGGTCCGCACCGTGATGCCACTTAATCTCACAGAAAGTCCCCGTGTCCGCGCGGCACTAGCCACCCACCATCCAGTGCTAGGCTGTATGGAAGATTGTCAGCAGTGAGTCAGTCCATGAGAAGTGCTGCAGCTTGAACCAAAGACACACTGAGATGGAGGTGGGAGCCCGGACTAAAGAAAAGAGAAGGAACTAATAGCCACATCTTTTCTGATTTGAGGAACATGACTATAGCATACATAAGGATGATGGCAGGGGTCTGACACAGTGGTAGTAATTGGATTTCTCAGGCCGGGTGCCCACTCATGATAACATGCTGAGCTGTGACATAAAAAGTCCTTATGTGTGGCGAGGGAGGAAGGTGCAGCAGAGTGGAAGTGACAGTTGTCAAAGATCCAATTCCATCGCTCCTCTCGATCCCCGAGTTCCTTTTCTCTGGAGGCAGCCGAAGAACAACGTGCCCTGTGGTTAAGCCAAACACCAAGCTTGACATTCAGTTGCAAATCCAAGCCAGTTAAACGTACGAAGAGTGCTGCAGGAGGTGGCGGGGGGAGAGCTGGCATTAATGTGGATAGAGGAGGTCGTGACCTGATTGCTTGCTTTATTTATTTTCTGATGCTAACGCGAGCTGAATACAGAAGGAGCACAGGATTTCTAAGACGTGCTGGAGACCACACAAAGGAGTTTGAGACCCCCACTGCAGACCTTACTGACCCCACTGTGGGGGTAGTGTAGTGTCTGGCCAAAGTTCCCTCCCCATTCTCTGCGTGCATGCCGGCGTCATATTTAATGAGGATTGCATGGGAACAAGGCACATCATTAAAAGGAGCCATTCTGGGACTTTCCTGTCTGACATTAAACTCAGCAGCCGACCTCTCTCGTTACTTTCTTCTTTAACTTTAAGGACGTGGGGGACGCAGGTGTTTGAAAAGTGACATTTGGTTGGAGAGATCCACCCACTGAGTGAGTTCTGTCCCTCAGTTAATTATACATAGAAGGAACAATGGCGAAGCCTCCTGGAGTATTTTGCAGACTATTTCAGAGAACAAGTAGAGTAATGTCACAGTTTCCGCTGTATTTACATGGCTCACACTAACCTAATTGTACATAATATATTGACGTGATATGATAAGTAGGTCCATGACCAGGAAGATGTTTGGTAGCCTAAAGAAAAGATGTTATTAGCACTGACCTACTAAATAGAGGGCATTTGTGAATAATGTTTTCATTGTTGATGAATTAAGTTTAATTTGATTATCCGCCACAATGTAGACACTGCATCCTGTCCAGCTCTTGACCTTTGTCTCACATGAGCGGACTCAATGCAGGCAGACGACAGAGCGTCCACACAGCAGTAATTCAGATGGACTAGTGGTGTTTGGATGTTTATTCAGAAAAGATGACCCTATTAAATCAACTAACAACATTTGTTTTCATAATCTGAACTTGTGTGCGTGTTAATTCATCGAATAAGGAATAAACAGAATGCAGATGTTTCACAGACCGACAGGATCTCCAATATGAAGACGTGTTGAAAGACAAAATGCCAGCGGGGTCTGTTGGAGCTCGGTGGCCAGGAGAAGGTCAGGAATAGGCTCCCTGGGTCCACACAAACCTCGGCAGGTCCCTTCTCTCTGTTACCGTGCTTCCACTCTCATCAATATTTTATAATCTGGGTCACCAGCAGCCACAACGTGCCTCCCACTATTGAGACCTTCTCAAAATGCTGAATTACAACACAGTGTGCTCATCCCCTGCAAGGTCATCTAGGGGACAGCGAGGAGCACTGACACTAATTGGTGAATGAAAGATCGTAATGATAGACGTGGTTGGGATGACTTCTCCTTAACCTCTGTTTAACTTCTGCCGAGCACAAATCCAAAGAGCACATTTTGCCGACCACTGTTTCACTGTATGCGCAGCAAGAGAAATCCAGCATTCCAACGGCGATAAAATGTTACAGAATAAATCATTCTCGCTGAATATACATGAGCGGAGCAGAATATGGAAATATTATAGCAGTAAGCCTGAGGTAGTAACCTTTTGTTGCCACAACTGAGGAGGACGACATAACTTTACATATTTCTGTTACATATTCCATCTGAGTTACAATGTTGTCAGGAGAGGAAAAAGGTGATGAGGACTAAGATAAAACCCAGGATGGAGATGGCAAAGGCATCGGGGGACACAGAGAAATGAAAGAAAAACAGAACATAGGGAGTCCCAAATGGATGAAAGAGGATGGAGGTGCAGTGTTTTCCCACAGAGAGGAAGTAATAAGGGTTAAAAAAAAACTAAGAAATGCACATTGCTGCAACACAGGAGATCCCCCCTCCTCTCTCTCTTCCTCCCTTACCCCAGCTGCAGTGATAAATGTCTCTTTGTATTCCGGACAGAAAACTGCGGGCTACAATATACTTGTCAGAAGACAGCTGATTTTCCCCTTAAACAGAGCAGAGTATATTCTTAATCTGTCCTTTCACGGAGGCAGCAGATAAAACAAATGCCTCATGCCAAGACACATAAAGGCGAGAAAATCTCTCCCCCTAGTCACTGCGCGTTTGTGTGGCGCATAGCTACCGATCCACCCCTGTGTACACCATGTTATTTATATCTGCAGCAGGTGCAGATGCAGCATGTGCAACTGCATGCTGTTTTTACTTTTTGCTAAATTTCACAGCATCCTTAATCCCTGCAGCATAACCATGGTTCCACTATGAGGGCTCCTAAATGGAGTCAGTGCTACAGGTAATGGAGCTGATTATAGCTATCTGGGCTACGGGCCAGCTGCCAGACTGCCCTGCCTGGAGGGAGCGCAGGCCGCCTGGTGTCTGATATCCTGGGATCCCTGTAATACAAGCCTTGCTTTGGCAGTACCTCGGTGACTATCCTGCCCACTTCCAGCCACACACACTGAGGGTCCTTTGAATTAGTCTATGTGTATAGTGTGTCCTCATCAGGTTGTTTACTCCACATGGTATCAGTCTATAGTCATGACGTCTCAACAACACGCCGCAGTAAGTCTGACAGTTTTACTCTGACCTTCACCGTCTGTGGACTCTGTCCCCCTGTGATGACATAACTTCCTCCTTCTCTGCTCGTCTTTCTGTGGCTCGACCTGAGACAACTGATGTTCTGGTTTTCCTCAGGTATACGTCTTTAAATTCACACGGAGCACTGGCAACAGATGTGCAACAACCCAGTGAGCGACGGTGTGTATCCGTTTCTTTCAAGAAAAAATTAATAATTTGCCTCGGTTCAGTCCTTGTTCTGTCACGATGTGTTTGCGTGACTGGGAAGGTGCACTGGTTCGTAGGTGGGAGGGTTGTTAATGAAGTAAAAAAGCACAGTGGAGGAGTTTACATCATGTGTTTATAAAAATTACTGTTAAAATGTAATTCCTGTTCAAATATGAATCCATGGCAGCAAACCCACTTTAAACTGGAGCTACAAAAACGTCCATGGAATATTAAACACTGGGAGGTGATGTGGGTGACGTGAGAACAAATCAGATTTCAAATATCTCAAATTAATTAAGTATTTACTTCCACCATTTGTTGGTTTATATGTTTGTAAGTAAGATTGTGCAAAAAGTAGAGAGGGATGTGGACTGGGTCAGTGAAGAACGCATGAATTCTTAATTCATGGATCTTGATGAAAAATATCAAGCATGTTTAGGGGACTGATGTTTAGTAAAAATATAATGAATAAAAATGAAGATGTAGTGAATTTAAATGTAGTTTCATAAGTGGACTGATTGTCACTGATTTACGTTTGCTGACTAACTTCTCTCAAACAGGCCCATTAGGTGCATGTGATTTCAGCATAAAGGGGCCACAGTCCCTCCACTGATGCAGCCCTCTCTTTAACCCACATTCTTAGTACTGCTTGCTTTGTGTTGTCGAGGAGAAGAGGTTGTGCCCACGCAATGACCTCAAAGAACTAAAAAGACAATGGTGCGGTTAAGAAATATGGCTGAGGCCTCGGTTCCTCAGACAAGAGCTGGAATCAATCGCAGCCACAAAAGGACCTGGACCCATAGGATTTCTCTCTTTATCTTGCTCCCTCTCTTTTTCCTCTCATCCTCTGTTTAACCTTTACAGACACGGCTGCAGCCACACACACACACACACACACACACTCAATACACTGTACACACATTCAGACACATTTCAAATTCAGGTACTCTCGCCTCTCCCTTCTCTGTTTAATACACACTCAGCCCCCATCAACTTCAGAATATTACCTGTTCTTAATCTCCCTCCCTCTGTCTGGGATCATCCTGATCCCCCTGTTTTCCCATCTGCTGCCGACCGGGGCCCAGTTTGGCTAGGTGTTCAACAAACAACTGTGATTCACTTGGTTTCTGCGGAGATTATTAACACACCTAGCATGCCACAGCATCATGAATAAGCAATGGAGAGCCGGAGCCCTAGTTTCTCGCTGTCTCTGTGTTTCCTCCCTCCCTCTCTCTCTCTGTCTCTCTCTCTCCCTGCCGCGTTGTGAACTGAATGCCAGGATTGTCTAGAAAATGAGCTGTCAGTGGAGGGCCTGCAATGAGATACATCAGGCTCATTGTGAGTCCTAGAAAATAATGAACTATTCCCATTTCTCTCTCTGATATGTTCAATACGCTATCCATGACAAGTGCAGAGAGATAAGAAGTCCCCTCTTGAGCTGATTAAATACACTGGGTATATTCAGGAGAGCTTTGGCAGTATGAGGGTTCAGGGGATGCCATTGCACTATTTTAACATTACTTTATGTTTTCAGTCTGGGCTGCAGATGAAGATCTTTTGCAATGCGTTTTTTGTTTGTGTTGTGCAGTTCAAGAAGATCAGCTAGAGGCAATGCTTGTAACAGCTTAACAGAGAATCAAAACATGTCAAGTTGGTTTAAGTCTTTCTTCACATCTCTTAACTTATTCCCTCTCGGAGTTAACTGAAGAACTAAAGAGGAAGGCTCCGAGTTTACTTGTGGAAGTGCTCCACAGGGCTCAGGTGCTAGAGGAGGGTTGACTGCTGGTCCCTGCTCAGAGAGCATACAGATGTGGGCCAAAAGACAACAACAACTTATGGAAGTACCACCACAGCCAATTTTGAAATTTAGAAAAAACTGTTGTTAGAGCACAAACAGATTAACAAAGTGAAATATACTGAAATCAAACCTTCACACTGACTGATAAAGGTCTCGTCTGCTTTACCAGGGACAAAATTAATATTGGTCATTTCTGTTTTTGTTGTGTATTTCAATTATACAGAGCTACAGATATTGAGTCTCACAATGAGCAAGGTAAAAAAGATGAGTCCAGATGGACACAGCTTGAAATGGCATTTTTTGTCTTTCTCTTTCCACAACTCTACATCTCAAAGGTAAAATCTGCATCTTGGTTTGTTCATCACAGACTTCACTACACCTGCTAGCATTCTCTGGTATGTTTGAGCATACTGTGTGTGTGTGTGTGTGTGTGTGTGCACTCTATCTTCCTTAATGCTTGTATTGCACTGAGCTCTTTGTCACTGTCAGCCATTTTACCTCCACCACGGGTTCCACATTAGATTAGGCAAATCCAAATCAAAATGGATGATCCCAGTATAGAGTTTGTATGTTGATCTAATCATAAAAATATCATATCCCGACACGTGTTGTTGCCAGTTCGAATCGCGGGAAGAGTTTTGATACTTAATTCAATCAAATGTTGTTTGAGAATCAGTCAAATCCTCTGGCACATTCACAGTTATCTGGGAGTGAGAGGGGAAAAAATCCCTCCTACCTGTCAGAGAGATTGTTTCCTCTTTTCCTCTTTTTATTTTCCCTCGCTAAGACTGCTTACTAGATTCTCAGTTCATCTCTCCATCTCTGTCTCCCTCACACACACACACACACACACACACACACACTCCCCCTCTCGTGTTGTCAGCACAGCCCTGTTCCTGTTGCCTTCCTGATTCTGACACCTGTCAGCATTTTCCTCAGTAGATCACAGAGCTGCAAACTAGAAATGTTCCCGTGTTGAATTTAGGGCAAGTTTTGCAGCAGGAACGTGTGAGGTGCCTTTACTCTTTCTCTAATTCAACAGGGGAAGGGTACTGCTTGACTGGCACAAAGTTGGGAGATGGGGGTTGGAGATGTTTGTTGTCAGTGGATGGAAACAGAAGAGACAGACAGAAAGACACGAGGAGAGGGAAAGAGAGAGAAAGAGAGAGAAAGAAAGGGAGGCTGAAATCAATTAGGAACAGCGAAACCCTCTGGATCTGCTGATGGAAGGAGGGAATATGGAGAAGTCTGCAGCCCAGAGTGGGGGCTTCCATTCCTAGACTCCAGCTTTAGGCACACACCCACAGGGAGCTAAGAGATAGATGAGAGATATTCTCCAGAGGTGGAGGCCAAGGAATATGTCAGAAATAAAAGAGGCCTGCTCTGGCTAATTGAGCAGTCTTGGATCGCTTTGAGTCGAATAAGCCAAGAGAACGGGATTCAGTTTTTTTTTTTTTATGAACATTCACATTGACCTGGAAATCATTCCAAAACCAAGACCACAAACCTCTAAACCCACAAATCGGACAGTGTGCAACCACATCATGCTCTCCCTTTCCCTCCCGCAGAGATAACCCGAGAGATTTAACAACGACATGAATCTTAATCCTTAAAAGCCATGGCTCATCCATATCCAGGAGGAATTAAAGTGTGAGCTATGACAATCAAAGGAAGTCGGGGAAAAAAAATAGATTTAGCTCTCTTTGTCACCAGCCCCCTCAGAGTCTGTTCTCTTGCTTCTCCCTTGACACTAATGGTTCTACGGAGCCAAAGCTAGCATGTCGCACATTTCAACCAAATCCCCCTAACTTCACAGACATGCCTATAAAGATAAAGGAGAAATCATTTTATACAGCTCTTCTTCTCAGTTCATAGTCATGGGCGATATCATCCCTTTTTATTCTTATGGTGGCTACAGTGTGAGGGTGCCATTACATGTTAAAGATGGGCCTTTATAGATCTTAAGAGATTTAATGTAATTTGTTCTTCAGATACATCCCTAATCTAATCCACTGGGTGAGGATATTTCAGGTCAGGCTTTCAAAAAGAGCACACACGGCTCTTTAGATTCTTGGAGGGGATTCAACAAAGAGGCATTCGCTCAGATTTAACTCTGAAATCTCTTCACGAGCACTTCGCTGAAAGTTACCTTGGTCGTGGCTGGTGCAGGAATAATGAATAGCGTTGTTGAAACCGCATCAGTCAAGGGGAAAAGAAAGCATAAGCGTAGTGGACGACAGCCAAATAACAAAGTCCTGTACTGACACAGAGAGGACGACGGCGGGTGAGTTAGCAGCTGAATCCCGCCACCTGAATGGATTCCCACATGAAAGCACACAATGATGACGTGGACGTGGGGTCTTTGTGTGGAGGTAGCGACTCGTCTCCAGGGCAAACAACACTGGTACGTGGCACTGGGAACTGTAAACATTTGCACTGTAAAAGCCTGAGAGCTTAAACCTCCCTCCTTCCCCCTTCCAGCTTCCTTTTGTTCTCAGCACTTATCAACACAACCGGACAGAACAATAATGACACACACACACACATACTCGGCTGGTGTGTGCCGTCGTCCTTTGGCAATTGCAGTCTCTCAACTTGTTTTCAGCCTTCGCTGGCAGGAGAGACGCACTATACAACAGAGTTAGTCCCAGAAGACATCTAAGCAGCGGGGTGTTGAGTGAACAAGCCTATTTGTTTTCTGACAATCGCCTCCATTCACTCACAAGTAGCGGATAGTGTCCATTTTCGCCAATTAAGACAGATGAGCTCAAAGTAAAAACCACACCATCGCATGACCGCAACCGCTGCGGTTCTCATATTTTACAAACCTAAACTGTTCTATTTCTGCCGCTACACTCGAGTCAGCTTCCACAGAGGGAAATGAAGAGGAGGCTACTGTTCTCTTGAGGAGACACAGAGCGAAAATCTGACGATGTAAAAATCCTCCTACGGCAGGAGAGACGGACTCAGCTGCGCCTGGTGCTGAATCTGCCCGTCTCTGCCGGCCCACCATGCCTTTTAACCATGTAATTAGACCGTTGAGACAGTAATAGAGGGGCGATTTCATTTGCTATGTCATTACATTTCTGCCCGTGTAAGGATCTTTGGTCAATTCATTTAATAATTATAAACTCTCATTACTCTCTGGTGTGACCACTGCTGATGACTGACTTTCAAAACAAAGGGAGGAAAGGTTCGACTGAAGCCATTTTGTGAAGTCTTGAGTGAGGAGAGAGCGGCCGGCCAAAAGTGAGTGTGTAGCTGACCCCGATATGAAAAATAGAAGAAGAGAAAGGGAAAGCCAATAACAAACCGTCTAATTGTAATTCCGAACAGATACTTTGTTATCATCTTCTCGTTCTGGTCAAAACAATGGGCAGCGCTGTGTAATAGCCTCTTGCTGTGTTTACCAGCAGTGTGGAGCCGCATTACACATTCAGGAGGCATGCATCCATTTTGCTGAAACAGATACAATCATTGGTGGTGTTAATGAAAAAAAGGGCTGCCTGAGAGAGCTCTCCCCACTTGTAATATTCTCCGTGTACATCATTTCTAATTGTCTCCAATAATGAGATCTCACTACTAGACGACCTGTCAGCGTGCATCTTCTTTTTGTAAGAGGAACTTTTGCAGGTTGTGAAGTAATTACAGCTGGCAACCGATAGTCAGCAAATTCACTTTTCATTACTGTCTGATGCCACCGAGGGAAAACACCCATTGCAACCTGATTCTAATGGTCCCCATACTCCAGGGTCCTATATAAATATATATATAGCTGCTTTCAGACGTGCACTGGACTCCAGATATTCTCCTGAAAGGGTTATGTGTGAGAACGCAAAGGTCACAGTCAGTTCCTCACACGAGGGTTTTCCTGCCATGTGAGAATACAGGGGGATCGTGTGCAGAGAATTCACCGTAAGTGAGTGGGCAACACGCGGCAGACACAAAACTGAAGGAAGAATACAAATGTCTCAGGATGAAAAGAGAAACCATACACAAAGAAGATGCCATTAAAGGCCAGACACCGGTGTTGATGTGCTGTTAACAAACACACTGCAGCGGAATCTATATGTAAAGTCCACGCTCTATCTAGATGCCACCGCTCGCCTGAATCCATGGAGATTATCCTGGTAGTGTGTCTGACCCAGAGACACCTGCTGCGTTCTTTATATGTAAAAGGAAAAATAGCTCATGTGATATCTGTATTTTTCTCAAAGGTAGAGCCCAGTAAATAGAGATTTCTTCGTTTTTCGATACCAATACTGGGGAGAAAGAAATGTACCAATACAACTTGTTCTCATGCGTACAATGTAAACATAAATAAAGTTTAGATATCTGCAATACGCATGCTTGGGAAAGTCTCGTATCGGCCAATTGTTATCGGCCATGCAGGCTGAATGCATGACTCCATCCTGAAAAGTTGCACGTTGCCTAATATTATTACTTCTCGGTCCAACAACATCAACAGCAAAACTGCTCCAAGTGAAGCATTTGGTCAGTTAAATACAACCGAGACCAGGACGAGCCAACACGTGACTATTACTGCTTCTTCAACCGCACCCACACACTTCACAGCCCACTGATAAAAATAGATAGATAAATAATTTAGGAAAAAAAAAATCACATAATCTTCATTCCTTTATGCATTTTTATAAAGTAGGGTTTCTTTTTCGTTATCTCTCGCTCATTAAAATGGATTCTCTATACGAGCTGAGGAGGAAGAAAGCAGTGAGTGAGTGAGGGAGCAGACTGGCTCACTAGGGCAGTGCTAGTAGAAAAGGAAGGAAGCAGAATTGTGTGGCTGTGAACTGAGGGAAGAAAAACTAAATTTGGCACAAGTTCCCAAACTGGAGCACAACAAAAAAAAACGTATAGTTCAGACACAGCGAGTCGGATCTGTACGTGCTGTCCTCGAGAGTGCGCTTTAAAAATAAAATGTCCGGTGTTTCCTGCTCACCCAGATTAAAATGAATGCGAGTCATCCTTTAAAAAAAAAAGCGCCTGCAATTTTCACACACGCTGACTCTCGTGCTCGGCTGAGCCACTGCACCTGTGCATGCGGTGTTTCCTTTGAGCTCAGTAAATACCCTCAGGTGCATATAGTAACATCCTGCTCTGCTCCAGACAGCTTTATCCTGCGTTCTCTGCTCTCCCTCTTACTGACCCACTGTCTCCCTCAGTCTGAGTGGCAGTAGTTAAGAATGAACATGACCCTTACACTGACTTCTGCCAACCGACTGGATGTCTTTTTAAACGGTGAGTCAGAAATGAAACATCAACATTAATTCCCTGCTAAATGATCCCTCTGAATAATGGATGAGGCTACGTGGAATATGTAGATTTCCACCTTCTACCTTTGTGAGCCTAATTGCTGCCATTCAAGCACATCTGATGTCAGGCCCGGCTTCAGGAGCTGACATGGCTACTATCAGTCAATAATATTGCCTGAGCCTGTATCAAAGGGTAGCCTTTGCTGTCAGAGATCCCTCACATTTGCTGCTCTAGTAGGACATCAAAGATGAAAAGAAAAACTGTGTTGTTATTCATACTTGCACTTCTGAGGACGGCAATGGGCATAATGCACCTTAAAAGATGCTCTGGAGGCATGAAAACAGACTCAAGTGCACACAAACGTACACATTGGTCTTATCTGGAAATTGGCAAAAACATACTCCAAAGGATGTTGCAAAACTCTAAACCCCCGCAGTGCACGCACAAAAACACACACACACACATTCACACTCAGGCACGGAGTTTCTTACCTTGGTCTGGCAGCTGGCAAACGTTGGGGGGGACAGTCATGTTCAGCACGTCATTGACAGCGGTGTCGACATAGTGTCCTCTCTGGACATCGTGTTCACTGTCGGTCTGGTCGCTCTCCTCATGACCGCTGTCCTTCAGACTGTTCCCCTCCAGGTCCTTGAATGTCGACGTGCTACATGGGGGCCAGCAGGGAGGAGAGGGAAATGTTGATTAACTGTCATGTCACCTTCTCTCACATGCTCTCCTCCGTCCTCTTGTCTCTGATGGTTTGTGACGAGCTGTCCGTCTTTACGTCTGTCCCCTTTTTACGTCCTTCCTCTGAATTCTGTGCCCTTTTACGCGAGTCAGTTCCATGAATTCCAAACAGATGAATGGTAATTTCTTTTAGGATAAATCTTTGCAAAACGTGTGGTGCTTTGCAAAGATCAAAAAGTCCCACTCCAGCCTCGCTTGAAGTAACCATGAAATAAGAGGAAGGTTTAAATCTGTTGAGAGGCTCTTTTCTTTGGATTACATGGAGTTTTTTTTTTTTTTACCTTCACAGATACTAGCACAGCAGTTACAGCCCGTTTCAGACAGGGACATTTTGGATGGATGCTCTGACTTCAAGGACATCGGACTGAACAAACAGGAGGCACTCACTCACTAGAATCAAACAAATACTGCAGTAATCAGGAATTCCTGGAAGGAAGATGGATGTAGGAAACGCTGGGAGCATACAAACTGAGCATCTGTCTTGTTTGGGGCTCACAGTCAATAAAGAGGGTGGGGTGGCGTGGTGCACAATCAACAGCTGCACAGTAACAGCATGATTTCCCTTCATTTGATTTCTATCCCACTGGAACAAATTCTACTTTACAAACAACACTAAATAGGGGTGAATATATGAGCATGTGTTCTTGCATGAGGAAAAATATATGAATGAGTTCGTGAGAGGGGAGAGAGGGAGGTTAGAGAAGAATAGGCGGTAAACAAATGTGTGCAAACAAAAAGAAAGGTTGAGGAGGAGGAGAGGGACAGGACAAGGAGGCTGCATTCCCCAGCCCCAGCCTCACATTCCCCAGCCTGGGAGAGAGGAGTGCAGTGGAGGTAATGCTGGCTCTCTGATGTTATCACTGTAATTGCACCTGTCCCAGACCATAGGCTTACTGGCTCCTGAGGGGATTTCTTTGTAGTGTGCTGCGGAGGCCCACACTTGAATGCTCTTTGTTTACATTAATGCAAGGGAATCTTTTGGGTGGGAAATTGCCATAATGGCTTTTCAAAAGACCGGGATGGCCTCAAACAAAAGGAAGGCAGGAATGCTCCGTGGCTGCGGGTAAAATGGGAGAATTGTAGTTTTTGAAGACAGCCTGGTTACAAAAACCTCCACGGCTGCAGGGTATTATTGTATGACCCCCTATCCCGACCCCCCAATCCTGCATTCCTGCAAACCTATCTAATATCTTTGTCCAGGTGGACTGAATAACAATGCACAATGGAGATGTTTATTCTTCACTACTCACCCAAGGAAGAGAAAGGACATAATGTCTCGGCAAACAGTGGAGAAATCCCTTGAATTGAATTGAATCATTAAGTGCATGAGCCACATGTGTTGCCAATGAGGAGTGCAATAAGGTTATCTGTAAACGGGAGAATCGCTGCTCACAGATTCCACCGCTCTATGTAATCTCATAATCTGAAAGTATGAGTTTGTGGCTCTTTTCAACAAGTGTCTCCTAAACGTATTGTGCAGAATAATATTTATCCCAAAATCGTATCCTCCCCATTGCAATTACACTGAATGAAAAAACATGCGGGAAGACATTTAGCTGCAACCGTAGCTGTGCACTCATTAGATAAAGCAATTACAGATAACAATGGTAACGAGGTGCTGGTAACAATTCCTAATCAAGACATACCTTTTAATGAGGTGGGCTCTGCTGTTCACGTAACTGGCGTCAATGGAATAATTCTCCGTCTGTAAGAGAGCGATGCAGGGGGCGGGGGGGAGGGGGGGTGGGGCAGGGGGGGGTAAATGGGTGGCATGGGGGTGGGAGGGTTGTGGTTGAGGGATGATGGGGTGCAACAGAGAGAGAGGTACTTTTAATAATGGAAGCAACCAAAATAATGTTACCAGTAATTGGCTTTCAGTAGAAATGTTATTTTACACAAAGGCCCCGGTGAGCAGCCTCGGATTTTATACGGCTGTATCCTATTCTCTCTCAAAGCACACACACAGAGAGGCTGACTGGGAGCTAAGAGCTGTGGAGAGTGCTGCAGTGAGCGCAGCCTCTCTTCTCCTCTTCAGCCGCCCCGCTCTACACCCCTTTGCTCCCCCCCACCCCACCTCAGCCCACCATCTTTAAAATGTCGTCATTAGCGAGGACAGACTATCTTGCAGACAGAGGGAGAAGAAAAGTTTTCCTTTTTTCTTCTCTGAACTCTTCACTTTGACCATGTTTGAGAAGACATTAATGTAGAAATATTAAATAAATAACTGCAAGAGAAGTAGATGAAATTAAGAGTGTACCGGGGGAATCTTAACTCCGCAATTGCAGATGAAAAGGCTTTTCGGAATATGCATACGATAGATCTCTGACCCACATTAGAGAACACAGTTCAAAGGCATCCTACATTCGTTTTTTTTAAAACATTTATTTAGCGGGGGGGATGCCTGATGAGTAACAGCACGCGGACAGAGGAGGCAGTGTACACTGAGCAGGTCGCCGCTCCTGCATCTGCCAAGCATCAACTCACACTAGGTAAGAAGTCAGAGGGCCAAAGGGTATCAGAGCCTCTCAAAGGACTTTCCCAGTCCTGTGAAAAGACAGGATACGACCCTTTCCACAAAGTTTGATAAGATGCAGGTGTTTTCGGCAGAAAGAAAGCAGGGCCTTCACTTTAAATTCCACGGTGCAGATAGTGAATCCTGATAATGGCCGCGAGTCGCTGGTTTACTCTCCGAGGGAAGTCTACAGTACAGATATCGAAACAATGTTGGAAAAGTCACCCCCGAGATAAGAAAGGTTAATGTAGGCACAAAAGAGAGCAGTGGCTGATTAACAAGTGGGCTCCATATTCAAGGGAGCAGTGGTCCTGCACAGCACCGTCATACAAACAGAGTTGGAATAAAACTCACTGTGCGACTGTGCGCTCACTGTCCTTATTGGACTTTAACTGGGTTGAATATTTTGAACTTTTTCAGCATAGCCACAAAGCCAAAGAGTTTAAGCAGTGTGGATGCAGCTGCAGTAGAAATGCCAAACATTAGTCCCAGTCGTCTTGGATCGCTGCTGAAATAAATACATAAATAAATAAAAATCATGCTGGCAGATTACAGCTGCCAGTGTCTGGTGTTTACCTTTGGCAAATAGCTCCCCTGACCTGTTTGCAGTCTATGAAAAATGTAAAAGCTTGTTAATGCTACTAAATGCATGTCCTTGTTTGTCTGGATTCTTGGTATTGATGCCATTATCTCTTGGCTCCTCAGACAACATATATGCTGTGCAGCATTATTATCTGACTGAGGCTGACGCCGTTCTTGTCTCCTCTGTTGCAGGGAACTTGGTGTCTGTCAGAGGTGCAGTTATTTTTCAATAGTCTGCAAAGTGCATAAGGACATAAGCTGTTGTTCTCCATCTCACCTCATTTACTCTTCATTATTTTTTTGCAGGACGATTATGTAATGATATGCAACAATGCAAGGCTAGGCCTCTGATTGGGGTTTTGCTGAATTATGATGCAATGTCTTTGTGCCGAAGGTTAGCATCATTCCATCTCCTTTTTTATCATTTACCCCTAATTAAACTTTCACTCATTACTACAGAGAAGATAATTTATAAAAAAGGATTTAATTAACATTTTATTATTAGCCCTTAATTTGGAGCACATGTTTGTTCTCTTGTATTACCCCTGACTCCTTTTGTTCCTGTTCAGCTTGACTCCATTAAATATCAAAGGTAAAGGCAGTGGCAACACTCTGAAACTCAGTTTAATCATGAATTAAAAATATGGAATTTATTATTTAGATATTAATATAGAACATATATTATTTCATTCGTATTTTATATTCCTTATTTCAGAAAGAAGTTTGTGATTTTATGAAATAATCTATTTTGTATCTATCTATTTGTCTGCCCGCCCACCTGCCATCTATCTATATATCTGCTTGCATGAATAGTGCATCATGTACTGTAAGTGCATATACTACACGTTCCACCTGTGCTCCACTTTGGTTCCAGAGAACATGAATTAAACTGCCTCATCTTCTACAGTGGCTGCGCATCCGGTGAGAGCCTAATGAAAATGCAAGGCATGAATAACAAGGGGAAAACTTCATTTAAAAGACAAGATAGAACATTCCTTGTGAATGTCACTCTGGCTGCAGCCTGTAATTGGTTTGGATGGCAGATTCTGTGTGAGCACAGCCAGAAAAGGACGGCAATATGACCCTGCTTTCAAGCTGTTCCAGTCCTGAAATGGAACTGTACTTTCCATAATGCAATTCTCTCTCAGGATTTTTACATGGACAAGTGTGTAGCCGGTTCAGCCAAAGGAGACTAATATTCCACCATTCAGTGTTTTTGCATCCCCGTCTCTTCCCCTCCAGCTCATATTCAACACGGCAGCTTTTCATTGATCCAAGGATTCAGTGGAGATAACCACATTTGGTAGATTCAGGAATTGTCAGTGGGATAAAACAAATACTCCAACACTTGAGGGCATAACCCTTAGGCACCGATTATTCAGTCAACACTGCCTATTCTGTTGAAGAATGGGATGCATTAGCCCATGCAGGCTTCCTGTAAAGAAATGTAATGTCTGCCCCCACATTTCTGATTGACCTCAAATTGGAGGACATGTCAATATATCTTGCGGGAGGTCAAGTTTCAGGCAAGATGATGAGGACTGCTTAACTACAGCGAAGATGCCACAAATGGCTACTTAATCAGGTTGGACAATGTGTTGTTGTGATCTGAGTGGCCCCAGTTTGGCGGCCAGCGCAACTCTATCCCCATAATTATTGTTCCGTTTCATCTGGGGGACTGGAGGGAGGAATGCAGTCCCTGGTGCCGCCTGGTGACTGATAGGTAGTGTCAAGATGAGTGGGGAGGGAAGTGGAAAGAGAGTGGCGAGAGAGAGGGTGAAGATGGGAGGAAATGGGTGAGACTTGACCTGCGGGAGACTTGCGGTCCAGCTGCTGCAGCCCAGTAGCTTTCCCCTTTTCACCCTGTGCTTCTTTCTCTTCAGTAAAACCTGAGGCACGGGGATGACGGGCTCGCCTCTCTGCCACTGAGAGGAAAAGCAATCTCCTCGCCTAGTTGCTGCCGTAAGATTTGATTTGCCTTCCTCCCAGCGTGACAATTGGTTCTGTAGTCTGGATGCAAGTGTATTCATTGTGTGGGGGCATGGGGAGCAGCAGAGAGAAGAGGAGGGGGGTGGGGGAGTGAAGACACCAGTTGTTACACCAGTAAACACCCGACAAGTTCAGCAGATGTCACACAGATAGGAGAGAAAGAGAGAGAAAAAAATGTCATACAGCTGCCCTACTGTATGCATCATCGAGGCTGACAAAGCACAGTACATTTTAAGAAGGATGCAAGTTAGGGAAATATGGACAGTTGCATTCACATGCACTAATAACATGCTATTTAGCAAAAGGATGCAAAAGTTGATCTGTTTAAATGGACATAAAAACCAAAATGACGCTTGAACATAAATGCGTTACATCAACTCTATTTACTGAATATGAGCTAAATTGCTCAGAAATAAGATGCATTCATGCAGGGGTGGGGCGGGATGCACAAGACTGCATCTAAAATCATCATGAAAACTCGATTACACAAGTGAGTGTTTCATGTCTGTCATGGATGCAGCTCTTTAAAGTCATCAATTTAACTGACAGAAAACATCCATCCGTGATTGTTGTGGACACAAAATGCTCTTACTGCCACAGTTAAAATGCACGGTTTGAACATACAGAACAACAGACGAGACAGAATCAATTAAAACTGTCGGATCGAATTTTGCTGCCTGGTTGTGTGTTTGTGCAGTCGGAGGTTGTGCCTCAGTTTATTGTTAAGCAGCTTCCTCATGGACTCCCCTCGGTCGCGGAAGGAAATGTTACACATAATGTGCCTTGTTATTGATATCCCATTGCTAAAAGGGAGGGGTGGGAGGAAAGAGATCCAGAGGGTTTACAGGACAAATCAACTGCAATTAAAAAAAAATGAAAAGGGAAGGTATGGTTGTGAAAGAATAGAGATGTTTTTTGTTTTTTTTAAACAGATGAAGGATGAAAATGGCTGTTAATACATTCACATATCCCCAACTTCCATGTGATTTTGCAGTGAGGATGCAGAGGAGTATGAGTGTGTGTGTGTGTGTGTGTGTGTGTGTGTGTGTGTGTGTGTGTGTGTGTGTGTGTGTGTGTGTGTGTGTGTGTGTGTGTGTGTGTGTGTGTGTGTGTGTGTGTGAGAAGCGGCGACTTTCTCATCCTATCCACTGTGTCTATGAAAAGAAATGCTTCACTCTGAGCCTCTTGCACATTTACATTCTTGCACACACAGACTCTCTCTTTCTGCTTCCCTACAAAGGCACTGCTCCAACAATCCCTACTTGCACGGCTGTGCTGGCTGTGCTGGCTGTGCTGGCTGTGCTGGCGCCCGACCACCACGCCTCTGGGTCGACACCCAGCAGCTCACATTCAGTCTGTATGACACCCATGACGAAGACATAGACCACCAAAGCGCACCCTCCGAGTGGGTTTATATTCTGTTCACCGTGTGAGGATGAATAAAACTACTCTTCGGCCCCTGAGCTGCCATAAGCCTCCACCACCTCCACTTCTCTGCCCTCTACTTCAGTGACCATCATCACCAGCTTCTTCCCGATTATCGAATTTCCTATAGATCCTCTGCCATCTGCTAGATTATAGATTTCCCTCTTCCTTTAGAGAGGGCACGGCCCCTAAGGGAGGATCAGTGGTAAAACGGGTGAAAGAGGGCCTGAGGCACAGCCATGGTTGTGGATGAGATTACATTTTCTATTTCTGCCTGCTAAAGGGGGCCCGCCGTGATGAATACACAGACTTGTTACCATTTAATATCAACTGGCTCCCCTGCAAACTCAAATTATACACAATCAATTGTGACAGAGGGGTACATGTGTGACAAATAGCCTGCCACATTCTCTGCATCATTTCACTTCATCACCCATCAATTCAACCCAAACCCAGTAGCCCATCTGGAAATCAATCATGTTATGAAAGTGAGTGATTCTGTGGAGAGAAGGCTTTTAAAAGCTTCCACGCGCCGCTGCAGTTCCTGTGTTTCTGTAGTCTTTGTGGCCGGACAAGAAAAATAAACCGGGTGAATTAAGAGCTATTATGAGGTCACTAGTGTCCTTGTGTTGAGTATTGTTTTAACAAATTAAGTAACAGCTTCTCTGAAAGACAATGAAGCAGATACGTAAACAACACACCACTTCCTGCTTGCATTTCCGCCTCCTTTTTCTTCCCTTCCTGTGTGAAATCGAACAAATACTTGTCCACTTGACCCAAAACAATCACCCCCTGCTCTCAGAGGAGCTGAGGAAAACAGACAACGTACTACAGCCAAAGATCGCTCCACCTGCATCACCCCCACATAGAAAACTGCAGATCATGCAGCTGTCTTTTATTCTGAAACAGAGACAATCGTCCAGACAAGTCTCCATGTCACTCAGGCCGACAGGCTCCACAGAAGTCCAGTTAGTAGATATGTGATTAATTATACATACATTGATAGAAACAACATTCATTATTCATGAGCTACTCAACGTCAAAGCTATTTCCCTCCCTTTCAGCATGATGAAAAGATTTTAAATAATAGACCCCCTCTGCAGACGCCTGCATTCCAGCGGAGTCGGCTGATGCTAAAGAGGCTTAAGTCAGAGCTGTTGTCTAACCAGGGAATCACTGCTCAGGCCCAACATGTTTCAAACTGTCGCTGGTTGTGGGGCTTCCTGGCCTGGTGTTTTTGTTTTGTCTTTGTCTTTAGAGACACGGCTGGTGCTTTTAATCCTTTCAGACGGAGTTATAGTGTCCACCCGGGATGAATAAGGTCTCCCGCGTCACCCGGCCCATTAGGGCTGGGTAGGGTTTCGTTTAACACCTGTTCAGCGTCCGGGCCTGTGTGTGTTTTCAGACTGATTCTATCTGCAAGTCAAAAAGAAAACCTGAGAACCTCGGTGAGATTAGGATTCGTGGTTTTACATAGTAAAAAAGGGGGGAGGGAGGAAAGAGACTTCACTGCGTTCGCTGTTTCCTTAAAGAAATCGGCTTAGTTTTCTTAAAGCCTGTGGAGCCCAATCAAACCGAATAGCAGGAACTTCCCCTTTAGGCGAGTCTTGAGGGATTTTCTTTAATTTGGATGTCAGACCGCAAAAGTTTTCACACTCCTATCATCCAAAAATCCGTTAATGTGTGTGTGTGGCGCCACAAGAGAGAGGTAGATGGGACTCTTTTATTTTTTGACAGACAAGAAAACATTGTGGGTAACATCTAATCCAGGAAGATTTGGTGGTTTCGAGGGGCCTCTGGGAATAAGCATTACAAACAAGCAATGTTTGAGCAGCCATTTAATTTTTCTAAGAGAATTACTAGATAGCATTTCCCCTCTTTGCTCGTGCCCTATATTAGCCCGTGTTGAGAGGGAAGAGGGGCACGCTAAATTAGCGCACATGGAATTCCCAAAGGTTTCTCCCACCTCCCCTGGGCTGTGCCTTAAAAATAAACATTCAGAAACACTGCAGATTATGTAAACACATTTCCCCCTTAAACGCTTGCATGAGAGCAGTGACTGAATAAACAGCATTACTTTTTGAAATCAGTAAACTTAAAAAAACTGTTTTTGATTAACCCAGTGACTTGGACGGCAGGAACGAGAGACGTGCGAGTCTGTGAGGAGGAGAGCTGATTTGCTTGCACTCTACAACATGGTGGAGCACGGCTCGGTACATTTTCTCTTAGCAGCTTAAAGGTGGCTGCCAGTCACGTCTGTGCAGCTGTAGTCTCTCTGTCTCCCTCACTTTCTCCCTCCCTCGTGCTTTTTCTCTCACAGACTGTGACAAGGCATCTTTCCAGACATTTTAGCTGGATGGAGATTTGCAGCAGTTCATTACAGACTGGGAGGCTCTGTGAGCGGATGCAGTCACTCGGAGATGGATTGAGTGGGTCTGTTTATTGACATGCCTTAATCTGACACTGGGTAAAGGGAATGAGTCACCGCCTCCAGACACACTACCACATCACAGCCACTCCAGCAAATAGGGAGGCAGCACCCAGATACAAGTGGAACTTCATCAGCGCTCATTAATCCAACTACCCCAGGCCACTCGCTCAAACAAACCATGTTTACTCGGTGTGTTGGCTGGATGGAGGGGTGATGGAGCTTTTCAAAGGGCATGTGTGCAGGTGCTCAGATCCGCAACACACACACACACAATGTGCATACCCTTGCCACACACACACACACACACACACACACACACACACACACACACACACACACACACACACACACACACACACACGTACAAACATGTTCTTCAGACTCCAGCTCATCAAAAACCCACCCGCCCATCTTACCCACATCACCCTGAACACAATATCTGTGTAAACCAGCTGCTAAAACTCAGTTGATACACTTTGTCTGGCAAAACAGAGCCGGTGTTCCGAACAGGGGTGAACGATCGGGCTCGGTGCCAGGGTGCGTATCAGGGGAGTGGGCCTTTTATTAAACAGATGGGTATACGAGATCTTTTAGTTTCACGTCACAGGACCGCTACTCTTATCAGTGATCAGGCTATGGGGTTACTGTTTTGATCCAGTTTACCAGTGGTCTTTCCAGGCAGCTGTCAGTGCTGGGATTGACAGCAGCGTATTAGCTGTTTGCACATCACCACCGCATCTGTAAATCCAGCTTGTTAACAGGACTGTGACAGGCTGCCATTAGGGCACGGGCAGAGCAAAACAACATCCGACGCTACTCTTTGTTTCCCGTTACTGTGCTCTTTAGCACAGTGTCTCTGAGATGTGAAAATATGCGTCGCTTTTACTGTACATTTTTTAAATCTACTCCTCAGCAAAGACAAGGAAAACGTATAAAATGTATTAACAAGTTACAAACAAGCAATAGGGACTAAAGACTGTGTGAGTCAGAAACGGAATAACGACACAAATTTACAGTGAAGCGCACGTGTTCATGCACACACACACACACACACACACACACACACACACACACACACACACACACACACACACCACGTACAGTGGCAGTAGGGCAGAAAGTCGGAGAGGGGCCGGCTGTCGTCTCCATCAGGCACTGGGAGTCTAGCAGCTTGGGAGCGGAGCCAGTGGAGAGGAGGCCAGATGCAGCGGGCTTGACCCACTCATTCGTAAGGGGAGGGGGGGGGCTTCAGCGGCTGAAACACACAGGGATTAGCCACACTGCCTTCATTTAATTTAATTTGTATTAGGGCCATCTTTGGGGGCAAACATCGTTTTTCACCGCGGGGGGATATACAGGGTCATGGAAAACAGCAACAGACGGAGGGACTCTGAGTCCTTCCCCCCGCAGTGGATCCACAGGGGAAGGCATGGCGCTGTATTCTCAGACCTCAGGTACACACACGTACACACACGTACACACACCCTCCAGCACAGATCTCGTTTCCCCCTAATTACGTCTATATTATGAAGTCCAATCTATCCGATTGAAACGCATCTTAGTCCCTGCATCCACCG
This sequence comes from Hippoglossus stenolepis, assembly GCF_022539355.2. Lineage (NCBI taxonomy): Eukaryota > Metazoa > Chordata > Actinopteri > Pleuronectiformes > Pleuronectidae > Hippoglossus > Hippoglossus stenolepis. The sequence continues at coordinate 19,555,993 of NC_061489.1, read as the reverse complement.
TTCCACAGCTTGATTTCTTGAAGTGAAGACCTTCAATCCTTTTGTTCTGCCACCATAAACAACATACAACTTAATTTTCTGTGCTTATCGGAGCTCTGCTATGTGAACTTGTTGTGTCTGTGATTGTTTGTGTAGATGTGTGTTGCACACTAAGCTCTTATCTACAAGAACATATCTTAGGGCTGGATGTTTATCTGCACTGATGCAGATTGGAGGAGTTCTCTTTGTCTTAGTGCAGTGGTACATAATATTATTTCTCTTTTGTTTTTTCAGCATTCATTTCTCCTGAGCTGATATAGTTTGATATCCTATGGTGGAGAAATCCTTTTAGTTACCCCCAGGCATCTAATGTGCTTTTAGTTGTAATCTGGGAATTTAATAAATGAAAAGGAGAAGAAAAAGCTGTACACAATCAAATACAACCCTTTGTATTCTGTGGAACATGACTTACACTATTAAGCGGAGGAGGAAAACAACTGCAGTGAGTGAGTACCCAACATGCCTGCTCACAATTTACAATAGCTCTGTGGAAAAAATATGGCTGCAATCAGCCATCGAGTCGGCTGTAGCCAAGGCCTGTGGTCATATAAAAGCCTCCGTTCTGTTGTGTGCAGGTGACATACGAAAGAAAGCTAATGTACCGTGCTCCGGGAAAAGTTGTTTTATTATATACACATATCCCCAAAAAATAAAGGAAAAAAATGTGCGAGCAGCAAAAGCGCTGCTTTGTCTCTGCTAGACAGAGACGACTGTTCTGCTGGAGCCTGTTCAAGACTATCAGCTGCTCGCAGTCTTTTTTTTTCTCCTCTCCTCTCTCCCTCAGCCCCTATCAAAAGATGTTACTGTGTAAAATGTCAAAGAAAAAAGAGGCAAGAGAAGTAATCTCCGTCTCCTTTTTGATCGCAAGTGGAATAATTGGAAACCTCTTAGGCTCATTACATGAGTTGCCCGCCAGCCAAAAGACAGCTCCAACTGCCCCTCTTCATTCATGTCGGAGCTTTGAAAAATATTGCTTCCTCTAGTAACAACTCTTTATGAGATGCAATGACTAGAGGTCCTGGTACCTACATTAACGGGTAATCCCACAATGCCTTTGAAAATATATCTTTCAACTACCACTGTCAAACATCAATTCAGCGCAATGGGAAGGGAAACAGCAACAATCTGGCTCTGTAATAACGTCATTATGCATATTGCAGGGCACTTCTCACCCTTGCTCTTTTTTGACAATGCTGTTCCTCTCAATTACATTAGGCATTGCATGCATGCAGCAAGTTAATTTGGATCCCTATTACTAATAGCCTGCTGCTCATTGTTATAACAACTATGCATGTAATTATTGTGACTCTAATTACTCTTACTGTATTACTCAAATTGCCCTTATTCTGGGTTTAGATCACCCGCACTGATGGTAGCCAAGACATGTCTATGAAGAATGGCACCAATGTCCCTTCAGATAAATCCCGCATAATTAGCTGTGTGCCTTACAGGGCCTGTGTGATGGTAATAATTAGAGCTACTGTAGCAAAGGTCATGCAAAACAATTTAGCGAGGATGCAGGCTGCATGGGTAATGGGGATAATGGGGGAGGGACAAGAGGAGGGGAGAGCTGGGATGAACATGGAGCCTCCTCTCCTCTCCCATCTCTCGGAGGCAGAAGGCAGACGGTTGTCGCTTTGCCTCCTCACTTCAACCGATGCTCTCTCAATAATAGAAATTGAAAAAACAATTTTAATAGCAAGCCGACTTGTAGCGAGCAGAGTATGAATATATCCACGGATCGGATTGGAGGACAGTGCTACCGGGTGGATCTGTGAACCGGCATCAGCAGAAATCTATTCCCTGCTTTTGAGGTGTGATCGTCGCCCAAATCACCGGCTCTTTCACATGTTCATTAGCTCGAGTTCAATGTGCTTACTCTTGCCCGTAGTTATCATTATTAATTGTGTGTTTGTGCATGAGAGAGATACAGAGAGAGGGACATTGAGTGCTGCTCCACCCAAGTGCACAGGTTAATGAGCTGAGTCAAAAATGTTGACAACAAGGTAAACAAGTAGTCACACCGAGGTCCTTCTATTTCTGCAACTCCCCCACCCCCCCACGAGGCTCGGCTCTCTCTGTAACTCCCAGGCTGCTCCTGAGCCGAGACCTAGAGGTCCACAGCCTGAATCCACCAGGAATTCACCAGCTCCCTCACCTCGCCACTATCACACCCCGGTGAGATAAGCAACAGCCTCATGCTCAAATATAGCATCTCAAACAACACTTATGCTTATGTGTGCTCGATTGGTGCCTATTCCCTCTTGCAACACTGACACCCCACCCCAACCAGCTCCTAACAACACTTCATTAGCAGCGACTGATACAAACAGCCTAAAACTGGTAGGATAAACCTTTTCTATAAACCATGTCATATAATTATTTATTTTTTTATTATAGAATTTTATAAATTTTCTTGCCCTTTGGCAGCTCATAGATTAGAGACTTTGTCCGTAAAGCGTAGACGGAATACTTTCCAACTTTCACTTTTAAGAACATAAGATTGGAACCACTTATGTCAGAGCAAGGAAGAAATGAGACGGTTACCTTAGCAGCTAGCCTCGCTCTAGCTAAAGGTTAAATAAGTCCAATGCAACCTACATACCAGCAGCTGATAAGTAATCAACAAGTTATATTTATAAACCTGTACAAAATCAGGTTTATAAATTGTGGTTTATATGTCAGAGCCTATTTCCTTGGGTAGTAGGGATAAGAGAAGATTTCAATGCCCTTATATTTATGTACAAACAATTGTTCTACTTGCTCGTGCAATCATCCTGTGCCACTGCAATTTACTTTATAACCTTTCGATATATACCACTTCGGTGAAAGGTGTATATAATGTACATTCCCCAGCTTTTATTATTACATTTTTTATTTTTATTCTCTTGTCTACCTCATTCTGAGCTGACTGTTGCTGTAACAACTGAATTTTCCTGGTGTAGGGATCAATAGTTATATCTTATCTTATATTATCTTGCCTTACCTCTGCCAATGAGGTTAAGTTTTCTTCCTTGTCTATTTTTTTTGTTGATTTGTTTGAAAGATAACGAAAAAAAATGCTCCAGCATCAGGCATGTTTAGAGAACTGATATTTATGAGTGTGTGCAATTTGGTGCAGATCCAAATAACACTCTGGATCTAGTGAATTTAAATGTGGTTTCATAAGGGGACTTTTGGGAGGTAGTAGACTAATTAAAAAAATAATAATTGGGAAAACTTAGAAAAACCTGAGGTGATAATTAGTAAAGAACCCCTGGCACTAGAAACTTGAATGGCTGCAATCAGTTAAAATATCAGTTTTTTTTTAAAAAGGCCTGAAACAAGCACTGCATCAGGATGTGATGTTGGACGTCTGATTCAGCTGCTTCGTTCAGTCAGATTTAACTTAATAGTGAAATTCACTGGGGTGAGAGCAGAGGCATATGCTAAGATCCATATTCCTGTGAGGATTTAAAAACCGTAAATTGTGATTATCATTGATCTCAGTCGTCAGATGCCCTAATCTCTATGACTCACATCCACACCGGCCACATTGGGCGACGATGAACTGTCCTCCCCCACATCTGAAGTCCCAAACAAGTGTTGAGGGAAGCAGTGATAAGCAGGTCCTTATCCTTTTAAAGACACTCCCGTAATCCAACAGCGGTGGGAGGAGGGAGGGGGCTTCAGCTTTCAGGGACTTAGTCTGGATTATAGCTAGTCCTCCAAATTAAACCAAAAGTCAGCTTTCTGCAGTTGCTCATGCAAGCTGGCGACTGGCTTGTTACCAGCACTGCTAACAAGGCAAGCGATGGAGGTCTATAATTAGAAAAATGCTCTCACTCACAGGCCACAAGGCAAACAAATGCAATTTACACATTAGCACAACACGGCTTGTTCCCACCTAAACTGCATATTTTCTGTTCTTCTCTGTCACCTCCCAGCTCACCTCCTCTGAATACACTCGAAATGTTTTCCATGCTGTGTCCCTGACTTTTGCTGCCAACTAGCTTAGCCACAGACAAGCTTCTGAGCCAGGGCAAGGCTGCTCTGTCCCCACTGATGCTGCTTCCCACAGCAAAACAAGGCCAAATCTGGGGCTTAGAGGCTAAAATGATCATTACTGGGTCGTGAACAAATGAAAAGTCAGAACACCACTCCCATGACTGTCCTCCCCCCCATCACTCTTGGTATTTCATCTGCCATCCTATCACACACACACACACATACAAAACAGGGGCAGCCACAAATTAACATTTAGGATGGACGACATTTTGTTCTGACAATAAAAAAAACCAAAAGGCAAAGCTGAAACCAGATTCTCTTTTGTTCTCTGGAAAATATAATTTAATCAAGGAAAATATCAGTTTCTGTAACTTTAATTTTAAGAATATTGTCGGCAGTTTGGGAAATACACGTATTTACTTTTTTTTGTTGAGAGTAATAAGAAAAGATTGATGTATTGAGTATAAAGCTGGATCCAAGAGATGATTTGTTTAGCAACATCTGGAGGAAGCCTGGTGTGGTTCTGTCCAAATGTAAAAACATAAAAAAATAAAATTAAAATCTGCATTCCCTCTTGCAACATGTTTCATTGAGTGAGTAATTAAGTTACTCACTGTTCTCTGCCAAGACATCCTCAAATGAACACATCACAGTTATGTTACCCTCGCAAAGGAATCAAATAACCACTTTTTCAAATATAATAAAATATTTCTGCACAGGTTAGACTGTTTCCACTCGTAGTTTAAAACAGTTTTAGATCACGTAGGGACGCTAACGGTTTCCCCTTGCTCTTGTTAAGTACTAAACATCACAGGGCAAAAAAAATCTCATCTAACACTCCTTAGGAAAGCAACTAGGTTAATTTCCCAAATGTCACATTTTCTCCTTGTTTTTTTTTATGACTTTTATTGATAGTTTACAGAAAAAGCTTCGACAGAAGTTTTTGAACTCAGCAGTGCATTCTTGTTCCCAGGTGTGAGCATACATGTCGATGTATTAGCAGTCCTTACAACCTGCTTTGACGTTACAATACCCAAACTAGATAAGGCCACATAAAGCAGCTCCACAGTGACCTTCCCCAGCGGAGCACTCAACCCCTGTTATTAGAGCACAAAGATTATGAGCTGTCTTCGACATGCGGCCTTCCTCACTCAACAGCCCCACACAAGACTGGACTGGGAACAGCGCTCAAACAGAGAACAGGTACAGAAGAGTAATTTTGAACTAAGGGGGTTACAGGAGAAAGTGCTGCACTTGGAGCAGTCTGACAGAGGCCAAGTGCTTTTCATTCATTAAGTTGGCCGCCTGAGCTGTGGTATGTCAAACAGTGGACGTGAGGGGAAAGTCAAAACTGATGTCCCATTGTGCGGCGCAGCCAGACACCGACTGAACCCCGAATATTGTTTTCTGATGCCATGAGAGAGCACAAAGAGGCAGGTGGAGCCGTTATCAATTCCCTTAACATGGAAATCATAACAATTATCATTAGTAGTATTTTTATTCCTCCACACTCAGCGCAGAGTAGATGTCTTATCTGTCTCCTGGAACACATTCTTGTGTTTCCAACATGACCTGGTATCACTCCAGCAAAGAGATGGTTTCCCGCCTCTCTGGAAAGCAGATATGGACGTAAATAATATGCCTGGGACCTTTCTGAAAAGCCCTAATCCCAGCAAAACAAACCTGAGCGTAACAGGGCCACCTGAATTGCTTTCAGGAAAACTAGATAATCAAAATGCAAAACAGCCTTTGATAGAAAAATGAGCCGACTTCTAACAGCAAATCCTCTTCACCTAACATCAGCAAATTCTCTTTCCCGAACTTTTATTTGCATGCAGTGTTTGGGTTTTTAATGTAATCACAGAGCACACGGTGCTCCGTCAATGAGCTATTCTGATTTATGTCAGCCTGAATCAGGCTGAATGCTCTGAGCTTTACAGACATCATGAATGAGAAAAGGAGCCACACACTGAACACATTAGGGGTCCCACCATCTCCGCAGACAGGGGGACAATGGGTAGGGGAGCAGAGATAAAGGAGGGTGAAAGCAGGGGTGAAAGAGTGGTTGACGCTGATCGGCCAGTGAAAAACTGGGGGAACGGGGGAAAAGAAAGGAAGAGGCCCAAGACGATGGCCACATAGGGCAGAGGGAACGTGAGGGCTCTGAGAGGCCTACACTCGGTCATAGCCCATTAGGCTGGCTGGGTGAAAATGCTACAGCTCATTACATGCTCTGCCTCTGTTCTGTGGATGAACAATGCACAATTACGCTACCCTGCTGCTCCTCTAGCCCGACTGCTGCATGCCTCTGAGGCGGCCGATATTGCTGCTATAGTGGCTCGCCTGCCAACAGCCTCTGCGCTCATCAAACATCCCATACACGGGCTTCCTAATGCAAATCCAGGTTTATGTCTTAGAAACAAAAGCACTGTATGAATTTGCTGAAATGAAAGGAGGGGAGGAACAGGCAAAGGCTTCGGCACCGCCAGAGCAAACAAAACCGAGGTATAATGCAGCATTTGTGTGTGTAATACAATGACGTTTGCTCCCTTTTGTCAGCTCTGCCGTCCTTAGATTCTTCTTCTCCACAGTTTTAAAGACGAAGACGCAAAAAAAAAAAAAAAAATGGGAGAATTCTTTTGTTTCCAGCTCAATTAAGTTTCACTTGATGTTACAATTACTGTTAAGCCAGGTACGGTGCTAACCTACAGGTCCAAATATAACCACAATTAAAACAGAGAAGTGTAAGCAGATGACACTGAGAGGGCCGTGACAATATCTGCAATGCAGTGACTAACTAAGCTCAGGATTCATCTCCCCCGCAAATTGGTTCACTTCAAGTCTTCCTCTTCCTCCACTCCACAATTATGCATGCAGGAGTTGACATTTAATCTGATGGGGGAAATGCTAACTAACATCCTCCTGCTTCTGCTTTGCTTTAGACTAAAAAACAGGACACTTGGAAAGGTCATTCTTCCCTGGTGTCAGAGCCGGCTGCTTGGAAAAGTTTCCCATGCACAGAGAGTATTGTTATGTTCCACTGAGTCCCTCCCCCCCCCACTTCCCTGTCACTCAAAAACCACAGCATCAGCACTCGGGAGTAAAGCCCTGGGAACTCTCTTAACAATGTGGCAACATGTCTACTAACCCAACTAAATTAGCCAGTGAAAATACCAAAAACATGTTGAAGCTGACATCCACGGATTTTAATTAATACTTTTTCCTTTCTCTGCACATTGGGATGAAATTCGTTTTTGGCTCCTTCAAATCATCGCTGTCATTACTGGAGAATTGAAATAACTTTTTTTCTCACTTTGTTTACTTCGTAAGTTAGTTTTTATTTTTCCAGAGCAGATCAGACAGGGAACATTTAATTTCCCCAAAGACTGATTATGAGTCCCTTGTTCTTGTTATCGGCGAGGAGAGACAAATCTTTGTATATGTGTATATATCAAGGCTTTATTACACTGCGTGTCAGCACACATTATACAATAAGTCAGAGTGACAGAGGTGGGCACATGCCTCTCGACAAACACTAAAGAGTATCATGAGCTTCCACTGCAAACAGCTTCCACTCTTGGCCATTAGCAGTCTCAGGGCTTTGTGTTTCTTTTAAATATGTGGGCTGACCTTTTCTCTTCTTCTATATTAATGTAACTACAGGCATTTTTCACCAAAAGGCAGAACAAATCTGCGTTAATGAGAGCGGGGTTATTTTTTAAATATTCATTCTGGAGCCTTCCTCGTCCTACATTTTCTTATTTTCTCTGTTTTACTTGTTTCCCTGAACATTAAGGATTTGATGCACAAACTTTGCAAGAAATTGTGTGAACAGCTGCACATGAAATTCGGGTTGATTTCCACACTTTAACTTCTTATTTGTTTGGGTAGAAAACACAATGCGGCATATTTGTGTGTGAGGGTTTGATTTGAGAAATAAAAGAACAACCCGGTGGGAAACTCATTTAAACGGGTAATTACTGTACGTCCACGCAGCATCGCTCGCAGGGTAACAAGGTGCATAATGACGTCCTCTTCTCCGGCGATAAACATCATCACTATGTCCATTTCCTTCACTCCATTTAGCCTTCGCTCATTTACGGCTGGACCCATCAACCCATAAGTTCAATGCCATTATTCCCCTTTTTTGCATTCAGGTACATGTCCATTAAAATTTTTTACATAAATTGCTGGACGACTAATGCTATTATGTGACTACTTTTGGCTCCTTGAAAAAAAATCCCCTTCCTTTGATGCTTAATAGGTTTAAAAGAAAGTTAATTCTTTCCACATAATAGAGCTTTTCAAGTACCTTTTTCCAGGGCTGCCAACTTGAAGCAAATAAATTCATCACAGAAGATGAATGATTAGGCTGATTAGTACTTTGCGATTTTACTTTTTTATTTGAATGTATTTGTGTGCTCGTGTTGCAAACAGCTTTAAGTGTCTGTTTGCTGATGTCCTCCATGAGTTCAGCCATTTGACAATATCACCCTGGAATGTGGAGATTTAATATAGAGTCGGTGCAAAACTCAAACCACTCTCCTTTGCTAATGCAATTTACCATGTTTGCCGTTACATTGAAATAATCACAATATTTGCTTTTTCGGGGGGGAAGTTGCGCCAACAATAGAAGAGACATTATTGCTTTCCGTGGAGGTTGATGCGGTCTCTGCAATAAAATCTCTCCGTCATCCTAACACCACCTTTTAGAGCGAAAAATAACACGTTTCAGGCAGCAGCGATACAGGTTGAGGAAAATCATTGGCACTCTATAAATAGACCTCTCTCCCCTCGTCTCTGTCTCTCCTGGTTTTTCTCGGCCTTGCCATTTCTCCACAGCGCTCCTCAGCCTGTTCGCTCCGCACCAGTCACATGTGGTTAGGGACACATACGGTGACATGTGTACATCAGACGGCATCACTCATGTGTTTTGACTCTTAAGCTCTTTTGGCTGGGTGCTCTAATCCCGGACGGGAGGCCTGGATGCTTGTGACTGGCTGCCCGGGGTTGTTATGTCATTTCATTGTACCTCGGCAACATCGAGAATGACGTGCCGGCGTGTCGCGGGTTGGGGTCAAGGCTATAAAAACCTAGCCGAGTGTAAAACTAGCACTGGTTGTGCATGAAGTGAAAACCATCTTGTTGAGTAATGCCACTAAATCAGCCCACAGCTTCACCAGTTTCCCATGTAAAACACAATGGGAGGAGCCGGCTAAGGAATGTTATAAGAGGGGCGCTGAATACATTACTGTCATACTGATAATTTATTTCTGACAGACAACATTTTTATTTCACCTTATAAACAGTGACACTTGAAAAGCAGAGTATTTCTGAAGCCGCTGCCTTACAAATAACCTCTCTAAATAATTAACAGGTTCATCTGCCACTCAATCAGAGCGCAGCTGAAGCTTTTGTAGATGAAACAATTCCCTCTGAAATCCTCTGAGAGGAGGAGACTTTAAAGAATGCACCGCACGCCTCCTCTTTCAACACATGAAAATAAAGATACTCAAAAACACAAGAGTTTTCAGATCAAGCAGTTATGTATACCTTCCCTTATTCCACAATATCTGTATATCTGTTGTTTCTTTCCCACCGTGAATAGTCACTGACAAACTGTTCAGTGTTGAAGAGCTCCTGTATATTTTCTATAAGGCCTTTTAACAAGATATTGGTTTGGCTATATTTTGCATATGAATATAGAATAATTATTTTTTTATCAATCTGTAAAAAGAGTTTCTTCCCTTGATGTTATTAGGGACTGGCTCAGAAAACAGAGAAATTTGACTTTTTTTAAGACTTTCAATTAGGTACTTCTTAAGTCCATATTATTATTATTATTATTATTATTATTATTATTATTATTATTATTATTATATACTATCAATATTATTATTATTTACTTCTAGGCACTTCATAAACTTCATTGAAAACTGAGCATAACTGAAAAACGAATATCGAGCGATGAACAGTCTCCAGCTGCAGCGACGCGAGCATTCGGCACCAACATGCGAACTGAGACAGTTTTACTTCCACAATTTCAACCAGCAGCTGACGTTCTTTCTGTCAATCTCAGCCCGTTCAAGTCAACAAACACACACAAGCTAAATGATTCGTCCAGATACAGTCTGTCTGTAAAGATAAACTGAAAAATAAAAGCTGGCTCCCCACAGAAACTCTGCGCCAAAAAAGTTGAACAGCTGCGAAAGTCGGCTGAAATATAATTTATTCAATCTACTGTAAAAACGGTCTGCACTGTTACAAACTTTTTCATTAACACTAGAGCACTAAAATGACAGATGCTATTAAGGAAATATTATTAGAAGCATTTATAGCTCTCCGTATCTTAAACACCAGGGAATGATGATGATGATCACAATATCATAACAACATTAACAAAGCACTTTAAATGCAGGATCACAACAGTGTTTGATTATCGAATGTGCGAGATTGTGCCGCTCATTTCTGCTGCTGTGAGATTCCTGAGTTGGTCATAACGATGTAAATGATAATGTCACAGCCCATACTTCAAATAAATGTGACACTCCATAAGAAATATTGTGGCTGCATTTGTGTATTCATGAGTGCATGTGTGTGTATGGGGGGGTGGCAATTTCAACAGATGTGTAGTGTGCGCTGACAGCATGACATGTACTTTGCATGCTCAATAGGACACGTCTGGATGCTCCCATGCATATTGTCCTGATGTGAAGTGATAGCGAGTGATGTGCAGCCATCGCTGGAACCACTCCCTGTTGTCGCTCTCCTACATCCACATCAAAACATCTTCTTCTCTAACAGGGAGAAGCAGCGAGACCGGTGCACTGAGATACCTCCTCACTCGTGTGGCTTGATTTTTCATTTTCTCATTTAAGATGCTTTGATTGGCTGCGAGAGCTGAACAAACAAACACAAATATGCACGTCTGAACCCGACCCCGTGGCGCACACTTCAACACGGTATCACAGAGACTTGTGTAGCCGCAGTATCTTCAAGGAAGCAGTGCAGAGAGAATCTGGAGGACGACTGCATCAATTATCAATTAACTGCACTTGTCAAGCGCACTCTTCGCTGCATACTGAACACTGAACGTTCTCCAGCGTGCAGTGCAAAGTCCTACCTCTTTTTTATCCTAATTCATTTATCACCTTTTTTCTGATGAATTTATCACCTTTTTCTGATTCATTCACCGCAGCGGAAAAGACATAATATGCAATCTACCTGAATGAGCGTAATCAATACAGTAAGATAAGTTCTTTTTTCTGCTCTGCTCATTATCTGGAATCAGGTGTGAGAAGCCCTAAGTGCAGATTACAAATTCAAAAACACATTCTAGCCAAAGGCCATTCCTTTACTGTATAATTGTTTCCCCCACCAAGTGATTCACTATAATTAAGCTGTGGAAGACAGCTCTATTCTCCTGTGAGCATTCATATTAGTGCTACCACGGGCAGGTCTAACAAACATCTCACAGCTGATGCGTCCCAAAACAATGGACAGCGATGTTCGGGGGGGAGGTATATACGGGTGCACGTTCTCACAAGGGAGAATACAATACACACAATGCAATTGCAGGTATGAGGCCTTCGGGGAGACCTGTCACTGTTATCTTGGCCATGTCTGCTGTGTGTGTGTGTGTGTGTGTGTGTGTGTGTGTGTGTGTGTGTGTGTGTGTGTGTGTGTGTGTGTGTGTGTGTGTGTGTGTGTGTGTGTGTGTGTGTGTGTGTGTGTGTGTGTGTGTGTGTGTGTGTGTGTGTGTGTGTGTGTGTGTGTGTGTGTGTTCGTTCCACGGTGCTTTGTCTGAAGCAGGAAAAGCTTGACTCCAGCTGCTCTGACATAAGCAGGAAGCTCGCTGCCCCACATAAACTTACAATGGAGGAGAACCTTGCATCGATTATAAACATAAATTACAAAATAGACACAAGCTCATATCCTCTTTCCCTCCATTAGCTAACCAAATCTGACCCCGTATCCACATTCTGATGGCGATGATAATTCTAAACTGCACGTTTGGAAAAATAAACAAACAGGGAGACATCATCGTGCCCTGGTGTAAAAACAAAAAAGCTCTTCCGCTGAGGATAAATGAATCATGGATAATTATGAGGTTGGCCTCAGGATGAAAACAATTTTTGGGACAAAGCTGCCTCAGTAATCACAACAGTGCAGCCACTTGTGTGTCCTAGCCAGTCAATGGAATATGGGTTGAGGACTTGTGGAGTCAAGTGGTTTCAAGCCTAAGCTTGCTCATTGTAACAAAGCAATTATCAGTCATTTCACCGCTGTTTGTTTGTGCTATAAATGGTATTGTAATTATACTGCAAACATTTGCCAGTTAAGAGCAACGTTTGAACATACTGTAGAGCTTGTCTCTCTTGCAAATGTCACAATGGGGAGGAAAGCAAACAATGACAACCATCGCCGGGCTGAGGTTGGAGGGCAACGCGTTCTGTGGCTCCTGCTACTTCTCACTTACATTCTCGCGTTCTCACTCACTTACTTTCTCACTCACACGCTCTCTTCTCAGTCCAGGGAAAATATGCAAAGGCCGGGTCAAAGAGATGTTTGTCAACATCATGTGTAAGGCGGAGAGCGATGGAGGCTGCATGCTAAACAGGCCCGGCCTCTATCAAACCAATCAAGTGCCTCTAAGAAAATGAGAAAACGTAGCCGGGGCTCAGACACCTGGCACTGAGACTCACTCACCCTCGCTCACATCTTCCCTCCTTATCTCTCGATCTGCCCTCACACAGCTCTATCAAGACAACTCCTAGCTTTGCATATGGAATCATCAAAATCAATCTTCAACCCTATTTGTCTCCCTCTCCGCTTTTTCATGAGCTGAAACAAATAAAGGCCCTCCTAATCCTGCGGCAAATGTGCTTTTATTGGATGGTTAAGCCACAGAGGCAGGATGCTGCTCTGGCTTTTTACAAAGGTGCTTGATTTCATTCTGGAGCCAGACCCACATTTTTTTTTCTTGGCTGAGGAAAAGGGTGGTGGCGACCAGCAAATGCAATCACAGCATAAAGGGTCAGTGCATGCGCCGGCTGAATCCCCTACCTCTGCCTCCACTGACCGGATAACACCACCAGACAGCCCCCTACAACATTTCTCATTCTTTCCACCTGCGTTACTCACCCACACACTCAGTCGGAACCAGCTCAGACAGGCCCAGTAAATCAGCATGCCTGTAAGTAGGCCTCATTGACCCCTCAGGATCCACCGGTGCCTGGATCTCTCTGGATCATCCAGTCAATACATCAATATCCATCTTGTGTTCCTTGTTTTAAGACCCCGCTCCCAACCCCGCACCCCCACCTGCTCCTCACTGAATGTCAAGCGGAGATTGGAGTCATCAATTACAAGTGTGCGCGTCTGTGTGTGTGTCCATGGAGCTTATTTGCTGCCGTCTATGGGAGCAAGCGTGATACACATTCGTAAATAAACACACGCGCACACGCACATACCGATGGACATTTTTCTCTTGCACTCACACAAACATAAATGTCCCTCCCTCCCCTGGGATTGAGGAGAAGTGGGTCACGAAGAGAGAGAGAGGGGAAGGTTGCCCAAAGAATCCAATAGACCAGTTCATACACACAAAAATCTATAAACTAAAGATCAACTTGTCGGCATACACTCTGTCAGCTTGAATAGTTTTTCAAGTCAGACCTTCACTGCTCTGCTGGAGCCATGCATGGTATGTCAGGGTAATTCAATGTGTCTGTGCAGAGCGGCCATGCGGCAACGCTGCAGCCAAATGGACGACACACAGATAAAGCATTTTAACAATGATTCTTTTTTTCTGCTAGCACCTGAAATGACGTGTGGTGGAGCAGATTAGTTGGGTCAATACACCTGGCAGGTGCTCAGACTTGTCTTCTTTTCTTTTTTTTTGTAACAATAGCTCAGCTCACACAATAGAGAAAGTAAACACATGGAGTAGGGAGAGGCCAAATAATCCACTTTGTCAGGCCTCCAAAATTCTGCTTGGCAAAGCGCTCTCACTCGCAGGTCAGCCTCAGTGTCTCTGCACCTTGAAATGCCTCGAAGGATTCTGCTCAGATTGACAACGTCACGAGCTCCACTTGAAATCGCTCAGCTTTCAATCAGTAACAGTCAGGCGTCTCACCGACACTATGATCTGTGGTATGATGGAATGCTAAATGTCACTAGACCTTGAGATGTGTTGAAAGGTGGCGTGTACCATCTTTACAACTCATGCTGAAGATTCAGCACCATTAAGCAGACCTATTAGTCATAAGTAATGAAAAGGAAACCTAACAAAGATGGTTCTTTCTTGTCTTTGATTAAACCTCACATTAAGTCATATAAATCTTATAATCATGTAAATCTTACCCCCCCTTCCCTTTAGTTCTAACCCTAACACCGAAGGCTGCCCAGCCAAGGATTTAGAACAGAGCACAGGGGAGTGTATCTCACCTCTGGCAGTGGCATGCCGTTGATGATGAGGTCTGGCTGTTGGTGGCTCTGCCCAGTGAACGGGTGCTGATAGCCATGGTTGGGAGCTGCATTGCGTGAGTTCTGGTTCTCCACGTTGAGGAAGGTGCTCTCGGAGCGCCTGCAGCCCAGCGGCAGGCTCTGCTGGTGGTAGTCGAAGTAGTTGAGCGAGGAGGTGAGAGACGAGCAACTCACCACATTCATCTTGTCTGTCTCCTCGACGTCTCGTGGCACCAGGCGGATGTCGTTCTTGCTCAGCTTCTTCTTCTTGCTGGACTTCTTCTGGCTGCCATATGAGTACTCTGCCACCCTGCGCAAGTAGAAGAAACTGAACAGACTCAATAAAGCAGTGCTCTGCCTTCCCCTCCCCTGTCCACACGGTCAAAATGCTTGCCCGCCATGCCAGCTAGGGCACTGCTCAACCATGGGTGCCAGACAAAGGCGCATTGGCCGTGTCCAGGGGTGGAACAGCACACTAAGGTGACTCCCCCACTCTCAGCTTGCGATGGAGCTGTCATCCCTTATTTGTTTGCATTTGCATGCTCAACAAACGACAAGACACAAACAGGCAGGCAAAATGCAAACATGCCAAAACCACAGAAGCAAAGCAAAAGGACACACTGGTACTCAGCAGCACTACCGGTATATGCAATCATATTCAAAGCACACAACCCACACTAATTCCATTTTTTTCTTTCATTACCAAGCAGGCCTACTAGCAAAACGAAGTGCAGGAGAACTGCAGATTCAAATTCATTTAGCTGTTCTCAGTGGCTGCTGCAAACTTGATATGAGTATTTTGACTTTAATAAGAGTAAATGAGCAGCACAGCCACGTTTTATCAAAGGAGCCTCAGACTGGGGAAAATATCCATTATTCGCACAGCCTTGCAGTTTTCCACAGGACAACAGATGCTATGTGCTTTATAGTGATGACTAACCACAATCTTCAATAGACATATTCCATACAATTTGTGATGTTGTTAATGATCTGCATACTTCAAACTCTGTAAGAGTCCATTTTCAACCCCAGGGCTTCGAGCATCTGGCTTATTTCCCGTTAATGCTCAGAAGGAAACTATAGTTACCCATGAAATTGCAATATCTGAAATGTGTCTGTTTTCTCTCTTGTCTTGTCTGGAAGCTCTCTGCTACACCAACCCCCACTGGCCTCTGTGCCTCACTAAAATGCAGCTCTAATCCTCTGTCGCTTTTAAAATCACACTGGCTAAGGAGCACCATTGTAGTTTGTCTTTTTCATTTTTCTTTTAGATTGCATCTTGAAAACAGCTCCCGCCCCCATTCTGCTCCCCCTTGATTCAGAGGAAAGAAAATGGGCAGCTGCAAGTGTGGAAAATACTCAATTTCTTTTCCATTTATCATTTGAACACGTTGTCTCTCTACTTTGTGCCCAAATTGAAAATTGGGAGGGGGAAATCTTCAGAGTCAGACAGATTGACAGAGGACAAGCAATAAATTGGAGATAACTGCTCCTCGTATTCGAGGTGGTGACTGAGAAGCTGAACACAGCAGTGCTGATTAAAGCACCCAGCAGGCAGAGCGGCTCACACTAGGAGAGTAAAGTTCTGAGAGCAGTTTTGAATTTTGAATTTGTTGTTGTTGTTATCACTGTTTCTTCTCTGCAAAAAACACATATAAAAGACTTTTAAAAAAAAAAAGATAAAATAGCTGTTTTGATGAAGATGTGAGCACACTGGTTTACCATTCTATCAAATCAGGCTTCAATAACAAGACGTATAGTGTGGTATGTATATGTTGAGAAGAGATGTGAGTTCCCACTGTTTACAATCTAAAGGGATGGTTCCTCTTAACCCAGAGATAAAGGGAAGCAGAATTTATTTCCATTTCCACGCTCTGTAATTAAGAAAATGTGAAAAGCAGGGATTATTCAAAACAAATATTATTACTGGGGAATTACAAGAATATTACTCCTAGTAAGTCTTCTATTCATACTGAGTAATATTGGGGGAGTTTTAGAATATGTGTTTCACCACTACATGTGGAAAAATGGCCCAATTTCACTTCAAATCAACAAAATTAGGTCTGGAGCAAAATATGATTATAGCTTCAGGTTAAATCTCAAATCCAATCTATATGTAAATTCATAGTGGTGATGTGGCACAGGGAAATCAAAGCCAGAGCTGATGTTCAGATTGATGAACAAAACAGATGTGCAAAGGTCCGGGATTATAATAATCTGGAAAAAAAAGGCTAAATAGTGAATGACGGTGATGTGACCTTACATGATTTTATAAAACTAAAAAAATGCAATTAATTCTTTTATTATCATTATTATCCCATCTTATTGTAATCTTATTGTTCCAAGACAGAGGTAGATGTGAATGATCCCGGATGATTGTCCATGATCACACTAGATTAAAGCTGATAACAAGCAATCAGCCATGGTGGACGTTAAATAATAAATGTCTGGGACTGCTATTGAACCAGTGGGACGTTAATTGTCCGGCAACACACCAGCAAATTGAACATGACAGTTGAACCGTCATATTTATGAGTCAATTGGTTACAATGGAAGGATTAAATCAATCAATCCCGTTTGCCTAACACGGAACAGTGGGCCTCAGCAGAACGTGTCTGATTTAAAGCAGGGAGGGTTTATTTAGGTCTGTTTCACTTTCAGCTGACGAAAAAAAAAATCTGCAGTCCTCACAGTCAGGCCTCTGCATGCTGCATGACAAAAAGCAATGCATTGACACCTCGCCGTTTTACGCACAATCACGGTCACAAGCACCACGGTCTGTTTCTCTCTCTCTGTCTCTCTCTCACACACACACACACAAACACACACACACACACACAAAAAGAGTCGGTCAGTACCTGCAGTTGTACGTCCGGATCTCCTTGTTATCCCGCTTGCACTTCACCGCCACAAAAATCATGGTGACAAACAGGATGGCAGCGATGGAGCCCAGAGCGATGATGAAGATGAGGGACAGGTTGACTGGTCCAATAGGCTCCTGTGCGTTCAGGTCTGGCGAGAGGTACACCACGATGTAGGCCGAGGCGGAGAGGGAGGGCTTGCCGTGGTCCCTCGCCACCACCGTGATCTCGTAGGTGGACTTGGCGTTTTCCCCAAACATCTTGGTGGAGCGCACCTCCCCGTTCACCTGGTCGATCTCAAAGAAAGCCCGGTCCCCCTCCGAGATGGTGTAGGTCAGCCGCCCGTTCTCCCCCTCGTCGTAGTCGTCAGCTTTCACCTGGGTCACCATGTAACCCACCCCGGCGTTTCTGGGGATGGAGACCTCCGCTGTGCCGTTAACCAGAGGGGGGTTTGTCATCACAGGTGTGTTGTCGTTGACATCCAGCACCACAATACGCACCGTGGCGTTACTTGACAAAGAGGGGTTGCCATTGTCCCTGGCCAAAACTTTGAAATCAAAAGTCCTGGTGTATTCATGGTCGAATGATCTCATGGAGTAAATGCGGCCTGATGGGTTTATGCTGACATATGTGTTTACATCCATGTGCTTAATCTCACCAGGGACTATGGAGTATGAAACTGTGCCATTCATCCCCAGGTCCGGGTCTTCTGCCGATACTGCGAGCAGACATGAACCAGGGAGGTTGTTTTCCATCACCATTTCCTGATAGTGAGGCTTGAGGAAGTGGGGAGGGTTGTCATTTTCATCCGTGACTTTGACTACCAGGGATTTCATGGCGCGTAAAGGAGGGGTGCCACTGTCCTCAGCTTGGATGGTCAGGTTGTATGTGTCCTTTTGTTCCCTGTCCAGTCTGCCATCCACCAGTATAGTGGAGAAGCTTTCATATTCTTGCAGTCTGAACGGAACATTGCCCTGAAGCCTGCACTGCACTTTTCCATTTGCCCCAGAATCCTTATCTGACACCCTCACCAGCGCAATGACATATCCACGCTGTGCGTTCTCACTAACTTCCACCATCTCAGTGTTCAGTGAGAGTAAATTGATGACAGGTGGGTTATCGTTCGTATCCATCACGTTCACTGTGACTTTGCAGTGAGCTGGGATGGAGTTGGGACCTAAATCTTTGGCCTGAATGTCAATCTCGTATATCTGCGTCGCCTCATAATCCAAAACGCCGTTGACAGTGATGATCCCCGATCTGGGGTCAATTTTAAACGCGTCCCTCGTTTTCTCTGTGACATAACTGTTGAAGGAGTACACAATCTCTCCATTATTGCCCTCGTCAGGATCCGTTGCGTTCAAGTCTATGACTAATGTATTGATGGGGGAATTCTCCATCACGTTAACAGTATACACTGACTCGTCAAAAACAGGGTTGTTGTCATTAGAATCAATTACCTTGATATTTAACTGGACCGCGCCTATCTTAGGAGGGTCTCCTCCATCTTCTGCGCTGATTTCATACTGGTAGTGTGACTGTGTCTCCCTGTCTAATGATTTCTGCACGACAAGCTCAGCTATTTTGGACCCATCCCCTCTGGTCTTTATTTCCAGTCCGAACAGCTCATTTGGGGTGATGGAATATGATTGCACTCCAAAGATCCCCGAGTCCGGATCACTTGCCCCCTCTAGGGGAAACCTCGTACCAGGGGAGGCATTCTCAGAAATCTCAATGTCAATGTGGCTCGTCGGGAATCTGGGCGGGTTATCGTTCAAATCCTCAATTTCAACTTTGATGACACAGATCTCCATAGAGTTTGACATCACTTCTAGGGAAATAACACACTTTGGGTTTTGTCGACAAACTACGTCCCGGTCTATTTTCATTTGGGTTGTAAGGATTCCGGCTGGACTCAGTTCCACCCATCGCGGCTCTGAATTGGAAATAACCCTCAAGTATGGGGGCTGCGGTGCAATCTGAAATCCTTGCTTTAGCGCGTCCTTTGTCACGTTTCCAATCACTGACCCGGGCTTCATCTCCTCGTTTATTCCATACTTCAGGTTGATGACCGCCTCGGCCCCGACCCAAAGTAAAACGAACACGGCGATTGATTGAATTAAATCCATCTCCTTGGTTTGCATTGTACCTGTTGATCTTTCTTTCTCTCTGCCTAATAAAACAAAAAGAAAATCTTGATAATTACGCACAAGGAATGCTCGTCAGAGAAAACAGCAAAAATGTTCCAAATGAATCATCTCATTGAAACGTCCTCAGAAGTGTTTGGGTGACGAATGGCTCTCGTGTGCGCAAATTAAATCATGATGTGGAAGCTGTAATTCTAACAAGTGCCTCAGCCTATTTCACTCTTCTCAGGCGGAGCACATCCTCCGGTCTACTGCAGCGGGCGAAACATTGGGGACGACGGATGTGTGAAAACATGCTGAATCTTCTCACAACACTGATTTCCCCGTGTAAATCCGTGCAACTCTTATCAAGCGGCAAACTGCTCTTACGCACGACTCGTGTGGCAAACTGTCCATTTTCAAGTGCCCTGAAAAGGAGGGGGAATTAAATCTAACTGCATGGACGCAAAGATGAAAAATTCCTGCAAGTCCACACACAAAAAAAATACAAAATCTCCCCTGCAGATTTAGTGATGAGGTTGAAAAGTCCGTGTTAAATTCTCCGCCTTCGTGCCAGCAGATATTTAAGTCGCATTCTGGATGAACATCTTGCTCTGTGCGTAATGTTCACAGGCAGTGGGGAGCTCTCCTCCTCGGACGGCAGCTATAGGCTTTCAAGCGGCACATCTGATGTGAGAGGAGAACAAAAAAAAAATTCTAAAAGGCTCTGCAGTCACAAAATTATTCAACAGCTCAAGTCCGGATATCTCTGCGTAAAAGACGAGGTGTGCAACTGCGGGAGTATCTGGTGGAAATCACTGAAGTCCCGATTACCTTCTTATTTCCAGTAGATTTAGTCTTGAGGCTTTTACTTACTAAGTAATTTCCTCGTATCTCACTTGGAAAAGACAGCACACATCCTGGTAATTAGTCCATGCAACACGCACAAAAAAAAAATCCAATGGAAATTGTTGCCAAAAGCCAGCGGGGGGAAAAGGATGCAGGAGCCTCTGTGTATATACAAAACGATGGGGTCTCGCGATGGGCTGCAGCAGAGGGGAAGGAGCCTGAATCCAGCCTGGGTAAAAACCGAAATCTCCACTCGCTGCCTGTGTAGTTGACTCCAACGAGCGCTCCTCTCGCTGCACTGGTGCACACTGGAGGACGCGCAGCTCCGAGGCGAGCGCTCAGTCTCAGGACCCGCAATCCCCGCAGCCAATCAGGGGTTACACAGGAGGGCCGGAGCTGCTGGTGGGTGGGGCGACGCGCAGCACAGAGACACGGGCCAACTACCTGTTCCCCCTGCAGATGGACGACTCCACGGGCAATTACTGCGTTACAAGTTGAAACACGAGGCTCTGCAGTTTGATGATCGTTAGAGGTAAAAAAGAAAAGGAGGTCTGGGGGAGGGCACCCATGGGTGTGTTTGAGAGGGTTCCCAACAGTGCCGCAGAGGGGGGAGAAGATTAATTTCTCCCCCAGCAGACGCAGAGGGAGAGAGGAGAGATGCTAAGCATAACTTTTCACCTATGTCCCCTTGTTTTCTCTTCTGCAGCGGTGGCCAATTATATATAACAAGTGACACGCACACATCTCCCCACCGGGGACCCTGTCTGGTGTTATCTCATATATATATATATGGAGCTGTTTCATCCTCAGTGGCATGGCACAGTTTGGTGTAACCCCCGTGCCAAAGCGGTTAGCATCAAACCGAACAGCACCTCGCACAACCTCCTTTTAAAGCCAAGTGATGGGGCCCGTTGCTCCATACGGGCGCTGCAACTGTGCGCATTCTGTTGCATCAGAACGAACCGTGGCTCTCCGGCCTTTAATGTGCGCGTTGTGAACTTGGACCACGTCAGGCCCCGTGGTGAGAGAATTCCCAACACTGCAAACATCTTAGATTATGGTTTCCATGTAGCCGCATGCTGGGCGGAAATCTTCACATTGGCAAAATCAATACATCATCAACCACGGTTTTTTTTCGCTGTCAAGAAGATATATACAAAAAATCCGAAAGGTTTACTCTTCTGAGCAATTTCACAAAAGTATTCCCTAAAATGACTACATGACTACAGAAGGTTTAATAATTGCTTTCAGTTTATGTAAGGTCGCAACCAATCAGTAGTTCTGGATGAACACGTCACCGGCAGACGTCAGCCAATAAATGGAGAGCGTTGAGGAACAATTAATCCTACGAACATTAATAAACTGCCTTCAGTGCAACGAGGTGCTGTGTGTTTGTCAGCGGCAGAGTCCATGTTAGTGAAAGGTTCAGGATGAGGTGGATGGACTGTGACCTCCTGTCCGTCGCTGATCATCATAAGGAAAACGCCACAAACAAATCAATTAGGAGATGTTATCCAGTGCGTCCCTTCTCCCTGGTCCGCGTGTAATTCACAGCGACGCGGCCTGTGATGGGAACAATTCACCGCAGTGACATGTCAACACGAGTAAGAGCAGCCTCTGTGCCAATGGAAATAAAAGGAGAGATGAAAAGGATGTGAAGTTCCTCTAGTAACCCTGCGCGCATTAGAGCCTCTCATCATGCATCCTCCCTTTAATGTCACTCTTCTGATCCACACACACACACACACACACACACACACACACACACACACACAGTCTCACCGGCGCGCACACACGCCTCCGCATCCTGCCGCCAGGGCCAGTCCTCTTTTAAAGTCACAAGGGTGACACCTAGCGTCCGCAGCCGCTCGATCCTAATATTCAGGCCTGTCCACTTTTTTCCCATTTTACCCGGAGACTGTTGCACACCAGTTAAAAAAAAAAGAAAAACAACAGGCGTGAACGCTAGAATAACAATGCAACACGCCGGCAAATCAATTTCCTCTTTATATCGGAGTGGAAGTGGGCAGTTTGACCACAATTAATATGCTGTCCAAGAGGTGAATTACTTGTGAGCCATATCCAATCATTGTTAATCAATAAGGACTGATTGAACTGTGTGTGGAAAGGAGAATAAGGTCATTGTTGTGTAATATGGCTGAGTCATTTAACCCATTGTATTTATGTTTGCATTCAGTACAAACCTGTGGCGGTCTCATAAACACTCCAGGATCAATAGTTGCAGCTCCACTTGGCTTATTTGAGTACATTAAGTAGATTTAAAACAACCAACAGAATCTGTGAAAATTATTATTTTTGTAACTCTATGTTACAAAATACAAGAGCCAAATAAATAATTTCCCCTAATAGTGAAGAATTACTCAGCACCCAGTCTGAAAATACAGCTTTAAAGCAGAATGATGGCGCCGCACTCTCTCTGCAGAGTCTTTGGTAAATGCCCTGGATGTGATGGTGCTATGATGAAAATATTTTCTCCTCTCTCGTAAAAACGCAATCACGTCTTTGACAAACAAGCGAGTATCAACAAAGCAACATGTTTGCTCTTCCTCAACACTTTTCAAGACATGTTGCAGTTGCATAAGGAGCGAGCCGGAAGAATCTTTGAGCTCATAAATTCTTAATGTCATCGAGTTAAACAACCGTAGGCGATGGCTGGGGACTTCATTTTCCTCAGGGCTTTCTGATGGCTGTATGTACAACATAGTGCAAAGTATGTTTTTAGTGTTTTTTATCAGCCTGAGATGATGCTTGTGTCGTGTTAGGTTTAATTTCTACCCGTTGACAGTGTAAGTTACTGATATTAAAATGTGCTTTTATTGTAACCTGACGTTTGTGAACCTATCTACGAATTCCAGAAACCTCGTCTGTCTGTATGTGGAACGCACATCTCAAAAGTGGTTTATCTTACTGACATAAAACTTTAACCGATTATTGTCAAGGGCCCAACAAAGTGTTAATTTGAATTTGGTGCATTTTGAACATATGATACATTGAATTTGAATAAACCTTTAATAAACGTGATCAGCACTCTATAGAAAATACATAAATGACACTGTTGATCACAACAACAGCGCGTTCGCAACATCGGTAACATGAACTAGTTCTCCAGCTCAGGGTTCAGTTTCACCGAACTTTGAATAAACGGGTGAGAAAAGCTCTTTGTGCAGCAGCGGTGGCGCAGCTTCAGGGTTCTGTGGACTGGTCTTTACACTTTAACAGTTTCTGAGGGAGAAGTCACCTCAGGCCAAACAAACAGTCCAAACAGGCAGGTTTAAAACAGGCACTAGTTCCAATAAATTGACATATAGATTATTTGTATTCTATTATTATCTTAAGATATATTTTTTACAGTTTAAAATTGTGGTTGATGTCTAGAGGGAAGTGTTAGGTTTCTAACATTAACCCAACAGCGTTTGGGTTAAACATCCTTTGGCCTAAAAGTTTTGGTCCAATTTGCAGTGCTACAGTGCATGATGAAGGCTAAGAGGGTTAAAATGCTGCAGATGCTCTTCCCGCTGCAGTTGAGTGCAGTGTGGGGGGAAAAAACAGCAACAGCATTGCCTGGAGCTGCGGGTTGATCATAAACCATAACGCAGTAATTTAGCCACAATGTATTTCTTTCTCTCAGAGAGTGGTGGCATATTTCATTTATGAGCTACAATCTACCTCAGTATACTCAATATACTTCCTGCTGTTGACGTTCCTCTGTGTCCTGTATTGATTTTACAACTATGTTAAAATCTTTACATTTTCTGTCATGAGCGGCGGCGAGTCTGACTGGCATCAGTGTTTGTTTCCGACGCCATCATTTGGTTGCCGAGAGAAAGAATGAAACTCATCATGAGAATGTAACGTTTATACTCGTCAGTTATTAAACTGTAAGTCATTCCTCAACTGACTGACGACACTTTATGTTGTGGTCTCTTTCCTGTTTTCACAGTTGTACAGTTTATTCACCAGCATAGCTGCCCTCAATGAAGATGGTGGCACAAAAATTATGTATTAACATCAAGAAAATCAGTACGTTATTCATCAAGTGCAATTTGAAAATTGCTGTTTGCAGACATGTCTTCAAACAGGGCTGTCAGAGTCACAGATGATGAGTGAAAAACTGTGATCTTACCCGAGCTCTCCTGAGTTTGTATCAGTTCTTTACGCCTCTGTGCCGGAGCAACATGTTTTTGGGTTGTCCAGCCGACCGTACGCCCTCACTTCATCCTTCTTATGAACACCATATCTGAGGAAGGCTTGAAGCAATTTTCTTCAAATTTGGCACAAACATTCTCAAGGATGAGCTCGTTGGAAAAAGGTCAAAGCTCATGGTCATTGTGACGTATTGAAACATATTTTTAGCTATAACTCGAGAATGAATGTACCAATTTTTAGAAAAACAAATGTCTAGTTGAATAATTAATGATGTGTGGTGGACTTTATATCTGAAAGGTCAGAGGTCAAATTCACCTGACATAATACTGTTCTGCAAAATCACTTTTTCAAGCCCTTAATTAATTTCATAACTCAGGAAGAGACGGGGAGATTTCAACCGTATTTCCTGCAACCTGACTGGTTGGTGAGGACATACAACCCAGGGACTGTAATTCAAGTTTTATTATTATTTAAGTAGCCTCCATTCGTTGTGGATGAAAAATGTGAATCGCTAATGATTAAATGTCCAAGACGTAATTATTTATAGGTCATGAACATAGGTTTATATTTTAAAGAAAAATCCAATATGATATCTTTCTTTCACTTTCAAGATATTGACGTCTAATTGTATTGCTGGACATACATGTAGCTCTGTGCTGTGTGTGCTTGAAGGCTGTGAAGAGGTTCATTCTCAAACTCGGAAACCAGAAGGCAGAGCTCGGGTGTTTAAGTCCATGGGAATTTCAAAACCTCACCCTGGTTTTGAGAATATCTGAAGCATTTGTGGTGGAAATCTTGAACCGGTGCAGTTGAAAGTACACAGAGAATGGCTGATTTCATTTCATGTCAGTTTTTTCTCTGCTGCCAAGGAATGGCCCATGTTTGTAGTTGGTCCTTGCCTCTTGCCTGGAAAGGAATTTCTAAGCTCCTCAGACAGATGCTGGCTTTATCACCCCCATGTCTTGCCCGGCAGTGGAACTTGGCCCGTGCACAGACAGACTTACAGGGGTGAGCACGTTACAGTAGAGACAGACGGTGGCGCATTGATTCTGAATGGCCAAGATGGCCACGCTTATTTTGGCTGGAGCTGATGATGACGTTATTATTATGGTACCCATCCATACAGCTTCTCAAAGAATTGATTAGTCCAGAGTACCCCTTGCCAGAGGCATAAAAAGGAAGGGGAACTGACAGGCTTAATCAATGGGCCTCTCGTCAATGACGATACGCCCTCCACTCCATTCCACACCATGTCTGTCCATGATACATCAATTAGTATCAATTCACCGTCCATCTTTGGATTCACACAGTCCCCTGGGCTCAGACCAACATCGCTACAAGTACAATTCAACCACACATCAGGCTCTTTTCCTGCTCTCAGACAACTATAGTTGCTGTTCTAGTGGTTGCTGCTCTGAGGCTTCTAATTCAATCCGGTTTTTAATCCTAATTTCCCCAAAGCACTGGCCCGGGACCCCCATTGTGGTTGAATCAAGGAACTGTGAGTTCAGTTGGTACAGTTTGGCTTTGTGTCACTCAGTCAGTGTTAATACCACTCAGTAACTTTCCTTTCCCTCTCTGTCACTTCTCTGTGAATCATCAAGTATTTGTATTTGGGGCACTGTGCTTTCCTCTATTATGCACAGAAGTGTTACCATGGAACAAAACTTTAAATGTTCTCATGGCTGCTGATGACGCACGAGAGCTGCTTGTGATTTTCCCTTATTTGATTTGATTTGATGTATTCTAGTGAATGTTAAAGGTTTTCCTGGCCTGCCGCCCTCAGGTTTATTGAAACCACTTCCTCGGCCTTGCTTTGCCTGACAGGAGCAGGAAATGGATGCAGATGGCGCTGTATTAGAATGGATGGGGTCCTTGTTGCATACAGATGCAAATGAATGAAAGAATTGTTGTGGCTGTTTGAAGTTGCATGGTTGGTGGGGCCCCTGATCATCAAAAGCTGCATTGATTTAATATGCAGTTTGTTGACGTTTAAACAATTAATAATTAGTAACCCAATGACCTATTTGCTTCTGAAATGAAACATGTTTAAGAGAAGCTTGTTC
This sequence comes from Hippoglossus stenolepis, assembly GCF_022539355.2. Taxonomy (NCBI): domain Eukaryota; kingdom Metazoa; phylum Chordata; class Actinopteri; order Pleuronectiformes; family Pleuronectidae; genus Hippoglossus; species Hippoglossus stenolepis. Next base: position 19,529,431 of record NC_061489.1, on the reverse strand, counting down.
TATTTGTGCATAATTGGTTTAGGTATTTATGCTGTTAGATGGCAATTAACAGTCTTTGTGTGCAGTCCTCTCATGTTTAGAGCCAAATGTGCTCTCACCGTTTCTCTTCCAGTGTCTGTATGATAAACAGCAATTTCATCTCTAAATGGCTATTTGTTCAAGTATTCTTTTCAAAGTGGAATTACAAAAAATAAGCAGTTTACTTTATTGTACATTATTTAAAATGCTTCTGCAATTTTCTCATTTTTAAATTACTATAGAATAAAATCAGCCCAAAAAGTCCAACGTAAGTGATACATTGGCCAAACAGTTTTCCCAATCAACTTTTCAGCTTATTTTTCCTGTAAATTAAATGAAGTAGCTGAGCAAAATGGCCGATAATGTAATTCTTCCGAGCAAAACATTCATTCATAGAGGCGAAAGAATAAACTACAGAAAGCCATTATCACAGTTAATGGAATGAACATATATTTTAAAAACCTACAGGGCACTGAGAAAGTTCCCTCACTGATTCTCTCTCCACTGTCTGCTGGGGCAACATTTTAAAGAGGGGACATGCTTTATGGATCGTTCGGAGCCTCATATCATCCTGGACAGTTGCCATTTCTCCCAAATCAACAAAGTGCTCCTTCAAACACATTTCATCCCCTGAAAAAGATCGACCTCCGAGCAGCCTCCTCTAAAACATCCCTGAATGGGGAAATCAGTTGTTTTCCTGAAGCTATGAAGTCTTTAGTCAACTGGAGTCAGGGCGGCTTGGACCAAGTCGACTGTATTGATTACAGATTTTGGAGCTGCGTGTTTTTTGAATGCCTGATTGTTTAAATCAAGATATTTAACATTCCTCCCCATAGCATGAAGCACAATGGGTATAATCACCGACACAAAACCAGGCCAGAGATTTCATTTTGATTTGATTACTCCGGTGTACAAAATCAGATGTCTTTGTTAGGAGTCCCGGCTGTTAAAAAGCCCCACAAACCCACGGCTGTGAATAGACAATAGACAGGATCCGTGGACACACAAGTTTCTGTTAGACCTGGCACACGGTCAATTAGCGTTGTGTGTGCTGTGTTTATTCAATGTCAGCTCTGATTAATAGGCACAACAAGGTGGATGAAACACCTGAAAGTGTTGTATGGTGCCTGGGTGGGACATTGCTGCCCTCTGATACCATCTCCACAACATGACGCTTATCTGGTCGCCCACCCCGGGGGTATTTACGGCGGTTTCTCTTGTCAAGACAAATTAGTGTGACTGTGTACCTCCCCCCCCGAGAATGGAGCAGCGAACAGAAACATCGCGGTCACTTCCTCTAACCTTGCACCTGGATTAATGCATGTTTGCTTGTGCGTTTCGGTATTTTAAAGTCGGTGACCCGTGTCAGCTTTAACTAAATGTGTGAGTTGATCTTTGCGTTTCTAACCTGGGAAGTCAAGAGGAGGACAACATATTGTGGGTGTTTTCATTCCCTCTGTAATCTAACCTAATGTGCAAGTTATTTATTTATTTTTTGATCTGCTGCGGCTGATTTAGCCGTGGTAATACTCCAAATCCTGACTAGCCTGACTAGGCTGTGTACTGTAAAATGAGGGAACGAGGTTATGTTCACAGAGGATACACACACACATACACACACTCACTCACTCACACACACACCCACACACAAAACCTTGTACTTCTATCTTAGTGAGGACACCTATTGGTCCTTGTCCATCACAACTAACCTAACCTAAAAGACAGACACACACACATACATATAGGATTGTGCAGCTTTCCTCTTTTGGACTGTGCATTGACTTTTTATTGTGGACAGCCTAACCAAAACCTAATCCCGAACCTTAACCATGACCAATTCATGCCTAACCCTAACCGTGACCTAAGCACAACACACATTTGACCCCTACCTTTACCCAGTGAGTCAGAAATGATGTTTTGCCTCTTCAGGACCAGGCTTTGGTCCACATGAGATCAACTGGTCCTGACAAGCTCAGTGCTTATGCTGGAAACTGTCCTAAAAAACAAATAAAGACACACACACAAACACACACTGTCTCCCAAACACACCTAGCAAAACAGCTGTGCTCATTTTCATTTAAGACTTAGCGTGGGACTCCAGTGATGACTTTTTGCTGGTGAAAAATTTGGCTTTGTTAAGAAAGTGACATTTCCTTTTTCCTTTTCCATTGACCATGACAGTGTTGTTAGCAAACCCCAGGCGGCGGAGCACAGCCACCCCTGCGGGCACCCATATGTTGTCTGTGTGATAGATGCAGTAGCACGAGGGGGTGTCTCGTTCATGTCTCCTCATATTGTGCCACCAGTGGCTTCATGGTAATGAGGACGTTGCCCTATGATTGTGCCTGTTTAAAATGTTACACTTCATCACCTTAATACTGGGCCTCAGCAACATTTGATGGTGTCGGCTATAAGGCCACAAATTAGTGGCTCTTGTTATTTCAACATTAGCTTGTCAACACCTCATCTTAATTTCACCGCTGAACCACATCTGAACCGTGTAAGCGGAGACGTTCAACGCTTGTGTCGAGCAGAGATAGGAGGTGAGAGTGTGTGTGGGTGGCAGCACACAGGCGTATTTGTGTCTACGCCACTATGTATGGATGTGAGTGCGTATGCGTGTCAGCATGTGTCGAAAAGGCATTCTCCTCCTCAGAGAGAAGTGAATTCGGAATAACATACACAGAGATAGAAATAGAGGAAAAGAGACGGCTGGAGAGCGCAGGAGAGAGACAGTGAGAGAAAAAAATAATCTCATGCTATGTTATCCCTGCAAAACCTGACAAACCACCCCCGAGACTGATCTGGCTTAGCATTCAGTGTGGTTAGGGGCTTGTTTGTGCTCCTATGATTGGAGCAGGCTGCTAAGCCGGCCTCATAACAGTCCAGTCACAGTGGAGCCCCAGTGGAGTCACTCTGCCTGGGGATGGCAGGCCTGTCTCTATCTGGCCACAGATATCAATAAAGGCAGCAGTGCCGTCTTCTGGGAGGCTGGACAGTCCAAATTTTCTCCCCTGAAGGAGGGTTATTAATTGTCCCGATGTTGTATGTGGTCTGCCTGCACAACATGCTTTTTTGTTGAACATTTTGAATTCCAGGCGTGTATCCCAGAATGCAATTAGTCCTCCGCCATTAGATCAAGCGACACATGTCTTCTCGCCTCGCGCCTGGTCTGGAATTATGGTGAGGGGAGGGAGAAAAGAAAGAAATTAGTATGGAAATTAGCTGTCTTCAAAGCCTTTGGTGTTAAAGGTGCAGCAAGGTGCTACGAGAAGGTGGCAGTTCCCTTTGCAGATATCTGAGTAAGAGAAAACGCAAGGATACAGGAGGATTGATTTTCCCGGGAGACTCGTATCCCTCTGTGCAACATGGGATTAAGGAAATAACACATGAAAGGCATAAGGCATATCATGCAGTTTAGTATACACTAATTGTGAATCCGGTGCTGAGTGGTCTGGGGTAAGCAGATTGTATTTTAACATCACACGCTGATCCTCGGAGAGTTGGAGGTCCTTAATATTTCAAAAAGAACACATAAGAGTTTGTAATCTTGACTTTGGCCCAGTGCAACCAAACCTGGACCTGAGAGATGAGTCTGGTTCTCCTTCTGATCCCTTTTTTCACTCCCTCCGGGTGTTTTGACAAACTGACACATGCTGACGCTCCTCTGCAGTAACGATGGGATCTTTAAAGGTGCAGATGGTTCATTTTAATCTTGTGCATTTTAACCAGGGATTCAACACAGTAATATATTTATATATTTCTTGAAAACAGCTGACAGGTCGCTTGTAGTTTTACTGTAGTACGTCAAGTGAGTCACAGCTTCATGACTTCAGCCTCCATGACAGTGTTCAGGGCAGATGGTGTCAGTTGCTGCACGCACCAAGGAAAAAGTGTCTCAGCTTAGGATAAATTACCAAAGCTGCATTAAGCAACAACATTAAGCTATTTTTTAAAAGTAAACTCTGCCACTTCTGTCCTACAGCTAAGATCAGGGAGAGAAATGAGAACAAATGTCACCATCTTTAGCTGTGAGTGAAGCATTATGATTCCAGGAAATTATCAAATTATTTGCAATAATATTGACAATGTGCAAAAGTGAAGTAATGTATTAACATTGTGAGACCTGGTATATGGTACAGAGATATTCCTGTACAGTATATTTTAACAGTATGCTAGGTGCTATGTTTTTGAGGTTTTATTGGATACTGACCAGCTGTAGACTGATATTAAAATCTCTGAATGTACATACACAGATAATCTGCGATAGGTATTAGTATAGGCTGGTTGATTACTGCATCCACGTAGTAATTATTACTTATTACTTCATTTGAATGGAGTGTTTATTAAATTTATTTTTTAAGTATCAAAAATAAAGGGTAGAAATTGAATTTAGTTTTTTAATATCCATACAGATACAGACACAAACCTAGAACTTACATATGCTGCAGCAAGTCCTCAAAACTAGATGACAAAATAGGTCAAGAGTCATTTCTTACCAAAAAGACAGTTTCTTTCTAATCCTATTGTCAGGATGACAATGTCAGTGCCTCACAAAATGCATTTGAAAGATGTTCTCTTGATTGTTCACTACAAAAAATGATTGGTATGATTAAGGTATAACTACATTTAGACATAAACACCACCTGGTTTATTCAGAGGAAAAAAATATAATTTGGGTTAAGAATCTGGGTCACAGTTAAAGTAAACCTGTTTTCACACCTGCACATTTTGGTGCAGTTGAATTGGATTGCTTGTTTCCCCCTTAGTGCAGTTTGTTCTGGGCAGGTGTGGACAGACCTCGCACTCAGGTGTGGACCCAAACAACAACACTAAGACCCTAAGACCCTTATGGCTCATTTATGCTCAACTTTAGATATGTACACAGTAATGACCGAAGCCTTCTGTCCACTCTACTCTGCCTTAATTTTGACCTTATTTGTGCACATTCTCTGAAAGCTTTACAGACATGGCCGAAACAGACGAAATGGGGCAGTACCACTGGAAATCACGGGGGGCAGTGTAGCCTATAGTTATAGAGACAACCATTGGACACAAGGAGGAAATTGCAACATCGTAGGAGAAACTTTGGAATTATCACAACTTCTTCCACCTTCGCCGTGTTTGATGTTGTCAGAAACTCTGTCCTCTAGTGGATGTATTGCTCAACAGCCATGCCAATGCATAGGATGCATGGAAGTATGTGGGCAGTGACAGTTACATCGAAAAAATCCCAGTAATGATTAAAAGAAACTAACTCTGATTGTTTGAGTCAAAAACTCTGTATTCACGCCACAATTCTAGCAAACGACATTTTGCTCTGCCACGACAATGTCATGCTATTTCAATCAGACAAAAGTCTTAATATAAATGTAAACAATAGGTCCCTGTCAGTATTTGTCATCTAAACAAACAATCGATGACGTCCTTTTCGGTGCGGGCAACCTCATTAGCATAGAACTTGTCATTCGAAGAAAACAACTCGCTTACAATGCAGCCTGTTAATCTCTGGGTTACAACAACTCCAAGATTCATGGCCACAAGCAAACTGTGGCATTAGCATGAGTGAAGGCTGTCAGTGTCATCCTAAGGTTATATATACATACAGGGTTACAGACATATCTATAGGTTACACATCACTCTGTCTATTTCAATTGTAGCTAGATATTCCTTCAGTTCATTTATTCCATACAACCTTATGGCATGCCAAGGTCCTTCTTACCTGAATATTTAAGATAATTGTTCTGTCTGGCACCTACTGGCTTTATTATCTCTCTTACAATGTAGTGGGGTGGTACTGCTTCTTTTGGCAGGAGGCAATCTGGCCCTGAGGCTATGGGGATTCCTTTCCCCCATGTGTCAGCTAATGTTTACAGAGGCCTGAGGACTGAGGATGGATCACAGGATTTCATAATCCACTGCCCGTAGAGTGGAGCAAGGGCAAAAAAATAATTCCCTTTGTGTCAACAGTTGTTCATGGGTAATTTCCCCATAGCTAGCCTCACGCTGCAGTCATAGATGGAGACAAAGAGAGAGAAAAGGAAGAGATAGCAAGAGAGATATCCACACTCAAGTGTTCTGCTTCCCTGGAAACCGCTTCATGATTTGCTTGTAAAGCCGAGCTATTTGTATTCCACCTGAGTTGTTCCTCCTCATTCATGTGTTTTGCCCAACCATGTATTTGGATTTATGAGAGCCATATAAGTCGAGAGATGCAGATGATGTCAGCAGTTCTTTAAGGAGGGGGGCACATCTCTGGAATCACTACTCAACAGTTTTCCTTTTTGCTCCCTGGGCACTGGCGGTTTTCCAAGGTGTAATTCAGGATCAATGCACTGTGGGAGTGAACTCTGAATGGCAGCACAGGAGGTAAAACTCACAAAGACCCGGGCACTGACTGTATGAATCTGAATTTAAGAAAAGGTGATATTTCATATGGTATAGAGCAGCAGTTCCTCCTCTTCTGCTGTCATTTTCTGACCCGACTGATGGGTTTTACGGGATATAAGAAAAGCAAACCCTGCAAAGGGCCAGTTTTATATCCATTAAATTTGCCCTGTAAACATTCAGTGGTACTCTCTAAAAAATAAAGTGTGTATCTTGATCCAATTTCAGACCCGATACTGATACCTGGGATTGGGTATCGGCCAATACACAGAACTGATCTGATACCAGTGTTTCATTAATTAGTTGTATGCCTCATTGTGTGGAAGAGAATGGGATCATTCTTTTATGTCTAAGGCAGCATGAAGCTTGAGTTAGAAATGTCATTCTAATTTTGAAGCTAAAATCATCCCTGTGTTCTTTCTTTACCCCAAACCCGAAACTAGTTTAACTCAGTAAATATATAATAATATAAGTAATTGGATCAACTACCAGCCTGCCTGCACAGGATTTATATACGTAGACGCAGACATAGAATATCAGGCCCAAAGATAGGCTCTTTTAATCCCTGGTCCAGCTCTTTGAATCGGTATCGACCCGATCAGTGTCGGTGCATCCCTAATCTTGGCTGCTGAGTGAACAATGCATTCTCCCCTCATGATGTATTTTCTTATTTATTTTGTAATATTTCAAACAGTGCATTTTGTACATCCTTGTTTACCAGATGGCACTCACACTTTCTTTACCTTTGATGCATTGCTTTGTGGTTTTCTTCATTACCACATGAAATCAGTAATCAGCAGACTAGCGCAAGAGTGTGAATTACTTTGGCCACTATGTGTATTTAAAAGTTTACAAACGCACAAAATTGGGACTCGGTAGTGGATTCAGTCCTCCTCTGTGCCACTCATGGTCAAAAACGCCACAGGATACCTTAAATTATGCACTTTGCAACACACGCATGGAACATCTTTCCACTGCCAACAAGAGGGACAAGAAACAGCATCATCTGGCCTGTCTCCTGCAGCTACACTGTAAAACTTCCCCATCGATACTGCTGTCAGCGCTGCAACCTGGGTCCTTCTCCTCTGCTGCGTCCCTGAATGATCACAAAAGTGGAACGACGCCACACTGTTTGTGGGTGGGCCATCATAGGTCTTTGTAAACCTCGGAATATACATTCAACGCATACTTGTGCACTTTTTCTCTCCTCGGCTCTTGACTCTTGACTGATATCTCTGCCGCACAGAACTGCAAAACAGGATCATCCCAAGGTGGATCGTAACCCTGTGGACTGACTGGTGCCTTCTCTAAGTTTATGTGAATGTGCATATATGAGTACTGCAGGCAGAGAGTGCTTGCCAAAGTTGCATTGTTTGGCGTTGTATCAGTGTGAATAAACGGCCCACAGGGTCCTATCTTGCACCCGGTGCAAAACAGTGCCTACCGCAATGCAAGTGTATTTTTCCCGTCCTGCGCCCACGTTGTCTAAATAGCAAATGCACTTGCACCCATCTCAGTGCCCAGGGGCGTGTTGGTCTTCATATCAGGTTGGAGCCGTCTTACCTTGAGGCAGCGGCAAGTGATTGTGCGATTGACCAACAAGAACCTGGTCCAAAGTCAATGGCGCAGTATATCAGTCATTTAAAGAAGGCATTATCGAGATAGTAATATGTACCTACACAGGCTGTAGCTCAACACATGTACACTCTGCCTCCTCCTACGCCTCCTTCACCTCGAGGAGCTTTGGTGGAATCCTGCTGTTGCAGCAGATGATCCGGTTCTTCTGCAGAGACGCTATCTGTCTTACTACCATTATAACTGCAGTTTGCCAAGTAACAAGTGCACCTCCAAGGTAGACGCCACTCTGCTCTGTTTATTGTATGTTACACCCAAAACCCACCCATGATTAATGAGGAGATTAAATATATAATGTAACTATTCTTTATTAAAATTAATTTGTGAGGTATTTTGTTGACTTGTGACCTCGTTTTAGTAACAGGATGTTTCATTTTGATCGTCGAAAAAAAAGAAACTGTCGTTAGCCAGTCAGCTGTTTTCTCCATCCACTTTTTGTATTGGTCACTCGTAATGGATCACGATTATTCATTGCCATTTGCTGCGTAACGTGAATAAAACTTAAACACATACCTCATCCCTGAACATGATTTGCACCTCAGGTAGGTTTTCATCAGCAATGGTGGTGAAGACAACTCCCATGATCCCACGCTGCTTCACAACGTCATCAAACTAGGTATTTTGTGATGGTTTTGATTGAGAGACCCCTAGTGGCTGAAGTTACATATTGTAGGTTTTAGTACGACCTTTTTGAACCATGTTTCTCCCCATTAAACAAGTAAAAGTTGATTTGGTCACACCCGAAATGAACTCGCGAAATTAGCTTTAGATCATGTGCTTAAGATTGTGAATATGGACTCCGTGGTGTTTCATAGGTGACTAGTATGCTGTTTTCTAGCACACACTGTTACCTGCATTCACATATTCAGTTCACATATTCGTCATATTGTACTGACTGTAAAACTGAACATTTGAAAGAGAATATCAGTCATATCGGCTGAACAGTTGTTATGATGAGAAATGGGACGTTTCTGACAGCTGTGATACCTATCACTTGCTAGAGAGAACTGTTTAGGTGTCAACAAACCAGTGCCAACCTTTTTGAAATGCGACATTGTTGGCAGTTCAGTGTTAAACACAATCCAGTAACAACACATTTACGATTGATTTAGATCTTTGCACAGAGTTTGTTTGTATCTAGTTACACTTGTTAATCAACAACTCAATTTATGTGATTCAATCAAGAACGGTTGCTTATTTATGCTACTTCTTCATTTACTTGGTTTGACTGAGGCTATAGCAAAGAGAGCAAACCTCTCTGAGGACTATGGGAACACTCCTAAGTGATGAAAAATAAGATGTTTTCTTTAGCTTCCCACTCTCTCAATATGGCATGAAAGTAGCAACAGACCCACTAAGCCTCTGAACCTGCTACTGTGAGATATTTCACCTTTCCTGCTGAGTGTCCTGATGAAGATAGTGGCCACTGGGAGGTAGAGGGCCCCGTTGACTACTATCACATCCAAAGTACAGAAGAAAAAACTGGAGAAGAGTCTCGTCTTTGTGTTTCTTTTGTAAATTATTTTTATGTAAAGGTGACCTGATTAGACATTGTTCCACCACATTAACAACCTTCGGTGTGAATGACAACTTCTGCTTCGTTGCACAAGCTAAACCCCCGGTGCATTGGCAGCTCTCACAGTGTACTGCACGTACTGTCAATTGCAATACTGTGGCTGTTCCTGTCAAGATGAGATAGTTGTGAAATATGGCATCAGAGACACCTTCCTTGAGAACACATTCATTGATTTACAGTAAACCCAGCATTCTCATATGTTTCATTAACTTTTGCAAGAAGGTGATTGATTTTAGCCATATGAGATCTGGTTCAGCTCGGGGCAGTGTAAAAATTGAATCTCGGTCTCAGGTTGATAGACTACTTGTTTGTGATATTTACACTAGGTGTGGATCATGGCATGTGCTCAGAGTGTGTATATGTGTGCACAAACAGGTTTATACATGTCAGAGTCGATAGACATCAAGTCTGCACATGATGGGCCCTGTAGGAGCACTTTTCCCCCCTTACAGTGGGATCGAGATGCAAAAACAACGCCTTGGATTGGACAAGGGTTGGTGGTTGAAATCTTCCCCTACGAATTGGGACAGCACTTCAAGAAGCCGTTACATCATAATCAGTAGTCGTCGATGTGGGATGTCGACGATGTCATTGTAATAACATTGTTGAGATCTTAAATAAACCGATGCTATTGCTTGCAGTTACTAAGGTGACAAACTTATAGTATCCAGCTAACATCTCTGCTAATACAGGTAAATCAGTGACATTTGAAATTGAAAAGCTTGGATGCTCGGCATTATTTCACGTATAGATCAAAAGCACACAGCTTCAGGCTTCTAGCGGTGGTCTGTAGACAACCCTGCCAGGGTGCTTTTTATTAGAGGAGCAGTTTAGTTCTGTAACCTCGCTGCTATACGCTGGTTCAATCAAGTGCATCGTGTGTCTTCAAAGTGGGGGGGATGCGACGTGAAATCATGTGAAAATACGGGATTATCATGCAAAAGAAAAAGATCGCAAGCATGCTTTTAAGTTGTTGTGAAAAAAATGACCATAATACATTGAAACAATATTAAACTAAGATATTACAATCATTATGGTAATTTTTTTATCCTTATTAATGGAGAAAATACTACATTTTTGAGTCTCTCTCCCAGCTTGCCGGTGATTCGCAAGGCATTCTGGGAAATTCTCGTAGCCCTCGGTTTGTGTGTGTCTGAAAAATCTCTGTTTCGAGGGCTGTACAGCTCTAACACTTGGCCCTCCTGCTCTGTCCCAACAAGTACTGGGACAGCCTACCCATACACACCAATGCCCCAACGCAGGGTAAGGGCTAAGGGGTGGAAAGAGTTTGGGCCTTAGTCTTTTTTCTGCCACCACGTTATAAACAAAGTTGTCAAGTGTTGTAAATCAGCAAATCACAGGATGATGGACAAATCATCTGTTTTAGAGACTAATCTCAATGAACCTTAATTCTGCATTTTTTCAAACAAAAGGCCAAAAGCCCAGTGCCCGGCACCGTGGCCGACCCCACCTCACTGGAAGCTCGCAACCCCTCAGTGTTAGATAAGGTTGTAATAAGATATAGTCAAAGCCTGGCAACTAATCTGATATTTCACCTCAGCAAGAGATAGGAAAGATATAAAAACGTATTAGGAGAGGGCACTAAGAGGATTAGAGTACGGAAACGGATGTGTGCCGGCGTTTTAATCCACTCATGCTTAACCCTTTCAAGCTGCCCAATCTGCCACACACAAACAATGATTATTTAGTCTTGCTGTCGACAGAGCTGTTGCTGTTGTCACACTCACACACACACACAGACACACACACACACAGACACACACACACACACACACAGAGGTCTGCATAACTCCAGAGGACAAGTACATTGGTTTAAATCGATTTTCTACAGACTTACTCAAACTTTAACCATAACTACTACCTGCCCTTATCCCGTATATCCTTAACCTAAACATAACTCCAAACTTAAAACACGTCTTCATCTTTAATTTTAAAAATGAAGTCATGAGGACTTGCTTTTTGTCCCCATAAGGAAGACAAGTCCCCAGTGTGAGCGTGATATGGGAAATACCTCCCGGTCTCACACATTTAATTTGGTTTTGTGTGGAGAAAAAGGTGAGCAGCGGACTGGCAGAGCTCAGGTTTGATTAAGATTCTCTGTCCTGTGACAACACAGCGCGGATCTGTGTCTCCAGTGAATGACTCCGGATAGAAGATTGACATTTGGCGGCTGGTTTAGCAGCAGCGTGGGTGTGTGCTTGTGGGCAATGTGTGTAGGATTCGTTTACATATGCATTTGTTCAGGTTCAATCTGTGTATATACGGGCAGCCACCCACATAGTTGTGTGCGATTTATGTTTCACATATGTGTGTTTGCACTCCGACGTGTCCCTGTCAGTGTGTACACCAAGCGCTTACTGGCTTAGTCCAAACTAATCTCACATAGCCACACTTTGTGGATGTGAGATTAAGTACAACCAGAGTGTGGAGGGCAATTAATCTTTCTTCCACATCCAGGCGGGAGCTTTAATTTCGGGGTGGGCTGATCACAGGCTGAGTGAGCTGTGTGAAAGGTGAAAACACGAGCTCTTGACCTTTTGACATGTGTTCACACTGATATTAGTTCCAGTGGGGCCATAGTCTGGAGGAGCCTTCCAGGAGGGATCGCTGCAGTCAAAATGAAGTCATCACTCTGGGAGAGACAGCTGTTACATGGGGATATGAGCAGCCAAGCCCGAGAGAGCAGTCATGTTCTGTCATCCAGGTCTGCCCTGATGGGTGTCGCCCGGCAGCCCACCACTCGCCGCCGTCTATCTGGACCCATGTGACTGCGTGGCGAGCGCCGAGGAGGCTCGTGTGTGTAACCTTACAGAAGGGCACGGCCATTAATAAATCATAGTCTGTGGTGGGTGGCGAGGACAGGGAGAAATAACAGGTGTCAATCTTCATTACACGGAATCTGCCGCCTCTCCAAATTCCAAATTATTTCCCAATTAAGAAGAAAAATGAAGGCAAGGATGCTCCTCGAATTTGACATCCTAATTAATTACTTCCTTCACATGAAGAATTGACTCATACTTCATGTCACCTTGGAGCCCTCTTGTGTGTTTTGCATTGATAAATTAGCAACGAGAGCTCAGTGTAAAATAAAAGTTTCCAAAGAAGAGAGAGCTTTAAAACATTTTTGACAACTTACCACTGACATAATTATAGTTTACTTATTAATAATGTGGATATAAAATTGTGTTCGTCAAGCCATTTAAAAAATACATTAATATGTTTTGGATGACACTAGTTGTGAATATGTCTCAGATTAGATTGCGAGGTATAAAACTCCCACAGCCGTGATGGCAGAACTCACCGAAGACATAATTGGATAAACTGTGAAATGGGCTCAAGTTTTATTATCAAATCAGTTGTGGTGAATTAAAGCAGCGTCTTTCATCCTGTCCTCTCATTTGTTATTTAGTTCCTCGCGCCATCCCTCCGGCAATTCTATCCCAGATTGCAACGGGCAATTTCATTCTTACAATCAATTACAGGTTGATTGTGAATGGTTTTCTGTGAGGAGGGAGAGGGGGAAAAGATAGGAAATATGATTTTTCTTCCATGGATAACTGTACCAATGTGAAAATAGAACATTTTATGGCCGTCTCTTTCTGTCCTTGTCTTCTCCTCACATATACACACACACATACACAAGTCAAATATAAAGTTCTATACAGGCAGCACAACAGATTTTTGCATAAATTTAACTTCTCAGTGTAACTGGTGTCCTTGTGAACGTGGTGATAGTTTTGCAGTGCTGCAGATGGCTTGTTAAAAAAAAAAAAAGTAGGAGAAGGGAGAAAAAATATCACGTCTGAAACATGACAAGTGAAGGGGAGCACTGAGCGTCGTTACAGGACTTGGCTCCTTCCACGTACAGTAGCACAACCGTGGAAGCGTCTCGTGAGCTGAATGTATGTCACTCCAGCTCAGAGCCAACGCCCTCCTTTGGTGCAATTTTTACACTTGGCAGAGTGATTAACGCATGTGATGCATTAAATCTGGGTTGCCCAGAAAGTACTAGACAGACCGGGATTCAAAATTCTTTCCCTCTTTCTTTTGCCTCCTGGCTCCTCAGGCTCGAACCGTATCCGTTGGATTTTCTATTCGTTTTTTTGATGATCACCACCAAACACATATTTTCCCCCTGAAAACTTCTCCATGTGTCCGCTCGTCTCTGCTCTCGCTGAGTGAATGAGAGTTCGATATTTCAGTTTTCACTGCTATCTATAAAATATGAAAGCTAAATGGTTCACATAACCTTGAAAAATTACCCGCAGAACCTTGTGTTCAGTTAACACTGTGTGAGCCGCAGCACTTCTCAGTCTTCCTGTGTCCCTGACTCAACTGCTTAGCAAATTGTCAGACAACCTACAAAGAGAATTATGGGCCCTGAGGGGTCTCGGGGAAATTGCATCACTGGCAGTTTTATCTGGGGGAGCTTCAGGGTCTAGACAATGCTTCGCTTAAGTATGATGACAGACTAGAGGGGATGTACCCAGGCCCCTTTCTATAAACTTCACAAAACCCTCACAGCTGAAAACTCCAACTGCTGGCACCCCCCTGCTGAAGTTGACACCATAGGGCAAAAGTCAACAACTATAAATTTAGCTTATCAGCCAACTTGAAGACAGGAAGCATATTATATTTCTGGATGTGTTCCATTAGTAAACTTAAATTTAGCCAATCTGTAGTTTCAAAGCACTATACAAATAGTCTTTTCCATCCATTTGAATGGCGACAACTCGATAGCCCTGATGAATGCACCACATGGAACTCATCCATCACAAGCATGGGGCTCCTGCTCGAAAACAAATCAAACTAAAAACTCGGAGAGTTGACTTCCGCGGTGACAGACTACCGCCAGCAGGTCGGCGTGCATTTGCCTTTGGTATGTTTACATGTGCTCTGCTGCGGGGGATCATAACAGAGTAAGATAGACCTCTAAATGCATGCACAACACATTCAGGGGAGCGCACTCACTTTGAAGTGGTTATTAATACACAGACAGACAATTCCTGCAGGGATCAAGACGAGACACCAGAAAGACACAGACGCACAGTGCTGCTGCAGCCGAGGAAGCTCATTTTTCTTCCCTCGCTAGGTTAACATGTTGGTTTGATGTGTGCACTGCCTCTGTGTAATTTGAGTTAAACACTGCACACGATAGCGGGAGAGAGCACAGATATGAATATGAGTTTTCCACCGAGGTGTTTGTATATTGCCGTGTTTATGAGGCTGTTTCTTACATGTCATATTGCCTGTCACATTTGTGATGAAGCTCTGCCCCCAGTTCCTCCTAAATAAATTTCCCTCCTATTTGTGAAACGTGTATCCGCCGTGTGCTCGGTGCAGTCTATGCAGAAGTTTCTCATTAAACACAGTAATGAACAGGAGTATCAGCAGCAGGCAAGGTGTTTTATCAATACCAGGGGCGGAGAAGTGAAGCAAGCTACACAGCCTCCCTTCTGACACTCAGCAGCGAGCTAAGTGAACATTGGACTTTTCCCCTTATTTCAATACTCCAAGTGAGGGAGATAAACAGTGGAATGAGGCTGCCTGTGTATGTGGTACTAGTGGAGCCGCTCGCTGCCTGACTGGACCATGGTGATGAATTATGAATGAGCAGGACAGAAGCAGTTACCATTTGGAGACAGTTTCCTGATGAATGATTACTGGCTCCATTGGGTCTGTATTTGCATAGGAGATGAAAATGTCGAGAGGAAGACACATGGCTGGTACAGTAGTGGAAGCTGTAATACTTTTGACTGCTGAGCAGGCAACTCTTATAATGTTATAATCAACTAGCATGGCTAGCCATAAGAGACCACACATAAAATAGAATAAGTGAAGATGGGTGAGGGGGTGCATGGGGTGACATTTCAAATGAGATGTATTTATCTGTTATGCTACTAAATCGGTTGTCTGCTCCAGCAGGAATGTCGATTTATGTTTATACTATTCTGTACAGCTGTTCTTATAATAACCACATTCATTACCAGGCGACGGTTATTAACGGAGTGAGAAAATCATGCTCTGCAACTGAGGTGAGTGAGATTTCTCAGGAAACACACATCCTGTAGGCCCCGGCAGAATAATGAGGTCAAAGATAACGATCGCTTTTCGCAGAAAATGAAACAGAACCAGTTGATTCATTCCTTTGCAGACAGATAAAACCTGACTGCCACTTATTTCACTGTAGCCATGCCACTGTGTAGCAATATCTGTGAGTGCAGAAGTGAGGCAGATAAGGATTTCATGGCCATCGCATCTCCTCGCAAGGTGGTTGTGGTGCTGTGGGGAGGGGGGCAGGGCCTCTGTCTGGCGCTGCAGGGGGAGATGAAGTGTCCCTGTCAATGTCAGAACTCCTCAGAGCAGCCACCTATGCCACCACTTCTCGCTTCGCCACTCAGAATCTGGCTTGGTTTGATCAGCTTTTCGAGTTGGCTTAATCTTGTCAGGCCTGACAATGAAGGCTGATCTCCTCTGTTCTTCTTAGCAGCAGAATCAGCCTACAGCTCGCCCTATTCAAACAGCGCCCAAGATTCCCTCAGAATTCATAATCATTTCTACTAGGGATTTTTGGACGTATAAAACATTCTCAAGTAAAAGCACTGATCTGCATTCATCCCTACCATAAGCTGTCCTGGCTGAATACAAAACGGCCCTGCTAAATTCTGAAAGCCACCTTTTAAAAGTGCCTAAGATATGTGAGGTGGTAGAATGAGAGAGCGAAGTCATCTTCTTTTCTCTGTCGTTGTAAAGAGATGAGGAGACGAGTGTGTTTTAGTGCTCTCAGGGTCAGATGGAGCTCAGAGAGAGAGAGAGGAGATGAAAAGCACGCGGAAGTGCGAAAGAGAGAGGAGAGAGAAGGTGGGAGCTATCATTGCCACAAGGCTACTTGAGGGCACTTAATGGCACCATTTGTAATAGAGGCTCCCTTTCACTACGCACCACGTTTCAAAAGTAAGGAGAGGCTCTCTGTGGGCATAGAGTGGATGTGTGAATGTTCTGTCGCCCCAGATATTTGCATTCCTGGGTAGAATAGGAAGTCAAATGCGTTCCACATTGTTGATTTTGTTTTGTTTAACAATGAAGTGAGAACAACCTTTCTCAGACACAATCTGAACCACTCTGCTTTCCATGAATTTAGCTGCACACAAGATTTACAAGGACACTTGAGCCATTGAGTTCATGTGAGACTGTGGGTGAGGGAGCTAACATTAGGCATTACTGCTGTGTCGCTCCTGTAAAGGTGATTCTACATTTTATTATATTATAGCTACTGAGTCATTCATTGATGAAACTCCTGCACAATTCTTCACTCATTGCATATTAACTATCGACTCTGTATCACGATGGACAACATGGCTGCTTCCAAAAAGTGAAGCCACAGCATCTTAATCACCACCTGGTGGCTGGTTACAGTACAGGACATAAACCCTGCCTCCCCCATGTTAGTGGATGGGACGTTGACTACATTGAACGGTTTCTATCATTTATTTTTAGTTCTTATCATACTGATGTTTGATGACTATTATTTCCTGAAAATAGATAATAAAAAAATGAATAAAGTAATTAAGAAAATATATAGCAAAAAAATGTATTATGAAAATAATCATTAATCAAATTGGAATTCTATTAAAGATTAATGTATATTACTGTATTATATTATATTTTTCGATGTAAAATGTGTTGCATGTATTCAAATGAACTCACCGTCTCCTAAAACCCTGGCCCCGAAAATCTACAGCACTGTTTTAAGAGAAGACTTTTTCAAACTTTCAGCATGTAACTTAATTTGACAGTACATGGATTCACACTTAAACAGATTCACAAGTGGAGATTTGGCAACAACCAGCAGTAACTCTGCCAAAGCAACTCAAGTATCTGCTGCGCTATTCTCTATAGCATATTAAGTGAAAAATGGAGCACCTATAGCACAAACAGGGCTTGGGCCAAGAAAATATCTGAAGACGGAGTACAGTGGTGCTGAGACAGGTCCTGTTTTATCTCCAGTCTTCCTTTAAACACAGTGAAGGATTGGTATGATCATCTTGCACTCAGGAGCATGACACTTTTATTGACATCTCTTAGATACTGCAGCTGCAGGTTATTCACTAACATTACCAAGGAAACACAAGCACAAAGTCACATCAGTTCCCTTTTAGCAAAAGTAACTCAGTGCACATTTCTACTGCACACTCAGTGAGGTAACAGCCATTATATTGTAATTATAAGCACGGGGTCCTTCCTTGAATAAAGCATGGAAATGGGTCAGGATCAAAAGAGTAATTTAACAAGCTCAAGCTCTCAAACTGGTCTGTTGGTTCTGTTTCACTTACGTCTGTTTTTAAAGTGAAAGAACAATGAAAGAAATAAAATCCTAGAGGGATGGTTAAATCACTATTTTAGTTAAAATTTGTTTATCTAATCCAGGTAAATAATCTGTGTCCCAATTCAGGGGCCTCCTATTTACGTCATCAGCTTGTCCTGCGTCTCTGTTACCACTGCGTCATAAGCGTATTTGAGCGGCTGCACTTATGCAGCTTAGCCTCCCACTGAGATAGCTTGTTAGCTTCTTTATTGAGGTGCAATGAATTCTGGGAAAGGATGGCAAGAGAAGGTGTTGGATCAATCATATCTCAGGAAGGGAATGACTCATTTGTCGGCCACATCTGAAGGAGCATTTGAAACCCGCCTAGTCTTGGAAGGATGCTGCCTCTGAATCGGGACACAGTATATAATGTATGAGATATAGTACTGGATGTCATTTTAATTTACAATAACTGTTTGCGATGGCTGGAAAGAGGAGGAGAGGCTACAGTTCCAAAACAAACAAAGTAAAGCCCTTAAAAAAAACTTTAATGAGACTGAAAAATTCAAATAAAAAACTCAGTGGGCTCCACTTTAATTTGTGCCCCGCTGTGCGATTCTGATGATACATTTCATGATTATTTTTTGTCTTTTGGCCAATTCAAGACTTCAACTATAAACACTGATCTTTAAAAACAAGCCCATCAACTTTCATTAGCAAATATATATCTCTTCCTCAGAGGGTGATTTAACTACTTGAACAGTTGGCACCACTAAGCAGCAGCAACTTGAACTTGCACCCCCACTATCTTTAAACTAACAGATATATGGATTAATGCATCAATAAACTGTAGTAAACATAACATTCCTTAGAACTGTGGATGTAACATAGACTGTACTTTCACTGAGCTATCTTGTGTTTATAGATTATCAGACAGTGTGTAGACAGTGTTTACTGTATCTCAGTCTGCTGCAAACAGATAAACAGTTCTGCCAACACAGCAATGGACAAGAACACCTGTAACCATAGTGAACATAAGATATATACGTACAGTAGAGTTGTGACCTCAGAAAGCTTAAAGGGCAAGAGTTTGAATAATGAAAACTGGACTAAAATACATTTCATGTTTTTGATTTGAGAAAAAGTGGATTGAGATTAAATAACTGCATGGCGGATATGACTGATATGTGACAAAAACTAATATACATTTTTTCCAAGGAATAAACATATTGATGCCGAAGACTAAATCAAACTCGTGGCAAAATGAGCATAACACCAGTTTATTCAATGCATCTCTCATGTCATATATAAGTGGAAATCTGCATGATTAATCCAGGTGTCTGGTGATGTGTCACTGATACAGCAGTATGACCTCTGATATCAGATATTGGCCTGAACAAAAATAGTGCAATCAGTCTCACAGCATCAACCGTGACAGGATGTGAGCAGTAAATCATAACACGGTGAGCGTCTGATTCATTGTGAACTGGGCCCTGGAAGCTGAAGAGGGGCCTCAACCGTGATAAAGATGATTTCCTCTCAAAGAGATGGTGTTTTGTCGGACTTACCGAGCGATTACTCAGGGTTCTGTGCCGTCACCTCTCTTGTTCAATCTCAGCTCCTCTAATTTGAGATCCAGATCTGCGCTGTGCCCCCTCTCATTCCTCTCATCTGTAAGGACAACAAGAAGGAGGCAGGAGGATGGTGGAGTAGTGTATACGTAGTTTGGTGGTGGAAGGCAACGATCTCCTGCTCACTGGGAAAGTTTATTGAATGAGTAGTTAAAGTTTTTCAAGAACCCTGGGGTGAAGAACACTAACAGCCTGGCCGGGGCTGATGAGGTACAAGTGTCAGGTTATATGTTGTCGTTTAACTCCGGTTGTACAATATAGACATAATGAATGTCTGTTATGGTCTTTGCACTGAGATATTGCTGGACCAGCCCTGCATCCCTAATAATTACATCAGTATTGGTTGACCTGCACCTCATGATTTACGAGTTAAACCAATGCAGAAAGTAGTGTGCTTTTTTTTCACAGCGAGGTGGAAAGTAGGAGAGTGGAGGTCAGGGTGGTGCAGAGGAAATGATTTTATATCCCATCGCAGACCAGCCAAAAAATGTTTGCCTGATTAGTTTAAATAAAAACTTTTCCTAAACTCAATTCAAGAGTTTTAGTTTCCCTTAAATACACGTGATGAACTTTGCACAGATACCATAAATATAAAAAAATGTATAAAGATGGTAACTGTCAAAGAAAAACAAAATGTTGATGTTCCTGTCGGGTTTTCCGGACACACGTCTGTGGATTTCTATATTTCAGGGTAAACCTGCTAAAAAGGTGATTGACTTCTTTCCCATTGCCAGCAGAAGAGTTGGACTTTCTTTTCCCCTAGTGTGTCATGTTCGACATCACAAACACAACGACAACTGAGGCGCTCTCTCACCTCGCTGTCTTGCCAGTTAAGCGCGTTCACCCAGGTGTCACATTTCCATCACTGCCGATTGGAGCCAGATCTGATTAAAACCTGTGTCGACCGCAGTCATTTGACCGAGCAGTGAGTGCCGATCATATCCATTCCCACTGCAGGCATAAGCCAGATGTTAGTGGGTGTGGAATAAGGGCTGAATATTAAAATGACGGGAAGGTGCAGTGGTGAGAACTATCGTCTCAAACTGGGATCCTTCTCGCTGTGAGACGATAGTTCTCACCACTGCACCTTCCCGTCATTTTAATATTCAGCCCTTATTCCACACCCACTAACATCTGCATGTTTTCCTACTACAGTCCAAAAACATGCAGATTAGATTAATCTGAGACTCTTAATCACTGTAGGTGTGAATGTAAGGGTAAGTGGTGGTTTGTCTCCGTATGTCATCCCCTGATATGCTGGTACCTGTCCAGGTTGTACCCACCCTCTCCCCCCAATGTCAGCTGGGATTGGCTCCAGCTCCCCCCACAACCCTCACGAGGAGAAGCGGTATAGAAAATGGATGGATGGATTCAAATGAATCACACAATACATTATATATTGCAATGTGAAAAAGAAAAAAGGTATATGAATATGTTTATACAATAATCAAAACAAAAAAGAATATATTAACTACAATTCGATTATATGGGAAGAGGGAACACAGACTACAGATGCATCTTCATTATCTGAATGTATTAAATATATTGTGCAATGATTGAACTAATTAATAGTCATATGACACATAACAGATGTAGTTATGTACTGAAAAACACATTAAAACAATACAAAGAAGTAATGACTGTCAACTCAAACAATGGAAACTAAGGCAGATGGTAAGCAGTGAAGATTAATGGTGGAAAGGAAATATTAATTAACGTGAGTTTATTTTCTTCTAAACTCCTCCACGTTCTTAAAGGAGCAAACACAAACTCTGTCAGCCGAACAACACCGTAAATGACTTTGCTTCATCATGTCCGCTGGTGAAACTAAATGTTAATATTAGTTGGCCTGGGTTCAGTATTAAAAATGATGCGGTTCCCAGTTGCCAGTCAACAGATTTTGTCTGCGCTCTCTGCTGCTTAAATACTCTGATTTGCATTGTAAAACTGTTTCACACAGGCGGCAGAGAGGAACAGGCCTGTGCCACAGGTGATTACCGGAGCGAAGGGGTGTGTCAAGTCTTCTCCTTCAACGTTGGCCCTTGTTCTGAAGCAGGCAGTCGATGCAGCGCAAGGGAGTCGGCTCCACAGGTTGAGCACTGGGGTTAGATGTCGGAAGCGCTGGGCTCTTCTGGCTTAGAGGCATCGGTCTGCGCAAGCATGCAAAATTGGCTGCGAGTTCAAAGAGAATCAGTGAGAGCAGGGAGTTGAATTGAAACCTGTTATTTTGCGTTCTCGCTCTATCTCTCTCTCTCTCACTCCGTCTGTTTGATTCTGACTCTCAAGCTTTTCTCTCTCTCAAGCCTTTTCTAATGATGACTCTATCTGCCTCCCACTGGAAGGCACAGGAGCAGCGGCCTCAGGGTCTGCAGCATTAGGTATCAGAACCACAGCTCATGCTTTCTTCTAGCTCTGCTTTTCATATCATCCCCCATTTAGCTATTTAGCCTTGAATATGCACACGTGGAATAATTCAGGAACATACAGAATCCGAAACTTGGCCGTCTTATACTCACCCTTGATTATCATCAAAAAAGCTTTTTTTCCTTCCTTCAAAGCTGTCAAATGGATATGGATATGAATGTCAGACATTTGAGGAATGGCTGATGGACTAAATCTGAGCATAGAGATGAGCAGAATAATATTGAATCCAGGTTCATACCTGAGATGGAAGTTTTTATGAAGGGAATAAACTGGCACATGACAAACATTTTGATCAAATGCACGCAAACATGGAAGATGACATTTATCAAAGGGCATATACCAACACTATGTCCTTATCCACCCTTTTCTTGGCGGAAGACAAGTTGGGTCAGATACGAAAATGTATTTGTATCCTCGCTCCATTCTTAGCCAAGGACTGATTTTGTCTATCACTAATTTTGTTTGCAAAATGCATGTGGGTCAGAATTCAACTGAAATCCAATTAAAATCATAGTATGAAAACCTGAATAATTGCGAGGGCTCGTCTTTAACGAGTGAAGGCTGTAGAAAACGTCTCGTTCCTTTCACCCTTCCTCTACATTTGATTTAACAATGGCAATGTGACACAAAAAGATTAAAATTGATGAAGTGCTTTCACTTACAGACAAGCAGAACACTCAGCTCAAACGACAGAGATGCTTGAGCCTTCCTTTAAGTCTTTGTGAAATGACCTTGTCAGACTGACAGGCAATATCAGCAGCAGGTTCCGGGTTGAGTTATCTTAGTGGGTAAAGAAATACCTTTATCCTCTTTTCCTCTGTGACCACAGCTATTTTCGGGGGTTCAGGAACCAACAGTTACTTCAAAGGTTGCACTCATTTAACTCCCTCTCTGTGTTTCCCAGGATAGTGTTTTTTGTTGAGCTACAGTAGAAGGATAGAAACTAAGTCGAACTTACGGTAAACACTCTGTTTGATCTGTTTAACTTGACAGCTAAAGTCTGTAGCCTGAATCTGGGGTAATTTTTTTCACAATGCAAAGACTGCAGGTTGTGTCACTCATCTCTTCCAATGCAACGTCTCCTTCATACTACATCGGTGTACAAATTAAATGCAAAAGCAAATGCATTTTGAAGGAAACTCGATTGTGGCCGTATTACACTTTCTACTAACACAATTAGTAAATGGTGGTTTGCATATTTGGCAAGTTGCAAATATGAGGATACTGAACAAACCAGCATGATGCTCACTGACATTTTTCCCCAAAACAAGAGCCGATTACAGTTAACGCATTATTACAGTTTTTCAAGGATATATTTAGGCAGACATTGTGCTAAGCCATACTTAGCTTGGGACAAACCTAATGACACATATACACATATGAAATTGGACAATACAAACCTTTACAGTCAGGAATGATTATAAGCCTCGTGACTAAGTAAATACATGAAACAACTGCGGCTCCTGCCAGTATTCAACCGCCCAAATCCAATGAAAAGACAAATTGTTGCATGTCCCGACACCAAAACATTCACAGAAAGTAAGCAACACTTGTGTATCTGATGTCAGATGGTGATGATGATGATGAATCTAGTCACAACTGGTTTTAGCGAAAATAAGAATAAGAATAAGAATAAGAATAAGAATAAACGATTCCTCCCTTTGGTATAACCATGCATGACTTGCAAGGACAACAAATCATTGCTTGTGGTAAACTTGGTGGTCATCTAAAAAATGACTGGTAGGTCTGTGTTTGGTTTACTTGTTATTTCATTGGAAGTGTTTTGCTCCTCCGCTCAAACACTTGATAAAAATAACTTTACTTTTTCCGGTTCTTGCAACATCTAACCAACAAGGCACAGGCTGAAAATTCTCTTTGAGAATGAGCTTTCAGCTTCTTAGCTATTAGCTCACATTGACTCTGTCAGAATGCCGTCTTGTAAAGGCTGCGGGTCGGGCACACAGACTAAGTTGAAAGAGTATTAACTTTATTTTGCCCAGATCAAATCAAAGAACTCAGACTCATATAAAAGAGAAATCAGATTCCTATAATTGACATAGTTCGCTAGTGGTGGAAAACATTTCTACTGAACAATAAATTTGAAACACTCTTTTCTCTGTTACTTGGAAATATGAATCAGGTTTTCAGAGATGAGTGTTGTCATGACTCCCAAACATATTTTTTATTTCTATCCATCCTAAATGGTTAGCCTGTGCTGTTATCCACTGCACACCAACATATGGAGTCAACTCCAGAGACACTGCAGACTTCTCCAGTTCCCTCGGTCTAATAATTAGCAGGAAAGAACATGGTAGAAAATACAGTATTTTACCTCTTAATAATACATTGCTACCATTAGGGTCATTTGCAGCATATGCAGCAGCAGTTAATCCTCAGAGGCAAAGATAATTATCCAAAGGATTTGAACATGATGAAGTGAATGGAAGTTATTGCTTTCCTATGTATAATAAATATATATTCAATCATATTGACCTTAATACAAGCCATCATACAGTGCTGTGATTCAAACTTTGAGGCCTTACGCATCAGCAACCGTGAAGAAAATAACACATTCTGAAATTGATGTATCTCTCTATACAGTGAATATTTCTTAAACAGTGCAATCCCTTTTGGCAACATATAACACAGCACATGGGTGTACTGTGCAGTACTGTATATGCTGCTGTTTGATGGAGAAGTCCAGCCACTAACATATCTCACTTGTACCAGCGCCTGGGGAATCTGGCGGTATTTCAGGCTGCACTACAAGGGCTTCCAGCAGTGCACCGAGCAGAGCCTGTGTGGTTTATGAACAACATGTCTCTGTATTTGATTTCATACCGCACCGCACCGGCCTCTCCCTCCACATCACCTCACTGCCCTCTCTCACATTCACAAAAGAAGCCACTCCACCCAAGCTTCTCCAAGTCAACAGAGGTTACGTGCTGCATTCATTATTATTGCATCTGAGGCAGATGGAGCAATTATGTTGTGAGGGCAACTCATTGTGTTAACAGAGTACAGTGTTACTACAGTGTGTGTACTGTAGAGAGTGGGTGGGTGTCATGGTTGGTTTTGAGGCTGTGATGGCTGCCATCCACGTCTTTCCTCTGAGGCAGTTGGAGAAAATGAGGCCTGGTGCTGTGGAGAGTGGATGTGTTGCTTTGAAGCAAAGCAGGGTAGCTGTCAGAGCCAGTCATGGATGGGATGTTACTGTCCACAGCCCATTAGAGAGCTGTTTATCAATGCAGCTGACAATCAGGCTGTGGACTTCATATCTGCTACCTACAGTGCAAGTTCTGTTCATTATATGTGGCGTCGGCTCCACTCTTCCACTCGTAATGCAAATTCTTGTGATCTGCACGTAAAGTGTGAATGTCACAAGACTGCTTTTGTCTTTTCTATGCACATGATAACAGGTGTGTGTGTGTGTGTCAGAGAAAAAGAGAAGGACAGAGGGGCACAAAAAATACAGAAATAAATAAGTCATCCTATCATAATTACAACATCAAAGTTAGACACCTCTTTTTTTCAAACTGACATTTGGCCTTCATAATGAATCAAACAGGACACTTTGATGATATACCGTCTTCAGTCTCGTTAGAACTGATACGCACACAAGACAAAACAATCGTCTGATCCTTCATTGTCGATGTTCAAAGACAATAACGTTTAATCAACATTTCTACTATTTATGTTGTTGATTAAAGCTAAAATACAGCCTTAGAAAGAATGACAAGTTCTGGCAACACCTCCATCATTGTATTCTTGTATGATAAAATACTGTGCATGTTGCTTTGGCTAAAATTCATTCCAGATATGTTTGATAAAAACATTGATAAGTAGGCTATATTATAAAGATTCTACGCGTTTGTATCCAACAACAGATCAAAAATGTAATAAATTGAGGTGTTTAACTTGTGTAGTCTGCAATTTACAATCAACCAGTCAACATGGTTTACTGAGGCCAGTGTTCAAGTCATCAGCAACAAAATGAATAGGACTTTCAAACAGTTGTACTAACGCTCATTCATTTAAAGAATATGGCAGTTGAGCAAAATTTCCCCTGCTGATCTGCTGGCTCGAATCAAGGCCGTTATCCGTTTTTACTTTATTATTACGTAATGAAAGCTAACAGCTAAGTAACATAAATCAACAATATTAGGTACCGCAACTTTAAATTACACACAATAACTTCAGCTACAACATTACTTTAAGGATTCCCTGATCCTTTCGAAACATTTTAGCATGGCTGATTATTTAGATTTCAAGGTTGCATTGTCTGTAAATATTAGCAAATATATAATGTAAGTAGCTAATTCAAATCCAGTCATTAGCTAGAAATGAGAAGCTTTCTGCCTCCTACATCTCGATGAAGTAAAGGATTCACTGTTTCAAGGGTTATTAAGAAATTCCGGCTGCCAACATTATCATAAAGTCAATTATCTTCTGTTGGCTATATTTACATACGCCGATTTCTTTGCTAATATATTCATTAAGAAATTGAATACTTTCTACGAACGCTCAGCAAGGATCCCTATGACCCAGGGGACATATTCATCACGGAGAGCAGCTATGACTACATGAGCTTTTCTTATGTTATGAAATTGACAGGAACAGTGCGGTATAGGGAGAAAAGTCAAAAGAGGTTTGACCAGCGAAAGAACAAAAGGTGAGCACATCAGCCCTTCGACTGGCCATCGTTAGATTCCATCGCTGCTCGTTGCAACTCAACTTTCCTCTGCTGACGAGTCACTGACGCTGAGCAGAGTGTAAGCACAAATTGAAAAACACATATGAAATGTTGTTTGACCATAATTATTTTCCGATTTGTACTTTTTCCACGTCAATCAACCAACCTGAATCATTGAGCTGGTGTGTGGATCACCACCATTGTACTGTGTTCCACATGTGTCTGGCAAATGAACCTGTAGTCGTGTGGGTGGTCTAATTACATCAGGGAGTTCTTGAATTTCAATTTCTGTTGTTTCTCAGCACTTTGCCGAGTGTAGACATATAAATGCAATCTCAGTAGGAATTTAGACCAGGCTTGCAGTGGTTAATAATTCAGCTCGGAGCTGCAGGCTTGCATTGAGGTGAACTATGCAGCAGTCTTGTTAAACATTCATGTTCTCAGCTGTGCCTCGCCCCTGGAAGGCATTTGACCGCTAGAGCGATAACTCAAAAGGTAAAGGCTTCACATAGACATTAATATCAATTGTATGACTGCGGTGTCAGATCCGCCCCATACTCAACAATATGGCGACCAGTGACTGTATCTGGCATTGGCCCTCATGCAAGAACTACTCATACGAACAATTTTGTTTTTGGTAAATGTGATTTAGGAGAGCTTGCCACATCCATCCATATCGTATTTTGAATTTATTTTTCAGGTACGAACACAATTTACAAGTGGTCCAGACCTCACATACAAGGCCCATTAAATTTGTCTGGTGTTATTCCAGTTGGTCACTCATGGATAGTTATGTCATTATAAATTATATGTTGACATTAGTTTGTCTAACTCTGCAATTTGAACTGTAGAATAATTCAAAAATTATACATCTACTTAAATGTTGTTGTGCAATGGCCAGGGGAGCCAACAGAAATAGTGCAGTAGGCATTCGTCTCTTGCATGGCAGGCGTTTAGATGTCTGACTTGACTTGTCAACGTGCAAACTGTTTTCAGATCATTCACTAAAAATACCTTATTAAATGAAAAAGAGGAATTTAAGAGAAGAATCTGAAAATGTTCTTGTGTGAGACCAGTGTGGCCATATGTTTGCAGGCTTAGTGTATATTGGCATTTATATTTGTGTTTATATTAAAAAAACATTACATGTACATAGAATTGAGCAGCAGGCGGGTCGGCTTGAGTAGAAGCTAACCTGCTAGCCTTTCCATTTACATGAGGCTTGGGAAGTGCTCAGTCTGCGTAATGACATGTTCGTAACCTTAGCATGGTTTCTATTTACCCATCTACCTCCTTTGCCATTGAGTTTGCTGCTGTGGATAGTGGTGGTAGATTTCATGGTAGCATCAGAAGACTTGAGCTAAGCAACTTTCTCCTCCTCTTTCTGCCACTTTGCGATTTTATCTGCTTTCTCAGCCACTCTCTGGGAAAGTCTTGCTTCATCTCTCAGAAGTGCAGTGGCTGTGGCTGCCAATTTGTCCGTCACAATTTGGATGGGGACCTGCCGTTTTCTGGACTTTTATGCCTGGTCATATTCTCTTTGCCGCAGAATCCTTTTTTGTTCGGACTGAACGGCTTTCTTTCATCCTCCGACATATTCAGTTTCTGTGCTTCCCTTTCTCTGTCGACTTTCTTACTGCCGATGTCGTCCAGTAGCTTAAAAGAGGCTCTCTGTGACTCAGCTTTTTGTACAGCCCGATTCCTTCGCTCCTGTGCATACACTTCATTAAACTGCCTGAGTTGATCTCTTTCCTTCTCTATCTGTCTCTGTCTTTCTCTACTTCTTCTCCTTTACTCGTCCCATCTGATATGCAGCCAGTGAGAACTCGAAACCTCCTCTGCCGAACTTTATCCTGCTCTTGTTTCAGAACATCTCTCTCTCTCTTTTAACTGTCAAGTTCTTTCTCAAGTCTGCTGTTGTTGCCAAAAATCAGCCAGTGCTTTGCTCGCCAACTCGAGATATGTCCTTAAGAAGGCACTGTTGAATTTTCTTGCGCCGTAATCCTGCAAAACATTTGACATTTGGCCTTCTTGGACCGGCCTCCCATGACCGAGGGCAGGCCATGTCCACTGTGGCAAAGAGAATTCAAATGTTTCTCCTGCGCCTCCATGTTTGCTGCTTGCACCTTTGAGAATCTGGTCTTTCTGGAATATTCTCTTTGCTGTGGAAGAAAACTTTCTACAAGATGAACACTTTGGCCAAAACTTAATTCATCTCCACGATAATTATCTGAACAATTCGCATTTTATGTTGAACTAGGTTGTATGTACATGTTTTTGTATATTGATGTTGCATCTTTCAATTGTTTATTATTTATTTATTTTGGAGGGGGGGGTTAGATAATATCATGGTGTGACACCATAGGCTAATACACTTTGTGCTCAGCATCATTAGTACCTGATCTCAGCTGGTGGCGCTCTCCTGGCAGGTATTATATAGAAACAACAGCTGCCCTTCACTCATGTGAATGAGAAATAGTTAAGCTTTCATTGTAGTCAACAACAATGAAGAATCAGCAGGGTGGCAATAGAGACGCTGCTTGACTGGAATAAATTCAGACTGTAAAGTCACAAGCGACAGCAACTACACATGATTTCGAAAGGCAGCATTTATCAAATGGTTTTTTTTCAATGGCATCGGAAAAGAAAAAAACCAAAGGAGATATTTCTTTTGGCTTTTCCTTGGAAGACCTTCTGTACACATGTAAAGAACAGGTACATTAATATCAATAATGAATGCAGTTGAGGAGATTAAGGACCATTTTTTTGTCGGCCTTTTAAAGATATACTGCAGCATTGTTGAACTGTGTCTCCTTTACTGCAACCCGGAGCATGCTCATCAATCATGCTCACGGTACAACAACGCAAATTAGTTCTTTTTGGGTGGCAGTGATTTATTAGAACGGCAGCTGGATATGCAACACTAAATTGTTTTTCTGCACTTTCATAATTCATTTAATTCTCCAAACAACAATTTTCTAGCAGGTCAGTGCTGTGCTCAGGGTTTGAATTTTTCAAAGTAGTTGTTGATGTAATTGTTTGGTTTTTTTTGCACTCTCTGACCAAGGAACTGAGCCCGTGGCCACTGGTTACAGCAGATAGTTAATGCAGACAATTTCACACAGTCCTCTTTGTATCAAAAGCAACTACTACTACTGAACCAACAGCGTGCAGACACCGTATCCCACAGCGACACATGTCTGCACCCAATGGGGCAATAACCAATTTGTGTCCTTTGTCACATGTAGATCTGATACATAAATAATGTATGAAGATCAATAGTATTACATCTCAATGCAAGGTGTGTCTCTTTTAAAGAAAACATAAGAAAAGAATATCAACATTTTCTACCACATTGTGAAACTGCAGGGCAACATGGTCTCCTAGAAAATATGGGAAGTACAATTGGTGTCTAAATTCTATTCATTTGTGAAAAACGTGGACTTGCTGGTTTAGGTATCAGACAAGTGTTTTTGGTAGATCAACAAAATCTTCAGTATGATACAGTATTGTATTTCCAGGGCAGATATTATGACTCTTGGTTCACGTGGGAAATAAACAGCGGTCTCTCGCGTGAAAATACTGTGTTCTTTCGACCCATGCACCCCAACCTCGTCCTCACACTGACTTCGTTACTAAGTATAATATGTCACCTGACTTACCTTTGCTCCTGTCATAATTACTACTACGCCTAGAGGTCCCCCGACCATAAAACGTAGATATGGATTGCAGTAACCTGTGTTCGCAGATGACCTGAGGGCTCGTTTTTTAAAGGACAGTCTTTCTCGGTGTGAAGATGCCGGCCGTGAACTGTAATGTCCCCACTGAGTCCAGCTGAGGATTTGTTGCACCCTCTTCTCCCTTGTTTCCTATAATTATCCAATAAAAGGCAATAAAAACGGGCAATAAAGTCTAATTATAATCTTTTAAAAAAGTTTCCACATAATGTGGATTAAAAGCATTACATTTCAGTCACCTTGTATTTGCAATAGGCAAGTTAGGAGTGTATACACAGAATGAGTTCTACCTGAATGGGTTGTGTAAGGTGGAGAAAAGTTGATTTTCTTTCATTTGTGATTTCAAATTTCAAGGAGGTAGACGAGTGCTTATTGCTCAATGTTTATTGGGCTTAGTGTCTTCTCCAGATGACCCTTCAAACTAAGACCCCATCTCCAAGTCCCTACACAAAGCCAGCTGACCCTCCAGCTTGGATTATTCTCTCCATCTTGTTTGCAGCCACTACAGATGGCAATTTGGCTGTGCACATATGGTAGGCATATATCAGAAATATATTCATATGCATGTTGTTTTGAATCAGATATGACTCACATTTAAAGGATAGCTCTGATGGTATTCTGTAGTTTTCTCACTGGTCCATGAAACCCATGGAAAGGCCAAACCCAACATTGAATTGAATGCACTAACTTGTGTCCATGTAGCCAAAGCCTCATAGTCCACTGTGCCATTGACTTCCATTGTTGTCCATAAAGTATAAAAAAATATATCAGGGAGCCACACTGTTGCATGGGATGACATGTTCCTTATTACTATGATTATATGTGGTGTACTTTATATCGAGTTGATCCCAAATATACCTTCCTGCTGCAGTACGTACTTAGAAGTATAAGTATTTTCAACAAAAACCCTATGTATCCCTGTCTGTGTATGTCTGTGTCTATGTTAGCTAATAACTGCAATGTTGATTTCAGATATAATGGAGCCTCAACTTTAGATTTCTTTCAGAAGGAACAAATGGGAAATATGGACCAAAACGACTATTGCCAATAAAAATAATGCAGAGGATACACCAGCCTTACTCTTTAAATAATATGCTGATGTGGCGGCCAAGAAATAAAAAAATCAGATAATGTTAAGACATAAAAACATAACACTGCATATATTCTACACAAGCTGTCGAGCAGTATTGACTTTCAGGACCAGGTCCTGTTGGAGTGCTTTTGGCAGAAGTTTGGTATTATAGACAAGTAATGATCATTATACTGTATAATGGCCCATAGTTGGACACTGGTTTTATTCACCATCCTTTTGAACAAGGTTTATAGAGGGGACAGACAATGACTGAGTCCATAACGGAGGACATAAAACTACTTCAATTTATTGTCGTCATCATCATCAGCACCATAACTTTAATTCCTGATCATAGACCTTTGTTTACCTCTTATAAAGTTGTTAAATTTATAATGAAAGCAACATGAATTAAAACGTCTATGTGGTTGAATGAAGCAGTTGCAGCATGAGCGACTTTAATATATAATTTACATATTCCACATGCACACTCTCAGCTCTAATGCATATTCATCATTTACCAGTTCTGTGTTTTAGAAGAAGCAAGACACGAGTCCTACAGCAGAAACTGTGCATTTCATTTATCCCCTGTTCATAATAGTAAATGTCCTCATTTAATGAACAGCTCTGATCTACACTATAAACATGTAAACAATATATATATATATATAATATATCCCAGATGTTGGCCGATGACAGCAGAATCTTCCTCTTAATATTCAAAAACATGTATGTTCAGCTCTTTGCAGCGTGGGTGGGAGCACCTGGTGGAAACTGCCTGGAAGCCTGCATTTTAACACCAAACCTGTCAAATCTTGAAATGTAAACATATGAGACTTCACACAGTGACAAGGGCGCGAGGGGGAGAGATGTATCACATTGATGACACCCCAGGATTGTCTTTAAGCTTTCCTGGTGTTGCACACATAAATTAACCTGAGCCAAACTTGGATCAGTCAATTATCCCGGGGGCGGTGATTAGTGTTTGAACACAAACGTTTTGGAGGGGGGGATTATCCCTGTCAGCCAAGAGAAGACCACAACCTTCACCCCCACAAGGTTAAAATCCTGACTTAAGCAAAAGGTGGAAATAGAAATTCTGCTCATGTCTTCAGATTGATAAATTAAAAGCAGAGCTCTTATATATTTACTTTCCAGCTGTATAATGAAATCACCCAACATTACGATCATGTTACAAGATGAGGCCTGAAAACGAAAACCTTTCTTTCCATTTATTAAAACCAACACATTACCATCACTGAAAATAATGTATTCCAAGCCCCATTATGCCTGTTGAGACGTTTTGTTAAGTAGTGATTACATTTAAACCATTAGTCAGTTAAAATTAATTAGCAACAATAATCAAGCAAAAGTCCCAACTGTTCTCTTATAGCACAGATTTGTTGTTTGCTGGATGTTTCACATGATGTTATTGTGCTTTTATTGTTATTAATGTTATTTGTCACATCTGTTTTCAAACCCTTGTGTGTTTATCTACAGTGAGTCTGACTGTGCCGCTTATGTCTATTCTGCTTTCTGTCTGGTTTTCTTTCATGGAGCAGATCAGTGTTAAACTGGTGAGGCTGGTCGTTTTTTTTCTTCTTCTTGACAAACTAAGGGAACTATTGAGTTTACACTTCCTCTGCATGGTGTCATTTTTTGCCATTTGGTGAATGTGGGCAGTGTAGATTTAACGCCCTCATTCGTTTCTTCGCATTACTTTAATAGCACAAGCTATAGAGTGGAGGCCATCCACATACAGGATGGTAATGACACTCTCTGTTCCATTCAAGTCATGGATTTCCACCAATTACTAAAAGGGTTCCTGTGGCAGATGGTGCAATAATACAAATGTATTCACTTATGCAGCACACCATCATATCATCCCTCTGGTTTCTTCTTTCAGTTATTTGCTCTCACCCTGTCCCATCCTTTCCTTCCCCACTTCTCCCCTGTCTTACAGTCTTCCACTGTCGTTTATCGTTTTTAATCTACTGTACCTGATCCTCGATCTTCTTTCACATTCCCCCTCACCCTCCAACTGATGCAAGGTGAGGTAACTCGTGAGGGAATTAACATGTGAGATGTATGCTCCTTATCTCAAGCACCACTGTGCCGCATAGCGCCGCTCCCTGCACGAACCCGTCCAGTATCGTTCTCACAGTGGGCAAACAAGAAGTTTATATAATTAACTTTCAAAGACATTGTTGAACCAACCCTACATTATAGAGGAAAAGGGGAGCTAAGCGCCTTTCCCCCTTACTGCAGGGGATTAAAGTAATGACATAGAAAGACAGGAGCAGACAGGTGGCCTGCAAGAAGTCTCCACCTATTTCATACAGTAATGAAATTGAATTATAAACCTCGACTAATCCCTATCACAAAGGTTTGGAAGATATTTCCCCACCTGCAGGTCTGCCTGCCGGAGCCCTCCAATCAGCGCAACTCACAACGTCTGACTAGCTACCGACAACAGTGCAGTGCCTCCTGCTGCAAACACAGTGATTCATCTGTGATTTTTTTGTTTCGACAGTATTCTATGTCTACGTGTCTAAATCCTCTTAGTTTTGACACACGACTTACTGGTTTAAGGAGGAAAAGGTTCAATTAACATTCAAAAGTAGAATTTGCGCATGATATTGCACATTATAAAGCAGTTTGGTTTGCCCTACCTTAACCTCCATTTTATATTTTTGATAGCTTGCCATGGCAGTGCAGCATGATTATAACCCTTAGCAACAAGTGATGGGGCTATGCTCCCTCCATACGATAATGTCCCTTCCACAAAATGATAACCATCACACTCACAAAGCTGCATTTTGTTACAGTGCACAGTGTATACTTTCGCCTCTTTATGAATCTACAGGGGGTTGAGTGTCAAGCAGCATGATTCTCTAAATTTAGTTCAAGGCCGTGCCAGTCAAGGAGGTGAGCTCATAACTGTCAGCGCCTGTGAAAGAGAGATGGAAAGGGACAGGGGAGCACCGACAAGCCTGCAAATACTGGCTGCAGAATCCTGTATGGAGGAGCCCCTCAGCATGTTTATACTCATTCAATGAGACAGCTGTGGGCATCTTGAGCCTGCCTATGCCGATGTTTCTCCTAGGCTCTCTAAGCCAGCCCCATTCATCATCCTCCAACAGCCCTGCTCTAATTGGGCTGCATCCCCACCTGCTGTCACTCACCACCTCCTCCACATGGAGCTGGAAGAGACACAGATGTACCCGGTCCGGCACAGCCCTGTCGCAGCGCACCAGCCTCTGCATTTGAATTGCATATGTGGGCAGCCGAGCCCGAGCACCTACTCTGAGCTGATCCCAGGTACCGCTCTTTCCTTTTCTCCCCGACGGTATCTTCCTGTCCCTCTATCCACAGCGGAGTGGAAGCCTGGTAATGATGTGGCTTATCAGTTTAACTGGAGACTGGGCTACAACACTCCAGGGCTGAAGGCACCATCTCGGGGAACCTCTGTCCCCCCAAAATGGCAGAAACATTAAACATTACTCTTCCTTGGGTGCTGTGTCTGTTAAAGTTTTGCGAGGCCTAGTTTCATAATAGCACTCGTCTTATTTGAGTGGAGCCTGCCACTTCAGATAGGAATTGCAGATACCCTTTAGCTGCCATGCACAGCAAGAAGATGTCTAATGAGCCTTTGAGATTTCCTTGCTAAACCTACCATAAAATGCCTGGCTTGCATGGAGACATGGTTTCAATTTGTCTGAAAGGAATTTCAAGGGTTCAAGTTTCAGCATAATAGACAAGACAGCAACCAAAAGTCTCATTTGCTCGATTTGATTTTATTAATAAATAAAGGATTACCTCTTTTTTTCTACGGAACATTGGGTTAAGGTTTGTAAGGGCTTGGATTTGTCTAGTTGGGCTAACCAAGAGGGAGATTTGCACTTCTTCACTCTGTTTCTTTTCTCCATTCTCCATGTTGTATGGTTTAATTTGTGAATACATTTGTCCATCCCCATTAGTGCCTGACAGAAGCAAGGAGGGGTGAATTTTATGTGAGTGCAGCACATATAGTTCGTTGTAAGTGACAGCGGCTGATTCCAAAAGCTCGGGCATGCTCAATATCATTTTATGATGTATGTCCTGGTCTGCTTAATACTGACTGAGCTGCATTTATAGTCATGAAAAATGTAGACAAGTAAAATAAGACTTTGACAAATTATAGAATGGCTTCTGTGTCCTTATCAGGGTTTACTCAAAACTTGTGACAACATAAAGAAAAAGTTACGAAGCCCTTTTCCCATCTGTCATTTCTCCTCAGTCCTGTCCTAAAAAAAACCATACATATCCAAACATATTATATAAGAATATCATAATCATTTATTTGATTTGAACTCTTTCTATGAGTATGGCTTGTTCTACATATAAAACTAAATGACAGGCTTTGAAAGAACGGAAGTGAAGAGACTCAAATATCCATCCTACAGTTAATTCTAATACTCCCCCATGTGACCACTTGCTGCTGCCAAATTCTGCCCCCCCCCCCAACTTTTGAGACAGGAAAGTTTGAAATGTCAATTTTTATGTTTCAGGCTGCATAAACACGAACACTTGGCTGCTTCCTGGAAACAACATTATGGTTTAAGTGATCTAACCATAATGAGGCGTCAGCTGTACAGACAAAACACAGGATGTTGACTTTGATTGTAAAAACATGGAGCAGTCACTCCAAGTTGCTTTGTATTGATGGAGAGCAGGAGAAGCAGCTGCGTCTCCAGACAGCGACAGCACGACGATGATCATACAGTGAATTCAGAGTCGGTCCTGTTACCTGCAGTTTGTGGTATTTTTCATTTATGACATGTTCCTGTTAGGTTGCATGGAAGTGGAGCATTTTTAGAACACAATAGAGTTGACTTTGTAAATGAGGTCGATTTGCAGCAAATGCAACTTTGGCTCTTTTTAATCACAACAGTAGCTACATGGACAATGTCATTCTTATTAATCAAAATCTTAAATCTTTTAAATCAGGAGAGATTTTTCCATTTTGCTGAGGTCCTGTTTTCATTGTTGCTCATTCAAAACCACCAGATGTATTTATTTTAGCCCTACCAGTATAATTCTATTGCACCTTTTATAACTGTGTGACATCAAAACCATTAATCACAGGGATGTTTTTTTTTATCCTTGTCTCATCCTGTCTGAACCCCAAACCTCCCCTAATTATACAGAACCCTATACATGTGATCAATGTGTATATTTGGAAGAAGGGCTCTAATAACAGTGTATGTATTCACACTGAATACAACTCATCATGGACTTAATTTATGTTTTTGTCTTTAAGTTGGTTGATTATTGTTGGTTGGCTAAACCGACTCATGGATTCACCAGCAGCTGGACTGGTGTTCATATTGTCAGATCATATATGCTTTAAGAGTAACAATACATCAAGTGAGTAGGTGCTAAGACCACAAGTGCAGGTAGTAGAATTAATGTTTGTACAATCATCAAACGGTGGAAGAATATTTCCTTTGCACCAATTTACATAATTTCCATGTAATTACAGTGTTCACTCCAAACCATTTGTGTGCGTCCGACAGGAGCAAAAAAGTGTTTCTTCCTGATGTCCTCCATTTAGATTTGGTGCCCAGAGGTTCGGTCAATGTCATATAGTATAATTTATCACAAGTAATTGTGTGTGTGTTTGTGTTAGTGTTAGATTGTATATAGCCCACTCAAGTCTAAACTAAATTAACTTTGTTATGCGTGTAGGAAATTCATTTGGTCAGTGGTGCAAACAGTAAA
This sequence comes from Hippoglossus stenolepis, assembly GCF_022539355.2. Classification (NCBI taxonomy): domain Eukaryota; kingdom Metazoa; phylum Chordata; class Actinopteri; order Pleuronectiformes; family Pleuronectidae; genus Hippoglossus; species Hippoglossus stenolepis. The sequence goes on along the minus strand of NC_061489.1, from coordinate 19,492,172 downwards.
TACACAAAGACAGCTAATAGTACACAAAACAGCAAAAAACAATACATCATCCAGAGATGACAGAGCTCCTACACGTCTCTACACACACAGACACACACAGCGGAAAGAAACACAACTGCACCAGTTTACCCCCCTACTTACCACACACACACACACACACAGAGATAAAGCAGTAGTGCAAACCAAAACCATAATTATATGAATAAATTAATGTGTGCCAAGGAAACATATGAGACAGTAATACCAAATGCCGACATCAGACAGTGCAGCTCAGGTGCCAGCTGTTTAACACATGAATGGGAACAAAGAATTGCTTAAACCTTGTTGTTTTGGTTCAGCATTGCAGTGTCCTCTGCGTCTCTGACTCAGCTCTAATTCCTAATGTCGAGCATTAGTGGGTCACCAGAGCAGATGGATGAGACCAAAAACACTTGCTGCTTCCTTCACCCTCACATTTCCTGCGTTAAGCGAATGTTTTAAAGACAAAAATGGAACACACAAGTGTTTTTGTTGCAGCAAATCATTACATATCCGTCTTGGTCTACTCTTTAAAAGCGATGATTCAGAGATTTAATAATTACAGGCAGTTCTACTACGATGTCCCTCTGTGTCGGTTGTGACTAATACAAGACAGAAATGGGAAGGAGTCAGTCATCAGTGGGAAATTGGACCCTGTAAAAAACTCTTCTATATGAAGTGCTGTCGACTGTGGGTTAGTGTTGCATGTTGCGGAGATATGCTAATGAGGACATGCTTTGATTGGTCCACCCACGTCAGTGACTCCGGCTGACAAAGGTGCACAAGGCTGCATCCGCCAGCCTCATTAAAGCCCTGTCCAATTATAGAATAGTAATTGATCATCTGCTTTGTGTGTTTCTGCCCTCGCTCCTTGTCTCCAAAGTATTCTCGAGGTCAATTTCAAATGCATCAAACCTGCAACATGGTTAAATCCCCACAGACAGTTTCTGGCCTTCCTTGGCTTTTTGCTAAGCTCATACATGCACCTGCGTACTAAGTGTTGTCCCTGTTTTCCAGCTTCGCCTCCGCCTGCATCGTCATTATGAATGTGTGACACTCTGCCAACCTGAGGGTGAAATATGAAGGGCTCCTATTTGACTGTAATGTAAAGTGGGTAAACCATTGCAATTCTGTCCCTGTAATTGAGACCATGATATAAAAAGGATTTGCTGGAAAAGAAAAATGGGAATAAATGTGCGTATTGTCTTCGACTGAAAATGCTGAAGAAAGTCAAGACAAGTCATTTGAATTAGAAAGTGGTTTGATAAGAGTATGTGTATCATAGTGTGTGCAGTTTGAAACACGGGGGAAACAGAGTGACTCTCAGTCAACCATGCTAGAACCATATTTGAGCCAATATCCCCCCACCTCACCCACCCCTCTGTTGGTTTGTTGTTTCAAACTGGGAGAAATGATTTGTTGTTTTCTTTTAGATGAGACAGGGTGGCATGGGATCCTGAACTCTCCAGTGCAAATAGAGAGGAATAAACACTGAAGCGTGCTTGTCACAGCCACCGACAACCATCAGGATTTTGAAACAACATCGGCACAAACACACCAGTGCCTTCAGATGTCCATATTTAGATACATGCGTGGTGTGTGAGCGCGGGAGGCGGGCGACTGTCAACAGACTCACAAAGTCTGGGTTTCTATATTGACAATGACGACGTTCAACTGATTCTTGAATCAATCAGTAGCAGAGGTCTTATTCATCTCTCAATTAGATCTCTCCTGCTGTATCGCTTCAGTCCGTCATGATTTGTATGCCAACCAAGATGGCTCCACTGCTGCCCCATTATGAATAGAGACAATGTCTTTGTGGTCTCATTATTAAATAAGTAATGGGATGGAGGAGGCAGACAAATGTTTTTAAGCCTTGTCAGATAAGACGCCACGGCCATTAGAGGCTGAGCATTAACAACGGTAAGAAACAACACAAACCAGATGAGGGCGAGTGGGTGGGTGGGGGGCGGGGGTGTGGGGTGGTTTTGGAAGAGAGCTGGACAAGAGAGAAGGAGCTGTAATTATGGGAATATTGCCACCTTGTTAGAACAGCGTGAATTGCATGAACTCTGAGTGTAGCTGGAAGACGGAGCCAAGGATACAGTCAGTTCACTAAAGCCTCACCTCTTTCTACTTGTGTTTCTACAGCTTCTTCTGTAAGATTTTTTTCAATATTATAATTCATTGCTGCATCAAAACAAAGGGATGATAAATGAGTGTTTAAAAATCATCCCTGGACCTCGTAACGGCGCGGCCATCCTCAATGGAAGGACCGAATGCATTAAATGCAATATGAATTGTCCCTTTGTTGATGCCATTCATTACAATGATGAAAGCGCTTGGTAATTATCAATTTTGTTTAAGCACATCTGAGAGCTTTGTGTGGCGCACTAATGGCCGCCACCGGTGAAGTCAGTCATTCACATTTGCGTCAACGAGTCATTAAGCCGCCTTTGAGGGAAGTCAGCAATCTGATCAATCATGACAATTAATGAGAGGAAGATGAACTCATCAATTTCACTCTCCCCAGCCCCGTGCGTGGCTGTTAGAGAACAGTCACTGTCTAATCCTCCCGACTCACTTCGCTTGCCACCATCTTTCACCATCTTCACCTCTCGTCGACACTTTTTTGTCGCCCCGTAACCCACTTTGAACATCTGAGTCCAACTTTGTCACCCACACCACTTTGTCACCCTGCCGCTCCTTTTCTTTTTCTTCTCTCAATCAATCAATGTGTATTTACAAATCACAATTTGTCTCATAGGGCAAGGAGCGACATCCTCTGTACTTTACCCTCAGACAGAGCCACGTGTGAGGGGTCCCTCTCCCAGCACAGACAGGAGTGCAATAGATCAGTAAAATAACAGTATTCACAACATTGATTAAAATAAACAGTTTTTAGCTTAATGGAAAGTTGTGTCAATGTTTTAAGTATTTACATATAAGAAAATGTCTGATAGAAATGAAGCGAGCAGCAATGACAATTGAAATGGAGGAGTTATTGCCAGTAATGGTAGAATATGTAAGTCGGCATATTGTATATCAAGCAGTCATGTTGTAATCACAGTTCAGTATGACTACTGTATAAAAGTTGCATAAAAGTACTCAATGAAACGCCAGGACTCTATAGAATGAAGCCGTGCATCTTCCGGCCCTGCAATAACAATACAAATCCTATTAAACAAATGAATGGATTTAGTCAATAGACACGCTAGACTGATTTTACTTTGAAACAGGTACAGGAAGTGTTGCAGTTATTTACATAGTGACATATGTGACAGATACATACGTTGAAACTGTGGTGAAAGATCATTTTCATTGTCTTTTTTGCTGCACAGTACAGTGAGAAACTAGCCGAGACCCTGACCCTCTAGAAGAGCAGCACAGGTCACATCAGAATGAGAATCAGAATCAGAATTCTTTTTATTGCCAAGTATATTTACACATACAGGAAATTGCCTTGGTGTGGTTGGTGCCTTTGGACATAACAACAAATCGGACATAAAACAACAATATATACAGAAAAAAACAATAGGCACGTGCGGTGCTAAGGTGCAGTGATTGGTTCCGGATAGTGCCAACAATATTTAAGTTATAATGGGCAGTGTGGCTGCTCTGACCTGACAACATGGGCGTCGGAATAAAAAGAAAGACGTTCCGTGATGCATGCATCCAGTGACCCTGGCGTCACAGCAGCATGCAGGTCATGTCAAATCTTATTCATGTAGCAAATGCTGTTACACTTAAAAAATGCAGCAGGTAGAGAAACATGTGTGTCTAATAAAATAGTTGTTGTTGAATAATTCAAGGTTTGAAACGTAACCCTGAGTTTCTCTCTCCCCATAAGCATTTGAAAAGGAGTGAAAGCAAGACAATAGGCCGATAGAGAGCGTTTTGACAAAGTTAATTTGTTTTCCTGTGTTCATCTTTTTCCTCAACAGCTTTCCTTCATCTACAAGGAAATAACCAATTGCCTTGTTTTGATATGAAATTTCTCTGTGCACTTCTGCAGACTCCCCACACAGCCTAACCTCAAAGGCAGCCTTAATATGCGAGTCATTTAGCCTTTGAGAATTTTCTATCTACCTGTAACCTGAGGCAGCTCCTGAAGTTTCCATTTCCTCAATCTGCCGTTCATCATGAAGCTGGCTGATCATAACCAGCATTTAATGATTCATGAACAGAGAAACTAATGGAGTACGTTACACGTTGTAATCAAATGAGGCCATTATGGTGAAACTAGGTGCTTACAGGGGACTTTGATCAAAGAGGGACTCGGGGTATGATCATGGGATGCATCAGATGTGGAGAGATGGCACCGACTGACTGACATCAAGCCTTTGGACGGAGGTCCGCATTAGCATGTCTTTGAAAGAGGGGGAGAGCACGCTGGTACACAAGGTCATAAAACTGGTGAAGTTCTTCCAAAAGCAGACACTTCGACTTGGAAGTTGTAAAAAGGTCCTGATCGCATTAGGGAATGTAATTAAAGAAGAGCCAGAAACGAGGGGGCAAAAAGAGACACAGAACTCAGTTACTCAGTTTCATAATGCTCTGGTAATCCTCTTCGTCACTGTCAGGTTTTCCTTTTTTCTTTTTTTGCAAAATGCATTCTTGCAAATGATAGTCTTGGAACAGCACGGCCCATATGAGAACTAGCTGTGAGCTCTATTTGAACTTCTACTTCTGGGGTGAAGGTATGGTTACATTTACACGATTAAAACTGCTTGGTTAAGAAGAGAGGGTTTTAATGCTTATGAGAAAGAAGTCAACCCTGACTGTTCCTCTGTATTTGCATTACAATATAAAATATATATATATATATATATATATAAAAGAAAATCGAACACCAATCCACTCTCTCCCTCTGTCAGTACCATAGACTGTAGATAAAGATGGACAATGTGTCTTTGCCTCCTCCTGTTGTACAAAATTGAAGCCAAAAATATCTATTTTATCTAGTTCCTGAGCCAGTATCTGAGCAGTAGTGATCCTGGTGTGGAGCTGTGGTGTCCGGGTGCCATTGATACACATGCTCGACCAATTGCAAGTCAATCTCAGCTGCCACTCATGGCGTTTCATCATATTTTAAAAACTTCAAACAACTAATTAAAACCAAATTTAAAGGAAAAATAACCACTTGAGAAAGAAATCTGTGTGATAAGAACAACCTAAAATGATAGAAGCCTCTGAGGTAATCCATGGAGGAGGCAGGGTTTGTGACCTATACTGCAACCAGCCACCAGGGGGTGACAAGATGATTTGGCTTAGGACTGAGCTATGCTAAGCTAAGCTAATGTGCTGGTGGCCATGTAGTGAACAAGTCGAGTCTCTTGAAGTATTTCAACAAATGCACAAAGCTGATGTTCATTGTTTCCTTTCAGGAACAATCATAAGAATTCATCATTCATCAGAACAGACTCTGCTTTGTTCACAACACGCTCTTCAGTGATGCCAGACATCGTTCTGTTGCTTGAGCTGTCACACGGATTTCAAATGAGAATGTCATTTTGATTAAACTATTTCAAATTGGCATCAAAATCGAAGATGAAAAAAGGCTAAAACGTTAGTGGTTCCATAGAGATGGCTACATTAGATGCTACAGTCACAATTTGCTCCAACAATTGATTTAAATCACATCTCAACTTTGGGAGGAATCATGGAAAAATATTACACAAAATGTAAATGCCAAACGTCATTCATATATTTTCTTTACAAGGACATATATCATGCCGCCACCGCTGACACACACATTAACATCCATTCACCCCCCTCTCTCTCTCTCTCTCTCTCTCTCTCTCTCTCTCTCTCTCCTTCTCTCTCCCCCTGTCTGTTACATTTCTAATCCTTGCACCCACTTCTTGGGTGCCAGCACTTGTTGGAAGGAGAGAAGTGTTGACAATTGTCTTCCCCTGCCTTGTCACCAAACAACTTTGTCACACTTCACTGCCAGCTTAATTCTTAGACATCCCTGTCAAGAAATGACATTTAATTTTCCCACCTCCTCACTCTGCTATTCTTTCTTCCATGAATTTTATTTCCGAGGACACCCCCGGTGCATTGACTGACTGGCAGTATCGATATCTCTGACAGTATGGGAGTCTTTAACTCAAATGAACACTCCCACTATCTTTGTCTCTCTTCCACTTGCAATGTATTATGATGAACGTAAGTCATCTTTAAAATACAATGTCACCTGCATACAGCTACAGTACATCATCTTAGAGGACATCTCAGTATGCATTATATTAATAATACAATGAGACAATCACTTATTAATCTTTGTTCTACAGGGGAATACACATATCCTTTGTCTTCTATATGTTTGAAAATATTACATTTATTTTTACAATATGATATCATCTCATTGAATTCATATCGAAATGCTTAAACATTAGAAACTACATTGACCAGACCTGCTTATTTTACTGTATGTGATAGATAGATAGATAGATAGATAGATAGATAGATAGATAGATAGATAGATAGATAGATAGATAGATGAAATAAGAAAGTATTACAAATATAAAAACATAACTGCATAATGCACTCCATAAATTGGAGACCAATAAAAATATAGTATAGTATAAAATAGAGAATAACTACAATATTGATATATAAATAAATATATAGATAGATTAAAAAAAACTTTCTCAGCACAGTAAATTAAACAAGAAAGACTGCATGTCCTAGTCTGTCGTTTTATCCTCCCCTTTACATGTAGGATGAAAGCTTAACTTCCTAAGGTTTTCCATTTCCACTACGATCAATAGCAAAGTGCTCATTGGCCAAAGTGACTTTGGTCCCCTGTGTTCAGTCTTGTGAGTGAGCCATAGTTTGCCAGTGCAGCCCACATGAGCAGAAAATAGAGTTCAGGTTGAACTGCGCCCGTCTACCTGAACTCTGTTTACTCTCCACAAGTTACAGTGGGATATGACAGGTCCTTTTCATGGTTTAAGTAGGTGACTGCAGGGAGCTGATCCAAATGGCCAAAACCGCCCCGAGTTCATTATCAAGAGGCCTAGAATTTGAGATTATAGGTGATTACACTCATCCATCCCCTTTTCCGAAAAAAAAAGAGAAATCTGTTTAATCCCCCTCTCTGGTGCAGCTTCGGAGGGCGCCCAGGGACGACTGGCATCCATCACAGGCCTAAAAAAAGCTCAGAACATACGGAACCAGGAGGAGCCCTGGCTCCGGCTCGCAGGGAAGGAGGCCAGTTGGCCGGGGAACAAGAGGTGCTGGGTCTGATCGGGCAGAGGGAGACGCCACTTGGCCACAGATCACAGCGGTCAGTGGGGACATCGTTGGCCCGCCGGCTTGCGTGGGGAGCTCTCATGGAAAATGGGAGGGGGGGAGCTGGGAGTTCAGTGTTGACCTTAGACTCTGAGCTGCACTCACAACACAGCAGTGCTCTCCCTCCACCCGAGTCCTCACCATCTCTGACAGGCCTGACTGACAGCTCTCGGAGCTGCTGCTCTCTCACTCTCCAACTCCTTCTGTTGAATTATCTTCACCAACACACTGAATGAGAGCGAGGGTCATTCACAGTTAATTTGAAACTCCTTTGTTTTTTTTCATGTAAATAATACTTTTTAAACTCTTTGCAATAAAATGTTTGTTCCATTTAGAGGAGCCCAGGTTGGAGAGGCTAACAGAGAGGATCCACCCACTTCACAAGTGTCTGGCACAACATTGTTTCTTCTTCGAAACCAGTCCTTTGAATCCATGTGTGCACTTATGAAAGGGAGCCTGGTGAGCAGACTCCATTTAAAGTTTGAATTGATAGAACATATCGATCACCAGAGAGTTCTGTTCTCATTAAATGCTGCCGATCAGGTCGAGTCAAACAGAGTGCCTCCTTCACAGTGATTCCATCTCATCAGGGCTTTGAGCTTTTCACAAGACACAAATAGCATTTGTTCCTTCCTTCGACGTTTGCTGTTTCATACATGTTTATAAGGAATAGAAATCCCTGACATAAGAGAGTGGTTATAAAATAACTGCAAACTGTGCAACAAATTAATAAATGTAAAACTCTACAGTTTCTTCCTTATCTGCTCTCTTGTCCGGATCCAAACCAAACTTGAATGTGTTCCGTCTTGGCTCATATCATGGAAATCCATTCAGTAGATTCTCCATCCTTCTGCTGACTAACAAAAAAAACAATGGTCAGGGGCAAAAACCTGATCTCCAATTGGCGAAGGTAATGAATGAAGGCGCACTGAATCACTATGTGCGGCTTGTGATAGGAAATCAGCTTAGTCCGAGTCTGTATGTTAATTTGTCCTCTCATCTCTCACCTGACTGTAGCTTACAGAGGGTTTTGAGAGATTTTTTGGCTATAAACAGCTGCCTGCTACTGAAAAAACACCAAGAGAGTAGCAGAGAACCAATACAAGGTTTTTTTAAAACCAAATCAGTGAGCTGAGAGATGCTGTAATGATGCTCTGTAGATCTGCTATGACTGACAATTCTCCCACTTCGTCATATGATCTGTTTTTACTATAAAAATCGTTATAGCTGCTTAAAATAAAGTCAGGATATGAATATATCTTTGTTTAGCACAATATTTTTTATTTCCTATTAATCCTCTTGCAACCCCACCAGTTTTTTGTGTGACCTCTGTGATTGGATCTAAAGCCCATGTTTTATCTGACCACCATACATGAAAGCCTATTAAAGCAATAAAATCACATAAAAACCAGGTTCACGCTGCACAGAAAAAAGTTCTGTTTGGTTTTAGAACTTTCTCTGACTGTTGTTCACGGCTGTGACCGCAGCCCCGTGCAGTGATCACCAACGTAACGCACATCTCTTCCACAAATAGAACCGAATACCTAAGAAATGTTGCATTCTTGTTGCACTGGCATGTGGTGGACAGAAAACCTGACATTCATTGTTTTCAATAGGAGAGCAACAGTAAATCCATAAAGAACCACCTACTGCTCTGCAGACAGAACCTGACAACAAAAGGTGAATCCTCCACCGTCTACACAAGGCAGGATAAACAAGGGAGAAGGAAAACAAATCTGACAAAATGTATGCAGCTCAATATGTTTGTGCCGCAGCTTTTCTTCTACTGACGTCCGATGAAGATAAGGCAGTGAACACACTCAAAAAGATTTATCAATAAATATTAGAGCTTCAAACAATCAAATACTACCAAATCAATGTTTTTGTTTTCAATGTACTTTGCTCTTTATCATGCTATAGACAGAATGTCCTATGAGTTCAGTGGCGTTATTAATGAAAGGTTAAATTGATCACACTATTTGGATGTTATGGTAAGAAATCAGTAGCATGATCATGCCCCAAGATATGAGCAGTCTGACCGAGACTTGCTCTGCAGAATTACTTAAAGATAATGTGGGACCCTGATCTCGCTGATCTGCAGCACCGAAGACACAGATTAACGCGTCGTTTGTCCTCCCTTAATTGTCTTGTTATTCTGGCATGACATCACATGATCAAGACCCAGAGGTGACCGACAAAAGTCCCTTTTGTATCTCACCGTCTCAGAAAAACAACCGCCTTCCCCTCGCTGCCGTTCCCACCTGTCAGTGCGACGCAGAGTGAAAGTCAGGCAGGGGCTCTTTCCGCAGGGTGTCACAAACACAACACCGACGAGGGCCAGACCACACCGCTGGGACGAGGAACGGCCCTCTGACCAAAATCGCTGCTCATGATTCATTCATTACATCGTTAACAGTTTCCAGAGTGTCAACAGCTTGTCTTTGAAGTGATAATCTTATCATTGAGGGTGTCCTTGAATTTCTTCTCTCCATTAAAATGGTTAATGGGAAATGATTTCTATAACTCAGCAAGGAGGAGCTCCCTGAGCCTCCTGTTAGTTAAACCATGTCTAATAAATCTGTAGGGAGAAGATGGAAAAAATGTGGGAAGATCCTAAAAAGCTGAGGGCATTTCTCCCTCACTTTGCATTTGATATTATGTTGAATCTCATTATATCTACCACTTGTGATTTAATAGATATTTTAGCGTCATGCTGTTTTATGAATATGATTATGTGTCATGATCAGTACAGCATATAGAGTAAATATTAAGGAAGTTTTAAATCTCTGTGGTCACCTCACAGCAAGAAGGTTCTTGCTACAAATCTTGTTGTCTGCGAGGTTGTTGTTTTTTACCTTGTCTTTAAGAATCTTTATTTTTCCATTTCACGATTCTTTGCACCAGCATATTATGGAAACTAAAATATCACGAGCTGCTTGAATTGAACACAGACATTTTTCTCAGATGGATAAAACTGTTAGATGTTGCCCCCCCACGACCACCACCACCACCACACACACACACACACACACACAAAGAACTTGTTACAGCAAATGGTGTGCTTATATTCAGTTGACCACCAGGATCAGAGGAGGAAGTACTGTGATGTTGTAGAATGAGTCCAGAGGGGTCCAGCATGGATGTATGGGTCAACAACAAGTTGAACATAGAAGACGTAGTTTACCTCCTGTTAACTGCTGAAACTGTTTCTCTGCCTAAGCTCAACCAAATCTATTCCAGTGTTACATAAAAATACTTTTATTTTGTGACAATATTTAGAAACAAATTCAGAAAGACACTGACAAATTACACCACCAAACCATAAGAACAACTTAATTTGTCGTTTAATTTGAGGAACTTGATAGCAGTTGAAAGAAATTGATGAGAAAACAAAAAACTTGCAACTAACCCTGCACGAAACACACATTTAGTCGCAAGTATGAATTAGGCAATCAAGTTGTGCAGTAAAAAGTCTGTCTCTGTTTTAACAGCAAATGTAAAATATTTTTTTATATTTGCAACAAAAACACAGAGAAGCATCAAGAAAAAGCAAAGAATCAAATCACTGTAATTCTTCCAACAAATGAACAGTCAGCTGCAACAGTCAAACAACAACAAACAGTTTCCAGTTTCCTGAGCAAAGAAACAAGAGAAACCACAAACATCAAGAACATGATCCATCTGCTGCCAGAGACACTGACGAACACGTTTATTATCCCACTCAAACTTAAACTTAATTCACTTTTTGTTTCAGTCCTCGGTGGTGCTATGCGCTCTACTCAGTACCATTCTGCACTGTGGATTATTGCAATCCGCTTTATTTAAAGGTTGTTGTGATAATTTGTTTGTCCCTTTATGGGTCTTTAATAGTTTTATATTAATAGATATGGAAATCAAGTTAAAACAACAAGACCATGGAAAATTTGTCTTGAAAAACATAAAATCCCTAAAGACAGACAATAACACTATTGTTCAGTGGACACATGTTTTAAACAAAGAAAAAAAATGAACGCGTCGGGTAACCAAATGTTTTCAGAACAAAACATGTTGGTAGAATCAAAAGGAAACACGGATAATGTGGGAACATCCAGCTTAAAATCAATCAAATCAAGAAAATCTCTTAATACCAGCGCAATTTATTTCAACTCTCCAACCTAAAACACTATTATAATTCACTGTGTTGTTCATTGTATGATTAAAAGCAGCCAAGAGCAGTGGTAACGATTCCCCGCAGTAAGCGTAATCCGAGCTTATTTCAAGCTTATGCTCTGAGAGGGGACTTTAAACACAGGCATATGGTGATAGCTTTATATCATACTTAGTGATCCCAGTGGGGGTCCTAATCAATAAAGGACCAGCTCGTCAGATGTACAAGTCTGTGTCTTTGTACGAAATCCAAAACCAGAGCCTTTTTCGCAAGCAGCGGGGTCGACGCTGCCATTCCACGCTTCGACATCATGGGAACTGAGCAAATTAAGCAACTGTCATACTGTAGCTTTTAATCATTTTCTTATTTATGAGCCGGTATGTGCTGGGATCAGTTGGACTCAAAACTGCCTTGTATGGGATGTATGCTATAAAATGCATTTTCTTAGTAATATGATAAAAGGGGAGAGGGATAGTGATCTTTTATTGTCCCCAGTTTTCTTCGAGATATTTTTCTCCCCACAGGACATGGTGTATGTTTAGTTTAGCTGGAGGTAGGGCTTGATTCAGAGAGCGAGATAAGCTCTGCTCTTCATAACTGGGCCATTTAGTCCCTGGTGACCCAGCCTCGCTGCCTTTGGCAAACACATCATTTTATTGTGACCCCAGCCGGCAGCCAAACAGTCGGCCTATAAGCCATCAGTAATGAAAAGCACTAATTCCAGCCTAGTGAACACAAACGGAGAGGCTCGATTCATATTCATGCGCTGAGCGTCTTCCTTGCACTCTACGTCAACCCATTCATCCATTCACTGCAGTCAGACAACCCCCAGCATATAGAATCCTCAATTTACTTGACAAGCAGAGTGGCCCCTCAAGGTTTGTCGCCACTAAAACAATTAAAGAGCTACGACTGTCGGAACACACAGGACTGGTATGATGACGCGTTCTCTGCAGTGCAACCAACAAAAACCATCGAAAAAACAAACAATAAATGTTTTTTTTTATTCTTCTGATGTTACCACTGCACGCTCCAGTAGTTCTTACATACCCAACATGCCATTCACATACAGTATGGGGCATTCTGTAGAGGTTTTGATAAATTACTCTGCGTCTCATCCAACTGAGACACCCTCACTTGTGTTTTTAGCCCAAAGCTGCAGATTAAAAAATGAATCTACAATTCCCCTGTTTAGCGATCACACGTTTAAAGGTATTATGCACCCACAGGAGACTTTGCATGTAATAAAGTGTGTATTCTCGGCTGGGTGCATTTGCGGAGGGTAGACATGCCAGCAGGGCTTCAAAGCCCACGTCTGGGTGATTCCAACAGCTGTTTATATGAGCCCGGGGAGAGAGCGTGTCAAGTAGGATGCCTTCTGCTGTCACAAGCTCCTCAAGGTGTTTATTAAAAAAATGCTAATGCCATCAGCACAACACACACATTGAGACTTGGCCCCTGTGACAGGGATCTGGCAGTACCCGGCATGTTTCCGCTAGTGGGATGGACTGGAAGTGTGTGCCGGTTTCTGACGCCCACACGGCAGGAGGTCTTAGTGGGCAACATACTTCACTGAGGTCCCCAAGGCCACAGAGGGTTTACTTTAGATGTTTTAATATCTCCAGAGCTGGGAAATATTGATTATGCATCCCAAATTAAAGGGAAAGTAAATTGAATATGCACTTTGACACAAGTTGACCCACACACACGCTGTCCACAAACACACAGTCCCTCTAGTTTTTTTTTTTCTCTGAATTGCAGTATATAATGTTTAAGTCATTTCAAAATTCTATTGTTTAATTCATGCTGAGTGCTCATGATGTCTCAGCCAGACGAACACATGGTCCAACACTGATTTAGCCGTGTCGAGGGGAATACCAAGTCAAAGCACATCTTTGGGTTTCTTCCAAAAACTTTCTGGAGAGAAACATAAAAGTCACCGTTTGATAAGAAAGGTGGTTCATCCCACAGGACTATATCACATGGCAATAATTATTTTAATATCGTAAAGAATTCTTCAGTTTTACGCCACAAATCTTCTTCTAGATTTTAAGTTCTTTTTCTAAATGCTTATTAACTTTAAAGCGGGATCTTAGAGGAAGAATTTATATATTTAAAGTTCCCAGTCTGGTTTGGACAAGTTATAAAATTACCTTTCAGTAACGTGTGATGGTTATTTTCATATTCAATGTGACTGTGCTTGTTCTCTGTAATCTTCTGTAAATTACATGAACACTTTATTCGTAAGTGGAGTATTTGTGCTGTATGTCAGGCTGAGGGCAAATGATGAATACATTATTAACTGAGCATTAGAGATTTGAAAGATCTTTGACTATAAAGGTGTTTTAAGCTTTACTCTCTGTTCCTTCTCGTGAATATTATTCTTATTATACTGTTACTCTGAACACTACTCCTGTATACCACAGTTGTTTGCATCTTTTATATTCAGTTAAGATAAACTAATCACTGATGAAGGTCGTTTGGATGTGGCTTTTCATATATTTTGCCATCACAAGTTTAAATTTCTCTCAACCAAACATAAAAATATAAAATCTGCTGCTAAAATCAGCTTGATTAAGTTTGTTGAAAAACTCTTCCTTCTCGTTATTAACGTTAATAAAAAGTATTCTAACGACTTTGCACCAGATTTGGATTCAGATTTAAATATTATGTTGATGAACATGAGGCATTGCCACGAGCAAAGTCATATCACCTGAATTTAGGTGCTGGGTGACAAGGTACTTGACATGAAGTTGTCCCCGTAGGCTCAGAAGCAGATTACTGCAGGGCAAGAAAACTGGCTAAACCAGGTGCCAACCAAATAACATTCATTCATTATTTCTCTCTGACTTCTGAATTATTGTGGTGGAGGAATACAGGCTTTAATTTTTATAAACTAGTAAGAATTCAGCTGCCAGCAGACAGTTCCCATAGAGCCCAATGGTGGAAAGTATTGATGCGTATGGTATATATACACACATATGTTATTTATATATCCACAAACATGAATACATACATTCGTGGCTTTTACTTGACTGTCTTTTATTGTCTTCTTTTGCGACTACTTTTAAATCATGTTGGTTGGTATGTATGGTTTTAAATGACATATTAGTTTGCATAGATAGATAGATAGATAGATAGATAGATAGATAGATAGATAGATATTTCACTCTGATATTATATAACTATATCAGCCACTACATTAAAACAAGTTTCCTCTTTTAATAAACTGTGTGGTGAATGGAATGCACTTATATATTTCTAATCCAATCACTTAGAGCCCTTTACACTTCATACCTTTCACACACACACATTCATACACACACTCACTCAATCAACCATCAGGATTTAGGGTTCAGTGTCTTGCAGACCGGAGGAGCTGGGGATTGAACCACCGGTGTTCTGATTAGTTAACATTCTGCTCTGTACCCCCTGAGCAACAACGGTTGAAGCTGATGTGTATGTCCTTTAATGTGATGAATAAAAGGAATTATAATTAGCGGCTCATGAGGAGACTACATCACCCTCCTTAATGGCAGGGTGCTCTATGGGTTAATACGATAGAGAGTAGGAACAAAAAGCACACCCACACGACACACACATGCACACACCATTGAGACATGTGTCATTATTGTGACATGTGTAAATACGCTATTTTACCACTAATGAGAACAGAGAATAGGCCGTGGTGTTGTCAGCCTCATCTTGGGCGCCCTGATCAACTCAATATTGCATGGCGTGTTCACAAATGAGCCGACACTATGTCACAGGTAACACGGAGGGTTCATTCAACGCTGTCTGACTATCAGCGCCGGGCTGAGAGCTATATTCATCAGCCTAGCGTTAATTAATGCCTGCATGATTGAATGCGAGAAGGGACGCGCGGGAGAGATAATGCACACCTACAGCTACAACACTGGCTCTCCTCAAAGATATGATGATTAATTCATTCTTGTCTTCCGCCATAGAAATTAAAATCAGACACGCTGTATTTTTGTGTCAAATGCATGGCGAACAAAAGAAGAGTCATTCGGATAGTAATTAGAAGCCTGTGTGAGAGAGGCATCACATTTGTGTCATGTAGACGGCTCCAGGACGCAGCCCCCCCACCCCCAGAGGACTGGAGACAGACAAACATGAACGCATGTTGTCCCTGACTCGGGGCTCTTTGATTGTAACGGACTGGAAAGAAAGGGGGCGATTTGAAACTGGGTCTCTGGAACACCAGCTTTGAGGTGAGGGTTAAATGGGATTGCTCCCTTTGAATCGTTTTGATGACCCACCGCAGCTGAGTCTGCAGGTTGTCCTGCCTGGTTTAAAGCGTATTATGTGCCTGAGATTGAGCAGAACTCAGGGCTTATCACACAGGTACACACACACACACACACACACACACACACACACACACACACACACACACAGTGCATCTCAGATACTGGCTGGGTGGTTGGTAGCAGTATTAGGCAGCCCTCTAGAGGAAGGAGGTTACTGGGAAACAAGAATGTCATTGTTATTTAGAGATTGTAAAAAAAGAAATAGATGAGAGTCAATTACTAGGTTTGCTCTGATCTGTTATATTCACAGACTTCCCACAGAGAACAATAGTCCGCAGTAAAATCTTTCCTCTCTATCTCTACATGTTTAGGGCAAAAAGTGAGTCATCAGAATCATTGATTTGATGCTACTACAGCCATAAAGCATCTGTGAAATCATTGTTTTTCAAAACCACAGACATCAATCGACAAATTCCTGCATTTATATGTTTGAAATTCATCAACATTAACAACAGTCACGGTGGTAAACGCAAGAAAAAAAACCTTATCAGTTCACCACACACACACACACACACACACACACACACACACACACCAGCACCACCCCTGATTCTAGCTGTTTAACTCCACATGAGCTCAATCTGTACTCAAAGCCTCCGTTGGTGGCATGTGGCCTGTCCATTATTGCCCTATTAAAAGCTGCGTGTGTGTGTGTCAATGGGTGTCATGCTGCTCCAGAGCAAATATGCATCTTGTATTCTGGTGGGGAGATTAACAACATCAAGCACAGTGACTTCTTTTAATGTCCGTCTCCCTTTGATACTCTGCGCTTGCACTCGGGCATGATTGAGATTAGATCTTACACAAAGTAAGTGTAGGATGACACTGTTTAAAAGAGGGTGATGCCCCTGATGTTTGTAACCACGTCTTTTGACTGCGACAGCATAATAATTATTTATTGGTTTGTTAAGTTTGTACTTAACAGCATGAATTTATTTATTATTCCTGCCAATGCCCACATAGTGTGAACTAAGCTTATGTTTAAATTCTTCCAAGAGATAATGATGGGTTTTAACAGAACTCTGCAGGAACTCTCAGGATGAGCCAAATGGCCTTTTCACCTCTTATAATAAAAATGTCAGATTCAACATCAGCCAAACAAGTAACCACCCTTCTCCAACCATGATATAAATGTATTTATAGTATGATCAACACCCAATAATCATCATCAGCCTTAAAAACTGCTCCGTCACCCCTGGAGCCAGTTCATCGAAGAAACTCCCCTGTCTGACCCTCATTCCGAGGAAACCACTGTGTCCCGGGGAGCGTCACCTCGCTGGGAGAGTTAGGAGTGAGGCCAGCACCGAAATAACCCCTTCAGGTCCAACTGATAGCTCTGACACAATGCTGTAGAAGTAGGAAAACTTTACTTCTGCTGTCTGATAAGCGTTAACGTAGAATAGTCTTCTAAAATATTTTAAATCCTAGATAAGTAGAACTACCATCCTGCATCCTGTGGATTGCTCTGTCCAGGTTGGCGGCGAGTTGCTGCCCCGAGTGAAGGAGTTGGGGTCTTGTTCCGGAGCTAAGAGAAGATGGAGTGTGGCAGTCAGTGCGGCTTCAGCGGTGATGTTGTACCAGACTGTTATAGCTGTAAGGCAAAGCTTTCGATTTAGCAGTTGATCTACGTACCAAACCCTCAACTGTAGTCACAAGCTGTGCGTAGTGACCGAAAGAACAAGATCTCGAGAGGAGATCTAGACCCCTGGGTAGATCCAGAACATGCTGGAAGACTTACATATCCCAGCTGGGCTGCAAACACCTCAGGATCCCCCAGGAAGAGCAGGAACACGTGACGAGGGGGACACATGTTTGGAGTATTTGGCCAACTACCTCTGTGACCCCGGCCCAGATATAGTGGAAGATAACAAATGGACGAATGGGTAAAGTCAGGCTCTTCAGAATTCCATCTCAACAGAGACAGACATCCTTGGCTGCAGGCTTTACTTCTAAATGACTGATTTTAAGTGTATTTTTCTTCAATTGAAAGCGATTTTCAAAGACGGCAGAGTTCAAGTTAGAGAGTAGCAGTCTTTACATCCTTATGCCTTTAACTTTCCTCACAATCTTTTTAAACATTTACTTTGAGGTTTTTCTCTCTTCCACCTGCCCCTGCCCTCTGTGTTAGACTCAAACATTTCACCTGCCTACCTGCATCCACTCGTGGATTTAAAACAAAAACACTACACATAACATAGTCCGACACAAACAGTCACATAGGAAAACAGACATGCAGCACCTTTATTTTCTCTCTCTTTCATTTCCCCCCTGTCGCCCGTTAGCCTATTTTTGCCCTCGCCTGTTGCTACCTGAGGGGCAGCAGAGAGGTGGTAATGGACAGTGGACTGAGGCCTGTCACTTCATGCTCCCTCACCCCCCGGGACTCTGAGTGGGAAAGTAATGGCCATGCCTTCCAGATGTAGCAGTCACTTTTAATCAAGTGCACGGCTGTCACGCCGCCCGCATTGATCCCTGCGAAGTCCCCAGGCAGCCTGCGATCGGACCGTTTCGACACCACAACAACTTTCCTCTCACCTTACAAACAGCTCCCCGTGTGGCGGCAACTTGGCCAAGTTAATCATAGTCCAGCTCTGCCGCGAAAAAAAAACGCAACAACAGAAAACTAGATCAGATGGGTCATCACCCCTGCATTTACTGTGTGTGTTACTCACGCACCACCTCCCCTTGTATGTGAGACAGATGCAGCATTTCCATGTATTTCATGTGTGTGTGTGTGGCTCTACACTGGCACATTCATGCGTGAGTTTGTGTATCTAAAGACAGCATGCCTATAAGTGATACAAGCTTAACACGTTAGGGTGCTCGAGTAAATCCTTGAATCTCCATATTGTTTAGATTAAAGGTTTTCTTAAAATATTGCCGAGGTTAAGTGGCCTCTGTGAAGCTGTGTTTGTTTTGTCTTCCTCTCTCTCTGCATGAATGCATGAGAGTGGGTGAGAGTCAGGATTTGGCACCTGGCTCTCCTCCTTTTTTTCAGAGATCTGTTGCAAGGCTCTGGTTTTATTGTTCATTTGCTGAGGCCACAGGGGCTGACTATTACTGGGTCATAACTCGGCAGGATGATGAGGGATGAATTCTAATGTGGATCCATCACAGATAGGGATGGGAGGGAGGTGGTGGGAACGAGAGATTGAGGACTCGTGGGGGAGATGGGAATAAAGTGTCATCAGCGCACACATGCAAATATAGAAACGCACGCACACATAACCACAAATGGATGAAGGTGCATGCACTCCTGTAAAATAAAACTATGTTTATGCAGACCAGCCTCAGAGAATCAAGTCTCTGTTTGTAGCTTCGACTCAGAGGAGGCAGTGTAGTGTGGGGGTCACTCTTCTTTCATGCTCAACTGTTTGCTGTTTTTCACTCACGACCAAAACCCCACTTGTGTGTGAGGATCATGGCTGAAAAGGAGAGCAGGGAGAGCAGTTGCAGAATAATCTTTCCCACCATCCAGACATATGGTTGACTCCATGTGGTAAACCTCACTGACAGATGCTTAGAGTAAGAGTAAAAGGAAAGGTGTTAGGCAATGACATGTGAAATAGAGGGCAGTCTGTCGAGCCCCCTGCATTGCAGATGTACTCCACTGCACCACAGTGGACAGACAACACTGAAGGAGGCACTGTGAAGAAACACTGTTTGAGAGGATTTGGTAAAGGAGGATTTCTTCTGACCCTTCATACAAACTTGTCTTAAATCTTCAGGCTTCACATGCAGCAGTTAACAGTTAATCTAATGCATGGAACATTTGTACAATAACACAAGAGACAAGTAGGATTTTTAAATGATGCTGCAGTGACAGCTGCAGCTATAAAGCATATCTCATCCAAGATGTAAATTCTCTGGCAGACTTTATGACACCAAAATGATGATTATTTTATATGTGCCGAAAACGCAGGTTGCTGCAGCAGCCATTCACCATCATCCCCATGCAGCCTTATATTGGGGCAGAATAATTTTCAAGTTGTAGATTTATTTAGTTCAGTTTAGATTAATCTTTAATGATCCCTGTGGGGAAACTGGGTTGTTGCAGCTGAGGGGAATACGATATAGCTAATAATAATACAACAGGGAGTATTGGGTATAATTCAACAAGTCGCCCACAGCTAAAACTGCAGAATGTAATGTGGTAAATGAATAAAAATTGTCTGCATTGACAGGTTTACAGGCTGGTGTGGATGATCAAGTACACAATGCTACATATTCTCATTGCAGGAGAACAAATACAGAGAAGTGCAGAATATTTAATGCAAAAATAGCTCATTTGAAAAAGACTTGCAAAGCAAGACAGAGATATAAATTTCCATATATAAATTTGTGCTGAATGCTTTCAGTCATAAGACCTTTTTTTCCTAAAGAACATCTTACGTGAAGGATATTTCCAGCATATTTCCAGCTCCAGCACAATGCAAGCTATCACACGTGACTTCAGGGAGAATGCAGGAGGGGGGGTGTCTTTGGTATTTGCAACTGAAGTATCGAGCCTTGTTTTCTTACAATACCCTCTTGCAGAATCCGTCTCAATCTCCCCCTTCATGGTGGAACAAAGATGTTGCGCTGCAGCTCACATTTAGTCAGCAGGAAAAAAAACAACAAAAAGACATGGCTCCTCCAGTGCCTTCAGTCTTTTCCGCAGGAAACAGACCGATGGCTCTATTAAAGCAGCAGTCCCGTACACCCAGGGTAAAATAGCTGTCAGATTTGTCACTTTCAAATGACATACCTATTAGAAGCTAATAAAACCCCAGAGCTAAGTTGAGCCAGCCGGCACAAGTCAAGGATACGATTCACAAGCAGAAAGATGAGGTGCTGAGGTGAAAGAGAG
Organism: Hippoglossus stenolepis; assembly: GCF_022539355.2. NCBI lineage: Eukaryota > Metazoa > Chordata > Actinopteri > Pleuronectiformes > Pleuronectidae > Hippoglossus > Hippoglossus stenolepis. The sequence goes on along the minus strand of NC_061489.1, from coordinate 19,471,525 downwards.
AAGAACATTTCTTTGCTTTTGCGATCAGCTTTTGTTTGCCTGTTCAGCCCCTGTCAAGTTAGACAATGCAGCTCCCTGAGAGTCTAATCGATGCTGCAAATGTCAAAGACTGGCTATGGTTGCATGAGGCCAAAACATGGCTCTCAGTGTGGTGTTGTTATATGCTGGACAAATACTTCGACAGCTGATATGAAGTCCTGGGGTCTGAGCCAGCATCTGCAGATAGTCGGATACAGAAAGTCTTCTCAACCACTCCAGTCCATGGTCCTGCCTCATCAGAGAGGTGCGGTTAATCAGGGAAATCTCTCCACCAGCTGCTTTTCCACGTGAAACACACACGTGATAGGAGATGAGGGGGTTTCAACAATTGGCAGGTATGTTATTGTTAGCGCATCATCTGACAAGTATCAGATTTACAGTTTTAGAGCTTGTAATTACCGCTCAGACACAAGTGCCTTCATTACACTGGTAATTATGTTTGCTCTTTGAAACCTTCATCTTATTGATTTGTTTACATGTGCTGGAATGCACACACACACACACACATGCGTACACAAAGCCATTGTAATTCAGGGAGCATCTACAATGGAGATTGCATTGTCATGTCATTAAGACAGACCCCCCCAAGGGTACCATTATTGTACAGATGCACAGTAAACTACTCACCCACACACACCCACACACACACACACAGTACACACACAGTACACAGCCAGGGTACCTTAATTGGCCTTTCTCTCACAAGAGAGTTGTATTTTTAAAATGCATTGGGTATTGAAGACCAAAATTGAACTCCCAAGCCTTCACTGTTGTGACGTAGTTCCTATATCATGGCAGATTTTATCACTGCAATAAAAGTAGATTGGTCACAGTACACTTTCTTTCCCAAAGCAAATAAAATTTCGGCAGTCTAGAAATTATAATGGGACGTTGTAAATTGAATCAATCAATACATTGATTAGCAATTATACAACGGCGGCAGACCTGAGCATTAAATGTCCAAAGTGCTAAAGAACGAGGACATGAAAACAGTGGATAATCCTCCACTCATCAACTGCTTTTACAGCTTATTATCCTGCATGATAGTGGTGCATTTTATTCTTTATTTTTAACATGTATCTATGATTCTGTCTTACAGTTAAAATTTATTTTGAATATTTCCACATTTCGTACCAATTTAATGTGCCTACTTCCTTTTACGATGCACTCTTTGTCTCTGCTACCCACACTGCTGGCCTGAGCTGGCTCCAGACACGGATGTGAAAACTGTTCCTCTGCCAGCAATGGGTTCCACCAGGAGGGCGCAGCACCCGTCCTGCAGGTACCAAGTATCAAACAAGAATCCTTACAACCTACACACACACAAACAAAACCACTTGTGTCTGTTGGAATCAGAGACTTTAAAGATAACCAGGATAAGAACATTGTCATCTTGCGTATTTGGAGCCAGCATCGAGGCCGTAGCAACCAGGTGATGGAGCTGCGGTAGCAAGGTCCCACCAATACAGTACATGGGCTCGATCGATCGGGGGTTTCAGTTTATGGTTGGAATTCATAATGAGGTCAGTGATTTTGTGAGTTTTCTTGACATGCAACAGAAATGGGGTAAAGAAGGAAACAGACATTACATTATGAAAAAAAATAAACACCTCCAATCCAGACTGTTTATTTATCTTTATTTTACAAATAATTCAACATTTTACACGTTCTTCTTCAGACTGGTGCTTCTTAAATGATGGTCCTTGCTCTGCTCACTTGTTTTGTTCAAATTTTCTTTGACTCCCTTACTCCATTACTTACCTACTCCATACTTATTACAAATACTATAAACCATATGCTCATGTATGTGTCTCAATGTAAACGATATATTTTCAGAAACCTTGCCTCAGGATTACCAACTACAAGGAAACAACATCTATTCTCTTCTATCTATCCCAGACTCTCAGCGCCGCGGAGAGAAACAACCGGCATGTTGCCATCCATCTCTTCCTGTACTGGAGGGGCTCTAGGTGATAAATTCCACTCTTACCAAAGCCCATTGGCAAGTCACCAAGCACATGTTGTCCCAGAACAAATGCTTTTTAAGTGTATATTGTTCAGATTTTAGTGCTATGTTCAGTTTCTGATACCTGCTTCAATCACTGGAGTGTTGCATTATCATCTGTCATTGTTTCCCCTGTACTTCAGGCTGGCTGATTACCCCGTCATGCTGCCACACATTTCTCACAAAACTGAAACTTATCCAAGAACCTGACTTTTCCAAGGACCCAAAGAGCCCAGTGATCCTGTTTGGCCCCTTTAAAACAAAAAACAGCCGTCTTTGGACCAAAGACTTATCAAGCACACTTCACCAAGTGTTTTCGTTTATTTTTACTTTGATGTCCGAATAAACAAAAGAGATCAAACATGTTAATTAGCAAATATTTAAAGGTGCTGGTGGTGGTGGTGGTGGTGGTGGTGGGGGGGTTGTTACATTTGTACCATTGACTGTACATGACGATGGATGACATGCCAGCTCCCAAAAAGTGACTGCTACATCTGGAAGACCAAGGAGTCTCAAATATCCCCTGGTGGCTGGCTGCAAGATATATGTCAGAAATTCCATCTGCTCTTTGTTAGTTGATGGGACATGGATGTGTTCATTTTTCCAGTACGTTTGTTTTTTAGTATTGATCAGCATTGATCTTCACATCTCTTGGAAAGACAACCAGCAACTTTGTTTTCCCAAATAAACTATTCCTCCAAATGAAGAGAAATCCAGCCCTGTGGGGTTAAGAAAACTAAATGGGGACTAATCATTATAACTGCATGTGTTGAAATACAAACAGAGCGAATCTTAAAGCTTATATCACTTTATCACATTTGCTTATACTGGCTGTGGCCGAGCATATTTATACATACGACTTGAAGGAGTAGCCGTGGGTTTTAGTGTGCTGAACCACCCACAAGCTTTTACACTTAAGCCACCTAACATCTGCCTGATGTCTTGGTGAGCAGACCTTCTTCTGCCTTGTCCATCCTGCAGCAACCTCTCAGGAGACCCCTGGCCACCTGTGACACACACACACACACACACACACACACAATCTTCCTGCCCCACCCTTCCACAACATGAATAATGCATAATCAGACGGTCGGCAGTGAGCTAATGAGTCAATTGCTTCGAGAGCCTGGAGAGACAGACATCCGTGTGCTGTGATGGTTATACCAAGACGTCCCCTTTCTCAGGTTGTACTCAGCACCAGATGTCCAGGGTTCAGGCTGATGAATTATGGGTTATGCCTCTTGCCCCTATTCTGCAGTGTCACCACATTAGGAGGAAAGAACATGTGGTTGTGTGTGTGTGTCCGTCTTTGCTCAAAGATGGTGAAGCATTTATATGCACATGCCATGGAAATGTTGGGATTGTTTATCTTTGATGCTTTCTCTCCGGCGAGGGCTTAAGAAATTCCCCTTTGTAGCCACGGCCTATGTTCTGTTCTGTGAGCGTTTTTGTACTGCAGGGCATCTGAGAAAAAAACAGATGTGCTGGTGATATAATAAGGACTAAAATGCAATCTGCCAGTGAGCATGCAAAAAGAGGGGAGGGGGGCACATGGATGAAAAATGCTTATGAAAGCAGATTTAAATGATTGTTTACACATGCATGTGCGAACAAACTGAAATGTGAATATGTGATCATCTTAATGATGTGTTTTGGTGCAATGCAGTTTTCTTTCATCTTTGAATCTATCTCTTCAAAGGACGTTGGCAGTTTTTCACATCATGAGAATGTTTGAGGACATGGATTTGACAATTTAAATACCGGGCCTGCAAAAATAAAAAAAGTGGCTCAAATTTCTCAAGTGATATCCAGCATCTATGATCTCATGATGGGCAAGTCAAAAAAAAAAAACAAGACTACCAGACATAAATTACAGTTGAGGGATTTCAAGTGTGACCAAAGCTTTCAGAGGCGACGCTATCTAAATCACAAGCTCTTGTGACAATTACAGCCAACTCCCTCTCCAAGTCCACTCAGCCACTTTCACAGTCTCTCCGAGCAGAGAGAACTTCTTCCAATGTCAGAGTGAAACACTGTGTAAAGAGCAAGATTTCATTAATAATCCTTTCGAAAGTGAAATGTCTGCCTTTGCAGTTTTAGCGTGATCCGACTGACGGTGAGGGCAGACTTGCGAGGCCAAGCTGTAATTGGGGTGCTTGAGCCAGCATGTAATGCTGCAAGAAACTGTTAAACATGTTTAAACGTGGTCAAGTACTGGTAGCGTTCTGTTGAGAGATTTTTAAAACATACAGAACACGGTATAACGCACAGCTACAGTGGTTTCCCATCACGGTTCAGATTTTTTTCTCAATCTGTGTTTTGGGGATTTTTTTTACTCACAATTGCTGTAGCTGTCACAGACAGAGCTGCAACAAAGAAAAGGGAAGGAGTCTGAGGCAGCTGTTTTTGAAAATACAGCTTGTATATCCTGGTCTTTTAATTCACTGTAACGTAAACAATGTTTTCCGGATTTGTTATACTTCTGTCATCTCTACATCCTTCAGAGAGGATGAGCAATCAATCCAATTACATTGTAAAAGCATCAGTGAATAGCATTGACATGGCTCTGAGACCAACCACAAACAGTCTGTCTAATGGGTCTACCATACTCTAACAATTAGTGGAGAATCTCCTCTGTAAATATTCTCTGCGCCAAACTGTCTGGCTCCCCCTGACAGATTTTTATTAGCTTTAGGTGCCAGGAAGATGTGCCTATTGATTATCAACCGCCTCAAACATCTCCATCTACACTCGCCTGATAAGAATCAGGAAGATGTACCCACTCATCCTAAAAAATATGTGAATATTTTCTAAACATTGCTACAGAAATATTCAACTGGACTTGGTTATCCATAAATTTAAAAGGATGTGCTCACCGTGACCTCTTTCTGTATTCCTCTACGTTGCCACCATTTCACAAATTAATTTAGGGAATTGTAAGGGTTTTCTACAGCCCACATAATTACTCACTATTTGACGAGATATTTCTTATTCAGCAGAGATTTTCTGTCTCCGGTGATTTCATTATGCATGCACCAGTCATTCAAAACTCACACAATCAACACGGCCTTTATATGTCTATTTACTTTGATTTTTATAAATGGAGCTCTTGATGCTCCACCACTCTTCACTCTGAGCCTAATCAATGGTCGTTAACGTCATGTGATTCATAGCTCCACTGTAGAGCTTCATCACAGAGGGTACTTTATTTCGCAGCTTCATATTTGTACTGTACTCAAAGGAGTAACCAGCTGAGAGGATGTGTCATAGTCGGTGAGAAATAACACAAAATGAATTAGAACTTATTTGCACCACTGCTGATAACAGCAATCTCTAAATTCAGAGCTCCAAGTGATCGTACATGTAACAGGTTTGTTATCAGATATACAGGATGTTAATACTGGTAAATACATTATGCAGTACATAATGGCTGTATACACTATAGCAGTTTTCAGACAGGACCTGCAGAGGAACACCAGAGAATTGGGTCCGGACTTTCTACACAGTTTGCCTTTCACACAGGATCTCATGCTGTGTTCTCATATCAGCTCCTCTGGACTCTCTGCAGACGTTATACTCGGTCTGTCTGAAAGCAGCATGTAAAGAATGGATATATATTGATAAAGTGGATTCAGTGGTTTCAACTTGAAGATGTGGCTTAATAGCAGGTGAATTTGCAGGGAACTGTTGAAGTTCTTTCGTCTGTTAATTCATCTTATATTTTGGCGGTTAAGAAAAGATTAATTAATTAATTTTTAATGCTGGATGAAGAGAAATCTTGTATCTGTATATTGTAACATATTTTTTTAAGCTTTTACAGCATTTCTGTGGCTCCGGCCCATCGATGTTACACAGATATCTTTCCATGAATGAAAAAGGCTCAAAGTACTATAGGGGCTTAACCTTAACTTTGGAATACCTGTACAAAGATTATATCATATAATACAAATCATTTGATAAATATCACCACACTCTATCTGACACTCTATGAAATTAACTTAGCCTTTGCTATAGCACTAAGTGTTGGAGCACTGAAACTTTTCTGGTTACAAATGATCCTGAAGTGTGAATCTTTGCCTTTAAGGCTTTGTTCATCTTTCCGGACCAGCGACTCTCCATCATGCTGCAGCTCTCCTTGTTCAAAGCAAGCTATTAGGTTTGCAGCCATGTGAATATTTGTATTTTATAGCTTTCATGAAAGTTAACTGCACCATCCAGGTTATAGTAAGCCTTGTAAAATTTAATTGCTTTACTATTATTACCTGCTGTACAATCGCCATTGAGATACAGCCATGAGCCAACTTTGGGCTAAATGATAATTCTAACACTGACGATGCTAACCTGCTGATATTTAGTTGCTAAATTAGTTTTCTAGGTTAACCATTTTATTGTAGCCTGTTTACATAGCATGCTAACATTTGCTAATCAGCACTTAACAGTAGACAACTCTTGAGGGAATGTCAATATTTTGGGGGATTTGAGCATTAAAAAATGTTTTGACGAATTTACATTTTTTACCTGATGATGGCAGCTGATATTAAGTTTATGGATAATTATTGCACCAAATATCACGGAAATCTATAAAATAAATGGAGGTATCGCTTACGCTCGTTGCAGCACCAAGACATCCACTCACCAAAGTTAGGATAAGTGAACATGGTCTGGAAACCGTGGATGTTTGGCAGCAATCTATCGTATACAAGACGAGATGTTTTACAGGATCCAGGCTAAAACGTTTGTCTCCTGGTTGTGCTACAGAAAACGTAAAGGAATCAACAAAGCCAGATTCATGAATGTCTGCACTAAATACAATGGTAATCGATCCAGTAGCTGTTGACATGTTAGTCTTGACTTAAGTGGTATTCTGACTGACTGACAGTTCCATCCACAGAACCACAGCGTTACTGTGGTTTGAAAGAAAAAACCCACAGAGGAGCAATACAAGTATTTATTCTGTAAATCTGTGATTCCTCTCTCGTTGCTATGGCCCAGTGTTTTCTCAAAATTGTTCCTGGTGGGTTTTATACCATCTTTTGCAATACTTTGAAGAAACCACAGCAATTGGTGCAGGGCATGAATCTCCAGAGATAATCGACAATTAAATTCTAATGTTTTGAATGAAATGTGCACATTAATACAGAGGGAGCGAGGTATAAATGGATGATTGCAGTAACCCCGTAATACCACTGGAACCACATGAAGTGAAAAGGCAATTTGAATAAGGAACTCATAAATGTTAAAATGTAAGACTGTCCTTCAGTCGGTAAATGTTTGATTCAAGTTCCTGAAGTACTTTTTTCTTTTAGGATTCAGGTAACAGATGATTCTGGGTCAATACTTGCCTCTAGCGGTAGAATTTTTGTCATATTTAATGACTTGGGAAAAAAAAACACTTTAACCAAAAAGTGGCTGAATGCTCCAATCTTTCTTTGATATGCCCACATGCTGTGGGATCCAGCTGAATCATTCATGATCAAATATATACTGAATACAAATGGACATTTCAATTTAATCTGTCAATTCATCAATTTCATCAATCATCTTCCACGATAAGCCGTCACTGATGCTGTGTTTTGTATTGCACTTCAAAGAAGTCGCCTCACAACAGTATTGCCAGTACTTTGATCTGACTCACCACTCCCAAACAAATCAGCATCGGCTTCTTGCCTGAGATTATGAAGCAACCAACAATAATAAAATGGCAGAATTTAAGCAGAGAGCAAAAGGGAGACCATAGGGACAATAATATCAACGTAATTACACATCCAACATGTTTTATGAAATAATGTGATAACTGTAAAGTGACCTAATCCATAACTGCTTCGCCTAAAGCAATTACATGAGGCAATATAACTGAAACTCACTCATTCACATGCGGCACAAGTTCGGTCAATACAAGTGTCTGAATGATCAAACACTGCTTCTGTCCACAGTTAAACACATACCTATGATAATATCATTTTCTCCAACTTCACAAATGTTTCAGAGTTTACATTTTTTCAGATGTTATCCGCTTTATTATCAAAGCTGCATTTGAATACTTCTTCCCTCCCACAAAAAGAAACGTGTAATTTTCTTGTCAAACATTCAAATCGTTGCTTCTTTTGTACTGACGCCTTGCTATCGACGACAATTTAAAAATATTTTGATCAAAAGAGTTGTCTGTAAGAAGTGTTTTTAAGTCAGCCATGACACACACTACCTGATGTTTTTTCCTCATTTAAGAGTTTATACACATGCTCAGAGCCGCTCTTAAATAAACTATTTATTTTATGGGTGAGACGATGTTAACTTTTCCAGCAGATCAAAGGGGTTTCCTTTCACTTCTCTGTCCCCGTTTGTTTGATCTGGTTGTCGGATGCCACCGCCACCACGCTGAGATTTGTAGTGATGATAGTGGCTCAGTGAGGCAACCTGGTGAGAACATAAGTAAATGTTTCATGTCACAGGTCTGATTGTATCGTGTAGCTGTTCGAGTGCTTTATCCTGGAAATAACTGAGTAATTGTGTAATTATCACAGGGAATTAGAGACAAGGCTCTGAGATAGAAAACATCTGCGCCGTCTCTCATAGTGGAGACTTGAAACATAATTGAATTGGATGTTTCCTATTAAGCTTTAAAAAAAAAAAAAGATATTACTTGTTTTTTAAAGACTCTCGTTATTATGGTCACACGTATGTATCTTGAGTTATTTATGTGAGGTAAAGTGATAAAACATTTTTTTCTAATTAACAAATTACAGTCCTATTGAGGTGCGTGCCTGATAACACTAACTTACCAGTTGATGTCTGATTAATATAACACAGTTGCAAACCAGCTCATGTCAAAGCTTTTTGGTAAGCTTGTTTTTTTGAGATGTGTTTCCTGTCCATTATGCCACAACACAAAGGACCTGTGGTATGCAGGAGATAACGCATTTCTTTATAAACAGCAGTGTCTTAACAAGTGAATTAGCCTGAACCACAATAATTATAATTGCTTAAGAGACAACCACAAGTATCCATAGAAACTCAAACTTTAACAGAAATTAAAGAAACAATCATTACTGTACTGACACAGTGCAAAAAGTCTATAAAGATTACTATTGGAAAAATCTGAATAATTTTTAAGGCAGTCAAAACGACATGCTTTTTATTTTTGAATCATTAAGTCTCTCATTTATTCCAAAGCAATTATTTTAAGTGATGGAAATTATTTTTTCAAAAAATATTGCTGCAGTTATGCACCTTTTTTTTTTTTTGTAAAATTACAAAACAACCTGCTAATAACCAATTTATTTCCAAATATCACTGGTTTTCACCATTTGTCTCCACAAAGGTTATGTGAACCAATCATCATTAAAATCTGTATGTTTTGTTGTGAGAGATTCTTCTCCCACCTGCAACACGTTTTATTTTTTGGTGAGAATCATCCAAAGTCACGGAGCAGTTTCAAACTCCTTTGCCACATCGGTGAATGAGATTCTATTTCATCCCTTCCTGACCACTAGAAGCAGTGATTACTATCAGCAGGGTTAGAGGAAATCATGTTCAGGCTGACGTTGTTGGCCCATCACTCTGACATGCTATGCAGAGCACCAGCACTGATAGTGAAGAACCTGTCAACAGTGCAGAGTGAAGCCTGAGAAGCATCACCACATACACACACACAAGAGCCTGCCTGCCAAATCTGATCATAGCTTACCCTTTTGATTTGTGATCTATGCTCTAATGGCTGTGGAGTCCACTAATCTGTGGAACTGTAAGTTGCATTACAGATGCAGCGAATGCATCTGGTGCTAGTGGAGCTGATCATTGATATTTAAAGCCCATGTCAATTTAAATGTTTTCAAACGCCTCCAAAGTCTCTTTTGGTCATTGCCGGCAGCCCTGCCTCCAGGTAACCTCCGGCTCCTCTGATGTGAGCAGCTCATTCATATACAGAGCCCGGGACATTAATACATGGACGACTCTCAGCAAAGCACGTTTGCCATTTCTGATCTGTGCTCTTCTTCCTCACATTGTTGATGAGCAAGGTCATATTCTGCCAACTCATTGGCCTCATTGGCATGGAGGGCAGATCGTCTTTTGGGGAGGAATGAGGAGCTCCTGCACATGCACACTTGGCTCGTGAACAAGGTGTGGAGTTTACCCACATTCTTTGCTGAGGCTTTCAGGGAGAAGAAAGGACATTTTGGCAGACGGCCCCTTTGACTAAGGCTTCCCCCTGGGTTCAAAAGGGAGCAGACAAAGCATTTATAACACTCAAAACCTGGCTTCAGTACAAATCCCACAGTGGGACTCATAAGGCTTCAACCATTGAGTCCCCTTTAGAAAACAGATAAGAAGTCTGGGAGACCCTACACTTTGGTTTCACACCCCACCATGTGGCCCATGATGGTGGTCACATGTACCTTTGAGGGGGAGGCTGATCTATTACCATCCAGCAGAGAGTGCAGAAACTGCAATATGATTATCAAACTCTCAGGAGCAGGTCCAGCTCTTTACAGGCCAAAGGCACATCCGCAGAGAGTCTGGGTCTGGATGAAAGGTTGCTGTTTCTTTGCAGGAGCAGTTCTGAGGGAAAAAGCATGCATGTAATATAGGAAATCATCTCTGGCCAGCCACAATCTGTTATGATGTCAGTCTCTGTTAGAGAGCACTGTGGACTCTTGCAGCATATTACTAGCAGGATCTCATTTGGCTGTTAGCAGAGGTAAAATAGCAATTTTGCAATCTTGATTAGAAATGTAAAATTTGTACTGAGTCCTTGAATGATTGTTATTGTCAAATCAAATCAAATACACTATTGTCCCCATGGGGACATTTTTCTTGGGCCAAAGTGCTGCAGCAGCTGCACAACAGTACATTATGCATCAAACAACCAAAACCAGTATGCAAGGACATATCATGTATCTCTGTTTTGATTGCTTTCAAAATCAGCCCGACTGGTGAGTGAGACATTCCAGGTAACTCACACATTCATGAGATGCACAAAGATGTCCACAATCAAAGAATCGGTTGTGTCCTTGAGACCCTTTTACAGCAGCAGCAGCAAACAAAGGCCATTGTGCTCGGTCTGCATACACAAAATTCAACCCACTCTATGAGACCTGATGTCATCAGATCATGTTTAAAGGGACTGAAGGAACAGTTTCACAAAGAAGACTAACTTCAGCATGGGGGGAGTTCTAGAGCCGAGATACCCAGGAGGATTCCGCTGCATGATGTCATCCATGGTCACCCATGATCCTTAATAAACCCCTGACCTGCAGGAGGGCAGACGATGAATAGTACGCAGTGTTAAGAAGCAGTGAAGACTAAATAATCCTGGCGCAACAATTAATGAGTTATAGCTTGAATGTCCTGCTTATAATTAACTTGAATTTTATGGTTTAGGCTGATATTGTATTATCAATTAAATGGGTGTAAATTGACTTTATTTTAAACTCTTTAAGCTTGTTAAACATCTGCAAGCAATGGGTTACGAGTCTTAGTAAAATATTAAAACAATGCGTTTTGGTTGATAAGGCTTTAACCAATTGTTATTCTATGCATATCTCTTTTGTGTGTTGTTTATGGTTTTATTGCATGTTGGAATTCAATGCATTTTGTCTGATAATGTGGATGAGACCCTAAATTTGTTCATCTTACCAATGCAAACTCTGTTACATTGAATTTTGAAAACGTGAAACTCAAACGAATTGATTCAAGTTAACTTAACTTGGGAGATCAAGTTGTTTTTGTCAGCTGATTAGTTACACGTCCTTGTCGGCAGATTTGCGTTTATTTGGCTCGCAGCTGCAGCTGTTGAAGCCATTTTCTTCCAAAGCCAGTTGAAAGATAAGGCCATTGTGGTTTCTTTGTTAAATCTTAAGTGGAGGGGTTGGGACTGAATTCAGTACTAACCGTCAGTGAGGTTTTTGTTTTTTATATTATGAAAAGATAACCCTGTTAAGCATGTTTGAGACAAACAGCGAGTTTCCATCATGAACGGGTTCTTCAAACTTACACCGAGGAAGAGTCTCTGGAGTTTTAACTCTTCAACAATGGAGGCTGATAAAATGCACATTTAGTTTCTTTAAAAAACTTTTATTTTATGAGTTGAGGGAAGTCAGCAGTTCACTCACTCCACTCATTTCAAACTGTAGCATTCTTCATTTGCGATGCTTCCCTTCGGTGAAATGCTGTTGCTGTTGGGTGAAGGTCCAGTGATTGACTCGACCAGTCCTTGCACTTGTTCTCCCTGGTGATTGGTGTGTTGGCAGCGTGTTTTGCGCCATTGTCTTGCTGCAGGAAGAAGTTCCTCCTGATTAGGATGATTTTTTTCTGCAAATTGGCAGACAGAATGTTTCTGTGGACTCCTGAATTCATTCGTCTTCTTCCATCATGAGTTACCATCAATAAAGATTAGCGAGCCTGTTCCAGTAGCAGTTCAAGCCGTGACACCGCCTCCTCCACGTTTCCTCTCTTTTCTCCACATTGGCCTTTTCTCTCACTTTGTGGTTTATTTCTCTAATCATAAAAACCTTGTTCCAGAGCTTTGTGAATTCCGATGTGGCCTTCAGATACTTGCTGCTGATGATCCTGTGGTCTTCTTCAAACGCTGGATAGTGATGCCTTCACCCCTGCCCTGTGGAGGATGGTGATGAAGTCCCTGACTGTAGTTTTGGTGTTTTTCCTTCACGGCTCCCAAAATGTTTCTGTCACCTGCTGCTGTTGTTGTCCTTGGTCGACCGGTTCCATGTCTATTGCTCAGTACACGAGTAGTTTCTTTTTCAGGACATTTTAAATTGTTGTATTGTCTATGGCCAATGTAGGTGCAATGGCCCCCATCGATTTTTCCTCTTTTCTCTGCTTCATAATGGCTTGCTTCTCCCCCACAGACAGCTCTGTTGTCTCGGTGTTGGTTTATCCTTTTTAACAACAAATGCAGTCTTCATAGACGAATCTCAAGGCTGAAACCATGAGTAGATGTTCAGAGCTGTTCAATGTTTGAACAATAAATCTGTAATGCAACACCTGGGCAATAAGAAACACCTGTCAATCATATGCTCCGTGCGAGCGTGTGTGCGTGCGTGTGTGTGTGTGTGTCATTTGCTTTAGAAAAAATAGGATAAACCCATAAGGAAAATTGAATAGTTTCACAACTTTATTCAGTCTACATTTTGAAGTAAGGCCTTTGAACTTACCATCATTAAAGACGCTGCATTAAGGTGTAGCGAGCCAGCACTGCAGCCAGGAAGCCCCACATTTGGCTGTGCGTCTTCGTGCCTGTAGTAGGGGTAGTAAGGGGATGCCATGAGCCAAAGGTTGTGCAGGACACAACATGCCAGGATAATTCTGCACATCTTCTCAGGTGTATAAAGGAGCTCGCCCCCTGCTGTGTCCAAGCACATCCAGCGACCCTTGAGCTGCCCACATGAGCTCTCTATTACGGCGCAGGCGTGGGCATGGATGTCATATATATATATAATTGTGACAATAAATGATGGGATGAAAAGGGTGTCAATTTCATGGTTATTTAATTATTTAATACATTTGGTCAATGCATTAGTAAATTAAATTATTGAATGGTGAGGCTACATTGCTCAGCAGCTCGATGAAGGCTACAGGATTTGCATATTGTGTGTTGTGTTGTTTTTGATGAGTCTGGCTTTCTAGCTTCTCCACCTGCTGTGGTCATTCGTGATAACAGTGGTATTTTTGCACCATCGCTTCACCCTTGCTCCCTCACACACACAAACACATTGACAACAGATCCATCCGTCATTGTGCGATTTTCCATTGTGAGGAATCCAGATGGAATTACTGGGGCAGGGGACCATCAAAAAAAGCTTTTACTGCGCATTTGTCCGTGTTCTGTAAGTATGACACAAAGAGGCATTTCTGATCAGATGCCTTTATCAGCTGCACAGCGTCTTTCATCTGTGGCTTCAAAAACCATTATGATTCACTGCTCAAAAATGTGTATGTTTTATAATGCTACAAGTATAAGTGTAAAAGTATAAAGGCAAGCAAATACTCCTAATTAGCTAGTTAAGAGCTTTGTTTGCAGCGTCAGGATTCCAGGGGTCAGAGCGGGACACACTAGATACATTAAACTATACATATCCTATCAATTGACATGTATACAGAGCATTAAAATATGTATTCAGGAATATGTGGCACACAGACTGTTGTAATGCAGTGGAATGATATCCCATTAAATAATAATGCTGAGCACTGTAATGGAAACGCTCGCAGGCTAAAGTGCCACAGTATAAAAGTTGGGGGGCAAACACAGAAGTAGTGTAGGAATGTGTAAAAATCCTAACAAATAATAAATCAAGCAGAAAACATGAAGCAGCAGAGCTCTTTCTTTCTTACTTTCTTCCCTGTTTTAAAGGGTAAGTCTCGTTCTCGTCGACGTCTGGCTTATTTTCATAGTTTTCACTGTCACGGTTGTTTTTATTTCACTGTACAGCAGCACTCAGCGGCAGAGAGTGCTGCGCTCCAACACACACCTTACAGGGTCAACGCAAACCCCCGACAGATAAACCCCAAAAGCTATTAAAACAAACCCTTTCAACACCATAAGATTCAAGGCTGATTTAACTGCAGTGAAAGTGCAGCGGCGGCCTGGCATTGAGTGAAACCGCCAGAGCGTCTCCAACACGTCTCTACAGAGATTGAAAACATAATTTGTACGTCCCACACCTGTATATTTGTTTCTAACCCAATAGAGTCTGTTGTTCACTGCGGAGCCATATTGTTAAGACACTTTTTATCTATTTATGTGACCCGCCTTGTCTCAGCTGCAAAAATGTGCTCTAATATGTTGCTGTTGATGTTAAAAATGTCATCTTCCTGTCAGTGTGACTCAGATTAAGTGTAGGTGTTGTCATTTACATGCTGTATTTGTCTGTTTACCTTCTAAGACGACTACATGATGAAAGATCTATTGTCACAAAGTCTTAAGTTACAGCAGGGGAACGTGAGATTCACTGTATTTGTGTTCACATCATGCAGCCTGCAGAGGTCGGTGCTTATTCTCACTATTATCATCACTGTAAAGTGTGACCACTTTAATTCCCTTCCAGCCGACAAACACTCAAGAGATATCTCTTTCGCTATCAGGCTGTAACAAAACAAAATTGAACAGTAATCACAACTCGGATAATGACAATGATAATGAAACTGTCATACACTTTAATCACCTGCCTGCAGCGCTGTGCGGCTTAATATTGGCCGAATGGCGTAAATGGGCTCGGGCTACGATCTGGGCACTTTTTGGTTGTAAATTATTAATAGTGCTATGCTCTTAACCTCTTTTTAATGCCTTATTTCTTAAACAGTTAGCCAACAGCAAACATTTTACAAATCAATTTTAATGCACCGCAAAAAATATATTCATAGCCTAAACACGGCAAAATAGTTTTGGTGCATTTAACAAACACTTTTGTGTATCGAATTGAATGCATAATTAATTTTTAGTATCTATTGTCTGATCAATAATAATCAACAACGGATCTATTTTGTAGCAATAAGGCCGGCACACTGACGCGTCTGCAACCTCCCATACACAGTGTTTGTAATAACAAGGCTGCAGAGCGAAGTGGCATCAGAAGAATTAGTCCTTGGGCTTGTCACAACACAGTTTATCCATAATGCATCCCTCTATCCATACAGCTACATCGTTACCATTCTGTCTGCATGTATTTTCTGGTGAGAAGGTTCAGCAGAAAACTGTCCTTCCTTATTTTTTGGGGAAATATTAGATGACAGGAAGAAAAAGAATTCCATGTTTGACTATGTAAATTAAAGTTCATTTTGCAAATACGTACAGCTAACAAGAGAGAATACTTTTCCTCTGCTGCTTCACTGAGTCACGTACCGTGAAGCTGCATAAGTTTTAAAACTATTGAAACTACTTGGGGGGAGAGAGGGGTCGTCACAAGATCTTAGTTCTTGTGCCTGACTCCTCCACTTCGCCCACCAATTCCCTACAAGGACTAAATCCTTTTGGCTTGGTCTAATTTATTACCGCTCTAACGCCGTCCCAATACATCACTGAAATGAGAGTTTTATTTTTTTTTATTTTCCCCCGCGTTTGAAAAGGCGATGCTGTGATGCGGCGTGGCAGAGCCCTTTCTAAAACCAGCAGAGGTGACATGTTCTTCCTGGAGCGGAGAGGGAGATTTCTCAAGTTGGCTGTAAGCGTTCGCCACATTAAAAGTCTATAATGTATGCTAAGCTGTGTCTTTATGAAGGCAGTATTAATGGGTGGGGTCGCTGTAACTGCCTTAAACAAGGGATTAGCCTGTCGCTGATGAGTCGGGGCTCTGTGATGGGATTATTTACATTGCTCTGGTGGCAGGGCGCAGGTGTCATTAGAAATACAAATCCCCTAATAAATTTCTGAAACGGGGGGAGTTTCTGAAGTGAGGCTTGGGTTGCAGAGAGCGCTGCCTGGAACAATGATTGTGTCTCACAGAATTTGAAACGTTAATCTGGCTATATTATGAAGTTGAGAGTTTAAAAGTTTTCGCTTCACTTTATCACCAGAGTGCGTCTTGATTGGCTGAAAGGGAGAATTAACAATGTTCTAATCAGGGAACATAATAGCCTGTGCTTTCGGCTGCTGAGGCACCTGAGTTACAAACACTCGCTGGGTAAATACTGTAATCCGATCAAAAGGACCCCGAGTCCTTCTCCTGTTCTCGTAATTCGCTGCTTTTCGCCAGGCACTGGCTTAGCATCACCTCCTTTGGTAAATGCATATATTAACATTGCTTTAATCCTCAGCAGAGGGGTGATGGTTACACACGGACACTTTGCAGAGAGCACTCACCCTTTTTCTCGAGCTGCACCGTCATCGGCTTGATTACTTCCTGTCTGTCCACTAATTAGATATAATGGAGCAACCTTTGTGAGATAAGCATATTTATTTGTTGCATTATCAGCTCGTATTACAACAATTAGTTCATCTGTTTCACCAGAGCTCATCGCTGAAAGAGGTGGTTGTGTCGTTACTGGGTTTTAACACAGTTACGTCACTTTTGAAATATAAAAAGAAATAAAAGTTGTACTTTTGTATTTTTACGTGCATTGTAAACACCAAACTTACAATACATTCTTACAAACATAAAAAATACTGTGATGTATTAATGTCCTGATTAACCTCAGGTCAAATCAGTTACGAGCTTTATTTGTGAACACACAGAGATGCAGCTGATTATTTGTTAAATCAGTTTAATTAAAAAGTGTCAGGAAATGAGTCAAATTGAAATTTTCCAGGTCCAAGGTAATGTCCTCATTATGTTTGTTTAGTGTGAAAGAAACACAAAATATTATTTTTACTATTATATAAGAAATAAAATAATAAAAGCAGCAAATAGTGACATTACAGGAGCTAAATAATTTGCATAAGTGAGACATTTTTGGCGACTTACAGCCACAACCGGACTGAACCGGCTTAGTGACAAGATGGCGACTTTGCCTCATGTAGAAAATTGAGTTTCACACTGACATCAAATGTTCTTAGTTTGCTTTTAAGGAGGTCACGGCTTATTAAACTGCAAGTAAATAAATGGTTGTGGCATCCAGAAAATCATCAAGGAATAAAATGCAGAATTCAGTGACAACAAAAATTCCACCAACAGCTCAGGGCTCTTGTTGTCTCGCTGCCGCATTTCTCCACTTTTCTGCGTCCAAATGGGCTCATAACTCAGAGACACAGTGGGAAAATAAACTCACTTTGCCGGGGTACCTCATGTACTGTGGGAAAGAGAAGGTGGGGTGTCAGGGTGTTTGGCAGGTAATTTAGTACTTTGTACACATTGTCAAACTTCACTGTGAGAATGGCTCAGACGTCAGTGTTGGGAGTATTTTCCCCTTTCTGCAGTTCATGTTTTATTAACTTCAACTCTGCATTTTCGTCCTCCGCACCGGTTGATTTAGATCAAGTCGTCACCGATCGTGGCAACTTAATTGACCCATTAGAGTTCTGACGATCAGACCGTGCTGGAAATCCTGCAGACTCAGCGCAAAGATAATTCAGAATCATGTACAGTTCGTAATTTCCCGTTTTCGTCAGATGTATCATCCAAATGATCCACAAAAGCTTGTATTAATCAAATGTCCACTGATGGGGAGTGAATGGGAAGTTTAATTAAGCTCTACAGTGAAAAGTGGGACAACCTGATAATTAATCAGATCTGACAGAGGCTCTCATATGAGCCATGAAAATAATGGCTGGTACATGTATTGATGGATTCTCTACTAACATATTATGTTTCCTGGTAAACTGGGATCAGATTGACATAGTCAATATTTTGCAAGTTGTGAACACTAAAGTTTTGATAAAAGATTCCTTTAAACTGTATTTTAGCAAAACGGACATTTTGTGGATCATATAACTGCAGAACAACTTTGGTAATTATCACAATTAGTTGCAGGCTAATTAACATTAAATGTCACTTATTTAAAATGTTAATAATATTAATAATAACTTTATTTGGATAGCACTTATCTAAACAAGGTTACAAAGTGCTTCAAAAAATCCATGGCAAAAAATTAATGAATTAAAATAAAAGGGATTTTATTCAGTAGAATTCAATTCAGTTCAAAACGGCTGCGGAATCCTTAAGGACGAAGCATAAACTGTAAATAATAAAAAAAAAACTATGCGTCTCCACTTCCTCCCAATATCCAGAAATGAAGCCAAAAAGTCGACCAATCATGAGTCAGTCTCAGCTGTCAATCAAGACATGTCATCCCATTTCAACTACCTGAAATGACAGAAACCATCTTTGAGAACAAATTATTTGACTTGTCGATGAATTTTTGTCCCGTCCACTAATAGGAAGGACGTGGCATTTATGACCGATACCGCAGCCAGCCACCAGGTGGTGATCAAGATGCTTTGGCTTCACTTCTTGGGAGCCTCCATGTCGTCCATCTTTAGATACAGTCTGTGGGACCGAGAAAGAAGAATTAACAGTAAAGTGTCACCACATACCTAACAGTCAATTCAGTAAACCTTTACTGCACAAATCACCCAGAAATAACAAAATGCCAGATCCCAGGATGAGACAGAAACAGCTTCTTTCAGACACAGCTCTGCACTCATTGATTCGTCTATTACAGTGAGAGCAGCAGCAGAATAATTGCTATGTGCAGTCATACTATGAAGCGGATGGTTCCCTCTTAATTATGTAATTGAAGTCAGACCTGAGGAAGATAAACACAGAAGTGGACAATCGTCCATGTGGCACGCTGGTCAAACGGATAAAGTGAACAATCACAACAAACAAATAGCATCTTTTCAGCCTCCTTCACTTCCACAGAAACTTAAGAGCTTTTTTTGTAGATTGTCTTAATTGTTTTTCTAATCACCGATTTTAATTATCCAGTGTTTACGATTTTGATTATTGCTCTGCTTTGTATTCTGCCCCCACTCACTATGAATAGCACACTATTCTTGCATGAGTGGTTGATACTGTGGAACCATAGACTGTATATAAAGATGGACAACATATTTCCACTTCCTCCCAATATACAGAAATGAAGACATACAAAATAAAATACACCAAAGCTTGCATCGATGACGTCAGCCAGAGTCTGTGCAGTGGTGGGGGGGGGAATGGAGCCACGTGCTCAACCAATCACGAATCAGTCTTAGCTGTCAATCAGGATGTTTCACCCTGTTTTTATATCGTCAAATAACTTATTAAAACCAAACTTACTGGGGAAAGGCTTTGGATTCACTTTTGGGGAGTTCTCAAATGACATAAAATACAGTCTAGCTTCATTACAGTAAAGGTCCAATAAGAAATGTTTTCCTTATAATTAGATTAGAATAGATAGATAGATAGATAGATAGATAGATAGACTCGGTATCTCATGAATTCGTCCATCCCCCTCTTCAGCTCTTTCCTTGATATTGTATCCGCGCTGGCAGTTGCCATAGAAACATAACTTTATTATCCAACTACCCTTTACTACCTTGTGGGAAATATCTTTGTCTACTTACACTCTAATTATGTTTGTATGAATACTAAGTTGGCTCTTGAATGACTGCAAGGTGTCAGACAGCATGTATGAAAACTTCAAAATACATTGCAGACAAATGGTGTGTGTGTGTGTGTAGAAAGACGCTTGTGTATTCATCTCCTATTCTCTCTCTATCATTTAGATTTTACTCCATTGAACTTGTCTTATAATTGTAATTTGATTGAGCTTCGTTTTTCTCACCACGCAGAAGAGGCTGAGTTTTGGTGAAGTGCCACATCTGCTTGTTTTCGTAACACGGCGGCCAAGTGTGAAAAAAGAAAACACAATACGGCAAAAAGAAAAATACTGCAAACATTTGCGTTTGCTTCCGCCTCAAAATACAACTTTCCAAATCAGGCATACACACACAGACTGATATCCACAGTGTACGGTGGCCCCTAAGGACTAAACAAAAGTTAAAGCAAAAAATGTTAGCATGAATTCACTGCATAGCTAAAAAATCAGAAATCTGCAGAAACATGGAGGAGGGAAGTGATGGACCTAATGTGACCTAGCAGCAGCAGCAAAAAAAACCTTCTATTGATGCTCATTGGCAGGCAGTACGAAGAAACTCTCGTAGAGGTACACGGACGTCCCAAGAGGGCAGCAGAAGGCAGCTTCACGCCATCTCCTCTCTGAGGCTCGACTGCTTTCTGCTCAACAACTGTTTCACCATCTACTTACCACAGCGATGTGGAGGCAATGATAACATTTTGTTCCCACACACCACAGAAGAATATTTTTCTAAGAGCATACCAACTCTGAGCGTTTACCGAGGAAATACGAGGAAGGAATGTGCCACATTCATGACAGGTGTGTGTGTGTGTGTGTGTGTGTGTGTGTGCCCCCAAGTCCAAATACCTTTATTGGAAATTGATGGCTCAGCGAGAGACAGGCTGGCTTCTTGATCAAAGCACAGCAACTGACATCTCAACATATGCCGGATGAATTATTAAAAATACAAGTGACCCCTTGTGAAGAAATAAATTGCTGCTCCTCCTGCATCCGCATATGCAATATGTCAGCTCTGCAGGCAAAGTGGAGGTTACTTTTTATTAGCTTAAATCAGAATGGCAGCCTGTCACTCCGAACGGATGTGCCATGGAAGGCTGCAGCTTGGCTCCACATCTGTAAAAAACATGTTCACTCACTGTGGGGAGGCAGGCAGTTCAGCAGAGAGAGAGAGAGAGAGAGAGAGAGAGAGTTCGTGCTGGAGAGAGAACGGTCAAACACATTTATTTTAGAGATGGAGCTCACAAAATTAAAAACCATTAAATCAGAGTAAGAGTTTAACTGATACATTTCCTCCTAAATTAAATGATTAAAAACATGTTTGAAAAAAAGAATTATTTGAGCAGACGTGAATTTTTAAACCTCGTCACCATTCGTCACATCATCATTTATTACTCATGTTTGCGCCGATGATTTCCCGTCACATGCGAAGCAGAAAACGCTTCAATAACAAGACAAACATAGTGACACTGATTCGGCTTTAATGATTTCACACCTGAGGTAAACTGGTAAAATTGGCGACTTATTCAGCCTCAATAATCACATTAAAGCAACATTAAACAGTAATAATATTAAGATAAGTAATTCACTTATCGGGTCATTACGAGTCCATTCATCACACATTTACTTTATTTAACGGTATTATATCCCAAATATAAAAATAACAGTCAATGTATTACAAAAATAACCAAACTTTTTATTTAATTGGTGAATTTTTTACTCTAAATTAATTGATAATCTAATTACGACCTCCAGGATGTTTGGTCTTTGACTTGTTGGTGAAGCGGCATCACATCATTCATCCAATAAATTTCCCCTCATGTGATCTGAGACACATGAAACTCAGATTCCATGGCTTACTCACATTTGACCCAATCAGCATGTTGAATTTTATTCAAATCTATGATGGCGCAGCTCCAAAGTGTGATGGTTTGACACAGAGTGACCCCAGAATACTGTCCCATGAGTTTAGAATCACATCACAAACCAGCTTGTTGAACATGTTGACTAACAGTAAAGATAAATGATCCAATAATGTGGGAAACACTTCTGATGGTGGGTTGTACACAAGGTCTATATTTGCCATATAAATAAATCTACATGTTTAATATGTGATGAATAATTGAATGATAAAGATTCGACAAATCCTCTATAAACAGCACATGTTTCAAGTCAGTCTCCACTTTATTTTAAATCGAGATGAGACGTTTAAGCAAATATATGTTCATGTTATGAAATGAAAGAAAAATGTGTCGTAATTATTACGTATGTTCAGTTTCATCTGCTTATTGCTTCATCGCCTACACTTCACTATCACAAACATCAGCTTTAAAACATCTGTGCAGCAAATGATGGAGACTTTCAGGAAGGGTGACCTGCAATACGTTAAAGATCAGTCGAGCGTTGAATGATAAATGCTGAACAGATTGCTCATAAATAAAAAAGTCAAACCAAATCTTGCTTTTATCATGAAGTTAAAATGTGTAAAAATTGTTTGGCTTTGCAATTTTGTTTTGAAACTTAAGACCAAAGGTATCCGTTGCATAAAACTTTGTTGTTCATTCATTTATTCATTTGGAGCATCATGTGTACTGAGCTAAATTTGATTAATATTAAATGTCTTGAAAACTAGACCCCAAAGAGAATATGAAAAATGTAAATACCTGTATTGTTAACCATCTTTGTGTTTTTTCAAAGTATTTAAAAATCAAATATACTGCAGTGTAGTGAGCTGATGATTTTTGAAAATTGGTTGTTTCACTGGTTCCGCATTCCTGCTTAACTGCGTTCAGAATAATAATTATTATTTCGGAGCCACAGCTCAACAGCCAGAGAACCAAGCGCAGGAATATTCCAAAGTCTTCCATGTCTCGTGAGGTGGGAGCTCACAGTTTGAACGGAGCAGACAAACTCCACACACAAGCCACAAAACTCCCGTGAAGCCGTTGCTGTGAGGCGACAGTGATCCACCGCGCTGCCCAAACCGTGTCTGTTTATTTATACTCTCGCCCTGTGAGTGTGACTTCACGCAGAGTGACGCTCTGCGGTGAAGTTCGAGCGGGGGGGGTCTCATTTGGAAAAAGGCCAGAGATGGAAACAGCAACAGAGAAGAGACAGGGAGTTGGAAATTTCACTTAACTGTTCAGACAATCACGAGATTAATTCTGGAGATACAGAACTGGTATATGCTGCTGATGTGCTTTGGTCAAAAAACCCACTAACATCTGGCTTTTGTCTGCACTGGGAATGGATCACATTCATTCCAGAGGCAAATGACTCCTCCGTCCACACTGGTTTTTATCGGCTCTGTCTCCAACCAGTAGTGATGGAAACATGACATCTGGGTCAATCCTCCGCTTTCCTCTTCTTCTTTATTTATTTGGACAGAAGCTGACATTGACATTACGACTTAAATTGAGCTTCTGAGTTTGGGAACAATGTGCTGCAGCAATCTTCCCTTCATATCGTGCACGATGCAACACTGGCATCGAGGTGAGAGAGGTCCCCTTATTCAAGATGGAGAGATAGTTCAGAGGTTGATATCAGGCAAAGTCCTCTTACTGGAAATGTGAACAAAGTCAATCGCCTTTTCATAGTAGGTTGATCTGCTTTTAAAAAATCAGTGAATACCTGGTAATGTGTGTGTAAAAGAGGTTTATTTAACAGTGTGATGCTCCACTAGAGTAGTCGGAACACCTTGACAACAGCTGTTATGATCGGGCAGAGTCTTACTTTTCACAGAAATATCCTTGTCTTGTGAAAATAAAGATTGAAAAGTCCACCTCATCCAAATACTCCGGTGAGACATGAGTCATGCTGCAGGTAGGAAACACATTAAAAAATAATATATCAGGTCAAGTATAATTACTGATGTTGGTCTGAGAATAAAAATGGAGAAGACACCTTTGCCGACCGAGTTGCTCAGTAAATAAATGTCTGAAACTTGATGTTGTGTATTAATGTGTCCAGTAAGAGATCCACAGCACAGGCACAGAAGTGTACGAGACTCTAATTTATGCAAAGTTAAAAAAAATTACCATATGTCTGCCATAAGAGCAGTGGTGAATCCTGAGCGTGCTCACAGAGGGAATTGATTGGCCTTCTGTTGTTAATCAGCAGTTGTTTTAGAGATGTCAGATGGCATAGATTCTGGCTTCCTGCTGGATTAATGTGAGTGTGCATAAAGATGGCGTCATAATCAAAACCAAGTGAACCCAGTGAGAAGATCAAAAGAAGCATCTGGTTCAGGGGCTGGAGGAGCCCTCACCCCGCTGCCTCCGGCTGCTTTTTAAAGGGGTGGAACTGCTAAAAGAGGCCTGACAATACTTCAGAGGGAGCTGCCAAAAGTGCACCTGTCTCAGCCGAGTCGGTCGGACTCCTCGCAGACAGTAGGCTCCCCGAGATATGGGTGTAAGTGGGGGCAATTTGTAGCCTTGACTGCCATTAGTCCAGAATGCATCTGAAGCCTCCATCACGAATGATCCGGCTCAAGTCGTCAAATCAGCTTCAGAGGTTGTGAAACCAGTGTGAGCTTCTCCCGGGGCCTCTGTGGGAGGGAAGGCACTCCAACAAATAGACGTGCCATAAATTGTGAGGAGAAAAGGTCTGACAGATGAACAGATGGGTTCAGTATATTACTCTCTCTGCCCGTCCACCTTCACCTGATGAAGTGAGGTGAGCGGCGGGAGAAGTGGTGGAGGGAAATGATCTGTGTCAATGCATTAGACCAAATTGGCCCTTCACCTCAACATACAAATGAGGCCCGGTGGCGTGAGCGGTGTCGGAGCAATTAGAAACGCTGTGTTTAGAGGTTAGAGCTCTTCCTGCCTCTGTTCTCTCCTGAGTGCACGAGCAGCACAGACACACACACACACACTGCGATATTTACTGTAATTGATAAAAGCAGCCTTATTAAACCAAAGGACTAAAAACAAATAAATAACTTTGCCCAGTTCAGAATACAAATAATTTCGGAGACCGAAGGGCATTTAAACTCCGTGTGACATACTGCAAATTATTTTGGTGGCGGGGGGGGAATAGCAGCTGTTTGCAATTTAATTCTATCAGCGTCTCACTTTGCAGCTCCGGCTCATTTCTGTTTTCAGCCGTGTTTAAAGATTTTTTTAGTATTAAAGCGTGTGAGCGATGTTACCGTGTTCGTACTTTATTTATTTTAGATCGCCGGGTAATTCTTTTAATGCACTGGCTCTTGTTTATGTGGCCTTCCTCAGGCATTTCTCAAAGAGAAATGAAAACAAACCTGCATATACACTTACAAAGAGCATTTACTGACCAAGCAGTCAAACATCTATAAACATCTGCCAGACAGGGAAATATCCTTCAGACCTACTGATGTGAATGGATGATAACCTGAATGCCCGACAGCAGCGGTGGAAGAAGTAATCAGATTATTCAGTGTTAGAAGTCGCAAAACCACAATTTAGATTAGGCGTCCTAAATAAAAGTGCTGCTTTTTAAATCTTATACGAGTTAAAGTAAAGAAGCACTAACAGTTACATTTATTATAATGAATATCTTATTAATTTCAATGCCCTTCTGTTAAACACAAGCTTGGTGTTTCGATCCCCAGCTCCTCCAGTCCGCTTTCCATCCTGTCCTTGGGCAAGAGTACGATTTATGTGTTATAGAAAAAGATATGTGTATAAAAGGTCTGAACGTGTGTGTGACTGGGTGAATGCGACTTGTAATGTGAAATGCTTCATTTACTTTTTTAATCATACAGTATATAGAACTAAATACATAATATGCCAAAGAAAGTACAATGTTCTCTTTTGAAATGTAATGAAGTAAAAGTGTAAAGCAGAAATATGCATGAAGAAAAATAACTGTACTACAAGTATACGAGTTGAGTTACGTACGACAAATCCTAAACAGGAACATCTTAATCACTTATAGATAAATAGGATGTTCCAGTCAGGTTGAATTCAGACTCACATCCCAATAGTATATATCTACTGATACCAACCTGGCAACCCTACACTCACATTTACCTGAATGTTACTAAATATGTATAAATTGACTGCTGCAGACTCCAAATACTGTCTGTCCTGATACCTCTGAAGTTGATGAGCTTGATTTATATGAATGAATGAAACTGACTAAAGAAAAGACAATCTGTGGGAGTTGTTACAATATAAAATAACTTTATTAATCTCGTGGGCTATTTTGGTTGAAGGCAATTAAAAGAAAACCCCCCCAAAAAACAATACAGACATGCACTGACAAACATTCACTAAAACATGAACACAATAGAAGAGCTGTTCAACGCAATATATTGGAACCACAAGTGTCCGCTCACAGATGTCGCGAACAAACAAGCACAGACAGCAGTTTGCAGCGCGACAGCCAAGTCACTCATGGTGTAAACGTTAATTAGCATCAGTGGATGTGACCCGCCTGCGGCAACGTTTGTCATTTTAAAAGCAACAGTCAGCCGCGGCTAAACTGTCTAATGCTGCTCTGCTCTTTGCTAATACTGCAGAGTGAGGGGAGATGGAGGATTTGGATTCCTGATTGGTTAGCACCGGAGCTTGGTGCGTGTTTCGCCAACACTGGTGTCAGAACTCACTTGCACCATGTTTGCAGGGACATGTGTGCACAGTAGGTCGTCCCACAGGAGAGCGGCTCCACTGCAACACGAGCAGGCTGAGTACAGTCAGTGCCCGGATCAGCACTGAAATCCTCAGGAGCAAGTTGGCTCATCTCAGCCTGTTATATGCGGCTTGATGAACACAGTTTAGTCCTGTTCTTTTCAGGGTTAAAGTCTTTTCTATCTTATCTGCTGCACATAAAGACTGATATCATCTTCTCGTTTTGTCTCGAGCACAGCACACGGGTAGTTAATTGCCTTGCTCAAGGGCACCTCAATATTTGCTGGTGAGAAAGTGAGCACGCGACTTGTTCATTCCCCCCCCTTCGAGGTGTAGCAGGGGTTTAAACCAATCACCTTCCAATCACGTCTTCGCTTTAGGCTCCAGCCGGCACCAGAAATCTCATTGCAATCATCAGGTCATGAAGATGTGTCTCACAGGATTTAGAACTGGAAAAAATGTGCTTGATTTCTCTATTTTGTCACATCATTCAAATATGGAATCAGGCGAATTTCATGTCATTTAATCTGCTTGTCACAGTTTTGCTGATGGGTTTTGACAGGGAGCAATGTCTTATCTGTAGCTGACGGAACGGGTCATCATCCCTCGTAATGGATCGTAACAAACAGGAGGGGGTGAGGGGACGGTTTGATTTGGCAACAGGTTGAGACCTTTTAGAAACAAATAAATCAGCTCTGAGGGATGTTTAGGTGCCAGTGAACTGAACTCTATAATTAGAGTCATTTAAATGTTGGTTCTTACACAATCTGTCACTGATTCTTAGATAATGTGGTGCTGATGAGCCAAAATATTCAGTATTTTGTTAGCTGTGAAACTTATTATAAAGAATAACGTAACAAGATGATTAACAATCCTCATCGTAACACAGGCGACAGGTTGATCTTCTGATATTTCCCTTCTAAAATGACAAGTAGCCAAAAATTACGACGTTATCCTCGTAACATTTTTATATTATATTTTTACCCTTTGAGTGGCACCTCTGTCGCGCGGCAGACCTCGTAGTTAAAGGTACATTTTCCAATCTTGTGGAAAAAGGAATGTTAAACGACAAAATAAAAACTATGACTTCAATCACTTTGAAAAGGGAAGCGTGCAGTCTCAATAAAGCTCTGTGCCTCTGAGTGATGTCGGAGGTAAAGTGGAAATGAAACAGTAAGTGTACGTGTCAAGTGTAAACAAAGGAAGGTAAATATATGAAGGTGTCCACAGCAACATTGTCTGTCATGGCTCAGCAGTCGGTTATGACGGATCTAAAGCTGAGTGATAAGGGGGTATCGAGAGCGGCGGGGCAGAATCCGGCGTACGGCGCGCTTTGTGTTGTTCCTCTGTGACATGTCGGGTCTCCTCTGCACTTATCCGGCTGCCTTGACAGTGACAGACACCTGATTGTAGAATTTACCTTTGAGCAGAGAGGATGAGGAGCGATCGGTGGCATTTTTATAATTTCTACAGCAAACTGTCATTTCCACCAACAAGGTCAACGACTGTGATAACGCTCGATGTTTAGTCACAACACGAATGATGAATCCGTGCACAGTGGCTCAGTGTTGCAGCTGAAGCCACTGTGCTCTGTATTGAATATTCAATTTTAATCATCTTAACAATCCAACAATAAGACCCGTGCAAACATGGGATACACACGTGATCTCCCTGTTGAGCCCTAGAAAGCCCTTAATTATTTCTCTCTGTCATTACCATAGCAGATTGATACAATCACATGCTCTTCTTAATATTCAGTGTACTGCTGTATATATCTGCATGTCATTGGGTAATGTAATAAGAGTCCTTGGAAATCACTTAGCTGAGGCAATAACTCAATTTCGTAACTTAATATTGTGTCTGTGCTCATGCACAACAGGGCCTCATAAAAATCCCTACGTTTAAACATTAAACGCACACACGCACACACACACACAAACACACACACGTAATGTGCAAGTTATTAAATTTGTTGGTTTAATGGCTGAACCAGGCAATGACATGTAGTATTTTCCAATTCGCATGTGGCAGGCGTAATGGTAATTGCTAAATTATATCCTGTATTGTCATCATTTAACACAAGATTCCCAGCACCAAAGATCATTTACTGGCATTTATTTGCGGCTTTGTGGGGCTAAAACATATTAATTGTTCTAATTGCGGTGTATGCCCGTCAGCACTAATGAATAACAGTCCGTGGATGGGAAATGAACCTCGGACAGTGTTGATTTCTTTGGGTGACATTTACCTAAATGCCACATATCTGCACGGCTTCGTCTGTGAGATATGTCGTATGTTAATGTAATTTCTGGCAAATATCACTAAACAGGACACTTTCCTCGGGTCTTTCAATTGTCATTGTGAAATTGACCATTAGTAAGCATTGTGTTAATGGCCGTCATTGAAACAACATTTATTACTGAATGTAAAACTTCATTAGTGGTCCCTGATGTTTCTTCTGTATCACACAAATCTACATCCACCTTTTACTAATCATCAGTTTGTCCACATCTATGATTTCTGGTCAGGTCAGTCAGTTAATTCATCAGTTTAAGCCTCTATATTTATGATTTACAAGCACTATACATAAACTCTTATTTAATGTTTTAACACTATTTAGTGTTAAAACATTAACTCAATACAGTATCATTAATGTATAGTTATAACTACTTTTTTAATAAATAAAACATATATTTATTGTGTTTACTGCATTATCTTGTCAAGACAGAAGGAGTTATAATTGTAGAATAAATTAATAAATATTTCATGTCATTCTGTTTACAGCTATGTTACTATTTATAAAATATTTATATATCTTGTAAATGCGAATAAGGTGGATTAAAGAGTCAACTGTGAGATTTACCTCTCAAATAATTATACTTTTGTTTTTCAATCTGCTGTCCCGGTAATCACTGAACGACACCTTGGATTCATTTCATATCTCATGAGGCCTCACGTTGGACCATATCCCCGTTACACCAACAAAATAAACAAGAATTTATAAAGAAAAGACACTAGAACAATTTAAACTGAAAGACGTTGCAGATACATGTAAGTGTGGTATTGTTCAAAGGACTGATTACCTGAAATAAACAACTTGTGCAAATTCTGATTTATTACTTGTTTATTTTAAGAGAGAAAAGTCCCATTTGATTCAACCACACACTCCAAAGGCTCAGCTGACACGCCGCGCTTCACCACCTGATGGCCTTATACATTTTTATTTGGCTCCAACCCCCGAGCCAACCGAATAATACGTGGTTAAATGAAGTAATCATTTTTACTGGAGACATCACTCACGGGGAGATAGCAGGTAGGTATATCACTTCCCACCATATGGTCATGGCTGTCAAGCGTGAGCCAATCAGGAAGCAACAATTTGCCACAGTGTTCCACGTTGTGATTAAATAGTTCCAAGGATGGCTCTGGCACACAGGAAGGCTCTTTGACCGGACTGATATTCATCTCCGGCTATAGATTGGAAGTGGTGGTGGCACAGCTACAGTATGCGGCTCTCTCTGTCTGGATTTGTTATGTTATTCTTTCCCATTTTCCCCCACAGGCTCAATGTGCAATAGACGGTTATTTTAGTCTCATGAATATAGAAAAATTCCAACATGACTCTCAACTCTGTTCAAGTCATAAAAAAGTACAGAAATGAGCGAGGTATGAATATATTTCCAAGATGGTAAATTACAGGGAAGTGGGCTGTGAATAATGGAGTCCCACAAACACGGGCTATTATACAAGCAATAGTTACACTTCTTTTATGTAATAGAAATGATTAAATCAATGATGATGTTTTACATTTTTACATATCTCCCATGGTTCATGTATAATGCAGTGTGCATGTTTGTGCTGCATGTGATCAACATTGGACGCTGTGGTAATATGCAATACCATTAACTGGATGAACTGTTTCTCACGTTTCACACGTTTCACACAAGTATCACACTCATAAACCTCAAAGACTCATTCTCTGCTTCTTTGTATCAGAAGGAAGAAAAAATAGCCGATGACAAAACATTTCACAGAGCAAATTTAAATATATTGCTATTGAGAAAAGACTGTCACTGTCACAGCGGTAAAGGCAGTGACAGTGAAAAAGTTGTTTTTTTAAATTAGATGTCTAAAAAAGATATCTTCTGGATATTTACCCCTGAATAAAGAATATAGCTCCGTGGTCTCTACCTTTTCAGTCAATTCTTCCAAATGTTACTATTTCATCAACGGCTTACTCGTTTATATTTCAAGTTCCATATTGAGTTTATTTAAATGTGTATATTTACACTATATACATACATATGTGTGTATCCCTGCAGGCCGGTTTCACTCCCACCACTCACATTGTGCTGTTATCAGTTGCCGTATATGCAGGCAGCTGTTTTCCATGAAAAAGCTTTGTCGACTATACCTGCTGAGCACGGACCTGCAGAAAGACAAAGTTAGCAACGAGCTAGTGAACCTTTCGAAGCATTTTGCAGGTTAAGAGGCAGATATTTCCCTCAGGAGTCTGTAGAGACCAAAAAGATATTGAAAAAATAATCAATATTGGTCTTACATCCGACAGGTGGGCTCAAAAGCACTACTGTAAATGAATGATAATGTTGCTCTGTACAGAATGTGCTGATAAACAAGTGTTTTCTTACTCAGGTTCTCCATAGTAACCTAAATGCTGATGATAAGTGAAGAAGTTCTGTATTCAACTTTTCACTTAGTATGTTTAGGATGAAGGATGAAGAAGCATTCACACATCAGTTAATATCACCTAATGAGAATTTTATGGTACAAATAAAAATAAACACGGTACCACAAAGCCTCTCTTGAAACACAGATCTGCAGCCACTGAATACTAAAAGCCAGATCACTGAAAAACACAGATTTAGAGGTTTATGTTCACCTCATAGAAAATCAATTCTTGTATCAAACACAGGACTTACACGGCTTTATCTCGACATGCTCCACACACACACAACCGCCTTCAAGGCCTCGTTATACAACGCAGCTTCAAAAACAAACAGGGATGAAGAAACACTCACAAACAACTCACAGACAGACTCCTTCACAGATCACAGACCAATGAGGCCAAATTGGGTAAATCACAAATTTTCAATACATTTGAATCCCCACAATTTTTCCCATGATACATCCCCCTGCACTTGTTGCTGTTGTTTGTTGACAGGATTGTTCCTCGTTGCAACAACTGACAAAACGAACGCATATTTTTACGTTTTTCGTGTAAAGAATTGTTGTTATCTTTCCTCAGAGTCATTAACAAGACTGGCTTTACAATTAAATATCATTTTAACCAACTTTATCTGGCTTTCCTTTACTAAAGTCAACACGGCAGACCCTAGCACAAGAGCACGGCGCCATGTCAGAACGCACACAACGCACACAACGCTGAGATTTACGACAAAAGAAGTGTTTGAGATGTGACAAAGAAAAAATGTAACTTAATTATTTGCACTTAACAGTAAATAATTAGTCTATTCACGTCAGAATAGCTGACTTTAAGTAGTCTATTGAAAGTTAAATGTACGATTGTCCAAAAATATCTATATTTTATTTTGTTGAATGTTAATTATTGATGCATTTTCTCTAAGCATCACTTTAATGTTTCAGCTGTTGCAAAGCAGAGACTACTTTTAATTGCTTTATATAATGCTGGATAATACATCACAGTTTATTTGTGGATTCTATTTTGTATTAATAATTGGAATCTGCAAGTAAAGCTGTCATATACAGTGAGAGTTATTTGCCAATTAAATATAGTACAGTATAAAGAGACAGTAACATAAAAGGTAAGTTGTCTACTCTTTAGTAAAGTATTAACAGGCGACCTGGAAATTGTAGCCCACTTAACTACAGCACTTGAGTAAATGTACTTAGTTACGTTCCACCGCTGGATACCTTGGCCCCCCGCGATCCAGATCTGCCACAGCTTTATAAATCTGCCTGAGATTAATTCATTCGTCAAACCCCACTCATGTGTTTGTCCTGAGTGCCAGATGATGATTGGTTGCTGAATGCAAATCGGTGTCTTATTTCCGAGGTGCAGGGCCTATTATTTTAAATGGATGCACTTGTGTTTCTATGTTATTTCAGTGGCGGCAGCGTGGTGCAGTTGAGACACTGATAAATGCTGCACAGCCTCCAACATTTTTGTCTTCTGCAAATAAAGAGCCTCCAAGTCACCGAGTGCAACCTCTCTGCTGTCATCAGTCTTCTTTACCACCCACAGTTAATAATCTTGTTCATGTATGGGTTCGTGTTTTAACATCTCTCAAGTCCGCATGGAAATGTCAGAGTCATGAAGCACTCCTACAGTGCACTTGTCACTGGAGGAGGGTGCTGCAGGCACAATATCGTTACTCAGAATATCTCTCAGCTTGAATACGACATTAATAGTGAAGGGTTTCCTCAGGTTTTCTTTAGTTAAGAAACTCTTTGTTGCATTTCTAAGAGTTTAGTGTTTTATACGGCACTACTGGTGTCTTGAGAGACATTAAAAGTTTTAAAAACGCTTTTGATTTGTTATCGTAAAGGTTCAGTGTGTAAGATTTAGGTGAAAGGGATCTATTGGCAGAAAGTGACTATAAAATAATCCTAGTGATGTTTCCGCTAGTGTGTTTCATCTAAAGTGTATGAATTGTTGTTTTCTTTACCCTAGAAAGGGCCCTTTATATTTAAATCTTTATATTTACATCGGGAGCGGGTCCTCTCTACGGAGGCCGCCATGTTTTTTACAGTAGCCCGGACTGGACAAACTAAACACCTTTTGAGTTTTCATGACAACTGAAGGTTTCCACAGCTTCTCTTTCACGTTTGAAAGGGCAGGGTGAGGTGAGGGGTATTCAGCTGCAACATGAAACTTTTCCACTAGAGTTCACTAAATTCTACACACTGAACCTTTAATGACCTGGATTTGGTTTGGATTGTGATTTTATGTTCAAGCTTTAGCAACAGAGAAAATCAAAGAAGCGGACTTGAAATTCAGTTAAGGAACTTGATTCGAAATTATAAAAAATTTAAATTGTGTCCACTTTTCCCAGCAGCAGGTATCTTTATGTCAACGTATAAATGATGGGAGGTCATTCACAAGAACACTTTAGTGTTATGGCACGCATAGTAAATGATAATCTTTGAGCCGGTGGCAGCTTTACAGTATGAGAGCACATAAAATATGACAGGATGAAAATCACTGGCTGGTATAATCATTCTGTGAAACCCAGAGATGAGATAAGTGATTTACTAAAAAACTCTTCCCACTGTGTGATGCTGGTGTTCCCACCCAATTTCAATCTAGTGGATTTTGCAGATAAATGGGGGAAACCGCCCCCGACGCTAAGTGAAATGATTTAAGCTTTCATTGGGGCAGTGAGTGAGCATTTAACCTCTGCAAAGACCTTGCTTAATGTTTTAGACCAGATAAGTAGCATTAGCCAGGGACAGCTTAAGAGTTCAGACCCATGCATGTTATTGGAAATCAGTTTCAAGATGATAGGGCTGAGCGGGAATATAGGG
Source organism: Hippoglossus stenolepis (assembly GCF_022539355.2). Classification (NCBI taxonomy): domain Eukaryota; kingdom Metazoa; phylum Chordata; class Actinopteri; order Pleuronectiformes; family Pleuronectidae; genus Hippoglossus; species Hippoglossus stenolepis. The sequence continues at coordinate 19,437,316 of NC_061489.1, read as the reverse complement.
ATACTGTATATCTTATCTGTGAACCTCGGGTGTTTAATGGGCTGCATATAGGATTATCGCTAGCCTCAGCAGATGTTCATTTCCAAAACATATGTCAAGGCTTAAGTCCGGTGTAAACACTACCAGTGGACAGAGTTTATCAGTTTTGGAACAGGCTCCATATTTACAGCCCCTAAGCAGTTAAGCTGAATATGTCAGTGGCACACAGGCCTCTCCAACAACCACCCTGTCACCTTGGCAAGAGTGGGCACGGGTGGGTGAGGGCATGATTCATTAACACAGATTCATGTACTTGAAGAAACAAGGCGGGTTCATACTGTTGATTCCAAGCTAATTTAGCACGGTTCAAGAATGCAAAAAACATCTATATCAATAGGGTTTTTGAAGCCAAAGTCATGGTGCGAGTGTGTGTGTATGTGTGTATGTGCATGTGTGTGCGGGCACATGCCTGCTGGGGGTGAAACACCGTACACACACTCCAGTGAAAGGCTAAAAATTAATCACACGACTGCCAACTGCATTTCAGAGATTGCTAAAACCCCCAGTTTCAGATGTTTGTAACAACACAGCCACCTCCGTGCTCAGTGTCATTAACAGAGTTGTTGTTGTGTGTGTTTCTTGAAAACCCATTTGTGACACCACAATCGCCCAAATTTTTAAAAAGCACAGACGCTCTGCTCTCTACACAGAGCCGCTAAATGTTATGGGGTAACCTTTAACGATCACTCAGATGGATGGTCTGGTCTCTCACCCTTTCTCTCTCTCTCTCTCTCTCTCAAAACCCAGCTTAATAAACACATCTCCACAAAAGTCCAGCCAGTTATAGAAATAATAGCCCATAATCAACAGATATGGTGTAAGAGTTGTACATCAAAACAGACACATCACAGGTTGATGGTTAGGTTGATGACGTCGTGAAACGTCATGGGAGTTGTTGTCTTCACCCCCATTGCCGATGAAAATCCACCTGACACGACTCAGGCCGTGTTTTTCCTTCGTCATACGTTGTTTGCCCCAAAAGTAGCAGAGACGGGTAAAACAGATATGACACGAATAAGGACAAACCAGATTGAATCTTCCAATAAAACTGAAGATTTTCTCCTGATCTTCTCTGTGGGTTTGAACATTGTTGGAGACAGTTTGGATAATGTAAGTTAACAAGTCAACATAGGTCTAGTCATTTTTCGACATTTTAATAAACAATTGTTACATGTTATATCTTTTCACCCTGAATCTTAAAGAAATACGTTGACGTATATTTTTCAGCCAACGTTTCACCCTTGCTGTTTGTTGTATTTAACCTCCTGATGATATTCCATTACTGCAACTTCGTCTATAGCCCTGGAGAGTGCAACAGGGTTTTATTATTTCGTATATGCTCCCATTCTGTATGTTTCATATCACAGCCATGACAAATACACAGATAGGATTAATTCACGGATATTTTCCTGCTAAATGCATGGTTATGTCATCACCACTTCATCAGTATGCCATTTATTAACACATATACATTCATTTTGGCCATTTAAAGGTCACCGCTCGTATTGATGGTATAAGTCACAGATACATAGATTGTGCTCCACAGCAGCAAAGACTGCAAATGCTCTCAGTGAAGGTTACGAGCGCTTTTTGACGAACCGAGCACAAACTGTCTCCTGATGAGCACATCCTGTTCTGTATGGAAACTCACTCCCTTAGACAGTTGTCTTCCAGCTTTGTTATGTATCATTCAATGGTTTCTTTACCTTTTCTGTGGTGAATCGTGTTTGTGAGAGTGGCGTCCTCACTGAGGTACCTGAGCTCAGAGTCGAGGAACGAGCTGTCGGCCTGAGGGCGTTTTCACACCTGAAAATCGGAACTAATCTGAACCAAGGTTCATTGTATACATTTGATCTGGTTAGGAGAGCGCTCCTTAATTTTCTGTGTGGAACCAAAACTGTTAATATCACAAACCTAGGTTGTGTCTAACTATTCTTGACATTCATTGGTTTGCAGAAGAATGTGCGTAGGATGTCGGTGTGTTGTCGATTTGGCACCTTTCACACCTGCTATTTTGTTTCAGATCAAACTAAAAGTGTGAAGATGCTGAACAAACAAAGTAGGTGTGAAAGCGCCTTGAATTCACAAGCCTGTAAAAAGTGGAAACTTTAAGTCAAAGGAACTCACAGCGAACATAAATTCAAGGCAGCAAAATATGTAGTGTTTTATTTTACATCAAGACTCAAACACAAAGGTCCATCACCATGTATATTCTATATTTTTGTCCCGGTCAACAAGTCCTGTGTGTTGCCTTGATAATTATATTGCAGCCAATACCTGATACAGAGTCTGAGCTAGAGATCACATCAATGATTACACTTGATGCGACTATTGGCACCGTAGTTTAATTTAAGCAAAGTCACCAACCTGCTGCTGTAAAACACTCACCAGTACATCATGTGCATTAATCCACTACTGAAAATAGACCACAAAAAATCGACCATTAAATTCTGTTCGGGAAATATTTCCTGAAATTTGTTTTTGAAAGAAACAATAAGTCGGTGGATCAGTTTTAGATTTATGTCTGCAGAAGGAACCACCGGGCTCATGGCTCAGAAACACAAACAAAAGGTATCGACAGACTGACTAACACATTGGTCTTTTCATGGGATTTTATTTGACAAAAAGAAAAAGAAAAAATAACACCTAATCCTGTATTATTGATTTTAAATCACCTTTTGTTCAGACATATAAAATATAATTCAAAAGGTTCACTCCTTGCGGTATTTGGGGGCATTTTTCATGTCTGAATTTTAATTCAAAAAACTTATTTCCAAGAATGTCCCACAATTGACAGCTTGACTCTCAGACTGATGAATGATGCAGACATAAAGAATCTTAGGAGAGTGATTCAGATGCCCATTGGGAGGCATGAGTCATGGTCAGTTTCAACTCTGACTCTAAAGAGGAAGAGGAAGGAAGCGAAGTTGTCAAGGCCAATGTAAAGTGATCCCTGCAGACGCTGAGGAGATTAAAACCCAATAATACCAGTATGATCATGGAGGAGGTTTTCTGTCCAATAGAGTTGATGCAATCAGATCAGCGCTGCGACACAGAGCAGTCCCTTGACTTCTCGTTGGTGTTATCACGCTGTTTCCGTCTGTCACCAAAAGTGTATGTTTCTGTCAGTTTTTTCTACACGTGATCAAGTTAATTCTTTAACACGTTTCAAGATCCTACAACCTGGTGGATTTTAGTTTGAGAACTGTTGAGGCCCCGGGGGCTGCAGGTTTTCATTCCAGCTCGATGCCACCCCACCTGACTTCACTAATTAGCAGCCGCTTTTCTGACAGAAGGTGTTTAGTGTTGGCATTGAAAGCAAAGCTGCGTACAGGTGGCCGAGGGTGTAACTTGGGGCTGCACGCTGTCTGGTGTGAAAGAGGATATAGTCTCACTTCTTTTACTATTTCATGTCTCATTTCTCTCTCTGTTCTCTTTTTGGAGATTGCCCCGAGACAAGGCGGTACTGTCTTTAGTGCAAAAACGGCTGAGTAGGAATATTTTAAATTTCAAAGGGGTCACTCCAGTGGGATGAATCCAACGTGGAGTATTAATTTAGATATTTCTATATGAGGCTGGAGACGACTCAAGGATCAAAGTCTCGCTCATTCACTCATGTTAAATGCCAAAAAAGAATGACAGCATTTAATAGCTCTGTCTCTCTGGTGCATTAAGTGCATCAGGATTTGGTTCGTGCTCAGACGTGGGGTAACAGCTCCGTGCAGCATCTCCTCCTCATCACTGAAAACAAATATCTTTGTCTCGGTGCCTCTCTCGCTGTGGGCTAAAGTACAATTCCCCAGTCTTTTATATTGTGCTTCTTGAAATGTTATCCTGTGTAATTTGTTCCGAGAAAGACATAAAACAATGTAATTGTATATAGTTATTAATTTAAATTTTGTTAAGCATTCAAATCCCATCCCTAACCCCAAATGTATCCTCACAATACACGTCCCATTGCTGTGTACCCTCAGGGATTTAGCTGGTTCACTGCCGGTGATATTACAGCTAGTTAACTTGGTTTTGGATAAATTGCAGCAACAATGAAATCTTCTTGCTTGTTTTTTTTTGTTGAGAACACACATTTGTAAAATGAATCACATTCCATGCCTACCTTGTTTTTGAAATATCAAAACAACCACAATCTGAGAATTCAATATAACAAGCTGACCAAATAACTGAAGGACCGGCTGAGCCCCAGATATTTCAAATTGGCATTTAGTATATGACTCCAGGGGTTTGTCTTCCATCCTGCTTATGATTTTTTTATTTTTCCGAAAGTTACGAAAATGATTATCAGGAACCGTAGAAGTGATGCCACTGCTGCTTCTTACTCAACGACAGATGTTCTATAACAGACTTTTTCAGAGACACCATCCTCTATGTACATAGAGCTGCTTTCTGACATCCACTGAACTCCAGTCAAGTAAATTTCCGGATGGGCTGCATGTGAGAATGCAAATGTCAGAGTCAGTTGTTCCAGACATTTTACAGAACTTTTCCTACCAACCCCCTCATAAAATGTACCCAAAATGAACAGCGCACAAGTGGGTATTCCCCCCCACACACACACACAAAGATGACAAAGATGTCAACCTGAACGAGTGTGATGTGCTGTAAACTAAAACACATGATTTCTGGAGCGGAATGTATTGATCACATCCTCACTCCCACATGCTCTTATAGGCACCACCCCTCACCTACCTGTTCCGGATATTTCCCTGTTGTTGTGAACACGTCTGATCCAGACAATCTCCTGCTTCATTCTTACAATGCGTAAAATCTGACATGAACCATATAGAACATTTTCCACAGATCATGTCGGAAAATGGCTTTTGCTTGTGTGGTGGCCCTTGATGACCTTCATCACCTATTTACATGAAAATGGGATTTGAAAGTCCCCCTCACCAGCTCTAAGTGTTGGATATGAGATCTGATGTAGCTCATATATATTGATGCTGTCAAACTGTCCTGACATGTCTGTGGCAGCAGTGACTTCTCATTTCATCTGTTAAGGGAAATACCCAGGGAGCTTTTCGGTCTGGAGTCATTTCATTGGTCATGGCTTTTCCTATTTTGCACTTACTTGGTCAAAAAGTGTGAAGTGATGTGTTCATTTACCGACGAGTGTCTTTAACCTTGGGCAGCCTCTCAGCCAAAGCAGTGATACTCATTCACTGAAAGAAAACCAGCCTGATCCACGATGAATAGAAGTCTACCTCCATGTGAAAACTGTTGATGTCTTTTTTAGGACTTTGGAAAGTGAGCAGACAGTGGGACAAAGTGCACACATTTTTAACAATTGAATTAAGCTAAAAATACTCTAAATAATACACATCAATTAAATGGCTCGGTTTGTATCCCTCCTACCCTAAATGTGTCTTTGCTGTTTGTATTATTCTATGTTGATGAGATGTCTTATATTATAGTGTCATGTCTTGCAAAGGAAATTAAAAAAATATATAGAATATTTACTCAGTTTTACGATGATAGAAATTAAAGAAGGTTTTTAGCTTTTCTTTGAGTTTACGCTACTATAATCCTAAAGTGCTCTTGGGAAAAAGCAGGAACATTTCATTTCTATTTAGAGAGGTAATTAAACGATCTAACTAACTGACAGTTTACTTATACGTCTAAGAAGTAAGAAAACATTTCAGTTTTGATTAATTTGAGCAGATCAGTGGGCGAAATCTCCCGGGTTCTCTCAGACTAATGCTCTCTAATGACGGCCAGTTCAGTCTCGGCCTAAACTTTTAATGCCAGTGATCTGCTGCCTCTGAGTGAGTCTGGGTTCCTCTTCTCCAAACACTGGTCTTTGTTCTCGGATTTCCATGCAATTTCCCCGTCTGACTTAAATAAGGATAAAAAGACGTTTAGAAAAAACACACATCTTCTGCTTGGTGTTGCTGTTCAATACCAGCTGCTGTTCAGAGCTAATCAGCAAGTGTAGCTGGATGATTATTCCAATCCACACGAGTGTGGAATTGGACAAATTGGAGAGTCCTTTCACCCGGCTCAGTGCTTCTTATGGTGTCAAGCTAAAATTGAACTACTCCAAGGCTAATTATGTAACAACTCGGAGCGCCAGCACCCGAGAGCTATGCACAGAATTGAATGTTACAATGGACAAAGACACATAATGACAATCAATTCCAAAGCGAAAAAAGTAACACATTCAAATCAAAGTGAGCTGTGGAAGATGACATCCTCACGAGCCCCTCTAACTATCTTCTATTACAAAACTGCATTAGCAAATAAGAATCTCTCATCAGGATCAATTGTTTGTTCAGCGTGACTTCACACTTTCAAATTAATTCTTCATTGTCACTTTATTCTTGAGAAAGACAAAGGAACAGAGCAGAAACAGTTATTACCCTTAATGCCGTGTACATTTCAGCCGTGCCTCAGATCTCCTTCCATTTGGTTGCAAAGACGGAACTTAACTTTAAAGTAAATTTTAAAAAGTCACTTGAGGAAGAAAGTTAAGAAAACGAATTATCTGGCATGAGGCCACAAAGTAAACAGGAATAAGTGGAAAAGTAAATACAACCTCAGAGGAGTGTTACTGGCCCATTATCCACTGATTCAAATACAGTGACCAGGAATAGTATGAAACAGGAAATAGCAATGTACTGTATGAAGACAACATCAGCAATATGAGATTATTGACTAACTAATAAATGGAAGATGTAGAAATTGTTTGAACTTCACTCATATACCCTATCTCCTCCATGTTAGTGGATGGGACATGGACCAAACTAAAAGGTTTATGTTGAATAATGATTTCTGTCATTTTATGCAGCTCCGTTCACATCAATGTATTTGCAAGCGTATCGGGGATATTTTAGCTTCCTTTTTTTAACAGTGGAGGAAGTGGAGATGCATCTTCATTTACAATCTATGCCACAATATCACATGCTTCGAATCAGGTCTGATTGCATATTACCACTGTGTAGTCCGCATAACAAGACGTAGCATTTATATCCTCTGTTCTATGGAGCAACTCAACAACTTGTTGAGCAACACAACAGTTGCAGCAGTGTGTGTAAAAACTGTGTTGCCAGTCCTTACAGTAATTTGTGCTGTCATATTAAATATTGAAAAAAGTCAATAACGGAATAAGGTTTCATCTGCACATTTTCATAGACAGCTTCAAATCCAGCCAATAACAATGATGGCGGTCGCTTTAAAGGTTGACAATAATTTGCATTATAATATCTATAAATGTGTCGAGGCCTGTCGATGTGATTCACTCAAATCTGACCCTGACCTCCCCCACTCATGTGTCAATTCCCCTGCAGTGTATCAGCCTGAGGATCTGAACCGCACTTTGAAAAACGCTGAAAATATGTTTAATTTATCATTCAGATTTTAAAGCCCATTTTGCAATGGTTAGAAAAGCATGGAGCACAATACATACTGCTGGTTGCCAGGCAATTCCATGTGCTGCAGTCGTTGCTGCCCACAGAGAGATAGTGTTGTGTTCTCAGCCACAAAAAATGAATATACCACTTTCATGCTATTTCCAGTTCTAATTTGAAATTTCAATCCTAATTTCTGGAACAGATTGGCTGTAGAATTTATTTATACCATCTTAAAGTTGATGTTCTAGAGGTGATATTACTTTCACCTGTGGGTATTTTTCATCCAAACTGCAGTGGTTAATTCATTTTTACCAGCATATGTGCCGTTATATGTCCACCGTCTCAAAAGGAATCCAGTCATATCCAATCATTGACTGGCATTTCTATAGAGTGAGATTATATTTGCCTTCTCTGCTTGGCCAATATATTATTAAGGCACGTCTCCCTGAGGGCCACTCCAGCCATAAGGTTTCTATGGCTACCACCATTGTGCCAATGCCTTTTATGAGTTCTTGCGGACGTCACCTCCTAATTACTTTCAGAGAACAAATCCACATTTCAAATATATCCAGCTTTAGTTCTAATCATTATGGGAGATGAAAAAAGGTGCAAAGCATCAAAGGTGGGCTGTAAGTATCACAAAACACAGTACGTCCTGTGGCTGCGCTCAGAGGTGAGATCAGGAGTGATGCAACCAGAAAGAAACTTCTCAGGATTACAAGCGCCGGGCTTTAAACTACCCTTCAGATGGTCAATGTTACATGAAGGATCACAGCAATGATGCAGCACAGATGATGTGTCCTGTGTGACAGGCTCGTGAAGGGGAGGCTGAAGTCTGCTCCACTCCGGTTTATACGGCTTCTCCTTCTAATAAAACTCAGCTGCAGGTGGGGGGAAATATTTTCCTTATCCTCGTCACACCCACGATGACCCAGAAAACCAGATGGATGGCCATGATTGAGTTCACCTGCACCTGTTCCATATTCACCGAGCTTTTTCGCACCCACACGTAATTGCCCACATTCATACACACCACATTATTGTGACACTTAATAGAGATAAAATTGAGCAGCGGGAAAACGAGTTCATGTTTTGCATTTCTCATGGTAATAATAACTTTCACTCACAGAGAACTTTCAGAGTTATCTTCCGTATTTTTCACATCGTCTCAAACTCCATGGAATGACACAAACGGCTTCTCCTGCTAACATGTAAAATTATAGTGATACAACCTAATATACTTTATTCTTCTGTGACGTAGAGGTCCAACATTGTTAAAAAATTTTTTTTAAATAAAACCAGTTTATTCAAGATTTTGTTTTGCATGTCTTTGAAGTGACAGTATATATTTGTGACCGGGTTTTAAAGATCTACATCTTCAGTAGGAACCACAGCTGAGTTCCACATAAATAAAACCAAGACATCTAACTTAGCTGTTTAAGATAAACACCACCTTAATGCCCTGTGTTTGATTAGAGCTGGGAACCGTACGCATGTCCTCCCCCTTTCCTCTCCTCCTATCAACATTATCTATATATCTACTGTCTCTGTGGCAGAAAACAAACCCATAATAGTATGAAGTAAGGCACATAAATATAGTGTTGAAACAGTAATTTGGTGAGAATAGCAGAAGTGCAAGCAGGCAGTAGTAGTTGTTGTCGTATGTATGTATTATTATCATTAATCACAGCAAGCCGACTTTTCCTCCTGGGATAAGAAACAACCGACTCTAAAACATAATCAGCTTCTAACTCAGCTGTGTCAGGACCAAACTATATTGCTAATAATTGCCCAACACAAGATCATTTATTTCATATCCATAACAGCAGAGGTCACAATTCTTTACTTTTTCATGTTAGCGAGGGAAGCCAATGGTTAACCTCCTCTGAATATTGGTATCAGGTCGGCTGCCAGCACTGAGCTACAAAGTTCTGCCGAGATCTGCTGACGGTGCTGAACTTTGTAATGACTATTTCGTGGGGCTTCCAAGTGTGATAGTTGTATTCTGGCCGTTGGATGAAGTCTCTGACTGGTTCTCCACAGTGCACATTTTGCCTCATAGCCCCACAGTCTTCTGTCCATAATACTGGTGTCACCACTCATACACTGAGCTGCCAATCTCCCCGTCGGAGCGTTGTTTCAATTAGGATTTTCCTGAAAGCGTGGCTGTTCCAGGTGGTGTTGAACCATGCGTTTGTTTAGTCATCAAATTCTCCAGAATGAGTGAAAATCAACAATCAGCATCTTTTAATTAACAGACACCAAATTGGTGTGAACTGTTGACATTTGCAGGTGTTTACATGTTTTTCACTCCTGTAACACTTATCAAAATAAAGTTTCAGAGCTAAGATGGAGCCTGGCGATGTATATATCCTGTCCCTCCTCCGCCAGGTGTTGACACGCGCTGCAGCTGCCGCTGCAGCTGGGCCCTGGTGGTTGTAATGAAGGGAGACAACACTCCCTCTGCGTCTTCTCACATTCTCATCAGACAGAAAGTCAATCAACAAAAACATCACAGCTATTAAGACTTTGTTAATGTATTTACAGCATGTGAAACGGCTGCTCATCACCTGAGAATGAAGAGGTCTGTGTGGTGGAAAAATAAACTGCTGGAAGAAGGAGAACCAACATGTCTTTAGCAGAAGCAGTTTACACTCGATGCAGGAGAACAGAGATTAGCAACAAAGTGGCACGACGTGATGTCACTTTATTCTGTTTACATTTGATCCTGTTAATTTTGGTTAAATGTTGTAATTTAGGGAGCAGACTAAAGACTTTAGTATGACATACGTACGTCATGTGGTCATCATCTATGTGGGCTGATCTACCTCTACTTGACATTGATTGGTTTGTAGATGGACGTGCGTCTGACATAGGCGTTGACATTGTCTTTTCACTTGAATGGAGGAAATTAATGAACTGGTTCACTTTGTTAATTTCGTTGCCACGGTAATACAGTTTGATATTAATACTAACAAAATGAGAATCCTTGTTGTTTAAATATTATATCATAAGAGGTGAAAACTACAAGCGATTGTCTTAAATTATCATGTTTCAAACCACACTCACTGCACGCTGCAATATGCAAGACGTACTGACATTTTCAGTATTTCAAAATACACATACTCTGTATATGTATAAATGTGTTTGTAACCATAAGCCATCACATAACCACAGCACCTCCATTTGAGTCTTCCACCAACGTCACAGCCAGTAGCTACTGTCCATAAATGCCTGCCACTACTAAGTTAATCACGTGTCATGTATTACAAATGACAATCACTGTCACTTCACATGAGGTACTTAAGCAGTAATGAGCTACAATCAGGATTTGGTGCAATCAGCCGGCGTTAAAGGATCATTTACTTTGATTTTTATCTCCAAATGGCCATTAAGCCTTTTGCACAAAAAGAGAAGATGGTGAAAAATTTACAAATGTTAACGTACAGATAATTATATTTAGAATCCAGCGTTACTCCTGACTGTATGTAATGTGTGTTTTGTGTTTGTCATCATAAAACATTTAAAAGAACTAAAAGGCTTAAGGAATTCAGGAAGCAATACTGCCTGTATGTCATTTAAAAAACATTTCACAGAAGCAGAAAAATTTGTTTCTGCCCTTTTTGCAACGATTTGACTTCCTCTCTTTGTGCAGGGTCGTCGTCTTGAAAACAAATAATAGCATTATTCAACACAGAATAAAGCAATGGAAATTTAATTTGAAAAAGTTGTCAGTATTTACATTTTTCCTCTGGAGTTGTTGGCAGGTCTTGTATGTGTGTGTGAGTGTGTGTGTGTGGGTGTGTGTTTGGGGGGGGGGGAGAACAAAACTAATGAGAAATATTTGAAATTATTATTACTATGTGGGGGCTGCGCCCTTAGGGAATGATAAATAGTCTTTGTAGATAGGTTCAACCTGCTACCTGGATTCTTAAGGAGCCCGGCCCATCTGCATGCGCAAGTGGACACTTATAACTGGCATATAATTATCGACCAAGGATATGGCAACCTTGCCTGGGAGTGTGCATGCTTGGAAGATGCGAGACTTGTGAAAGTCAAACAGCTACTTATGGGCTGAAGGTGTGTGCCAGCTGACATGAAAAATCTGGTTTGTTGGCCTGAGGGCAGCAAAGAATGTTGATGGGGGAAGCTGGAGGCTTGTGATTACTCCCTGAAGCTTGCAGCGCTCTGCATGACGAGCTCCCTCCACATGACTCGGACATCCACAGTGACCTCTAGACAATGGTCATACGTTAAGGAGCCGCCTCCGTGAAGCTGCGAGACAGAGACGCTCTGGAGAAGAGGGAGGAGGGAGACGTATTCTAACAAGGACATCAGTCAGAAATGTGAGCAACTCCACACTCAATCCACCTCCACATGTCCAATCAATTACTGTAACTCATTCCAGCCGCACCTCAGAGGGTAAACATCGAGCAGTGACTCCAGCAGCTAATGATGGTATCTGCAGGAAAATGAAAATTCTCTGCTGCTCTTGTCTAAATTTTCATCATTATTTTGTTGGTCAGGGCATTAACACATGACCCCAGCAAAATGTACAAGTTTCTTTAGAGGGGAAAAATAAGTAGACTTGTGTCGAGTGTGCAACATAAATTAAGTGTTTGCAAACTAAATCTCCAGCCTCTTCAAAACTCAAATACTTCAATTACTGTCTGTTATTTTCCGTTCTTACTTAATTTTTTCCATTTCTTTTAAAGTAGCTCTGATTTCCTGCCAAATCTTACAGTGAATATATCATGTCATGGTGATATTGATCATAAAGGCAGAGGGATACTATTAATTTGATTGAATCTTTCAAACACCCTCGCCTTCCTGTGTGTTGGAGTTTCATCATTTAAAGAATGTCTTTCTTTGGTATTGTCCAGTGTGATGGGTTGCTCACACAGGAAATAACTCAAACGAGAAGGTGCAGGGATGCGGTCGGAAAATTGGGTCTCAGGAGAGTATTTCAGATGTACTGTGGAAGGATTGGGAGGCGCGAGGTGAGTCGATTTCAATACTAAGTTTTTGACAATGTGATGGATGGTACTGAAGTTGCTGACAGTTCCCATGAAGACGTCACTGGCGACTTAAACAGCCTCACTGTCATGTCGACTTCGAAAGAAAAACCTCTGGTCGGCTTTACGCAAACGAATAACCTACGAGCTGGTCGAGTATTGACAAGATAACAGTAAGAAAAGACTAAAGCGGTTGAGCTTTAATTACTAGAGTTGTGATGGTTGGACTCTTGGGACACGCGGCTATATTTGCCAGAGTGAAAAAATATCTGAGAAAATGGAGGAAAAAAATGAGAAGAACGCCAACAAATGAAGCCAGTGTCTTGCTAATCATGGTCTAATTATATCATAGAGTGATTACACAGCAATTACTATTTCTGAATGAGCACATTTAAAAGAGCAAATACATATGAGTTGATTAAAATTATAGATTAGGCGATTCAGTGAGGAAATGTTGTAAAATAAATCCTTTGTCCCTTTGCATAAAATATAGTTTAATCAGTTTAGTTCCGATTGATTAAATTCCCTGATAAATTAGCAGCATGTTACTTCTCCCATGTTCCCCCTGCGTCTTTGTGCTCCTGCTGCACCGCTGTAAGAAATTAACCACTTACAGAGCAGCTGTTACACCTGCTATTACGGCACAAGCAGCACTTCAAGGTTTTTTTTTCTTTCAGGTGTCTTATGTGCTGTACATTATCATTCTGTGCATAAAAGCGTAAGCACCTTGTGGCTTTCCAGTGAGTCCTGCTATGTGTATGGATCCATACGATCTGCTGCAGGCACGGTGAGCTGTCAGCTGTCTACCAGAGAAGTCATAGCAACGACTACAATGACAGAGAGCAGGAAGAAACAAATTTACGGAGCTCCACATGCAGCATGAGCGACCTCGTTCAAAAGCATAGACAGCATCAGCATTATGGTGTTAGCTGTTGCTTTTTCCCCCCAGCTCTATGGATGCAGGATGCTGTAGCCTCGGGTCAGATCCTTCATTAAAAAGAGTGACGAGTGTCAGTTGGGAACTTGACCAATTGAGGAGGAGGAGGGCAAGACTGACAATAAACTTCCTGCCTCAAGGCAAGAAGCTGTGAACTGCAGCTTAAGTATATTCAACAGTATTTATAAGTGAATTTTTGATTTCCCTATTACCATGACCTATTTTCAGTCAGTCTTAAATACAATTTTAAACCATTTATTTAGCAGTTATACAAATACAGCAATTCTGCAAAGTCTCAAGTTTGAACCTGCTGAGCATTTTCTCAGTTTCTCATTTTGTCTATAAAAAGTCTGCCGGGAGCAGAGTGGGGTCTCTAAAATGTTAAATTGCGTCAGACCCACAGTCCAAAAGCTAAATATATTCATGACACAATCGTACAAAACAAACAGAGACAAAGCTTAAATCCTCGTATTAAAGGTTCAGTGTGTAGAATTTAGTGACATCTAGTGGTGTAGTTGCATGTTGCAGCTGAGTAACCCTAACCTCACCCTCCCTTTCCAAACATGAAAGAGAATTATTATTTTAATTATTAATTATTTTATGAACCCTTAAAGCTAGGGTTGGTAATCCTGGAAAATCTAGCAAGTGCAGGTTATACTGCATCTGATGCATCCCACCACCTCCCATTGGCCCTCTCGTGAAAGCCACGCCCCCAAAACACATTCATGACAACTGCTAGAACACAACTTTTCACTGCTTCAGCGTTGTGTGTCTCTTGGCTTCTGAAGACTTCTGTCACTGAGAGCACGGAGAGAGGCCTCGTGCAGGCAGCGAGTTCAGTTACTGGTCCTGCAGTGAATCATTTCATTCGCTCCAAATGAAATGATTGGTTGTATTACCTCCAGTCCTACGAGGGCAACAGACACTGGCACTTTCTTTCTTCTTTTATTTATTCATTAACGGCTGTCAGGATGTGAGGAGGATTTCAACAAATAAGATTGAAGTGGTTCAGAAACAACTTACTTTAAAGAAGCTGCAACTAAATGCGACTTCATATTGACTGAAACAACTCATCAGGAATATTGCAAATATTTTTCTGTTGCTCAGTTTACCAATGAATCGACTAATTATTTACGCTCTATGCTCCATCATGTGATCGTTGGCAGATTGATTGACATTTTCAAGTATTTCATAATGAAATAATGGATTTTTAAACAACTATAACTCCTCCTGTGAAACATCCAAACCTGGTGTATTAAGGAAAAGAGGGTACAAATTCAGAATTCAATCATAAAGAGAAATAATATTAGCTGGCTACAGAAAGTATTTGCAATCTGTGATATCTGCCAAAGGGGCTATAGGGGCTTGGTTGGTCATTGTTACTCAGCACTGATTTAGTAGGTGCCCAAACTTTTCACTCCTAATCTTCACTTGGAACTTCATGTTTCTAAGATAATGATGTTCTTCTTTTTTTTATCAGTGTGAATAACCGTCTTTTCTTGCTTCTTCTTTCCTCAGAGTGTTGCATCAGTTCAGATATTGGAGAAACACTGAATTTTTGGTAGCTGTTTCATCACCAACGTCTACTATTACTCCACTTGTGCCATCACAGATACGTCTGAACTGCATTAGCCTCTTGTAATAGCTGGAGGAAGGTCATTTTGATCAAATATTCATAGCCAGTGTGAATTAAAAGTTCAGGTAACAGTCGGATACTCTTGGATTTTGCTGATATTTGAGGGGACAAAAATCCACGATTAAGTATCAGACTTTTTGTTTCTGTTGAGCTCAGATCTGTGTGTATCTCCGAACTTGCAGGCTCCAAATTATTTATATTTGTTGGGATTTCAAGTGAGTGCAAGTAAAATAAATAAAAACACCTTGAACGTCTGTAGCGAGCTTTAGATGAGGTGTTTTCACCTGCGTCAACCTTAAGTGCGATCTCCTACCTCCAGTATAAGTGAACATAAATACGAGAAGAGCCATTATTCCATTTTAAACTGCATGCCCAGTCGAAAGTGATAAAGTGAATCATCTTCAATTTAAAAAGTAGTTGCGTAATGTCCCCGTATTTGTGTGATGAAAGGGGGAGAAAAATGAGTGCATTCAAATAGTTCTTTGAATTAGGTTTTTCAGAAAGTAAAGGTCCTTTCTAATAGTACATGGCCTCCAAAATACCTTGTCTGTAGAAGCAAACCACGATAATTAACACAGTAAGTGATGAATAGGAATATTTTGTTCCCACTGCAGATAATGAAGGTTTGTTATATATTTGTCTGGTGTTTCTTCCACTTTATATCCTGAGGTTTTAAAAGAAGCGTCGCCCGCATTGACCTAATTCACAAAAAAACCTTAAAAACGTTTGTCTTGAAAAATGTGACTCCATGGTGACTGCGGCACAGAGGCTGTTATAGTATGATATTTGATCTTTCAGAGGAAATATGACCATTGGTTTGAATCAAAAAATATAGATTTACACTCCCAGACCCCACTGCATGCTCTGGCGGTGTTAGAGAGGGTGTGCCGATGAAATACCACCTGTGGTACTGATCAAGCTGGAGATCAGGGTGGAAGTGTGTGTATAAGCAGCTTGAGGTGTAAGCTCTTTGCTGGACAAAATCAGAGTTTCTGCTGATGCTTCCATTCACCGTCGCTCGGAATCTTTCAACAGATGCTCTCATAAACCGTCGCAGGGAGAAAAAAAATCATAGTGTGCTGCCAAGGGCTGTGCCACAGTCGGAGCCTAAAGCGCAGCGTCCACAGTACAAAAGTGCAGTTCTCTCAATACTGAGGCCAAACCATTAAAAAAGGCAAAGTAATGTTAACACAAGATGCAAGATTTTGGAGTTTATTCCAGTGTGTAAGTTAGGATGCGATGACTTGCTGAGCTGAACGTTTTGGCTCTCACCCAAAATTCTCTAAACTGCTTCAACGAGCAGAACGTTCATTTTTAACTAAAATATCCAGGAATCCATGAGGAAAATAACTTGTTTTGTTATTACGCCTCACATGTGTCTCTCGCTGATGTTTCTACGTATTTTTCCCCCCAGTTTTTTTGGTAGTTTTTCCTTACTCTAGTTGAGGGTTAAGTACAGAGGATGTCGCACCTTGTTAAGCCCTATGAGACACATTTTGATTTGTGAATATCGGCTATACAAATCAAATTTGATGAATTGATTGCTAAGCACCATACATTGGGACCATGATCAATAGATTTCACATAAAAATGAAACGACACGTAATTTACGAACTCAAAATTCCTCTTTGAAGGAAACATTTTATGCTTTTTTCACATTTCCATTTCCTCTAGGGTGTTGTATGAGTTGTTGTGCATTTAAAAGGTCTGCAAAGTTAAAAAGCCCAAGGTCTGAACTAAAGGTCCCTTTCAACACTGAAGTTCCTGAAATTGCTCCTCAGTAGTCTGGCTGATTGCTTAATACATAGCAGCTAGTCAGGCACACCCCCCAACAAGGCCAGAACAAATGTAGCAAAACATTCATCAAAGCTCAGAAGGACGTTCTTGGCGTTCGTATGGCACCATTTATCTAAAGCGATTGTTCAGTACACCTTTTTACCAATGAAGCACCCGGCCTGCTTCATTTTATTTAAATGCTTTAAAAACACGACAGTTTGTGAAAATCAACATTTACAAAACTCCATAAAATAAGTGGAGATTAGAATGTTGTCTTTCCATCTTCAGTTGGCACGAACACAGAGAAGCAGCTGCCACATCAGTTAGGAACTTAGGAATCCGTTGTGTGCAACCTTCAACCTGGAAACTTTTGAAGCCTGAAGGTGCCCCAGGTAAAGCAGCAACAGAGAATGACATTTCCTACATGTGCTGGAAGTGTTTGACCAATCACAACAGAGCGGGCTAGCTGACCAATCAGAGCAGACTGGGCTTTATCGGGAAGGGGGGCCTTAAAGAGACGGAAGTTAAAACCATGTGTTTCAGACAGAGGCTAAAAGGAGGAGCTGCAGCAATGGACAGTATGAGGAGAGTGATGTTTTCTGGACAGTGGAACATGTAAACCTTTTTAAGCAATAACCCAAATTAATATTATATATCTGAACATGAGCATCATGCGACATAAGATGTCTCCTACTTCCATTTGTGTCTTTGAACTGGTGTATAAAACACTATGACACACACTGACGGTTGTTTTCCACCCTTGTGCTTATTTACTCAACCATCAGCTGAGGTGGTGGATGGATCAGATGACAGGCCGAATAAGGTCGAATTTAAACCTAGTTGTTTGTTCCCCCTCGTGTGTTTACCCTTGAATTCTGCAGTAGCAGACATCACAGCTTCATCAACAGAGCCAGCATCGTCAATCCATCTCTGCCACTGCTGTTTGCTGCTCCTCCACGTCTCGCTTACGTCACTTTACCCCAAGGGACCTGACTCAACATCCAACTTTAACTTCACCTATTAAAAACAGACCCATTTAAAGGGTTTGTCACTTCGACAATATCCCAATGACAATGTCTTGTGGAAAGCTGTAGTATTACCTGCTAAAGGCTGAATTATTCTGATGTGCACTGGCTGCATCCAGTTTTAGAGGAAATTCAAGATGATGAAGAACTAAATGAATAACACCGCTTGATTCTAATAAGCTGTAATTCAGCCAATGTGCTTGTTAATATGTATTTACTGCGCAGGACAGAAAGCCATTTGGAGACGGTGGGGGTTAATTTTTGTAAAAAGCCAATTTTCAATACAACCTCTGCAGATCCCCACAGCGACTGAGCAATAGTTGCTTAGGAACCACTCCCCTCTTCCCATGGTGCCCCTTTGCAGGAGCTCTCTGAACAGCCGCTATTTATTCTGCTTTCCCTAAACCCTGCAGGCTTTAATGTTCTGTTCACCTTGTACTATTTTCACTTTTGTTTCTAGGAGATTATTAGCATCATTTAGCTAGCAGTTGTTTACTTGCACTTGAGATCCAGATGGGTCCTCTGCAGGGGATTAAGAATACAGGTTGCAATACATGTGCGTAATCCAATTAATGCATGTTGTAAGATCCTGTGTGCACACTCGTTGCATGTGTTATCTCACAGTGGAGCCTTTTGTTCAAAATGAATGACAACAGACCGCCAACATGCTGTGTAACCAAGTTAGATCTCAGATAAATCCCATTAGCCAGTACTGCATACTGCTGTAATGCAACGTGTTCGATCATGGCTTGACATGTGCTAGCTTCTACACAGAAGCATGAATTGGGCTTAATGGTGATATATTAAAGGGGACATAGCATGCCCCTTTTACCACAAGTTGATATGGTTCCTTGGGGTCTTAATGAAATGTCTGTAACATACTTTGGTCAAAATACCACAAGGATCATTTCAAACAGCACCCTTTTTACCCTGTATAAAACAGCCCTCCACAGAGTGACCTGTTTTGAGTGCCTGTTCCTTTAAATGCTAATGAGCCAGCTCCCCCCTCCCCCTCTCCCCCGATGATTTTAAACAATATAAATGGTGGGGGGTGGGCCAAGACCATGTAGGGAGACTTCCAGTGCCTTGTTACGACACAAAACCCAGGAAGCTCAATCGAGTCGCTCAAGCATGACGTTTCTGACTTAGAGGAACCATAACAAAACGCGCGAGTGTTTTTTTCCCAGAGTTTTTGGGTTGGTAGACATGCCAGATACCCACATTAACGTGTAGAAGCACTAACAAAGTGGAATTTGCATGCTATGTCCCCTTTAATGGTAAATGGTCTCTATTTATATAGCGCTGTTCTAGTCTTGATGACCATTCAAAGCGCTTTAAAGTACAGTTTTTTATCACAGCAGAGGTTTTCTCTTCAGACCATTTCAACCTTTGTTCACTTCAGTAGTTCAGTGCTCACTTTCACACATTGTGCCAATTGTGTCACATTGGTTTATGGCTCTGACCACATCTCACACAAAGCTGCTGCACTTCCAATGACTGCATGAAGCTTTTAAAGTTAGTAACTCAGGTGTCTGGATTGTTTCTTATATTATTATAACTTATTGCTCTTAGTCTACATAAAATAAATTCAAGACAAACCGTTAAGTTAATTCAACTTTATACAGTCTGATAAGTGTGATGTTAACCTGCAATGTAAACATGGTATTGACGTCGGCAGTCGCTGTTGCAGTAAAACATATAAACGTTTCATTAACAACAGTGAGGGAGTATATCACTTGGTTGTTAAAGGCTGCTGTTACAGATTTTTGGTCACGGAATAGACAAAGAAACTGTGCTGCTGTAAACTCAGCACTGACTTGTTATCTCTTTATTTACACATCCTGCACTTACACTACAATATTATCATAGGTCCAATATTTACTCCACCTTTACCTCTGGGTTTGGTCTCCTCCTGCTCCTGGGAAAATGATCCACTTCTGCAGCCCCTCACTGATATGCTGCTGCAGAGTCAGGTTATAATTATCCGTGGGGATGTCACTATCAAAGACCTTTTTTACATTCCACATACAGAAGTCATTTCATCCACTGTTATTATAAAATATTAATTATAAGCGCTTTGAGGATGTGCACCGCTGTTAATCTGAGGGAAATCCATTACAATGAATCTTGCAATAGATTGTAATTGCTATAGTGATCTCCCCAAGTTCAAGTGCAAAACTACTGGCGTTAAAATTTCTATGGAAAGTCAGCATCAGCATTAGAAAGAGCAACTTTGAAAATGACTCACGAGCTGTTCACTTCGAATGATCTCGTATTGATCGTTGCTGAAGGGATTCATTCTGTTTCTATATATTTTTTTCCAGACGGATGCAGTTGAAGCAGCGTAATTCATAATTAATGGTTCCATGCAATGAATGAATCATCACACTCCTATTGATAGTAATTAATTGTATTAATATTTAATGAGTGACAAGAAAAGGTTCTCACACAGCAACAAGCAGGGGGAGGGTTTGAAAGCAAGTTTTAGTTTAAAGGGTTCAACTTGTACTTCATGTAAATTATTAATAACTAGTTAGATTGATTACTCTTTTGTTATGTATTAGTATCAAATTTTTCCTAATGTAATGAGTCTAGGTCGTATATGAGCGTAGGTCATTAGTACATGGTTTAATCATTTTGGAGCTTTTTTCATCACCTGTAATTAGGACGCTGTCTCACATTAATTTATCAAACTGCGGTAAATGAGTGTTTGTTTTTACAGCATTAAATCTGTAATGTGAGATTTGACAAAATAAACATGTTGAAGTGAAAGATTATCTTTGATATTGTCTCACAGACTAATCCAACTTTTTCGTGTAATTCCGGAATCTTTACAAGAGGCACTTGTTTGTGTTTGCTGAACACGACACTGCGCAGAATAACAATCAGTCAGACGTTGTTTGTCATGTCACTTCCTGCACACAAAATATCCTCAATCTTCTCTTTTATACCAACAAATATGCATTTCGGTTTAATTATCATTCATCGTGAGTGACTGCCTAAATTTTTAATGACCAACTATGAGCTCAGAAGATGAAATATTGTGGGGACTAATTCAGTATAAATATATTACAGGTATTCTCAGTCAATAATAAATCATTAAGTAATGGATCACAGTGCTACAGCTGTCCACAAACAACAGACACTAATGGGATAAGGATGCAGCACGACTGTGAGCAAAGTTTCCAGCACTGACTGTGCCCATAATAACTGCAAAGAATAATAAGAGCATAATGAGTGAAGCATATCTTCTGCCCTATATAGAGAATTTCTCCTCCCTCTTCACCAAACAAAGCTTCTGGGGCTGGTGGCTAATCACTGCCCTTTACCTGTTGTCATTCATCTGCAGGAGTCAATTGGTCTGCTTCTGCAGGGTGCAGAGGTAATTACAATTTGGCTATGACTGGTGTTTGGCTCTATTGTCTGACTCTCTGGCACATGCGCTGGGATACCGGGGACTTGAGGCTCAAAGCTCATTCGGGAAAGTTCCACTCTGACTACACCACTCGATGTTTCTCCAGAGAGCTCCGCCGCTAACTAAACAAAGCTCAGCCGAGATGAGTCCTGATCATCGCGGTGAAAAAAATACCTGCGCCTATTTTTATCTTCCATTCAGACTTGCTTTATTTGGCGAAATACCATTAGCAAGATATTTTCTCTTTCGCTGCTCCTGTTCCATTTATGGCTGATTGAAAAAGTTGCAAAGCAAGAAGAACAATTTCACAATATTGCTGTCTAGATAATTTTCACAGATCTGCTTCTCTTCAAACTCGGAATTGTATTAATATTTAATCGCATTATAAATTGGATGAGGAATACAATTATGTAAGTAAATACACCTGTTCCATCAAGCAAGAAATTGAGAAAATCCCCCGGCAAGTAGCTTTACTCTCAAGGTGAGATTTGGGAAATGAATGTATAAACTTGGGGAAGATTTGCCGCGCCATAATCCAAATTCCTATTCATCTGCTCCCCAGTACTCCTTGGAGATGGTGCATACTTATCCCTAAAACTACTGTTTACAGTCCCCTCCTTCACTATCAGGCACAGACAGCTGGAACCAGTGCCAGAGTGCCGCTAAATTTACATGTACAATGAAATAACCCCATTTTCTGAGAGATGAGCGTCTGGATTAATTGATATAAACATTGTGTGTTAAAAGCCAATGCATTTTGATCAATGTGTTATTTTTCTGACCTGCGGGCAACCAAAGCGATCAATCTCCCGATGAAGACAAAATGACAAAAAAAATGGTGAAGCATAGAGCATGAATAATATGTATATGTGACTTTTTTATTTTATTTAAAAGTACCTAAGCATAATTATTAACGATAAATACTGTGTGACGCTGATCTGAAGCCAGAGACTGTATATTCTGACAAGCGTTAAGAGCAGCAGCTGTGCGTGCTGCTACTTAGCTGGGCCTCACTCAGTATTTTGCGCTCAGGAATTTGCAGCAGTATATCAACAGTATGTGTCAGGCCTTCGCCACAGTCTGCTGATGAGCCGAGCGGCTCCTGGGAAACGGAGCTGCGTGCACTTCCTGTGCAGAGGTACACTTCCCACCGTCACCAGAGCATGAGGAGGATCCTGAAAAGATGACGGATGGAGACTCTCAGATCTCTCGTCTAGACCGAGTCGAGATCCGTGACTGCCTCATGATGAGCACGTCGCCGCCTCCGACTCTCTGCTTCCCCCCGGTAATGAAAGACTGAGGTGGTGTAGCTGCATCGAGGCAGCAGGCGGATAATCAAATCACACAGGATGGTGTCGCGTTTGACCTGCATGGACCCGGCTCCAGCTCTCCAAAGTGGGATTCAATCTGCTGAGGTGTTTTTTTGTCTGCCTGTGTGACAGTGGGAGGGAGAGAGACAAATAAATTCTCAGTCCTGCTAAATTTTTCCATTTTTTCTGCATTTCTATCTCTCTTCCACATATTCTTTGTGCATATTTTCTTTTGCTTTAGCTGTGACAGTCTCCCTTCATGTGGGAAGGGGCTGTTAATGAATGTGGATGTGGATGTGGGAAACGAGTGGGTTTCCACCACAGCTCTCTCTGTGAGTGACAGAAGCTCGACGAAGCTTTAGAGGCTGGCTTAAGAGTAAAAAAAAAAAGAAAAAGAGCAAACAAGGAACAGCTTTTTTCCAGATGGCCACTGCAAAATAGAGCAATATATATTTTTGGGGAAGCAATCAAGTCATTTTGAGCAGAACTATCGCTGTCTGATGGAAAACTGTTCTTTTCATATAAAAAAACAACACAGCATCCAACTTTAGTCTATTGGATTTGTAATGGGCCTCGCTGTCGGTCTCAGTCTGTGTTTGCAAAAATGACAAATACAAAAGAGGAAAAATTCCTATCACAGATATCGGCACCTGGAGCATGAAGATGATAGAGTAAATGTTTATTCTGCGACTCCTCCTGGTTTGCTACAGCTGCTCCCATCAACCTCTGCTCTAATCTGCCAGTATCTTGTATGCACTCCAGACTAAATTGCTGTTTATTCTATTCTGTGGGTGTCAAAGCACCAGCCTGGCGCTGAATGCTATCAGGGGAATGAGGGTCCCAGGATGCTCAACACTGCTGCTGACACAACACTATTTCTGAAAGACCTGTCGCTTGATTTACCCAAGCAAAATGTCACGGTAATTGTAAAGATTGATATCAATGGGAAAGAGCTGACGAGGTCCCGCAGCTATCAGATCTGACAGACTTTAATATGTGCTCAAATGTTGTCTGCCACACTAAAGGCAGGAAGGTTGACCAATTTTACCCGGAACGTTCCACCTCACATGGTATTGACCAAGCCCGTTAACCGAGTGTGAAGTGGAAATTTTCAGGTTGTGAAATTGTGGGTTTAATAAAAAGGAATCACTTCAAAACATCTTATCAAGCTATTAAGGTTTTGCTTTTTGTGCGATCTGAGATGATGATCGGAAGAAAAGGTCTGAACTTAGGTGGTGGCTTTGAAACGGTGTGTCCTTCACTCTGTGTCACAAAGATCAGCCCGTGTCAAGATAAAATATTAAATGTGTGTTATGTTTGATGAATAGGCAGCGTGCTGTAAAGGCACCGTCAGCTCTGCAGTGTGGGAACAAAGTGATGTTCTAATAATGGTGATATAATGACACAATGAGTAACACTTTCTCATAAGGTACACTGAATACTGAGCAGATGGAGTTCTCATTGTGGACTATAGACTAACTGTGATCCAGGATCAATGTGTATATATTCTCTGTTTACATTTCATTACAAAGCACCATGTCTGTTACATTTATCAATGTATTAGAATGTGCAATTTCCTCCAATATGTGCAATGATTCTCACGTCTGTCTACATCTTATTCATCTACTCATTCAACAAGTGCTTTATGCTCCAGAGCTACTTATTCCTTATCATTAGTGAGTCCACCTCAAACAGTTCTATAATATACTGACACTTTTTATTGGTTGTGTGCTGGAAGTTGTGCAGAGCTTTATAGAAAAAGTCTGTGGTGCAGAGTGAAGTTAGAAAACTTGCATTTATCATACCTGGTTTATCTTCGATGAAGATTATATCAAATGAAACTGAATTTGCTTTATCACATATGTGGCTCATAGTTTAGATCGTTTTTATACCTACTTAGGAAACACAAAGCATTCTGAAATACATCTGTGAGCTGGATGCTACATAATAAAGCACTTGTTCTCTTGTGTCTGGTCTGA
The DNA here is from genome assembly GCF_022539355.2 of Hippoglossus stenolepis. NCBI lineage: Eukaryota > Metazoa > Chordata > Actinopteri > Pleuronectiformes > Pleuronectidae > Hippoglossus > Hippoglossus stenolepis. Next base: position 19,412,820 of record NC_061489.1, on the reverse strand, counting down.
ATGACAATAACGTGAATCTTAAAAATCTTACACAGTGGATATATTCTGCACAGTTGATAACGATAAGTTAGTTGAGAACAGACTGAGATACGGTGTTAATGAAACATTAAATAATGATCGGTCCCTTGATATGTGTCGTTCGACGGACTGACCACTTTCTTAATGAGTTCAATCTCAATCAGCTGATAAGCAGCACAGAATTAATGACTTCTCATGAATTTTTTATTACTTAGATATCAGGTACTATTTTTGTGAGGGGCAAATTGGTCCTTCATTCACCCGTTCATTTAATATTTATTTAAACACTACAGAAAGGTCCAGCGAGAACAGTTTACCCTCGTTTTCCTTGGGCTCACAGGACAATTAAAGCAAAAGCAAAAACACAACATGAAAACAGACCTGAATACTTTCAAGGCTGCGAATGAAAGATAAGGGTAAAGTGCTGGAGGTGTGTAAGAGGGCATCATACCAGCAGTAAATTATATTTCCACACAGTAATATGGGATATTGCCTCCTATAGTTAACTTTAATGATACAGTTTATTCCACCTGAACAGAGCAAAGGTTCACTAATGTCTTCGACCTATTTACTTCAAGATGACCTTACCAACCTCATCTTTTACGATATGACGATGAAAACTTTGAGTCCTGCCTTTTTTGGTTCGTCAGTGAGGAACTCGTCACTAATTCCCATAAAACACTCCAATGTAGGTCAGTGAAAAAAAAGTCATCAATATGTCTATTAAAAATAATGTCTGTTCTTAACTGTTACATAATGTTTTATTAACATAATATATCAAAGCCTGTCACGTTGGCTGGGCAGATTTTTTTACTTTTCACATGTTTGGAACCGGGGAAAATAAACAAAAACCCTGCATGTCATGGAAAGGTAACAGAAACTCAATGCAGCTCATATTAACTGTATCCAGGAGACGGGTTCGGACACATAAACAGGTTTTCTTTCAGGCTCCGTTCGTTTTCTCTTGAGCTCGGATGAAAAACAGGGGAATGAACTAGTTACCGTACTTCATTGTAAATCTACAATTTATATTTAATGGTCTTTTAGGTTACTTTTTAAAACGTTTTATTGAGACTTCGCTTACAACGGACATGTTTTCTTTCAACTTGTTTATGTTTATTCCTTCAGTTTGGTCCATTTGGGTATTACACATAAAGAAACTATCTAACATTGCATGACAGTCGCAGGAATGAGACTGTAATGAGAAAATAACACAAAGCTTTTACGAGGCTTTGTGTTGTTGACATGAGATAACTAGCAGTAACTCTGTGAAAAGCCCAGGTTTTTGGGAGATATTACCCCAGTACGCTGTGAATTACTTCCATATTGAGTGAGTCCGCATCTCACGATTTATGTGCAGTGCCGATGGAGGAGCGAGCGTGCCCTGTGTGTAGTCAGACAGAACATAAAGGTCAGTTTGTGGTCTAATTTATGTGTTTTGTGGACAGAACCACTTCTGAAGACATGTCGTCCGACCACAAAATCAAAAGAGTTTATAGGAGGCCCTAATCTGATTGGCCTAACTGGAAAGTGGAGTAAAGTTTTTGAAACTGTTGAAATATGGAGATAACGCTGTGTGTTCACAGACGGTCTGTCTCCGGGAAGACGTTCTTATTGTTGCACTCAGTTCTTCATATGAAAAGTGACACATTGATTAACAGGTAACGGGTGTTGCATTGATTCAGGAGGTGATATGAATGGTTAAACACACAATCTACTGTGAAGCTGGTGTAAAGGTGTGGAAATCAGATAAGTGGATAGGTTCTCCTTTTATGGAAGAGACCAATGTTTTCATCCCATCACCTGAAATTAACGTTTTCCTTCCTATTAACTGTAACTTCACTATTTCTGTAACTTTAACCTTAAGTGTTGTTGTTCGAAGTCACTTCAAGAACCTAGACTGCAAATAATCATTTAACTGTTGATATTTTAATGTAATCCTGGGTTTTGAAACATCGTGCAATAGAGTTGAGTTGGAAAAATAACCCCTAATTTTCTTGTTCTTTCATATTGTCTCTGTTAGTTACACTGTCTTTAACAGCGGAGGAGAAGATTTAAATAGCAGGACGGGATGTAGCAAATTGAGGGTAAATTCAAAAAGATGCGCACTGGAAGTAATTAGGAAGGAATCAGTGCAATGGTTTATGGGAAGCGTAGTTCGTTCACTCTTAAAATCATTATGTGCAAAGTCATTATGTACATTCTGAATCAAATGTTTTATGGTGACTATTCTTCTAGTATCTGGTCAGCCTGTCTCCAAACTGTTTTTATAAAGATTTTCTGAAACGTTGAAGGACAAAATAAAAGGGAAATTTACTTCTGGAACCAGAGCCGTTCTAAAAGTGGGCTGACTTCAAGTCTTTTAACTGTCTGACTTTGCTTACTTTCAGTTCAAACTAAACATATTACAAAGTGCAGAGTGGTCCCTATATTCTTCTGTTATCAGCTGCAGAGGCTGGAAACCTTGACTTAGACTGACAAGCTTCTGGGAGCCACTGTTGTTAACGAGTCATAGTTCTAGTTCATATAAAAAATGTTCAACCTGAATAAACAAAACAAAACAAAAAAATGTTCAACTCACCCCAGCTTTGAAGGGAGAGAGGAAACACAGGGCTCTGTCTGTATCACCACACCAAAAAACATTAATGCCACTGTGTACCATAGATGAGAGAAATAACTGGGTACCATTGGATGTCATTATTACAGTTGCCAAGAGCTGTGTAAAGTTCTTTGGGTGCCAATATTTGAGGAGCTTTAGTTACTGCCTGTGTTATTTAACTCCTCCCTCGTGGGCCCCTAAAACTGGTTCAATCCTAATTGCATTCACAAAAACAACTGAGAGGCTTTCCACGATGAAGTCTCAGCTGGAGCCACGCGAACATAAACAAAGAAAAACATGTAGCGCAGGGTTTGGACATTCAAGTTTTTAATGATCATCTTGATGTTGTGTTGGCCCCGTTCCCCGTGGAAGCAGCTTTCGATGCAGACACAGCAGTTTGTGATTGGCTTCTGCAAACGACCTCTCTAGGAATATCAATGTCCCAGTCACTCCAAAATCTGTTTTACATATAACTTATTTTATTACTTCGAGTGGATGTGTGAGCGTCACTGTGCAGAATGATTGTTTTATAACGGAATTCCTATTTCCTATAAGTCCTCCAAACTAAACAGCCATATCTGTGGCTTGTCCCGACCAGAGACTGTATATAAAGACATAGAGACCCTGGTGGCTAGCTTCGGTACAGGTCAAAAATCCTGCCTCATCCATGTTAGCATATGGGACGTGGATCAAAGTACACGTTAAATACATTTTTCTCAAAGATGGAATGTTCAAGTTTTGATTTTTGCAGTTTTCAAGTGTGAGGACTGAATGAAGGAGGAACAAAAGTTAAAAGAGCCACTTTAAACTAATTTTAAGACCTGAATAACAAGAAAACAGGACTGAAAAGAAAAGTACCTGCAGAATATGTTTTATTTCACATGCAAACTTTGAATCCTCCAAACAGGACTTTCTTGAAAGTTCTGAACCACTACTGTGTTTTGGATCCAAGCAAAGTATGTAATTTATTCATATTCATTCTTTGTCTTTCAGTCTAAATCCGTTTGTGGTTTTTCCACCTTTGAAAAGGAGAGCAGACCGGCAGGAGAGACATCTGCCTTGCTTCTAATGGGTATAACAAATGTTTCAGTAATTCCACTCCATCTGAAACTTCCCTCCCCTTCAGCACACTCCCAAATTACAGCAAAGGAATGAATCCTTGCTTTGCAGAGCACTAGTATTTTCCCCCAGCTTTAGAGTATCGGAAAGATTCCTCCTGTGGGCTTGCATCATGGAGACCTGCAGTCAGTCCAGCAGTCAACAGATTCTGTGGAAAGATGTGAGTCCATTATTATTGTGTTTGATTTATTGCACTTGCCTTTATTGCAAATCAATTTAAAATAAATTCCATAGACTACTGTTTTAATAAATGCTACATAGAATTGGGGGGGAAAAAACCCTTTAGATTCTACAGCTTAATACATTTAGTGTAGGTGGCAGCAGTAGTGGTTTAAAGGTGGGAAAAGTGTGTGATATCTGAGACTTCTATAAAATGTGCCAGAAGTGTGACTTTTGTGAAATCAGAAAAGAAGTGCTTTTTGATACCTCGCTGAGTGATCTCAGTTTTTCTCAGAATAGTAATTTTCCCATCTAATTCCTGTTGGCTTTTCACCTCAGCTTTTCTTCCTTTATTTCCACTCTTATATTCGGTCTCACCTAAACCATTATATTTGCTTTTTATCTTTATATCCCTGCTCCCCGCACACAAGCAGCATTCAAATATACACCAAGAAGTGTCTTTATTGGAGCTTTTATTGTTGAGGAGAGGGGGAGGAAGGATTTTTGGCTCTGAAATCCTTCTTCTTTTTCTTTCTCTCATACTTCAGAACTTGTGAACAATAGAGAAATGGGTCCATTTAAAACCCTATTTTATATTTGAGACATTATTTAATATACTACATATATCGTGTTTTTATATGTATATTGAAAAGTCAAAGTAAAGCAAGTTTTCTAATAGATAGTCATGATAAATAGAATTGAGGGTCATGCATGGAGAACGAATATAATCAGGAAATCATCTATTGCTGCCTATTTCAGAATTATTATTATTTTACTTTTTTTGCAGTTATCTTATAAGTGTGCAACCCAGTGTGATAAACTGCAGCCTCTGCTTGTTGGTTATTTAGGCTTTGCTACAGTTTTTTCCTGCCGTTTTCTTGAGAAAGCGTTGGTTCCATGCATGATAACAGCAGGGGGCTCCAGGCGCTCTTCCTCCTAAAGCTCAAGAGGAAATGCCAGGCTGACTCTGAACTCCTAAACCTTTAAACACTAGTTGGCGGGCGCTTGCACACTCAGACTGCTCACTCTGCCTCCATCCTCTGCCTGATTTCTGTCTGTGGGTCTGTCTCTCAATCCCACCTCCTCCCTTTGGAGTATTCGATATTCAAAGTGCAGGCAGGGGGAGGTTTGTCCTCTAGTTAAGTTTCCACTGCTTATGCAACCTGCCATCGGAGAGCAGAGGATTTCAGCCACCGTTTTTTTTTTGGTTTTTTTCTTCTTCTCTCTCCCTTCACTCTGAAAAATTTACAGTGTGTGGAATTTCTGGCTCTTTGATTGTGGCCAACTGTTTTTCATCATGTCTCAGGAATGTAAAACACTTTCATGTGCCTCAGGTTTCTCTGGATACTGTCTCTCATATATCAACTGAGGGATGGTGAGAATTTAGATTTCATTAATGCCTTAGGTGTCGTTAAAACCTTTAGGGGGGTATCTTGAATAATGAGTCCTCTCTTCGTCCCCAACACCGCGCTGCTAATGCACTTACCAACCAGAAATTGAATCCATATTCAAAAAAGACAGTCTATTTATATGCCATTATTCCTTAAATGATATTTCTGCCACCTACATACTACATTTTTAAAAGAAAAAGGAAGATATCAAATATATTTTCAGGACTATATTTTGGGTAATTATTTTAACAGCAGACCTAGTCTAAAGGTCACAAAAAAATCATGCAACTATTATTCAAAACTAATTCCTACATATTCTACAAAGGAGTCTGCATATTAAAGTGCTGTTCAATCTGCTGCAGCTTAACCACTGTAACAACCTCAGGCACAATAGAGAGGAGCAGCCGCTTAATCGTTTTTAAAGACACAAAGATAAGCGAGACCGTTTTTTGCTAAGTGAAGTTGGTTCATATCTGCTCTGCTGTTGTCCTCTGAGACCTTGAAAAGTGCTCCAGTGTGAATGAGAAGCTTTCCTTCTTTCTTTCTGTTTTTTTCCACTGCCAAAGCCCCGGTGGAACAAAAGCCTGTCTTTATTAATTTGTGACCGACTACAGCAGGCAGAGTTTTAATTTGAGGAAAAGTTTAATAAATGTAACCTTTCTGTAGCACTTGCAGCAGCGTGTTCCCCCCTGAGCTCGCTATGAGGAGGGCTATAATTCAGCCTCTCCGGTCGATACATTTTGCAGCGACAGAATCAAATGGCATCTAATACAGATAAAGAGGAACACAAAAAAAGAGGGAAATATAAATTAAATTTTGAAATGATAAATCAAGGGAATACCTTTGCATTTTGCAAAATGTGCTCCAGGTGGCTGTTACACATATTTATCTAATTTATCAACTGACAGTGTGCTCTCATAGATTCAAGCCAAAAGAGAATCATCATCTAAATATGCAGCTCCCCTCAGGTTTGCAGAGCTTTTTAGTTTCAACTCACTGTTTTGCTGCCCAGTCCTAAACTTTATAATTTGCTTTCACTCTCATCACTTCATCACACGGGTTTGAGCCGCAGCAGGCACATATATAAAAAAAACAAGTACCTACCCACACTGCCTGTTCAGCACAGACACAGTGAGAGAGCTGGTGCACATAAAATAAGCATTTAGCAGCTAAAGAGTCAGATATTTCCCTCAGGAGTCTGTAGATACCAAATACTCCAAACACTATACAGCTAGAGGAGAGTGAATATTGGACATTTAGTGAATATAAACTCCAAATGAATAATAATGTTGCTCCATAACAGCTGGATGTGTGACCCATATGATATGTGAAGGTTGTGCTCACAACTTCTTTAGGCCGCCTCCATGTGGCCAAAAACAAAAAAACGGTTATCACAGGTCTGAGCTTATAGTTACATGACAAGATCAATACCACAGTCACATCTGGAGGATGAATATAAAGCTGCTGCCAAGAAACAGCTGGTGAAGCTTAGACGATTGAAGAGACAGAAAATCGGCCAACCACCACCAAAGTTCACGTATTCCCACTTCCTAGTCGTCTAATTCTGTAAGAAAATTACAACTTACCTCATATAACCCCCCTGAAAAACCACAAACTGTGAATTTATTACCTTCTGGTAGTAACTTTACACCTAAAGGAACATTTTTATATGTGGGGAAATATACTTTTTCACTTTCTTGACCAAAGTTACGTGAGAAGATTGATACGACTCACATCTGTAGGCTAAAAGTGAAGCTCCGTAAAATTTAGCTTCACTTAGACTGGAAATAAATGCGTGAAGGTTTGAAAATCCTCCCACCAGCACTTCGGTAGTTCACGGTTTAACATAGATGGGTTTTGTGACCTTGGCTCCTGGTGTTTATGCTCAGCTAATGACAACAATCACATGACGACAACAATTACAGTTTCGTTGTTTGGACAAACAATAGTCTGTTTTCATGCCAATGTGCCACGCTGGTGATCTATACAAGAATAAAGAGAAATAGGGTGATTTCTGCTATTCTGGGACCTTTTTGACAATTTTGACTTCTGCGACTTATTCCGATATCTGTTTTACACATTTGATCAACATATTATATATTTTTGTAATCCTTAACATGTTTTCTAGCCACACCAGCAGAAAGAATGGAGATATCATACTCATAGGAAACATGACACAGCCTTTTTTTTAAGCCAAATTCACCTTGATTCATGCACGCCAACCTCAATATTACAAATTTTTAAAAAGCATTATGAAAAAGGACAGAAAGTTGAGTAAGAAAATGTATATTATTCATGAAATTAATTTCATTCAGAAACCTCATTGATTCATATTCACATATAGAAGTCCTATGTATCATAAAGCGCCTAAATAAATTAAGTGTAAATTCATTTAAAACATTATACTAAAGGTTAATTAAAAAATAAATATTCAGTCAAGCACAAGTAACAATAACAGATTATTCATTCAGTAGTTCACCGCTCATTAGGGCGACTCTGGAAACAAACAGCCCTCGCAGGTGAGAGACTCATTGTCATCGGTTTCCCTAATGTCTTTTCCACATGTTTGGTGAACCCAGTGGCTTCAGACCACAGGACAGACTCCTCTGTGCTTTTTGGATCATCTTTGTCCTACAGAGAGCAAACTGATATGTGCTAGTTATCAGTTCAAACAGACAGGGACAGACTGTATTCACCATTAACTCCTGTCTGACAGCTGCAGAACATATGCTACATCTCTTTAGTTTATCTTTTTTTTTACTTCAGGAAGTCCCTGAATGTATATTTCCCCGTGTGGAGAACTTAGATGACTGTCCCAGATTATCAATCATGTTTGATAAAGTGACTAAAGCATAGAAAAATAAAACCAAAAACATATTTTCATCAACATTTTGTTGCTTGACTACATCACAAACATAATTTAATAACAACTAGGAGCATTGGTTTATACGTGACAGATTTATATCCTTTTACATTCATCTCATTGACCTTGTCATGCAATTCCAAGGGGGAGCTTCTGATTGACACTTTCCCCGCCTCTTTCTGTGACATCACCCCTTTAAGTCATGTGATTTCAGTCACATAATGTCCCTGCTAACCCACAGTAAAAGCACCGTTCACTAGATTTTGTTATTACAGGAAATAAACCGACCGAGCTTAAGTTGTCCCACATTACCCACTTCACCCAACACTGGAAATAAAATGTACAATCCAGATTAGCCAGTTGTCTCTGCCGCCTCTTTCACATGAACATGGTTGGATTAGCTAGCGCCTGACTTTGAGTTTTTGAGGAAACACGATTTGATTGACTGGTGCCTCCGTTGCCAGAAGAAAAGTTGAACTATTTGCTTTCATTTGCTCCTGGAAAGGTCCAAGTCGTGAAGTCGTTCTGACTTCTCCAACACTTGGCATCACTACAATTCAAAGTGAAAAAGCACTTGGTTGAAGCCTCCAGCGCTAGTCTTGGTAATATAATCTTGTTTTGTATGAGAATCGTTTTTTATATTGAACCTTTGTTCTTTACAGATTGAGGCAGTGAAAGAGAAGAAGGCCAAATACCATATCTACCAGCGAGTGGCTCTCTCTCTGGTTCTGGTCTTCCTTGTTCTGGCTCTCTCTGTGTTCAGCCTGCGGTATCTGTGGAGCCCCAGTCTGGGGAAGGTAAGACTAATCTTCACCTCGTTCATTGTTTTCCCAGTCAACAGACTTATCGCCACTCTGCGTGGAGATGTAGTGTTGACGAGAGACAGATGAAGGACACTCTGAGCATCCACATAAGCATAAAACACAGGTTACATCAAAGAAAGAAAATACCCAGGTAAGGAAAACGGATGGCCACACAAAGAGCCAGAGGCAGTCTGTGCAGTCTGCATTGTATTCTGCAAGATTAAAAGATGTGGGCCAAGGAAAAGACAGCTGTGTTACGCTCCGCTCATGTTTTGGCTGTCAGATCTGTAATTTCACGAATTCTTGGACAAAACCACAAACCGCATTTTTACGGTTGCAAATGTCGGCTTGTTGCACTTATCTACTTTCTCCTCACATTGTAAACGTTTTTCTCACAATGACGGCTCCTGATAACTCAAACACTGACCCTAATTGCTGTTGACCAGAGTGGCTGCAGCAGGACCGAAACCTCTTGGCAGTGTAATTGGGATAAACTCTTGTCCTGGCAATTCATCTTGTAAAATCCAATTCAATCACATTTGATGGAGAGCATTTTCACTCAGCTCCTTTTCCGTGATTTTCCCAAGAGGCCAAAAAAGCTAATTTACCCAGGCTGGAAGGAAAAATACATCAATAATTTCACATTCAGAAAACTGGATGGTGTATATGTTCTGTGCACAGTCGTGAAGGAGAGGGAATGACTCGAATGAAGTGATGGTTAAAACCGTGCAAATACATTCTGAACCCCCGAATGCATAATTCTGCTTTGTCTGAACTGTACATGCCACGAGGACGGAAATGTACCGTGCATAATTTAGTTTGTATATTTGTTATTGGTGATAAACATGAATTTGGAAAGAATCTTCTTCTACTTCTGCCAGCAGTCACTTCTAAGCTCAGGTTAACCAGGGTTCATCTGCACTTCCTGCGTCGACGGTATTGTCCACGTTCTCTCCTTTCAACATAGATATGAATCACCTTTGAGCCATCTCCTTTGTCCTTGTTAAATATTTCATGCCGGAGGTAGAGCAGTCATTATTTCCACTTTAATAAGCTGTGATCATTCTCACGTGGCACAAAATGTGTTGATGGCAGAGGTTGCCCGGGCGATGAATATCAAACCTGCAGACCCTGGCTTCTGCTTTAATGGGGTCTTGAGGGGGAGGCTCATTCTCTGGCCTCCACATCAGTGAGTGAGACGGAGCCACTTCAAAGAAGCATCACCTGTCAGTCAGATGGGGAGAAGGCTCCCACAGACACAGCAGGACAGTAAAACTCAGGTATGTACCCTCAGCAGAACTATGGAGGGATTTCACTGAATGTGAACAGAAGGACCGACACTGTGGACAGATAGATATGGATTTCACATCCTGCGTGAATGTGGCAGCCGTCGTCTCGTTTGGCTTTTTCGGTGAATGTGTGTAAAGCACAATGCAGAGGGACACGTCTTGACTCACCAGCTAATCCTGAGCAGCGTCTGGCATCTACATGTATTGACTCTGGGCAGCTGAGCACATCGACTGAAGCCAAGGGGAGTGTACATCATTTATTTTAGGAAACAGTTGTGTGGGGTTTTTTTTTTTTATTTGTGCTCAAAGATATGAACATTCTGGTAACTTCTCAAATTTAACTAAAGCATGGTGCTTCCATCAGAGTCCTCAAACATAAGGAATGAGTCTTTCTACAACTGAGACACAGATACACTATGTAACCAGGGTTGAATCATTTCCCTGCTCATAGTCCATGTATGCGTGGTCTATAAGCACATGAGTGGATCTTTCACTTATGGTAAAAGAATCGATACATTCAAAATGTTGTAATATTAAATGTGTCACAATATTAACCCTTGAAAATATACATAACGTGCCCAAAGCAGAAGTGCTAATTATCCAAAATACACGATTTCAGAATAATGTTTATTATATAAATCAATTAGAATTATTAATGCATTTAAATTTACGACGTTGCAGCTTAGTAAAAGTGGAATTCATTTCAAATGACTTACAAGACATACTGCTTGGTAGCTCCTGCATTTCCTTCTGGGGATCAATAAAGTCTGATCTCAGCCTATAATAATACACCATGATCGTATTTTGTATTATTAATCTGACTCTGAAGAAAGTGTAGTAACTTAAATTATAAATTGCTTTGAATTGTGAATTGTAGAGTCTGGAGTAGAAGAATGAAATAGCAGCAGCCAAAAAAGAAGAAGAATAAATGATTACTGTTTCAAAACACAGAACACTTGTAAAATCCTTTGAGTTCTGTTAAGCAGGTTTAAATTATCTCACAACACAGGCAGTGTAGAGTTGTTCCAGATGGTTTAAGAAATTAAATCTCAGTATAGTTGACAAATATGGTGGCGAGATGAAGATTTGTTAATCGAATCAAAGCGCAATATTTCTTTCTGAAATGAAACAAGTACAAGCTGCTCAAAACTGAACTTACTGAGTTAGAAAACCTTCCATCACTAGAAAATTCCAGTCAACTCCCCAGATTATTCATATCTGATGGACGTGGATACAGGAAACAGTTTAATAACTTGCTGTGTAAAATGTATAAGATGATCATATGTCACTGTTTGCAGCATGTTGTGCCACTCCAACTCCATCACAGGCTACAAATCTGTTTGTAGTCGCCATAGACTGTAAATAAAGATGGATGAGGCATCTCCACCTCCTCCCATTGTGCAAAACTTAAGCCAAAATAACCAGGAAACAGGTGCAGACGCCAATTCGAGCCAGATTTGGCGCAGTAGTGATCGTGGTGTGGATCCGGTTCCATTGATAGATGTGCTCGACCAATCACGACTCACTCTCAGCAAAAAAAAAAAATATGACAGAAAAAATCTTGAGGGATAATTTAATTTAACGTGTACTTTTTACTTTTTACTTTGTTCAATGTCCCATTCGCTAACATGGAGGATGAGTATGAGAATAATAAATGTCGACCTCTTTTTGAGCAGTTGACATGTAAATGATTGTACAGGTAGTGGATGGAACTAGCATTTCTGTGCCAGATACAAACAGGCATTGCACATACGGTATTCAATAAATCAGCATTAATATAGACTCACCGTTGGAGGGTGTGATAACCCACTTCCACTCCCAGCTTATTGGTCTAAAATGGCACTTAATGTGGCGACCCCCCGTGTGAATGCACAGACGGAGTGGATGTGGGAAGGGAGAGGAAGTAGGGGGTGGTTGAAAAGAGGCCCTTATGTCCCTGCTTTTCTTCAGTCAAAGCGTGGGGGGGAAAATGCACCAAACAACATTTGATTGCAAAGGGTCCATGGTACATATTTAAGTGGTAAGCACTGAGTGCGTGTGGGAACAGATTTAAAAGTGAAAAACAAGATTGTAGATAAAGTTCCTGACGTGGTCTCCTCTCAGTTTGAAATCAGTTTTCACTGTTTCCTCCCGCTGCTTTGACAGATTCTGAGCACCGGAGAATGTGAGAGGTGCAAACTGGCTGTTGGACCCAAATCTCTCTCACAGTTTCACAGTTATTAAGTCTGAGTCAAATGAAAAAGCTGGTGGGGCACGTAAGGGAAGTAGTCGAACGCTCCTGAGAAGGTGTTGATGAACAGTGTGGAGCTTTATTTCCAGGTTTAATGCAAATGAATACTCTCCGGGGGATTTTTCAAGAAAACGGTATAAAGCAAAACCGACAAATCTGAAAACCCACAACTTTGACGATGACAATGCAAAGGAAGCCCTGATGCAGCCTTCAATATATTTAACCCAAAACATTGATTACAATATTAGTTTAAAAATTAGCTCCAAAAATCAAGTTTTATGCTCAGTGAATTAACCTTTGCACTGGAATTACCAAAAAATCTCTATTGTGATTAACAGTGCTTTGTCTGACGCTCTGTAATTGGATGTCACGACTTCAGCCAGAAACACCTCTCGTCTGATCTCACACAGATCACCAAAGCAACGTGACCCCGTGCACCCGGCTTTATATAAATAACCACAGAAAGGAAATTTGCTCCATGCATTGTATTTCACCGTGACATGATAGTCGCTCGGGATCTTCTTTTAATTACCTGCAAACATATGTTGTTACAGAGGCCTGGGGAAAATACTTTGCCATCATTTTCTCTCGCTTGTGTGTGTGTGTGTGTGTGTGTGTGTGTGTGTGTGTGTGTGTGTGTGTGTGTGTGTGTGTGTGTGTGTGTGTGTGTGTGTGTGTGTGTGCGAGGGCATGGTAGTGCTTTTATGCATGTGATTGTGTACGCATCAGTGTGCATTGTGTGTTTCGGTGTGTAGAATAGGTGCCTCCGCATTCTCTTTTGGTTTAGGGCAAATCTCTGTTTACTGTGGGATCATTATTGTTCTGGGCCACAAGTCTCACTGGGGGTTTCTGCCTCCTTGTAAATTAATCCTCTGTTATTACCAGTTTACATCAGCAACTCCGTGAAAGTGGAATCTGCTTGGCGAATCCAACGGAAAAGTGAGAATAATTTCGTCAAGGCAAATTATTTTCACTTTCCCGTTGGATTCGCCAAGCAGGTTTATTTTTTAAAAAAAAGTCTGCAGTCTTCCTTGTGGGATGACTGTAGTGCAAAGCAATTCAAAATCTAAATTTTCACATCGTTAGATTTTATGTATTTGGTGCTATTTTGAATTCATGAACCACTTTGAGCGAGATTATCTGCAGACTAGCAGCCAGGCACAGGATAATTGTGAACATGTAAACACTGTCAACCAGTTTTTCCTGGGGAACCTTGAAAAGCTCACAGGTGCTGTTGTGGCTGTATGGCAAAACTGCCGGAGAAATACATGAATGTCAGACCTCAGGAAAGTGCTCCATTATTCAAGCTGAAATTGCATTGCTCACCTTGATGCCTTTCCCTCTCTAGTCCCAAGGTAGCTGCTGAGTTGTCGCTCCTGATGGCCTCTTAAAGGGCCTCACTGTCAGGACTGGCTTCTTTAATGAACACTGCTGCGCCTGCTGCTTTCCCACTGGTCACAGGTGTATGGCTTTTCAAGGCCGGGGGCCCTTTGTTTATTTATTGCTCGTAGACGGTGTGTACCCAACGGCTCCCTCAGTGTCCAGATGTCAACATGCAATTAGGGAGAGAGAAACAAGATTTCGTCAAATGATCTGATCTTCCTGTCGCGCGGATACTTTAAAAAAAAAAACAAGACGGAGCTTTCTTTTCATCTTGCGCGGGGGAATTATTATTCTGGGGGAAACAATGGGGCTTATCTAAACAAGATAGGAGGTCTGCCCCTCAGTCTGTACTCTTATCTGATTTTACACATCAGGCTCATTCATTCACTCATTAGCAGCCCAGTGTCCGCCATTGTTCCTCCCTGGCTGTTAAAGTAGGCCGCCATGGGCTGCCTCCTAAAAGATGCATTATTCCTTCTGCTCTGGGAGCAGTCATGATGAGGGAGGGGACGCAGACCAGGGAAAAACAAAAGAGAGCTGTTTGGAGAGGAGCGCCTGAGGTGGGAAGGCTTCGTGGCGGCTGTGGCACATTGCCCTCTTCTGAGAGGGTGGCTGCTACAGGGAGCGTGACAGCACTGCAAAGCCCACCGGAAGTTATTTATTGTGCCATAAAGCATTTTAGTGTGTCTGTGATTTTCTTTTTAGAAGCTAGATTACATGGGTGCAGCAAAGATCTGCACCTTAATTGCCAGCACTTCATTGTGCCAATGCACCAGCAGCTCACGTTATATGTAGAGTTCGGTGGGTAAACAGACACAAATGCTCGGCTTTTTCCCTTCTTTTCTTTTTTTTTTTTGCTTTGCAGGCGCCATTTCTCTCTCCTCTCTGTCTCACCAGTGTGACTGCCAAGTAGACTCCTCTGCTCTGTTGTACAATTTAGAATGTGATTGAGCTTTCACATCCACTTTCACTCTCCCAGTAAGTCTGCGCCGCTTATAGCCTCGCCGCACATTCACAGCCACAACGCTGGAGCGGGGAAGTGAACAGCAAACTGGAAATGCTCAGTTCATCTGTCTCAACACATTTGAGCCTGCACATCAGAAATGTTTGCCATGATGTTGCTATATTCTCTGATGAATGATGATGAATAAATCCTTATTCTGAAAATGCCTGTGTCAGTGTGTTCTGCTATATATCTGTCAGCAGCTGAAAGGTTACATTGACTTTTTGTTAGTTTGCCCCATTAGTCACCTTGCTCAATATGTGAGGAGAGAGGCGGCATCTAAATCATCCCTGCAGGTCTCTGTCTGTTGCTCAGTCTAACACTTCATGTTAAATAACCTCAGTTGATTTGCCTTTTTCAAATGTGAGAAAATGAGAACTTGTAGCAGTGCTAAAAGTCAGAATGAATTTACTTTATTGATATGAATCTACCAGACTTGTTTATGTTTTTGCTCATTTTGGTGAAAAAACAGCATAAATAACACTTTTTTATTCTTAAAATCTTTCATCTTGTGAATCGTCAAGTGCCTCCACAGGAAACGAGCAAGGAAAGCCTTCGTTTTTAGAGCCGTAATGAACCTCATCAATGATGAGATATTTGCCGCAGATTTTATGAATCCATAAGTGACTGAATCAAAAACGACACGCTGACATGATGGATATTGCAGCTAGCGGGTCGTCCCACTGTGATTTAATGCTGCTGTCATTTCACTTTCATATGTGACCGGCACACAAGGAAAAGGCAAGGACATGTCACTAAAGGAGGGGACACAAAAAAGGATAAACACGGCATTAACAAAGGGCTTTTACATTAAAAGCTGCAGTTCATAAAACACTGACATACGGATATGTAGCATGCAGCCAAAACATTTTTCATGCCTCATTCTGCCTGTTCTAGTAGAAGACGAGATGCAAACAAACCAGGGAACCTCTCGTCAAATCGTTGCTCCATAGCACCACTAGTGGTCAGAAACCTACAAACAATAGACCTATAATTAAATAGTGCCACTGTCAGGAGGTAAAATGTCAAATAAAACCAGAGTTCAAATGACCTTTTCCACAGAAAACACCTTCACCCTATTATGTGCTGCATATAAGTGCTGCATTGTTATGAATGCTGGAAGTGAGTCACCGTTGATATGAATAACTCCCGCTATGACTATTCAAAATGTCTATGGTAGAAAAGGCCTATGATTATGATGCATTTGACAACGACAAAGAGGCAAGACGTCAGATGTTAATAAGGCTATTGAGGCTCGAGTTAGTGGGAATTTAAAGATAGAAATGACAAGGAAAGTACAAGATAGAGAGATTTTTGGACAGTGGAGAAATAAACACTGATCAAACCTATGGAATAAATAATCATATCTCTAACTTATCTATTAAGGTCGTGGTCTGTATAGTTTCAGTGTCTTGTGTCTAAAAACTGTATACGGGGTGTGAAAAAGGGGGCGAAGGAAGAAATTGTGTTAAAATGACTTAACAACAATAGTGCTAATACATGCAAGTAAGCATTAGACTATTGGTCAACCATTTATACCATAGACTGTATATAAAGGTGCCACCATCTTGCACCGGAGCCAGAATCTTCGCAGTAGTGATAATGGTGTGGAGCCGCAGTATCAAGGTTCTGCCAATACACGCTCTCGACCAATCGCAAGTCAGTCTCAGCTGTCAATCATGACGTTTCACCAACAAAATTGGCCGTAAAGTGAACACAAACATCAGTGTGATGAGAACTACCTAAAATGATAGAAACCATCTTTGAGGAAAATCTATCTAACACGACTTTGGAGTTTGAACCAGGTCCCATCCACTTACATGGATGAGGTTAGGGCTTATGATGTATACTGCAGCCAGCTACCAGGGGGTTGATCAAAAATGATTTGGCTACGATTTTGCGGACCCATCATGCCGTCCATCTTTATATTCACTCTATGGTGATGGTCCAGTCGCCCAAAGAGACACTTGAAATGGAAAACATGTTATATTTCGAACGCCCGATGCTCTGAAGTGTCTGTGGTTTTCTTTCTTTCATACTGGATGTGTCGTTATCCTGCACTCATCACCACAAGTATGATGGATGACAGCTGCTGCTTGTCTACTGTGTCTCATTTGCCCTGAAAATGTGTCTCACTTTGTCAAACGACGGCGATAAAGCTTGTCGAGATCTTCTCCCTGGTTTCCACGGCGGCAGCAGGAATGACCCACTGACCTGCACGAGGCGCTACAGTATGGAGAGTTGAAATGGATTTGGACTCTTTAAAATACGCCGCGTCCTCTGGGCCTTTGTCTCTCACTGAGATAATGTGGGGCTCATTAGATGGCTGGCAGCAACCAATAATAGCTTAGGTGAAATGTGGCAGGGTTTAATTACCAACAATGCTGACATACGCCACATATTAATTTCAAAAGTCACTCCTGCTGAGAGACAGATTTGTAGTCTGTTTAGTTTGGGGACACCTCTACACATAAGCACATACTCGATGGTATATGTAATTGTAGTAAGGTTACAAATTAGGAATGTCTATATATAACACAATGCTGCAGGGGGTTGTGCTAATTGGGATTTCAGGTATTTTCAAACCTGCAACAAATACTTTCACCCCTGTTTGTTTTGTAGGCAAGATTACACAAAAACGACATGGTGTGATCATCATTTTCATTGATTTCTCGGAGAATAATTCATTGATCTGACATTCATGAGTGTGTGCAATTTGGTGCAAATCCAAATCCAAATCTGGATGTAGGGAATTTAATTGTGGTTTCATAAGGGAACTGTTGGTTATGGATTTTAATGTTTTGTAACCTGCCTGGATATGTCTGAGGAACAGTTTTCAGGCTCTGTTGCTTGTCTATGTGAGGCCTCAGATCTCTGTAGGTTATGCAATAGTGTACTCAGTGATTCCCAGTGATAGACGAAAAGAAGTTACCTTTTGTACCCATCATACAGTCAGTTATTCAGTCAGTGCAGGGTTTACATCTTCATAGGTATTCTCAGGATCTTTGAAACGTCTGCTTTCAAACCAGAATGTTCAAATGTTTGCACGACTTGAAGCCAACACTTAAAACCAACATTTCCAAAGGCAGAGTTTTTCTATTCTGCTCCTCTTCATCGCTGATAGTTTCCCTCCAGACATCTGTGCAATCATGGACATACATTTCGGAGGGGTAGCATATAACCTGCCGATAAACTGGGTTGTACAGGAGGGGTCTGGATTGATCATGTTCACAGATTAAGAATATATGAATGAATAAGAAGATGTAGATCATATTTCATCAAAGCCCAACATTACATCCACTCCATCAGAAAAATGCAATCTCTCTGTAATTAATAAGTTACTAACACTTATCATTGCAGATAAATACTTAATTAGGCTCAGATAAAATTGTCTTTAAATAAATAAAGTGCAGTGGCACACAAGGATGGATAATATTTTTGTGCATTATGTATATTGAAATAAATGTACACATATATGCATATATATATATAGACTGTTATAAGTACATAGGCAGGTATACAATGTGAAGATGAGTATACAAATGGAATGTGTTGTATCTGTATAAATCAGATAATTGCACAGCACTATACTAAATAGCAGTATAGTATAAATATATGAGTAGGTATAAATTCACAATCGTAAGAAATATAGGAATATAAACATTTTATGTATATCCATATCGTATTGTATACTATTGTGAAAAGATTAAACAGGAGCAAATGTCCTAAACCACATGAGAGAGATTCTGTTCATTTCCTCATTTACAGGATGAAAACATCAGCTGTCCCCTCTCTTAATTGTCTGGTCCCGACCAGTTGTAATAATACTGAGGACCATTCATTTGTTCATTCATTGGCTGCTCAATTTGCATGTCTTTCCTCGATGGCCGACCACGATGGGACACGTAGGTTTGATAATGAACTGCGCCGGAAAGCCGAGTCAAATTATGACGTCCCTGTTATTTTTTAATGGCATGAGACAATGTTAAGCTGTAAAAATCGCAGACCCACACCACTGGGAGCATAATGCGCTGTGTTCCACCAATGGGTCTTCAAAGTATTTTTCAGTGTTATTAAAAAGAAGGGCAGACTGGCGCTGACATACAACCCACACAGGGGCCATGGCAACAGACCGAGAGCTTCTCATCAGTACCCATAGTCCCAGTGTGATAGCCCAGTGTCTCTGCATAGGACTGTCAACCCCTCTTTTATTGTGTCTTCAAGGCAGGAGCATGGTGTAAACAATGTTTGAGCAATTATGAGGCTGTATGTCTCCCAGCAGCTTTGTTAGGAATTGTTCTAACAGTCCACCTTGTTACAGGCATGGCTGGTTTGTTCTATATGTTCGAAAGGCACAGATGAAGTCGTGATGAGGAGGAGGGGGTATTCGCTGCACCGTGAATATCAGCCGTGCTCTGATCATAAAAGAAGAGAGGTGGTCGCACTCTCGTTACAGCAATTCCAACTTTGATCAAAGAGCCTGAGCCACATATGTCTGCCGAAGCTGCCGTTATTGGCATTTGTAGCAGAAACGGTGTCTTGGCATTTACGCAGCGAGCGTCAGGTACACCGGAGGTAAATGCGCCACACGTACAACTGATTAATAGCAAGGCAACTATCTATTATCATCACATGGTGTATTGCCCGTGAATTTCAATGTGTCACATCCCCAATACTGAGTGAATGTGAGCAAATGGAAAACATTTGTTCTACCTTTCTGAACCACAAGAAATCCAGCCCTCACTTACTTAAAACAAAATGTTACTTAGACTTTTTTTCTTTTAGTGGCTTAAAAACTTTGCAGTTGTTGTTAATGTTGTTCATCTGGCCAAATTATTGCCTTGCATCTAAATGATCCAAATTGCAGCCTCACAGCTCTCACAAGCTGTTTCTTAAATGCCACTTAGCTGCTGGATCCCTGAGTGTGCTCTTGTTGATTTATTAGGAGGTGGAATGGCTGAAAACCAGCAGAGCGACAAGGAGACGTATCCACTATAGAGGTCACTTCCTTTGTGACGGTCTGCCTCGTAGTTCAGACGCTGGCAGACACTGCTTGCAGTCTTTTGTCTGCTGGAGTCTGTTTCAGATTCTGAGATATGCATCTGAATGCGTCTGAATCTCCAGGGGATACCTTTGATGAATATTTCATAAACCACAACGGCCCCTTTATTACAGGAGACTGGTCGTATTCAAATAATGTGTTCACCTCAACAATAAGCAACAGGATTCATTCAGCGCTGCTGACAAGGAGCAGATTGTTCCTCAGCTCGGCACAGTGGTTACTTGGCAGCGGAAGGCATAAAGGAAAGATGCAGCACGGAACAATGACAGGCAGGGAAAAAAAACAACACAACACAGTCACAGTCACAGCCAAGGCCTTTGTGTTGTTTAACTTCATTTCATTTTTTTTTACTACTTTTTACTGGTTGTTGCTGCTGCTGAAGCCATTTTGATCCCACAGCGGCTTGTGGAATTTGGTGCAAACTCGTTTGTCGTGTCCTGAAAAAGGTGGTTTAATAGCATCTTTAAAGGCCGTGTGAAGTCCCTCTGTTCTCTCTTCCAGTTGGCAGGTGAAGATGAAAAAGTACCTCTTGGACATTTTGGAAGCTCGTTTTTTTTCTCCATGTTATTGAGGTGAGGATAAAATAAGCCAGTATTTCCTCTTTCAGGTTTATCTAGGCTTTCGCTAAAATGTTCAAAAAATATGTTGAAAGCAGATCAAACGCTGGTTAAATGTAAGTTAGCGACATTTCATTTTCTGCCAGGATAAGGTCTGTGTCACATTCGTTTGAAGAACTTTGTATCTTGACAAACCTCTGTGGCATATTTATAGAGCAAGCAGAGTGAGTGTGTTGAGGATTTTGTAGCAAAAGGAAAGAAAATATGTACTTTTTAAGCAAAACATCCAGGGAAATATTGTATTCCCTGAGCTGTGGTACAAAGAAATTCAACTCTTTCTTGTCTTCACTTTGATTTTTACTGAGATCATAGAAATAAACAACACATCGACCAACAATATGTCCTGGGCCGTGAGTTTGTTTCACAATAGTGTGTTGACCAGAAGCACTGAACAGCTCCCCAAGTCCCCCTTGCCCTCCTCCCTCCAGAATGCATCTCTATTATGGGCACAGTAGCACGTACCAAGGTGATTTATTGCCAGAAAGAGCTCAAGTTGTTTAAAATGACTGGTGTGATTAGTCATATATGCTTCAGAGCTGGAAAACGGGGGGGTGCACGGTGCTCCTGTAAATTAACGGCAGCTGCAGACTGTGGTCGACCACGGCAAGGTGGTCAAACGTGGTAAGCGGCAGAGTCGCCAGGGGACGAGGAGAGAAAGTGGGTCATTACACCCCTTTCAGGTATGAGTAGGCTGACAGTAGGGAGAGGTAGGCGACATCCAAGATTCAGAGGCTCCGCGGTGAACTGATTCAGGCAATAAAAATAAAACAGGAGAAGTATGATAGTCTGCGAGTTCTGCCAAAATTCCACTTGAGTTACTGCCCAGATATGCTCCATATATCCCACAAGCCCCCAAATATCGCCACGCTCCATTATTCCAGACAAAAAGCTGCACCTGGAAAAACCTTTTTATTTGGTAACTGGTTTTTGTTTCTTAAAAAGCATTATCCCTTCATTCCTGCACTTTTTCTGGGCCTATACAGAGCTCACCAGAAAATGTGTGTATATATAAAGTTGAACTCTGGCTGCCTTCAACAGAGTGCAACCAAATAACTGTTTTCAATGGATATGTCGTGTGGGTGAAGAAATGTCAAAAATATGGTTTTATTAAATTAAATGAGAGGACTCGTGTTTTGTGTGTTAACGGCACAATTCTGTCTGGACCTTCTCTGGAGTTTCACACATGAACATCAGCACAGAAACAACCCAGAAGTCTCCGGGGTATTCAGGTGGGGGGTGGAGCAGCAGGTAGAAGCAGGATTTAAAGCATTAATCCCTCTGCAGAGGTTCTGCTGTTTTTGTTTACATGGACACCAGTGTCTGTCTTGTCATCTTCGTCGGTGACTTCTATGTGTATCGCTTTTTCATCCTGAGATATTTGTTTTCTTCTTGTTTTTTTTGTTCATATGTTCTTGCGTATGTGCTCATTCGGACATTCTCTAGAGTCCTAACTACGAGACTCCAGAGAATATCAGGGGATTATCCGGAGTTCAGTGCATTTCTGAAAGCAGCTATAAACTGAAAAAATGTATCAAATCCCTGCTTGGATAATTCTTACTTCAGGAGTGCTTTTGTGCTGAAATGTCACAATCCACTTTTTGGTAAATGCACTTTACTTTAACCTGTGGCAGCATCACATTCTGGTCTTTTGGATTTTCTGTCAGCAGGGGATTTTTTATTGCTTTTCTTTGTCTACAGGGGATTTTTGTGATTATTGAAGACCGCTGCTAAATGGTGAGAAAAGAAAGAAGCTTTTTGCTCTTTGCTCCCGTGAGACTTTGTACAAAATCTGACCTTAAACACTGACGTTTTAAGGTCTTTACGTGTGTTTCTGTGGAAATGTCTGAGTGACATCACACTTCGTGAGCTATCTGCAAGAATAAGAAAAAAAAAAACATCAAACAACAGCATTGGCTCAGGAGGGGGGTACATCGCCAGTGGCTGTTTGTTTTAACAGCGTTAATGTGGTTTGGGAAGATGGCTCCATTAGGCTTTTGCTGCTTGACACGTTCAAGCTTAGTCTTTGAAAGGCTAATGACCTTAGCATTTTCTTTAACTGGCCTTTGGCATTGGCAGCTGCAAAACATTTTAACATCAAATTGATGCCGAAAGTAATTGCTTGGGTGAATTCCCAAAAGCACTCTAACCTCATGCCAACCTAGTTTTATCTTTCCATTTAATGCTACATACACCACATACTCAGATTGTGAATTTTGTATGGTTTCCAAAAAACATTAAGATACAGCAAAGATGCATTAGTTAAAGCTCAAGTGTGCAGCAACATCATAAATTTCAGTCGAGATCTAAAGAACTTAACTTTTTTTTTTTTTTATATCAGTAGATTCGAGTTAAAACATCCACCGGTGTGTGTGTGTGTGTGTGTGTGTGTGTGTGTGTGTGTGTGTGTGTGTGTGTGTGTGTGTGTGTGTGTGTGTGTGTGTGTTGCTGGTATTCATAGAATTTCCTCGAGATAAAAAAAAGAGGTTTAACTTTGGCGCTGTTACTTAATTGCTCGCATCCAGCTATTTACCTCCTCATATAACAGAACCACCAAAAGGCCTGGTGCTAATTACAATGCAGAAATGTTTCAGTGCCTCACAAATGTTTATATTTAGAGCCGGCATTTGCGTCCTTTCATTACACACTGACTGGGTACAGCTTCCAGACTAAAGTTGAGCCTAAATGCTTTATATTTGGATGAATTTGCTTTAAAGAAAGTTCTGTGGTCGTTGATCTGATCTTGAGTGTTCTGCATATTTTATTGACTAAATATATAAATTGGCAGAGTTTAACATTACATAAACCCCTGGTCTTATCTTAAATATGTAGTAGACGACTCAGAGCGCAGGGATTTTTTATCTGTTATGTATGTTTACAAGAAATTAAAGTAGGAAAGAGAAACTGTTTTATCACCAGCAGTTCAAAGTTGAACATTCTCCTTTACTGTCACATAGACTGTAAATATAGATGGACGACATGACAGCCAAAGCATCTTGATCACTGGTTGCTGGCTGCAGTAGAGGTCATTAACAATGCATCCTCCATGTTAACAGATGGGACGTGGGCCAAGCTAAAAAGTCAAAATAGAAAACACAAAAAGATGGTTTCTGTCATTTTAGCTGTTAAAACGGAGTGAAACGTAATGATTGACAGAGACTGAAACAGTTGGTGGAGTGTATATATATATCGACTGAATACCACAGCTCCACACCACGATCACTACTGCACAAACTCTGGCTCCAAATGACGTCAAATAAATTGGGTCAACTGACCCTTGATACCTTGAAACCGTCCCCCGATCGCTGCTACGCAGACCCGAGGGTCATCTACACAAGGTGTCATCCTGGATATTTTTGTTTCATTTCGAGACAGAGGTGTTGTGTCATCCCTCTTCACATATATACTATAAACATGATCACACAGAGATTTGTTGGCATATTATGTTGAAGCGTTCTCTTTTGTTTCTGTTCGCTCAGACTTGAAGTTTAGAGGAACATCCTGGTCCACATTGAAGGAACACTTACTCGAGAGAAAAAGCGGCAAATCCCCTGGCTCCTCACTAACATTGATGTAAATGACAAGACTCCGAGGTCTATTTCAACCGTTGACGTCTGCCGCCTGATAGCAGCTGCTACGCTAAGCATAAAAAGCAGAGGACTGGATAATCGCAGCCTCGGCTTGTGTCTCTCACACTGGTGGTGTTAGCATCATTAAGCCAGATAAGAGCCAAAAAAACACAGTCAGACATGAACGAGATTTATTCTTCTTTAGCGGATGTAAACACAAAACACTGGGCCACGACAAAGGAGCTGTATTTAGAGCATAACAGGATGTTCAGGGCTGATGAACATTAACGTTAATAAACAGAAGGGACACAGCTACACACACACACACACACACACACACACACACACACACACACACACACACACACACACACACACACACACACACACATACACACACACACACCAGAGATCGTCTCAGAGCAGAGCTGCAAAGTGACTCTCTCAAAGGACCATAAATGTGCTTCTAGTTACTGTCAAACCACCGACAGTCTCCGTCTGGCAGAAAGAAAGGAAAGTCCAGCAGTAGCTTCTCATGGCTGGTTAGCTCTTTGTCCAACGCTACACCGAGCAACAGTCAGTCAGCCCCCCCACCCCCCGTGTCCCCCTGACCCTCCAGGTCACACACCACGTAGTCATGAGGCCAAAGCTCCAACAGTCACTGCTCCATCACTCCTCTGTTGTCTTTTTTAAACATCCTCGGAGAGGGTAGATTGTGCAGCTGAATTTTGATATTGTCAGGCCATCCATCATATATCCATCATATATACATAATGTGTTTTCAGTTCATCGCCAACCAAGTTAGCCATCGCTGTCTGAGGCTAATATTTTGATAGTACAACTTTCTCGGTAACTGGTAGTTCAATGTTGGGCTGTTTAGTTTTTTTCAGTTTCTTATTATTAGTATACTTTGCAAGTTCAAGAAAATTAGAGTAGAGATGTGAAAAGCTGTGGATTCACCACATAAAAAATATCTGTGCAATGTTGTGTTGTTTTCTAGTCCATGCATGTAAATGTCCTCACTGTTGAAGACACTGAAACAAAGGATAATGCAGTCTGGTCCTAAAATGACTCATACAGCCACATGCTGTATTTCCCACATTTGCAACATGTTGCACCTACTGTGTTCTGCTTCCTGTCAGGTCGTCTTCACTGAGATTAATGTCATGCGCTGCCAGGGAGCTCATTTTACCCTGTACCGACTAAGTTGATGATGCATTAGTGACTGACCGGTATTTCCTAAATTGAATTTTCCAAGCTGGGGCCTGTCCAGAAACAACTGTCTGCATTCAGCTGGCATCACCAAACAGCAACCTGCATGTGTCTGGCAACCGGAGACCATTCTTACTTCATTTATCCAAATTCTCCAGGCCTTGGGAGTTGACAGGCTCGGTAATCAGTGTCCACAAGCATAATCCCCACGGTCTCAAGACACCACACAATCAGATCCCCCTCTCCCTCTCCCTCTCCCCCTCTCCCTCTCCCTCTCCCTCTCCCTCTCCCTCTCTCTCTCTCTCTTTCTCTCACGTCTTATAAATAAAATCACCTTGCAAGTGAAAATACCTGCACAAATATGCAAACTGTACAGTGTCGGAGTGAATGACAACATGTGTCTGCATGTATGAAAACCATCTGCACCACTGGGTAGAGAATCTATACCGGTTATAATTATTTCCCTTGTGGATCCTAGTTTTCAAGCACTATCTCCATAGGAACCTGCACCTGCTCGTCTCTGAGCTTAACGTGGCTGCCAGGTTTGTTTTCATTACCTGAAATGTTTCTCGTGAAACTCGCAGAGTGTGTGTGTGTGTGTCTTTAATTGTCATTATTCAAGGGAAAGATTAATTAATCTGGCAGAAACCGTGTTTGCTGCCATTTGTAAAAGGTTACACCTCTGCAGCGGCAATTTCCTAACTGTCTAACAGAGATGTTCCATTTTTGCTCCTGAGAAAATGAGAAACTCTAATGACAAAAAATCCTGACATCGCCAACCAAGAGTGCAACCAGAGTACTTGGGAGACATTAGTTGTTCTCATGTGACTGCCCATGTGAAGAGACTTGAGCTCTGAAAATAAGTCTGCTGCAGGACAAGCAGCCAACACGAGAGACGAGGGACACGGAGAGAAATAGAGCTTCCTCTGCATCACTGGCAACAAAGCTGAGTTGATCACGGCCAGCTGTTCTGAGCTGAAACTCTGAAAGTGTTTGTCTTTTATACCTGGGAGACAAACTTTATTACAGAGGCATTTTTCGCATTTTTGGTTCTGTGACTCATTTAGGAGACACTTGACACTTGTGCTAGATTTCACCCCAAAAAATGCCTAATCTTATAACAGTAATAGTAATAATCACAATACCTCACAGATGTAATTCCTGGACAATAAACCACATATAAAAGCTCTTTAGACAACAACAACAAAACCTTAAATGTCTGATACCTTCTCTGAAAGTGCCTTGAGATAATATATATATTATGATTTGGCGCTATACAAAATAATCAAATTGAATTGATATCTTTACTAGTTTGCCATTAAACAAACAATTATCGGACTTCTGCCTCTAAGCCATTTCCAGCAAGAGATGTCAAAAGAAAATGTAAGGAGCAAGTTACTTAGATATTCTCACATTCAGTCCCTCCAGAGAAACTTCAGGAAAATGTCCGGAATTCGGTGCATGTGGGGAAATAGCTCTAGACACATCAAACTCTGAGTGACTCCCAGACAGCACGACTCTCTGCAGCTTCCCTGTCAGTCCAACTCAGGAATCTCCTGAAATGAAGACATTTTAGCTTCTGGCCATCAATTATATCTAAATGTGTAATTCAGCGTCTATTTAAAGAAGCTCTCAAGCTGGTTAAAACCGCAAAATATGATTGAAATGTGAACCCACTACCAAGATTTTAAACACAGTAATAAACAAAGCCCTATAATTTAAATTAGAGCCAGTTGAAACACACACAAAAAACATAATTAAATTTAAAAGGCAACCTGGATGACTGGAACAGTTTCACTTGCCATTGAAGAGAAACTTAAGGTGTTAAGAATAAACATTAACAAAGCTTTGGTTTTATTTAAATGTGTCAGAAAGTCGTGACAGTGAATCAGTGTGAACGATATCATGGGGAAGCAGATGAGTGAAATTCCGCCATCGTTCATGTTATTATTCAGACCTGTGCTTTACGTCTTCATAGAAAAAGGCCTTAAATAAAGTATGGATACTTGAGAGTGTACTCATTTTTGAGTATTCTACAAAGGTACAATATATGTATATATATACAGCAATGATATGAAACTCGTGCAGCTCTCACCACTAAACCTGTGACTGTCAGTTGCTCAAATACACATACATATATATATACTCTGTGTTTTAAAACCAGCATAGACCTTAAAGTACTAAAACTAAAAGGACCCGGTGTTCAAAGGTGTGACTGTCGAAGCTGCTGGGCTCCTCCATTTATCACAGGGCTGAATATGGCTCCCTGGAGGCCTGATGCACTGCAGCGCTCACGCCACCTTTCCCCTTCACACCGCCCATCCTTCCTACCCCCGTCACCAGAGCTGGGTACTAACACAACGTCCGTAATGGACTCTAAGAAACATATACGAGTGACTGTATTTAGTTATAGCTACAATTTATAGAGCCGTGGGTTATCAGTATGGTAACATTGTTTAAATCAATAGATAATATATAAAGGGACTATTTTTGCCATATTAACATTTTTAAAAGAAGACAAGTTGTAGTTTAGTTGATTGTTTACTTTCCTTGCTGGTCAAATTTCCAACCTTGTTAATTACCCACTGAGCCAAGTTGCCAGACAAACAAATCAGAGTTAGGTCAAGCAAACATTTATTTATTTATAGATACATGGCAAGTTAATTCTCTTCAATAATACATATTTCCTTGAATGTGTGTGAAATTTTAGACAACTGAGAAATACAACCTTTTGATAGCTTCGTCACTCTGTGCACCGCTGGAGATTTGAATTCATGCCAAGATGTGTCAGATCTTTTTCACAAATTTGATGCTGTATGAAAACAGAAAGTGAACAAAAGTAATAATGTCGAAGACATCTTAAGTATTTAAAATACCGTACAAATTAAATGTATGGGCATGTGTTTTGTAATCTGCAGAGAAATACATTTGAAAAGTAACCTGCCTGCCTCCCAACCTCCCCACCTCCCCACTCACCGCCTCCACTGTCACCCCCCACCACCCCCCCCACACCCCCCTCCGTGAGTGACAGGCATCTAGTTCCGCCCGACTGGATCCTCCATCTTTTAACCCTCAAGGACAACTAAGAGGACATATTGTCATCAACTCATCTCCCTCATTCCCACGGCCGCCTCCTCCATCGATGCACAAATGCACACACGCTCTCCGTCTCTCCGCACACACTCAGAGTGTGAGCAGCAACCCACTCACCTGTAACGCCATCTACATGACCTTTGTTTAATGTCCTCGGGTGCCACACCAGAACCTATTCACACAAACAACCCCGCGGATTTAGTTGAGCCTTCCGCCTCTCAGTCACATTGTGAGTCCGCGTTTGAAGCCATCTAGGTGGAGGTTGTTAAGAACCACTTCAGACAGAAACCTTGAACAGAGGAAATAAACAAGGCATTGTCTGTGAAGGCCCCGGCACAGATCACCTCACACTCCTGAGCTTGAATGTTTTCCGAGCTGTGGAGATCTGAATTTTTTATTTCATGCTGTACAATCGTCTGAGGCATCTCATGCTGTGAGGAAAAAAGACCAGCTGTTCCAGAGGGATATGGGACTTTGTGTGAGGCAGTTTTTTTCAAATAAATAACAAGTTTGTATTCGTAGTAATGTTGCTTTGACAATCAATGTCCATTTCACGGTGCTGTTGTTTGCAATGTAACCTTTAAGTGATCGAATGCACTGTTAAAAATAACAAAGACACACACAGACATCACTGTACTGTTGTTGCTGGTTTGCTTTCTCATAAACTAACTGCTCTCGCTCCTGCAAGTTGTTTTTTGCACTACGACGTGTTCTTACAAGTTGTAAAGCCGGTGAGACAACAGGGAGCTGTGCTGAACTTCAGATTGGAGACTGTTGCCCTTAGCTGCAGTCAGGAAACTCTTTTGAATTTGAAGAAAAATGTCAAATCCCAGAAATCAGGAAATGTGATTTCAGAGAGCTGTGCCACTTTTATTACCAGAGACAGACTCCTCTGAAACACTGGTATTTAGAAGACAGGCGGAGGGTAGATGTTACAAAGGATAGTTCTTTTTTAATAAAGTTAAATAAAAACAAAAAAACTCCTTGTTATATGTATAGTTTAAAGTGCTGTCTTTACTCTGAGAAGCTTATCAGTAGTTTCATATAAGCTGTTTAGAAAAAGGAACTGATTGGAACGATGATGCAGAGAATTATCACCCGAGTGCAGTTCCCCTCTGTGAAGTCTGTCAGTGAGTTTTATTTTAGCTGTTGAGGTGTTACAAGCCACAACTTTACAGTTTTTAGTTCATGCTCACTGATCTCATAGTGCGATGCTCCAGTGCACCCTCTGTACACTTCCCGTTCAGTGGCCAATGGCAGCCAATGGATTGAACCTCGACCTCGAAGTGTGAAGCTTACTGATGTTCCAGGAGGCAATTTTATTTATGTTCTGCCATCAATATGAACATGAGAAAAAATAAAACTTCCTGTTCCGCAAAAAAGGGGTTAAAAATAAAATAAAAATAATGGCTGGCAGGAAGTAATAAACTAGCTTATAGACCTATGCAGTCTATGTTATAGACCAGTGCTGTCAGATGAACGATCATTTATTGTACGATCATTTTCCCCCTCTGTACGATGTACGATCAATAATGCTTGATGTATGATAATTTGATCATTCTGTGACACTTAGTATCAGTTGTAATCTGGATAGTAAAGTATGCATCACGTCTGTATTTACACATCTCTTCTCATGTGACATAGACACAAGTCCTTCCTGTCTTAAGTTTCAAAGCAAGGGCCCTGTGCCTTGAAAAGAATTGTTGCCGTACACTAAATCGACACAGCTTTGAAACGTCGGTATTAAGCATCACATCCCTACTCTGGTACAATAATTTTCTATAATTTGAAAGCAGTATCAAATGTATTAAAAGTCCTAGTATAGTCTTTCTGAGTTCTTGTAAGAAAGTGTAACTTAAATTGGAGCTGTTCTTTTGTGCTGGCCTTTTTATACCAAATGGGAAACCAATTAACTTTCACAGCTCTAACTTTTTCGCAGCCAAGTGACAGGTTCAGTGAATTAATACATCATAAATAGTACGAATTGAGTAAATCATGAAAAACAAGTTCTCTTAAATTTCCCAGTGAATACTTTTAGGATGAGAATCAGCACAAGTCAAGAAATTGTAACAATCACTTACAATAAAATGGGGCTAAATATTGTGTTGTGTTCTAAAATCCACCCCCGATTGCAGTGAATCAAGTCTCACCAATGTACTCAAGCATCTAGAATGAAAAGAGGCCGTACATAGGCCATTCATTTCTATTTTCAAAATGCCAATTATGGTGCACAGCAGCAGCTTTGGATATTGAACCAGTTGAAGTCAAACTGTTGTAATACATTATTATCTATTTCAACCCGGTGCAGTGGGGAGATTCTCACGGCTGGATTTTCATCAAAAGTGATAGCCTGCTGAAAATGTAATTCACTGTTTTAGTATAAATCAATAAGCCTCCAGAATCTATCCCCTCATTGCACCTTTATGTTAATATTAAAGATATGCTCAAATAGAACTTTAATTCACCACACAGACTCTCAGACTGTTTAATAGCCCCAATTTTATCCATAACTGCTCAATTGACACTTAAATTTCAAGCCCATCTTAATTTGCCTTCTCCTGACGATTCCAAGTTCTACTTCTCTTTGGAGCAAAGGCTACTGTCGCCCATGTTAATGGAGATTTATAGGCTGGTGCCATTTGAACTGTGATCTTCTATTAAGAATTATATCCAATTCCATCATTATTACTCTGTTCTTCCAAGCCATGGCTACATGTGATGCAGTGTACTAAATGTTCTGCATCTTCATGTAAGAAAGAAGACACACGAAACATGCTAAAAGCTGAACGTGTAGAAGAGTTAGAAGGAAAAGCTAATTTTGTGTTGGAGCATTAGAGGACATGCAGATGCTTCTGATGAGGGGTATAAATCCTGATGGACTCCCATCCGCGTGTATTCATTAATCATGCGTCTCATTGGCGAGGCTCTGATTTGGCAGAGAGACAGATGAAGATGAACTCAGCAATATATTTCTCATCATAACACAACCCTCACATAAATATTAATAGCATATTTTCAGCTGTGGGCAAGAATCGTTTTTCAGACAGGGAATTTTAAGAGCTATCCATGCATGTCCGAGAACAGCGCACGAGCAAGCGGCTGTGATAAACAACACTGCTTTAAGGCATCGGTGAAGAAAAGGCTTCAGCAGTGCTGCAGACTCAAAAGGTCTTTATTTTATATACTTCATCAGATCAACTTCCATCAGTACATTGTCTTACTTAACCTTGTCAACACACATTAATTGCACTAGTGATTGTTATTACTGAATGCAGCACTTTAAGCAGATGATACATATTAGCAGGCAATGAGGAACTGAAAGCAAATATCCAGCCGTAGATAATTAGAAGCTTCTGTAGCAAGTAGCAAACCAGCATGAAAGCTGTTGGTTTCTGAAGTGCTGTTTTAAGCCTATTGTCTATTTATGCCTATTGCGACATATTAGTAAATTGAAACCAGAAGCAGCCATATATGGAGGAGTGGGGGGTGGAGCCTGACTGAGAGCGGGAGGATACTGCATGTCTACCTTCACCTGCGACCTGCAGCCACCGAATGATACTACCATGTTTTATTGTCTATTCCGCTCTAAGTTGGACTATAATTCACAAAATGAACATCATGCTGCATTGAAGAGAATCTCTGAGCCAATTAGCTATCGTCTGATGATGAATTAGACTCTTGGGGCAACAGCCAATAGCTGATATCCTGGTCGAGACTTCTTCTATTTGCTATATGCTGTTCACAGTCCGACGAGTCTACACAAGTTGAATATTTCTCCGCAATGGCTTCACTTTTTGGACCCTTAGTCTACGTCCATTTTTCTATTCAGTCTATGTTGCATAGTCAATTTATTATATTAATGATGCATCAAATGACTGTGTAGGGGTCACTTTGATAATTATCACCCAGTGCCCACCCCACCTCTCCCCTCAGCTTAGCTAAGGGATTTTAACATCTTTCCATTAATTGTTTTGGTTTTTTACTGTCTTCAAACTTTTCTTACTGTTTTGATCCACCCTCATCAACCGCATTCAAAGATGCAGCACGAAGCTATTTTCAGCTTTATGATAAAAATCCACTGAACGCCACCTGCCCAGCAATAAACGGCAGACACACAAAGGTAGCCACTAGTTGGTGAACATAGTGGAGCAATAAAAGAGCCAGATATTTCCTTGAGGCAGAGCTAGAAGGACAGTGAATATTGGACTTACATGCGTTCTGTTGCCCACAAGCATGACTCCAAATACTAATGTAGCTGCGTGTCTGCTGGGAGAATTAATAAGCAACTGTTCTCCATAAAAAACTCAGCTGCCTGCAAGTGGTCAAAATAAATCAGTTAATGCCGGTTTAACATGTGACAAATTTCTGCACAGCAACAATTTAAAATTCCAAAGTACAACTTTTCTCATCTCGTCTTGTGTTAGTCTGTTGATCACACTGAGCTTCCATTTTGTTTCTCTTCATTATTCACTCTGACACGACGTCAGCTGTTTTCTGTTTATTTCCGTCGTCATTTTGAGTCAATCTGTGGTTCTGGGTGCCAAGAGCAATTACCCATGTCAGGAAAATAACACACACTTATGATTTAAGGGTTGTTATTTCTGTAAGTTGACTTATAGCAACCTGTGGATCTGTGTCATTCTCGCTGTCATTTGTTACACTTTGTCATTTTTGTGGCATTTTCTGTCACTGTGTTTTATTGATGTAGCAATTTTTTTTTCGGGCTCCGTCACAAGAAGATGATGTCTGGAGCCTTAATCCTGCATAAACAAAGAATTGCGTCCTTTTTTTTCTACCAGGGAAACAGCTGTCAATGAGAACAACACCAGACCTGTTTGACTAGTTGGAACAAACTGAAATATGGATAGCGAATCAGGAGGCTAATCTAATGATCAGTGCAGAGCTCTGAGATGTTGAACTTTGGGTGAACTTAAATTAAAAAAAATAAACCCATTATACTTTTATCAGATGCACCAGTCACAGTGTGGTGTTGTGGTTTGTGTCTTTGCAGGTGTATGACCATCAGTACAAAGCCGTGTTGGATGGCATCGAGACAGAAAGCGTGTTGGAGATCGACCCAGGTCAGCGAGTTGAGATCTTCAGAATGGGAAACGGGAGCGAAGAAGTCATTGAGGTGCACGACTTCAAAAATGTAAGTGAAATTAAACAAGGCCATTTAGGTAATTCCTCTTTTTCCCTCTCTCAGGAAGGATAATGTTCACATCTTTGACCCTTTGACCTACCTGATGGAAATAGCACGCCGCTGTCACGGACATTTGTGTCACGTCTGTCATGTCACGTTGCCTTTATTAGGGTTAGTGGTTCATCAGTTGATAGAGAGATGATGTGGCATGAAATGACACAAACCATTACATTTAGGTGAGAGCACACAAAATGAAAATTGGCGTGTTACTCATACGTGATTTGGTGAAACCAGGCATCTTCTACATCTTCATATTCTTCCTATTTCAGGTCCATGGTGTGTCATCAACACGACCAGTCATTTGCTGTGACATTTTCCTGCTGTTGTCTCACATGGGCTCACTCTGACATTTTACAGACATTTTATTACGGGG
Source organism: Hippoglossus stenolepis (assembly GCF_022539355.2). Taxonomy (NCBI): domain Eukaryota; kingdom Metazoa; phylum Chordata; class Actinopteri; order Pleuronectiformes; family Pleuronectidae; genus Hippoglossus; species Hippoglossus stenolepis. Next base: position 19,378,837 of record NC_061489.1, on the reverse strand, counting down.
CTTACAGGAAAAGTTGTGGAAAATGTCCGGAGCAATTTACCCTGATATTTTCGTTCTCGCATGCAGCCCCTCTGAAAAAATATCAGGAAAATATCTGGACTTTAGTACAATGTCTGAAAGCAGCTTAATTGACGCTAAAGCAGCAACTGATGGTTTTGTGTGTTTCAGTGCACACACAGACCCCCAGAGAGAGAGAGAGAGGGGGATCTGTAAAACACTAATTCTATACAGTAACGTCTTTGCGGTGCAGAGACAAAGCCCATTAAGAAGCACATCTCTGTTTGTTTCTTTTTTTTTTCAGCAGTAATTTTGTCAGCAGCAGAACTCATTAACTTATCTTTCATTCCTAAATCCTGTTTGAGTGAGCAGGAGGTTGCACACGCTGCACCTCAGAGACGGGTGTGTTCTGCTTGACTGGGTAATGAATGCTCTTACTCTCACACCATTATTTACTGTATAATGTGTGGTTGCGAGGCTGAATGTTACAGGATACACCTCGTCCCAAAAACAAAACAAAATGCAGTGAGTTAATTGTTTTCGTGAGAATGGATCTTGTGAATCTAAAATGGCTACCTGATGGAAACCAGGCACAGCACCGGGAAAACCTTAACCTCTGCAATCACCATCTATTTCTCTCCTCTTCAAGATGCCCAGTGTGTGTCTGTGTGGGACATGTGGGACACACACATGTTTGTACAGCTCTCTTAGTGAGGACACTCATTGGCAAAATGCATTCCCTAGCCCCTTCCCCTAACCATCCAAACTAAATGCCTAAAACCTAACCCTTAACTTAATTCTAACCCTAAAACCAAGTCTAAGCCCCCAAACAGTCCATTAAAGGGAGGTCACAGAGTGAGGACGGCCAAAAGGTCCTCACTTTCCCAAAATGTCCTCACTCCGTAGGTTGTAGGCTCAAACTGGTCCTCACAAAGGTAGCTGTACAAGAGCACAAATACACACACACACACACACACACACACACACACACACACACACACACACACACACACACACACACACACACACACACACACACACACAGAGATGCGCCTGTTGCTTGCTCCACTTCCGGTTAGTAAAGCGCGTCCCCTGAGGAGACTCGTTTGATTCAGCGCTTCCACCACAGACGAGTAAGAAACAAGCCCATGAGCAGCGTAAATCAAACCATATTGTGATTTTAAAAAACAGGAAGGAAACCCACGCAAAACTTACAATGAGGTTATACTAAGTGGTGGCTTGTGCGCTGATGTTAGAATTGTTTTGTTTTTTTTAATGGAATGCTACGTTTTATTACAGACTCCAAAATCCAGGTCTAAAACAATCTCCTTCAAGCCCGAGGGCTGTGTGAGGAATGGAAAATGAGGGGATTATGCCACAAGGACTGTGGACCACAGGCGAATTCAGCTCCCTATTGTCTGTATTGGGCTCATTTAAACAGGAGGGAAAAGAAAATGAAGAAAGAGAAACGTCCTGGGAGAGAAACCACAAAAGTTATTTTTACATTAAAACAAAGGAACAAAGAAACATTGGTCCTAAACTCGCTTTATATATTTAACTTAATAAAATGACAAACTGTTCCAAGCTGTTCGATGATAAAATCTAATTACAGTTATTGTTGATACAGCAAAAAGCTAAGTTAACTAAGACCTATCGGATACGACTTTACACCTGATTAAATCTTTTGCTAGATGTTTCTTTCATACTGTCTCTACAAACCTTGCACCGTGAGTGTGAGTCCTCCGTCACCTCCGAGGTGGCGGTCCAGCCGTCACATCTCAAAACACTGCACACAGTGAACTGAGAGAACTGTGAGATCACAAGAGGCGTCCATGTGAGTCAAGACCTTAAACTGTAAATAAAGATGGGCGACGCGCCTCCACCCCCTCTCACTGTCAGGAAATGAAGCCAAATATATTCAGGATCTTGCTCGTTTGCAGCCAGAGTCTTTGCAGCAGCGATCGGAGGATGGAGCCACGTTAGCGAGGTCCTGCTGATGCACGGTCTTGACCAATCGCGAGTCAGTCTCAGCTGTCAATCATGTCGTTTCACCACATTTTGTTTATGACTTGTACTGCAGCAAGCCACCAGGGGGCAGTCAAAATGGTTTGACTTCACTTTTGGGATGCTGTGATGTCATCCGTATTCATATACAGTCTATGGTGGTCACCCAGTTCAGGAAGAACTTCACCCTCTCTGGTGGAAACAGATATCATAACTTTGCTTTTTACTTGTAACTGTGGCCTACATATACTTTTATGCTATTCCATGTACAAGTCAACATTTTATCGTCTTTTGAGGAGAGTGAGTAGCAGTATTACTCACCGGATGTTATCTTGTGGTTGTTGGCAGGCTTTGAGTTGGACCAATAGGTTATTTGTCTGTAACATAGACTGTATATGAAGATGGACGACATGTCGACTCCCCAAGAGTGAAGCCAAAGCATCTCAATCCCCCCTAGTGGCTGGCTGCAGTACCGATCATTAATCCCGCCTCCTCCATGTTAGTGGGTGGGACAAGAAGCCAAAGTACACGTCAAATAAAATGTTCTCAAAGTGTCTGTGATTTTAGGTAGTTCTTACCATACATATGTACGTTCAAGGGCTAATTGTTCTTGTTAGTTTGGTTTGATTAGTTATTTGATGCTATTAAAACTAAGTGAAACGTAATGATTGATGGCTCAGACTGACTCGCGATTGGTCAAGCGCATCGGCTCTATCGCCCAATCGCTACTGCAGAGACTGTGGCTCCAAATGGGCAAGATGGCGGAGTTCGTATCCGGGATATTTTGGGTTCATTACTTGATAGTTGGTGGAAGTGGAAACGTGTCGTCCATCTTAATATTTACAGTCTTTTGTTTATAATGTAGAGTGTAAGTCTACTTTATATATGCATCACATTTAAATTCTGATTCAAATTTTTCTCTCAAAAATATTGTGATTATGGGTAAAAAAACGTAAATGTCCCAAAGATACAGATAACGATGTTAAAAGGGACCAAACTAATACATGCTCTCATGAGTTTAGCTCTTTATTCACAGGGGCTTGAATGACGCATGCACTTTCCTATTCTTTATTGTCTTTAATAGATGAAGATGAGCATCTTGCACATGGATACACAAGTGGATATTTCAACACAGCCCTGTTAAAATGACATTGCTTTTCCATTTCTCATCCCTGTGTTAATGCGTCTTTCTTAATTTTCTGGTTGACCAACCCCAGTAATCATTGTATCTCATCACAACACTGCCCTCTCCTCCTCTGCTACAAGTCACCGATACAGTAGAGCCAAATTAAACAGAGACTCATCACAATCAAGCCCAGCATAAACATTATGCTTTTGTGCAGGAGACTATTATTGCCCCATCCTTTTTCTGCACAGATGAAATTACATGCAGTAAATTATGGCGGCCATCACTTTGTATCATGTCTTGTGCGGCTGGTATCTGGTTTTCAGAGTGACAGCCCCACGGAAAATGTAGAAATACCGCCAACATGATCAAGTTAACCGATTCAAAGAAGATGTCATAGCACACCGTGTTACCGTAATTAAATTTAGATTGAATCAAGTCCATTTCCATGGACCCACTCACACAATTTTCACTTGATACAATTTTAAAGCAGCCATGGCAGATGTAGATCCTGCCGTCTCTTCTAATACAGTATGCTGAATGAGCAGCTCGACTCTGCAGAAAAATACATTTGAAACAATCTGATCTGATGAAAGTCTTTCAGACTTAATCTAAGATATTTAACCGGAGTATTTTAGATTAACATCGAGTGGCAGCGAGGGAAAATGAATAGATCTTTCTTGCCTTTTGAGGCTTTGTGTGTCAGAGTGAATAGAGCTGTAGTCCACATGGTGGAGGATCATCAGTGGAGCTGAAGAGAGTGACTCCACACTTGACTGCGCAGATTAAGAGAGTGACAGGGACCTATGACTGGCTAATTCAATGGGGGCACTCTCTGTAGAAAACACTTCATTCTCAACAATGTCACTTGCCCCCGCTGTGCGATATATCCTACTATTCAGTATTATTCAGCCACCATGAAACACACGGGCCTTTTTACCTCCATTCAGGCTAAAAGCAAGTGCTGCGTCGTGAGGGCCAAGAAGTCATCAATTTTATATACCACGCAAAAGGAAAGATCAAACCACACCTCACTCATTAGGTTTTAATTTCTGACTTTTTAAGAGCTTTGATTATGAGCAAAAAGCGGAGCGTTTTAAAACGATCGCCTCAGAGCTTATGGGATATTCACATCACAGAAAGCTGATGAATGATACATACATCTGAATTTCTGAGCAACCCTTCGTTTCTTTTTCTTTTTTCAAAGGGAATCACTGGGATCCGCTTTGCCGAACATCAGAGGTGCTACATCAGGACCCAAACTCGGAAACTACCCACGGTGGCAGAGGTGGAAGCTGAGGACACAGAGTTGCTGGTACGCCTCCTCCCTCCGCTGTCTCTACCTCAGCCTCTCTAGTCCGACAGGGGCTGTCATGCATAGGGAGATAACTGGAGTAGAGCGCTGTGAGCACCACACAAATCCTTAGCCTGTCCATCTTATCCTATCACCCCCCACCCGTCTCACTGAAGAATAAACTGGGTTTGTGGTGCCTGTGAAACCGTCAGAAAGCTGCCCACAAACCAACAGCCGCTTTGTGGCTCACATCAAATAGTGTTTGCTGTCAATCTTCAGCCAATATTAATTTTTAATCATCTCCTCCAAAGGCTCAACCCAAATAGCCTAAAGGGGAAGGGTGCAAGAGAGGTCTGAGTGAGAGGTAGGCCATTAAAATGTTTTTTTTTATTTAAAAAAAATATGTTTTCTTTGTAAGAATTCACGAGGCTCCAACTATAGAGCGATTCATTTTCCTTCTCTGGGTTCTTCTAGTTGCATGTGAACTTCAGCAAAAGGAATGGGAGAAATTCAATCAATCAAAATTGCCAATTTTTCAGTGTCACAGTGCAATTCACTGAGTGAGCCGTATGTTCAAAGAGAAAATCCTTCTCTCGAATGTCTCTACTGCGAGCACACTCATTTACATTTCACATTGCAGCTGGGAAGAAGTGGCTGGCTCGCCGCTTCATTTTAAAAACAGAATAAGCCAATTGTCAGTCCAAGCGAAACCCACTCCCACACCCAAAAAAAACAAACAATGTTTTTTTTCATTCCTCTCATCTTCATAATGTCTGATCCATGTTTACAGATACTAATTGCCCAGACAGCACCATATGTCCATGCCGTTTCTCATTTCTTTACACATTGAAGCCTAATTGCCTTTATTCACAGCTCCAAAGTGAATCATCCAAGGCCGGTAAAGTGACTTCGACTTTAGGGCTCATACCAAAAGTTCCGGGACCCTTTACTATGACTGCCACTGGTAAAAAGATCATTCTGCACATCGTTCAAAGATATATTAATTCAAAGGTTTCTTTAAAGATATACTATGTAAAAATTCTTTATTCAAATTTCTTTAAATGATTTACGTGTCACATGACTAAGGAAAAGCACACAGCTAGTTAGCCAGTCACGTAAGGTAGATTTTCATCTGTGGTGAAGACAAAAACTCCCATGATTCCTCGCTGCTTAACAACGTCAACAAACCGGGTATTTTGTTATTGTTTTAATTGGGAAACCCCTAGCAGCCAAAGCTACATATTACTACGACTGAGGTAACCTTGAAATAACTGTCAGGTGAAGTCGTGAGAACCAGGCACCAAAACATGCAACTCAGTTTCAACTTGGTCCCTTCTCCTCCTGAAGAACAAGGAATAATAGCCAACACATGTAGAATGGTTCTAACTCTTATAAAACCCCTGGTTCTGAACTTGGACCAAACACAATAAATAAATAGTGTTTAATGAAGTTATTGCGATACTGACTGATTGACACCTGCGTTGCCAATACACAAAAATAAACAGACCTGAAACGTTCAAGGTTTACTCAAAATTGGAAATTTCGTTATCTTACTCATTTCCCCATATTATTTTTCTACAAAAAAGAAAAGATTTCACCCAGATCATATTGCAATATGTATGATGTAAACAAGACGGAGCTGAAATGCATAGCAAAACATCCAATATGTAAACTAAATTATCAGGGTACTACACAAAATATTTAGATATTCCTAGATAAATGTCTACTTATACTGTTCCTGCTTGAGCGCAGCCACCTGGAAGACGAACAAGCTCATATCTGTGCACAGGGACATCATCTGTTCATAAACATGACACAGTGGGAATGATCTTCTCATCTAGTTCTCTGCAAGAAACCAAATAAATGCACCTCCCAAGAATGTTGAACCAATTATTCAGTTCAGGTTTTCAAAATACAAAACAAATACCATACATCTCCCCTCAACCTCCTCTTAAAAGAAGATTATTTTTAGCACTACTCCTTTTTAGGCAGTACACCCTGTGTGCTGCTGCAAGAATATTTTCACTACAAAAACAATGGAAAGCACAAGAGAAATACAGTAACTATCAGGGAAGAGGAGGCGCATCGAGGTAATAAACCGCGACCTTGTCCTGACCTCACCAAGGTCTGTCCTCGCAGCCCCTGATCCGTCCTCTCTGAAAATCCACCCACGTGTGACCCTGGACAAGATCAGCACAGGTTCCTCCTCAGGTGGTGAAACACAAGAAGCTCACAGGGGTTAAAGCCAAGTGTTAATGGTTCCTAGCTTAACCCAGCCACAGGCTTTTAGGAGGGAGTGCTCAGAGCAGCGGCTGCAGGCTTTAGAGCCGAGGTGAAAAAAACAATGGAAAAAATCATGGAAAAACTGCAAGCAGCTGATAAGGAAATGCAGCCCCAGCGAGGGAGAACCAGGTGACGAACATGAATTGTTTGCCAGGATTTTTTCCTCCCTTTTCAATTTGCCTTCCTCTATGAAACATCTGAGGGAGTAATCCCTGAGCTTCATTCCAGTTCCCCCAGTCTGACATGGAAATCGCCATCCTCCTCCCTCACACCCTTTAGCATTGTCAATGGAAGCTGCTTGCACCATTAAACAGCCACTTAATATGGATGACCAAAGCTCACCCAGCAACCCAAAAACCTCCCACTCAGACTGCCAACAGAAAAACAAGACACTGAGCCGCAACATTGCAGCAGAGGATGTGAAAACACCAAAGTCCTGTAAGAACACAGCTTGGTTTAACTCGTATTTGTCTGCATGACGAAATGAGCTGAGTCAGTGGCAGGGAGACAATTCTGAAAGTAAACAAACTGAACATATAGCTGCTGACAAACTTGTTTATGTCAGTCACACATCTTTGCAAAACTCGTGTTGTGCAAAGATTGTAGTGACTATTGCTACTGTAAACTGACTGATGACCTAACTGCTAACATGCTACCCATGCTAATGTTAGTTAGCTGCATTTGGTGTATTTTGAGTATGAAAATGACTCATTGAGAAATGTAACTATTGTTGTGGCTTTTTTTTCATTGTGCTTACATTAGTTTACAGACCAGTCATTACTGGGGAAATATGGCAGCAATATTGACATACAACTCAGCAGCCAATGCAGAGTTTACACATATGTTTTGACAGAGGTAGCAAAGCTAACCCTAAAGGCTGGTTTATACTCGCCGTTGGATCAGCTGGAGGCAAGAGGCTGCGAACAGGTCCGTCTCTGAACTATGGAAAAACCTCTGCAATCCGTTAGTCAAGACAAAGATGTGCGTAAACCCCCCGAACTGACGCTCCTAGAGGAAACAAGCTGGCTCCAAGATTGTTGTTTGTGTATTTTTTTCATTTGCCTTTGTTTGGCAGTGTTTGTGTATTTTTCTCCGCGGAGACACTGCACCAAGTATCGCGCCTCAAGCAGGAGTATAAACGTGTTGACGTCACAGTTGGGGCGTGCGATGACCAGAACGTCAAGCACAGCCGTGGCTTTATCAGTGCGGAAGTGGACATGGTTAAATTTGTGCATCTGTGCATTCAGTCTTATTGAACAGACTAAGTGATCACAAGGTCTCCTACTGTGCACATGTAATGTAATTGTGTTGATGCCATAAATTTCAATTGCCAATAGAAAAACCACTCAAGAATCTGTTGGGTTTATAGATTTTTGCCATGACAGAGGTTTCACTGTTTTTAACACTGTTGTGACCACGGGTTTCGGAGCCCTGAAGCAAGTACCAGCTCTGTCACTGAACGTGGAATATGGGTGTTAGCTTGAATTCACCACCTGTTACTATGCATAACCTCCCCCCCACTCCTGTCAGTGCCGGGCTGTGTAAGAAAGCTCCAGGGTATCGTGAGAAAACCTCAGTCGATCTGTGGCAAACATAGCAGCACTTTAAACAATGTGTCACATAGACAGTGTTTCCCCCCCTTGGGACACGGTGGCGGGAGAGGCTAAATTCATTAACCACAGCACAACTGCTGTGTAATTAACTTGTGCACTGTAGGCGTAAAGCAGACATACACCAGGAGCAGGCCACACAAAAAAAATGACCATTGTTCCCAAGGTCCAATACTTGATAAAAAAGTTGCTTGTGTCCCAATAATACATCATTTGTCAAATGCGGATTTGGAAAAGCCTTTCAAAAGTGTGTATAAACTGGAAGACCATAATCATGTTGTCTTTGTGCTTGTCAACTGGCATTTAGAAATCCCTGCCCCATGCTAAATTTCTAACCTTTACTATTTCCCCCCAGGCGCTCGCTCTGCTACAAGTTACTGGAGTCGTTTCTAAACTGCGAAGTCAAAGTTATATTGTGAACCCCGTGTCGTGACCTCCATTTACTTTCCAGAGAAGACTCACTTGGCTTCAGTGGTTAAGAGGTCCAATTAGAGAGTTGCTGTTTGTGTTCCTCAAGTTTGATTTTAATTTCTGCAACCACGAGATCCGTGAGTGTGCCGGCTCAATGCCAGAGCAGCCGCTCCGCCGCACCGCCGCCGGCCGAAACGACTCCTCCGAGTCATCATTAGTCCACCGGCCGTCTCTTAAAATTGAGAAGTGTGTCAAAAGCTTGGTTAAACACCTCCCGCGCCCAACACAATCCTGGATGTGACAGGATGTGTCTGTCTTTTATTTATTTTTCAGGTCACAACTGTGCCGCTCGATGACAAACACGCAGCGAAATTCTAATTCGAGCCAGAGTGACAGTGGTGAATAGTGGGGAGGGGGCACGACCCAATATTAATGATTCTCGCTCCGACTATAGCCCCAGGATTCTACGTCAAGCTTAACTAATGTGCAATTAAGCTTCAGACTGGGAGAAAATCACCTTGTAAAAACATTTGTCAAGTGAACTGTTTTTCTGTTCTGGGTTGCTAATTAACAAGGGAATGGGAAGAGCGGTTGGTTTGTGTATGTATTTACATATACATGAAGAAAATAAATATGTGCACTGTTAGGGGAGGGCATTACAAAATCCCCTTCATACGTCTCTATTAGACAACACTGACATGTAGTCCCTATCATTAAGCAATAATAGTTTACTTTACAGCTCATGAACTACAGTATCAACAAATTAAGCCCACTGATAGTGCTGGCTGCCAAGTGAAGCATTGTGGCGGAGGGGGAGGCAGGGCGGGAGGGGTGGGAGACGGATGGGGGGGACGGAGGGAGGGAGGAGAATGCAAGGCTTTATTGTGTCTGTCACATTAAACGATATTGCAGCCACACTCAGAGTAATGAAGACCACTTCTAAAGTCATTTAAAAGTCAAATCATCACTGTCTGTGAATTTCAATGATGTATAATAGAGAGAGCATGCCGGAGGCTTGAGGAGAGGGTGTAAGAGAGGGAGAGAGCGAGGAGGGAGTCAGGGCAGTGGGAGTCAGGAGTCAGGAAGTTGCCACCCTCTCAAAGGACAGTGAGGTGATAGATAAAACGATGAGGCTGGAGATGCTGCACGGCCCGAGGGAGCGGAGTGCAAATGCAGGACTACGCTTTGTGTGGGGCCTGAGCATTTTAGCAAGCTCTGACATGCTATATAACACAGTGTGTGTGTGTGTGTGTGTGTGTGTGTGTGTGTGTGTGTGTGTGTGTGTGTGTGTGTGTGTGTGTGTGTGTGTGTGTGTGTGTGTGTGTGTTTTCCAGCAGGTGAATGAGGCCGAGGTTGTGGACATGAAGGTGGAGGACTCCCATGTGTGGGTTCTTGAAGAGGAGCCCATCGTTAACCTGGACTTCCTCCTTGACTCCAAGATCTGGGAGATTTGCCAACATCTGCCCATCCACTGGATCCATCCCTCCCCTCTGAGCGGTGAGAGCAGGGGGCACCTGTGCCTCTAAATGCAGACTATTAACACCCTCGCTGGAGGGCACCCCCACCGGCCAGACGCAGGTCCACCGAGGCTGCATGATTTCCCGACCATATGAGCATCCAGCCTGTGTTTCTGGCTCTGTGTGTTGAGAAAGTTGAGAGACTGATGGTCAGTGATGAAAACAGCATTTAGCTCCTTCACTCACAGTTTGAGGCTATAACAAATTAGATTTTTATCATCAATGTGTTTAAACTATACATGGAGCTAACTTTAATTAATTATGATTATATTATGATTATCTTATCTTTCACACTTCAAAACAATACCCACCTTCCTATAGTATAAATTAATTAGCTACTGAATCCTTGATGTCTGTTTTTCTCAACTCAAACTCCAGTTAGATACTTTTTAAAGCAGCTTTAACTGATGTTTTTATAATCATAAGTGTATAATTTGACAATATAAAAACAATGTGATAAAGTGATCGCTCATAGTGATGAACCTACAGAGAATCATCACTTTAATCTACAGCTTTATCTGTCTGGTCTGCAATGTTTCGCTTTGGTCGTATTTACATTTTTAAGTTGCCACAGGATGCCATGCTCAGCTAATCCTAGCTTAGCAGCAAAGTGCAGGTATAGTTAGCTGTGTAACATAATTGGAGCATTGAACATTTTGAAAGTCAGATATTTCCCTCGGGAGTTTGTGGAGGAGACCAAAACAGAGCTTAAACTTACATTAATGTTGTTCCATGACTGTTGGATGTGTAGTTAAGTAACTGTGTTCTGATGATATGTAAGTGTTTTTAAAATACGATATTCCAGTTTTAAAAGAAGAGAGAATAAGGAATTGGTGCTTTTAGGCCAAATATAATGTAAAATTATTCCGGAGATACCAGTTGACCTTTTCTAAGTTTTAAGAAAAGTTTTTTTAGGACTGAAAAATAGACCAAAATAAACTTGATGAGATGATTTTTTTAGATTTTTGCATCGTGTTCAAAATCTGAAATGTTAATCTCCACCGACCGAGTGGAATAAAAGGAAAATATTTCTCTGTGAAATGTAGAAGAGTAAAGGTATATCTGTGTCTTCAGTAAATTAGAACTACCTAATTCTACTTAACAACAGTAGTTGAGTAAATGTATTTTAGTTACATTTACTAATTAGGTTTGTGGTATATGATGTGTGTTAGTATCACACCAGCAGCAGGTTCATTCTTTGATAGAAGCTTGGACCGAATTCAGTGTATTTCTCTTTAATGAGAATCTACAAGCTTTCTCATTTTTACATCACACAACAGGGATAAAAAAACTGTTGCAAGCCCATAAACATTTCTCTTTCTTGTGTGTTCAGACGATGAGTTGGAAAATGTGGACACGCCCGACGCGGAGGTCACAGGCCAGCGCTTCACCCGGGACGTCCTGGACCACCCTGCCGTCAACGACTATGTGAGTGCAGGACCCTATGCGCCACGTCATCCCCGGCGCCGCAGCACCAGATACAGTAGAGCGACTTCAATCAGTCCCAGCTCTGCCACAACTCTCGCTGCATATAAATTGCTCACTAATTGATGTTAAAACTGACTTTGTGCACCAGAGGGCAGAGCAATTGCTCTATATATCTATTTAAGTAAGGCCAGTTCATTGAAGACTCCCTTTATGTCTCTCCATTAATTGAGAGGAATATCCAGCCTTTCAAAGGCAGCAACTTGTGCCTTACAGCAGCCGTTAGAGCCTTTTTTCACTTCCCCCCTTCTTTTTTTTTTTTGAGGCGCTCTCAAGGTCACTCACTGCAGCACAGACAAGTTATTTAGAAGGTTATAATTATCAAAACCTGTAAAATGAGCCGAAAGTCCTGGTGGCGTGTTTTGGTGTCGTGCATGTAAAACGCTCAGTATTGTGTGATTAATTATCCCTGACGGAGGGACAATCACATAAAGCAGCACGTTACGCAGGAGTTGTGCTCCTCAGTGACATGAGCAGTTGCACGGTAAAGATACCACGACCGAACGCGCCTGCACAGACATCCCACGCACAAGCACGTACACACACACTCAGCACTTACAGGTGAATAGCCACTAAAGCTAAATTCAAGGATAATGAGTCGGCTCCGGTCTGCGAGAGACATGCAGAGGAATGAGACGTCCTATAATGTTGACATTTATCAGGCCCGTCTCAGAAACACCTCCCGCTCAACTCCTCGATTTCCCCTCAGCTGCTCCGTCTTCTCCCTCATCATGTGCGGCAGGAGATGCGACGCTATGCAATTAAAACATACCAGGGGATGAAAAACCTGGCTCCCCTTTTGAAACGCTCTGCCTCTATATCAGCTGAGTAATGCATACCGCTGCAATCCATCCCAGCCACACATCCAGGCTGTGTTTGTGGGTCCGGCGATAACAAAGGCCTTTGTGGCCAAGCGGAGGGCAGGCAGCAGTCTGTAATTGGGAGTCTGAACTCTCGCCCATGCCAGTAGGACGCCACACGTGTTAGCCAAACCTCAGCTCATGTAAATGTGACGGCACACACAGGCTGCTGCTCACACTTTTCCTGTCATCCCACATCCTCCCTGCTAGCACACACACACACACACACACACACACACACACACACACACACACACACACACACACACACACACACACACACACACACACACACACACACACACGTAGACCCATTAAAAACACGCCCTCCCTTCATCTGCATTTCGTAATTCTGAATTTCAATGTCACGCCTCCATATGGCGCTCGTTCATGAAGCAGCACAATCATTCGAGTCCTTGTGACAGGGGCTGACAGATATATGAAGCTGACCTTTGCCACAGCTGCCATGTCAGGGTGCGGGGTCTATCAAAGGTGGCCCTGGAAATTTCAAACTGAATAACTACCATGTGACACAGCTGACACGATGGCACCACTGTCCTTGACCCATATAGCAGGGATGGGTTTCCAATACGAATTAACCCCACACACATACACATGTTAACGTGCAGAGTGCGAGTTCCTGCCTGCATGTAGGTGTTGGTATCGTGTGAAGTATTCTCACAAACCTGTGGGAGAAATGTTCAGGGTCACACTTCATTCAGAGCAGAGGTGCTAAAAGCTGAAGAATTCAAATCCGTGAATGCAGGAGCTGTTTGTGCCTCCGGAGGAATCTTTACACTCAAGCTAAAGCTCCTTATCACTGTGGTAAAGCAGCAGAGTTTACTGAAGTACACGACTATCTCCTTATTCAATTATATCCCATTTCATTGTCATTCGTGCTCAGTGTAGAGCAGCAAAGCCAGATGGAAATCTGAGATCAGGACATGAAGCAGAGCATTTCATGTGAGGCACTGTCCTGTGTGTCTACACAGAGAGAAAGAAAAAAAACCTTGCCCTGTTTGAATACAAAGCAGCGGAGGAAACAGAAATGTTATCGCTACAGTTTGCATCCCAGAATAAATGTGATGAGCTCTGCTACCAGATTTAATAACACATGCAGGCATGTGCTTCAAGCTCATGAAAAGCGGTGATCAGCGTGTGTGAAATAACACCAACAAGTGTGGAGATTAGAGGAGTCGTGCTTTGATTCGTTACATCTTATTGAACGACTGACGCGGGTTTTCTACTTTGCAGACTCATTCATATCCAGTGCCTCACATTATGCACGGAGGCGTCTGTGCGTGCGCGGCTGTGTTTGCATGTGTATACGTGAGCCTGGCTGTGTGATGAAATCAGATGCAGCGAGGAGGTAATGGCTTTTTGCTCTTCATTAATGCTGCTTGTTTGTGAGTGACTGCCTCAGATTTCCCAAGGTGAACCATTCTTATCACTGCGGCATCCCACTGGAGACGGCAACTCAAAGCCGGAGTGATGAATATGTAGCCTCCGTTTTAAAAGGATAGCTCTGATTAATTGTCTTTAAGGTACAATGCTGCCCATTGGCTGTTTGTTCCCGATAAACACCGCGTCATTTGAATAAAGAATTTTCCTCATTTTCCGGAGCTCCAGATTCGGCAACGTCCCGGTTCGGGCTGCGAGGAGCAGATAAGATTATCGTCGGTCCATTGACAGCTTTCGTGTTGTTTCCATAACAGATTGTTGCCTGGGAGCTGATGACCTGAAACTTGACTGAAACAATAAATCATTAAAAGCCTACCTGTGCTTGTCATAGTAATAAATCAAACCCTGGCTCTCCCAGATAGCATCTGTCCCTCCCTCTCCATGTGTTTTAAGTATGTTTCACGAGCGTGTAATTTTACTTAATACATCATAACATCAAATGCATGTGGTTACTTATTGTCATGCATGTGGTAGATTGGTTGTTTTGTGGATACAGTCCACTTGCTGCAACAGAAAACAAATAAAAACCAGTGGAAAAGACGACGCTGACTTATAGAGTAAATGCAAGAAAAACCCCAATTCCCATACTCGGTGTAGCAGGGGACGAGGGGGGGACTCAGCCATGTGCTCCTGCGGGTCCTGTCCTCTTAAACAATTCCCACACATTTTCTTTTCCCCACAGTGGATGTGTTTTGTTCTGCACCGCTGCGTGTAGCTGAGTCATTGTGAGCGCTGGCAGAGAATTATGCCAGTTTGTTCTCGGATGTGAAGTCAGCACAGGGCCGTCGTCTCCTGGATCCGAGCAGTTTAACGAGACAGTGTGGGATTGTCTCCGAGGATTCATTTACTAAAAAGAGATTGAAATGTGGTCAAATGCGCGCTGAGGGCAGCGGCTGCCTCCACTCGCGCGCTGAATTAAGTGGCACTTCTCCGAACCCCTATTTCGGGGGTTGCTCTTGATCAAAGACGTGGCACTCAGCCCCCGTGAGTCTACGAGGGCATGAACCAACCGGCACAATGGAAAAATCCGAGGGCCATTAATTCTACCCAATTTACCTTTCGTTTAGGTTTCATCTGGCCTCTCTATAAATTCAGAGGCAGCCAGCGAGAGCAAATGAAAGAATCCTTGTTAGGCGATCATTACTCTGCTAATTGCTTCAGGAATGTGCCATGCACTTAAAGTCAAGGTCAGTGGGAGGACGCCAAGACGTGGGGAGCTGGAGTTTGAATGCCCTGTCGGAGGAGGGGCGGCCATTTTTGGTGCCGAGTGAGGGCTTTGGTCAAGGAAGGAGGTCAGAGATGAAAGAAAAAGAGTAATTATGCTCGTAACTACAACATTAGACCTGCTTTGACTGAAAATAGCTCCCGAGGAGAGGCAGTGAATGCTGGATTCAGGGATGAGGCATTGTGCAGCTGCCAGTCGTGCTACCTCCGCTATAATAGAAAGGTCAAGGGTGTTATATCATGTTTTATGCTCCTCCAGCTCAAATCAAGCTCGCCCATTCTCCCCGCTATCTCAATCTCTGTGTCACAGTCGTCGAGCAGGACGCGGCTTTGCATTTTCACAGACATCTCCTCTGATCTTTTCACTCTTGTTTGGGTTTTATGTATATTGTGCTGACATGCAGCCAGAGCAGCCTCATCAATTCCCTCCTCCTCCTCCTCTTCCTCCTCCTCCTCCTCCTCCTCCCCTTCTCCTGCCCTTGCCTGTGGAGGACTGACATTTGTCATGTGTGAAATCGTAACCCTGCCCCTGCTCCTGTGTCCTCTGCAGAGAGAAGTCGGATTCGAGCTGGAAAACCACCTGGATGACAACGGCTACTGCTGCCAGCACTGTCGCCGTGGTTACCGCTTCTGCCGCCGCTACTTCGAGCCCCTGGGCGGCTTCAACCCGTGGCCGTACTACTACCAAGGAGGTCGGGTCATCTGTCAGATTGTCATGCCGTGCAACTGGTGGATTGCCCGTATGCTGGGCAGGGTCTGAGGAGGGGGCGGGCGCCGTCTGGGATTTAAACTGTTTGTGTCGCCGAAGGTGCAAATTCTCCTCTTTGACAAATATACCAGACCACTTGTGGGACCAAAGCAGCCCATCGCACACGATTATTATCCAATCTGAAAGTGGGGCCCATTGAGCATTAGTCAGTCTAAAGAGTCTAAATGGCATTTGAAGTGTTTAGAAAAGGTCTGTGACCGTTTACAGCTGTCTCATCTTCTTTGCTTATCTACCTGTTTGGTCTCCTCGCTGTTTGATCCTGGTCAATTGGTGTCATTTGGTTTGGAAGACGTCACCTTGAACCAATCTGCTCTAAAACTCTCTGTCTTCACGCTGTTGTGCTTCGTGTTTTATTCTATAGGATTTTTTCTACATATTCTGCAGTGTATCACCATGTACACCCAGTACAACTATATATATTAAACATAGTGTGTGGTGCTTTCATATTAGACATTAACTCTTATGTTTTTTTTGTGATATGTTTTATTCTTTATTCTTGCTATTCCTCTGTTTACCCACCGCTAGATACACACAAATAATTAAGTTGTCACAGTAAGCTGCTGAGTTCACGCAGCACTTCCTCGCCGCACGCTCAAATCGTGTTATAAATTATGTAAAACTTAGATACAATGTGACACCGGATGCAAAAACATAATATTATACTTTGAAAAATATATTAAACGTGTCAAAGATGAGACAAAATCAAGATAAAAGTAAATAAAAAAGAAATAATACTTGACCAAGCCTGCATCATTATAATTCTGTTCCGTCTCCTCTGTTCTTGGTCTCATGTTACACTGCACACGGAGGTACAGTATGATTAAAGGTGCACAGACCTCAGTTGTCTTCTTTGAAGCACTCACTCTGTTGTATGTCCTCCGTTGTGTTTCACTGTCGCTGCCATGCTTTACCTCGTGCCTCTGTCTGTACCACCACATCTCAATCTGTCGCGCCGGAAAAAACCACTCACATCTGTAACTAACAGATAAGCAGGTGAGGACGATGTGTAACTGATGCCGTGTCATCATGGGAAGGTGCGTAAATGCCCGAGAGTATTCAAGCCAGATATTCAGAAGTGCTGTTGTCAAATGCTGCATTCGTTTCTATCTCTCTCCTGATTTTCATTCCTGCTAAAACTTCACATATGAATCATCTCAGTTGTCGTGTGAAACAATAACACAAACTTGTTGCCCCCGAGTGTTTGTGTGTATTCCAATCTGACTCATGCGATCGATAGAAAAAGACAGATGTTTTCCCACCGCTCATTAGCAAACATCTAGTGGCATATTAAAAAAGGTGGTGACGAGAAGAATACCCGAATAGTTTATTGTTTACATTTAATAACCCGAGACTCTTGTATCTAATGCATAACAATGCTCTGTGTACAGTGATAAGGAAGCATCTCGCCTGCTGAGTAAACGTGGAGGACGACTGGTGTTGGTTCAGTGTGATAATAATGTCGGTAATATCAATAATATTTGGCAGAGAATTGGATTTTGGGTGAAACATATTAGTGTATGTAAATGTTTTATGGATGTGCTCATAAATGGAGTTCAGCCTTCGCCCATATTGTTATTTTTTAAATCAATAATGCCAATGGCCCCAAGCAACATGTCAAGTAAAAAATAGTGGCATGAGTTAACAAATGCAATAATTGCAAACATACCTCAAATAAACTGACAAGTTGCACTGCAAAGCCCCGGAGGCAGTTCTAAAAAGTTCATGATAATCAGTGTTTATAGAATTCATTTCTTCGTATTTCTCACATCACATCAGAAAGTCCTGTGTTTATTAAAAAGGATGCAGTCAGCGTGTCGCTCTGTTGATGTCGCGCTTCCGCACACCAAAACATTTGGAAATAGTGTAAAGTGTTAGTTGTCTATCTGCCGAGGTCTCTGCGGACTCCGAGGACTCTTTTGTGTAGTTGTGAGAGTAAATTGCCGTGGAGGCCCTGAGAGTGGCTCTGAACGGGGATGGCTCACCCTGACTGGAGAGGCTGATACAGATATTACCGCCGGCTCCCTGAGAGCTCCTCATGCCTGTTGGGATAAAAAGTCCAATATTAAGCATGAAAGTCAAACTTTGAAAGCACAGTCGTGTCACAATTAAAAATCATCGTGGAGTCGACCCAGAAAGACGCTGGATGGTGTTGATGCTGCCACTGGCACCAGCATAGATGGGCCTCAAAGAGGAGCATCCTCCGGTGTGCCTCCTGCAGAGAAGGTGCCCTTTTTCTGGGTTTAATAAATAAATAAATTTGTTTTTGCACAGAGCCAGCCCTGCCTGCCAATAAACTTTTTTTTTTTTTTAAGTCAAAATCAAAGATTACGATTTCAGGTCAGGAGATCAGTGCTCCTGGGCGATACCCTCCCTCCATCCTGCCTCCATCCTGATTCCTTTTCAAGGACAGGCATCAATTCCAGAAGTTGTGCGGAATATTGAGTCCAGTAGTTTGGCTTTAACATATGAAGAACGCAGCAGGAGATTGTGCGGGTCAGTATACGTCCGGGAAAATGTCTGGAAAATGCCAGGTTTACCTCTGGAACATGCGAGAGGCAGGACATGACGTATGAATCCTACTGAGGATATCAGTTCTTTTTGTCAGAGCACAAAGTCACCAAAAACTCTTGAATCTTATCTCATTTTTCCAATTCGACGTCTCCGTTGGCATCTTCTACATTAATTCTTTTGGGGGTTTTCTTTTCAGTTTTGCGTCCATCGTGTGTTATCAACATTTTCCAGCTGCATTCTCATATGGTCTCATTGGATGTTTTCAGATATTTTATAATGGGGCTGCCAGGAAAAGTTCAGGAAACTTTCAGGAGCAACTGACTCGGACATTTGCCTTCTCACATACATCCTCTCCAGAAAAGTGTTGGGTCTGGACCTCAGTGCTTGTGTCTGAAAGCAGCCGCAGCGTGGTGAGTGGACATCGTGTGGCCAAAAATCAAATCATTTAACTTTTACATCGATATTGATGAGGAAATTGACAGTGATTGGCAACGAGGTCCAGTCTATTTGCTGGAACTAATCCTCAGATTAAATGTGTGTTACATGATGGCCTTTGCCAGTAATTTGAAAATCAATGTAATGTGCTGCAGATGTATTTGTCCCATTAAGATTAGGCATGTTGACTAGGCTCCTCTGGTGTCTATGGGTGCGTACAAGCTAATGGACTTTAGCAATAACTGCATAATGTTGATTGTAGGTTCCTGATAACTGATCTTAATAACCCTTCATTCTACTGGATCGTGGTCAGGAGGGGGTCATAGATCACCATCAGTGACAGCCCACCGACAGGCCCCCTCCCTCTGCTGTGACAGGAAGGCTGAGCAGATTCATGGTTGTGAAAAATGAACAGTGTATCTAAGTCCTTGGGAGGGGGTTGTAGTCGTAGTTGTCACAGTCGCCTCAGCAACGGAGCAAATGCATCCCCCCCATTACTCAGTTTGGGAGGGGGGCGGACTTTCTCTTCTCATGTCTCTGTCGCCACTTTTAGTCTTTACAAAGATGAACTTAGCGCTAAGCGGTTTTCAAACGATTCTGTTTGAGATCATGTAGAAAAAGATGATCTGCTGTTCACGTCCTGATTATTCACTCCAGACTAATATTACAACCACTACACCAGGTACCTGCTGGGAGAATAAGCCCCACTGGAGCCTGTGCGTGAAATAAATAGGTGCGTGGCCTTAGCAGACGGTTGTAGCGAGGCCGCTTCATTTCATCCAAACTGTACGTAGTTTGTCGTTATAGAGTTTGAAAATGGCCTTGTGGACACGGAGCGCCGCCGCCATCAGGTGTAATTATCCAAATCATATTGTGGCGAGTAGTAAGGTCGTTTCATTTATATGAAATATTTGTCCTTGTTTCAGCCTGAAGACCGGCTGCAGCCTGCGACCTACTACTTTTTCAGACTTCATAATATTTTTAGACATAGAATTTCAAATATGAAATATCTGCTCTTATAATAACTATTTCCTGCCCTTATCCACCCAATTATGTACTTATGTTGATGCGTGCTTGGTTTTCATACCACTCTCAGTCTAACAACCCCCAGACCCAACACCAATTATATATCTCTTCAAGTCGGCTGTATCCCTTATAAACACTGTCGGTTGTAATAGTAGTAGTAGAAGAAGTAATGGTTGTTTTATTACGTCTGCAAAGGAGGTTATGTTTTCACCCCAGTCTGTGTCTGCAAGATTGCACAAAAACTAGAGGACAGACTGTCAGGATACCTATTGATACCTATTGACCATTATGGGTCAAGGAAGAATCCATTTAATTTTGGTCAAGATACAGATCATGTGACAGATCCAATAGTAACGTTTTCGTTGATATCTCAGAGAATAACTGATTTGGTGCAAATCCAAATAAAAATCCAGATCTAGTGAATTTAAGTGTGGTTTCATAAGGGGACTGTTGGTCCTTGGTGGGGGTTTGGACTCGATACAGGTACATAGAGCAATGGAAAGCTTTGCATACATAGGGTTGTGAACCTCAACAATGTATGCTAATAAAAACAATGATTAATATTAATACATTATGCAGTTAATAATGTAGCTTGTATTGCAAACATACTCATTCCAAGGATTTATTCATTAATCTTAATGCCTTTTTAAAATTGAGCCTCTCTATCATCCTCCACAGGTCCCTGCAGCTGCACATGTGTGACAGAACAAATTGTATCACACGCATGTTAAAAAGAGCGTCCGTGTCTTGGTATCCAATACACAAATCTCCAGAGGTCATTGAAAGCACCTTGAGGACAAAAGTGGAATTGAATCTACAGCACAGAACAGAAACTGCAGTTATTAACGCGGTTTGAATCCGGTGTTCGTTGGTTTGTTTTCCATATTCACAGTCTCATAGGATGCAAAAAAAAAAGTGATGTTTAGCAAATTAGTTTATTCAAAGGGATCTGTGGTGGATTCATTTAAAGAGTGTGAGGTGAAAATTCAAGACCCAAGTCAGTGATTTTTTTTCCTTCTGAGAATGCAAAACCCTGAACTGCTCAAAATCAAATCATCTTTGATTATTAATGTCTGGCTTTTTAAAAACCCATCCATCCGCATAAAAGGGAGGTTAATTTGCATTCCTCCCATGGATGAAGTGGTTCAATACTGTCTACATTAGATACGAAGCAAATCGGCCACAGTGATCTACTCTCTTCTAGGCTGAGTGAAAGAATATATCATTTCAGATGAAGCCCTGCACGATCGTCCACTTGCATTTTACCCACTGTCGGGGAAAATCCCCCCTCCAGCAGTTGATTATCGTGGTTTTGATGAGAAGAGGAACGACTGCTCTGCAGGATAAACACCGAATCAGAGCAGATACCGGGTTCAGCACCGGCCAGAGGGTTTCGCCTACCAGGCCTGAGGAATGGTGACCATATCATCGAAGTGAATTAATTTCATTTGTTGCTAAACCAAAAATACACAGGGGGGACTTCACACCCAGCTGCTTATTTTCATTTCAAACAATCACGCTTTCTTTTTTAGATCCATGAGTTGCTATTCTGGGTGGGAGGAGAGTGAAAAGCAATGTATGAGGAGTGTCTGTATTTAGATGAGTGACCTGAAGAGATAGTTCTCTCCACTGCAGACTGAAGCTCAGGCCCTGCTGAAGGACGCATGTACTACCAGTGCCATCTAGTGTGCAGAGAGGAGCACTGCTGCCATATCAGAACCAGATATTGTTGTCATTTCACATTTTCTGGCTTTCTTTCTTAATGCACATTTTAAAACCAGGCTGCATCTCCTTTCCTTAAATACATTTACTCATCGACAAAGCACTCACGTATTGAAGGGGTCTGTTTGAATGTGAGCTTGGCTGCAGGTGGTCAGGTGAACATGCTGCAAAAAAGCTGCAGTGGCCGAGAGACTGCAGTCATCGACTCCCCTTTCCCCTGTAATGCTGCAGTCAGTCTGGTGACCTGATGGTTAAATAAGCTCTCCCTGTACTGTTCCTGCCACAGGCTGCAGGCACAATAATGTCAGCCGTCATACTTCAACTGCTCCCACTGTGAGAGGCAGCGTGGCACAGCAGTAAACACTCGCGCTGTGTCAGTGGCTGCAGGCGACACAGAAATAGTCCTCCTCTCCCAGGACCTGGCTCCCGCTCCATCTTCAGGGTCTCTGACTCACTAACCAAAGGAGACGTAGCAGCTGTTAGTAGCCTTTCATTATTTTAGTAATCCATAACAACCTGCGCTTACCATATGGCAGGCGATCGATGAGCGACTGATGTGAAAAGGCTGAGGGTCTGTTTAGATGTAATGGAGGGTTGTTTGCTGCTGAATGCCGGAGCAATGATTTCAGACTCATCTGAAACTATTTTCCCATCTGCATAAAACTCGGGAGGATGTTTGTGGAGGAGCGAAGAGGCTGGCCTGGTTTTTTCTTTGTGTGTGTGTGTGTGTATAACCCTATGGCAAGAATGGATTGTGTGGTACACAGCTGTGCAAGTGGGTGTAGACGGAGCTAGGCACAGTAGGCAAGCCCTGCTGCCAGACAGCTTCCTCAACCACCACTAACCCCCCTCCTCTACGCTGAACACACACACACACACACACAGAACATATCCTCTAAGAAGGAATCAATCCAAGTCAGCCGAACCTCTCAACTTGCCAACCACAGCCTCAACACACGCACACACTCATGTCTCCCTGCGATGGACTCAGCTGTCTCCGGCTCTGGCTATGTCAGTCACATCATGCTGTTGCATTCACAGCAGCTGGAAGAGCGTTGTTCTTAAGTACAGTCCAATCAGTCTTTGGCCTGATAATGGCTACATTATCCAGCTTCCCCCGTTTTCTTTCTTTTCAAACACCATGTGGCTGAACCAACAATACGACTCGACACGTAAACGTTTCATTATGGAATGAGTAGAAAATTAATTACATTTCTTTCAAAAATATATCTTCTGTGACATTTTATCTGTGCCGCGCAAAATTTCCAAGACCACTACATCTGCAGCAAAACAACAAATAAACAAAATATTCAGTGACAGGGATTTGTTTTTAATTAATACATTGACTTTTTTCTTAAAAATCTATTCTATATTCAGCATAAGGGAGGCCATAGACAACCCAAGACAAAAGAAGCAACAAAACATAAGCAGTGGACATACCTCAACATCTCACAGACAACAGTGCTTTACGGAAAAAGGCAGGGAGATACAAGAGTATATATACAATGCAAAAAAAAAAGCAGCAAGTTCCCATTCAAAGACTGACAGATTTCACTGCAAAAGAAACCCAGTGTAATTATTGATTGTCCAAAAAGAATTATACATTCAGAGTGTCTTTGCAGAGCACTTTGGCTGATGTGGGGCTGTGAAGCAGCACTTTAACTCCTGTCCTTAGGTGCCAGTGCAGATGGAGGTCAGTGTGTCTGAATGTCCTCACTCTGCAGCGTCGGTCCAGGTGGAAAATACAACCAATTTAGCCGTGATACCACTCAGGATCAATATGGCTTCATCCCCGGGCCGAGCTGACGGGCCAATCGGACGGGAGGTCCTTAACAAAGTGGGACAAAAAATAAAGTAGGCACAGACTCGACCGACCCAAAGAGGAGACAAACGTAGAGAAGGAGACGAGAGAGGAGACGAGGTGAAGGAGAAGAGGACATGAGATGAAATGAGGGAAACTAAGAGCACTGGTTAGTCTTTGCAAAAAGTAACTGAAGAAACTTCTGATATGATTTCAAAGAGATATTGACTGATACATCTGACACAATGAATCACACAGAACTTAAAATTTGTGAAGCCTCGATTGATTGACTGTTGAAAAAGGGTAGAGAGGTATGTCCGCTGAAGAGAGGAAACCCAAAGCACATTCAGTACATGTTTCAATCAGACACACAACAGAGGCTATCTACAATAACAGAAGATAACAGTGCAATAATGATGCTGCACTGAAAAATAGCTAAGCTGATAATATGGGAGGCTGTACAAATGAAAAACATCGGTCTTACAAAAGAATCCACCAAATAAGCTTCCTAGCATTAATGTTCATATTCTTTGTATTTTCCCTCATGTTTACGCATGTAAATAGAAGACAAATGTGGCTTTTTATACAGAATTTAGACATTCAGAAAATAAATAAATTTGCTGTGGCCATAAACTGAATCTGAATTGTGTGTATATATATATATATATCATATATATTCAATTTCATATAAACAGGGGTTAAACCTCTGAGCCTCGGCTGATAAAAATCTGTGTTTTCTTCCTCTCCATTTGTGCCTCTCAATGCTTGCTGTGCCTTCACTCTGCAGCTCGATACAAACGGTTTGATGTTGAACGTGTCCGTGTTGCTCAAGAAAAATGCCCATTTCCATAGTAACACAGTGATTTAAGGCCAGGAGTAATAGAGAGCATATGCATAACTTTTTGTCTATATGAAAATAAATGAGTAATAAGCTCTTAAATGTCATGAAAAGCCATTTAGTCCATTTTTCGTCTTTTTTTTTTTTTTCTTTAGAACTTCCTGTAAGGTACTCTTCGCTTTAACTCTGAGATGTGTGTTTATTTCACCGTACTGGACACATCATCCACCCCCTTAACCGTGGGAAAAGAAAGTTGAGTGTGGGTTTAAAAACACACATATTCACTCTGTGTGATTTTAGAAGTCTGATTTCATTGCACCATTTGGCATTCAGTCCCCAGATTTGGTTTGTTGCGTTCTCCTCTTTAAAAATACAAGTCCAGTGAGATGTAAATGAAGACAATCACTAACTGGCACATTTGGTAGACAGAATCCCTGGTTTATCCAATGGCTGTTCTCCTAGATGGGGAGGTGTTTTGTGTGCATGTGTCTGTATCTGTGTGTGCTGGGGTTCATGTCTACAGATAATAATCCCAAATCTCGAAACTGACTTCTTAGAAAAAACTAAACACTAAAATTTGATTTTTTAAAATTAGGCACATGGTCACAAAATATGTGAGTAAACAATAAATCCTGAGGCTGAACTGACCAACCTTTAAGAGCAAAGCGCTGCAAGATCCCTCACTTCTGATCTCTGATCATTGTGGCGGGAAAAGAAAACAAAGTCCGTGGTCAAAATGGATTGAATTGTTGTTTTTGGTTCAGCTTGTGTGCTCGAGTCCTGCAGCCCTAAACCTCTGCAGGTTCTGCCTTTATCTGGATAAAGTTTGCAGGCAGTTGGAGAGACATTGGCAGCTCCTGCAGGCCTTTGATTCCCTGCTCGGGCTGCAGGGACATCTCCCCACGCACCTCCAGCTCCTCCACAGGGGTCAGGCCTTCACTAGGGCTGCTGCTCTGGGAGTAATGTCCATTAATTATAGTTTCACTTGCAGCTTCCTGGCACTGGTTGTCACTGATATCGATGATCACAGTCCTGTACTGCAGCTCTGCCTCCCCTACCTCCATCTCTTCTTTGTCAAACGTATGTGACGCCAGTGATGGATCGCCGTTCACCATCGACTGAAAGTAGCTGGGGTCCAGCATCTCCTCTTTGACCTGCAGCCCAGAGAGATCACTGGATTTGAGCACAGTGGCAATTACTGTGCCAGGCTGCTGTGCCACCATGGTCTGCCCGCAGGTGGTGTTGATGGCGACCAGGCGCGGGAGGCCGTTGAGGTTGCAAGCGGTGGAACTAATGACTCCTGGAGGGGAAGTGCAGGAGGAGGAGTTGGAGATGGCGGAGGAGCCCAGATTGGTGACCAGGAGCTGCTGTGGGAGGCCGTCCTCCAGGCAGTTGGCTCCACCTGCTAGAGAGGCTGTTTGAATGGTGAGCATATCTTTACCACCTGCTGTGGTGGAGGGCATGGTGTGGAGAATAACCCGAGGGGGGGAGCAGTGACTGGTGTCCCCGTTGGCCAGAACAGTGGTGAGGGGAACAGACTGGAGAGAGCCAGAAGACGTCAGGACCATAGGAACTGATGCAGGAGCAGTGATGGTCCTGAAAAGACAAAACAAACTGAGTGTGTACTGGTGTTTCTTCATCTTCTCAGGCAGAGCCACTGTAATTGAATATTCAGTTTGTATCCTCGCAAATATAGACAAGGATTATTTTTTAATGGAACCCTGTAGAGAAAGTTACCCAGTGCACAGCTATGATCCTAAACAGCAGAACTAATGCCCTTATTAATATAACAAACGGCGTTGTCAGCTGTGCCGCAGAAATCATTATTCTCCTTGATTCCTAACTGCACACTATGTTTAACTGCTCAGGAACAACACCAGATGACTGATAACACATTAATAATACAAGCAATACAAAAGCAAACAACAATACTGGAAACAAATCTTAACAACCACACACGAGCAACGCTGGTGAAAAACCTTTCTGACTTGAACAAAAAACTGAAAATTACAAGGTTCTAATTTACTGCAAAGCAACTGGATTAGATAAAATCGGATTGTAACATATTGTGTTACTGTGTCTGTGCATGTGCGTGTGCAGCATATTACGCTTATTTGCTTTCTTGCTGAGAGTTAGACTAAAAGGTGGATTCCACTCTCATTTTGCCAGATACATCAAGCTAAAGCCAGCAACTGGTTATCTTTGCTTAGATTAGCTTATCTTAGCATAGCATAGCATAGCATAGCATAGCATAGCATAGCATAGCATAGCATAGCATGGCTAACGAACAGGTTATGATGTAATATTTT
Organism: Hippoglossus stenolepis; assembly: GCF_022539355.2. Classification (NCBI taxonomy): domain Eukaryota; kingdom Metazoa; phylum Chordata; class Actinopteri; order Pleuronectiformes; family Pleuronectidae; genus Hippoglossus; species Hippoglossus stenolepis. The sequence goes on along the minus strand of NC_061489.1, from coordinate 19,352,154 downwards.
TATTTTAGATAAGGGCCTGGTCACACGTGAACGTATCAGAGAAAAATCTTCGCCTCTCGATCACTTCCAATCTGTGAGAGCAAGGAGGCGAATTAAACAGTTCAAGTCTGGTGAACTTTGACCCAGGATATTCACTTTGCATCTACATATGTGTGACCGGGCCCTAACAATCGTCCTGAACACACTCCACCCCAGAAGGTGGCAGTAATGCAAGAAGCATTTTCGTCACTGTGTTCAGAGTCAGGCTAGCACAAATCATAACACACATTATCTAAAGGTAACTTTACAAAATTGTAGAAAAACCCAACAGCTCCCACTACGTGCAAACACAGGCAATGTCCTCCTATCCCCAGTCGTTATGCTACGATAAGCTAAGCTAACTGAAATGAAAGCAACTCTGGTCACAGTGTGTATAACTTCAGGAATTTGTGTTCTTCTCACCTCATAGCTTGTGTGAGATCTTGGTCGCGCGAGGCATGATTTGCTTGAAACACGTGGACAGACTGAAGGAACTGCCCGGTGTGTCCACCATTAGCTTCCTGGTAAAGATATTCATCGTTAGGCTCCTTCTTCATTTGCTTCACTGAGACTTGGTGTTGACCGTGAGCCCTCCCGTGACCTTTGGACCCGCCGCGGGAAGCAGACCTCCCGTTGGTAGATCTCTGGTTACCGTAACCAGAGTTGGCGTCGGGGCCCATGTCTTCATCCTCGATCACCACCAGATCAGTTGGCATCTCCTTGAACTGGTACACCAGCCGCTGCCCCTCCACTTTAGCCAGGATGCCTCTTTGGTAATAATACCTAGAGGAGAACGTAGATGAGGAGCGTTCACGGCCACGATCATCATTCAAATCTGAGAGCATCGTAACAATTTTAACCGTCATTCCAGTGCCTGTGGAATCATGTCTCCAGGGTTGAGAGATAACGTGCAGGACAACGCTGCTGCTTCTGTATGTTCCTCTTACCTGAGAGCTCTTCCCATGGTCTCATAGTTCATGTCGGGCTTGTTCTTGTGTTTGCCCCACAGCTTTGAAACAGCTTTGGAGTCCACAAGCTTAAAGATGCCTTTCTCCCGCTGGGTCCACTTGATGTATTTGGGACAGGTGTTTTTATCCTGCAGTAGAGCCAATAGGAATTCCCACAGGTAGATGGTGTTGCCTGCAAACCGGAGCGCGGTAAATTAAGTCATGTTTTTAACATTCAGGCACATCATACTTTCATGGTCGGGCCTTAGAGCCTTGATACACACATCAATAATTTATTTTGTAATATTTTACTTTAAAATGTTGTATGACAGCTGTAGGGTTACAGGGAAAACTGTTTGTTTCTTATAACCATTGTTGTCAGTTGTGTGTGTGCATGTGTGGCTGGAGGGAAATTAATTATACAGAGCCCGGGAGTAGATTACTCCAATTTGTGAGATAGTGCAGCCAGAAGTGGTTAAAAACAGCACCACTCCCAGCAGTCACTTGAATCCCAGACACCATGACAGGGTGATGTATATCTGTGCACCTGGACCTGCCGTCTCCAGCCCCCTCCTGTTTGTGTCACACATTGTATCGTGCAACGAGGGCTCACATCGAGCAGCACAAGTCTGCTTCTATCGGCAGAGCATCAGTGTGCCCTCCGGCCTGCAATCACTTCTGTTTCCCGGTGAAACACGGCATTGTGAGAGCCCCTCATCCATTAACTCGGCCGAATTCAACCCAGCTGGACTGCAGGGGTTGAGGACTGCTGTTTGCACACTCCACCAGAGGAAACAGGGCGCACACAGGAGGAGGAGAGACCTTGATTTTTATTGGCTCGTTAAAGGAAAGCGGCCCAGTTAGTGAGACTTACCTTTGCCCTCTTTGCTCTTCTTCCTGAGTGGCAGGTTAGGGGTGGTGATTGGGGAGCAGGGACGCACCGCCCTCGGCTTCCGCACTATGATTCAAATGGAGAGGTAGTTCATTATGAGGTGAAAGGTCACAGTGAAATCATCCAATTACTACAACACTGAAACTTTAGTAAAAGAGCTCATTCCTGTGTTCTAACAAACGGGAGAAATAACACTGTTACCTTTATTCTTTTTCTGAGGTTTCAAGGGACACTTCTGAGGAATCTCATCCATGGATGAAGTGTCCTCGTCGAGGGACATGTCAAGGGCACTGCTGTCCATCTGGTCAGGCCCCAGTGGGGTGTACGTCAGGTCCGACTCCAGCAGAGCGCCATAGGTGTGAACTAAATATAAATAACACACACACCATGAAAACCACTCAGTATCAGTCTCATGCTCCAGGTAAGAATGTTGGTGGATTAAGCCTGGAATATTTTGCATTTAACAGTAGAGTATGAACAGTGCAAATTAACTTACTCATACGCTTCTCGTCCAAAATGTTGTTTGGAGACTCCATGTTAAGAAGAGCTGCTGCAGCTTCGCTCGTCTCCATGCTGTCCTCTCCACCCGACACTGTTGTTTCTGAGACAAACACAAAGTCATCCATATGAGATTCCAGACATGATTTTATTCTGAAATGCTTTGGAGACACAGTGTTCCTGTTTTCTAACTGCTCGGATTTAGGCCTAAAAATTATCGTTTAAGTAAAATATGTCTACCTGAGAGGTCCACACCTCCCACCAAGATGGACGGTTCCTCCACCACATGGAGGGTGGTGTCCACCATGATGCCATTGGGCACCTCGTCCGAATCCAGGCCTGAGTAGACCTGCAGCAGATCGGCCGCAGGCACCTGCTCAACAATCACCGCTGGGAACACTGACGGGTCGTCCAGCTGAACGGAAACAGAACACACACACAGAGAGGTATGAGGTTTTTGCAACGCGGGAGCTTCCACTGGGAGTAGAGGGACAGACGGTCTTTGCGAATACATATGTGTATATGCAATAAAAACACCATTAATGCCTCCACTACACATCATAAAGGCAATATAAAACCCCAGATGACATCAGATTAATGTTATAACCCGATCTGGTCTCTTATTTTTATTACCTTGTAAAATATTTTGGATTCATACTCAATTTCAGCTAATATGGAGGCACACAGCATGAAGAAGTGCTCATTTCTGTGGTGTTGCCGCGGTCCAGAGGGACTCGCTGAAGAAGACAGGAACCAGATGTTTGATTTGGCCTACTTCTCCTGAGATGTTAATCTAATGCTCAGAGATTATATAAACCCGAATGAATGTTAATGGATCAATCATGAACTGCAGGCGAGCACCCCCTTCATCATGTACTAAATGTGCTTGGGGAATTCTAACCTCGGCCTCTCATTTCAGGCATGGCACCGCTTGATGCGGGGAAGGAGCAGGGGCAGTTTGGAGAACAGCTGAGAGACACAACATGCATGAGAGCTCATCACACACAGGCCGTGTCAAGAGTGCTCACTGAGAGCTCGGTTCTTGTCAACAAGAGGGACAAGAGGATTTACCCAGTCCTTTGAATAACAGAGTCATATGGTCCTCTAACACTCTTGTTCTGATCCGTGTCTGGTAGATTAGGGTTATTTGTATAAAAACTAACAGCACGAGGGCCACAGGAAGATCTGATTTTGAAATATAAAATTTGTATTCAGCTTTTTGTTGTTAGGTTAAAAGGGTCACCTCAGGTTGCAGTCGGATGCAGAAACACTCAGCGTCAACTCACCACCAGGAGATGGCAGCAGACTACACTTCAAAAAAAGCTCTGAAATCATTTCTCCTACATGAAGGTGCCAAGCAGCTGATATTGAGGATCGGCTTCTGCATGTAAAATGTGTCCAAACCACACTCAAATAGAACAATAAAAACATGTTGATGAGTTTGTTCATTAAAACAGCACTGATTGGGTTCACCAGCAGCAGAAGAATTTCATCTTCCATTGAAACGCAGTCACTAGGAGAGACGTTTTCTCTTCAATTGTTTGCATTATTCAGTTATTGATTTTAATTTCTAACAGTGTAGATCAATGAAACCACATTCTTTATGGTGACAACCTGGTTAAAGGGGGGAACAGATGGACAAATGAGTGCAGTTAGAGGAACATGAATAAAGGCGTATCTGTCTCTTAGCACAAGTGTCCATTGTTGGCTTGGACCTCGAGGCATACCAGGTGTCTGGGCCCTTAGTTGTAGGGGGGGGGGAGGGGTCAGTGTTAGTTAGCTACACTTCCATTCTGGCTACACTTTAACCAGAAAACTAACAGACCGGCTCATCATTTGGACATGGCGGGGAATGGTTAGGCCTTCTTAGCAACACCAGCAGTTATTAGCCCGAGTTACCATTACAATTGATCGTATGCACTGTAAATACTGTCTGTGAGTGTAGAGGAAGACGTCCACAAGAGACGTCGATCACAACGTTGAGGATGAGCAGCAAACATCTTGTGTCATCTCAGCAGCGAAACCACAAGGCCTCCTGGGTCTAATAAGAGCCGTGGATATTGCTTTGACTACAGGCACTATCAGCGTCTCACTGACATACGCTGGATGTTTCCCATTAATCTGAGTCGTTGGTAGACATATTATCAGATAGCGAGACAGGGAGGCTACCACCTCTCCTCATCTGGACTTAAATGATGCTTGCTGTCCTTGAGTGAGAGTCAAGTGTGTGAGTAGACAAAGGCATTTTAACTATTGGGCTACTGAGCACCCCCTCCCCCCCAGTTTGCTGACAGAGCAAGAGGCGACTGAGGACGCCGTCTCCACACTTGTTTTGATGTTTACTGGATCCTGTTTTTGCTGGCAACACCTTCTTGTGTTATCATGTAAACCAAGTGAAAAGCATGTTGCAATGTGCAGGATAGCAACAATGAGAGAGGTGTATAGAAATGTGAAAAGGTGGGGCTCTCGGGAGATGCGGCTCCAGACTGTCCGATGAATAATAATGAACATCATAAAGGTTTTAAGAGCGTGTTCCTCTTTGTTGACTTGAACAGTGTTTCTAGTGGGGAAACTGGAGCGATAAGAATCAGGTCCATTTGCATTTTTGAGTTCCCCATTCTGCCTTTGACAGCAACAGCATCTGTGCAGGCTGTTCCCTCCCAACACTCTCTTCTGCTTTACCTGCCCAAACACAATGGACTGTCTGCACACTTACAATATCCTCAGAATCACAATAGTTTATGAAGTATAACGGACTCCAGCGTGAGATACGATCAAGTAAATTAAAAGATACTTGAAATGTGGAAAGGTTAACTTTTATTTTATATTCTATATCAGGAGAACAACATTCATGGCTATCTATAGTTGGATCAGCGATAGATTGTGCAGCTTAATACCTGCAGGCATTACATGATACTTGACCAATATAGTGGGGCTAATCATTAAGGAACCTACTCTATGATTCCACTCAGCGCCAACAGTTTTATTGTGGCAAAAATAAATCTTTACACCAGCAGCAGAAACAAAATGGCCACTGTGGCAGAACGTTAATGCATTGTTTCTTATAGGGGTATTTCGAGGACTGTAAATAGGGGCGTACTGCTTGCACAACAGGTTAAGTGGGTGCAGCAAGGAACAAAACTGTAGCGCTGGAACAATGCAAAACCTTTCAGTGTAATCATCCCATCCCTGACAAGAAGCCTTATAACTGGTCTGTCAGGTTAGGCCTGAACCGGGGCTATTCAGGGATCCAGTGACAATGTGTCACTCTATATACACACATACAGATACTGGTACACATAAACACACACAGACTTCCACACTTACAATCAATCCTGCTCCACAGGATTCACTGACGGACATGGGGATGAGATAACTGCACACCTGACCAAGCAATGAAAAGACACATAGGCAAAGGTTCACATCGTATGCACACACAGTAACCTGTGTGTCGTAAACACATTCAGCGCCAGGCCCCACCCTTTCCCTCCCACGCACCCTAAACTCGCGGCAGGTTTTTCAGTCTTTCCATTTCTGTTCTCCAAAAAGAGCGCACACCCCTGTCTGCAGGCCTCCGGTCTGCTCCATCCTCCACCTCCGTCTGCCTCGTTCCCCAACATGTTCTCAGAGTTAAAGATCACAGACTCTGGATAATCCTGCCCTACTAACCATGCTGTTATCTGACAAAGTTTTCTTTGTCCTGCTTTAAAAAGTCTGACATTTATCAAGGAGACCACAAACAATACACCGAATAAAAAAAGTGAATTACAAGCCCAGTTTAAAAAGTTTAAATGGTGGCTTCTTCAATGTGACATGTACCTGATTGATTTCGTCCATCCCATTGCTGGCGAATTCAAACACCAGCTCACTGGGCTGCACTGCAGTCGTCATGGCGGTGGAGTTCAGAGGGCAGGGAGCAGCCTAAAATATCCTGGCTATGACTACTCCGCCTCCTTCTCAGCACAGTGAGATGCCTCACAAAATGGTTACCCTGTCGTCGTCCTCCTCCTGTTCTCTGACCTGGGTGCTCCGAGAGAGAGAGAGAGAGAGAGAGACCACGAGCCAAGTTTCAGAGGAGTGCTGTGGCCCAGGTGGGAGCAGCCTCTTACCTCTGTGATACAGAGGCTGGGTCCCTGGTGCATCAACACCTGGCAGAGACAGAGAGAAAGATAGTGGTTAGGGGACATACTGTATTAGATCAGTTTACTGTCGCTGAGAGAAACGAGAGGTAGAGATAGTATGGAGAAAAGTCCTAGTGCTTTCTGAGGCCTAAACTCCCCATTGGAATAATAACAGACCTACGTTATTTTTAAAGTTTTAAAACAGGCAGCACACACGCTGTATCTGGGCCATGTCTACTTCTGATGTCCAAAGCCATGGAAACCACAAGTTTCAGGAGGGGAATCGGATCACGGGATAATTCCTGCCTCCCTGCCTGACAACCCCTAATAAACTAAAACAGCGTCAAGATCAAGCAAAGAAAAAAAGAGGTGCAATGGTCTATTTTAGCTTTTACTCTAAAATCCCATGTTACTTCAAATGTCACAGATGTGGCGTTATAAAAAAAAAACGCTGTCCATATCTAATCTCTTCATTTTAGTTTGTGAGGCTTAAAAATCATAAAATATGGATATGGAGACAGATATTAAGCTCGGGATGGAACAAACTGTTATTTTCTCAATTAATCGTTTGGTCTATAAAATGTGAGAAGTAATGAAAGATCGTGGTCACACAGTATCCTAAAGCACAAGGTGGCATCTTCAAATATCTATCATTTAAGAGCTGTAAATTCTCACATCTAAGAAGCTGGGACCATCAGATGTTTGTTTTTTGTTGCTCTAAAAGTAACTTAAATCTATCATCACAATGATTTCACATTGATCTTCTGTCTATAAACTCGTCAATAAATTATTGTAGGACTGAACTAAGCACAACACATCAGCGTAGAGTCAGAAGGATCAGGAGGAGAGCACAGTTTATACTGATTTAATCTCAAACAGCTCTAATTTCATGGCTGTGTCTGTCCCTGAATGCGAGAGACTCCTCAGCACATCATCAGGGGGCTGGTATTAGGGTCATATGAGGGGGATCTGTGGAAGAGAGGGTCAGCACAAACTCTTCCTTTATACAGAATTACACACACACACACACACACACACACACACACACACACACACACACACACACACACACACACACACACACACACACACACACAGGTGAGAGATCAGTCATCTGATGGTGCTCTGGAATCCCCTCTGTGCTGACCCTCAGGGAGTTACTGTGCTCGCAGGTGGCGGGGGAGAGTAACCTGAGGTCGTTTTGCTTGTTAGTTTGTGTGTGTGTGTGTGTGTGTGTGTCGAGGTGTGTCCCGACAACCAAATACCCAAAGGCAGGTTTGGGGGCTAAAGGACTGGGGAAGGGCTGAAGAATAAATGTATTAAGAGACCCAAGAGCCACACACCCCCGCCCTCTTCTTTCCCACACACCAAAGAGCTGGCAGCACTTGAGAAGTTAGAGATGGCAATGTTTACTCGCTTTGAAATGCCTGTGTGACTAATGAAGTTGCTTACTAGGGCCAGTTGTATTATGCAGCGGGAAGGAGGGTGTAACAGGGGAGGAGGTGAAAGAGAAGGGGGAGCAGGGGACAAACAAATGTCGATTTAATGCTTTGATTTAGTTCATCTTTCTGCTAAGCGTCCAGAGAGATTATTAACATGTGGCCACGGTCTGGAACGCATCACTTGGGAGACAGACAACAGACGGGTGTTTCACTACAGCCGATTGTCGCCTCTGCTGGGCTGGATGCTGCTGCCATCTGTCTGGAGATCGTCGTGATCTCCGTGGCGCGTTTGCTCCAGGAGAGGGTGACATTAGCGAACTCAAGAAGAAAAGCAGGGCTATACGATAAATCATGTAACAAACAAAGGACAAATGAAAAACTAAAATGTGGGTGGACGTGTATTTGCCTTCTAAATGACTATCCACTCACACATGGACCACACACACTTACATTTACAGCAGATGCCCTCAAGTGCCCTCTGTGAAGCTGAGCCGGGACACCCTACGTGGGATCAGACAAATGTGCAGCGGTCCGCATCACATGGGACCACTCTGCGATCGCCCTTCCCAGCCTCTGCGCCTCACCCCAGATCTGAGGAGCTACTCGCACTAAACCATCAGACGTTCTCTGCACAAGAGCCTCTCAGTTAGACAGTTATGAAGCTATTGGTGTGAATGTTTCCGAGCTCACAGGCTGGACTGTGGATAGAGGATGAGCAAATCATCAGCATCCAGTCATCGACGGGTTATCAGATGACCGGAAACGGACTGTTATCACATCATATGATCATATTGAATCAAGACGTAACAGTGTTTCTTTTATTCTCCTTTCTTTTGTTGTGTTTTCTGCTGCGTTCATGCTACGGTGTATCAAACTGTGTCAGCGTTTGTGTGCACGTTTCTTTGCCTACATCCCTCCTGTCAGTGCTTCATTGATCTGGATGGCCCAGTTGGCATGGTGCTAACAGCAGACAGGGATACAAGAGAGCCAGCCATTAGTCAGACACAGCCTGCACATTATCCCCCAGCACATCACAACAGCTGCCTTGTCCCAGCACAGGGGCTGGGCTGTAGCTGCACTTACTATACGTCACGAAGAAGAAGAAGAGGAGGAGAACAGCGAAGGGAGGGATAGAGCGCCTGTGACTCGGACTGGGTGGGGCCTTTACTCTGACAGAGAGTATTTTAGTGTGGTCACCAGGCGAGGCATCTCGGTGCGGTCTGTAGCATGAAATGTGCAACTGCATTTAAAACCAACCACACACTTGTGCGGCATGTCCCCCCTCCTTCTTATTCCTACTAGTGCCTGCTGTTAAAAACTTTATGAAGGCAAAATGCCATCCTGCACTGGAACAATCAGATGATTAACTGACAGACATATAACTATTCTAAAGACCCATTAATCATTGCTTTTTGGGCAGTTGAGGACAGCACTGACATATTGTGAGCATATTGGGAACACTCAACACACCCGGAGGATGCTGCACATTATCAGAATTCATATTTCGTTGTTTATAAGTCCTATATTCAATTTCTTTTACCTCTGTTTTTGGTCTCAACCACCTCCTCTGGGAAATATCTAGCTGATGAATGTAGTTGCTAACTTGTCATCTATTTGTTGCTGAGCATGCAGAGTCCGTTTTTAGAGATATTGCTGAAAACAGCTGCTTTCACTGAACAAAAACAGTAACGCTGCAGGTTATGAAATCAAAACAAAGAGCTGAAAGATGCTAAAATGTCCAGAAGACATGAGGAGAACTGCAGATTTGATTAATTTCTGTGCCTTCTATCAATTTCATAATACACAATATAATTTGATCTAACATTAGTTTTTCGTTATAAAAAATATCGATGAGTAAAAACACAAACCTCTAATGATGAGTGTAATCCAAGGATTTGTAGTTTTTCTCATCATAAACTGAATCTGAGTTTTTTACATATTGGAAAATAAAGTTTGTAGTCGACTCTTGATCTTCAAATTGTGACCCACCTCCATCATGATTTCCCACAGCCTAAATCAGCTTATTCAAAACAGCTTCTTTTGTCACATTCTTAAATGTGATTTGTGACAACTATTTGATTATCAAAAGACCAGCTTTAAAGATAACCATTATGAGGTCAGCTGATAGTGTGGCTCCATGTGGCCCTTATCATGTGACCGTGGTGAATCTCCGGCAATTAGGGCTGTCTGTTGAATGGCAGCCTGATGAGCTGCAGACTGATGGGGGGCGAGTATAAAGCAAACACTGGCCTACCTCGCCCCTACAGTATGGTGACTGCCAGTCGCAATAACAACCAATTAGAGTCAGGATTCATGAACAAATGGAGTATTCCCAGAAGGCCCTGCTTCCCCCGCTTTAGTCTCCTCAGCTGAGCTCATTGTTGACCATGAAAGGAGGTAATTTAAGCCAATTGAATGACTATGCAGTGACTCACCCTGAATGTGGTGAGTGCAAACATTGTGAGATACTAGAAAAGGACCAGGGCAAACTTTACTTATCAGCCGTTTTCAGCTCGGGTTACAAATATGCAGATTTCCACAGGTGACATGATTGTTCAGCATGTGTGTGCTGGGAGGGTTGTGATACGAGATGGTCTCAAAATGAGAGACTCGTTCTTGGACTGGCTTGGCTGGTAAAAACTGACGTAAATAGAAGGTCGTCCTACACGTGTAGAGGTTTAAAAACTGACAGAAGCAGTGATTTTGCTTTTGATCGTGCGATCGGAGAGAGACACTTCAATACCAACAGAGGGGAATCTTCACATCACACAAGTAGGGTTTAGTTTTGTGAGCTCAGCCGTGCAGAGAAACACAGATGTGCAAGATGGCAGAAAATGCGTGGGCTCACCACTGCCATGTTTTTGAATGGTTGTCAGCACAGACATGGTGTTTTTGCAGGATCCTCTGGGTTCCTGTAAAGGAAATGACTCAGTGATATGGGGCTGGAGCTCATTCCTGGAGCCCTGTGATAGCCCATATGAGGCACTGCAGCATCCTGGTCATTTTTCCGGAGAGCAGCAGTTTCAGCATGCTTTACCCAGATGTCATTGAACTAAGCATCAGACAAACAACGGAGAAAAACCACACACAGATGGGTTTCACTGCAGCACAGTCAGCACCATAAAGACTGTTATGTATACAGTATTTTCGAAGCATTCACTTTACTCGCCATGCAGCGTTGCGCAATACAACATGTCTCACCCTGTTTCAAACTCCAACTCAAGTTTATTGAGCTGAATAAAAGGAGTGCTTTCACCGCAATCCTGAGGCCACACCATGCGTGTGGTGATAAAATGGCAGAAGCGGGCACAGAGGCAGGCACAGACACTGCGTAACAGCATGCAGCTGCAGAACACAAGGCATCAGAAAACACAGACGAGAAGAGAGCACGGGCCCGAACTGACAGTGTCTGTCTTACAGGAGGCAGTGGGCTGTGCTGTGGCAGGGCCAAAGGAAGACTGAAAAAAAGAAACATCACCTCAAGCACCGGCTTTCAGAGGGAGAATGGAATTTAATCTCATCTCCTGCAAACCTTGTACTTTTCCACTCAGGCTTCAGGCTCTGGGAGAAGGACCCATGCCTTCCTGTGACAACTGTTGTTTGTGCCAACTAACTCTATTAGATGTAACATTTGGCTTTTTAATGGTTAGACAGCAGTATTAGTCGGATACTATGGCTTTGAGGACAGGGATGAAAGTGTAAACATTTTCTGAGAGTTAAAAGTTCAGAAATGTCCCCAGAGATCATATTCCAATAGTCACTTAAATGTAAGTGACACATTCTTAAATGTTACTGGCTGCCGTCTGTCCTATACTCCTCTGACACCCCCTTAAACTTTCTTGTTCGGGGCATGCAAGAGAAATAATGACAGCCACTAATAGCAGTGACATGTTTTTAAGCTGGGTAGAGAGAAAAAAAACACACCCACAAACTGACCTGTGAATCTTGCGAACAGCATCACTGAACAGTGGGTTCTGCTGCTTCCTGTCTGTTAAACCACATTCAGACGAAAACGTATTCCTCTGTGTAAGAGCGGAAAGTTCTAGACTCCCCCTCCTTCCTTCTCAAACATCATGCAGCGACTCTCGTAGATGTGACTCGTGTGATACAGGTAACATTTCCATACACGAATGATGGAGTAAATATCTTCCCAAGTGATGTTATGGACATAAATGTGTTCAATTGGACTGTTCTGAGATGGTCGATAAATCTTGTGCCTTCACACAGAAGTGCATATTGTTTTACTTGGTACACTCACCAGAAAACATGTTTTGCATGCAAAAATAAATAGAATTCTTTAGATAGGCATTTTAACGCACCATTATATAGATCAGATTAGAGATACCAGTAGAAAATCTCTTGACATGTGACGTCTACAAGTCTGCAACACTCAAGTTGTTGAATGACAGTGATGGTGAATATACAAGCATCACAACAGGACTCTCAAATCCACACCTGCCATTTGCAGACACCTCTTCAACACAATGCTGACACAAGGCGTGCAAACAGAAAAAGCATTACTAACCCCTCCACACACACACACACACACACACACACACACACACACACACACACACACACACACACACACACACACACACACACACACACACACACACATCTGACTTGGCCCCATGAGTCGGTTTCACACTGATTCTCAGAACAGCTACAAACTTCCTGTCACGCAGTTTTGACTTATAGGTCAGAGAAAAAGTTCGCAGATGAGCTGTCTGTATAACTGGAGCCCAGCGAAAACCTCTTCATTAGCCACCAAGAATATCTACATGAACGCACACACAAGACATTCATTAACAAGAAATCCCATCTGTTATTAACTTCTGCTTCTAGTTAATGTGAACAAATGATGAGCCTGGAGATATCCTAGCACACATCCAAATCACAATAAAATCCTTCAAAACTAAACATGTGTCGCGACGGGTGTATTGTTACCATGTTACCAGATGCGTGAGGAATCCAATACTAGGTTTTGTCACAGGGAGACATGTTTTAACTTTAATAGATGCATCGAAACAACAGCCTATTTCTATCGTGTGGCAACAGGACACATGTCACAGATAGGAAGAACCAATGAAGTTGTGAAAACAGGACAGGAAATTGCAGCAAATTTCAAGAAAGGACATTTGAAACCTCTAAAAATCAGTTTGATCTGCTGATCTGATGTTCTGATGCCAGCCTGATTTTATTAAGGCATCTGGACATCGTTAGTAACATGTAGGGCACGTCTGGTCTGGTGAGTTGCATCAATGGTGGGGTGAGTGTCATGTTTGATCGGAGTTACCACTGAAAGCAACATAATCTTCCTTCCTCTAGTAATGCTTGACATTTTAAGTGGTGAAACAGCCGGAGCAGGTTAAACGTGGGAATCCAACTAAATGTTTTCTACATCATTGTTTGCTATGACAAAAGGATAAGGAACCATCAGATTGGTGTTTGGCAAATCCAAGTATTTTAACAATCCAAAATGAAATTAAATATTTTTGCCCAGGCCAACCTATCCAAGGTCATAGCACTGACCTTACCACTACAAAAATCCTTAAATATAATGTGTAAATGCATATTATAACAAAGAAAGACACAATGCTTCATCAATTGATTATAATCATCGTGGGTTCTTTTGAATTTCGGTCTAATCAGAACAAAGTCAGAGCCGATATGGTTTAATATTATTTATTTTAGATTAGATTTGATCATATACAAACCTGCTTTTAAATTGAAACTCCCTATTATAGGTGTATCAGTAACAATATCCCAGCACTGTGAATGTAGGTGCTGCAGGGAGAAATTCATGTCTGGAAATTAAGAGACACATTTCCCGATACAGTCCCACCAGCAGGACCACGTCCACTTTTCTCCTTCACTGAAAAATGTGGTGTCTGATCCGTCAGGCTAAAAACAATAGGAAAACCTGCCAAATACAACCCTGTTCTGTTTGTTATTAACATTGACAGTTATCTTTTAAGTCTTTTCTGACAACAATACGTTTGAGGGGATCTATTTGACTATGTGAGGTACAAGCAGGTAGTATCACTCCTTATATCCTCTTGTGTCTCAGCTCATTTGTCATTCCATTTATTTCAAAATCACTCCAAGAAAAAAAACACAAAAGGTAAAGGACATAAAACATGCAAGCCTGTGCGTGTGTCGGCTGCCTCGAACTGCACATGCTGATTCCTTTTCTTTCTGACATATTTCAAATGCTTCATCCTGCTGTTGTTTTGGCTGCTGTGTGAGAGCAATTTGATGCATGACTAGACTGGAAATGCTAAGTTCTCTCCTTTTTATACAGTAACCAAGCCTCCCCTATAGGCATTAGATATATACAGGAGGCTGCCTATAGAATAAAAGATGAAACAAGATCATTATAAACCATAATTCAAGTCCTGGAGTGTTTTCATAAGAACCAGTGATATTGTGCTGGATACTGTACGTGCTGATTCACACACCGATCTCTGATGTCTTTACATTCATACCAATATTAACATGTCACAGCACAGACATACTGCCAGCAGCGAGAGAGGACAACATACCCAAATACCAGCAACATACCCACGCTTAACTAAAAACAAGGTGAAGGATGGCATTCCTAATTCCTTCTTTAACTATAAACCAGCGTGCCAATTTCTGTGCTAATGGCATTCATCTGATTATGTAACTTCCCACAACAGCTAATTTTCTCAAAGGGGGGGAAAATTCCACTTGCTGCGTTTCTACTTTGTGAACTTTGCCAAGATACTTTCCACACCAGCCTTGCAGCAAATGACTAGGTAATCTCAGGGCTCCGAGTCTGAGTCAAGGCTGGGAACAGGGGACCCAGCTGTTGCAAAGGAGGCTGCATACCAAACAGGTCTGGACACAAGCAGGGCTGATGTGTCCACCCATAGTCAGGCATGCAGCAATATGTAGGAGACAACACGCCTAGAGAGGTAGGAGCATCAAAGAGAACTGGAATCATCTCATATTTGGGATGAAGCTCCTGTTTAAAGAATAGTTCAACATTTTAAAACACGTGCTCGTTGTTTTCTCAGTTAGATGAGAAGATTGACACCACTCACACGTCTGTATACATATGCAGCTGGAGCCAGCAGCTGTTAATTTAGAATGAAATAGAACAGAAAAAGCAGTGAGCTTTTTGTCTGTAGACACTTAGGCAGAGTCAGGGTAGCAGCCCCCGTTCCCAGTCTTTATGCTGAGCTAAGCTAACTCTCTCCTGGCTACAGCTTCATATTCACCATACAGACCCAAGAGTGGTATTACATTTTCTCATCTAAATTTTCATCACAAGAGAGAAAATGAGCCTATTTCCCACAAAACTACTCCACTACTAAACATTATTTTCTAAAGGACATACAGAAATGCAAATGACTACACCAATACAGTATCTATTGTGTATGCTGACATTGTTCCTCTTGGAAAAGATACAGCACTATGAAACAAGCTAATTTGCAGCTTTGGCAAAGCTGCTTTCAAGATTTTGACAGATCAAGCTCGGTTTAACAGCTAATAGCGACTAAATCAGCTCTTCTCATCTGATCCCCTGCAAAGCCTCACAGACAGGACCACTCACAGCTTAGCCCCTTCAAGACAGCTTATCTGATTTCACACAATTGGATACTGGGTCAGTGTGGTATTAGGTATCACTGGCCAGTGTTTCTATATCTAATCTCAAAGCCGGCAAACGTGTGCTCATTCCTTGATCTCAGGACAGAAGTGCCGAGTCGTTACTTTTTATTATGCATACTTCAAGTAGGGTCAGAGGAAAAACTGTTAAGCTTTGTGACTAAACCGACACTCCCATGAAGTCATGGCAAATGTTCGCATTGCATTCTTTGGGGTATTACGACATTACTTGCACTTTGGTCACGATAGATCTTGTCACTGTTGGCTGCCAACTACTGTATGTCTGCATCAAGGATGTAAAAATTAGGATGACTGTACTAATACCAACGTATTTAATATCCTCCATATATTCCAACTGCTGCAAACATCAATCAAATGTTCATTGCACTTTTCTGAAGCCATGTTTGAGCTCTGTGCAGGAAGCAAAAGGACAATCTGTCCTGCTTGGTCAATATTTGAGAAGGCTTTATGAAATACACTAATTTACGACAGTCAGGCCGAGGGGAAGGTGTAGCATGGTTGCAGGAGATGAGGACAATAAAGTACCTGGTTATAGACAGATGTGCTCATTCGGGTTTTATAACAAATTATTTGCATGGTGTTATTGTTTAACTATATTAGAGATTTGTATTAATTATATGAGGGAAGTAGGAGAAGATAAGTCTGTGAGTTTAATGAAAATGGCTCTAAATCTATTTCTCTCTGAGGAAGATACATCCAGCTGCGGCCTTAAGAACAGGGTAACCATTGCTTTAACACTACTTTGACTAAAGAGGCCCTACTATCTGGCTCCCGAGTGGCTGGCTTTATGTTGTTCTGATGAGAATCCCAATGCAAAAACGCAAAGGTAAACAAGGAGTGGCTGTTGCTTAGGAACAAGCAAAGGGACAGGGCTTGTAAAGTCGGCTCCGTGGTAGAAGACAGAGAGAGCAGCTGGGCCTCAGTCAGCTCAGCAGAGGCCCGGTGTGTTTGTGAGGACACTCGTTTCAGACCACGCAAAAGGACGACAGGAGTAAACAGACGACTCTGTGTAGTAAACTGCTGATACTGGACTGAATCAAAGAACTGAATTGAAGAGGGAATGGTTCAGCATCGTTGTAGAAGCCTGTACTCACTGATAAACATCGGCCGGGTCCTCCGCAGGATGCGGATACTGAGTTGAGACACAGCTCTTGTGTATGTTCACCTGCTTGTGGATTATTTCCTCTAAACTTCACTTTAGCATCATATTGATAGCTAGCATGGGATGTTAGCTTGAAAGCCATATTGTGTCCCTAGCTTGAAACTGTGTTTGCTGCCATTATGACGACTGTGTCAGGCATGACCACCATCACGCGTTAACACCTGTGAGTCCAGCATAAGGTTAACTGTTTGTTTTGATGTGAATGGGGCAGCAGCATTCTCAACAGCCATTGAGCTAAACTGTTAGCATTTGCGATGTATAGCTACAATAATTGAGATTTGCTTAAAGGATTAATTATAAATAAATGAAGATGTCTCTGTCGAGTTACCATCCCCCAGAACTCAGTCATTTCTGTAGTCGTACGAGATAAAAATTAGTTTGAGGTTAAGATTAGTTTGTGTGCATCTGTCAAACCTGTGGTTCAGCCCTTGTGTGTCAGCTCATCAGCCAACATCGCATGACACTCACACGCACATAAAAAACAACGCCACCATCATGTATAATATAAAAGCAAAGCGTAAAAGTCAAGGAGGCACGGTTTCAGGAGAATAATAAATAATTCACGATATAAATAAACCTGGCCTCCAGAGCTAAGACCTTTCCACTCAGACAGCAGTTCGGCAGATTATTTGAATGCTGGAGTCATTATGGGCATGGCCAGTTCTCAATATGACAGCCTGCTGCTGGAGCTTCCAGACACAGACACCACTGCAGCTGGGTGTCTGGGACGAAAGCCTCTGAAAAACCATGTGGGAAATCAATTTCCCTCTGTGCCTGGGTCAGAATGCCTCTTTGTTAAAAGTGATACAGCGTTAAAACCAACACAATGTTTAAATTAGCCAGAGGGAGTGTGAGGGAGTTGGCATGAGACACCAGCTCAAACTTACTTCACCGAGTATGTTGGTTTTTACGTTTGCATCCATCTCACAGTTGGGAGCCTATTTTGTGCATGATGTCATCTCATGCAGGGTGGAACCCATATAATTGGAAAGAAAAACACTGCTCAGGCCGCTGCAGTGTTTGGTGCTAGCAAATTTACAGCAGTCAGATGGCTGTTAGGAAAGTCATACGTGTATCATATTCCTGTATTTACAAATTATACAGTCACAGATGACCGAGCTTCAAACACAGGCCGAGCTCATGGAAATGTTTATGAGCCTCTGCACCCAGCTTTTATCTGGAACAACATAATACTGCACCTCAAACTGCCTCCACCCACACAAGTTCAGTGAGTAACTATGACTATGACAGATAAACATTTATCATGATACCGGGTGTATGATAAACATTTCCATCATGAAGTAATACACCTCAGTCTATTAATAAAGTTTACATTTAGTTACATGAACTGCAATTAGGATTAGGAAAAAAGGTTGGTATACACTGAAAAAAGAAAATTGTCGGACCAACTTGAAAAAATAGCTTTAAGCTTGTTCAACCTAAAGTTAACACGTTATATAAACACAAGTGCTATGAAAGTAGCATTTTATTCTGAAGCTGGTCAACATCGATTTCATGGTTTTGTATTCAAACATCTAATCTGAACTGGAATAACTGCACAGATGTCAGATAGATCTCACTTAGTGGAATAAAACCTTCTGTAAAGGCGGTTTAATTCAGTTCAAAAGCTGAGTTAATGAACTCGGTTGCTTTCCACCACCGAGCATGATGCACTGTGTTGAACCTGCGATAAGTGAACCTATTTGCAGCCATATTAACAGCAGACAGAATCTGCACCCTGACCGGCGTTGCATAACCAGGAGTGTTATCAAAAGGTGTGACCTGATATTTCACATATCATCTCTCTCTCTCACACACACACACTCTCTCTTTCTCTCTCTGCATCTGAAATGATCCGCTCTTGGCTTTGACCCATTTCAGCCTCATGGGAGTCTCTGATCTGCAAACTTCTGGATTTCGTCTTTGCACAAACAAAATAGGGTAACAAGTTTGGGCTGGGAGTTTGTGTCTTTGACAGTTTGTATGTTAGAGTAAAAAATGTGTGGATAAGTATTAAGCAAAAGAGGTGCTAGTCAAACGTTATAGAATCCATTCAAAGTCTTGTCACTTTACTACACATCCTCCACAAAGGAAAAAGTAAAGAATCATTAAAATAAGTGAGCCACCCTCAGTTAGTACAAGGAGGGGTTTTACAATCACTGAAATGTCCAGTATTACATCACATCCTTCCCATCAGTTTTCAGGAAATAAGTCTGAAGAAAAGAAGAAAAAAACATGATTACTTTTTTTGTGGGGGACTTTTGGACGGTGCTCAGATATGATGATCACAGTTTTGGTTCGACACGTACTCCAGTCCCAGCACGCTCCAAATATGAGACAGTTGCAACATTAGTAGACAATTGCTTAATCTATTTGACTTTATTTATCAAGGGAGTGTAGCAGCAGTGCATTAGTTGGCGTGGTTAAGTTTAAGCACTTGGAAATACGTTATGTGCCTTGCTCAGCGGCACCATGACAGTAGCTGTTGGGACAGAGGAGAGTGTTACACATTAACTTTCCCCACCCAGATTTTCCCAGCATGGTCACAGGAGCTCAAACTTCCCGTCACAAATCTACTTCTCTAACCTTTAGGTCTCCATCCATCCTCTCCAGAAGAAGAGAGTGCTGTGGACATTTAAGTAGCAAAGAAGAAATGGAGAAATTGACATGGAAACATGATGCCAACCAAATCTTGATTTAATATTAAACAGCCGAGTGAAACCATCAGAAGAGAACAAGAGCTCTGACTCTGCTTTCTCACTTAGCAGCGGGGTTTATGAAAAGATAACGACCTGTGGGTAAACAAGACGGGTATCTAGTAGTTTCACTATGAGTCAACTGGTTCTCTGCATCCTCTTTAATAAATGGGACAATTATTCAGAGGGAGAAGACTTAAATAAAAAAGCTAATATTTCAAGTAATCTAGTAAACATGAATTTACAAACATTTTGAGTTAAAGCTTGTTGACTTCTAATCAGTCCAATACTAAGTCTGTACAAATGCATCATATTTGCATTACTGCTGCCAACATGATATATATAGTATAGTGAAATACTGTTGATCCTTTTTGTGATAAAGAACAGTTTGTACCCAACGACATGAAACTGCTCTTGATCCATTCAAAGCATAAGAAAACCGATTGTACCTGAACCATCACGGTTGTCTGTGTAGTTATTATCTCCCATGCATGTTCCTGAAACCCGAATCTTACATTTTTACATATCTCAGCATGCTGGGGCTGCGAGTAATAAACTCCACCTCGCCATACCGCTCCTTTCCAACGCCTCAGTCATCTTGCCTAAGACTAATGATCTAATTACAGTCTAGGACTTGTTGACTTTGTATTGAAAGAAGAGCCAACCTGACACTACTGTCAAGCCCCCCCCTTCCCTCCCTCGCTTCATCACACACAAAGCTTCACTAAACAGCAGCTCCAATGTGAGTTCCACGTCTGAGACACGAGAGCCTAATTTACAATCCAAATCGAGGTGGGCATCGTGTTTAATGAAAAATGTAGGTCAAATGCAAACTCATACCAACTCCACACAACAGAGCCATTCACTCACAGAGTCACGTGTGAAATACTAATACAGAAAAACAACTTGTATGCTTTCCCAGTGCAAAGCAAACTGATCCACACCCAGTCATTGTTCAGTTAATGATCGAGTAGAGAAATTCTTCTTGTATTTCTGGAGCAATCTCTTCCCAGCCTCCTGTCTAAGGCCCCAACTGAAAGTTAGGTCAGACATTACATCAACAAAATCAATTCTGAATGCCAAACACATGAAACAATCACAAGCTTAGGTATTTTGCAAATAACTACATTAAAAATCTCTGACCAAACTTGGAGGGAAATGTTGGACCTGCAGCAACATTTAAAAACAGATTCAATAGCAAGTGCACGCAAGCAACTGTTTATTCAGTGAAAATGTACGTGCACATGACTCCTGTGGTTCACATAGTGCACAGTCGGTTTCTGATGAAACAGGAAGTGTGTTTTTTTTTTTATCTCTGCTGCACTGAGCAACTTTCAGAAACAGATCCTCGACAACATTAAACAGAATCATTTAACAGGTAGATGGGGAAAAAAACTGACGTTAGGGAACGGCAGCTTAGAATAATGCCCAAAAAAAAGAGGAAGCAAAGTGCTGTGTTCAAACTTCCCTTTGAGCTGAAATGAGGCCACTCTGGTCCCCCACATTACAAGATGAGCAACATTCTGTTCTGATGAACTTAAGATGTTGATGCATGAAGCGCTGCATGACTGACTCCGTGTACAAGACTGTGAAGAGCAACAACAGCTTAACGGCAGGGTTTCGTTCTCAACTAATGCAACATTTAACATTTTAAATAACTATATCAAGTCTGAAAAGTAATCAGGGATCAGAACTGACATGATGTCTAATTACTGATTACCACACCAACAAAAATACATGTGGGCTTGGTCAAGGGGGCTTGCAGAATACTGTTCCCGCCCTTGCTTCAACACGCCATATAAGGCAACAATTTATAATAGAAAGCAACAGACATATCAGCAAAAATACGAACATTGTGATTAGTTTTTAAAAATGAGAAACATGAGACCTCAAAGCTATGACGTGATCTCACACCGTGTCAAGCCATGAAGTGTCAGTGGAGTTTGAGGGCAATTGTTTGATATGTGCAACGGCTTAAAAGCTTAATAAACTACCATATTTATATGTTTTATGAATTTAGCTGCTGTTTGGTTGAACTACATTTGATACAAGTAGGTTTTGAAGAAGTTAGATATGGGGGGGGGAAGGCAGGTATCTCAACTGAACCTGCATGACAGGTTACAGCTCCATCGTGAGAATTTCAAAATGCTAATGAAAATGCTAAAACTAAAGCAAAAGTGAACCTTACGGCAATCTATCTACCCAGCTACCTGTTCACTTACAAACACCACATCAAAAAACATGTATGTTAACCCTTTAATGTAATAATATTGATTTAAACATTTCATTTGTTCACACTAAATAACCATCTAAATAGAGAAAAGTGTGAAGAGGAGAAGAAGTATTCAACACTAACCTCAAAGACACAGGATTCGGGTGACACGGTCCATAATAGCAACCAAACAGGTCTCGATCTTAGTAACCAATGAAAATCAAGAAGAAAAATGGACAACAAAAGGCAAAGCAGGGAATAATCCAAGGTGCTTTCAAACAGAGCAAGTGTTTCTAAAGGTGTGGACCGCTGCTCGGCGGGCACACGTCTTTCTCACAGCGGCAAAACAAAACTGGAGATGCGGGGGGAAAAAAAGACAATGCAATGGCTGCTGTTTGAAACAGAAAAAGGAGAAGTGTAGTGAAGTAACTTGTCCTCTCCCTATGAGTCACGCAGCACTGTCGCCATTGGTAAGAGAGCCCTGGGGCAGAGTGCTTTCACCTGGCCAATCAGCATCAAGTATGGGCCCTGAATGCAAATCCTTTCAGGTGAGCTCTTCGGTGGCTGCGATTGGTCGGGACTTCGGCGGGGGAGGGGAGAGCAGAGAGGTCCAACCAGGGGGCCACACCTTAAACAACATGAAAGACGACAGACGGGTTTCTCCTGCAGAGGCGGAGGAGTGCTGGAGGTGTAAGTAAACAGTTGGACAGGTATGCACTTACGTTTAGACTTTGACCGTACAATATGGGCCAGGCATAAAAATCTGTGTGGCAGCTCAGAAGTAAAGTTTCCATCTCCTTGTCCCATTACAACACTTAGAATGAACTGTGAGTCTATCGGCCGTGTCGTGGAGCCAGTTAAGCTGCTGACTTGTGGGGGAGCTGTTCTACCCGATTGAGAAAGCCCCATAAAACAAATTATACCAGTGTGAGGTAGAAAGGAACGAAACAATGAAGTCAAATGTGTTTAGGCATGAGCAAGTGCTTCAACGCAGGTAGACAAAAACAGAACAAAATCTTTCTACCCCTCCTCCTTCTCCTCCTCTTTAAGAGTCAGTGATCATTCTGAGGAGGGGCAAGCTCCTGTTTATAACAATCATCACAAGCCAGGTTTAAGTCAAACAACTGAGTATTCGTGTGTCTGATTTTACATGCAGGTGTTATTACAATGTGCAGCAAGTGTCAGCTGAGGAAGGTGACGCACATCATTTCTACAGACATATATGTAGTTAGGGTTAAGCTGAGACCTGATAAGACTCTCTATCAGAAATGAAAATCAAACAAACAGGAAGTGGTGGTCTGTGGTATGGGTGGAACACGCTGTGTCTTCACACTTGTCTGTGCACCAATTTACACATGAGTTCCACTGAACAGCCCTGTGTACTATAGTCAACAGAGGTCAAATGTTTAAATAAAAGCAGGAATGTTGAAGTAGAACATAAAGATAAACCAATACATGTCTTGAGGAGATGTTTTTGTAAAAATGAAGCCATAAAACTCCACTGTAGCTGGGTCCGTTTGTCTCGAACGCCTGAATCACCCTCTCAATCTCCACTGAGCGCTCTCATCATCACATTAATTCTTCCCGGCCTTGGCTCAGTACAGTTCAGCTCAGTTGAAAGCAGCTGTTTGCTTCAGAGCAAATTGATAGCCTTGCTGGGAGGGAGAGTTACACCAAACAAGCTCCATTTATCACTGCCCGTGGAAATATCGTCCACAGCCCCGAAGCCTTTGTGGAAACTGTGCACTTCTTGAGATATAAACTCTTCAGAGTAATGCACTGCAGAGCTGCTGAAATCCAGGACAACTATGTAAACACACAAAAACACGAGCAAGTTTAGTTCCTATATGTTCCTGTGTCTCTTTTACACCAAAATCAGCGGGTATGTGTGGGATTTTTAAAAAGGCAACTGACTCCTTTTCCCCATCGCAAGCGGAGGAGCTTTCCTCAGTGAGTCGCGTTCGACATCATACATGCGACGGAAACCAACATGACGAAAAACCTTGCATTCTTATCAGCATTGGGCCTATTTATGCGCCATTGCCCAGAAGTTCAATGCACGTCATAACTTTACGCTGGAAGAGGTGCGGCATCCACCTCTGGATGTCCAAAATAAATAAGAAGAAATTAGCACCTTGATCCGGGTGTCGTGTTTCCATTCCTGCTGAGTCATTCGACCCGGGAGTGAATCCAGACTGTATCCATTCCCACTACAGACAAAAGCCAGGTGTCGTGGGTTTTGTGACCACTGGAAAAGGGGCTTTACAGATTATTTAAATCTCTGTTCAAGCACCAGAGAGTTTTTAGAAAGTATCTGAAGCCTGAATGACAGCTGCATACATTTTTGAACTTTGCCATCAATGTTAATGATGTATTGAATTGAATTAATTTCATAGTGTGAAAGCAACAGGCTCGTGTTGTTGCCACTTCATCAGGGTAGTTTTTCATCTTCGGTTCACCCTTACTACAAATCTTATAAATCATGAAATTGAAATTTGATTCATATATTCACACAGATTATCTCCTCTCAAAGAAAAAAGCATAAAAACAAAGGACACGCTCTGACTGAATCACATATTCAGCATATTGTGGGTAAGCAGCTGAGTCCAACGACTTTTCCACAAACGGATATGTTTAAAGTAAATAAATGGATAAATGAATAAGTTAATTAATATCAGGGCAGGGCTGGCATTAACTCTTTCAATAAACACTGAGCAGTCAGTATCTTTCGAGTGAGACAGAGCGTTGTCAGTTTTTGTTGAGAGGAACAAGATCGGAGCTAGAGGAACTACACGTATGAACTAAATGTCCTGTCAGCATCTCACTAAGAGAATCTCTATCTGCCCAGTTATTATAATTTAAAGTGCCCGCTGAATATATACAGTCACATGGAAATGTAATGAAGAAAAATGTGATTGTTAGAAAATCACTGTTCAAGAGTTTAGACTAAAGTGAAGTAGCATTTCATTTAAAGTGATAGAAGATACACATCTTTGATAATAGTATCTGTTTCTGATGCGGCAAATTCATGCCCATCAAGACTAAACTGTTTAAATCTGTGATTGTGTATTTTCACATAAACAGAGCAAAATAAATTGTGTTTGCACTTCTTCTCCCCTCAGATTTTACAATCCCTCAAATTATCTTTTGTAATGCTGAACTGAAACCCACCCAGATTTGCACAACAATTTACATCCCCACTCTGGGGAAACACCAATTAAAGTGAAGATGTTGAAGTTGCTGTTGCTTTAGAACGTGACAGTGGATCAACTCAAATTCAGATAAAGTCTCACACACAGTGTTTAGACTTTATCTCTATATTGCTACACTGGTGGTGTGTTAACTAAAGCAACAAAAAAAAGCCTTGGTGTGTGATCAGTGCGGAGCCATGTGACCCTGCAGACAAGATTCTTCAAAAGAACAGGGACACTAGTTAGTTTCAAAGCTAGTTCTGCATAACAGAAGCCAACGACAACAGATGCAGACCTCAAAGCCCCCATTTTCTGTGGCATGTCCCCATTAAGCTGCTGTGGTTACGGCCTGTGTCAGTGAATTTGCTTCAACTCAAAGGAAGGACACTAGATCACTCACAGGGTAATAAAATGACAGGGTGTACTCTTGCAGGATGTTAATATTCTTGATTTCAAAAGTCAGTGTCATCTTGAGCTGCTTGATTCACATATTAACACGGTTAGAAACCAATATATGCAATAAACATCTCACATTAAACATTAAAGCCAAAAACCCAAACGTGATCTGAGCCTGAATTTTATTAGGAGTATTTTAGTGCAATGCAGCCTTGAAGTACGACTAGCACTCACAACTTTAAATATTGAGGCATGCCCTACAAATTTATACCCAACAAATACATACTCCGCTGAGAACTGTAATCAGAAAAAGCAGGTCACTCTGTAAAGAATTATGTTGGAGGACTTCAGACTCATTAAGCCAGACAAACATTTTGAAACAATCCTTGACAACGTGAGATATGGGAGCCTTTGGATGACGCACAGAATTATTTGAGCAGCTTGGAGGTCATCTGATGGCTGCTCCAGCCGCTCAAGTACAGAACAGGGGACGCTTTCAGCCGAGGCTGTCAGACGCTAGTTAACAGGACCGAAGTAAAGGCCACTGGGGAAACCGAATGAGGTCAACAAGACGGCAGAAAGGCATTTTAATTAACCCCACTGAGATGGACAATGAATTATAACATCTGTCAGGTGTGGACTGGTTATGAACGGTTGGAGACCACCGAGGTGATATGCAGATACTACAGTTATTTGGGCCGGCTGGTTGAGATCTGACTTTCTGTTGGAGGTTGCTCAATAAGTGTACAGCTCATAGCTCTATGAAAACATGACCATTCTCCGATGGTGACTGTCCTGAGCCTGGACATGATTCACTGTGCTGACCAAGTATGAGTACAGATACAACAACGCAACAATGAGCTGTGGAAGTGCACAGCTACACAGAAGATGCTCTCAGGGATATGAAACAGCTCAGCACCTGTGAGCAGAGAAGGAAGCACAGAACACAGGCCCGAGGAGCTCATGGTGTTCAGTTTACATGAGTTTACCAGGGACTAATATGTGATATGTGATATGTGCACACAAGCAAATGAGTCCTTGGAGAGATACTGTAAACAAGAGGTCTCAAACACTCCTACATCTTCCTTCGAGGGGGCTGTTACAAAACTCAAGAGAAAAAAAACTCTGCAACAACATTTTGAACTACATGCACTCCAGAGCAGAGCAGCGTCTATTGCCAGTGAGATTTAGAAAATCTGCTTCCTGCTTGCAGATGAGTCAGAAGCGAAGTAAACCCCAGAGAAAAAGCTCCAGGTGAGTTTTTCCCATTTTAGTGTGAATTGTCAGGTGCCTCGAATGTGATCACAGTGGTGATTGTCAAGTTGTTCCCAGCTTACTAATTAAATTAAATATGAAATAAAAAAACTGCCCCATATCTGAGCCAGAAATTACACTGATTTGCTTTCTTGTTGAGACGATTGTATCATTTTAAGAAGTCATGTTCTCATGTTCATATTTGTGCAAAAACTACTGAGCTGATTTCTATTAAACTTTGTATAGGAATGGGCCACAACCCGTTACATTTTGGAGCGGATCTGGAGAAACGTGCAGATACATGGCGCGATGTGGCTTTAGCCGTGGTAGAGATATGCACACTCAGCTTGCTCTTCTATTACTATCTGATTATTAAATATGAAGCTACAGGCGGCAGCTTATTAACTTAGCTTAGCAATAAGCCTGGAAACAGGGGAAACAATTAGCTTTACCTTATTGGGTGCCTGAATAAACAAAGACCCGTTGCACATAAGGTGGAATCATCATTTATCCCTCTGGTGGGTTGGACAAAAATAAATAAACATGGAGCATAAACAAAAATATATTTTTTAATGCAAAATCCTTTGCATCAACAGGGACTAGCTGGTGTAGTATCAATAGGTCTAGTGCTGCCCGAGCTCCACACAGACTGCAACTCATCAAATATTAAACACACACTAGAGCAGGCCAACCATCCTGATCGTTCACATCACACCTCTGTCAGCTATTCCAGCTATCTGCCTTCAGATACCAGCAGAAAAGGTTCCCCATGCGGGTTTCTCATACAAACATCATCAACAATCACTGGGGCAACAACAACTAGCAGTTTTAAACCCGAGAGTCCCAGTTTATCGGAAGCTCATTACTAATAAAATGAGGCCCTAGGAGCATATTGCTCTGTCACTCAGGGCCTGGATTATAATACCCATTGGCTCCATGCGGTTAAATAATTCAACGAGCCTGAAGCTGCCTGTCACGTTGAAATTAACCCAGAGGAGAAAAATGACTAAATGTACTTATGGTTAAAAACAGACAGCTGCCTGTCAGCTGACGTGATGAGTGGCCAGAGCTCCGCGCAAATTCAGTTAACTGTGTCTGTGCTTATATCAGTCACATTAATTTGCTGAAAGTAAAATGATCACTAGGCTTTTTTGGGCCAAGCTCACTGTAACACTGAGCTGACTCAGGCCTCCGTGAGCCACTCACTACTACCTCATTAGCTCCAACAGACATAAAAAAATGACAGGGTGTAATGTCGTTACGAGGCAAAGTTGCAGACAGAGCCAGTTTCTATTTTTGGGAGGAACTATTCTGTGTGGAGAAACTACAGTGAGGGGAACATTACTGACCAAGCCCTTCTTAAATGTAATTACACATACATCAGTGCTTACTGCAGTTTACTACACTGTGTGCCTACACGGACCTCAGCAGGCACCATAAAGATATCAAAGTAATGTGGTTAAGTAATGTCATGATGTCAACACGCTGCCAGAGTGAACACTAAATACTCGGATTCATCCCAGAGTACTCGCTCCTGCAGATAAAGTGATACACTGACACTGAGATTATGTGATGGAGGCCAAATATTATATCATGAGAAAGTAACTGAGGGATTTCATCTTTGTATATAAACTTGTGTGGTGTCTAGAACATTGTTTGGAAAACACTTCAAGCTATTCCTTTGAGTAAATCTGTGATACTTTTATTTGAATAGTTTTATTTTTGCACCACACACACCACAAATACTGTTATTGCCTCAATTTGTAATTTTATAACCCCAGAATTTTTTAAAAATGACATCACCGATGACAGTATTACAATGATGCCTCAGAATAGTAGAAATTTCTATTGTTTGCAGAGCTCACGTCACAGTTTCTTGTTAGACTAAACATACCTGAGGTGTCCTCTTTTACGTGCTAAAAATAGTTTTGCCTGTAACACTGGATTACATCATGACAATGCAGAGATTCGTGAAGAAACTGAGCCACAATGACTCGTTCCAGTCACATGCTTGTGAGCCAGGCAGCGAGGAATGAGGTTACAGGTGGAATTTCCCTGGTCTCCCGTTTCTCTCTGACGTCATGTCCAGTCACAGCAGTTCACTGCCCTCGCTGCTGCTACTGCTGCTGCTGCCGCTGCTGCTGCTGCCTGACAATCCACCATGTTTTACAAGGTGATAGTCGGGTGTCACAGGCCGGTACGGGTTAACCAGGAGTGTAGAATTAAGGAACTTTGCAAACAGCAGTTCCCCTGCGAGCCCTCAACAGAAAACTGACCGACACATGAAAAAAAAACAGGAAGTTCCACAGTTTTATTTCTCTTTTCACTAGGTTCCTGCATTTGTGCAAGTCATTTCAGGTTGCAGCCATCTCATGTGATTGTTTGTTTAGTCAGAGCATATGAACATTGCCATCTTGTGGTTATTTCTATGGTAACAAATTACACTAATTCATACCTAGCAAGTTTTTTTGTCATGAAGATCGAGGCTTTATGGTCATCACTCTGTTTTTAAGCTTGCAGGAGTTAGTAAGCAGCTAATTCTTTTTGAAGGTGCAAGTGTGGGCCACTTACATTGAAGCTCTGGGTAAAACATTATCACATTAGCTCCCGGAGACTCAAATATCTCCGAACAGGAATGTGAACCACTGGATTTCCCTGTCTCTTGCAAGACCACTCTGAAAGCTTTTGTGAAACTGGAGTGCTGCTTTCTAAATAAGATAAAAGCTCTGTTCTTCTTTTTGTGTTGCCAAATCAATATCCAGAGGCCCATTATGGCAGACGGGCACATCTTGGACAAGGAGAAGAAGAGTCTGATGTCTGAGGAGTTACTAAAGAGATCACAGCAGCACAGAGCAGCTCTCCATTGTTGTCCCTGGTCATCATCACGCTCCGTCGTTGCTCAGACTACTGATGGAGACGTCACTGTCACAGGATAAGAAGGCTACTGAGAACTGCATTATCCTCAACCACACTGTCTGCAGTGCACACACAACCACACAATTGGACATAATCACTCAAAGACTGTGCAGCATTAAAGCTATCAAAGCAGTCAGTAAAAGGGCAGAAGAGAGGCTGGATGTGTGGGCGGGAGCATGGCAGGACGTCTCTAAAACAATGACACATGCTCGAAGCCAACAAGACGACTCCACAGTGGAATATTTTTGGAAAGTCTCATTCTGGATAATTGCTTTCAGTTGGATTGAAGTTTTCCAATTATCCACAAGCTATTGACAGTGTTCCCACCATGGGTAGACTGGAGGGGAGGTCAGAGAGGGTGGGTGAAGGGTTGGTGGGTCCAGCTGGTCTCGTCTCTAGTGGCCCTGACAGGCTTTGAGCCCGTTCCTCTTCCCTCTGCGTCACGGCCGCCTCCTCTGGGGGGAGCAACTTTGCTCCACCAATGAGATTGTGTCCGTCTGTCCCATGACACACGAATCTTAGGCCAGAAATGTAAACATCTGGGAAACATTTAGACTTGCCACAAAACGGGGTTGATCAACAATTTAAAAGAAAACACTCTGTCAAGCATTACAGACATATTTGTAGAGGCAGTAAACATTCATTCATATTTGTCCTCTGAAGCATCCCAGTGAGGATTTGAGACTGTCTCTCAAAGCAGCTCTTCTTCGTTTTAGTGAATATTTTCAGTCTGAGGTTCCGTCATTGGGTTAGTGAACACACTGTAGTCAGATTAGCTATGGTTGCTGTGGTATTTTATATCCTGAGAAACAAAATAGGCCCGTTTCTTATTTCTCCGGTTGTAAACTAAGATGCTTTCAGACACGTTCTGAGGTCCAGACATTTTCCTGAAAGTTTTCCGGAGGAGCTGTATCAGAACGCAAATGACCGCATCAGTTGCTCAGCACAACTTTTCTCTGAGTAAAATCTCATGAAAATGTCAGAGTGAGCCCATGTGAGAGACAGCAGGAAAATGTGAGTGGGCGTGTCGATGACGTTCCTATAACATGCGGGCAGACACGAAAACAAAAAACTAAATGAATACAAATATCTCAGGATGAAGAGAGGTGCCACACACATCAGAGACGCTGACAAAGATGTCAAAGATCGGATTAAAGTTACCATATGTGTTGATATACTTCTCAACTACAAGGTTAAACAAATTGTATTCATTTGTCTATCAGTCGAAGTGTGAACCATTTTAGTTGGTCCAACACTTTTCATTTTTAAGTGTAGAAGACAATAAAAGCAGCAAACACCCACATTTTAGAAACTGAAACTTGAAGGGAGTTGCCATTTAGGCTGGAAGTTGTCAGTTATAATAGGGGATCTTAAATGGGGGTCCACGCACTCCAGGGGGGTTTCCAGTTCAACCCTTACAAATGATGTCTTTCCAAGACATTTCTCTTGTGTTGTTGAAAAGGGCTATGTGAAAGTAAAGGGACATACATGAGGGGGGGGCGTCCCCATAACATGTTTCTGTCTTGTCAGGGGTCCTCGGCTGAGAATAAAACTCAAGTTTTCCACATGTTCTCAACACAAGCCTCAGCTAACATCACTGACCTGGGGTCAAGACTATGTTTCTGATGATGGAGGACAAAGGACAAAGGGAAAACTCTCTTTCATTTTAGTGTTAGGGTTACACACACACAGAGAGACAGACACACGCACACACACACACAGTACCAGTGCAGTCACATGCCGGCTGACTGACACAAAGGCCCGTCACAGTAATCTATGGACTGGTAGGCAGAGCCAAGCCTGCAGCTCATGTATCCCAGCGGCAACAACACACCATGAGTCCAGTCATGCTTCATGTACTCACTTAACTGTATAGTACGAAGTGTTTCATACAGGCAAAGTGCAAAGAAAGGCCCTTGGTGTACAAACTAATCTGATAGTATATCATTAAAAGTGCTGGTTATCTCATATGAGAAGCTACAAAAAGAAGAACAATTTGATTTTAATACAGATCAACGTGATCCCACAGAGTTGTGACACTAATGCAGTCAAGATGTACACGTTCGGTTCCGTTACAGTTAGAAGAAAAAGCCCCTAAAGACGCGTTACCACAGGTAATAGGGACTCACCCCGTTAGCTGGAAGTTGTCATCCGCACACAAGGCAGCGAGGGACGGTCCTCGGTGTTAGAAAAACATGCTGATCTCCGGTGCCAGCTGGAGAAGAAGCGGCACCACAGCTACATCACCGCGGGACGGACACACAGAGCCTCCCCCTGCCCCGGCGCTCCCTCCCTGACACGGAGCCGCAGTTTTCTCCGACGGGGGCTGACGCGTGGGGAATTCCTCGCAGTCACATTTTCCTGGGAAGTGATTGGCCCCGACCGGAGTTTGGCTGGAGCCGGGTGCTGCTACCAGACATGGAGGGACGATGGTGGAGCAGGAAACAAGTTGTTTAGAGAACTCGGTAAAAAGTACACAAGGAGGAATGCGTCCATCAACAACTGCTACTACAACTGCTGATACCAGTGTGGTATTCTGAGGTTAAACTGAAACAAATAAAAAACGGTTAACGTTAATCGGTTATTTCGTCAGTAGCTCAAACACAAGTGAGTTTAAACTGACGTCGCTTCGTTTTAAAGCTGTAAAGTGTCGTTTGTGAGGGTTTGGTTCCAGCGGGTTTAGGAGGAGAGGAGATGAGAGGGAATCTTCCGGGAACAAGCCCCTGACCGTTGGGAGCAGATGAGGTGAGAGGGCGGGGACTGCGGCGGCCGATTCCCGGGAAGTGATGAGCACATATGGGTGAAATGTCCAAACACTTACCGGCAGCGGTGAGCAGTTGTGTAGAAAAGTGGTAAAATGTCGGACAACACAATGAGCTTTCACTTTTTGTGAGGCTGCAAAAAGCGAGTTCCCATACCGGGAGTCGAACCCGGGCCGCCTGGGTGAAAACCAGGAATCCTAACCGCTAGACCATATGGGACTGGTTGGCATGTACCGTTATTTTTTTATATTTAGGCAAAAAATACCTGATATATGTGTTCAGTTCCCATGGCTCACTTGTTCCATAACATCCTAGATTCTCATTTTTGACCACTTGGCGTATTCATGTTTCATAGGAATAAATAAAATCTTCCTTTACTGCCAGAGCTGAGTTAACAACATGGCGAAGGGAGCAGTGAAAGTCTTAATGTGTTCATTTTATTGCTTTGCTCTTATTGTCACCATTACTGCCTTTGTTTATCTTTATTGGATTTCATATTTTTTATATAATCTCTAGTTTTATATTTTAAGTTTTATTCTTGCACTTCCCCTTCAATTTAAAATACACTTAAATCTGCTGTACCATCATTTCACAGGCTATGTTGGTCTAATGCACAACTTTGTGTAGCTTCAGATATTTAACTTTAAATCAGTATTTATATTTGGCTTCAATACTCTGCCTCGGTTACCTGTGTCTCTAAATCTTATTATACTTAAAATATTTGCATTGTCTATATCTCCATTCGCACATACTTCTTTACAGTGACAGCTTTGTAGTAGTTCTGGTGGCAAGACTTTCATCTCACTGCAGTGAACTTATTCTTGGCCCTATTTTGACCTTTTATTATTCTTATGCTCTTGAGTTTGACTGTTTTGTTTGCTACCAGATGCCCAAATATCCCTCAGGATCAATCAACTATCTATATATCTATCTATCTATCTATCTATCTATTCTTCCTACCTATTTCTCTATATATCCATATATCTCTTTATCTATATATCTGTTACACACACCCAGTTATTAGTTTATTACTAACTACTTACTATCACTACGGTTGAATAAACATCTCTTGAGCAAAGTTTCAACGAAGTTGTTGTTGTTGTTGTTGTTGTTGTTTTTTATTTTTTCCTTTTTTTCTTGGGACCCCTTCACAGAAATAATCTGGTCATGATTCAATGGATTTATTTATTTTTAATGAAATAAGTGTCTTTTATAGTAATTTGCATAATTATATAATTTTGCATATTTTTACAGTCCCCATGAGGATATAGATCATTTATTTTGGATCTGCTGCTAGTCTCATGAATTTTGTCAAGATGTCTGTCATGAAAAACTATGAACTATAAATGATTGATTTAATTCTATTGTTGGAAAACATACACACACACATCCATAAATGTCAATTCTTTAACTGCAGACACTATTTCTTTATATTTAAAATAAGCAGTACAGTCAAACAAGGCGGTACTATAAAAACAAGAACACTTAAAATGTGACACTTATTTTAATATTTTTGTGTCTTTGTTGTTGCTTTTATTTGACCGATGGAAATAAAGATGAAATCTATGTTTACAGGACACATTTCAGCTGCTCCTGTTAAAACTGTGTATAATTTACTATACCTGGGTGCTAGCTACCATCTAGTGGCCATGTTGTTTACTTCCACACAGGATGTCAGCCTTATATAAATACATTGGTACAGACCGTGGCGGGTGAAACCTAAAATAATAAATGGAATAGAATCGAATTAGACGATAAGTGGATTGATATAAAATGTAATTTGAGGAGGAAGAGGAGGGTCAATCCCATAAAACATAGACATCAAACTAAACATGGGGGGCAAACATATGACGTGTACTCTCTGGAATGATACAAGTGTAGAAACGGGGGTCGCCACACCACAACAACAACTTCTGGCTTTGTTGACAATGAGATTGAATTTGTTTGTATAATTGAACTTAATTAAACGTATAGAAGACGATACTAAACTCAGTGGTACTTTTTAGTTTGTGTATGTGTGGTTACATAGCCAGCTGATCTAGAGCCACTCGACGTCTGTGACCCCCCCCCCCTTGTAGTGTAAGTGGTAGCGTCCTTGTACTAGCAAAGGCAGCCAATTATTTGTCAAACTAGCAATCGTCGGCTAACCAGCTCCAAGTTAAACATTTCACCGTGAAAATAACATTTCCTGACACCCAAACCGTTCACGTTTGTGCCGAGGAGTTACGTTTGCGTGTAAACAAGATGTCAACCCCAGCAAGACGACGTTTAATGAGAGATTTTAAACGGTAAGCGACAAGAAAACCCCCCACAGAGAAGTAGCTGTGGCCAACGTTAGCTGCCTGTGGTTAGCTTGAGGAGTTAGCCTACATTACACCGTTAACTCCAACCCCACAGGGACGTAATAGTCCACATGTAAACAACGATCGGTGGCAATCGTGTGTTTGTCTTCTCGGTGCCGCTAATTTCCGAGTCGTGCTAACAGGATGGAGGCTAACATATTGACATGTACCGGTGGTTGTTAGCGTTAGTGTCCGGACGATGACACCAGCGTTAGCCAGGCAGGCTGGAGCAGCGACGCTCCTCTTGTGTAACTTGTGTTTACTGCTGCAGATCTGTTTACTGTGGAATCTAACATAGGCGCTTTTTCCTCGTGAGTATCCCGAGAACGTGTTAATGGCTGTGATCGTATAGTAGTTCTGCGGGCTGCGTGTGTAAGTGAGGATGCAGCTGAAGTGTCCAGATGGCCCTGCACTGCCAGACGAAACGTTTTGGGTTAATGTTCAGTGTCTTAACGCAGCCTGATCCAAAGGAGCTCCTCGTAGATCACTGTCCAAGCCCGAGGATAAGCAACCATCTGCCGGGCAAAAAACCTCGCAGACACTGTGCACAGTCTGCTGTGGCACATGGTTTCTTATCCCTGATACTCAGTGTTCTCCAACTCCACAGTACTGATCGTGTCTCAGAGTCCAGGACACAATCCTGGCTTGTTCACTGCCAAACGCAATCAATTACAGTGTCTCTTGACAATGTGACCGATGGATTCAATTGATAAACACTCATCAGGAAGGCTCTGATCAAGCAGGTTTATTTTTAACTCGTGGAAACAATGATGATTATTTTACTGCTTTGCAATTCTGCTTCACTATGGTGGATCTATGATTCCAGAGCCTTAAAGTCCAGATGAATGATTAGGATCATATTACATTTGTGCACAATGCCCCCACATGTCAATGTTTGTTAAAAAGAAAGGGGGCTTCAGGAGCGATAAAGGAAGGTCTCACATTTCATTCTTCTTAAATACTTAATCCCACCAGACTTTAAATCTAGAAAATGTTTTTGTCTGTGGTTTAAGCTAAAACTAGACATTCCTCAGACATCAAACCTAATGTAAAAACTATATAGAGACTAAAATGGATTTACTAATTACTTCTCTCCAGTTTGTCCACTTGTAAAGATGTAATTATCATGAATGATGGGTACATACAACTGGAAATCTCTGACTAATGTTTTACCTCTACACAATATTGCCTCAGTGTGATTAAATACAAACAGAAATATGATTACAATACAAATTCCTTACACCTCTGCCCTAATGTAACAAACTATACATAGACCTTTAAATTAATTCACTTATTACTTATCCATCCATTTTGCCTGTAGCTACTTGTTATATTTCATAACCTTAAATAACCATGAGATGGTTATCAAATTACATTCTGTATGGTTGTAAAAGATCAAAAATATTCAATAGGCCTTTGCTATTTGCTGATTTATACATAAAAATCCTTAATACTACTACTTAATATTATTGATAACCTGCCCCATTGTCCAATTAACAGGGGCATAGTACAATATATCTATTAATAATGGGTATGATTTCTCTTGTCTAAATTTACTAATATTTTAATATATATATTTTCTTTTTCTGGAACTGTTAGACTGCAAGAGGATCCCCCAGCTGGAGTTAGTGGGGCTCCATCAGAAAACAATATCATGGTGTGGAACGCTGTAATTTTTGGGTAAGTTAATTTGATAATCGCAGTGACTCAAATATTTCAATAAATGATTTGTATTTACAGTATGTGATCTGTAGAAGTATTAACTGCTTGTTTTTGGACATGAAGTGGTTAAGTTTAGTGTGTGTTAGCATTTTAAAAGGTATGAAACGTTCATAAGTGCTTTTTGCAAGTTGATTTACGAGCTGTATGTTGTCTTTCTCTTTTAGACCAGAGGGAACACCTTTTGAAGATGGTAAGTTACTCCAGCTATGCTATGACATTAATTCATCAAATATTCATTAGGACTCAAAGCATTGGAAGTTAGATTATATCGATTGATATGGTTAAATGAGAAGATCATAGACGGTGCCTTGAAAGTTTGTTTTGCCTGGAAAGTATAATGATCAGGTCTCAAACAAGGATCAGATGGAGTCTGTGTTTTTGAAATCATTTTTTAACCTGTTATTTTACTGGAGTGGACTTTGTCAAACTGTCCGACAATCTTGGTGTTAGTTGTCAAAGAAGGCAAATGTTTTATCTTCATCAACTGGCTCATGTAAAAAACAATTCTTAAAACATTTCTCTGGAGTTTTTATTGACCTTTTCTTTCACTGGCACCATTTAACTACAAGAGACAGTCTGGTCAAGTTGGCAGCTCAGTTACAAAAATGATTTGGCTTTTCTTGTGTGTCATGTAAACATCAAAACTGTCCTAATGATACATGCATTCTCTATTTGGCTTTATTACTTTAACGCCCTGTTTCCAGTCTGCATACTTCAACTCATAC
Organism: Hippoglossus stenolepis; assembly: GCF_022539355.2. NCBI lineage: Eukaryota > Metazoa > Chordata > Actinopteri > Pleuronectiformes > Pleuronectidae > Hippoglossus > Hippoglossus stenolepis. The sequence continues at coordinate 19,315,199 of NC_061489.1, read as the reverse complement.
CGTTCCAACACTCCTCTCTTTTCAGGAACCTTCAAACTTACCATTGAATTCACAGAGGAATATCCAAATAAACCTCCAACAGTGCGATTTGTCTCCAAAATGTTTCATCCAAATGGTATGTGCTCCTCTGTCCGGGGGGGTAATTACAATGTCCCATAAAAACTGATTTTCTGTATCATCTGTCTAAAAAAACTTCATATTCTGCTTTTTGTTTCACAGTGTATGCAGATGGCAGCATATGCTTAGATATACTTCAGAATCGTTGGAGTCCAACCTATGATGTCTCTTCAATCTTAACTTCAATACAGGTAATTTAACAATCAACAACACAATGTGCAATTTAAGAGCCTGTTTTATAGTGAAATAATAAAATATCCATGAACAAGTGATGACTGTCCAGATCTCATGGGACTGTTATAACACAGAACTTCATCAGAAAGCGACTGACATTCTTCTTTTGTGTATTTAAAGTCTTTACTGGACGAGCCAAACCCAAACAGTCCGGCCAATAGCCAAGCAGCCCAGCTATACCAGGAAAACAAGCGGGAGTATGAGAAGAGGGTTTCCGCTATTGTTGAACAAAGTTGGCGTGACTGTTGACCCCTGTTAAGGTTCGAGTATGAACAGTGTCCAGCCCAGAATCAAGAAACCACCGATCAAGACAACCGATCTCACAGAAATAAAATGACACATCTTTAAAATCCCTCTCAATATATTTGTCCCATAACTGTTGCTCAGTTTGTAAGCTGTTGTGTTGTGGCATTCACTCCTGCCGAATGCTATTGTTGGGCAATAGCATATGTTTGTTAAAAGTTAATGTACCTTGTTATATCTGGGTTACTTGCTACATGCCCCAAATCTTTTCTTCTTTTTTTAAAACAGGCAACAGGCCGGTCTCTCAGTTGTCACTTTTCTACCTGTTGTTTTTAAACTGGCTGGATGACACGTGGCAGTGAATTAGATGTGCTTGCTGTGTGGTTTGCTGTGTAGATACAGTTCATATTTACAAAAAGAAAAAAAAACTGTTCATGGGTGTTTCTCATTCTGTGTCAGTGGTTTCACTCTTTTCTTTGGTTTTATTTCTTTCTGCCTTTTGAAAGCCTTTCAGTGGGACAGAGAATTTAACCTGGCATGATGCCTTTCTCTCTCTCAGCTGGACCTGTAAAGCCATGCCTTGGATTTTAAATACATTCTAGATATTGGTGAACAGGTGACGTCCCTCTTAAAGACTGAAACAAGACATCGAGTTCCCACTCTGGGCACTTGACTGTTTCATGCAGTTTCATAATGCTGACATTTTTATGCTATTTTACAAGCTGATTACACTGTTAAAAACAGGATGGTGTCTGTATTCAGATTATAAACCTTTGCACTGGTAACCCATGTAATAACTGTACATTTTCTTGTAAATAAAATAAATATACAACACGTGTCTTTGCTTTTTACTCTCTGTAGAAAACAAATATATGATTGTGCTCAGCCTGTTGATCAGTTTTTAATTTATTCAGATTTTACAGCTGTGAAAACAAGCAGACAAGTAAACTGTACTCACACAAACCAACACATCTGAACAAAGATCACAGCTTACAGTTTCCATGTGGAGGTTTTCTCCTGTTATGGATGCGGTTTCTATTTGTAAGATGGTCTCCAGCTGTTGACAGAGCGAACAACATTGCAGGTATTGCTGAATAAGAAGTATCACTACAGTGAGACTGGTATGAGTAGCTAGCTACTGTTTGACAATAATGCCTCTCGAATCCTTGTCATGACCCAACTGTCCACAAACGAGCAGTGAAAAGCTGCATATTCTGCCAGGTTCCTTCGTAGCCACGGAACAAAAATAATTTTGGTGACAAAAACCTCGTGGTCACTTTTTGATATAAATGATGCATCATTTGGACATGACACCACAAAGCACTGAACACAAGCTTGTGCAAAAGTGAAACAAATACAGGACGTGGAATGGCAGGAGATAAAAAAGACAGAGTTCATCCTACAGCTCCTGCTAAAGCTAAGATACTTTACATGGCAAAGGAATGCAGAAACCACAGGTGATACCTGAAATATTCTCACTGGATGAGTGTTGTATCCCACAAGTATAAACGAATCAGTTTATATTAAATGTGATTTACTCTGAAGTCCAAGCCAATGATGAGTTTTTGCCTCCCCCCCTCATGTGCTTTGCATGCAAATTAGTGAGAGGCCTGAGGTTTCACGAGTTCGTATCGTCCCACCTGTCCTTCCTGCAGAAGCTGACCAATCAGCTGATCTTTGTGTACTTTGCGACTGACAATGAGGAAGCGCATCCGCCCCTGTCCGTACGACTTGCTCCGCAGGCCGTATTTCTGAGATATCTGGTGGATCTGTTTGCGTTCGTCGTTGGTGAGGTCGGTGGAGAAGCGGAGATCATCCTGACGGTCTGAACCGGCGTAGTTACGAATGATGTCCTCAATGTCACGCTTGCTCAGTTGATTTCCTGCTTTGTCCATGTCCATACCCAACCCCTCCCTGGAAAACTGTTCCTTCACTCTGATTGGTTCCGCGATGCCCTCGCCATCTCGACCCAGGCCGCCGCCTTTCCAGCCCATCTTGCGGAGCAGCTGGTTTCCGATATTGTCTTCTTTTATCTCCTGTCTTGTGGCCTCCTCACCAGAGCGAGCCAGGATCTGGGATCTGGATATGGCGTCGTTGTGACCCTCCTTTCTTAGGTTGGATTTGACCACGGCCTGCGTCTGTTTCAAAGTTACCAGAGCCTCTGTGGCTGCAATGTGCTTCACTATCTTCTTGGACCCAATTCCTGCTGCCACATACTGTCCTTCTAAGTAAACTTCACACCTCCAGCGATGATCGGGCAGGACAGTGAACTTGTAATCAGCAGTCACTTTATTAAATTGTGCTGTGTCATTGATGATACAAATAGCGTTGTCCGAGTTTTCTAGGATAACCAACTCGCTCAGATGCTTCTTTTTGACGCCCTGTTGCCCAAAGCGTCCTGCAGAATCTGACGGATTATTTCCTCTGGCGTACTGTTGGGGCTGCTGTGGTTGTAGGTGCTGCTGCTGTTGTTGCTGCTGCTGCTGTTGCTCTCGTTGTGCCTGGTTCATGCGAAGTTTCCTCACTGCTTCTGCGGCTGCTGAGTGCTTGGAGCTCTTTTTTGTGCCTGTTGACTGTGCAACCAGCTCATCCTGCAGAAAGACGCTGCACAGCCAAGAAGTGTTGGGGAGGAGGTCGAACTTGTAGTCTATCTTCATGCGATTAAAAGCTGCAGAGTTGTTGAGAATGCAGATGGCGTCGTGGGCATTGTCCATCACCACAAACTCCGTCCAGTGCTTGCGTTTGTCAGGCTCGTATTGGCCTTTAGAGCTGGGCGTTGGTTTATCCTCTGGATTGCGGAGAGCAGGTAAAAAGGGTGGAGTCGGGCTGTGCATCTGGCACACAACTATGTCATTGACAGTCGAGTGTCTGAATTTGCGCTGCGTAACACGAACTTCAACTTGTTTCAGGAAGAGTTTTACAGCCTGCTCAGACGCTCTGTCTCTCGCCCCATTTTTACTGCCAGAGTATCCAGTAGCGAGGAACACACCCTGACATCGCAGTTCACAGGCATAACCGTCTGATGGTACTTTCCTGTTCTTGGGTAGGTCCGCCTGAGGAATATCCTTCAGATTGACATAAATATACTCTGGGTTGGTCTTGCAGGCCTGAATGCTGCGGCTCAACATGAAATTATAGTTTGGTGATTCACTTCCGGTCATATACATGGGGTCCCTAGCAGCAAAAACCAACGCAGATGCTACACTTTGAATCAGCCTTTGCTTGTCATCCAATGTTGACTGAGCTATAGGAGGAGGCTGTGATGAAGAGCCCAGCTGTGACGTGCTTGGACTGCTCCTGCCTGGACTGTTGTACACTCTGCTGAATGGTCTGCTTGATGGCGGCCGGTCTTGATAACCGTAGCCCAAACCCTGACGTCCTGAATCCCAGCCTCCTGATCTGCCCGCTCCACCATATCCATTATACCTTTGGGGCTGAGAATAGTCTGCATTTCGAGAGGAGTGGGTATCATACTTGGCTGTATAGTCCTGCTGTGTTTTTGCAATGAAGTTTGTAGAAGACCCACGTCCTCCATAGCCTAAGCCACTCGAACCACCTAAAGAAATCTCCCTGTCTCTGTCTCTATCTCTATGGGAGCCCCAAGAGTCAGACGCATACGATGGCACTCTGTCAAAAGCAGACCTCAGGGAGGAGGAGCCCTGTGCTCTGTTGGTGCTGCTGTAGGAGGAGGAGTGCTCAGAGTCCCACTGTCTCATTCCGTATGACTCACTCCTCCTGCGCTCCTTGTCGTTCTCCTTCTCGTCGGTGCCAGGTCCTCCACTGCTTCCCCCACTGACAAAGTGAACAGGCTCGAATCGAGGTCTGGAACCAAATTTTGACACAGGCATTTTCCTCATGGGCTCGTCTCCTGCAATGACACACGTAAACAGTTCATCTTAGATGGGCACAACAAGGTCATTATGATAGAAGTCCTAGGAAGTTGGTCTGAGAGTTTAATTTCACTAATTTCTTCTAACAGGATATTGCAGCGGAACTTAATGGTCAAGTATCTGAAGTACGCCTGCATGTTAAAGACTGTTAAACTGGCACCAATATTAATGACTAAACAACAGTTTAGGCAGAGGTATGTTATATCTTATCCTACCTGTCAGGCCATGAAGGTCCATGCTTATGAAGGATGAGTCCCGTCATAGACTGCATTTACCTTATTATCAGAAACTGTTGTCAAAGCGCCATAAATCTCATTCCACTGTTATATAGGACTCCATTGTTGTCCCAAAAACCGCTAAAAACACAAGAGCCACAAGGTTGCACCTGGTGACATGTTCCTTCATTTTGATGAACACGAACAAAACTTTCTGCTGCTGTAAAATACTCAGAGCCCTAGATCTGCAGCTTAAAATAATCCCTAACAAGCTCCTTCTTTACTCATGTTTGACTAATGTTTGCTTAAAAACTACAGCACCCAACTGTTTTTTGAAAGTTTATATTTGTGGGACATTTTTAGAAATTTACGTCTTGAGTAAGAAGGAGAGCGGAAAGCAGACTGAAGATGTTGGCAGGTATGAGGAGACGGGTTGATACTGTTTATTTTTCATGGCATTTGTGGAAAATAAAAGATTTGCCAGATTTAATCTTTATTTCTAGTTATTTTTGTATTTTTTAATCATTTAATCTATTGCATTGACTTTGATATTTGTCCTTTTCTATATGGTTTCATTTTACTTTATATATTACTCATTTAGATTTTTTCAGAATTACTTTCTTCTTGATTGTTTTACTCTTACATTAGAGCTGTCCTGTCCGTCATCTTTGAAGAGCTTTGAAACGCACTAACCTGTACGACGGGTGAGACACAATTGACACTAGATAAGCCTCTGACTCCTGTTGCTGCTCGCGCGCCTCAGCCTGACAAACCTTCAACTTTTAACTTGTTTCGATTTCCCCAAAGTCAGCAAAAAAAGACATTTTGCTCAATTACTGACCTTTGCACACACCGTAAGACAAATTCTAGAAATGTGAAATAAACATTTCCGCGCCACATTGAGATGTGAAGATGTAAACTGTCAGTGAGAACATGGAGCCAGAGCGACACTCACTGCCATCAGAAGAAGAAGGTCTCTTTTTTGCTTCAGAACTAGGACTTGGGTCAAAGGAGGGCATTTCGACACTGTCTGTCCCTTCTGCCATCACCAGCACCGTCAGAATCAAACCCAGGCCATACCTGGTATCAAGGTACAAGTCAGACGTTAACAGCATGAATGGATGAGGTAAACAAGCACAGACGTCAGCATCGTAATGGGTCGATGCTCTCCGCTGCCTGTGGAGGCTAAAAACATTCCCTGGAAAGCAGACAGCAGCTCGCAGCAGCATGCACTCACTGACGCACAAACTACACATCCGGATCACACGTGTTACACTGCCACACATCTAATGGGTATGATGGGAAAAGTTGAGAAAACAGCTGGATTTGGTTTCAAAACACAAAGCCTGAACACAGTGACGCAGTAGGCCGACAGGATGCACCTCTCCCGGGCTAACACCTTTAGCATTTGGCTCCACATTACACTTATCAACATTTAAATGCCTCGGTGTTAAGCGGTGTTGTGTTCTTACCTGAAGGTGCAGCCGTTCCCCCGATTTATCTCACTTTCATTGAGCTGAGCAGGAGACAGCAGGTTTATTTTATTTTCTTTTCCCGGTTGTTATTGTCGTGCTAGCCTAGCCTAGCGACTGCTAGCATTAGCCTGCTAGCATGTGGCTAATTCCAGCAGCGACCAACTGCTCATGCTGTTTTCTACTCGGCCCCTCGCAGTGAACCGATGCCCGGGTTCGTCTCTTTTTTTCTGGGGTACGCAGGTGAAACCTCCCGGCAGAGAAACACACGCCCGCTCAGCTACAGCAGGAATCATCCATTTTCTGCTCCGGCTACGGTAAAAGTCATGGCGTCTGTCAGCGCACTTTCCCAGAATGCTTTGCAGCAGCAGGGTTCGGAGCGTCGAGCGGCCTGTTTCCATTCAGACTGGTTTCACTCCAGTGAGGCTCACATGTGTCCACACCGTGGTTCACACACAGATCTGGACATGCAGCTCACATCCTCCTGCAGCAAAAAACACATCATCCACTGACAGCACGTGTCACCACTTTGATTCAAACTGAAGAAATTAATCAGGATTTAATATCAGTGCAAAGGTGAAAGTCCATCAACTCTGACGTGTGGTGAAGTAAAATGTCACCCTTAAAAGGGATAGTTCACCTAAAAACGAAAATTCACTCATTGTACTGATACTGGCATAATTTAGTCCAAGTTTTCATTCTAAATGTCCTCTGCAGCTGTGTTTGCGTGTGGATCACAGCGGACATTTAGCTAAAAACAACGTGTAAATGACTCAGTTTCGAGTCTAATTTGAATGTCTGGGTTTAGGGACACTTGGATGACACCAAGGGAGCAGCATGGAGGCTTTTTCTGTTGTTTTTTCACTTTTGAAGAAGTGGTCACCATTTACTTCAATGTATTGGATTTGGCTGCAATGCTGTTTACTGAAACTCAAAGTGTTTTGTGGACTCAAACACTTCACCCGCCCCTGCACCTGCATAATGGTGAGTAGATAGAGTGAACTATCCCTTTAATACTTAAATTATTAAACAGGAGCCTCAGGATAATGGACCTAAAATAGAAAAGCTTCCTAAAAGTGCACATTTAAACACAATATAGCCTTAATAAAAGTTTATCTTATATATTCACAATGCTGCATTTTATTGTGCATATGTGAAAGCTGTAAATAATGTGTTTTAGTAGTCACTCTTGAAATAATGCATCTCAAGAGATTTCCTGCTATAATAAGTTAAAAATAAATTCTTCACAACACAGGAGCTATTGAACTGATGGAGCATTAATAGTATAAAGTAATAATCATATTTTAAAGTATACAAAGTTCTGACCACACATAATATTCACTTGAGGTTGAGTTTCACAGCCCATTAAAACAACAGTGCTGCTGTCCAAAACAAGTAATGGACATTCTGAACAGGGTCGACCACCTTTCAACACTGAACAAAAGACAAGAGCTTCACATGTTTGGATCATATTTTTTTTATTGAAAATGTACATCACTGGAATCAAACTAAGGTAAGATATTGAATAATTTGTAGTATGGGATATTTTCTGACTACAAGAGGTGATGACTGATACTAGAAAAATGTATGGCAATGTCTGACACCAACATGTTACTTTACACTCAGAGACACGTCCAAAGATCATAGGTAATAAACAACAAGTCTCCACTTCAATACACAAAATATATCCTTATAAATTATATAAATGCAGGAGTATTTTTTAATACTCGATTCTATCTGGGATTCAGTTTAACTTCATCTTATTCTAATATTTGGCAAAATGGGAGCTGATAAAATATACATTAATCATTTGCACCGTTTAAAAAAACAACAACAATGAAGTTGCAATAAACTGCAAAACTTGAGTAATTAGGGGATAAAAACAAGCAGGTCAAAGATCACAGCGGTAACCGAATCAAAAGATGCATGCAAACTATAGGATAGGCCTGTGAATATTAAAGCACAGTGTGTAATTAAAGGCCATGACATGTGACCTCCATGGTATTCAACAGTGACATGTAAACATGGGCACCTTAAAATGAAGTGCTAGGTACAAATATTGCTTTGGCTTTTGCATGATTATGAATGTAATTTAACTCTGGTGTTTAATTTTCGATTTTCAGAAATCCTGGAAGCAGGAGATTTGAATTTTTAACGGGACTGGATGAGAGAAAACAAGTCTTCTCATTATACTGTACGTTATAATGCATCAGTGCATTAAGAGCTTCTGTCCACTATTTTCCGTTCAACCAGCATGTTGTACAGTACACTGAAAACAACTGTTTACTAACTTTGAATTACTTCAGTTAATATCACAAATGAATTAGTTTTCAAATAAAAGTTATCGATTGTGTTAATATAACTTACACTTACAGTTGAGCAAACAATTGATTTGTGTGGTTCCACCTAAAGTAATTTCTTCTTAAATTCAGAAAAACGAAAGTGACTCTACCAACTTATAAAAACACAATGATAACTTTAGATTGGAATAACTTAATTGATTTGTGTGTTATCACATGAAGTAATTTCTTTTTTTCCTAAAAAGGAAATTGTTTACCAACTTAAAAAACACAATCCATAACTTAAATTAGAAATAATTTAGATTTATGTGTGTTACCAACTGAAGCACATTTAAAGTAATTAAAGTAGTTTTAAGTTGGCAAACATTTTTTCTTGTTTCAGTGTAGTGTTAAAATCTAATGTTAACTTTTTATTTAAAAATTCTACTAAGATGAGTGCACGGTGTCAGTCAATGCAATTTTATTTCAAGTCCTCCAGTCCTGTAAATGTGTAAATCCCCTACTGGTGACTTCTTTGAACTACAAGAGTTGCTTTATTTACATTAAGACATAGCAGAATTAAACTAAATTGTGCCCGGTTCCCAAACTGCCTCGGTCTAGATCTTCATTGGGTGGTCAGAAATACCATGAGAGTCCACATAAGGCCATATTTAACAAAAAAAGATGGGATGGCGGGGAAAATACAAAAGGTTGATACAGCGAGAGAAAACTGGAAGAGGTAAAGGGTGCTTAGTTCTGCCCGAAGCTGCAATCCCCTCTTCAGGTGGCCAAGACAGATTAAAAGAAGCTGAAGAGACAAAGAGAAAGAAAGCCGGCAGTTAGGAGAGGTGGGCAAAGCAGGACAAAAACGTGAGGGTCAAAGATTTAAAAGTGCATTAGATATCAGTAAGGAAAAAGGTGATCATAAATACAAAATCAGGCAGTAAAATGCCTGTGATTTGTCATTTAAACAACACAAAGTGTGAATAACAAGAGAATATTGTGCCCACAGACTAATTTTAAAGCAGTGAATACATTTTGTAGGATGTGCACAAATTCCACACGAGTATCTACTTGAATGTGATCCGTGTGTGAGCCAAAATCTATGTGCTTTCCAAATATTACAATAAAACAAGTGTGCACATAAACTCCATCACAACCAAAGTGGAAAAGGGTGTTAGTCTCAGCAAAAAACAGGACACACACACACACACACACACACAGAAGCAATAAAGCAAGGTTCAGATCGCCTGAGGTGAAGTTAGAGTAGCAGTGAAATACAAATACACATGAACCCATATTAAAGCAAGAGCAGGTAATGATTAAGAAAACCCTGAAGGACGGGGTCCAAAAAGCCTCTGGTCACATTTGAGGTGCTCAGAACCGACAAAGGCTGGTTCCCCAAGCAAAGCTCGAAGGTTGAGCACCTACTCAGTGCAGAGCCAGGGATTACTGCAAAGGAAAGTGACACCACACACAGTGAGCTGAGGGTTAGCAGGTGGGAAAGGGTCTCCTCTGAGATCACAAGTGTTTGTAATGCAGCAATGGCTTCAATTCAAGATAGTCCTCTTTTTTCACCACACAATAAAAGCAGCCATGAACCCTGAGGTAGCGAAAAATCAAGAAGATGACCTGAACGGAAAAGAAATAAACATACCTGAAGATTTTAAATTCGTTGGGATGAGGAGCAACAAAAACAATTTGATTTTGAGTTGTTAATCAAAGCTGTGAGGAAACATTAATGTACGGCTTAGAGGCATCAACATTCATACACACGTTACCCACCGAGGTTCAGCTAACCTCCTAATTTACAGCGACATGTGTCAAACACAATGACTCTGGTCACAGCTTTAACATTTGGTGAAAAATTGGCCTTTATTTTCTTTTAAGATATTTTCTTTTATGCGCAACACTGATACAAATAACATTAGTCCCTGCAGGACAATGAACAACAAGATGAATGACTTTTTAAATGTGCCTTAATAATAACTAAAATAAAAAAAGAAAGTTACAGTTGCACTGACAACATTAATATATATATTTATATATACTCAAAGAAAATATCACATTTGTGTGTTAAAATAAAAAGTGCAAATGTGAAGGCTAATACAAATATGCACATAGCACATGACAATGAATGAGAGAAGTGGCAAAGAGATGAGGCTCACGTTTACTCGTGCATCAGGCTGAAGTAAAACAGCATCAGCAAAGGGACATGAACACCAAAATAGAAAAATAGATCTGCAAATGCACATTGCTGCTCTCTCCATCTCTATCAGACACTTTCTTATGTATAAATACTTTAAACATTGACAACATCAATGTTGTAAATACTGCACTTCTCTCCGTCCTGGGAGAGGACGTTTTTTCCCCCTTTAATAGTTTTTTTAAACTTTACTTTTTTAAAGTAAATGCTTCTATACAACCAAGTGCAACATGAAAATCTAATTTGATGGATCAGATTGTTTAGGCACATGATGGAAAAAGGCAAACTTTTGCTAACTTTAAACTAGTGCCAAACTACTCAACCACAGACAATGAGTCATTATTAATTAGTTATTAACTAACAAAATGTTTTTACTGTTTCAGATTTACATAATCAAGAATCACTAAGCTGAAGATGCAACAGGTTTATATAACATTAATTTATCAACTCAGTCGTTAATCGTCTTAACTCTTTTTCACTGTCCCCGTGTCTGATGCCCGTTTCCCTTCAGCCTCAGTACATTTCTGCCCATCACAACAGAAGTCATGTATGTTAATATTAAAACAAGCTCACTCCGTCATGCAAAGAATCACTGAATACAAAACAAATATGGAATGTGTGTCGACGTGTGTAAAAAGCTTGTACAAACCAAATAACAGACAAGCATCATTCTGCAAAAACAAGTGATGTCAGACTGTTAGCAATGGCGAGCGTCCTCCACAGAGCAGTGGAGGGAGGCGCGTGGAGGGATGAATTACTGGGGGGTGGGTGAGGTTGGGGAGGGGGTATGGTAAAGGAGGATGGGGTGGAAACTCATTCACAGCAGGATGGCCACAAGGGAGCACTTTTTCTACAGGGGTCCTACGCTGGAAATGAGAGAGAAGGGCTGTTATTGCTTTCTCGGAGTTAAAATATCAACACGACACACACTGTTTCACATCACATCGACATTAGTGAGCAGATGGTGTTTAGAGGAAATCGTGCTTTCAAGGAAGCTCAGAGGGTTTGAGTGGACAGAGGTGAGGCTACAGGAAGAGTGAGATATTTCTCTCAATCTGACTAAAACTGTTTTTTATTCTTTTTGAGAGGTAATTTCCTGCCTCTGAGTTTTAAACAGCGAGTCTGATTGTCGTCCCCACGGCTCAGTATCGTCGAACAGCAGCTTGTTTTCATCTGTTCAAACAGTCTTGAGGAGTTTACAGATTGCGAGACAGATGTCTTCCGTCACTTCTACCCTCCCCAGTGGTTGAGTCTCAACAACATCTCCCTCTGTGGATTTCGCTTTTGTATCCACTCAAGAGGGAGCGGTGGCAGAGGGGGGTTGTCATATGGCTGTGAGATCAACAAAACATGTCATCTCTACAAACAGAGATGGAGCCCCGGGGCTGTTTGCTGCTCTGGTGTGACCTGTTAGGCTCAGTTCGGCCCTGAATGGCTCTTTGTGCGCGAGCAGGATCAAGTGGGAAAGGACTTGGGAGAGCCACAAAAGGAAGACTGTTGTGGATTCAGGGAGGCAGATGGGGCAGTGCATCAAATGGCTGTTTGGGGATCTTATAAAGTGGTTGATTTAAAGGCTGGCACGGGGCTGGTAAACACTGCTAGCTCAAGGATAGGATCCACACAGATATTAAACATCTGAAACACTGTAGCTCTGCTGCAACACTGCACCCATGTCTCAATCTGTACCACATTAAAACAAATCAAATGCATGCGAATTCAGATTATATTTTTAGCAGCTGACAAAGACTGATTTAACTGTGGTAAAAATGAAAATTGAATTCAGGAATCCAGAAAGTTACTTGTTTGCACACCCAGGCCGATTTGTTTCAATAGATTTATGTCCCAATTGTTTTGATCTAAAAATTGATTAATCTCGTGATCTCTTCTGTCTCACCAATCGATGATACCTCATTATTATTTTAAACACCATTTTGTGGAGGTGTAACTCAAGAAGGGAGTCTTACCAGAAAAGGTGCCTCATGCAGCATGCAGCGAGTGTGGGAGGAGTTAACTGGAAAACATTATGGAGGCAACATAGGTGACACATGCACTCACAGGAGTCACAACAACAAGCAGTGATCAATGAATGTGTCTCATGGGGACTGAAGAAAACACTGACTTTAACCTGAAGGTTAAAAACACATTATCATTATTCATTTCATATTTGTGCCAAAACCTCTTTCGTCGGTTTTAATCAGTGACCCGCAGACAAAGCAAAAGTTGCACAGCTGCCTCTTTTGGAAGAGAAAGTGTCCAGGCAGAGCTCATACAGAGGAGAAGTGGCTGTGAGGAAAATAAACTGACAGGAAAGAAAATAAAAAGCAACAAGAACCTTCTCAGTGCAAGTGTCGTCTTCCTTTTTCTAACAGGCACGGAGTCACATCAGCTTGAACACACAACCAGGAGTTTGTTACCAACATGAAGGGGCCGACAATATCAGCAGCACATTGTGAGCATACCTGAACACATTTGGCTTCTCACACACAAACACGCACGCACACACACACACGCACACACCCTCCTGTACAGTCATGATTTCTTTAAAACCTATTTACATCAACTTTTGGAGAGAACAGGATCAGTGTCAGAAATACCTACAAATGGAGAGAATATATAGATACATCAACACCAGTGTATTGGTCATTTAGACAACAATGGAAGTGATGGGCAGGAGGAAATAAACAATTTCCAACTGCGATCTGAGAATATGAAAAATAATTTATCAGCTCATTTTGTAATTATTAACAGTTGTAATAAAGTTGTTTACACAAATCTGTTGGGGGCATTAGTGTCATGATCTGCTTTGCTTAAGCCATCAGCAGCGTGCGATTGCAGAGTGATGATTTCAGGCTGGAATTCACTCATCGAACTCTGCTGACAGTTGGCTACTGTTCAGCTATTTGCAAGAGAACTATTTCTCATAATATCCACACTCCCCCCTCTCTGCTCCTCTAAATTTTCCTCATTGCTGATGGATTATGTTCTGGTCAGCTCTCTTTGCGTTCTCTGCTAATATACGGAGGGAATCAATCTCAAGCGGGGGCTTAATGCATGAAATTACATTAATCTCAGCTGGTTTATTGAGGAGTGGTGACAGAAACAAAAAGGTGGCCCAGAGACGAATGACCTAATATCTGTTTCAAATGTGCATAAATTAAAAGCTTCAGGAGTTTACATATGTTGCTGGCAAGAAGCCAAGTATCATAAACAACACATTTACCCCAATGGCCTGGAAACAATCTAAATCAATGTACTGATTAATTACAATTGTACTGTTTTATTACAAAAATAAAACCTTAAAAAGGCCACCCTCTGAACAGTGCTCAAAAACAATTTGGCATAATATCAACATCCTGAAATGTCTGTGAATTATGTATAGCCTCGTTCTAGCCAGGTTCACATTATGTTTTTCCAACTCTCATTCAAGCAGAAAGTTGTGGTGTAAGGATAAAGACACGGGAAGAGAACAATACTTACTTTTTCCTCTCTTTGTCCCTCTTGAGTGTGGTGGAGCCCCCTGCCTGCTGAGCTTGAGAGAGCAAGAGCTCTGCTGCAGTCTTTTTCTGTTTGAACGTATTGAGTTCGTCGTCCAGGGACTTCCTCTTATCCTCCAGTTTCTTCTTCTCGTCCTGGTGGAGCTTCTTCAGACGGTCAAACTTCTCGTGCAGCTACGTGGCAGAGGCAGAGGAAACATAACTGTTGTAATAATCAAGACAGAAGTAGAAACCCCCAAAAAGGATTTCTAACCATTATGAGTAAACAGTGTTTCAGGATATGATGAGACCATGTGAACCAACGATACCTCTTTCTCTGCTTCTTTAAGCTCGGCCTCCTTCTCTTTGACTCTTTGCACAAACATTTGCCTCATTTCCTCTTCTTTCTTCTGCAGCTCACCCATGAACTCGTTCCTCTTAGCTTCATACGTTTCCTGCAGACTGGCAGAAGAAAGGGGAAAAAAAGGGTTTAGATAAGCTTTAGTTTGTCTTTATATTTCTAAACGATGCATAAACCTTGAAAAATGTATTTTTGAACAATGCATGACATCATTTCTTGAATTTTTCGTGACTTCTTCATGATGTCATTTATCAAATGATGTGGAATAACTTTCTGATCGATATAAGCTTTAGGTTGTTAGGAAAATGTGTTTACCACACCAAATTTTTGTTGACCTCCACTTTTGATCATCAGCTTCAAAGATCATCATCATCAAGTAACACACACACACTCCTTCTGCCATGCAGGGTAACAAGCAGATGTAGGTAGAAAGCAGGACGATAAAAGAAAAATGGAATCCACCTGAAGGGCTTGCTGTCAGGGTCTGTGTCCTTAAATCCCATCTCCTCCAGTTTGCAGCGGCGGTACAGCTCATAGTGGCGCGTGTGAGTCTGCTCTCGCAGGTCCTCCATGTTCACTCTGATCAGCATTTCTCGCAGTTTGACGAAGTCACAGTGATTCTCATTTTCGACTGTAATGGAGACATCATAGTGACAGAGCCAGCACATTAGATGGTATCCTAATCATTATGGGTTAAATATACAGCAGCAGAATCAGAACTAGCAACACTAGCTTCTATGAACGTTTACATTGTGCCACAACTGAGAATTTAATGTATCATAATTCACAAGTCCAGTCGCACCAGTAAAACAGACTGAGCTCAGCACCATGTTCCCACACACCGTGTATGACAGAATGCAAGTACACATGCATGCAGAGTCAGTGTGTGTTAAATGGACCCGATGTCAGATAAAGCCTCCAGGCACAAACACTACACAGTCTAGTTCATAAGGCATTAGGCAGCATTAGGACAGTGATGTGTTTTTCAGTGTTTTGACTGTAATCTAGCACAATGAATTTCAAATGAAACAAAGACTGTGAGGTTTAAGTGCTGACTTGGACCTTTAGGGGTGTCGGGGGGTGTTCATGTTAACACTGGGTAAACACAGTAGAAATCATAGTCCTGTTTCCCTCTGGAGTTCAGTATAAAAGGGCTACGATTGCTACACTGATCATTGGATGAGGAAATTCAGGTATTGCAGCAGCCCAAGTACAGAATAAATAGTGTATTAACACTGTGGTTCCCATTTCACCTGCTTTTTGTGTTTTACATCTTTATAAATTAAATATCTTTGAGTTCTGGACTGTTGATCGACAAAAAAACATTTCAAGATGTCACAAGGAACTTTGGGGGATTTTTTATGAACATTGAACTACTTTGTGGGCATTTATAGACCAATCAACTAAGTGATAACTCAAGAAAATAATCTGCAGATCAATTGAATATGTGTATTTGTGTTCCATGTGCTGGATAGCATCGCAAACACCAACACACACATCAACACAAAGCATCTAAATGATTAAGAGAAGATCAATGTCATTATTCTCACATCTCATATATCAGTGCTCTTGTCTATTTGCAATATATCAAACACATTCCATTACGGACATATCAAGTAAATCAATGAGAGACCAACTATAAAGTCATGAGTGAAATTTCTAAATCTGCAGGAGCTCAGGGCTAAGACCTGCCGGATCTCTCAGATGCATTGAAATGGCAGAGAGAGTGCTCCAGTTAAATGAGCTTATGTAACTGGTTATCAACTAGTTTGCAGCAGCTGTCGGAGCCAAGGAGAAATATTAGGGGAGGGAGTAGCTCTGATGAGAAAGAGCACACTCATTTCCTGTAACGTGACCCAGACTTACCCTGCACTGTCCCCCACGGGTACTGCCGGGCCTTCACCATCTTGTTCCCGATCTTCACTTCCTCTGTGCTCCCCACCACTGCAAATGGCAAATGGCTCTGTAGAGCAGAAAGAAAATGGTTTAGCGCCCAACCTGAAACACCTGAGAGCTCTGTGTGTTCACCTCAAATTCACTCCACAAACCACCGTGTATACCCAACAAGATACCCAACACGTGTACATTTCATATATAGTGAGAAACAGCTCTGACAAGAAAAAGTAGGACGAGGTCAGACTGCACAACAAGAGCTGAGGGTCAGAAGTCGAACACAAACACTTTGGGAGAGTGAAGGCATTTTCACAAAGGACAGGTCATGAAGAGCCAAGTGAGTCCTGGCTCATCTGTCAGGGGACACAGGACCTTTCCCACACCGCAGACTTCCTGCCGACTGAGCTGACTGATTGCGATTGTGATTCCTGACAATGTGAACAAACAAAGACAATGCCTCTCCTGTCTCTACATACCATGTTATTTATGCCTGTAACACATTACAGAATTCACGTCAAACATAATGACAAAGAATTTAGCATGACTCGTGTTTTGACTAAAGATGGAAAAATTAGGATTAAGTTTTAAGAATGTTTCATTCAGATTTCGCTGTTCGAGACAAATCTTTTTGAACCAGGTTCAGTGGAATGTTCACAGCACAGTGACATTCACGTAATATATTAAGCTAGCCCATTTATACTTCTGAAATTATTTGTGCTAGCTACTGTAACCACATATCAAGTTTCAGTAAGCTGTGAATTCACCACTTCTAAGCAGAAGGCGGCGCTAAACATGGAAGCTGTCTCCATCTCTCTCAGACTCCACAGCTTCATGTATGTGTAACAGACATCTCCACCATGCGGACAAGGTGGGTGGAGGCAGTGGAATGATTTGACTCAGAGAGCAGCATGAAAGTAAGGAGGGCTCACTCTGCAGCTACTTCTGAGTACAGAAATGTCCCCCGAAGAACACACTACACTGACTGACCAAAAAATGCTCCACTTAAAGAATCTCAGTCGTCAGGGGGCAGCCCTTTTATATTCTGTATAAATGTGTAATGTACCGTAGATAGAAGCCTTACGTTCATGGTGGAGTTGATCTCTGCCACAGACTCATCGTCAGTGGGGAACTGGTAGATCTGCACTCCGTTGCTGACCAGCTCGCTGGTGATTTTGATTTTGAACTTGGCCAGCTCGCTCTTGGAGATGGCGTCTGACTTGGCGATGATTGGGATTATGTTGACCTGCAGTTGAAAAAAGATGAGTGATTTAATGTGGGATGACACAATGACAAGGTGTAGACAGCACTTTCAAATAAACAGCTTAAAATAGATCAACTCAGGTCTGTGGCAACTTTTCCTCACTCCCATTTCAGTCGTCTAAAATTAGAAAAGAGCTGATGTATTTTTAAAACAAATCTTTTCCGTTCTGTTAGAAGAAGTAGCACTAATATGAACCACACTCAGGTTTAGTCACAGAAAAACATAAACCATTATTTCCTCTAAATACAATTACACAATCTTAAGCACAGTTTAAAAACTGTGCAGGCAACAAAGGGAACAGAAGGCTTCCATCTTCTGCTCTACATTACTTAACATTCTCGAAATACAGCGTTAAGAGTCAGACCCAAACTATTTCAACAGCATCCACGTTATCCGTATAATCCAAACAGATACAAAAAATACACAGCGATAGAAAGGAGGGGAAAAAGTCAGGCAGGGTCATTATCATATATACACTTAACATCTGGCTGAAAAACAAGACTCAATCCCACAGAATTATTTTGGCAGCATCACGGCACTGACACAATCCCCAATTATTTATCCTAAGTGTGGACCCCTTTAATTGACAGGAAGCAATGCTGAGGGTCATGTGAACCAAAATATGGGACTGTATCCCTTACTCTAGTGAGGAGCTTGCTCAGGGAGTATTGTTTGAACGCCCCCCCCGAGGTGAGTGTGTAAACACAGAGGAGGCTTCTTCTCTGGATCACACGGTTTGCGAGTGCTTGCTGGAGGGTACAGCTGCTCTGGCAAACACTGAGCCAGGTCTTTGTACAAAAGCCAAGAGGTTCATGCAAATCAGCTACTGTGGAAAGGCCTCCACAAAAAAAAAAAAAACCAGGAAGCAGCCACTGAGCCGACTACATTTCACAGCTGACCTACACCGACGCAGTAACACATCTGCCAATTCACATGCAGGCAGATGCCCTGGAAAGGTTTATGACCCATGAACAGAGCGGAGAGATAAAACGCTTCGAACAGGAATGCAGTGCCAAAGGATTTACCTACAGTACATCTATGACATGCTACAACAGATCCGTCCATGTTTGTAGGAATTGTAACAATTTTAAAAGATAATTTTGTTAAGTAGTAACTCGTTCAAAACGTCAATTTATAAATCCTGCACAATTGAAAGTGCATCATCTCTAAATAAATTATCCTCCAGGCAGCTTCCACATCAATTACATACAATTTCTGCCGATGAGAATAATTTGATGAAGTGAAGTGAATCTCACCTTGCTATCGAGTTTCTTCATGGTCACCAAGTCGAGAGATTTGAGCGAGTGTCCCGTGGGAGCGATGAAGTACAGGCATGCGTGGATGCGGGTGTCGTGGTAGCTGTGTAGCGTGCGCTTGATTTTCAGTTCTTCCTGCAGATATGCCTCAAACTGGGCATCAATAAACTCCACAATGGACTTGTAGCTGTCAGAAAAGGGAAGACAGAAACATGGAAGAATTCTAAGCATTAGTTAAGCATATTAACAGAACGAGTCTGGTTCTGCTTCTACTTTTATGAAGTCATTTGCATCTAAGCAAAGCATCACAGCTAGTTTGTCACAAACAACATAAAAGGGACACATTGTGCAATGTTAAAGGTTCATCTCTGCAGATTTCTTTTGATTAAATCTAAATGTTAAAGAAACAGTCAGTACTAAGTCAGCTCTTTCTTTGAGGCAGCTATATCTGTTAATGCATTGTCCATCTTTTAAATTGTTTAATGACGCATTGAGACAATCCTCATGAAGTCCTACATTTGAGAAATGTCATGAAACCACTTTGGTTTTAGGGTTAGCTATTTGTGTTCATCCATGATAAGAAAAATTATGGGTTCATTTTAATTAACATTTCAAGGTAGATATGGGTCAGGCATAAATTATTTGGTTTTGCAAAAGCAATTGAGGCCATTTTCCAACCCCTGCATGTCACAGATGATAGATCATTTTTAATGTTGTACTTGTTGTTATGCTAAATTTGCATAAGCAAATAAGTAATCTTACTAAAAAAAAGAAACATGACCCCACAAATTAAGGACAAGAAGCTGGAAAATGTATCCACCCTTCAATCCCAAACAGGGACACTGAGAAACACTGTAGGATGTTAGGTCTACACTAGGTCACATGACTATGAGTATATGCTTGTGTACAAGTTCAAGTTATTTCCTATGTGAGAGGAAATTTCATACCGAATGGAGTGAGAAACCTGGAAACCACCGCAGCTTTCCCATTATAGAGAACCTACTGAGGTGGTTCACATGATATCATTCTCTCCCTAAACTTACCCGAGGAGCAGAGCTGGAAATTACATTGTGGAGAACAAACTTGGTAACAAAATCTGACGGAAGTCTACAGCAGCAGCAGCAATGTCTTTCACACCAGGACAAACCCCAGTGCTGTGATATGAAATTACAGCCAGGAAAAAACATCAATATCTGATTTATGTTTTTAAAGTTAATACTATAAGATGAGGACTAGATTTCACGTCCTAAGGGGAATGTTTGCAGGATCACGACTAAATGAAACATGAGCCCTGATAAGACTTTCTGCTCTCATTGTACGTCAGGAGCGCTGTGTCCACATTTATCTGTGGATTTCTGACTACAAGCTGGGATACTGCTCACAAAGATTAATATTAAAGAAACCAGTTTGCTGAGATAAGACCTTTAAATCCATTGAAATTTGGAAAATTTGTTCAGGTCTTACCTTTCTTCTTTATTGATCTGGTCTCCAAAGCCTACAGTGTTGACAACAGTGAGCTTGAGGCGCACGTTGCTCTCCTGGAGTTCGTAGGTGTTGGACTTGAGCGTGACTCCTGGCTGGTTGTGCTGAGTGGGCTCGCCCTCAAACTTGGTGTTGAACAACGTGTCCATCAGGGTGGACTTCCCCAGACCTGTCTCACCTATAAAGACAGAAAACACATCATGTTAACAGAGTCCAACAAATCCTGATCTCGTGCTCGGGTCATCGATTGCTTCTTTTAATTACAAGACATAAAATCTAATGTTTCCTTCACACTTAGCTGTCGTTTTCAGCTCTAAAGAAATGGAGTCATATTGACCTCTTTTTTTTGGTCAGCCATGATTTATTTCATCACCAATGACACTCAAAAAAAGAGTATAGATTCAGTGCAACATTTTTAAGATGCTTCAAATATATCATTTTTAAGTGTGTAAATCCACAAAAAGTATCTGCTGATGTACTCTGACATCAATTTCCCTGTCAGATGACTCAGATACAGAGCTCCCTCTGTATGAAAAGCTATTTTTATTCATCACAGCCTGACCTACACTCACAGCATGTTAGCCTGTTTTTGCAGGCTATCTTGCTGTGTTCCAAATTTCCAATCGTTCCCTCGGAATTAAAAGTAAATGATGCAGCGAGGGTCTCAGTTGCTGTTTCTACGCTCAGTTTAAGTCACTGTGGAGAAGTCGCTCATGCTTAAAAGGGAACTCAGTATCTTATTTGGAGTAGCTTCAGGCTCACATTGTAAATGACAACACAAGTTATTCTCTTAGGTAACATTTCCATACAAATCTTCTGAAATAACAATGAGCAAAAAGTCTGGAAATGTCAAGTTTTTGACCCAGTGGAACAACACAGTGAGATTTAATTCACTCTCTAATTTAAGACCACAACCAAATTATAAAACCAAGTAATGTGCGTATGACAGTAAGAAATATATTTATGAGTCACACAAGCACAACAGCATAAGCTGCTGCAAGTCTCACATCATCTAAGCTTCCAATACCAAGTACCAATGTTTGTCCTGAATTTAGGGAAACTCAGATTGAAAGGCACCATAATGTGGTGACTATGTAATAAAAAAACTGTTTTTTTCTTTCCACTTTTCACTCCTACACAAATATAAATGGACTCAGTCTTTCCACAAAACAGCAGAGAGGTTTTCTACTTGGAGGAGAATCAAAACCATGCCACTAAAAATGGCCACCAGGCATTTCCGACCAAACTCTCAGAATGGAGACACTGATTGTGTTAATGTTACTAGACCACTAACGCGTCACAAAAAATAAATAACAAAAGGTCCTAAAGATACAGAGAAAGCTAGAAATCTATACTGTTATCCTGGTAGTCAGATAGAACGTAGATAGTGATAGAATGCAAATAGAAAAGAAGAAGGCGGAACTTAATGTGCTCCAAAAATCACACAATTCAAACTGTCCTCTGCAGCAGTAAATACAGAACTAAACACTGAATTGTAGCACACAGTCACAGAGACATAAAAAAATTCAAATGTGCATATTTATATTTCTGATGAAACCAGAACATAAAACCTATACAACAACTTCCTGCTAGAAAAAAAATGAGGCTGAGCTTCCTGTTGTGTTCCGTCTACTGTAAAACTTGACAGGTGTTTGTACTGGAGCCATCATTTTCTGAGCTTTTCATTCAGAACTTTGTTTTTTTTTTACCTTGTCTTTCACGTATAAACAAGTCAACAATAGTTAACTGCTATGACTGCTTTGGTGTTAAGACAATGATAAAGACAACAACACATAAACATAAGTGTGTGGGCAGAGCTGCAGGACTGAAGAGGAAGTAGCCAGAGTGAGACATGCGCGATGGAGGCGAGCAGAGTGGGCTGCGCAGTGCTGCTACACTGAGTGGATCATTACAACACAGCCACATCAGTCTCTCTCTGATGTTCTCTCTTTTTTCACATCGAGCCACCGGCCCAAATTGTGTAGCAGCCCATCGAGAAAATCCCCGGTTCACCACATGACCACATTGGACAAAGGATTGGAAATGGGTCTGATTTAACACAATGTATTCAAACTGAACCAGAAGCTATGGCCTCCAAAAGTGTAATCAATACTACATCAACAGCTTTTAACCAAACTGAACATTACATCCTCCACAAAGCTCTACTTAATTGGACCTATAGGACTGTTTTATTGCACTTCCAGTTTATTTGTAAACTGTAAACTGGCAAGTGATTTTTTTTACCAAATGTGCAAGCAAACATTTGTCACTGTCCATAAAATCCTGCAAAACGTTTGTATTCTGCATGAAATGATACATAAATGAATAGATAATGCTGCTACCAGTACTGTGCTGATGACTAATATCCTACTAAAATTAAATAAAAGCCTGCAGACATTTCTGTTTGTCATTTCCCATCTGAACCCAGAGCATCTTACTCATCATGGTAACCTGCCCTGAGGAGACTGAGCAGCTCTAATAGAGAGGAAACTGCCATGTATTTTGTGGGAGTGCCCAACTTTCATTGAAGCAAATAAGTCGTCATTTAGCCTCGGGGGAGAGAGTGAGAGCATTTCACGCATGATACACTCACCAACACAGAGGATGTTGAAGCAGAATCCGTGGTTGACAGACTTGTTGACCAGCTGGTCAGGCATGCTGTCAAAGCCGACATGGCCGGCCAGAGGGACAGCACGAGCACCTTCACCCTGAAAAACAAAGAGAAACAACATCTAACATCTGGTACCAATTTCTGAAACACCTTCTGCATTACAATGCCCTGTTGAGAAAGCATCCTCTCACAGCTTTAACCATGCACAGGATATCCTCGAATCCTTGATGATTCTTGTTCTTTACGTTACCAAATGACTAGAAACTACTTCCACCACATCAGGCATTGTTAGATGTGGTGGAAGTTAGTTCAGGTGCACTCTAACTCACTTCCTGTTTCCTGAGCTGCAGTCGAGACAGTTAGAAACCATGTACATATATGGAAAGGTGTTGCTGTTCACGTTAGGATAATTGTAAAACCAACAAAGAGCTGTGAGAATAAATATATAGTTCAATAGCTGAGAGTTTTGACAATAAGTACGACAAATAAAAAAGACTTAATTAGATAAGCTTCCTCAATAGACTGCCCTGTGCCCCCGTTTCTGTGTTTTCACTTTGACTTGAACCCGCGACTACCTATTTTTGGCCCATTGCTCTACAATTCACTCTACGATTGCACTGTTTGTACACAGCCTATCTCTGGACTGGAGTGACACTTAACACCAGAGTGTAAAAGCACTGTTGTTACATGTGTGTGTGGGCGTGAGGCTGGCAGCGAGTGTCTCCATATCTGTGGATCCGATTTCTGCAGCCTACGTCTACGTTGTGAGGTGCAGGAAAGCAAAGAATTTAGATTATATGGCAAAAGCAAGAGACCTCAAAACAGCCAACCGGCCATTATGTGGCTCAACATAACACTGTGTTGCTTTGGTCTGCAGTGAAGCATTGAAGAAGGAGGAAGAAGAAGTGAAACTGTTTGGTAGTCAGACAAGCGGATGGTAGTAAACAGTTGTGGATTATTTGGATAGTTGAAATTGGGGTTTAAACAGCTGAGGGTTGTGTTTGGTAAACTGGGGGAGGTGATGCGACTTGACAAACAAGGGTTTTAGCTTTCAGCTGCAAGCGAAACATTCCTGAAACCATTCCTGCTTTCCAAGACACTAACAGCCAAGTTACACACTGTGGGTTTTGGATTCATTGAACCGCAAAGGGGACATCACATTGCAGAAACCCTGGCTATTCTGAGCTCTCTCTCTCTCTCTGGGTGTGATGGCCTCATTTTTTAAATTCAAACCCAACACAAAGCAGTCCCCTCAACACTAGATCCCTGCAAGGATCCACTGCGAGGATCTACTGTTTGTCTTTATATTGTGGACACAGAAGACAACGCCCGACTTGAAGTTAACGGGACTTACGTGAAGCAACATAACGGAAATGATAGCTGTGCAGAAATGGGGGCGTTCAGAATGAATGGGCCTAACGACGGCTGTAGCTCATCGTATTAAACGTGAGCATCTATATCTCATCTACTAAACCCGGCGTGTTACGATTCATGACCCGGAAAACACCGTTTCGTTTTAAAAAAGGTTTCATTTTAGCTAACGGTGCCCACACAGGAAATCTGCGGGCGGTAGCGATGACATGAAAACGAGTGGAGAGAAACATGTTAACATAAAAAGCTACGAGTGGCTAGCGTCGTTATTCATTTGCAAAACTAATATTATACAATACTATATATATAAACTATCATATTCTTAATGATATTGAGTGACTGCAGCGGGTTTAGCTTCGCTGCGTTACACCGGATTTCGGGAAGGAATAGCGGCAGGAAAGAGCCGGTGGCGACTGGCACAAAAACCGCCCGAAATGCGACATTTTAATTGTATATTTGAACCAACGCTGAACTCAGGTTACACATTGCAGTAAACATGTGTCGTGGCAGTGACAAAGGCATCCTGGTTAAATGAAGCTACTCACCGCTTGTCTCGCTATCTCGGTGGACGCCATGGCTGTTAGCCGTTAGCTGAAGCCCTGTGCTGCTCTGTAGTGAGGGAGCCCACTGGGAATGTACCACTCACACACGCAGCCACTTTTACGCGCTATTTACTCAGATATTCATACGACATCGCGCACACGGGAATTTTGTTAAGCGAAGGAACAGTTTGAATTACAAAACCACATCTGACTCTCTCCGGTCCGCGTTGTTTTAAATGATCGTGGTTACACGAGCACTCGACACCGAACCGCCACCCCCCCCTCTCACAGGAGGCCGTGGTGGTCTCGTCCTGTGAACCACAGTCAATGAACTAATGATTATTCAGCAGCAAGAAGCCGAACTGAAAGTTGTTGTTGTTTAGGGTCAGATTGATTTTTCTCTACATTCAATCACAGACTTAAGATCAATCAAATAATAACCAGCCAAGTTGGTTGTGATCTGTTTTTACACAATTTTGGACCATGTGCTTTATTCATACGTCTGTGCAATAGGTTCATGTGCAAACCATTCACTGCTCATATTCTCACACTGCACATATTCTTCCTGTTTAATTCAATAAATGTTTTTTCTATATATTTTGTGTTTATCGTGAAAAAGAGAACAACATATGTGACAGTGGTGAGTTGACAGTGACAGTTTATATTCACATCAACGTGATTAAATGATGCCAAAGTACTGAAGCAAAACAGATAGAGGGACACTGCAGCATTGACAGATATTGCACCCAGTGGTAATGATACATTTAGTCATGTCCCAAGCATAAATAACAATTTTGAACTTGAACCAATATATCCTTATAAAATCAAAATTGCAATGAAATAATCAAAAGCAGGAAACATCAAGGCCTCTGTGAAAGCTTCTTCCTCCCTTTTAGTATCCCTTCTAGTCAAATTGAAATTCTCAGTTGTTCTCAAAGGATTAAATAAATACAAATAATGAACTAATTATATTAAACCGCTCCATTCCACCAAAGGTTACGGAAAATCACTTAAACTTTTTTTACAGAAACAAATCATTTATTTCATGTATTTTGAAAGAAAGGGAGTTATTTTTTCATCATCTTGGAAGACAAAGGACATGTAGTGGTCCTAAATATTTTATTATACTCTTTAAATTTGGATTTAGGAAAACTAATCCACCTTTTTTTTAAATCTTTTATAAAGAAATTGCTTTCATCCCCAAAGTAAAAAATTACTGTGGACTGTTTGTAAGCCTTTAAACATCAATACATTGCATTATCAAATTGTAGATTTCAATTTGATTCAAATTTATATTTGACTTGTTCTATATTGCTAAGAAACCTATATTGTACAATTCCATTATGGTTGTGAATAGTTTATGTTGTTAGTGAAGTAGATATGTCTTTAATGCTCCATAAACTGCAGGATGATACATAGAAACATTTGTATTTACCTTTGTAAGTTGTAAAAGTGTTTAATATAGAAGGAGTTTAGTTTTGGAAACGCCCACTGGAGTCACGTGTGTTACAGCGACCAATAGGACGGAGGCAGTGAATTTAAAACCGAGCCGCGGTTTCCTGGTTCACTGCGTCACATGAAAACAAACCTGTGGTCCATCAACAAGGAACAAACAGCGACTCACAGCACAGAGAAGGTAAAGTTTACGAATGACTAAAGTTTACTCATGTGAATCGAATTCACTGCTGCGTTTATCTGCACTTTCGCTCTTTTCACTTAGTTTGACTGCGAAGACGCGACGTGGCTGCTGTGAACTAGCTCCTAGCTACAGTAAACCAGCTAACTGATACTGTGCTTGAATGAAACTGACTTTAAGCTAATCGACTGTCTCTTGAATCTGGTTACTTACGAGCAGTTTAAAAAAAAACTGACGATAACATTACACGTCTCTTCACTTTAACCTTAACACTGGAGGCAACAGGACAGCAAAGTGAAATATAACTGTAACAACAGGGTGAATACAGGGAGACCAGCTTGTATTTCAGCAGGTTAGAAGCTAACCACTGTTAGCCACCTACAGCTGGAGTGGACTACCTGATGATGGTGATTTGGTGTTTTTCTAACCCAATCCTGGGACCGTTTCTTGAGTAATCCAACCAATTTGAATACATCTTCTTGAGTTTGCTGGAAGTTTATTCTGTCAGGCACAATTATATGTAATAAAAGTGTTTTAGTTAGATCTGTCTAACTGTCTTGATCAGTGGCTGGAGTTTAGTTGATTTTTTTTTATTTTTGTTTCCAAAGTCAAGAATAAACTCAGGTCAGCAACCTAAGATTGTTTTGCCCAGTAATTTCCCAGTTAAATTGATGTAGTTTGATGTATGGTCCAGTAGCACTGAAAGGTCCCATGAGCCTGCACTGGCGCCCTCCAGCTGATCAAGCTACACTATCCTCAGTGTCACAGCTGAGCTTTTTCCTGCTACATGTCAAACTGTCTCTTCAACAGTCATGGTGTTTTACATTGTTTTGCAGTTATTAATATCGGCTTGTGTTTTCAGATACAATGGACAACATAATCTTTGCAGAGCGGGAGAATGCAGGTGTCCATGCGCCCTCACTTAAGATGCGACAGCAACTTCAGTCTGCTCCAGGTATGAAAATGCCATGTTTGTTTGTTTTTTAGTAGAGATGCCCACATTTTAATGGCTCGATAATGGGAATTTTATATTTATCAGAATCAGAAATTATAGCCGTTTTACATCAGAACTGTAAACTGGGTCTCTGAAACAAATGTGCAATGGTTCCGAGAGGGGGAAAAACAGTAGCAAGTTTTTACTATCAATCTCATACTTCACCTTAGAGTCCCTCGTCGTGACTATGGCGAGAATACGCCTCCGCCTGAAGTTGTTTGAAGTTTTCCATATTTGCCTAATATATTTTGCAATTTTACCCTCAGGTGTGCATAAACTACAGGCTATGAACAGATTTTTAAGAAATGTGAAAGTATCTGTATCGGTATTGGCCATGTGAAGCATGTATTTATTGGTATCGGCCAGAAAAATCTGTATCGTGCTCACTATTTTTTTTTTTTTAGTAGTCTTCTGTGTAGAAATTACAATAGCCTGTTGTTCCTGCAGAAAAACTCCTGAAATCTTCTATGATTGCCAAAACCTTCAACACTCCTCTGCCATCTGGTCGAAAAGCCCTCGGTGCCGTCAACAAGAAAATGTCTACCCCTGCCGTCAACACCCAAGAGAAGAAACAAGTGAAGCCTCAGGTTGGAATAGCTCATAGTGGAGTCATAGTCTAACTAATGTAAGACTCTAATTGCATTATACCTCAAGCTATAAATTTACCAATGTAAAATTTGTTCCCCCATAGGAAACTAAAGTCAAGCAAGCTCCTGGTACCGAATTGGAGGAATATCCAGAAATTGAGAACTTCTTCCCTTATGACCCACTAGGTAACTGACACCTTCACAAGGTCACATTTTAAAGCAATATAAGTTTTTAGACTGGCACAAATGACTCTTTCAGCTGAACGTCGTGTTTCTGGTGTGGGGTTTAGGTGTAAATTCAATTGCTGCATCACATTGGCTTTGCTTTCAGAGTTATTCTCTCTGGGCCTGGGCACATTGACACTCATCTGTGTTTGCTACACAAGAGCTTGCACATACCAAACATGTTAATGATTCAATGTAAAAGCCTCATTATTTTCTTTTTTTTTTTTGTTCTCAGAGTTTGAGAAGAACAACATACCTGAAGATTTGGTTCCGCTCAGCGGCCTCGCTCTGCCTGGACTAGCATTTTTCCCACGATGTCTGCATGTGAGGAAGGAGGACCTGAAAAAGTTGGACCCTCTCCCAAACATGTCACCTGTGAAGATGTCAAAACGTTCAGGTATCAAGGTTCAATTGGAGCTTAATTTGCATTGATTAAAAATCCCCTATCACTATTTTTAGATTGGAATACCTATTTTGATAAGTTTCTGGAACTGTTAAATGGGAAATAGTTTATTGATAAAATAATTGTCAATTTGATTAATCCACCAAATTAAATACTTGTATAAAATGTATTCATTAAATTGTAAGTACTTTGGGCTCGAAGAAGTACTTTCTTTCTATACCTGTCAAGTTTATTTATAAAGCACATTGAAAACCAGAGGTGATCAAATCTCTGAACATGAAGTTTTCACTACTTGATTTTGAAAAGAGGCAATAGTGCTCATTTCCAGATCTTTATTTTTGTTCTGTGACTCAATTAGAGTCCCTCTTGAATGTTTTGCAGTTCAGAAACGGTTCTTATTTATCTCAAACTACCTGTTAAGCAGCTCATCACTTGAGCCTCTGGCTGAAACTGGCCACATTAGCTTCAGCCTCCTTTTTTTAATACCCATTTTGTCCTGATTGGCTGGAAGCCTGACAAGTGGCAGCAGACACTTGTCACTTTATAGAGGCTCTGAAAGCAAACAACTAAAACTAAAGGGAGGCTGACTCAGTTTTATAAACATTACCTGTGTATTGTGACATTTGGGTGAATTTAATATTGCAATTACAATCTGTATACAAAACATTTTCTACATATCCCTATTAATACTTGCACATGTAGGGATGCAGTAATACAAAAGGCAGCCTAAGAAATGTTTTGGTTTGCGGGTTATTTGTATAGTGGATTACAATAAATGCCAATAATACTCAGGTAGACTGTTTAGTAGAATGAGCTGTGCTTGGAGCACATGGCTAAATATAAAAATGTTATACACTTTGACAAGTTTGTCTCAGGATTCTTTAAACATAAGTTTACCTCTTTATTCAGTCTTTTGTGATGTTCATTGTAGGATCTCGATGTTAAACATGGCCAAAGAACACTGGCTCCCCATTGTTGGTATTTTATCTCAAAACTAGGAAAATAACGAACTTATGCTGTATAAATTGAATAGTGTATATATACTATTCCATGTAAATGTGATCACTCTTTTTACAAAACACCCTCACTTTGAAAGCAAATGTCACACTATAATATGTTCCTACTGTTTGGTAACTGTAATTGCAGCTGTTGTGGGGCACAGGTTGTAAACTACAGTTATCATTAACTACAGGTATCATTAACTTCACTCTCTCTTCTTCTCCAGATGACTGCCTGGCTCTGAAAGCCTTTCTTCAAACACTGGAAGAGCTGACCGTTGAACTTCCTCCAGAGTCTGTTACTGACTAACTGTTCATGAATGTGCTTTGTTATGACTGTTCTTTTATCTGAAATAAAGTGGTTTTATCTGTTGCATGCGTCATCTGCTTAGTGCTGTAGGTAAATTTGTGAAAGTAGCAGAGAAATGTCCAGTGCTTTACTTCCTGCTTGTTTGAGTCCATCACTGGTCACATGTGAAGGATTCTTGCCATTGGTTTTTGCTGGAGATTAGAATGAACTTTGGCTCAGTTCCTCTTGTGAAGGGAAAGAAACTACGAGTCTGTGGATCCCTGTTTGTGAGAACAAACATTTCCTGTCTTTATTGATTTGCTCATGAAGTTATCAGGGGATGAAGGTTATAGTGTTCGGCTTCTTTAACGAGACTGTTTGCGCCTTGGACACAGAGCAGGTGAGTCACAGTGGCGTGGCTGCAGTTTTGAAACGTGAGACTGGGTAAAACAAAGCCTTCAGTGTTGGTATTTAAACGGGATTAGTTAATATACTGAACATATATTAACATGCCTACAAAATGAGGAACTTGTCCGTAAGACGATTGCGTTTAGACCCAATCATGAAATGTTTCAGACGTTAATGTTGTCAATAAACCTTCCTTCCTCCCGTGGCGCAGATAATGGCTCCAGAGGGGAGCCGTCAATCCGTTTCCAGTTTATAATTTGACACTCATATCTCTGGGGTGTTGTCTAAATAAAGGGAAGTAGCATTGAACTCGACGAGCAGCATGAACGGCAGCACATCGGATGATGCTGGACGCGACTCAACTGGATCAGAAGCAGCTGTCGGCAGCAATACCGACGCCCACGGCGGCAGCTCGGCCACACAGGGCACCGTTGTGGCGCGACTGTCTCGGTATGGCCTCCAGGTCCTGCCCGGTTCTTTCCAGCGTAGGTCGCGGCTGCAGAGGCAGCAAAAAGCCGCAGCTGTCAGCGGCGCACCGGGAGGTCCGCTGCCGAGAGAGGCTCCGGAGAGGGGGTCGCTCACACCCGCCATGCGTAAGAAGTACCTGAAAGAGCTGTTCAGTAACGCGTCCAACAGCGGGTTCAGCAGCGCACTGTCCTCCCAGACCGAGACCGACAGCGTGTCCTCCGAGCCGGAGGACGCAGACTGGGCTCTGTGTCCCATGGAGCACGCGTGGATGCTGTCTTCAGTGGAGGGGAACTACGACACCATCCTGGAGTTCATCTCCGAGGAGCCGAACCTGCTGACCAGGAGGGACTTCGTCAGCGGGTACTCGGTGCTGCACTGGCTGGCCAAGAGGGGCCAGGACGAGACTCTGCTCAAACTTCTGCACTACGCGGAAACTGCGGGGATCCGCGTGGACGTTAACGTGCGGGGCAGCGGAGGGCTCACCCCGCTGCACGTCGCCAGCATTCACTCCCAGTACATGGTCGTCAAACTGCTGGTGGGGGCTTTCAGTGCCAACGTGGATGCCATGGATTATAACGGGAGGAGAGCCTGGCAGTATCTGAGGGGAGACGCCCCGCTGGAGATGAAGGAGCTGCTGGGGACCTGGGACGAGGAGCACAGCTTCGGAGCTATGCGAACTGTCAACGGGAATATGAACAACAGTGCGGGCTCAGTGCCCCTGACCCCGGGTGGCGAGGAGGTGGCGGACGGACAGACTGAAGGGGACTTCTTTGACCGGACTAAGAGAAGCGGCAGCTGGAGATTTGGCTCCTTTAAGAAACTGCTGCCCTCGTTTTCGTTTTTAGGAAACAAAAGCTGAAGTTAGGACACAGACCTCCGAATGTCTGCAATCATTTCACATTTTATACACTTGTGGTTTTCAACCTGGATCCAGAACACTGCAGTTGACTGAAATTCCCTCCACTCACAACTTGTTTTTATTACACCAATCAATTAAGATGTAGTTTATGTAAAAATATATTTCTTTTCAAATACCTTCTGAACTGAGACACAAAAATAAAATCAAGCCTATAATTTATAAGGAGTCACCCAGTATACAGGTATTTTAAAGATGTGACCAACTGGTTTACTCCCAGTTGGAATACTGCTTTCCATGGAAATATATTAATTGTGCATTAACTTCACTGAACCTCAATTCAATAAACTGTATAATCTGTTTTTTTAAACTTACTGCAGCGTCTCTTGTTCCGTCTCAACAGCTCTCGTTGCCAACGTGGCCACATTTTCCTCCAGTTCGAGCACTTCAAGTAAACACTTCATAGTTTGTCTTGTTACTACATTAGGCCTCTTGAGCAGCGGTACTTTCTGCAGAGCTTTGTCAGCAGTTCCCCTGTCCATGTGGTTTGCCTCAGAAAAACACTCAGCTGTCCTCAGTAAAGGAACAGTTGAGCTGCACTTTGAGGGGAAAAAGGCAGAAAACAGCGACATTTCAAGTTTGATCACAGATCTTTTATTATCAAACATGACGAGATAACATGGCTCCCTCCAGGCACAGCAGCTGGAAGTCCTGGCAGACGTTGGGGTGGAGGGGGGGCGCTGGGATCCAGGGACCCTTGTGTTTACAGGCCAAGCTTTGTCCTCCTCCAGTGTCTCCTCTTGGAGTTGTACCTGAAATTAAACAACGTAAAAAAGTGTCAGGAGAGCATTCAAACCCAAAGGAAAAACAACCAAAGTAACAAAAGGCTTCAAATTCATACACCAATATTGCCGCTGTTCAATACTATCCATTTTTTCATCTGTGCATCTCAGCAAATCAATTACTGGCTAGGTTTTCTTAATGGAGACAAAGACAAACACTAATTCTGGTTTTCAAACAAATGAGGTAATTTTATATTCATCAGAAGTGGCATCAGTTAATTCTGAGATTAGTTACTAAATACAAATGTCTACAAACCCCACATGAATCATTCCCCTACATGTAAAGACTGAGTAGTAACACCTACACGAACAGCATCAACACACATTTGAATCAGGAGTCAAATCAAAAGGCAGGTTCAAGGGTTCAGTTGAAACCATGCAAATGCTGTTGATGCTGCTCTAGTTTCAGAGGATAGGACCACAAGACACAGTATAATAAATATATATTCATTATATAAATCACTGAAGTCAGACTCGTGGTGATTCTTTAGTGAATGAAAAGATTTAACAGCACAATGTTCAGCTACAGAGCTTCCTCAGCACACACACAGTGATGAGTGAGCGCTCTGCAGCAGGAAGTTGCTATCAGCAGGATTAATGACAGCACTCTAAAGAAATCAAGTGCTGTAATTGCAGACCTGCTTTACATGACACACGTTATTCTTCCCTGCATTAGACATTCATATCAGCACTTAGCAATAATGTATATAGCTTGGCGATGTAATGCAGCACTAAGGTGAATTTTAAATGTACAAAATATAACCTCCACATCCCTTTAAACTTTCTAAATTTCTTCTTCTTGAAATGCATGTTCAAACTTTACTGCTGCAACTATTTGTGAACTCAATTTTGTACAAATATAAACATCAGTCCATTGGCAAAGTGGCGAGTACATAATGAGTGCATTTTCATTTTTGGGTGAACTATCCCTTTAAACATAATACAGGAAGGAGGTGTTGCAGAGTTGTTTCATCAGAGTGCTTCAGTTTAAAATAACCGTTTGTTTCGCCCAAGTTTACCTAGAAATCTGACGATGGAACAAATTAAGTGTTGCCTAGCTACTGACCAGTTTAAATCAATATACAACTTAACTAACAGCAGAGTTTTTCTGTCCCCTGGACTTTGCAGCCCAATATTTGTTCCCCATATCAAATCTGTCCATTAAGCTAGATCTTCCTACTGTACAATCCAGTCTTGTGTTTACTTACAATGTAATGCACAATCCCTCCCCTGGTGCGTATAGTTTTTACATATTTAATTTGTTTCCCCATTTTTTTACTTTATACACCACAGCAAATTCCTTGTATGTGTAAACCTGACAGTGTCGTCTAAAACTCCACAGAAGTGCTTAAAACAGCCTCCTGAGCACAATCCACTGTCAATACAACACACTTTGTAGTTTGGCTTTTTTTGACGCCAATGTACTTAAATTATTCTTGCTGTTTTGAGTTTGTACCCTCATGGTCAAATGCACTTATTGGAAGTCGCTTAGGACAAAAGCATCAGCTAAATGATATGTAATTTAATAATTGGTTTATAGACTGGCCCTTTGAGAGCCTGTGTATCAATTACAGATCAATACAGTTGTTACCAGTCATATTTTAAATAAATGGTCTGTTTTAGTAACTTGTGTTTCCTGCTTCAAGTCAATGAGTAAGTCTGAAAATTAATGAGTGCAACCAGAAGATAATGACAAACTTATCATTAAGAGGAAAATCTCTGTTTCTAATACTCTATCCTTTCCTAACGAACAGGATGCGTGATGGTCAGAACTGTAGCGCACCAGTCGAAAGAGTTTCCTCTGCACACGGGCTCATGTGGAGGGAGAAAGGCTGCGAGGAGCCACGAGAGCTTAAAGTTAGAAGTGTGATGATGGTAGAACTGGACTGATGTGGTCATGTCTCCTAGTTCAGTAAAACATCTGTTTCATGGTTCCAGTTCGCAGCAGCTTTATGTTTATCTGGATCTTCCGAACAGACAGCGAAACTCACCTGATCTTGTTGCCGGTCTTCATTCTGATCCACTGAGGAATCGGCCTGTTCTGCTTCTGCTTCTTAGCGAGAAAGCGCTTGATCCTGAACGTCTTGTGGGACGACTGGGACCAAACAGAAAAGCTTCGTTAACAACACACACAAACTAAACTTCTACCAAAAGCTCCATCTGTCTGAGAACTGACACGTTTAGATCACACACAGCAAATCTGTGCCTAGCATGCGTAGCCCTGCAGGATGCTACTGGCTAGCATCGCTAACAGCTTTAATCTGCTCGCACAGAATGTTAAAAAACAAACATAAAGGGGTAAAATCAACCACTGAGACTCGTGTTCAACATTAAAAGTATCGATGCTGGTTTAAAACAGTTACAGACGAAGATGTTTAAAGATTCCGTGTTTACCATTTTGTCCACAGTCCTTTCCCCACTATGGCGGAGGTCGAAGAGAAAGAAGGAAGTGACGTTCACGTTTTTATCCAATAGGCGCCAGCAGGACAAGCTGAGCAGTCTGCTGACAGCGACACCGGCTGGACGTTTCATTGCATCACATACATGCTCAGCCGGGATCCTTCGTTTGTTCTTAACAAATACACATTTTCCTCATTTTACATGATGATTATTTTTATTCTTTGTGTAGTAGTGGAATATAGTTTTGTTTTCAGAAATGAGTTTCTTAGTTGAGTAATTGCTTCAGCTCTCTGCCTGTATTTACTGCAGAGTAGTTCTCCAAAGTCTATGTGTTTATGTTGAATCTTGATTTGAAAAGTTACCAGTGCCTCAAGCTGAAGAATAAATGTCGTGCAGCAAAAAGTACACTTACTTCCAAAGTTTAGTGAGATAGGTTTAAAAAAAAAAAAGAAGCATGAAAAGAAAATACTCAAGTCAAGTACATGTAGTTGGTTACTTTCCACCGCACTTTCTAAGTTCACCATAGTTAGGTGATGGAGATGGTGAAGCTGCCATGGAGAACATGGCAGATCAATTATGCAAGACTTTAAAAACCTGAAAGTGAAATTTATACTTAATACTGTTAAAAAAAGTCACATTTCAATAGGTACTTTCGCTATCGTTCAGGATTGTTACATATTATATACATTTTTTCTATGTTATACCAACAAAATAAGTAAATGAATCAGCGTCTTTGTATTAAAATTTTAATCCTAGAACATGGTGAGAGCGTTGAAACTGTATTTTGTGTTGGGAAATGAAAGTGTAAAGTTTTAATTTTCATATCTGTAATTTCCTTTGAAACTTAATGGAAATAACAAAAGACAAAGCTCTAAATATTTGAGTTTATGTTTTGTCGTAAGCAGATGTTTATTTTAGGAGTAATGACTTTAAAAGGTCTCTTTAATTACAATTACAAAAAAAGTTAGTTTAAGGAAACAAAATAATTCTTGGACTGAAGATTTAAGCATCAGTGGTTAATCAGACCTTAATCATTTACTCAGTAAAATGTGTGAACAACACTGAACTGTTGCAATGCTATTAAATAACTTGAAACGGAAATCTTGCCATCGCTGGACTTGTATTTTAAAACTGAGCACCTTTCCACCAAAGAGAAAAAAAGAGACAGATTTAACAAAGGCCTTTTATTTCCAGTCAGAAGTAGCTCCTGTATGTTAGCATGATATTAGCATCACCAGCACTGATATGTTTCCATGCTGTCTTCAGTTGAGTGCATCACAGATTAATGTTTCGAGGCAGATTCAGATTAGAGGCAGATTCAGATTAGAAAAAGGGGGGAAGGCCATAGGTTGATCACTCAGACTGAAGTCTGCATGCAGGCATATGGGTGTTACACAGCAGTCAGGTCAGAAATGGCTATTTCTCCTCAG
The DNA here is from genome assembly GCF_022539355.2 of Hippoglossus stenolepis. Lineage (NCBI taxonomy): Eukaryota > Metazoa > Chordata > Actinopteri > Pleuronectiformes > Pleuronectidae > Hippoglossus > Hippoglossus stenolepis. The sequence continues at coordinate 19,278,757 of NC_061489.1, read as the reverse complement.
TAACTGTATGAATGTGTCAACTTCGGTTTCTTTATTGTGCCTGTGAGACTAGAGTTAAAGACCAAGGAACGTTTCAGTAAAAGATCTGCACACATGAGGGTTGTCAAACTCTGCAGGGAGAGTAAGATAATGTCCATGTGTGCACTTCAAACAGAAAATGCAAACGCTACAACAGAAATCTCTCTCAAGATTCACTGCACAGACACTGCAGAAACAATATTAATGAGTTTGGCAGAGTTGACAGAGTGATTGGGTGGGATATGGATAAGCAAATTAAAAGCCAATGTTGTGGTTAGGTGTCCATCAGAGAAACAATACTGAAATAAGGTCACTTTGAGTTCACGATTTCAGAGAAAACTTTGGCTTCACCTAACGTGCCCTGCAGCCAAACTCCTCAAGGCTTACTGTTTCTGTTCCTAACAAATTAAACTAACAGAGGGCCACATTCAGGCCCTAAGAGACTCCAGCATCACTCCTGCCTCTGAGACTGGGAGAGCCAGATGTAGCCCTGCATCTTCTGCAGCGCAGTCGATGCCCTGAGGCATCACATCACTGCTCCGAGCCTCACAGATCGATCTCTCCTCTCGTCACCAAACTTAAAATGCCACAAGTACAAATCTGCTCAGTCATCTCCCTTGTCTGCCACTTTCTTGGTCTCAGTGTCTGGCTTCCTGTCGGCGGAGTTGGATTCTCCTCCTCCTGCAGGTCGATTGCGGTTCCTGGCCCCTGGCTGGTACAGCTGGATAGCGGGGCGGTCCTGACGCACAAACAAACAACACAATTAGAAACACAAAAAAAACTAAGAATTGCAAAAAATGACAACTAAGACTAGAGTCGTTACTTTATTTCGCATTCGCTCTCTTTTGTTGCCTTCCTCCCGCTTGTCTCTGGCGAGCTTCTCCGGCCTCTCGGTGTGACCGGAGTCTACATGGTTTTCGCCCTTTTTCTTCTCAAAGCCACGCTCCCTCTCTTTTTTCCCCTCGTCGTCCCGCTTCCTGCACGAGTTCTCTCCATCCTGTCGTTCCCTCCTCCTCCGCCGATCTTCGTCCTGACGCCTGATGCGCTCCTTCTCTCTCTGCCGCCGCTCCTTCTCCCGTTCTCTGTCACGATCTGTGTCACGCTCCCTGAACTCCTTCCGGCCGTCATCGTCTCCTCTGTGAAAGAAGCACAAAGCCTGTTTCAATATTCTGTTCAAAGTGAGTGATATGTTTGATAAAAGAAAACGACTGAAGCAACTAACTTCCTTCCTCGGTCTTCCTTATTCTCAATGTTCTGACGCCTCTTATATTCATGGTTCCCCATGGGTCGGTCCTCTTTATTTGGCTTCTCTGGTTTCTTTGCCTTTTCCTTGTGCTTCTCCGCATCAGCGTCATCGCCTCTGTCTGGTTTCTTCAGGAGCTGCACGGATGAAAATAAAAGAAATTCCTAAGGACATATTGGAAAGTAAACATGGCTTAAAACTGCCTCAATTCACTGCAGCACACACACCTTAATTTTTGGCTCTTCTTTAACTTGGTCCTTGTCTTTCTCCAGCGGTTTGTCGAGCCTCTTCATCTTGTCAGTGTCCTTGCGCTTCCGTCTCTCCTCCTCCCGCCACTTGCGTCGCTCCTCATCCCGCACACGCTTTCGTTCAAGCTCCCGCCTCCTTCTCTCTTCCTTCTTTTCCTCCCTGATTCTCTGAAAAGCCAAAATTTCATTTTGACAGTTATTTGGTGTTTATCGCCTATTTTACACATACATCCCACTACTTTTGTGAACCTAAGACTTTCGCGAACCCAATTCAACCATCGAAACGGTGTTTTTTCACAAGAGATTTGAAAATGTTTGGAGCTTTAGGACTAAGTTGCCTCTTTACACAATGCTCATGGTCAAATGAGAGCAAATATATATAAAACACTATCATGTTATAGTTTAAATAGTTTAAAACAATATACATCACAATGTTGTACTACTGTACATTTACCTGCTTATTTTTCAGGAAGTCCAGCAGAGGAGTTGTTCTCTTTGCTTCAAGGAAGAAAAATAGTATGTTTAAATGAATCCTCCAGCAACATGTCTGTTCTAACATATATACAATGATGTTTCAGGTCCAACTTTCCAGTTAAGTAACTGTTAACATACCAACAAGTTCCTTCGACTTTGCCTCGATCTCTTCCAGCAGAGTCTCAGGTGTTGACGTCAACTTCTCTTCGTCTCCGTTGTAAGATTCCAGGAACTTTTTGTAATCTGGATCTGAAGGAAAAGATTGACAGTGAAGCCTCCATGATGTTTTATTTAAACTACATTTATATATGAATTGATCTTAGATACATGATGCAAACACCAGCATCAAATCAAGGCTGTTGTTTCTTACTTTTCTCATTGAAAACCGAGTCTCATTTCTTTCCTACAATGGGACAAAATCTCTGTGTCTCCTTAAAATATCTGTATTTATCTTTACCTTCTTCAATCGTTCCACATTTTGCATCCCTCTTCTTGACTCTTTTCTTGGCAGTTTTTTGGAAGGGGGCAAACTCTACGATGGCAGGATACTCCTGTCCTGTGGCACACAAGCAGAATGAAGCGTCAATCACTTACAGAGAGAAATCCTTAAGTTTATTTATTTCACATTAACTCAATTCCCTTCATACCTCTGTGGTCAATGAACACATATCCATCAAATCGATCCCTGAACAGGACGATATCCTCTTGATTTCTGAAGTTGAGGTAAGCCCGGGCAAAGAGGTGCGGGTAAAGGCTGAAAGAGCAGAACAATGATGTCAAGTTAAACTGTTCCTGACACTGGTAGTTACTTTATACTGACACGTGTTTAGATGTGTTTTAACCTGGTGTCACTGGAGAAAAACTCCATGTAGTCCAGCTCTGGCAGCGGCTGCAGCTGCTCCTCCAGATCCTCCTTCGTCAGACTTGGTGGTAATCGCCTGATCACAATCTGGGAATTGATTATTGACAGGTTTTAGATATTAGCACAGATGTGAGATCAGTGACAGAGAGGAAGAGGAAGAGGAGAGCAACCACTGCCTAATGGCCATGTTAGAGCTGCTGACAGTTTGTGTGGTTTCAAGATAAGATGAGATCAGTCTTTACTAGTCCCACACTGGCGAAATTTGCCATATTACAGCAGCAAGAGTCAAAACAGGCATCAGCAGAAATGAGTAATACTCAAGTGCGACGATAACAACAAATACGTGTATTGAATATAAAAAAATATAGAAAATTCTGAATTGAATAGAAACTAATATATATAGTGTAAAAACTTGTATCATTTAAAGATTGCACTTCATCTTGGCTCTGATTAAACACAACTACTTCAAACCTGCTGCTATTTCTATCGGAAGTGTTAGCTAAAGCTAACGTAGCTAGCAAAGCTTCACCTTTGTCATGGTCTCTTTCTTTTCCTTTGGCCTCTCCGTCTTTTCTCCATCCTCGCACCTTATCTCCACTTTTCTCTCTTTCGGTCGAGTGTTCTCTTTGTCTTCCTTCATGGCGGAAAACAAGCTGCTTTGTCTCGTGCTTGAATCTCCTGCTCACATCGCAGATTGTTTACTTCGAGTTCTTAGCAACTTAGCCGAATAGCTAACAGCGAATCAACTTCCTCTGAAGGCCTGCAGCTCAGTGTTAGCACAGCAGGGGGCGCTGTTACTTTACATAAATGATAGCATACCGTTAGGTTCACATCGTTGTTTTTTGTTCAGCAGTTTTATTTTATCCATTTGTTTGTTATATTTTTTATTATTAGACCGGAAATTAAATTGATTTAACTCTTGTATTAAAAAACATTTTCCATTAGATTGTTTTCCATCGACTGTACCTAAAAATAAAAGCAAGTTTTGCTTATTTTTTTTTTTAAGTGTTTCCATTAAATTGCACTCTATACTTTGACCCTACCCATATCCTTTATCCGACAGATACACTTGCACTACCAAGATGTAATTTAGGATTAAATTAAATTAAGGATTAAATGATTATATTTGTAGTAATAATAATAATACATTTTCATGCTGTTCATATACAAAGTGTTAGGTTGACTGCTGACAGCTCATGATGGTAAATGTATTTCTGTCTTTCTCTTTATTGTTTGTTGTAACTTCGTAAGGGATATTTTTCATCAAAAGTATATACAATGAATCTTGTATCTTATAAATGGTATTTATTTGTGTAGCATTAGACTTAGAATTTCTGTCCCTTTTATCGTTATTTATTTAATACTTGTGCAAGCATAGTGTTGACACATAATTCATCCAGATCAGATAAATAAAATATTTTGCAGTTTGTCATTGGTTAGTCCACATAGAAGAGTATAAAACCACAACCTTCTCTCAGGAGAAAACATATGACTTTAAACTTCACAAAAATAAGCATGCGATATTCATAATTAGGATTATTGATATTGACTAATTATATTATTGACTAATAAGAAAAATCGTCTCAATCTCTCGGTGTTAAACTAAATTGAAAAAGCATCAGCAAACATCAGATGCTTTTATTTTGAAGTCATCTGACAGGAAATGATTTCCTTGCTCACCGGAAGAGGAACACAGGTCACCTAAAGTGAACGGTGGACATTTTGTTAGCCTCTTAGCAAAATAAACGGTGGAGGTTGGTTTTTCTGTCGGTGTCAGTGAACCAGCGAGTCTCTGACATCATGTGGTATGAAATCCTGCCGGGCTTCGCCGTCATGACGGTTTGTCTCATCCTCCCCGGAGTGGCCACGGCTCAGATCCACAAGTTCACCAACGGGGGGAAGGTGAGGACAGAGGAGGAGGAGGAGGAGGCTGCTAATGCTAATGTGGCTAATGTGTCGGGCTGTTCGTGCTTTTTCTCCTTGAACCCACTTTGTTGTTAAATCCTCCTCGTGTGTTTCCCTGCAGGAGAAGAGGATCGCCCGGGTTCCGTGGCACTGGTGCCTGATGGAGAGAGACAAGCGCGTGTCTGGATCAGGACAGTACCACGACTCCAAGGTGAGAGTCCATGTGTCACAACAACACTGCGGATACATGTCGTGTTTCCCAAAGAACGCACATAGATACGTGTATTTGAAACACATCAAAAGGTAATGAGTGAACATACAACACAGACACAAAGACTGTCATGGGCGGAAATGTAACTACACACAGTGAATATACCTGTGTGGGGTCTTTAAAGCTGTTGACATGTTCCCTGTGATGGATTCTCAGTCTGTGCAGCATGATTTTCACACAAGTATAATTTATAACTATCACCAAAAGCTGTCTTGAGTCAAAAAAAATGCTTTAGTCTGGTTTAATTGGTTTTATTTGTCTGATGTAATATTTGAGAGGCTGCAGGTATGATAACCATTTCTTCTTTTCTCCCCGACAGGGACTTGAGAACATCCACTGATGACCTGGACTATGAAGACGATGTGTGTGATGAATGACATTAAAAGATTATATTTAACATTCATCTGTTTGTTATTTTGGTCTTCTGTTATCAATTAAACTGTTCCATACTGGAAATCTTTTCAGGCTTCTCGGGTCATATGTTGAATTTAAAAAACAGACCAAGTGGGGTTTATTGTAGATGTCACAGCGTTGGTCACAGAGGTGGTACTGTCTGGGACCCTGGTTATCATACATGATAAATGTCACAAGCTGCATTAGTATATCTAGAACTTCTACAAATATGAATCACTAGCTGTACCAATAATACTTTTGGTTTATATAATTATGTGTTTAATATCTTCTAGCTTTTCACTGTTGGTCAGACAAAACAAGACATTTGAAGACATCATTGGGTTTTGAGAAGTTGAGAGATTTTTCATAATTATCTCACATTCAGCTTTAGTTGAAAGGCCAAACCTGCTAAAATACTGCCATGTCCAAAATATACCACAATATGAACAGGTGTTGAACATGAAACCTACTTTGTTTACCAGTGAAAGTGATGGAGAACTCAAGTTACTCCACTGTGTGAACTATACTGACAATTAACCAGCAGAAATCTTTATAGTATCAGACAGTTCAGATAAAAACATTTCCTCTAAATCTGTCGCTCACAACCTGAGACTGAGGAGCCTTCAAGAAGTTGAAAGATAAATCTGAGAATGCTAAACAAGATAAGAAAACAAAAGCTAAATAATGCAAAAAAATTCTGACATTTCCCAAATTCTTTGCTTTTCAAAAATTATGACATACTTCATGCCTGAGGACGTCATAAAATAAAATGGGACTTGGGTCACAAGCCACACCAAGTTCAGAACCACTGCTGTCAGTGAAGACTACAATAAAACAAATTATGGCAGAGTAGAATTGCACCCGAGTACATTTAAAAGAAATTTGAAAACAAGATCACTTCGCTGGGAAAATTTATTAATATTGGAAAACAATTTACACAAGAAATTTATGGCTGAACATCTGACATGGAAGACGAGATCCAGCAGATCAATAAGATGGAAACAAATAATACAACTGAAAACCTTTACGACTACACATTTCTTTACAGTTACAATCCTCCCTCGCACTGTACATTCCCCCAAAAACCAAAATGTATTTTCCTCTAAAAAATAGACATCTGAAGTCACAGGATAAAAAGGTGAAGGTGTTTGATTAAAAAAGAAGAGGAATCTGAGAGAAAATGGTGGACGTTCACTTGTCCTCCTTGCCTTTGGTCTTCCTGTAAACCATTTCCCTGAAGCTCGACAGGATCTTGCTCTCCCTCTTCCTCCTCTCCTCCTGGTTGAAAGACGCCAGAGCTCTCTTCTCGTCCGCACTGTAGATCTGGTTCTCCTTTCTCAGACGCACAGCCTCCATACGACGATGTCTGAGGGGGTCACAGGTCAGTGTTACATATAGAACAGATGGATGCTTCTTTGGTCTGATTTACATTGGCAACATATATCTTTTATTTTATTTTATTAATTATTTAGGGACCTTTTCCACTGAACATGTCCCTATATAATAATAACAACAATCACCCGCATTTTAGTGGAGTCATCTGTGATTTAAAGGGGACATAGCATGCAAATTCCACTTTGTTAGTGCTTCTACAGGTTAATGTGGGTATCTGGCATGTCTACCAACCCAAAAACTCTGGGAAAAAAACACTCGCGCGTTTTGTTATGGTTCCTCTAAGTCTGAAACGTCATGCTTGAGCGACTCGATTGAGCTTCCTGGGTTTTGTGTCGTAACAAGGCACTGGAAGTCTCCCTACATGGTCTTGGCCCACCCCCCACCTCATCCCCCGTCCCCCCCGTCCCCCCACACTCGTTACGCCGGGTTTACACCGGACGCAGCGCCGTTCCCAAGCGGGCAGCCGCCTGGCTGTTCACACGGGACGAGCATTTCTCCGCTGGTCAGCCCGCGATTCACTCACATGTGGCATTTGTCTGGATCGTTGGGACTGGGAGGCTGCAGCAGTTGCTCGGGCGCGACCGCTCGCTCTCCCATGCGTGAGCTGGAATTTGTGTCAGCGCCACACAGCCAGCAGTGTGGAAGACTTCCGCAGTGTTCAGCACTACTGTAACACTGGTCAAACACACAGAGCCCCCCCACTCGTTACGCCGGGTTTACACCGGACGCGGAAGCGCCGCTGCGAGGCAGCGCAGCGCCGTTCTCAAGCGCGCAGCCGCCTGGCTGTTCACACGGGACGAGCATTTCTCCGCGCTGGTCAGCCCCATAGACTGTATATATAAGGTCAGCCCGCGATTCTGCTTTCTCCGCTTGTTGTTGTACCCGTTGAATGTCGGGGTTCGGGGGTAAATGATGGTCTTCATAGCCCCCCACCTCTCTTTCTCTCTCTGTCTGTCTGCTTGTGTGCTTGTAGTGGATGGGCAGAGGGGGACATTTAATTATGTGATTGGGAAAATTAAAACTCCAGGACAACAGAAGGGGAATACAAAGTATGGGATGCATATTTGATAATTTATATCATATAAAATATGTAATTTATATCGTTTAAAATCATGGGGGGAGAGGGGGGAGGGGGGAGCTGGCTCACTAGCATTTAAAGGAACAGGCACTCAAAACAGGTCACTCTGTGGAGGGCTGTTTTATACAGGGTAAACAGGGTGCTGTTTTATATGATCCTTGTGGTATTTTGACCAAAGTATGTTACAGACATTTCATTAAGACCCCAAGGAACCATATCAACTTGTGGTAAAATGGGCATGCTATGTCCCCTTTAATATAGAAAATTGATTTGATTGCAATATATGTTGATGAGAGGAATCACTGCATTGTACTGACCCCTGAAACACTGAATTGCTGCTGTATAAATTGTATAATGATTTAAGTGAGAGTTTTTATTCAGACTTCTGCGCTTCGTGTACCTGCTGCCGCTCATCACGTAACCAGACTTCTCGAAGTTTGCAATCTCATCGCTGGTGAGACCGATCTCTCCTCTTCTCGGGATACGTTTGCCCGCTTTCACATACTCTGCCATGGCAGCACCTTCACCTGGCAACAGCGCATGACCGAAACTGGAGGGAAGAGAAACATGCACTTGTTAAAAGAGTAGAATACATTTAACTAAAGAGTCATAAATGTAGAAAATAAATATTACTATCGTAGAAAAGAAAACTGGAATAAATTCCTATTTCAGAGGCTGGAACCATCATCTTATCACATAAAATCTGTTTTGTTTTTCACTATGACAAATAAACCTGAAGCAATTACTTGTTAAATGTTTGGTTGATCGAAGATAAATTAATCATCAAAAATGTCCATAAATTAATTACATCCCCGTGGCCTCTGGGAAACTTTGATCGGCTTCTTTCAATATTAACAAGATTTATCGATCATGAACAAATGACCATTACCTGTAGCCACATATACATATACAGTACATATATATATATATATATATATATATGTTTTTTTTGCTCTAAGCTGCACTGACAAACAAAAGCATCACAGCAGAAACTTTCCTTTTTAGCATCACAAACAAAGTTGACTTTCAAACTGAATCGTGGGAGTTTTTCTAACATGGTGCAGGGTTTTTAGTGAGACTTTCTCAACTCAATCTAACTGCACCAGTAATGACGTGAGAAATGCAAGAACAAAAGTGACCGTCAGGCAGACTCACTCCAAAGGTCTGTCGTCCTGGGACAAGTGGGTAAGCGGAGCTTCGGGTCCGACCACATGCTCGTCAATGCAGGTTTTCTCCACCCACAACACTCCATTGGGATCATCTTCCTCCCCCTCCTCCCGCTCCTCCCGCTCCCCCACCTCCCCCACCTCTCCCGCCTCCTCCTCCTCCTCCTTCTTAGACTCCTCGTTGCTGGAGTTGCTCAACTCCTTACGAATCTTCTTCTCCTTCTTCTTCTTGGACTTCTTGGATCTGTTACAAAATGAAGGTAATTTTATCGTCATGTCCGTTTCTGTGAGACTGAAGTAGGCATGTTGCTGCATACTGCCACTTACTTTTTGCTCTTCTTTTTCTTTTTCTTCTTCTTTATTTCTTCTTCTGGAAGAAAAACACATCAGCTCTGCTTTTAAATCTGATTAAACCGACTGTATTGAGCTATCTTAAAATGCACGTAATGATGCTTATGTCTTACCCTCTGATTCTGATTCCAGCTCACTGTCCTCTGAGTGCTTTTTGTTCTTCTTTTTCTTGGATTTCTTCTTCTTCTTCTTTTTCTTCTTCTTCTCCCCTGTTAATGGCAGAGGGAATACCTTATAAATTCAAACGATACAGCATATCACAGCAACTTATTCATGTTCAAACAGCGCTCGGGTTCTACCTTCTGAGCTCGACTCGGAGCTGCTGTTTTTCTCGTCCTCTTCAACTGGTGTGAATTCATCAGAGCTGAAAGAAACAAAATAAGAAAAATAAATTAAACCTTCTGCTCCTGCACACACACAGAGATGATCACTGCAAAGAAAATGACAGATTTTAACCAACAAGTCTCATGTTTCATACAGTGAACACAGTAGGTAGAGATTATTGACTTACTCTGGTTCTTTTACTCTTGGTGAATATCCCCAAACTTCAGGACAACCTGACTCCCCGATCCTCTCCCTCTCTTGCAGACGTCTGGAACACACAGACAAACAGATGGAGTCAGGTTATGGCTAATGTTATAATATACATTTTAAAAATATACTATGAGAGAAAAATACCAGGAGGGTTGGGGTTAGATTTCCCCTGTTTTCTATCATTATAAACCCGTCTTTCAACGGGTCCACGGTAGATTTCATTAGATCTCACCTCTGGTCCTTCAGAATGTACAACTTTTCTTTTGTGAATCCCATAAGTTCAGTTGAAGTTTAACACTTAATAACCGAATTGATGGAGTGATTGATTATGAACCGATGCCCGAGAGGATGTGTGTATGTTACCTGGCGATAAAGGCCTCTTGTCTCTGTCTCTGAGCGTCGTCCCGGTGTTGTTCGTAGTAATAATCATCCTTGAAGCTGCCATGTTTCCCTGGAGCGTCTCTCTGCTCGGACCAGTGGTTGTAGCTGGTGTTGTTGTAACTGGTGTTGTTGAAACCGGTGTTGTTGTAACTGGGGTTGTTGAAACTGGTGCTGTTGTAACCGGGGTTGTTGTAACCGGGGTTGTTGTTGGTGCTGGTGTTGATGTTGGTGGGGATGGTGCTGCTGTGTCGCTCTCTGGATCTGGACCGGCTGCGGCTTCCTATGCGGATCCGTTTGATGTTTCTCGCCTCTCGGAACCGACGCTCCCCCTCCTCGCGCTCCCTCTCCCGGTTCCGCGGCTTCGGGAGCTTGGGCCCGAAGCTGTACGGGGACAGGCTCCGTTCGTGGCTGTCGCCGCGGTTCCGGCTGCGGGAGCGAGTCCGCGGTCTCCGGGCCCGAGGACTGCGAGGCCCCCCGCCGCCGTCAGAGCCCGACCGCTCCGAATGAGGCATAGCGACCGACCGACCGACCGAGACTTTAACAAAGTAAAGAGTATTTATTTATGTTTTAAAGCGAGTTCAGTACAGACAACAACCCGCACTCATGTTTCCTCTCTCAGCCGAGGTACGCAATCAAAGCGGACGTCCGTCCCCGAATACATTCCGGGTCTTCGCAAGCTTGTCATACACATTGGTTCCGCTTGTACATAATTGTCGATAATAATAACAGTTATAATAATAGCAAAAATAGCAACAAAAATAATAATAAATAATAATTAAACGTATACTCAAACATACAATAGGCAACAGTTTCAAAGAAACCAATTTGAAGATCACACAGAAACTGGCATTCTTAAATGAATATTCTTTATCAGACTCTTATTAGATTTAGCAGCTTTTGAAAACCTCTTTACTTGTTCTGCTGTGCTTATGTTGCGAGAGTAGGGGGCTCTTATTTTGAAGGTATTTACAATTGAGAGGCAGATCATTGTTGTGAAGTTGAACCGGTAGTGATCTCGATGCTGACAGATAAATAGGTTTATACTGAAATATTATGTCAACAACAATAATGTTATTGTTGTTTTTCCTCTAACCGGATGTTGACATGATATGTATCCCAACATCGTTTTATTATAACGCTGTTTAATTCAAATTGTGCTCGTCAATGCTGCACCACAGCGACCCCTGGTGGCTGAGCGGGTAGCGGGGGAGCAGCAGGAGGCTGTCTGTTGTTAGCTTTTGTTTGTAGCCACATAAGTTTCCATCTGCAGCTGGTGGCGGCTGCTCCTCTCGGTCTTGGCTCAAAACATCCAGGTTGCAGGTAAATTAGATTTTGATCAAGTGAACGAGCTTCGGGGGAAACGTGATGGTTTCTCTGCGGTGCTGTGTCTGTAGCTAACAGGAAGCTAGGCCGCGCTGTGCCGCTTCTGCGAAGGGGAAGAGTGGAGCAGCTAGCGCCTCCTTTTGTTAGCCTGCTAACTGCGGTGTTGTTGTTGTTATGGCTCCTCAAAGTAGATAAACTCCTCATTACAGGCTCACGCGCGTTGTTCTCTGTCTGTGCGATGTCACGTGAGTCTAATAATCCGGCCAGTTGCTGTAAGTGTGTGGCTAACTAGCATTTGGCTAACGTCAGTAACGTTATTGTTTTGGTTTCCTGATTCTCACAACGCCCATTGATGACATTTGTTCCTTCGTGCTCTCGTCTTGTTCTTGAGATCTTGTTAGAGAATTTAAAACCATTTTTCTAATAACATTGAGTTTCTAGCTGCAGCTGAACAGAAGCCGGTTCATGTGGCACAGTTAGAAGAGGCTGTTGTGGTCAAATCTAGCAGCTCTGCATTGTGTCAGATTCAACTATCATTATTCACTTATTATATTTTCTATCCATCTTCATCAATGTGGATGTGCTGAGCAACAAGTGCATGTAGTTGTAATGCAGGACAGTTCCACATCGTCCCAAACCATCAGGCAGTTGAATCAACACCCCTGTCAAGCAGTTTCAACACAAGCTGAACATCATAACATTCTCAATGGCAGGTTTACTGTAGGACAACTGTGTTGGGCTGCACTGGTTTTAGTCTGGTTTCCATAATTAAACCTAACGAATGTGATTGTAGGTTGACTCCTAAGTTCTGACAAGTATGTTAAAGTAGAAACTAAGGCAGAGGTGTTTTGAGTTTACAGTTTGTAAACAAACAATAGATTGAGCCAACTCTTTAACTGCAGATTTTGTTTAAGCTCTTAGTTTTATTCTGTATGTCCGAGTAGTGCGTGTAACATTTTCTGTACATTTACAGGAGTGAATCTGTCGTCTTTTGTTTTTCTTCTCTCTTCAGACATGCCAAGTCTAAAGCTGATCTCTGCGACGGACACACAGTACTCAGCGACTGTGCTCAAGTCCATGAATGAGCAGAGAAATCATGGATTATTTTGTGACGTCACCATCATCATCCAGGACAAGAAATTCAGGGCTCACAAAACAATCCTGTCGGCCTCGAGCACGTACTTCCACCAGCTCTTCACTGTAGCCGGACAAGTGATCGAGTTGAACTTCATCAGAGCGGAAATCTTTGAGGAGATTCTCAATTACGTGTACAGCTCCAAGATCGTCCGTGTGCGCTCTGACATGCTGGAGGAGCTTATAAATGCTGGAAAGATACTGGGAGTGAAGTTTATCGCAAACTTGGGGTCGCCATTATCACACGTGAAGGGGCTGCCTGGTTTGTCCAAAGAGCCAGAGAACAAAAATGAGACGCCTGCAGAGGTGATGCCGATCATCACGGAGTCCTTCTCGATATCTGCAGAGGAATTCAATCAGACGAGCAAACCTGCAGAAAACGACGAGGACTCGGACGGCGACGTTATGTTTGTCTCGCAGACAAAGGCTCAGGCAGCCAGTCAGAAAGCCGACTCTGGAGAGATAATTGACGTGGAAAAAGCCGAAGCAGAGAATGTAGCAGCAGTGAAAAATAAAGAATCCAATCATGCCGCTGCAAAACATAAAGATAAACCCACAGCTTCCCCGAAAACACAAGCTGCTAAGAGTCCCAGTGTCAGTTCTACTAAGCCCAGTTTACCGGACAGCAGCCCTCTGCACAGCCCAGACTCCAGCTCCAATATCCTGTCTTCCCCTGCTAGAGTTTCCACAGGAAGTGCTCCCACAACACCAGCCAGGCCAAGCAGTGTCACCCCCGAGCCCTCCAGTGCCGCCCAGTCCTCCGAAAACAGCGACATCATGGGAGTCCACAAAAAACAAGTCTCTACTTCAACTCAGAAGGGGAATTCCAAAATAAGGCTGTTAGATGTTTTCGAAAGTCCAGCTATTCAGGCTCACAATCCCAAATCAGCAATAACAGCAAAAAAGACGGTGACACTCAATACAGCCACAGAGATTGATTCCATTTCTTCAGGCTGTAAAGTTTATGCCAATATTGGAGAAAATACTTATGACATTGTCCCAGTGAAGGAGGATCCAGGGGAGGGAGGCTCTAAAGCCAGTAAAGTGAAGAGGTCATTGATGGCAACGCCTTTGAAAACCCTTGATAAAGTACCGTTGTCCCCGAAGGCCAACCCAAACAAGAGGAGCAAAACCGAGCTGGAGGATCACTACGAGCTGATCATGGATGGGAAGACTTTCTTCGTGTGCATCATCTGCAAGCGGCCATACGTGTGTCTGACGAGCCTCCGCCGTCACTTCAACACCCACTCATGGGAAAAGAAGTACCCGTGTCGCTACTGCAACAAAGTCTTTGCCTTGGCCGAGTACAGAACTAAACACGAAATCCACCACACAGGAGAGAGGAGGTACCAGTGCTTGGTGTGCGAAGAAACATTCCTGAACTACCAGTTACTGTCCACCCACTGCAAGCATGTCCACAACCAGGACCCGAGCGGGAGGAAGGAGAAAGACGACACAGACAACAACTTGTACCGCCTGCTGCCGTGCAAATCGGTGCAGATGAAGCCGTACTCATGGGCGACTGAGGGGCCGGGGGTCCCCTGCATCTCCGAGGACGGCAGCGTGCACTCCATAACCACCGGCAGTGAAGACGTCCACTCTTCAACCCAGAGCAGGATGTTGAACTGGGACGACATCTTCGTTGAGCCCAATGCACACATGCCGCCTGACGCCCACGCTCGACCAGGGTCGACCGTGAACAACACCCCCCCACAGGCAGCTACAGAGTTTGACTTTGTTATACCAGAGACCTACTGAGCGGCACATGCTGCTCTGTTACCTGTGCCTTTTAGGTGCCCCACACACTTTGTCCTCTTTGGTTCCATGTCAACAATTTTCTTCGTTAATTCTCAATAGATTGAACGCAAGGTTCGGCCACATTTCCGTTTAACAAAAATGTGTAGTTTTATTGAACTAAACACAGTGATGATGCAGATCCACACGGTTAAAGTTAATCAAAGCTGAACGCTGAACTTTGAGTCCCTCTGCGATTTCACAGGAACAGGAAATGGATGCTTGAGTTTCTGGTGCCGGCTTCAGTTAAAGGAGCAAATGGTTGCAGTTGATGGAAGTTCAATGGGACCGTACTTTTTTTCATATTCTGCTTTTGTAATAGCCTTGATCTTCGGTATCATTGGAGTAAATGATAATGACATTAGCAAACAAACATAGGAGTGGATCAGCGTGTGTGGTTAAAACAGTATTATAGCCTCAAAATCTGTAACAGCACAGAAATGAAACATTTAAATTATGTTTATTTGAGCCTTTTTTCCCCACATTTGCCAATTCAGTTAACAGACGGTAAACAGTAAACAGATTGAGAATCTTGGCTCAATTTCGAGGATCAGATGTAAGTTTTAACAGATGTGAGGAATTTCTGGACTGAATCTTCCTGGTCCATGTTCGAGACCAAATTCTGCTCGAGAGAAAATTATCTGAAATGTATTCTTTCATTATGTGATTGTCTGCGATCCCACATCTGGGTCATGTGGCAGGGAATATGCTTTTTTTAATGTTCTTTTTCAGTGGTTGGTGAATAATGAGGTTTTATTCTTTTGTTTGTCAAACTCTTATTTTGATGCACCCTGTACATTTTTATTTCCTATTATTTCAATGTTTTTTCCCCCTATGTTAGATATTATATTTTGATGCCAAATTCTGCCGGCCACGTTACGTTGGCCGGAGATTTTTGCATTCAAATGTGATGATTGGATTATTTCAGTCCATGGAAATAGCACTTAGTGTTGTAACACGCGGAATTTTATTTGTGTGATGTTTTAATTTTTTCATTCTTTTGTTTTGACACTGTGTCAGAATGTAGGGATCGGTCAGTATGAGTGAGAAAGTAGTGCTAACATGCGAAACTCTTCAATTTCATGTCGCTCAATAAAACCATGCAGATTGTTTTTTTTTTACAAATTAACATTGGTGTGTGTGATGTACAGTATATATTTGTGCTAACTTTTTTTTTTTTTTTACAGCTTCAGATTTATTTATTAGGTTTATAGCGTAGATAAAATGAAATTGTTCTTTAACACTTGAGTCTGTTGGCATTTTTCCAGAATGTCCCTTTTTCTGTCCATTGGCAATGAGAATTATGTGACAGTAAATAAATTATTTTTAATTACTATTTTCACATGACTGTGTTGCTCTACCGGCATGTAAGTATCAGCTGTTTCATTCAGCGGGTTGTGACATGTATTACCTCCGTCAATGAGGTTAGGTTTTCATCTCTGTCTGTTGATTTGTTTGTGAACAAGATAACATGAAACAAACTCAACTGTTTTTCATGAAACTTGTTGCAAGGATACGATGTGTGTCTGGGAGGAACCCATTTCATTTTGGCTTAGATACGAATCAGGGTGCGGATCCAGGATGTTCACTTCCTCTAACATTGCAGGATAGTGTGTTTTTCGACATCTTAGGTTTCCCCAGTTATTATGCATCTTCATTTTTTAAATCCGGCACATTTAAGAGACTAATATCTATGAGTGTGAAATTTGTTGCAGCCTGATTGAATTGAAGGGGACTCTAGGGCCTTGCCAGAGGTGTCAGCTCTACTGAGTGACATTCTCATTAACAATCAGTGTCTGTCACAATGAAAATTACACTGTGTGCCAGTTTATTAGGTACACCTTCAGTTGTTTGAATTGACTCCAGTCTAATAAGACTGTCCTGTGATGAATCGTGCCTTCGAGAAGGTTGTAATGTTCCGTTTTTAAAAATTAAACTGATCGATTTAGAGGCTGTGGGCTGTGCTGCAGTTGAGCTGTTATACCGAGACACTGCAGCCTCTGAAATAACAAAGACTGGACATTTTAACTTTTATGAAATACATCTTTTTGTAGGACTATTGGATTAGAATGCATTAGTTTTAGCTTGAAGAATGAAGTAAATAAAGAAATGCTACAAAATCCTGTTTGTACAGCTCTAGAAAATGATGAGCTAAAAACCTGATTGTTGATATTCTCTGATTTTAACGTTGCTGCGGGAAAATTTGTTTTACTTGAATTTCATGATTGTCTTGTAATGTGTCCAGAAAGGCTCCGTGATTAATATAATTAGACAAAATGTGAATATTGCATTGAGGGAAACGAGCAAACTACAATTTTCTGTCCCTGAAGCGAACGGTAATGTTGCTTCAACGATGGGTCTTTCATTTAGTTGAACATGATTTAACACCTATGCCCATACAAGGAGCTTTGAGCTAAATGCTAAATAATGATTAAATGCTAACATACTGACAGGAACATGTGTTCTACACTGAACTCCAGACATTTTCCTGAAGTTTAAAGTTTTACGATAGTTCATCAGTTTCCAAAAGTCGAGAGGATCACCAGAGTCAGTGGGATACGTTTCACGCAAGTTTATGGCAACTCCAACAAAAAAAAAAGATTTCAGTGTGGACCAAAGTGGTGTGAGTGGAAAAATCAAGGCACCATGTGAGTTACACAAAACTTTTTTAATGGCAAGACAAAAAACAAAGGAACTGAGTGAACCTTTATCGGCCCCAGAGAGAATGTGTTCTTTAAAACTTAAATGATAAAAAGCAGTGATTCAAGGACACGGAGCGAGTTTACACTTCTGACTTGATGAGCTCCCACCTCCTGTCAGTGAGTCCAGCACTGACTGTTCACCCTCGGCCTCACCAGTGATCATTCCTGACAGAGAAACACACACTTCAGCCTGACGATGTGACGTTAGTGCTACTTACAAAGAGAGAGACGTACGTACGTACGTTCACCTGCTCAGTGGAACATACAATAAATAGGGTTCAGAGTGTAATTGTTAACTTTCTTATTGACAACTAGGCTACTGTAGGTAGAATAGCTTGTTTCTTCATTGCACATTGATCAGAATATTCTTGAAAATAATTGAAGAGTTGATAAATAGATATCGTGATCTGTTGGCGCACCTAACTGCTACAGGAGCATCTTAATTTCTTTATTCTGAGCATGTAACACCTCCGTTACTGCTGACGTTACCTTTGATAATGCACACTGACGCTAACAACCGCTAAAGGAACGACTGCTTGGGCCTACAACACTCCAGTTTTTATTTAAATTCTAGCTGATTCAGGTCACATGAAGGTCGTAGTTGTGCTAATCGGTCCGGATCCTCACAGTGCAGGCAGTGATGACCTTCAGCACCACTTGAGGCAGGAAGCATTTACACAATGTAATAAACAGAGGTGAACGTAAAGCACAAGTTTTGTTTTTCTGACAGAAAACATCTAGGTGCTGCAGCTCTGGAAGTCTGTTTGCATTAAGGCAGATAGATGTGTAAACGGTCCCGGCTTTGAACTGGTTGTCTCGCTCTCGATGTGTATGTGCACACACACACACACACACACACACACACACACACACGCACACATACACACAAACAGTGCAGGCCAGAGTGTGAGTGGTGCCCTGGGAGTCACACACGTGCCCCCTTGTGTTAGGCTGAACCCAAAGTTTGTGTGCTCTGTGGCCATCGTCCTCCTCACCACCTTTCCTCCACCGCAGTTCTGAGCGATTGTGAGGGAAAGCCCAGACATGTTGTGCTTTCAAACCACTCACTCAGCATCCAACAACACGCTGATAACCCTTCAGGGGTTTTTCTTTGCCCGGAGCCATCTTAGGGGCTGTACGGCGGGGGCTTCTCATCAGGATGGTTGTGAGGAGGGGAGTAGCGTGGAGGGACCATAGTGGGCCACAGGTGGCTGGCTCCGGACTGGGAGTCGTCTGACAGGCCGGAGGAGTCGGGGAACGTGTAGGAGCCCTGGAGGAAACGAACAACACAGATTAGAAGGACACAGATTGGTTACAGAATAAGATATAAATGCTGATAAATAGTCAGTCAATCAGCTTGAGTGTGTGTCTCCTGATATTAACTGAGAAATTGCGAGATAGGGTGGGTTTTCTTTTCACATTTTCACCCACAAACATCAGATATGTGCAATTTGGTGCAGATCCAAGATAAAACCCAGGATCTATTGGATTTAAATAGGATGACGATGACTTTTGGCCACTGTACCTGCAGGTCGTAGGCGGTGTAAGGCGGCAGGCAGGGGGCAGTGTTGTAGTAGGAGTTGAGAGTGGTGGTAGTGGGTGGAGGAGGTTCTGAGCGGACCGGAGCTGCGATGGCCTCTGGTTCAGATGAGCTTTCTGAGTCCGTAGATGGAATCTGACAAAGAGGTAAAGATCATTATTTAATCCACAAAACTTTACATGTAGAACTGTGTTAATCCATATCAGCCAATCCTGATAAATGGATCAACAAATGTCTTTAACATCAAACAACCTTAGACACATTTGGTAACATTGAACCCAGGACGTTCTGCCGTGTTTGTCGGTGAGGATATCCATCACTTCACATACCATGTCCTTGAAGCCTCCCAGTACTGCAGCAGTGATGATGCCCAGGAACAGGGCCACGATGTTGAGGATGGTGGCCGACCACAGCAGGTGATAGAGGTGCACAACGTCCTGGCAGCTCTTCACATCTGTGTACTCATGGTAGCCTCCAATCACCTCAACACGGCTAGCCCAGTGGGTGGGACAGAGAGGGAGACAGCCTATAGTCAAGCCACAAAAGTCACTGGCAGCGGTTATCTAAAAATGCAGCTACGTGAAGCAGGCTCTGAGCATTTGTATTCAGCACACAATGGAAGACATAAGACAGGTTTTGATTTATGGTTGTTAAAGTTCAGCTGGTTTCAGTGTCAATGTGAGAGGAGAAGCCGTTAAGTAATAATGATAGAGTTGGAAGACAAAGACGAGGACATGGATTAATGTCTGATCAGTCACAATGAGGATAAGCAGAGGAAATGGCATCATGGCGTACATTTAAACACTGTGATGTCACTTATCAAAAATAAATGGCTGGTATGGGTCTAGAAAAATGGGACCTACTTCCAAATCATGGATGATTTCCTAAACTTTTTCAAAACATCTTTATTCTGAAGTCCCATAAGAGGATGTTCTCTGAAACAAAGGTTAAAAGAAAAACAAACATTCTTGTGCTGTTGTACAATCAACGCTGCAATGCAAAAAAACAGGGAGAGCAGAACAAATCCAAACAGTCACAGCAACACAGCCAAAGCAAGAAGACACTGAGTCAGAGGATTTATTTTTCTCAGCATACTCACTTTCCGCAGTGGTAGAGGTCGCAGCAGTAGCAGGTGTTGCTCCTCACGCGCAGGTTGCAGGACGTGCGCGCCGACGTCTGACACGGCACCTGAAGGTCAGAAATGAATTTACAGTCCCTTCACCCAGAATGCACTGCTGGCAAAACTCACTGAGGAGGAACTGATGCAAGTGAGAAAAAATGTGTCTCTTACGTCCCGATCAGACTCCGTCTCACTGGAGTGATAATCACAGCGACCAGCGTACAGAGGCCTGAGGTCCTGCAGGACAATGAACCACAATGAATCAGTTTTATGTCTCTCTGAAGAGTTCATTAATAGTCCACTTATGTTTACTGGATCCATGCTGAATGATTAATGGACATTAGTAATGGAATGTGCTTCCACCTTAACTTGTGAATGAGGAGCTTTTGACTGGATGCAGACACTTTGGACCAGTGTTAAATTATGGATCCCAACCCAGAGGGCGAGTACTGACATGAAATCCTAATATTGATATCATTATTTTTATTTTTTTATTTTTTTAAGTGGACGGAGGCATATTGTTTTCTTCAAATTATTTACGTAGACTCACTGATCAATTGATTCAATTTGTGTGTTCAAAGGTCAGGGTGGCCACACAAAACATGTTTTTGGCCTCTTGAGCGCCTGCCTTTAGGGAATTTCTGTAAATTTTGACCAGCTGTCACTTGGACTCGATTACATTTCAGTTGTCAGAGGTCGAAGTTCACGGTGACCTCATACCAAAGTCTGGAAACTGCATTGCTTGGTGGAGGCATACAAGCGCAGTGCAGTGAGTTCAAACGGCTCCTGTAGTGGTGGTACGTCAAAGTACCTGTATTTTCTCCAGAGGGATTTAAATCCCTGACAATCAGTTCATATTTTTTTTATCGTTGTAGTTGAAACGTTAGTAAACTCAACCCTGTGATTCGCTGGCATCCTGTTGTGTGTTTACCCTGCTTCTCAACCGGTGTCAGCTAGGATTGGCTCTAGCCCCTCGCAACCCATTGTAGATCGTTGGGATGAGAAAGTTTAATTAAGTTAAATATATCTTAAGTAACAGCCAAATTCACAATGGTGATTAATATACACTAAATTCGCATCCCTGTGTTTCATGTACACGCAGTTATTTAAACCAAGAAAGGCTCATTTAATTCTGGCTCAATAAAGGTTCAGTGTGTAGAATCTAGTGACATCTAGTGGTGAAGTTGCATGTTGCAGCTGAATACCCCTCACCTCACCCTCCCCTTCCAGATATGAAAGAGAAGCTGTGGAAACCTTCAGTTGTCATAAATACTCAAAAGGTTTAGTTTGTCCAGTTTGGGCTACTCGCTCCCTTTGTAAATAAAAAGTATTTTAATTTAAAGGACCAATTCAAGGGTAAAGAAAACAACAATTCACACACTTTAGATGAAACACACTAGTGAAAACATCATAAGGATTATTTTATATTTATTTTCTGCCAATAGATCCCTTTCACCTAAATCTTACACACTGGACCTTTAAAACTTAAAACGTGATTTAGTTTGGAAGATAATTTCTAAAATAACAATGTTAACCAACAGCCAACTTCTGTGTCTCTGCATCATATTACATTTCGTATTTCTCTTTCTTTCAACCTTGTAGTTTAGTGTTTGAAAAATGGTTTGAGAGGAAAATCTCCCATTTTCCATTTCGCTGGCAAATGGAAATCTGCAAATGCTGCTGCTCTGCCTTTCCACCCAGCCCTAATTCATTTTGGCATAATTCTTTTAAGAGTGCATTAGCGGTTATTTAGTATTTGATGTACATTGCGTCATGGAAAATAATCTCCCTGTACCACAAAATATATAAGGGTGCGGCAGCTGCGACGGTCAGTCAGGAGCTCGGCATATGTTAAACTACATGTGTAATGCAGTGTATTAAGATTTAATCTGGGTGGCATTGATTGATAAGCTTGATATAAGTCGGAGTGTTATGCATATCCATAATTTATGAGTTTAGTTGAATAAGTGGAAGCTTCGGGTGATACTCACAATGTGCCTCGCAGCAAACACTCCATCAACAATAGCGCAGCAGAAGGCGGCCACCACTCCGAAACTGATGAAGACGATTGATGCCACCAACTGTGAAAGAAAGCAGAGCATCAGCGTCACTCTTCATCGTCATAATAATGATTTTATAAGACTATGAATACGATTTGCAGCTGCTCACTGCTCGCTCTCACCACTGTTGTAATGGGTTACATATGCAACACTAATGTGCATCATCCTGAGAATGACTCCGGTGAATGGGAGGAGGGAGCAGCAGGGGGTCGTGGGCCTGGTAAAGGACGAACAGTGTCGGAGCGCTGTGGTTGTCACCCAGCTCCAGTGGTGTTCAGGGCTGGCACGGTGCCCGGCCCCTTTATGGGCACTTTCACTACTCAATGAAAGACAGCATGTATTCAATTACACATCACCCCACCCTGTTTGCAGCCACCCCCCAGCTCGCAGGGGAGGGGGGAGGCAGTGCTACTGATGCAAACAGATTCAACTGCGAGTTACGGCACAACGGCAACTTAGGCCAACGTCTCCGCGGTTGCTAACGTGAAAACATCCAGAACCAGAGAGTTTTCAACAAGGCAAGCTGGCCGTTATAGCTCGGATCATCGTTCTTAAAGGCGCCGACTTATTTATTTTCTCAGTGTGATTCGTCCTCTGAACGAAACGGTCCTCCATAAACTGAGAAAATGATTTCAATTGAGAGATTTCTGTGTTTGTGTTTCTCAGTTTTTTCCCCCTATTTTTATTCAAGGGATCGACCTTTTGTAACACTTTCACACCAAAAATGCTGCACTCACACTCAAACAGCGCGTGCTTGGTTTTGCTGTTCTTGTGCTTAAACTCAACTGTGCGCTCGCTTACACTCAGATATTTTGTTGCTGGGACAGATTTCCTGCTGCTCTCGGATTTCTCCTCTGCTCTTGGATTTTTTTCTTCCTGCACTTGGTTCAAAATATCTGAGTGCAAGAAGTGAACCACGTTTGGTCGAGCCCATATGTCGGCGGACCACGATCACTTCTGCGCAGACTCCGGCTCCAAATTACGTCAAGATTGCAAGATGGCGGCGCCCGTATCTGAGCTATTTTTGCTTTAATTTTGTACAACGGGAGAAACTTTATGGTTTGGACCAAAGAGGCCAAAATCCAAA
This sequence comes from Hippoglossus stenolepis, assembly GCF_022539355.2. Classification (NCBI taxonomy): domain Eukaryota; kingdom Metazoa; phylum Chordata; class Actinopteri; order Pleuronectiformes; family Pleuronectidae; genus Hippoglossus; species Hippoglossus stenolepis. The sequence goes on along the minus strand of NC_061489.1, from coordinate 19,255,678 downwards.
TACAGTTGTATGCAAGAGTTTGGTGACTTGTAGGTAAATTAGAACCCAAACTCAACTATAGGCAATTATATTTAAATAGTTGCAGATTATTTTTCTGTTGATCAACTAATTATTTAAGCTCTCCTGATAAATAAAAAACATTCCCCTAATTCACAAATATCAAGAAGTCATTAACATTTATGAGGAACAGCATTATGAGAGGTTGTGTAACGTGCCACAGCTCAGTCACTCGTGTCACTGTCACACATTGACTCCCTGCTGCTCCAGGCATCCAAACTCTGCTGCGTTATAGGAAAAGGTGTCATGATACAAACTCATTCTTCATTCCAGCCCTGACAGTCCCTGCCCGGCTCCTCGCTGCAGCTCGCCGCCTGCTCCACTGCAGTTTCCTTCTCCACATTCCACTGTGGACATCAGTCCTCCTCCACTTACACCCCATTTCTATTTCTGACTGTGTCTCCCCCTGCAGCCCGGGACACTTGCCCTGATACACAACATGAAACCTCATCAGGACAACTGGGACTCGCAGTCTGGGTCACGTATGCTGTTCATAGTGTCATATTTACGACATAATCAAGCTTCATGCTGTGTAAGGGTAACTCTCACTCACGCACATTTTAATAATAATAGTTGTGTGAGACAAGGAGACACAGAGCACTGAGGTAATATAAATACTCTTACCATCTGCCTCTTGTTCTCTATCAAATGAGCGCCGATAATTCCCAGAAAAGAGCCAAAGCCCAGCTGAGGAGAGAGAAGATAGATGTCAGAGCATTTATCAATTTGACTTTACTGCTTTAATTTCATTTCAATTTCAAGTGTGTAAAACATGTTTGCAACTATTTCACTTGTGATTCGAGGAAAGTTTCTCTCAATCTAACGGTGCACTTTCTAAGTGAATATGATTTCTTATCTAATGCCGTCATGATCTAATTATTTGAACTATTAATGTGATGAGTTTGAGGCTGAAGTTGTAGGAGGCCTCTTCATCATTGGCTGCCTTCCTGGCAGCTCTTTATGTGAAGCACAGCGTTAAAAGCCGAGTACTGTGAAGAAAACACACTTATGGACTGAGATGCTTTACCTCACTCAGCCTCTAATGACAGTGATGCTGAATAATGAATGTGGGGGAAGTTCACCCCTAAGAGACATTTCAGTAATTAACTTTATCAGAGTCGAGGAGCAGGAAGAGCTCACTACAAACACACTCTTCACTCATAATGAATTCTGATGTGAACAGGCCTGCTGCTGCTGCTGCTGATGCAGTGAAGGTGTGAACTCACAATGACTCCTGGGTAGTAGCCGCCCACTGTGATGTTCTGCGTCCTGGTCGTCGCTGCTATGCCAAAGACGAGGATGAGCACAGAAACGATTAGCAGCATCGCCGTCACTATTATGGATTTCCTCTTTCTCCTCTTAAAGGAGCCTGGAAGAGAGCAGATCAGTGAACATCACACTGAGACGTGAGTGGCAAAGTGAAATTAGAAAGACGAGGCTGCTGATGTAATGGGAAGGAGTTAAAGAGACTCATGTCTGGAGAGTCTCTGTCCCTTTGACCATCAGTAGCTTTATCCCTCAAAGTGTCTAAAAGCAGGGTTTCATAAAGCATTGTGCTTCTAAGATGCACCGCATGTCTGTCTACATAGAAAGTTACAAAGTTACCACCTCTACAGCTCAATAAGACTTTAGCAACAGGTGATTTCACACTCAAAAGATGTCACTTTGGAATAAATCCACTTCACTGACTCTTATTATCTTCAAACTACTTTTTGCACAGAACAAGGACTCTAGATTTAGTCCACAATAGAAACAGATCTAGTTAGTTCATTAGTTGGCAAAGATTTCTCCTCCTTCCAGCGTGTTTTTCTTTGCATGCCACATATCTGGTATCCATTTGAACTCAATGGCCTGAAACATTAAGGAGTTACAGTGATTTCTCATGAATCCGTTTTCTCTGGTCGGAAGAATGTGTGTATAAGCTAAAACCAGTGAGGGTTTTTAGTTCAGAAATAAAACCGTGAATAATATCAAAGATATGAACAAAAACAGATTTGTCTGAATCTCCTCCCAGAGGTTGTTTTCTTGAAGAGAGACAAGCGTCTGCATCAGAGTCATATCAGATATTCTGAGGCTTCTGGTGACGTCAAACTTTAAAAATTGAAGAGAGAGACTGGAGGGAGTGGCCAGCTGCAGTCTTAACTATCATCCTGATGTTTGTTTCAGCAGCAGCCTGATCCCGGAGCACACTGTGATGGAGAAGGTCTCACCTGCCTCTGGTCGTGTGACAGAAACAATCACGTCAATTTATTCTGTGAGAGAAAATCAACGATGTTTATTATGGAGTCAAATCCGCCGAGTCACCCTTTTGTTCTGTTTTTATCAATCTGTGGATACGTGGAGTTGGAGGCCACAGACAGATTTAACTACGACTGAATACTGATGCTCCAACATGAAGATCAATAACAGAACGTGCTCTTCTTTTGTTCTCCTTTTGTAATTCAGCAGGGAATAACAGTCTAGTATTTATTACTATAATCTGAGGAAACAACCACTCTAAGGCTGGAGGTTGTATTATCTCATCCACAACAATTATACTGTGATGAGACTAAATTTCCTCTGGGATTGTGTTGATTGTATCGTATGTTTAATGACAATTGTTTTCACACTGTGATTTATTATACGATCGTCAGGTTCTCATTAAAAACAGTGTAGATAAATTTGAATGTATCATTATCTCCTGGTTCTGACGTGCAGGATTTCTGCAGGAAAATAAAACTGTGACTCAGAGTCTTGCACAGTTTGATCAGTTTTTGTGCGTCTTCCTTTGAAAACATTAAGATTTTAGGAGTCAGACGTTTACAGACACATGTACAAGCTGTTTTTTTCTTTACTTACAGTACATACGACTCATGTAGTAGTAAAAGTACAGAGTAGTTTAACTCCATGTAACAGAGGATCACATGCAATCAGCTTCTTCAGCACGAACCACTCCCTCTCTGCTGGAGTAAAATCAGCTGACTTTCAGTGATGCTCTGAAAAACAGTGTCTGCAGGTTTCACTATAAATCTAAGACTCTATAAGACACTTTGAATAAAACAGTGAAGGCGATGAGGCCTTTTACAAAGTGTATGAACTTGTCATGCACTTTGACTTGTCAGTGACTTTTCATATTTCTGTCCTGCAGCTGTACATTGCAATAACTACCTTTAAACCTGACCTGGACCTGGATAAGCAACGGGAAAGGGTTGAAAAAATAACTTATTCCAGTACATCACATAGTTTTTATATAAACTCAAGGGTCTGGAACAATAGTAGTGGGGATTTCCAGCCAATTTCCATGTACAAAATGATTTTTATAACTAATGTTACTGCCTATTTCAAAGTAGAAAAAGGTGTGTAACCACTGTAACCTTTTAAATACCTTTACAGTACAGCTGGGTGATATGGTCAAAATTTTATAAAAATAAATAAGAGATTATTAGGATTATTAACTATTCTTTATGGGTAGAGAATGTCAAACAGCAAAATGTTCTACAAATCGGAGCTAAAACATATTAAATCGAGTATGTATTATGTATTACTTCACCCCTGTGCATTATATCACCATTATAAATTGAACTTTTGCTATATTGCTATCAATTCAAACTATATTGTGCTGAGTATTGTTATCTCCCTTTTGCAAGAGCTGAAATGTGAAGACTTATCCTAATGAAACCATTATCAAACTCCCACTGACCATCTGGTCCACAACAACAAAGCGTGTGGACTGGTCTGTGATTTTCCACCGACAGACGAGTGCAACTATAAAACTGTGAGAATGACCTGTGTCAGGCTGCACTGAACTCTACTACAGACAGTCACCGACCCTCTCTCACATGCACGGATCCGTTCAGCGGTTTCATTTCACGACCGAGCCCGAGCACTCAGGCTGCGGTGTCTCTCAGCGTGGCCGCACCTGCAGTGACGCGCTGCGGCCTGAGCCAGGAGGGAACACACGGTGCTGCTGCTGCTGCTGCTGCTGGTGGCTGTGATGTGTTTTTAGTCTTGTTTTGACAGAGGAGGAGGGAAGAAGATGCATGTTTAAAACCAGCACAGATAGGAAATGTCGCAGATGTGACCCTCGGTGTGCTGCAGCTTTTAAAATATTTTTTTTTTAAAGGAGGTGATCGGTGGAAGCTCCGCAGTGTAAACACGAGTCGTGTTGTTGGTCAAACCTGCTGCAGCCTCGTTGACCTTGCACACACCTACCCATGCTTGTTTCTGACAGGGACAGTCCGCTGGATTGGAGGCTCTGGGCTGGAGGCATGATGCTTAATCCACCGTCCACCAAATTAATAAAATAAAAATAAAAAAATCAATAATTTAAGCAGTAATGACGATTTAACGCGGGATATTCCTGGTCAGGTTTCCTTTGATCCTTTGATGGTGCGTTGACTTTCATTCTCGCACAGCACAAGCTCCACCGCGTCCAGCTGAGCCCGCGGGTCCGTCTCACTCACATCCCCGCGGCTGTTGGTCCGCCTCTCGGTGTCAGTGCTCACGGTGTGTCGGTGTCTGACAGAGGGTCTGTGCTGCTGCTGCTGCCGCCGCCGTCGGTCGCATGTGCGCATGTCACAAACATACTCAGGAAAATACCGTTACTCGTCGTTACTCTATTCAATGTATTGTAACGATACTTTACGTAACGTCCCTCTACCTTAAAGTACCAGGCTTTAGTCAAACGGCCATTTTGGTTCATTTGCGTGCTCAAGTTTTACATGTTAGTTTAATTCATTTAGGTTTGATCTCCTACTTTCCTCTATGATAAAATTCATGGTATATTTTCAGAACAATAAGCTACAGTAGAAGTTAACGTTAATATTCCTCACTAGCTTCACACTGTGAGCGAATATCAGCTTCTAAATGAGTTTGGTATTTCAAATAAATCCTGTTTAGTTGCAGCTTTGTAAAATTTCACAGCAAATATGAGGAATGGAAACAAATTCCATGTCAAAACCTCCCTGAGAGGAGAAAGCATGTGGAACCAGGAGCGTCCATGTTGGATCAGCTCATCACAGAGAGCAGAGAGGTTTAATGTCTCATCCAGTCAAATCACTGAGGTTTAATGTGCAGCCTTTTCAATGGGTTTCAAATGGGTTTAAACTGCTGTTTTCAATGTGTTTAAAATATGTTTTCAATGTGTTAAAAAATATGTTTTAAATGTGTTTTCAAATGTGTTTAAACTGATGTTTTTAATGTGTTTTCAAATGTGTTTCAAATGTGTTTTAAATGTGTTTTCAATGTGTTTAAAATATGTTTTCAATGTGTTAAAAAATATGTTTTCAATGTGTTAAAAAATATGTTTTAAATGTGTTTTTAATGTGTCTAAACTGCTGTTTTCAATGTGTTTTCAATGTGTCTAAAGTGCTGTTTGTGTGTTGCACAGATTTGTAGATACTTGTCATGGTTTGGGAGAATAAAGTCAAAGTTGTGAGCATAGAGCGCCACCAAGTGTCAGAATAACACAGTGCGTTCGCGAGCCATGAGATTTTCATGGAGCAGCACATTGAAGATTGAACAAGAGGACACATGCGGCCTTCACTGTCAGGTTTAAAATCTTTAAACACACAATATTCTTTGGTTGGAAATTAACATGTAATCCCAGACATTTTGTCTGTGTGCTCATCCCTCATTTCTTTAATCATAAGAGCAAACCCAAGACAGAGGGATTAATGCACAACAACCATAGAATTCAAAAAGGTTTTGTAAGTACTTACCTCATTTATTCTTGCTGTTGTTAATAGATAGATAGATAGATAGATAAGGATAGATAGATAGATAGATAGATAGATAGATAGATAGATGATAGATAGATAGATGGATATAACTTTAGTTTTAGGATATTATTACAATATAAAATGTTATCATGTGTGTAAAACCAGTCATCTTACAATTCCTTCAAATTGACATTTTTATTATTTTATTGTTTTTGATGATGATCTTTTATTATTTTATCTTTGTTCTTTTATCTGTTTTGCTTTATTGCATTACCGAGTATGATCTGGCTTTTCTATGAATGACTTATATTTTAGGCTCTGGTTTTGAAAGATTTTTTGGGTGCAGTCCGAATATAATTTGAAAACTCATTATAACTGTTCTCGGCGAATAAGTTGCATATATTCTGAATTGATCTGTTTGAATTACTAGAACAGGATTAGTTAACAGGGGCCCCACACAGGTCCTTCTGCTCATGGACCCAAAGAAGCTGCTCTGGAGCAATCAAGCCAAAATCCACATATATGGCCCATGATGTACGTAGGGACAGATGATGCAGGTTTTAGAGAAAAGTTGCAAAAGCATGTGCAGTGAACAGGTGCATGAAACCATCGCCTTTCCCTGCGGAACACTTAAATATTTTAGCCTCTCTGCAAAAGCCAAAAGAAACACACTTTTTTTTTTTTTTTTTACTGTAAAACACACACAAACACAACCACACACACACACACACGTTTTCTGCTGCGCAATTCTGCAAGGACAGATTTTTTCCATGACGCAATTTCTCTTTTCATGCAAAAAAAAAGAAGAGGAAGAAGGAGAAAAGACCCCCCCCCCTCCCTTTCTCCCACTTTTACATGGGGTAACAGAGCGTTACGTGACCGGAGTGCAGAGAGGATGAGGAGGATGAGGAGGACTTGAACTTCACCAAAGGGAAGTTTATGGTGAGTATAGTTGGTGCAGGAGTGCATGTAAGGGGGGTGGAGGGGGGGTGGTATACCTGGTTTGGTATGCATGTGCAGGGACAATACCTCAGAACTGATGTTTAATTTATGATGCATTCGTTTCATCACGGGATCAAACATTAACACAAGAAACACAAGTTAAAGAATAAAACAGGTTGCAGCACAGTGTTGCAGCCTGCAGGCGATGATTGACAGCACAGTGCTGTGTTGGGATGAAGCTATAAATATTGCATTCAGGATTTCACTTTTAGTGCAGCTTAGCAGACAATGGCTGATGTTGTGCGTGTGCAGAATGAATCCGGCGCTGTGGTCCAGGCCGCTGCCAAACGTCACTGCAGGGACAAAAAAACCCTCCACTTCGTATCCCACCCTCAGTTTTTCTCTTTCCGCCGTTCATTCACCATGATGAGCGCCTAGTTGAAGGAGCTTCTCCTCTCCCGCTCCCCTCTGCGTGCCTAAAACTTTCTAATGAAATCCCCAAACACTTTTTGACAAACACATTTTTTCTCCTCCTCCTCCTCCTCCAGGGGTCAAGAATTATTTTTTTCTCCGACGTATTAATCTCCGTCTTTATTGAAGAGAAAACTTCAGGTATGTCAAATTTCCTTCTCATTTCAATTCTGTTTATTATAACTACAAGCTATTACTTAATTGTGTCTGATTCTAATGATGAAGTTTCTCGGATGGTTTGGGATTGTTTTAGGAAAAGTGTTGAAATTGTTGTGCAGATGTAAAGATGTTTCGCTGTAGTTCAACGGGCTCTGTAGATGTGATTTGTTTCACAAGTACCTTTTCTTTCTGTGAAGAACATGGAGCCCAGTTCCACAGAGGGAGGAGCTGAGGAGACGCTCCTTAAAAACCTTCCACCAAGTCCTGTAAGTGCTGATATTCAAAAGATAACATGTAACTTTATCACAGTTTTGTTCACTGAAGCAGATGCAGCAATAAAGGCACCTTCACTTGCACAGATCTTTTTTTTTAAACAGCAATGTTATCATTAACACAGAGATCAAGTGTTTTTTTTTTCCTTGCACAAAACTCAAACCACACATAAACATTTTAAACATTTAACAGCAGATTCTTTTAAAGGTTCGAGCTTTCACAAACTTTTTTCCGGTGACACTCACGAGTGTCCTGCGGCTCCTCTGGGGTCTGCGTGTCCCTGGCCTGTGGATGCTGAGAGTCAGTGAGCAACATCTGGCTGTCACCCTCCAGCTCTGCTGTCTGCAGCTGCTGCTCCAAGCAGGAGGGTCCACTCAGAGGAGGTCAGCTCTCCCAACGAGTGCCACAAAGGTCACCAGCGGGTTTATAATGTGCAGAAACAGGGGGACAGGACCGTCAGTGCGATGTTCATTAATATGCAGAGCACACTCTGGCAGTTTATGTTAGCGGTCATACTCGGATCAGAAGGCATGCCATTTTTTTTCCTGCAGTGATTTGAAAAGACAATAGGTTGACAGCAGAGCTTGGCGATTGAGAACATGTGTGGTGAGGGCTTTTTCTCTTCTTCTTTCCACCAGCCTCACAAAGTGATGCTCAAACATGGACAAGAGCTGGAGGAAGAGCAAGAGGAGTTGGCCGAGCACCGGCCTCTGGAGCAGGAAGACCTGAACTTTGAGAGATGGAAGCGCAGGCCGTTACCCAAGAGGACGCTCCACCAGAAAATAGACGACATAAAGACATACCTGTGGAATGCGGAGACCCACGAATTCATGGGTCGCTCTGGAAAGAGCTGGAGTGAGTTGATGAGAAACAGAGAGGTTCTGTGTTGTCGGGTTGTGGGGAGGGACATTTGGAATAATGCAAAAGTACTTTATTTATGTGTCTAATAATTACAGATGTAATGTTTACTGTTGAATCCTCTTACAGAAGCTTAATGGGGTTTGAATGTCTTTAAAAGATGCATTCAGGGATAGTTTGGGGTTGAGAAATGTCTCTCCAGTCCAGTGACTCGGCTCACTGTGCTGCGAGTGTGTGTGTGTGTGTGTGTGTGTGTGTGTGTGTGTGTGTGTGTGTGTGTGTGTGTGTGTGTGTGTGTGTGTGTGTGTGTGTGTGTGTGTCCTAATGCTCAATGTTTACATAGGTGCATGGACAATTCAGAGTGTCCTGACAAAAACAGACTGCCTGGGGACGTGTCCCCAGCGGGAGTGCACTGTCCCTGGCCTCGCATTGGCCAGGAATCACATTCCTCTACATCTTACCATGCTCTCCACAGCCTCTTTCCCAAAGCCTTGACGACCTCATCGCTGAACTTAACATTCTCATGGCCCCTCACTTTCAGTTAAACACGTAGAGATGCTCATGTCTTTTTTTCCATGGAGCTCATTGCCAAATCAAGCTTTGGCGTAGGCAAGCCTTTTTGGCCGAGACGACCGACTGGACGAGATTGTTGAGTCAATGATGATGGAGCAGCCTCTTGGTATTCCAGGGTGACGCTGCGGAGCCCCCCTCCCTCCCTCAGGTCCACTGTACACAATGACAAACATGATCTGACTGAGTGTAGAGAGAATATCCAGGGGAAGTGTGTGTTCCTTGCATGAGCTGCAACGCTGGATCCCAGGCAGGGCTAAGAGCTCATTTCAGCTACATAACCAGTGTGTGTACACTTGTGGAGGAATGATTGGGGGGTATGTCCGCTGAAGAAAGGCCCTGGGTTGAAGTCTGTGCAGTGTGTCTTGTGAGACGAGTGTGTAAGAGGGGACACAATACCAGAGTGGGGGATTGGGGCTCCTTGGAGCTGGCCGGGCCTCTATGGCTGCAAAAGACCTTCACTACGATGGCAACCGGAGGTTCACTGTGTTCCTGAGTGAAAGGACAGCTGGGAGAATTCTCACTGAGCTGGAACAGAAAGTCCTTTGTGGCTCCGAGGACGCAAGGCTGGCTGCAGCAAGTCCCCTGTGAAATTGTCTACACAGCAAAAGCCACTTAATTTAGAACACGTTTAACTTGATTAGTGGCTAATGGACTGGTAATTGAAAATTGCAGAACAAACCCAGTTCTCAGGGTTTCTTTATTACAGGGCTCTGAAATAAATGGAGAAAATTATTGGAGTTCTTAGCAGGTCTAGAAATGTAGGGGGTTCTGCTTTTTTATGATTGAACAAATCAGTGGCATGAGTCCAGACAGATCACACAGTCTTAGCTAAACCTTTTTTTCTTTTTTCATTGTTTTCATCAGATCAGAGTCGTATCCTGTTGATTGATGTGTGGTTTGTTACATAAACCAAAACACTGCATCAGAAATATTCCCCCTAATAATTCACTTTTTCACTTTTCTTCTAGGCCTCATCCTTCTCTTCTACGCTGCACTTTATATCTTTCTTGCAGCCATGTTTGGCGGCTGTATTTTTTGCCTCATGTGGTCCATTAGTCCCTACCATCCCACCCACAACGATAGGGTGATGCCACCAGGTAAATATAACCTCAACCCTCACACCTCTCCTCCGTCCCTTTCCTCTCCTCCCTCCGCTCGACGCTCCGTCTGTCTGTCGCTTCTACTTGAGTCTCAGCACAGTTGACTGTCTCTGCGTCTCCACTGGCAGGTATGACGATGGCCCCACACCTAGAAGGCCACGACATCGCCTTCAACGCCACTGATCGCAAATCCTGGAAGAAGTACGCCAGGTCGATGGACGAGTATTTACGACGTGAGTGGGATGATGTTCAAGTTGATGGGGTTGTTGAGTTTGCGGCAAATGAAGCAGGCACGCAATGAGTTAATCTTCACTACCTTTGTCCTCCTTGTTCCATTCGGACTTTGCAGGGCATGCTGGGAAGGGAAGCCTCTTTGTCGGCAGAGTGCAGCCATTCAGTTCCCCCTTTTTTTTCACACCCTGCTTTTGTCAAGCTTCCTTTATCAGAGGCCTGAGTCTGGCATGGCATTGCTCTTGCAAAGGTTTATTTATTCCCTCTTCTCTCATTCTCCCTCCCTCCCTCCTTCTCTGCCTCTTTCTCCCTGATCTTCATTTACAGCGTACAACGATGGCGCTCAGGAGAGGAAGAACATCCGGTGCACACAGGACAGATACTTCATGCAGGACGACTTGGAGGAGAGTGCAGAGCGGAAGTCGTGTCAGTTTAAGAGGTCCTTGTTGGGGGACTGTTCGGGGCTGCAGGACCCCAACTATGGCTACTCTCAGGGAAGGCCATGCATCTTCCTTCGAATGAACCGGGTAAGACGAGCGTTAGTCACCAAAACCTTTAAAAAAACATACCATTATGAACCATCACAAAAAATACACTGTTACTGTGCTGCTGAATCTCACAGTTTTCTCATGAGTGACATCTTGTGGCCATTTCAAAAATGGGACGAAGATACATTTCAGCTCTACTGTTCGGGTCTCTTTACATGTCTATGTATATATATATATTTTTTTCATAGGAGTTAGAAATATACTTTCATGTGTCAATTTAATAATTTATATATAAAGATATGATCCTGATGAAAAAGGTGGAGTGTGCATATAAATACCAGAATTAAAAATTAGACTTACCTCGGCCAAGGTCCAACAGTTCCCTTATGAAACCACATTTTAAAAAACTGATCTATATCCGATTCAGTGAATTTAAACAAACAAACAAATGCAGGTGGAAATAATCTCATTAGCGGAGATAAAAAAAAAATCTATAAGAGATTGTTCTCGGGTTTTAATTGAATTGTGTTTGAATTGTTTTTGTCAGGTAGACATGCATTGTAGTCCTGTTTGAATACACAAGAAACGTATGTTAATCTTCTAACTGTTCTTACTCCTCCATAGATTCTTGGTTACTTACCTGGCCAGGGCAAAGCAATAAATGTGACTTGTAACGTAAAGGTACAGAAACCATCATCATTTTCATTTGCAATAACAGGGACATGTCTAAAAATGGTCTTGATTGCGTAATCTACACTTGTTCCTCTTTCAGAAAGGACCACCAGAGGCCTTGGGAGAACTCCAGTTTTTTCCAAAAGGCCTTTTTGACATGAAGTACTACCCCTACTATGGGAAGCTCAGACATGTGAGTGTCATCTCCGCTGTGGCACAAACACAATCCTTTCATTCAACTCTGAAATGACTCGTAATCATGTGTGTGTGTGTGTGTCTCCTGTGTCTCAGGTAAACTACTCTGCACCGGTGGTGGCTGTGCGTTTTGCAAGGGTGCAGTACGACTCGCACATCCAAGTAACGTGCAAACTGAACGGAAAGGGCATCATCAACGATTCGCCCACCGACCGCTACCTGGGGAGCGTGACCTTCTCCCTGGAGGTCGGCGCCTAAGGCAAAGACGTCTCTGCCAGCAGGATGCTCCCATAACAATCAGGCTGGAAAATGTATAAGGAAAAAAAAAGAAAATGATGTCGTACCATTATTTTTCATGAAATATGTAATTTCCTTCTTCTCATCTTTCACTTACATCTTCATTTATTCTGCTGTAAAAACAAATTCCTCAAGAAGTAGATATTTACTCTTGTGTTTCTGTGATATCTCTGTGCTGCTGGCACCTGCACCCACAACAAAAACAGTGCTGAGCACAGGAGGAGGCCATAGAGAAAGTTACAATTCAGCTCCTCATATTTCCTAATGATTAGAAAGATTAATCAAACTAAATTACTCTCTGCCCAATAGTTAGCATTTCTGGCTATGCAAATCCAATTATAACTTAAACTTTACTAGGCGATTAGAAACATTGTGTAGTCTGGTTAGATGATGGTTTTGTGTGCACATTTCTGTGTGACAACATGTACTAATTTGTTTTGCATTATATTTTTCAAACTTGTATATTGTAAGAATTCAAAGAAGTATCATGCAAACACTGAAAGCAGGACTTGTACTGTACTTACACAGTAAATAAAAGACATGACTGCAAATATACTACGACGTTGAATAGAGCAGAATTATACATTTATGATAAAGTATCACAAGCCACTTCTTGCCTTCTTTTGTAAAAACATTTGCAGAAAATGGAGTACTACACAAGACTGATCAATAAAGAGACATATTGTACTGTGGAAGTTTGTGAAACATCTGTACCATTTGAAAGAGCTGTTGTCGTATTAATCCTCCCTGAACCTTGCTACTAAACCTTATATCAATGATGTATTTATTCCTAGTTCTTATAATAAATACAATACTCTGGTAAATACTGTAGGTTTCCTTCCTCATAAAAGTCTTCATCAGTTGTTTTTTACATAAAAACTACCAACGCATCTGAATTCTGTAATTCTCAGTAAATCAGTTTGTTTAAATTTAGTTAAAGGTCATAAAATGAACTGCCACTGTCACAAAATGTATTTTCAACAATTTTATGGGAATTTGTTAACTGAGGAGTCATCTGCAGAAAATTACACTGAACTTCAGTTTGCTTTAAAACGTGTAAATGCAGTGGATTCTCATTGGCTATAGATTAGGCCCTGGTATGGACAGTTTTTTGTTATGCAGTGCTCACCCTCATAAATGTCTGTAGTCTTTTATTTAAAGGAAAACAATTTTCAGAGTTTAGGGTTAACCAGATTAAATTAACATTTTCAAGATTTTTTTTTAGTTTTCCAGCAGGCGAGAGAAAATATTTAAATATTCAAAACTTGTATGACTTAGAATTCAAGTCTTTTAAGACCCTCTGAGGAAACTGACTTTGCAATGATTATAGGAACACAACCGGGGTGTCCCCAAACAATGAAGTAAAACCAACACCACCAAAACTCACAAGTTAACTGTAAATCTTCAAACTAGTCTCGTAGATTAGTTCAGTAAATCCATGACAAACACACTCTTGACTTCTTTGTCAATATCATCTGTCTTCATGTCGGTAGCAGCTGGAGTGAGAGTCAGGCCTCTGTGAACCATTACAGGTTATAAAAAGCCCGTTGTCAGTCAAAGTGAAATGGACAGTTTGACCCATGGCTGCAGTTCACGTCTCGTTTACAACCACTAACCTTTGAATTCAGTTTAGTCACAAGACTGTCATGCTCCTGCTCTTCACCTTCACAATAAAAACAGAATAAGAACTTCTTAAAGTTTGAGCTCCGAGCTAGTGGGGCCTTGTTTGGGGCTTTTCTGATCATGGTGTCATTGCAGTTCTAACAACTTTGTGATGGCTGTGTACAAATCTAATCTGATTTGTTTTCCTTTCTCTTGTTTGTTTGTCGTTAATTTTATTTCTTTGGGCGTCAAAGCTCTGCTATGAAATGCAAATATACATCATATCTCATCGCCTGACTTTATTTTGTATAACAGAAAAATAAAATAAATAGATAGCAAACAAAAAAATGGATTTAACTTAACATGAAATATTTATTTTTACAAAAATTAAATATGACATTGTTGGATGTGATGCAACGATGCTACCCGTAGACAAGGAGGACAGCGATACAAAACAAGAACGAAACTTTATTTAATTTGTTCCCCGCTTGTGTTAAACAAGCAAACAAACTCCTCATCACATTCTTCATCAGATGGAGACAAGATTCAAGCAAGCGAGTCAGTGGTGCACAACAGAAAGGCACAAAACTGTTGGAGGGAGTGATGAACTGATGAACAGAGGATGAACCGTACAGAGCGACTGAGGACATATAAATCGTGGTCTTCATCCTTGACCTGCTCATGCTGTGAATGTTCCTGGAGCCTCACATGGAGAAAAAGTGTAGTGATCTTCCTCGAAATAAAGTTTAGGTACAAACAACCAAGTTTGATTTGTGGTGACGTGTGAAAATCTAAATTCAAACTGAGTCAGAGACTCTTGACCAAACTTTTGAATTGGATTAAAAAAGGAACAACACAATTATCAATTCATTAAATTAAAACATAGAAATCTCTTTTATTTAAGAGAAGTGCACATTTCTTTAAAAATAAAAGTCTTAAATCTTCCGAACATGAGTGACAGAAACCATGAAAACATGACCTCACACATTTTTTTTAAACCTGGTACCAAAGCTGGTAAAGTTAGTTTCCCTTTAATCAAGCCACAACTAAATGACTCTGTGTGCAACTGATTAATCTGTTAATTCATGTTGTGTGAAGGTTAAAGAAATCTGGGATATGGGTCTATTGGCTTGCTCGTACATTCACGTCATCAAATATCAATGTCATTCATTCTATACAAGAGTCATTTACACATATACTATTATACAGCACAGAAACTGAGAGGAAAAAGCCTCTCTCTCTGGAGGAGGGTGGGGGAGGAGGTGGACGGCTACTCACAGCCATAAATTGAATCTTTAACTCATGCAATCTATAATCAATGATGCAAATATATCGATCTTAAATGTCTCGGTACTGGATTCAGTCATTGGCATCAAAGCGAAAACAAAGGAAACCAGTGGGGAGGTCGCTGGGACAGATTTTAATCTGGGAACGAGAAAGAAGCGGAGGGATATTTTCAGGGAGACGCTGCCTCATCACAGGAAACAGAAAAAGAAGCAGAAACGGGGATGCCTTTGTTGAGCTGAAGAGCAAGGAGGAGGTTCAGGAGGGAGATTATTTGTCAGGAGCTGTGAGGGTCAGAAAGGTGTGAGAGGCAGAAGCAGCCGGGTTGGATTATACAGACTGGTAGCCAGTGCGACTCTTCCTCCGGCCAATCAGGTAAGAGATAAGCACAAGGATGATTAGGAAGCTGAGCGCCACGCCCACTGCAATGGGCACCAAAAAGCTCAAGTCAGAGTCCATGAAGCATTCGTCAGCTGACAGACGGAGAGAGGAGACAGAGACAGCGGGTTAGTGGTCGGCAGAAAACACTCAGAGAACGACACGGAGGGTTAGAGAGAGAGAGAAGAGACGCTGCAACACAGATCAGTACCTATGAAACGTGGAATCAACAGAGTCCATTAGTGGAAAAGCAAGTGGACATGAATTATTATTCTCTGTGAGCGTCAATGGAACAGGTTGATATTTTTTGGGAAATACGCCAAATGCTTTCATGCCTAAAGTAAAACTAGATCTGCAGCAAATTGCACAAGCTCAGAAATCAGTCCCCTAAACATGCCGGACTTTTTCATCAAGATCCAAGAATTGTTCTTTGAGAAATCAATGAAAATGTGTTGTAATGTAATGTTAAATAAAGTGAAAGAATATTCCTGAATCGGCACTGAAATTGAATAGTTTCTTCCTTTGATCCATACTGCAGCCTTCCTACAAGTTTCATGGATATCAGGTTGGTATTTTTTGTGTCATCCCGTTAACAAACAAACGCAGATGTAAACAAACTCCTTGGCGGTGGTTCTAAGAATAGTGAAGCTACAGTCTGTTAATCTACAATAAGACTAGTAAACTGCTAGCTCCTCCCTGCCTTTCTTCAACTGATGTGACATGACTTGTCTGTTAAATGTTTAAAAAAAACTTAAGTGGAAAAGTTACATGTTGAACTTTCACAGGGAGGAACTTTTGTTCTTGGCCGGGAGCAGTGAATTCCTGCGTTCGTGTGCATCGGTGGAACCTGAACACTGCTGCTCCACACCAGGATCACTGCTGTGCAGACTCTTGCTCCAAATGACGTCAAAAAGCTCAAGATGGCAGCGCCTGCATCCCGTGTGTTTAAGAAAAAACATCATCCATCTTTATATGCAGTCTATGGGACAGACCAAGGCCAGCTGTTGACTTATTTCCACTCTTTATGCTAAGATAAGTGAACCAGCTTGCAGCTTCACATTTATCGGAGCCGCAGCTCTGAGCAAGAAAGCAAATAAGCGCATTTCCCAAACTGTTCCTCTACAAAGACATTTAGGCAGTTAAAGCACCGAACACTACATGGAAACATTAATACAACACATGCTGGTAATTTTTCACAATTAAGTCGAAACAAACAAGCAGCTATTCACCGATTACCCTCTGTGTTTATTTGCAAATGTAACTAGAAAGACTCGTAGCCGGTGGACATGTTTCTCTTTCTCCCGATGAAATAGGCCAGAAGAACGATAACAATGAGAACAAGCAGGGCAACTCCGACAGCTATGGGAACAAGGAAGCTGTCCACATCGGTCTTGCATTCCTCAGCTAGACGAGAGTGAAGAAAGCAGAGAGGTGAACAGTCTCATAGGCTGAACAGAAATCTAAAATATTAAATGATGAATGTATGGATGGCAGGGAAAGACACAAAGCTTGCTATCCAAGATATTCATGGAAAGTAACATTGAACCATTTTGAAAAAAGGAATAAACATTCACTCGAGTGTCCAGGACACATTTTTATTTCAAGAAATCTTAAAATGCTAAAAAGCTCCACTTGAGTCCGACACACAATTTGAAATCAAATTTATTAGAGCTAACAGCGAGAGGGATTGGAGATGAAATCAACAGTCACTTTGTTTCCACAGAGCACATGAATTGATCTTTAATAAGATGCTCTTGCAGCACAAATTCCCTTTGCTGAACATGTGTGTGCAATGTTCTCAGTGGAGAGGAGGAATAAAACAAAAAGAGCCGAATCATAGTGGGCGAGAATCTCAACAGCATCAATGAGTTAATGAATGAAAAAAGAAAAAAACAGTCATTATTGAGAAAGGCACAGTGATCCTGATGGAAGAACCGGTTAGATGGTTCACTGAGAACAAGGGACACACATACCTTTTAACATTCATACTGGTGCTGCAAGAGCATCTTTATAATTAAGGCAATTGAGTTTACACAAAGCTGAAATACACACGACAGCAACAATCACAAGCAGAAAGTCAAAGCTCATGTTTGATAATTATAGCAAAGTTATTCATACACACGCACAACGTCCTGGGGAAGACTATATCAAATGCAACTTAAAGATCCAACTCATTTCTCTTAGTTTTCATCCTCAGTGTCGTTTACCGTCTGCTCTGCTCCAGCTCTGAATGAAGAGCTGCAACGAGTCAAACAGTACACGACACTCTGCAAGAATCAAGCAAAAATAAGCAGCTACTACCACGTGTCACTTCAGCTCTCTATCGTTACAGATACACGCGTGCATGGGCTTGCCTGCATCCCTGACGCTGCTTCACTGAAACCTACGCTGCCTCGTTTACGAAGGCCCTGAAAACCTATTTTCACCTTCTCACTGCGTGTGCCCGGCTCCAAAATAGAAACATTCTCTGTTACGTCTATGTCACATGAGATCAGATCATTGATTTCACTGCACCATTCTGGATTTGGTAATATTTGAGAGATGTGTGGGGACTTTCGTCTTTTTGTCCGTGTTGCTCCCACACGGTTTTGAATAGGCAGACGAGCTGAGATTATAAAAGGAATAATTCCACATTTTGAATTCCTTTGAAAGAGAATTCATACCAGGCTCACTACCAAGCTACTCGTCAGAGCCACGCTAGCTGTTTCCCTCCGTTTCCAGTCTTTGTGCTAAGCCATGCTAACAGCTCCTGGCTTCATCTTCAATCTTCTCATCAAACTCTTGAAAAGAAAACAAATAAGTTCCCTAAATGTAAAACTATTCCTTTGGTAAACTTCTTCATAAACTCAAAGATATTTTTAGAAGTTATGATGTAATGCTTCAGATTTGATACAGAGTTTTCAGGGTCTTTAACGTCCCCTGGTCCAGCGGCAGCCCTCAGAGCTCAGGCCTCTACACAGGTGAAACAATGCTACAACAGTCTCAACACAAAGCAAAAGGTAAAGAGCGTCTTAGTGCATTTATATGTAAATATCCTCGTTTCAGAATTGTCTGTGCTGAAAGTGACACAATAGTACTATCGATCCCTTTTTCTGAACCTAATGCCAAAATATATCGAGGGAAAGAAAAAAAAAAAAAAAGCTAACCCTTCTTCTCAGACTTACTCTCTGGCTGCAACATGTGCAAATGTAACAGACCCTTTTAACAGCAGACATGTTGTCATTGTTTAGCAGGAAGAGTAAAGGTGTGATTAATAACAGTAACAACAGCTTCATCCCATCAGTTTGACATTTGTGTGTGAATCAGCCACTGTTGTGTCATTAGCTCCACCAGGACTTTTACTGCTTGATCTATGTTTAAATGTCGTCCATGAAAAAGGTTTATAGACGTTAAAACAACTCACACTTTGATTTTACATGTTTACAAAACAGGACAATTATTCCAATGTTTCTCCTGCTCTGCAGGGGCAAACATGGGCTAAAGCATATTTCCTTTAGCAACAAAGAAAGAAGACCTTCGTCCTTTCAAATGAATTTCATAGAACAAAGAAAAAAAGCTACTTGACCATCTTCCTTCGTTTTTTGTTAAGGAAATGTTCTGAAATGAAATCTGAGGTGAAATTATGATTCCTATGTGTCTCAATTTAAATAATTACTGGGATGAAAAGTCAAACCATAAAAAGGAAGTTAAAACTCAAATGTACACACAGATTAAATGATGGCAAATGCAAACAAAAGGGGGAATGTCTGCGGAGCAAGTGCAGGATCCCACTGCAACAGACTGTCACAAATCTTTTACTAAAATAAAATAAAAATTCATGTTCAGGGACTTTTTTTTTTTAAATGTAGAAGTCCGACAGTACCGGTATCACTTCTATATACTGCATACGGAAAATCACTTTTTATGTGACTGTGATTATTTAAAATTTGGAGAGGTGGGTCTTGCACTTGCTCATCAACAAAAAATGAAAACACAACAAAAAAAAGAAAAAGACAAATATCCAGAAGTCAACAGAAAGGAACATAAAAATTGGGGGTAAACAAGTTTGGTCCTTGAGAATTACACCAAACCCTCCACCTTTACAAGACCCTTGAGGTGACTGTAATTCAAAAAATGCTATGAAAGCATCTCATGTCTAATATCTCCAATATCAAAAGACAGTAAAATTTCATTTTTCTGAGTTTTTTCCTGAAGAGACTTTGTTTATTTTAGATTATGGGGGTTCTCCTCTCTCCGTCTGTCAGCTGACGTTTTTATTTAAAACCCCCAAGGACCAGGCTTGGGAGCCCCGTGATATTTCAGGAGTGATTTAAAGGGTCTGATATCCGACATAAGTCTTTCTTCGACCAATCACGTAAGCGACCACTACAATGAGAATCAAGCCAGCCAGAGCAGCGCCAACAATGATTGGGATTAAGATGCTGGTGTCATCCAATGAACATTCATGGGCTGCAGATAGAGAGAGAGTCAGTCAGTGATTTTCTGATCAACAACAGACAAGAGTGAAGCTCTAATTAATAATAGTATTTTCTGTTCTGAGGATCTAAGCCAGCTATTCCCGAAACTGGGGGTCGGGGCACCACCTTGACCCCTTTTCAGGGGAAAATATCTCAAGCTTATAAAGTTGTTAATATAATCACACATGAATTTTTCCCATGGTTGATATGAAGTAGAACAGCCAGAATAATGACCTTCTAGTGGTACAAATACTAAGAAATTAATTGATTTGGTCGCTTGAAACAAACAACAAATATCTCATTAGCTAGAACCAAAACATTTCCCATTGTTTTTGATTTAACCCCAAACATATGTTGCTCAAAATTATAAGTTGAATTTTGTGAAAGCAACTCGGCATCTTTGCTTCATTTGGTATTTGTGGATATATAAATATGTACATTTGCCGCGTCTCTATCTCCACCCACCCCTCAGCCGCAGCTCTCACTTGCTCATCAGAACACATAAACCTCGGCTTATGTTGTTTTTCCGGCTACTGTAGGCTACACCATGGCAAACAGTAATATAGGCGTATTTCTGGCAAACATGTTCGAACCAGAAACCGAATCTGAACATGACGAAGAAGAACAGTGAATTGTACAAGTCATATCAGAATGGTAATGTATTTTTTTTATTTCTCTCTGACATGTAAGAAATGCAACAGAAATGGATAACGTGAGCCTTCATAATCACACAGTTAATGATGGGTTGTTAATGTTAGATAAACCCAGGTCTTGATGGTCAGCTCTGACTTGGGTACCTCAGCTAACTTCGCTTGTAAAAAACAGACAGTTAACTAGACCTGGCTTCTTCTCTGATGTCCCTTCTAATGCTACGGAGAACTGACCGGTCTCAGAGGTATGATATGGTGAATGTGACATATGAAACATTAACAGGATAAGATTTGTACTATATAAAAAACACCATGAGTTTTCATTGGAGGAGAGGATTTTAAAGATTAGCCTACCTGTATTGAAAACCCCCTTTGCGATTCCAAAGGGCTGCACTCGCAGGTTGAAGGTGTAGAAGCTGAGCAGGTTGGTGATGGTGTAGTTCTGCTCCTTGTTGCACATGTAGGAGCTGCCGATGGCCGCCTCCCATAGAGTCAGGTTGGTGTTCACCGCATTAAAGTCCACACCTTTAAACAAATAACAGAGATATAAAGAATAACATTAGCTTGTGCCTCAGAATGGTGCCTGATGTATGTGGGTAGATGTGATTCTTCTAATTACCAGAGCCCGTCTTTGCGGTGAAGTTGACGGCATGCAGGCGGAACTTTGCTGTGTCCTGTTAAAAGAAAAATACAAGTTTATTTGTATTCAACAGGGACATTGAAGACAGACAGTAGATGTCGGAAAAGAGAGAAGCACCACATGTTTTTATCAAATGGATATTAACAAGATACTGTCAAGGACTTACATTAATGAAGGTCAACATGATGGTCATAGTGCTTGACACCAACTGCAGCTCGCTGCTGTTGACTCCACACGATCCAGATGCCGTGGTCTTGTTGGGTTCGAGGTTCATCTCCTGATACGTCTGTGTCAGAGGGAAGAGAAAGACATCCATTCAGCAGAGTCTGTGGAAGAACATCTGTGTATGACCTGGGAAACATAAGGGCCATAACCACAGTGTGATCATTCTGTGTTTCTGAACGTACCTCTCCTTGCTTGATACTGATCCGCAGGCCAAAGTCGGCCAACAGGCAGACTGTGGTGTTGTCCGAGTTGACGCTGTACTTCCCAGTGTTGGGAGGAGGGAGGGTGGGCGTTGGGGTGGTGGTAGGAGGAGGGGCAGTGGAAGTGGCGTTTGTGACAGGAGCTGGGGTGGTTGCATTGGTGCCTTGAGTGGTCGGGGGAGGAGAGGTTACGGGTTGATCCGCACTACAAGATGTTACTGTGCGAAGGAAATAACAGACAGAAAAGATCAATAACACAAACAGCAGAGAAACATTACAGCCGGGATGAAATGTGTTGCTGCAGCCGCACTTACTATTTTCACTCTTGTTGCCTTCACTCACAAAAGCCTGTATGAGCACGCTGGACAGTGTCATATTGACCATATCAGTAAGTATCATGTCTTTACTGTTGCACGAGTAGCAGGTATCCACACCCACGTTTGTAATCTGAGACTTCACGGTCACGGATGCAGTTTCTAGAAGAAATTCAAACACGCATTAGTTCAATACCGTTCATTCACTTTTTGTTTTGCTGGCACTGAGAGGTGTAGAAGTTACCATTTGATCCAGAGCTAGGGAAGACAGTGGTGTCACTGAGGTTGTAGGAAAAGGTGATGTAGTCTGCCTGGTACACATTTCCATCCATGGTGAAGTTCACACTCCAGGAGCGCCCGTCTCCGAAATTAAGCTTCAGCGTTGAGCTTGTGGCGCCGCATTCACTTCCATTGGTTGTGACTTCACTTGGAAGTTCGAACTCAACTGTGTCAATCTGAAATGAGAGCAAAGTGAATTCTTAATTAACAGGATTATATGAGTTTAATGTTTAACTGGTAAAAAGCTGACTTGACGGATCTCAAAAGAATAATGACCTCCTAGAGTTTGAGAGCCTGCGACAGACTTACCGATGCTAAGTATAATCATACTTAATGTAAAAATATTTGCCTCCAAACCACAAACTTATTTCAGTATTCTTTTGTTTATCTTATGTACTTGACGAATATAATAATTCTCAAAATTACAAACATTTCTGTGACCTTCTTTCAACAGACCGACATAACAATAGCAGGATATGCATCAGGAAGACATGCCAACTAAAATGCTGAAAAGCAAGAATCCTTTTGCCTGCTCGTGACTCCCTGTATTTCTCCTCTCCATGAGGACATTTGCTTTCACAAGAGTTGTCTGACAGTCACGTAGTTGAGGTGGCCTGAGAAGATCGAATTGCATTGCTTGGCTTTGATTACATACTGTAAGGATAACGTGCAGGCTGTTGTAAATACACCCAACATCATGGCGGGACATCTCACGATCATTGTGATTAAGACTAGACACTCACCTTCTCTCCAGCTGGATACGAGACTGAGAAGTTGACCATGAGGTTGGCATAGAGGCAGAGCTTGCCCTCTTTGTCTGTGACGTTCACTTCAACGCCATGTGACAGCTGGAAGACTGAAAAGAAAAAGGAAAATTACACTATTGATTTCTATAATCATTATATATAACTGGAAGAAGTCCAGTTGGAATTTAATAAGTGGAAACTTAAGAACACTTATATTAAGGACGTATGAAGCCTGTCTGTTCCAGTATGGAAGATTAATAACTCAAAATAACCAGCAAGACAGGAATACAATTTTCCTCCTGATATTGGTAAATCTGCTTAGCCAACACCATGCACTTAAATATTACTTGGATTAGTGAATTTTCCAAATGGTACAAATGTTGGCACGAAACCTTAATTACAGATTACATAAAACAACCAATTTCCTTCTGTGAAATGATAAAATTCCAAACAAACACTTAATGGCTAAAGCTATACGAGGTTCCCTGTCACATAAGTTTAAATATGAGCTTTTCCTAAATATATAAAAATCCCATGATCAAATGTTGCACAACAAACCACTTTTGTAAAATCTTCAGATGACACAATTGAAGTTTTTTTCTTTTCACTTGCTCTGAGAAACCATGCAATAATAAAGGAGAGTGGTCAAAGTCCAGTCACAGTATCTATATGATGTTTACAATATGCACAGTCATCAACTGCACAACTGCAAAACAGCACAGCCCCCAGGTGTCATCAACTTATAAAGCAGCTGACAGAATGTGACCTGGCTATAAAAGACTATTTATACTGAAGTGTCAGACCGGGATACATAACGTTTGCCAAGTTACACCACACCAGGCAGTATTTGTGTGTCTAAACTGAGCTCTTTTGTCCAAACTGAGGTTAATTGTTATAACGAGGGGTCGACATACTTCCAGAGGAAAAGGGTCTGCCAATGACAATTGTAACATTTGCCGTGCAATTGTTGGTTTGATTAGCATTTATCACTTTTGTTGACATCTCATTCAGGAGCAAATTAAATGACGGTTGTAATGTGGTTGCAGACCTTTATTTTTGCTAGATTTGATCTTATATGGGCTGAATCCTGATTCATGGATACTTTTTGATGACACGTACAAGGTTGGGTAGGTTTACTTGCACATTACTATCCTGGTTTTAAGTCTTAACCTGTATTCATCACATTCAGGACACATAGAACATTAGAAACCACATCCACAATTCTAACCATAACCATGCCCCCCTTTCATTCAGGATTGTAAAAACAAGATATGTTGTTTACATGTGCAAAAGCCGGATCAGTAGCAGGACACTCACATGTATGTCATCACACTCGGTTTATTCTCCTGCCTTCAATGTGGACTTTCCAGAAAAACGAGCCCAACATCAGCACTTGAGACAAAACTACTCCCTATTTAAAATGCTGATTTGAGAATTGATCTGGTTTGTAGTGAGAGCTAAATATTCTACATTCATCTTTTTATGTACTTTTATGCAAGTAACCTGAGATAATTAACCACACCACATGGCGTTAGCTCAACTGTGACTTGTTCCAACTGTGCTGTCCCGTGCTAACTTACTTAAACCCAATCCAACCAATTGGATGCTAACGCTAAGTTGCTAATGCTACCTACTGGAGCCATATAACGTTTAATAACGTGCACACCGGGCTTTGAGCGTAATTTGACTCTTTTGACGTTGGTGTGTTTTATTAACATTATTAGGCAGCAGACGCGATTCCGATAACCTTGTGTTTAACCTTCATCTCGAACTTTAGCTTTCAAAACAAGTGTTAACCAATCGGCCAGCTAACGGCTAAGCTAGCTGCCCGGCCAGCACATTTTGACACAGCAGTCTTTTAAACGCTAAAGCTAGCTTGTCAGTTTATTTGTAATGTGTGGTTTTGTTATAAAATGGAGGTTTGATTAAGATAAATAGCGATTATATGGTTAAAACGTGGCTGTTTGGATGTCACGCGACCCGTCTGGTTGTCGCAGGACTGCGTTGCTGGCGTAGGTAACAATTAGCAGCCAAGCTAAGCTACGTTAGCACAACATCTCAACTGGACTGCTCCAGCTGGTGGTAAGTTTCCAGGCCTGTGGAGCAAATACGAACAGACCAGGGATGTGTCTATAACATTAAATACCAGAGATACAAAAAGATACGCTTCTTTAATATCTCATTTCACCAGCTGTTAGCCGGAGCCCGGCTGCACCAGGCCCGGGTTAGGGAGTCCCGTAAGTTTGATCACGTCACTTCGCAGAATCGGATGTTTTTTTTACATCACTTGTTTGAAGCCGATTTAAAGCTGAATCCATGTCGTGGTACGTACCGATCCCAGCGGCGAGGAGCGAAACGAATGCAGCGAATCGGGCCATGGTGGCCGGAGAGATTTTTTGGAGTGTCCGCCGCCGGAGAGGAGAAGAGAGAGATGCCCGGCCAGGTCGCTCAGTCTGCGGTGTTGTGAGCTGTGGGAGAGCCGCTGCCGACTGTACCAGGAAATGTGTCACATGACAGCGAGCAGCGTCAAAACACGGAAGCGAGTGGCCCACGGTCTCCTCTCCCTCCCCGCGCAGCTCACTGCTGTACTGATCGTGTGCATTTGAAAAAGGCTGCATAGGTTTTCATCCAAGACAATGAGATGCATTTAAAACAATGACGGATAAAAGAAACCCCCACGATTGAAACAGTTGTTTTAATCTGAAGCAATAAATCTAACAGACTCATACAAACATGGGCAAGTCCCATCAATCAGATGTATCCTCATGTCTTGAGGTGATCCAGTCTCACTTTGAAGCAAATAAGCCCCACAGGGAGACTTAGAAGAAAAATAATTGTGTATGTGTGTGATATGACACCAGGGAAGAGTAGGGGGATGGTTTGTGCTTTAAGTAGACATTTCTAAAAGGGTTAACAAAAGCCTAAAAAAGCAGCTGACTGTTCATTTTTGTGAACTATGTACAAACAAGTACAAAGAAACAACAAACAACAAACGAGGAACTTAAATGTGTTATAACAAAAGAAGTGCTCCTTTTCTTTTTTTTGGCACAGACTCTACTTTGAATGTTGGGGCCTTGTACAACTTTGCAGCAGGGTCATACATTTGACACGGATATTTCCCAATGGTCAAATCTCTAATCTTAATGTTTGTCCAATAGTCCCACATTTGACACTGGCTGAAGAAACAAGCAGCGAGTTGAATTTTTTGATCCTTTCCCCCCCCTCCAACACGTGGTACATTTAGAGGTGTGTCAGCATTCGCTTGGGATATTGAGTGAACAAGAAGATCAAAAAGTGACTTGGTAACAAAGAGCATAATGATTCAAACTATGGACAAAGGAGGATCTAAGTTTGAAAATAAATAGTTTTCCTCTCCGTTAAAAAAAAAAAAGAGCAAACGGAACAACATCTGTGTGTCTTCTTTGTCAGTCCACGGTCGCCCACCTCTCTCAGAGAGACTGAGAAATATGGACAATATCCTCTTTTCAACGGGCATGCAGTCCACAGGATCACAAGACCCCTGACAAAAAAAATCCTGTGGAGCGAGCAGTATCCATTCACTTGTCGGTCGCTAGGTTGAAGATGATAATGGTTAACGTCCACTGGAGCAAAAGATTTAGAGACCGATCACTCAGAACAGCTTTCAGCCCAACTGGACCATCCATCTGCATCTCTTATTTTTCTCATGTCACTTTTCTGTCGTTAAGCCACATAGTTGTACTGGTTGGAGTTCTCCTTGTCACGCTCCATATAGTCCCTGTCGATAAGAGACTCTATCCTCTTCTTCAAGTCAGCAGGCTGGAAGGGAAGACGACAGGGAAGAGGCGGAAGTTCACACATGAGGCACATGTCAACATTTTTGGTTATTTTTATACATGTGAGAAAATAGAAAATAAAAAAAAGGATTTCTGTTAGTCATTGCAATTCTCATGGAAATCTTTTACATTTAAGTCGATTTTGTACAAGCTAGGTTTGATCTTAAATTAATTTAACTCTCTCTCAAAACAGGTCGAACACTGATGGAGTGAAAAGATGCACTACAAAGTGAATTTGAAAAAATGTCAGATTAATTTCCCTTAGTTTAAGAAAAAAAAAAAATATATATCTACATTAGGAACAACTACAAAACTACATATATAATGTTATTGTTCTGTCTGCTTAACATGAAATCGTTTTATAGAACTTTTAAACATTTGTCACATTTAGAAACCGTCTCAAATTGATTGTCCACCACAGAGCACTTTTTTCCCCATAAAAATATTATTTAACTCATTTGTTTAAATCCCACTAAGTACAAACTGTAGTGACAATTATTTTTAAAAACACATTTGGGTTGAGTGCAGCCAGATAACTTTATTTCCATTCCTATCATCTCTCCACTATTGCTTCTTAATAAAAAGGCAAAAATGCCAGAGAAGGATTCAGGGTTGTGTTTCTCACCTTGACGGGGAACTTGAGCTGGTTGTACACCTCCGACATCAAGAGATTATGGCTCAGAGTCTTCCTCATCTTCATGATCCGCACAATCGCAGCATCAATCTGATACTGACGATCCTGAAAGACCCTCTCTGTGGTGCTGGCTTGCTCCTCCACCTGAGATTAAACGCACTCAAGTTAAAATATATTCCCCAACACTGTGATGATATTGAAATCGGAAAAAATCTACTGTAAGATAACAGCTGTACCGTTTCTTTCATTTGGATCTGGTTTATTTTGATCCTGAAGAGCTTGTGTTTGAAGTCGTCGTTGCAGGAAAACTTGTCCCCATCTTCTATCTCTTTACTTTTGGGGACTTTGGTGAGGACTCGTGCTTTCCCACAAGCAAGTGACTGCAGAGTCCGGCGCAGTTCACTGTCCTCTGTAAACCAGCAGACACACATCAGTGGTATTAAATAAAGAGAACTCGACAGCCCTTTCCTCATCACTGTGCTGCTGACCAAACTTTGATGTAATGACACAAACCTATTCCTGTTGCTAGTTTGATCTCCTCCAGGGTGAACTCCTCTCCCTCATTAAACATCAGTAGCACAAGAGTTTGGAAAAGTGAAACCTGCAACTCCTTCTTGCCCTTTTGTGAGAAAAGTCAAAGAGAACAATTAACATTCGTATCTAAACACAAAACTCTACACAACCTGATCGCAGCAATGAGTTCCCCACCTCCTTAAATTCAGCTTTTAAGACACAATGGCCTAGTGTTGATTGCCACTGCAGCTTCCTGCCGCTGTGTTTGCCCAGGTAGAAGGTCTTGAAGATCTCTTGCAGTCGCACCATCTGGACCAAGATAACAGAGGCGTAACGAAGCAACACTCGGTATATTAATTGCATGTCAGGTTATATAAACGGCACGTTACAAACATTTCAATATTTGCTCATCAAATCTACCTCAGCAGGCAGGTGCACTTCCATTGGGACATAGGTGGGCCAGTAGCCCATCGTTAGGATGTTGACAGTCAACTCAATGTTGCCAGGAATGTTTTGGCACTGCATATACTGCACAAACACAAATGAAATGCATGTGATATCAAACTAACAATTTTTTTCTACATTATTCTATGGATTTGCATAATGCAAAAAACAGCAGGGTGTTAAATGCAACGGGCTGCGTTTGGGTTGGGGGGAACCGTTTCAGGTTCCAGTGATACTGGAAGGCTGCTCTAAGTGATAGGTCCATGTGTGTGTGAAGGCTGTTTAGACACCAATACAGTGGTTTATAATGTCAAAGGGAAGAATTATACAGGTCTGAAAAGTTAATGAAGGATCATTCATTTTATCTTTCATCCTGGTGAATGTCAATCATGCTGCTCCTGTCACAAAGTGTAAGTAAGTTTATTTGTAGAGCACTTTCACAGACAGGAGTCAAAGTGCTTTACAGGGCTGGAAAAAGTCAAAAGCAGTTTGCATAAGTTCAAACAAAATGCTAAACAGAAAACACACGATATAGAGTTAAGTGCATAAGAGACAGATCTCATACACATGAATAACTCGAAAGCCTAAAGTTAAAAAAATTATGTTTTCAAGTGAACCTGCAAACCTTACAGGTGTAGGAAGAGAATTCCACAACGTAGGGGCTACAACCACAAAAGCTCAATCACATGTCTTCACATTGGGTGTTTCGCATAATAGATTTATGCAATGCAGCGAATATAAGTCAAGCAGTAACTGCTACATTAATCGATTATGTCCATTGACAGAAAAACAGTTACAACCAATTTTGATAATCATTTCAAGTAAATATTGAAGCAAAAATACCTTAAACATTCTCCTAGTTCCGGCTTCGTCATTCTAAGAATTTTCCCCGTACAGTTCAGTTGACGAAACAAGACAATAATTAAGTGATTGATAAAGAACAATTATTAACAGATTATCAGATAATTCAAGAAATATTTTGTTGCAGACTTAATAGCATGTATTTGATTGACCAAAGCATTTCCACTGCCTATCTGAATGAGGATGGACTGAAACATCATCTCACTGTCATAATCATCAAGTATATAATATTCTTTTAGTTATAGCTCACGTTTGTTGTGCTTACCTGTTTGAACTGAACCATTATGTCTTTAGAAAGCTCCATATCCTTGAACATCCCCTCCAGTTTGCTGGTGAACGCTGCTCCACACTCTGAGGAAATACCACAAATTCACTAGTTAATGTAGATTCAGAGATTCGTTCATTTTGTTTCTCATTTCATGTGCTTGCTTATATTCAAAAGTGATAAATAAAACTAACCATGTTTGAGCTTTGACAACATCGATTTTTCAGCATCAACAGAAGCACTTTTTCCAACCAGTAACCTCTTGGCCAGATCCTTTTTGTAAAAGGCCTCAAACACATCTTTTCCTACAATGACAATACATCAAGATGTCAAAAAACATCCACAGAGTAAGTATAATAACAAGAGTGAAACAAATATGAATATTACCGTAGATGAATCTAAAGATAATCATGATCTTATCCAGCATCTTCTCCAGCTCTTCGTCTGTTGCCTCTTTGTTTCCTGCTCGTAGCTTTGAATCCACATGTTTGGCTGTAAACAGAAGTGCATTCATCGCACGTGTTATTTCTCAAAGATGATTATTCTATCATGATCAATTGATCATTTTAGTTATAAGTTCGTTACTGACCTATGAGCTCTGCGGGTTTATTTGGCCGTTTGTTGATGAATGTTTCGAACGCCTCCTTCATGGCGTTGATAAACTTCTCGTTCTTCATGAAGCAGATGTCGATGATGTGATCCACCTTGTCCTTGAAGTCGAGCAACTCCTGCACCATGGTTTTGTCTTTTTCAGGATTGATTACGATTGTGCTTCCGAAAGCCTACATGTTGAATTTTAAGACATTAGAGAAAAAAAAAGTGTGAAATGACTCCTAATCAGCTCAGCACCTTCATCCTCGATTAGCCACAGTCTTTTATCCCTGCTGATGCTGCCGTACCTTTATGTATTCTATCCAGTGTTGCAGCAGAACCTGAACACCACCTCGCACCCGACTAAAGAGCTGATAGAGAAGCGACAGATCCTGAATTCTGTTCTCATCCAGCAGATGAGTCAGCCCTGGAAGTTTGCAACAACAGAAATAGGTCAGAACTCGAGCAGCTTTGACACTTTCAAATGCCAGTATGTGCTCGGACAGGCAGGATATTTCAACACCTTTGACATTCAATGACTGCTGTAATGTCACTCATGCATTTATTGTTGTGCACCTTTTTGCAGAGTTGCACTGAGATGTTCCCCCAGCAACTGCTTCTCCACAGTAGCAATGAGTGGTTTTCTGGGGAGGGAGAAAAACTCACTCAGGTTACAAATGAATCTCTGTCGGACAGTGTTAGACTTCAATCTGAAAACTACGGTCTAACACTCACTGCGTGCTCTGGTCCAGATATGTGATGACTCTGTCGGCCTCTTCCTCCAGGCGTTTGTTGACATGATGGAGATATTCTGGTACCTATGAAACAAATGGGGGAAAGCAGGGAAATATCACAATGTCAACATATTGTGATGGAATTCAGTATAATATTACAGGTCTTGAGTAATTTATATTGATTTGATGTCTTGCTTATTGTCAAGCACTTTGTAACCATTACACCTCTATAGCATCAATCGAAATATAGCCAATCCATATAAGCTTAAATATTAATAATAATAATAATAATAGCACTAATCGAAGCCTCTCACTAAAACAGTATAAAAATAAACCGAACATTATGAACTAATACATTTCCAAAAGGATGGAAGGGACTGGATAGGAATCAGAGGGTCTGCGAGAAACACACTTTGGATCCAGGAATCTAAGTATATTGACTGACATAGAATTACTACTAAGTATTACTCAAGTTACCCATCTATGATATACTAAATTCTGATATTACTGTTTGGATAGTAGAAGTTTAAGAGATGGTATTTGCTCATTCTCATTTCCTTGGATAAACAAATGTCATGTTATGTATTTTACATTTAGCACTAACATTTAATAAGCTGTTTATTGCATGCGTAAATATAGATTGCAATAACTGCACAATTTCTTCATGAGGCTAAATCTTAATATGCTGTATCTCAAAAATAAATTCCCCATTTTGCTTCACAAACATCAACAAAACTTTTTTACAGCCTGCGGGGAAAACATCAAGCCCAGTGATGATATAGGTAAAGAGTAAAATATGTCTCAGTTTAGTGCGCCAGTATGTATACAAATCTACAAGTTGCAATGTGAATGTTTTTTTATGCTTATTTTAATAAAGTAAATGTTTATTTTTATTTTTTAAAACAACTTCATTCAAAAAAATATTTATTGTGCCGCTTTCTTGTACTGCAGTTATGAGAAGTGGATATGTTTGTGTTTTTACCTCTTCTATGAAACATTTGTCTTTGTGGTTGGAATCGATATTTTTCAACATCATGACAACATGCTGAGTTGTTTCTGTTGTTTTGATGCC
Organism: Hippoglossus stenolepis; assembly: GCF_022539355.2. Taxonomy (NCBI): domain Eukaryota; kingdom Metazoa; phylum Chordata; class Actinopteri; order Pleuronectiformes; family Pleuronectidae; genus Hippoglossus; species Hippoglossus stenolepis. The sequence goes on along the minus strand of NC_061489.1, from coordinate 19,223,959 downwards.
TTTTAATTACAGTGCAGCTGCACTGGAAATATCATAAATTTGTATGCAACTAACCATTGACCTTTAAATGTCAGAAAAAAGTTAAATTTACATTACAATTACCCAGAGCCCAATATGAACAGTTAAGACCAACTTGGCTTGTTTTATTTGTCTACCAGTCTAAATCTCAAATAAATTAAGTTTACAAATAGTAACAGCAAAGGAAGGCTTCAAATCATGTTTGACAGCCTGAAATTAGAGAATGGTTGGTGTGTTTGCTTGACTAGATTAATCAATTATTAGAATAGTTGTCTAAATTTGGCCAAGTTGGGACTGAAATGAGAACTTTTTTTTCCCACCAGCAAAAAACAAACTGTCGCAGAGCATCAGGAACACATAAATCACCTCTCTCTCCTGCATCAGCCTCTGTCCCTCTGCAGAGTACAGGCGATTAGTTTCTTCCAAGAAGCGCTGCTCAAAGGAGTCTTGATAAATCTGTCAACGACAGAAAGAACATGTGACAGAGAACTGACACAGTACACAGGTGATCATCACCAACAACACAGCTGCCATAACTTCACCTTTCTACTGGACAAAGATGAAATCCAAGTGATCTAACAGATTCATTAACTAACGTCTGAATCATTAGTTGGGATAATAATGTGATGGTCCACTGTCAGTTACCTGCAGGTCAGAGAGCATGCTCAGCAGGCTCCTCAGCAGACTCCGGTCTATCGCCTCTCCGTTTCGCTCCCTCTCAATGAGCAGCAGAATCCCGTCGATGGTTTTACTCTGGACCTTCAGATCACTGATGATGTAGAACCTGAACAGCTCCAGACCCATGTCCCTGTGGAGCACATGAGCCTGTTCAACACCCACTTTGACAGAAATCTGACTCCTACTATTACACAAGAATTAACACCAGGGATCACTCACTCACTCACCAGATTGATGGCAGCATTGAGTTTTGTAAAACATAGGTGCGGTCCAAAAACAAAAATATACTCCTAATCATGATCTGTGAAACAATGACAAAATGAGCAGGAAACACCACTGACATTCTTCTTTTAACATCTTCTTATTTAATTTAAAGGGGTACTCCACAGATTTAACATATCAAGCTCAGTTTACATGTCACAGGGAGAAATACTCTTGTTTAGGAGCTTTTAGAGAAAAAAAACGTAACTTATTTAACAACCAGCCTGAGTTACAAACAGGAGCAGTCACGTCAGGTTTCCAGCTGCTGACAGATCAAACTACAATCCCAATATTCACACTGACATTGATCTCTTTTGGATTTTGGGAAGTTCTTGCAAATGTCAAACCAAGTCCTACATGTATTTCTCAATTATAATACAGCCCTGTAAGAAGTTTTATGAGGTGAGACTCTTGACAATGTGACATTAAAAAGTATTTCTTTCTGCCAGTGATGGGGGAATCGCTGTCCAACAAGATGCTGATGCAATTCTTCATTTATCCATCTTCTCTTCAATCATTTATACTCTACAGTTAGTCCCACTGTTTAACGTGACGGGCAGATGTGGCTGGGATATTCCTAAACGCATCACAAACAGAACGTCATTGGCTCGTCAACATCCAGCCTGGTGAAGTTGTCTATTTACCAGGCAGGGAGGAGCTAATGACCGACCCTATTGAGCATGTTCAAAAAACGAGGAATAACTCGGCTCCTGCTACTTTTACTTTGACTGTTCCTTCATCGTGTCTCTCACAGTGTAACGCTATATCGTTGGAATACCCCTTTAAACATGAAAACTAAGTCACAAACTAAACTTCATGGAAAGTGACGTTATGTTAACTGACTTTCAAGGGACACGGCTACGAACTACCACTCGACTTACTGAGGTTAAACAACTCACCATTTGTCTGCAGTGATCTTGCCAGCACTTGTCAATTTTCTTAAGGAACAGCACGCTGTCCAGGGAATCCGTGAGAGCGGGGTTAAGGCAAAAGATCTCGTGAATGATCAACAGTTGACCAAAATAAGTAAACACCTGATGAGACTCAGTGACTGAAACTAGGGAGGAACTGAATGGGTAAAGGATATTCTCTGAACTGTTCAATCTGTGCCTTGATGTGGTCTTCACACACGGCCCTCAGCTGTTTGTAAAGCTTGGCAGAAATCTTATGGGAGCACAGGTTCTCCACAGCCTGAGAGGACGAGAAAATACGTCAGTGAAAGATACGAACACGATCCACAGACGAGGCGTGCTGCACAAATACCTGGTAGAGCTCCTCTAGGTTGTACTTGATTGAAGTGCTGTTCTGTATGGCCTCCACTGCCTCCTTCAGCTTCTGCCAGGTCTCCTGCGTGTAGTTCTCCGGCAACTTGGGTTTTTCTGCGAGAAACAACCAAACACAAAATGTTCAAGCAACGCTGTCGACTCCTGCAGGCCTCGAACATCTCACAGCGGAGGTCCATGAACCGTCACGCTGTGTCACCGGTGTCAGTGGAGCTATTTTAAGATGCGTGAGTGATGAGTGATGTTGACAAAAAGTCAGACTTTTGCATTTAGGGTGATTGTACAGGGAGTGATTATTTTTTGTTTATACCACGAGATAATATCAATTTGTCAATAACATGCAGCCATTTCTTGCATTAGACCGCTCAGGCGATTTAGCAAAATCGGTGAGTATGCAACTGTGTTTTTAAGTATCAACTTTACTGGATTAGCCAAAACATGCTTTTTTGTATACTTTTTTTCCAACGTATAAATAATTTAAATCTGTATGTTACACAGTATTATCGCCTGGATTTGTACTTACTGTATATACCATGATTTAAATGGAATTTTAATAGTTATTTCAATGACAATTTTCTGCACATATTTTTTTTTTAACTTCTTTAAAATTCTAATTAATGTTATAATGACGAGCAAGGACAGAGAAGCATGTGTCATGGCCTCTACCTAACTGCTTGTTCATTTATACTGAAAATACTTCGTGACAGCTCATAATAGTTAGCTGCAGTGTAAGTCTATGAATGTTGTGACAGTCCAAATAGTTCAAAAATGTATGTCACAGCATAGATACCAAACTGACTGATCAAAAATATGTGCAACTTAGTTAGATCTATATTTTTGGACATATTCATGACCTCCTACGAGCTGCATTGATCAGAAACTTGTTAGGAAATCAATCGCAAGCTATTCTAATAATCAAATGATAGTTGACCACCGTAAAATGAATGTGTTCAGTTTATTTAGACTGCTTGTGGGAAAAATCACCTCGGACTGTGAGAAATTATTACATGCATCTGCCTTCTAAATGATTAATTGAGAAAATAACAGGCAATGAGAATAACTTAGTTGCGACCATATATCACAGGAAGGCTGGACGATAGGGTCAAAAATTATACAAAGATAAAAATGGTCACGAGCCTATATCGATAATTATCTCCATAAATGTCACTGTTTTGTTTTAAGCCTGATCTTTGTCCCCGAGTGAAGGCTGTGATTATAAATTATTCTTTATGAGCAGAGAATGACAAACCCTTGAAAAACTGCTCATCGTTTCATAAATATACGTTACACCTCCTGACTGTTTGCACGATTAGGCATAAGAAATATATCACTGTATATTGAACCTTTGTTATATTGCTATGGATGAAAATCATATTGCAGTAAATATTGGTATTGTTGTATTGCCCGGCCCTAATTCTAAGTAACACTGGTGATTGATCCTCTCATCTAAGTTCTCCAAATCAATCATATTTAGAATTCAACCAATAAATGGTAACTACCAACCAACTATCATGTCTAATATCCAGATTTGACACTTGTGGTGGGTGATAGTTTCACTTGTAAACAGTTGTATATCGTTGTCATTGACTGTTTTGGGGACTGAGTCCCATCATCCACAGTGGATCTGCTACCTTTGAAGTTCTTGATGACTAGTTTCTTGGCAGCACCGGGTTTACTGTTGGAGAAGGTGCCGGAGCCGGTGCTTTTGGTCAGTCCGTTCGCGTGGTGCCCCGTTCCACCGGGCAGGAACCCGGCTTTGCTTTTGTTATTGGAGCATGAAGCGGCGGCGGCGGCGGCAGCAGCCTCCTCAGCCATTTTCACATCCAGTCCAATGAAATCCACTGAATCCTCAAACCTCAACTTCTTCTGGATGTGCAGCGCAGTGGGAGAGCAGCAGGAGGAGGAGGAGGAGGAGGAATTCAGGGTCTTCGGAGGAGAAGGGGAGATGGTGTCAGCAGCCTCTTCCCTCTCGGAGCCGTTTATTTTCCTCTTCTTCGGGGATGTGATGTTGCCGCTGTCCGCCTTGACATCAGTGGCCGCGGGTCTTGCCTCCTGGGTTGGCGGTGGTGGGGGATTAGGGGAAGATAAACCTGTTGGAAACATGAAAAAACGGGAATTCTGATTCTTAGCAGCCAGTCTTCTTGATCCGAAACTTCCAGGCTCGCCGGAGGGAGGAAGAGGAGCTCGGTGTCCGGGAGCGTGAAAGCACCACAGCCCGGGGACGGTCGACTCGTGAGACTGGATGAGATGAGACAGTAAAGTCCTCAGCTCCACTTGGAGCTAGCTCCGTCTCTTTCTTGTTATTGCTGGCAGCAGAAGAAAGATGGTCGGCTACTGCTTCCTCTTCTCGCCTCTGTGCTCTCGCCGCGTTGTGGACTCGTTCAGTGTGAGCGCTTCAGCTCGAGCGGCCGTTTAACTCTTATTCTTCTTGTTTACACATTAAACGAAGCCACCGCAGAGAAATACCCGCAGATTACTGTGAAACACCCGCAAGTAAACACGAGGAGAGAAGGCTCATGAGAAGCTGCTCTGTGACCTCACCGGAAGTACTTTGTACAAAAGTACTTTTTGCACAAGCATGTTTTTTTTCTTCTTGAACCGACCACTGTGCTGTACGAGCTCTGGACACTAGATGGCGCTACAACAACGTTTTTCTGGCTGTGAATTTACCATCGAGCTAAACATAATAATAATTATAATAATTATAATGATTATAATTATTATAATTATTATAATGATAAATTGTAATTGTTTAACACATTTAACAATGCTCAAAGACAACATCACTTTTAAAATACACACAAACAATTAAAAGTTAAAATGTATAATACACAAACACACGTCATAGTTACACAGATTTTTTTAAATTTAGAATAATTATATATTGTAAACTATATACTGTAGTCCATATATATTTTCAATTCGTACCTATATAGTCATACATTTATTATATACGTATAACTATATAGTATATGTAGTATAACTATATACAACTATTTAGTGAAATTATACCAAAATAAATAAATAAATATCTACTGCACTTTACCTGAGTATGTGCCTCGACAAATACCATTTACATCTGTCGTGGAAGGTGTATATTATGTACATACTCTCTGTATTTCTATTTAAAAAAAATGGATTGCCTACTTATTCTATTTTATACTTTCACATGTTCTCTTGTCTAAGTCATTTGACTATGTACCGCTAAAACAAATGAATTTCCCCGGATATCGCATCATAATCAAACATTCAAATTCAATAATCTCAACAAAATCCCACACTAAACTATACATTTTGTGTCATAATCGAAAATGTAATAAAAAATAAAAAATAAAAAAATAAAAAATACCTTTGAATATGTTTGAGCTTTGTGACGTATGTTTTAATATATAAAATGTTTCTATATCTATATGTACACATTTGATTTAATGTTTATTATTCTACGTTTAACTTTACCCTTGGCTGTACGTAATAAAGTTACGTTAAAAAATAATAAAAATAAAATTGAGGCTGTGCAATGTGAATTATAATCGACTTTAATTTTCTATTTTACTTTATTATCAGGACCTGAATGTTTTGATCTGCCGTGTCAAGCCACAAACTGTCGTAAAATGACGCAATCGTCCGACAGATGCTGGCCCTTGTCCGTTGAACAGGCGTGGATCTGCTGTAGCTCTTCTGAGTGGAGGACGTTCACTTTCTGTGTTTACCTGTGTTTATCGCATTCAGTCTGACACAGTTCGCGCGGACCAGCTTTGTCACCTTGGAGGAAAACGGCCACGGTGAAGAACGAGGATGTTTAAAAAGTACGTTGTTGATTATTTCCACCTTATAGCGTTAGCTAGCCGCAGCTAGGTGGCTAATGCTAACTGATCAGAAGTCGTGTTTTTGAGACCGATTTAGATTTTGACTGAAGTCGATTAGACGAGTGGACATGAATAGTTATATTTTGTGAAATCCTCTGTTATTGCATTTGATGTGAAGCAGATAAGAAACTGAACGTTTCTGTGTCATTCAGCACCGACTTGCATCATATAATCAGAATTATGTCGCATCATTCAAAGACAACAGGAAACAAACAGAAACCTCTGTACACCAGCGGAGATTCACGTAGCTCTTTCAATGCATGATCACTGACTGAAACTCCTTCCTGTAAGAACCTCCTCATTACATTACAGTGGTAGTGAAGTATTTAGAGCTTTTACCCAAAGGGAAGTATCACAACCATAGTTTGAAAAATACCTCAAGTTGAAGTTTCGTATTCAACTCTGTAATAGCTCTATCAGCAAATGCACTTTTTTTGCAGTAAAAAGTCTTCAATCATGGAGCCTCCATTGTCCCCAAGGATGATGTTTTAGTGTATACGTAGTGTATACATCTCGTACTATTTGTAAGTATTATATGTATTATAATATTTTTCCTAAATCACAGAAGAGCTGTGCTGGTGCGTTAATCTGTATCAATGCACAAAATACTACAAGCTTATCAACTTTTATTTAATGTAAAATCAAAAATGACCAGTTGCTGTAGTCGTCACTTGAATTCAGTGTAATGCCAAAATAATCTTTATAGACAAAAAAAGAGTAAACGCACAACCTCCTCAGTGTTTTCAGGTGTTGATATTGGCTATAAAAATCAGGATTCCATAATATGGAATCGTTAAATGTTTGATATTGTTATAGTCTTCAAAAACCGCAATACAACAAAATTCGTCGGGCAAAGTAATCTTTTTGTAAAGGTCCATTTAACTTTTTCCGCAGCTCTCACCTACATCTCACGCATGTCATGGCCTTTACCTCACATGTCTTGTCCTTTTGTTTCAGATTTGATGAGAAGGAGAATGTGTCGAACTGCATCCAGCTGAAAACGTCAGTGATTAAAGATATCAAAAAGCAGCTGTTGAACCAGTTTCCTGATATCGAGTCATGGCTCAATCACATAATGCCCAAAAAGGACCCAGTGAAAATAGTGAGATGGTACGACTTAGTGTTTTTTCTCATCTGTGTTTCATACGGGATATCTTTTTTCTTTTTTTACAGTGAATGATGTAGATTTCTTTATTTTTTTCTCTTCCAGCCATGAGCACATTGAAATCCTGACAGTGAATGGAGAGCTGCTTTTCTTCAGACAGAGAGATGGACCATTCTATCCGACCCTCAGACTGTTGCATAAATGTAAATTCTTCAAATGCCAGCTTGTTAACTGTTACATTACAATATTCTCCCACTGATCACTAACTCCTTTTTCATTTCATAGATCCCTTCATTCTTCCCCACCAGCAAGTAGACAAAGGAGCCATTAAATTTGTCTTAAGTGGTGCCAACATCATGTGCCCCGGGTTGACGTCACCAGGCGCGAAGCTCTACCCTTCTGAAGCCACGACAGTAGTTGTATCCTTTGGTACATGATGCTGCACATCTTGGGCAAGGCCTGAACTCCAATAGGGCAACTACTCCGTAACCCCTCAAACCTTTTACACCATGTACCACTTCAGAAAATATTAGGCTCTCCATGTACTACTGTTATGACCAACGTTAAAATACAGTAGCGTAGGCCTAACCTATTCAGCTAGAGACAGTTCACGCAAGATGAAGGTTTATTCCTAATAAGAAAAAAATGCTTGCGTACCACTGTTGGTACGTGTACCATAGTTTGAGAATCAGTGCCCTAGTTTATTCCCTTTTACTCCTTTTCTGTCAACGTAATTTAATATATTACAGATTTGTTGCACCATTGAAATACGATATCAACTACAGTGGGTCTTCCATTCTTCATCGTTTTAGTATTTTGTTAAAACGAGACTCCTTGTTGTAAACTTGTCTTATATTATTCTACAATACTGTAACGTTGGAACCAGTATTTCCATCATTTTTTATGTCTGACAATTGTTTTTAGTAATTCACTGATAAAATTGCAGAAAATTGTGAAATATTCAGATGTTGCTCCCTTAAGTCCAAATTAATATATTCCTATTGATTTTGTTATGACATCAAAAGTCAAAACCCCCAAAATGTTGAGTTCATCATCATAGAATACAGAAAAAAGATCTGCATTTCAGAAGTCGGTACCAGTGGAGTTTGGGCATTTTTGCAAAGAAAATGTTTTTTACATTTTAAATAATTTTCAAACGATCAAGTAGTACTGTAAATATTTCATATTAATTACATAAACACCTTGGCCATAGTTTCCAAGTGAACTTGTTTTACACTTCTCATAAAAACTTAACTCTTAACTTAAGATTTTGCACTGTTGCTCCATTTTAGAGCTGTGTGCAGCACTCTTTCACTTTGTCTCTCTTACACACTCGCATTCACTCTGATTGGTTCCTTTCACATTGGTACAATATTAAAATGTGTGACCACCCGATGCATTGAGGTGATACTGTGACAACCAAATACATTTAAAGTTTTTCTTTAACGAGTGGACGCAGGCCATAATGGCTGAGGGTAAACAACATGCACTGTGTGTTGGCGTTATGAAGATGTCTGCGGAAAGCATGTAAGACTTTTAAGCATTTTATAGACTCAATATTTACTTTGCTGCTCTTGTGATGCACAATCTTAATCTGTGTTTTTATCCGCATATATAGAGAAAAAGTCAACAAGGGAATCGGAATTGAGAACGTTCACTATCTGAACGATGGACTGTGGCACATGAAGACGTATAAATGATGACATCGGCACACACAAGCCCTCCCTCCCTCCCCTCCACCGGACACCATGACGCTCTTGACAGTGGGGCATGAGCTGCCAGTCAACTGTTTACACCTATGGACTTAGCCGTGTAACCTGCTGGAGGCTCTGAATCAAATCGCCATTATGCACAAATAAGAGAAAGATCTTTTTTTTTTTTGCATTGGATCCAATTAAAGATGCTCATGTTATTGTGTGGCCTGTGGTTTTAATATCTGAATCTAACAATATACATGACAAGTCATTTATATAATAACGTTATCTGCAGTGCCAACAAGAAAGTGTTTGTTTAAGAACTGTCAGTGCAAGTCTTTACTGCTTTTGTCAAGTTAAACAATGACTGACAGCTTAAATTGGGATGTGTTCAATTATCTGAGTCGCCAATTAATAAACATTCACTACTGGAGTGAAATACAATTGTCCAAATACAAAACCTAAAATAATGTTAAAGTTGTGTTGATCTATCTTCGTTAGTTTCAGAGCAGTTGTAGCTTGTTAAACTGCTATGTGTTTTATTCTAGACATGTTTCTAATATTTACCCTTCCACACCCTTTATGTCAATGAGGGTGATGTAAATGATCCCTCACAGTCAGTAGTGTTATTAACCTTTGATATAATTAAACATGCATATTTGAATAGGGTATCAATAAAACCTGCCATTAAAACAGTTCCATAGACTACGTGCGAGGAAATAACCAGTGGTGGAAGAAGAACTCAAGATACTGGAATCTAAAAATACTCTAAATATTAGTCCTGCATACAAATTCAAGTCTCAAATATAAAAGTATTTATGGTGTGGAAAAGCTTGTTTCAGAGTATTGTATTATTTGATACTATCACTTTGTTGATGGGAAAGTAGAAATACTTAATATATAATTGCAAAGGTACTTAATTACATTCCACCACTGCAATCTGGCAATCCACTACTACCCCTGGTAATTAAGGCAGAATATAAAATGGTAGCAATGTTTGTTCACCTTAATAAAGATAACCCATATATTGATTTTATTTACTTTCACAAAAAAGTAGTTTAGCTGTGAAGTTCTTCATATGTGGATAAAACCCAGCATACCATAGTAAGAAAATGAAACTTCACTATCAATTGGGCAAGGCTCCGGCATGTTTGATATAATATTGACTGGTATTTCAGTAAAATCTTTAAAAAAGCTTTAGTTTGTATTCTCACAGATATTAATTCATAATAAAGAGAGCAAAGCACTTAAAACAATTAAATAGTTTCAAAACAGTGTTATTTAACAACTAATGCAGCTTTAAGACGACAAAAAGACAAACATTTTAGATACATAACAAATGACAATACCCAAAACCTCCAGATAATTTGTATTATCTGGAGGTTTTGTTCTATTTCCCAGTTCTATCTTCATTCAAAAGGACGACACACCCATCGACTGTTCACCTACACCATAAAGAAATGGGGTGCTGATTGTGCCAAGTGCAAAAGGTACAAATATACATAAAAGAGTTGTTCCAACTCAGAATCAAGTTTTACCAACAGCATAAGAAAACTATCTCCCCAAACCTAGCTTTGCCATTATAGATGAAAAAATTAAAAAAAGCCATATTCAGTTTCAAGGAATGAGTCTCTAGTCATTGTCTGAACCTTCAGGAGGGTAAAAGGCTAACGCGTCTTGGAAATCGTGGCCGTAAGGACGGAGTCTGTAAACTCCGAACATCATAACCTGCATCTGACCTGGTGACATCCCAGTAAATGTGACTGCCATGTCGGAGCAACAGCCCTCCAACACGTTATTGGGGTTCTCCTTCATGCTGTCTGATATCAGGGTGTGGACGCTCTTGCTGTTAAACAGGCCCTTCCCATGTGTGTCTTCTCCATTCTCTGCAAACACACCGGTGTATTTGAGACACACTGCCAGCTGCTTGTCATCATTCATCTTCCACAGGGCTCGTCCTCTCTCGGGACATTTGTCTTCATCCTGTAAAACATGCACCAGCCTTTTCAGAGCTTCGTAGCTGAGAACAATGCCACTCTCATAGTCCACATACTCCAGCTCGCCTGACTTCATAACGTTGCCCAGGTAGAAGGGTTCGCTGGGATCCTTAGTGAGCACCAGGTATTTGAGGTTCTCGATGATGGCAAACGTGGTGGGTTGCGCCAAAAAGAACCAGCGCAGGTCTCCAGCGTTCTCATAAGCATGCTTCAGAGCCTTACGTAACCTCGCCCAGTCATCTTTTTCATTCAGGTCTACTGCTTCCAGTGCCTTAGAGTCCTCTGAGGTGTAAAACACAGACTTATCACAGTGCTTGCTCCAGGTGTCTAGCGCTGCCGCCCAATAAACAATCAACTTTGGCTGGACCATGACGACGCAATAAACCTGGACTTGTTTGCTCAACTCCTGCATCTGAGCGTCAGAGAGCTCTTTCAACTCGTCTTTACTCGGGGCCTTGACGTGATGATGGTGGTGGTGCTCCTCTGTGCTGGTCTTCGGACTGGGGCTGAAACTGCTCAGGAGCGATAGCACCAAGCAGAAGAGGCCTCCCATGGACATCCCTTTCATGAAGGAGCTTCCTTCAGACACCATTTTGGCAGCAGACACTGAAGAAATACGAAAACACATTATTGTGGCTGTTGCATGCTCCCTCTGTGAGACGTAAAACGTAACCACAATATTCAAATTCTTTCCTGCCCTGATGGCACACACCCTTTACCTGCGGTTAAACCCAAGGAATTTACCAGCCTACAAACCTGCCAACAGATTTTGCTTGAGGAACAGGTTTAGAGGTTAATAGATTTGATCATTGTCAAGTAATCAATGAATCACTTCAGTTATGATCACTAATTTTAAAAAGCAGGTATGGTTTTTCAATCAAATGTTAGAAAGCATTGTACTTTTTACTCTATTACAGCTTTTGCTACCTATTAAAAAAAAAGGTACATACATTAAAGGTTTTAAACAATAAATAAAGATTGTGCACCTTTACCTGCTAAAACATGAAAGTGAATGCAGGAATAACCATAATGTTACAATATAATAAACAGTGTTTGACAATCTGCATAGTAAACACTCATTTGGGGGATTTCAAATATATTCTCAGGCCAATTTATTTTGTATTTTTGAATTCTGAATTCCCGCTAGCTAATGCTCCAGCATGATTATTTAATAATATGATTTGATTCATGGGCTATGACTGATTCGTTGTTTCGACACTCATATGTTTGGCGACAATCTAATCAAAGCTTATTTACCATGTCTCTAAGACATTGGACAAGTCGATGAAACTGGTTGATGCAGCTCGTCTTATTATATTGGGGTTTGTTTGATCTCTTAATAAACTAACCACTGTAACATGTTGACTTGGCTTTAATATGTAACCACCAGTCACCAATGTCATAAGTCAAAAGCAAATATACACACATTTTCCAGGAAACACACACACCCGGACATAACATGCACACACAACGGCATTGGTTTGTCTTTGTCAAAGACATTTGTCTAAGGCAGTGGTCACTAACCCGTCAGTCATGCGTGTCTACTGGCGGCAGTGCTGGCTTATCTCCTGCCAACACTTGAAAACAACTCGGTTTAGTTTGGTTGACTCTACGGTATGAAGATGCGTATCTTCTGGTCTATTGATAACAATCGAAGCCCTGTTAGAACAATGAATGACTCAGAAGTGTTCTTAAACAGGTCCGGTAAGTGTTGATGAACAGATAAACATTGCGGTTTATATCAGAATAAAGAGAGAAAATTATCTTTCACCTGAGTTTTAATGTTTATGTGAAGAATTTAGGACAGAAACAAATGGCATATATTTCTATTTCTGTTTATTCCTTCACCCAAGTACTGCACGCTACTTATGTGATGTATTCTGCTGCTGTAACATTGCAAATTTCCCCATAGCGGGACTAATAAATATCTTTAAATTCTTATCTTATATTCAAGTCAAAGCCTATATGTAAAAACATTGTGCTGCAGTAGCAGCTTCTCTGCAGAACATATTGTTGAGCCGAGATGCTACATATTGTGCATTGAATAAATAAAGTTGCACAACTGCCTTTCTTTTTGTATATTTTCGATCGTAAATTCAGCCTTTAACAGAAATTGCAACAAAAATATGATACGCGCCTCCTAAGTGGGTCGTTTGGAAGATATCAGGGTGGTAGATCTGGGCTTACGTTTGGAATTAAAAAGTGATCTTGGGCTCGAAAGGGTTGGTGACCACTGGTCTAAGGTATTCAATACGGATGCTGTAATCAAGCCGGAGAGGATAATGTCCACCTCGTCCCACAACAAGTCTTCACTGTGTGTAGCTGCGACTGTGTGAGTGAGTCGAAATGCTAACATCTACATCTAACGTGGACAGTTTCGATGACACGTCTCCAACGTGCGTGTTTCCTCGACCGGTTTCGTCTTTTCAGGTCGATGTCCAGAATCTGAGCTGCTGTCCCCGGAGGCTGAGAAACTCCTCCAGCTCTGAGGGTTGAAGATTAAGTCGCTGTACGTGTGGCTAACCGATGGCTTCCTGCACTTACTGTCGACTATGGGCTTCCACCTGGGACAGAATAAGTAGGAGAAAAGACAAGTATTACTTTACCTAGTTGCGTTAGATCTATCCTGCTGCTGCTCTGAGCCCCAGCGCCACCGTTAATGATCAACTGAGCGGATCATGACTCCCATAACTAGTTATTCTAGCTCTTCTTCTAGTGCTTCTTGATCTACTCCTTGTTCTTCTTTTAGTTTAATGGCACCTACCGTTTAAGGCGCATTACCGCCACCTACTGTGCTGGAGTGTGGGTAAGGGGGAAGAAATGAGGGGTGTTCAGCTGCAACATGCAACTTCACCACTAAACTCTACACACAGAACCTGTAAATCCTCTTCATTAATCCAGTCGCTTTTAAAAACTCAAGCAAGGCTTTATATGTCCCTTCCTTAATACTAAACAGGTGTGATGAACACCTACAGACAACACAATCTTATATAACATTCTAACGTATATACGCATATACACACACCCTTTACCTGCTGTTCAACTCAACGATCTTACCAGGCTACAAACCGTGTATTGCTTGGCAGACATTCAAAGCTGGCTGTCTTTCAACTTTCTGTATATATATATAACCCTATATATAAGACTAGAGTTGAGTGCATACTATAACCAAGTCCCAATAGTCACCTTTAAGTTAATCAAGCTGCACTAAAATTTGCACACTCATAGATATTAGTATCCTAAATGTGCCTGATTTTTGTCATCAAGATCCATGAATTATTCCCTGGGAAATCAATGTTAAGGAAAGTGAAAAAAAAGTCCTGGATCCACACCCTGATCAGAGTCTGCTATTTTAATGGTTTGCATCATTCCACCAAGTTTTGTAGTAATTTTCCATTAGTTTTTTGCATAATCCTGCTATTTAGCAAACACATAAACAAACAAACAAACAAACAAAAACATGGCCAATAAAAACAGGGAAACAAGCAAATCAAATAATTTAGTGTTCCGGGAAGTTGGTTGTGTTAGGATTTTAATAATATAATTAGACACTATAGCCCCGAAAAGGATCGATTTTACGCGCACCATGTTTGTACCTTAACAGAAAGAATTAATGTGTGTGTGTCTGTGAAGATGGCAATGAAACTGAACTCTAAACAAATGCAGTATGTTAGACAGGGGTGGGGGCAGGGGCAGTTTGGGCTGAATATGTGGGAGAATGTGTGGCCTTCACATAGTGACTTTTAGTTAGTTTGCTGGCTGGTTTTAATCTTGAAGTTGGTTAGTGTGTGTGTGTGTGCGTCATATCGCAGTTCAGTCTCGCACCTGTCTGATAATGCCTGTTGTGGAGAGTGTACATCTGTGGCATACAATACACTGTACTTTAACTTGTTCTCATACCTAACTTACTATATTACAGCCTAAACTCCATTAGCTTTATTCAAACATCACACATACATGAATGCACTGTTTTCATAAGAAACTGTGACCTACCCTTAGAAAAAATTCTAGCAGCTGCCACTAGGTTCTGAAGGACAGATAGGAAAGGTGTTGTTTTGTCTATAAAATGCACATGCTTATGCACACAGAACATACAGCCGATAACGCAGAAACAAGGTTTCTCACTCCAATGAACAGCAACACCATATCTGCAAAAATACTGAAGACCCACAAGGCTTCAGCTGAAGGCCTGTCTGTAAAGCATGAAACCAAACACTGTCAGAATGTGAAGATTTTCCCAGCTACTGTCACAGGAGGGGCGAACCTGGGAGCGGCTCCTCATCATTTGCAGACTCCAGGGCCAAGAGGATGGGACCACGCCTGCGCACCAGCAAGGGAGAGCCAAGGTCTGAACCATGGTGACTCCCCCTCGTTATTGACCAATGAAGTTATACCTACTATTATAAGTACTGTACCCGTCGTCCGTTCGGGGCAACTCTTGACTACCCCGTGCTACTAGAAAGCCGAGGCTGTGTATTGAGTGCCCATAGCTATGTGCACATAGCTATGCTGTACCTTTTCATTGCTTCTGAATAAATACTTGTTGAACCAAACCAAGACCGGCTCTTCTCATACCTCGGGATAAAAGAACACGACAGTTGGACAAAAGGAGACATTTCAGGGTAGGACAGAAAAAACATGGGGCGTTAGTCCATGGCTCGGCAGCAGGCCTACCCCCATTTATAATTTAAATTTGTTATTGTTTCTTATTACACATATTAGTACACAGAGGCTGTGACTTCTTATATCAGCTTCTGTGAGGACAGCTGTCTTCCATCACTCACCAGGGTGTGTTACAACAATGACAAACCCTGGTTCACAGCCAAACTCAAAAAGTTAAGGTTGGAGAAGGAAGAGGTGTTCAAGAGTGGGGACAGAGATTTATAGATTTGAAATACAGGTTTAGGAAGGAGGTGAGAGAAGCCAAACGTCTGTACTCTGAGAAACTCCAACACCAGTTCTCAGCCAATGACTCTGCCTCTGTCTGGAAAGGGCTTAGGCAGATTACAAATTGTAAGCCTAGAGCCCCCCACTCCACTAACGACCCACGCCTGGCCAACGGCTTGAATGAGTTTTACTGTTGCTTTGAAAGACAATGGGACAGTCCTGACACCATCCCCCGTGACACCACCCTCCAGCCCATCAACTGCACCTCCCCCACCATAGCAAAGGCCTGCGCCTTTCCACAACTGCCCACCTCAGAGCCCCCTCCCTCCTCCCCTACCACAGTGACGACTCTCTCCATCCTGGAGAGGGACGTCAACAGACTCTTCAGGAGACAGAACCCCCGCAAAGCAGCCGGGCCAGACTCTCTCTCTCCATCAAACCTGAAACACTGTGCTGATCAACTGTCTCCGGTGTTCACAGCCATTTTTAACACCTCACTGGAGACATGCCACGTACCAGCCTGCTTCAAGACCTCCACCATCATCCCTGTCCCCAAAAAAACAAAGATCACTGGACTCAATGATTACAGACCCGTCGCCCTGACCTCTGTGGTGATGAAGGCATTTGAGCGCCTTGTGCTGTTCCACCTCAAAGCCATCACTGACCCTCTCCTGGACCCCCTGCAGTTTGCCTACAGAGCCAACAGGTCTGTAGACAATGCAGTAAACTGTCATGTTCTTTTATCCTTAGGTATGAGAAGGGTCGGTCTTAGTTCAAAAAGTATTTATTTAGAAGCAATGAAAAGGTACAGCATAGCTATGGGCACTCAAGGCACAGCCTCGGCTTTTAGTCAGTAGCTCGGGGTAGTCAAGAGTCGCCCCGAACGGATGACAGGTGCAATATTTATAATAGTAGGTTGAAGGCGTGGTCCCAGCATCTTGGAACTGGAATCCACCAATGATGAGGAGCCGCTCCCAGGTTCGTCACTCCTTTGATAGTAGCTGGGCAAATCTTCACATTCTGACAGTGTTAAGTTTTGTGTATTAAGAAAAAGCCTTTATCCGGCTGAAGCTTTGTGAGTCTTCAGTAGTTTTGCAGACACAGTGTTTTTGTTCATTGGAGTGTGAAACATTGTGTTTCTGTTTTATCGTCCTGTGTATGTAAGCATGCGTATTTATCAGACAAGACAACGCCTTTCCTATCTGGCCTTCAGAAGCTGGGGCAGCTGCTTGATTTCTTTCTAAGGCATAGGTCACAGTGTCTTAATGAGCACAGTGCATTTATGTATGTGTGATGTTGAATAAAGCTAAAGGAATACTGTAATATATATAAAGGTTTATGTATGAGAACAAGTTTAAGTGCAGTGTTATTGTATGCCACGGATTACAGTCTTAACAAATAACAAAACATTAATTCTTTCTGTTAAGGTACAAACATGGTGCGTGTAAAATCGATCCTTTTCGGGGCTATAGTGTCTAATTATATTATTAAAATCCTAACAAAACATAGCCCTTCACTTCATCCTCCAGCACCTGGACTCCTCAGGAACCTACGCCAGGATCCTGTTTGTGGACTTCAGCTCTGCCTTCAACACCATCATTCCGGCTCTGCTACAGGACCAGCTCTCCCAGCTGAGTGTGCCTGACTCCACCTGCAGGTGGATCACAGACTTCCTGTCTGACAGGAGGCAACACGTGAGGCTGGGGAATGTTAGGATTTTAATAAAATAATTAGACACTATAGCCCCGAAAAGGATTGATTTTACGCGCACCATGTTTGTACCTTAGCAGAAAGAATTAATGTGTGTGTGTCTGTGAAGATGGCAATGAAACTGAACTCTAAAAAAAATGCAGTATGTTAGACAGGGGTGGGGGCAGGGCCAGTTTGGGCTGAATATGTGGGAGAATGTGTGGCCTTCACATAGTGACTGTTAGTAGCCGTTGCTGGCTGGTTTTAATCTTGAAGTTGGTTTGTGTGTGCGTCACATCGCAGTTCAGTCTCGCACCTGTCTGATAATGCCTGTTGTGGAGACTGTCCATCTGTGGCATACAATACACTGTACTTTAACTTGTTCTCATACCTAACTTACTATATTACAGCCTAAACTCCATTAGCTTTATTCAAACATCACACATACACGAATGCACTGTTTTCTTAAGAAACTGTGACCTACCGTTAGAAAGAATTCAAGCAGCTGCCACTAGGTTCTGAAGGACAGATAGGAAAGACGTTGTTTTGTCTAGAAAATGTGCATGCCATACTGAAGACTCACAAGCCGTCAGCCGATTCAAGGCTTGTTTTAAAACACCAAACCAAACTGTCAGAAATGTGAAGATTTGCCCAGCAACGGTCAGAGGAGGGGTGAAACTGGGAGCGGCTCCTCATCATTGGCGGATTCCAGTGCCAAGAGGCTGGGACCATGCCTGTGCACTAGCCACGGTGACTCCCCCTCGTTATTGACCAATGAAGTTCTACCTACTATTATAAATATTGCACCCGCTGTCCGTTCTGCGCGACTCTTGACTACCCCGTGCTACTAGAAAGCCGAGGCTGTGTATTGAGTGCCCATAGCTATGTGCACATAGCTATGCTGTACCTTTTCATTGCTTCTGAATAAATACTTGTTGAACCAAACCGAGACCGGCTCTTCTCATAAAAGAATACGACAGGAAGCATGTCTCTGATTCCAGGACCATAAGCACCGGTTCCCCTCAAGGCTGTGTTCTTTCCCCTCTACTCTTCTCCCTGTATACCAACAGCTGCACCTCCAGTCACCAGTCTGTCAAACTCCTTAAGTTCGCGGACGACACCACCCTCATTGGGCTCATCTCTGGTGGGGATGAATCCGCCTACAGGTGGGAGATTGACCATCTGGTGACCTGGTGTGGTCAGAACAACCTGGAGCTCAATGCTCTGAAAACAGTGGAGATGGTTGTAGACTTTAGAAGGAACCCAGCCCCACCCACCCCCATCACCCTGAGAGACTCCCCAGTCGACACTGCGGAGTCCTTCCGCTTCCTGGGCACCATCATCTCCCAGGACCTCAAGTGGGAGCTGAACATCAGCTCCCTCACCAAAAGACTGCTGCAGTTGGCCTTATCAACAAGGCCCGGGACCCCCACCTGACTTGGACTCTTATCCCGCCCCCACGCCTCAAGTCTGTGTTACATTAACACACATTACATAACATTGCACATTGCATATTGCACATTCACATTGCACTCCTGTTTTGCATTTTGCATTTTACTTTTTACTTTACTTTTTATATCTTTTATGTATTTTTATTTTATATATTGTTTTTTTCTTATGTGTAGTACTTATTGTGTTTTTATGTTTTATGTTCATTGTATGCAACTATATACCAAGGCAAATTCCAGGTAGGTGTAAACCTACTTGGCAATAAATACATTCTGATTCTGATTCAGATTCTGATTATTTGTGTTATTTATATGTCAGCTTTTAAGTCACTGTTTGACCTTAAAACCAACTACTGCTGTTTTTCTCCCTCCTCTCACTGACTGCTCAGCAGCCACATGCATCAAATGCTGTTGTTTTTTTAGCAGAGATGTGGAGACAGACGAATAAATCACCCGACACCTGCTCCTCTGAAGAGCATCAGTCAACTCTCAGTTTGATTAAAAGCCACAGCTCGGACTACTTTTGGTCTTTTAGAATTTTGGACACAATTTGGTTTATGACCTAATATTTTTAACGACATTCCCATCAATTCCAACGAAGATGTGTTAACATTTAGCGACAGAATCCACATAAGAGCAGCCTATCAGAGCCACCACCATGACTGCAGACTAGTTTATCCTTCATGTTTTACATAATCTGTATTTTGTTCCACACCAGCGATTTAGCACAGCATTTTTTAAAAATCGTTTAACGTTGAGAACAAATGAAACACAATAGTTATTATGAAGAAAGGAAGAACATGAATAGTTAGCACAGTGTTAAGAAAAGCACAACGCATTTCAACAATTTGCGTTCGAATTCTTGTTTTTCACCCTAAATGTTTGAATTTGTTCTCATAGTGCGGCAGAGTGAAACACTCATCTATACTTTGATCTACATGTAGAAGTGAAAATTTAAAAGAAAAGACACCTCGGTGTTAACCCTCAGTTGTAGGTCCCTTTGGATGAAAGCATTGAGTAAATACAAAAATGAAGAGAGAAATATATATTGAAACAGCACTTTATTGTCGATATATAACTATTTTGCTCTATAACAAGAAATATTAGTTTGCTTTTACCTTTAACTTCAGACTAATGTCACCCATAGACCGTCGCAACAATTACGTCAGCAAAGTGAATCACTCCAAATGACGCAGAAACCCACAGTTACATACTTCCACCGGCTCTGTGACCTCAGACATGAGCGATGAGACATTTGAACAGAAATGGTGTCAGACATAAAGCATCAGAGCTTTTCTGGACAGCCGCTGATTACTGCTGCAGAGCAAACATTTGTTAGGCCTCTCTGTACAAGCACAGATAGGCTCCGGCTGAATTGACAGGGTCTCCTAAATTGCATCTATGACGCCTGATCCATCGTGTCCAAACCATTAAGAAGGAGACTGGGTGTGATGATAGTGTATTGATCAGATTGTGATGGATGGCCTCTGGGGGTATATAAGTGAAGTTCTCAGTCGGCCTGAGGTATCGTCCAAAACTGACCCTTTACAGACAGAGGCACCATGATTTCTCTGGCTTTGTTTTACTTCGTAGCTGTGGTTTGTTCTGCCAGACGGACACATGCTCTACCACTGTACCCTGATACCGACCTGGAGCCACAGGCAGGTGAGACTCTGAACTCTTTTCTTCCTCTTGTGCCGAGTAACTTGATGATTTAACGCACTGTGAACTCCGCAAAATTCTGTTCATTTTATTCCCTCGAGACTTATTGATTGTAGTATAATCTTGATGTTGATGTAACTCCCAGAATAAATTTTCTGAAAATATCTGCTAAACTCAAGGGATGTTGACGTCCTAGTGACAGAATGATAAGAATGTTTTTTGTAATTTCAAACAGATTTCATTCAGAAATTAGTATCAGAGGTCGAGGACGGGCCAAACACTGCTGATGGGGAGCAGAGAGAAGTTAATAACATGTACCCTCTGCTAATGCAGCACAATGAAGGTAGAGACTCCTGGAATAAAGGTATAAATTATATATATATTTTTAAAGTAGATATTTGAGTACAAATGAGTTAAATTGGATTTTCAAATAACAATGTTTTATTTCATTTTTCCCTCAGGGACTAAAGAATCCGCACAACAAGACAGGTTTGCCAACATGGTAAGGCTGATAATATGCTTAAAACACGACACGTATAAAACAGTATAGCACTATTCAAAGGAAAGTTACAAAGTGCCACAAGGAAAAGATCATCATCACAAGAAAAAATGTATTAAAATATAAGACATTATTAGGAGGGAACAAAGTAAAAGGAAAGAGTTTTCATGGATATTAAAGTGAGTCACTGAAGTAGGAAGATTACTTCATTAGCCTTATTCTCGGAGATTGGGGCTCTGACTACATGAATAAAATTAATAAAAGCCTTTTACTCATGTCTGCCATAATTTTTTTAATTTTTAATTTCAATATATGTCATCTTTTCTATAGAACAACTTCACATGTTACATTATTAGCCTAAAATAAACTATATCTAGCATTGAGCCAATGCAGTGAGGCTGATAATCAGATTGTGTGATCTCTCCATGCGCCTGTACAAACACCTCTCTTTGTTTGTAGGTGGAGGGCCTGAAAGAAGCCGTCTTGAAGCTGGCAGCAGCCGACAAGCTTCGCTCTCAGGGTTTTCTTAGATCGGAGCAGAATTTGCCAAAAACGAACAAAAGAGGTGAGTGACTTGAGTTTCCTTATAAACCATCACTGATGAGGGACTCAGGCATTTAGTCCTGAGGTGAGTTCACATCAAAACATTTATGACGCGACCCAGACTTCCTTTATTATAACCCAATGATCTAAAAACAAGGATGTTAAACTCAGACTTGTGAATGTTGATGAGAATATTCTGCTCAAGTAGAAGTATTTTTATCAGAAGTGAAATTGCAGGACAAAACTCTCAAATAAAGTGAAGCTCACTTACTATAATGTAGTTGTGTGCAGCAATAGGGACATTTTAAGTAAGAGTATTTGTTGACTTCTATGAAGATGTACTTTTTCTATCATTATTACAACTATGTTTCCCTGTATAATCATTATCTATTATACAGCAGCTTTAATAAATAGGTATCCACTGCAGGGTTTACAGTTGTTAAGAAATACACAACTAAAAACCTATATTTGCTTAAAATCCATAACATATAGGAAGACATGCAGTAAAGTGTTAAAATATGGAACAGTAGAGGTACCAGCACACTGAAATACTACTTCTGATAAGTTCACATGAGTAAATAATATATATCTATACATCTAAATCATATAATTTCCTTTAATGGCCTTCAGGATTTGGACAAAATGAATCACTCAACTACAAATGAGAATAAATGAAGGAAAAAAGCAACAGAGGAGAGGCAGACATAGAATAGATGTGTATTTGTATAATGATAAAGATGAATATATAAAATATGTGCACTGTGTTAAGGGATTTCATACGTCTCCAGCTTTGTTCCTAACTTTTCAACGTCTGATGTCCTGACAGCGTGTTTCTGGAAATACTGCGTCACCAGCTAGAGCTCAGCCGCCGCAGGACGTTTGCTGGGATTTTGCCAAGACCAGGACGCAAACGCCGTCACTCTCCGTCACCAGTTCTTTTTCCCTCCAAACGTTATATCCATCACATGAACTTGATCGTGAGAAAATATATTTTTGAAGAAGTAACACTGTGTTTTTTTGTGGCTGAAATTAAACTTGAACATCAGATGTGTTATTTATGTGGCTTGTTTTTGATGTTTAAAGTTCAAGGTTTTTTTAACTATATACTGTGTAAGACCTAAGGAAGGAAAACTACATGCAGGATAAATGTTTCATTTCACAGAGCAGCGTTATAGCACGTGTCAACACACACACACACACACACACACACACACACACACACACAAAAATCAAGGATGATTGGTGTTTTTTAATCATTGTGACATTGCAAACTTACAGAATATAATAAAAAGGATTTATATCATGTTTTATCTAAAAATCAACTGTTTGTGAAGTTGCTGCTCAATCTAACACAACCATACACACATTTAATGGAGGGTGTCTTGATCATTAAAAGTTTTGAAAATATATATATTTACACTATAAACAAAAATTCTGCTAAGTTACATCAACAGTCAATTGCACATTTGGCCTTTTCAACTTGGCATAAAAAATACCATTTATCTGCGGGCGACTACGGATAAATATTCAATACATAAAACCAATAAAACATTTTGCTCCTACCACAACAACAGGTCAATAGTGTCTGATTGATTGCCACAGTTTACTCTCGGAGGTTGTAGCGCCCTCTACAGATCATAATGCACGGTTATACTTGGGGGAAAAACAGGGTATGAATTACATAGAGCAGAAGAAAAGTTTATTTCCTCTTGTTGGCCACGGTTAGGTAAGCCTTCTCGATTTCGATGTTGGCCGGACAAGTCTGTTTGAACTCCTCTCTCTCGTAGGCGTTCTGAAGGTATCGCCACACACCTGTGAACTGGGCGGGAATGTCAAAGTCGCAGTACTTCTTGGCAGCGACCTGGAATCAATGGAAATAAAGGAAGATCAAATTTAAGCATTCTGAGAAACACATATTACACCAGGTGCCTAAAGTTCAGAGAGAAATACTCAGATCAGTTATTCAATGTGCTCATGTTTTGGTCATTAACGGGTACGCAGTTTTTATCTGGAGGTCTACTAGAATAGTCCTACAAGCTGTAATGTTCGTAATACACATTTGTCTCATTCAGAACAGTCATATCTGGTTAATACTGGAGAATTGTATCTTTTTGGGCCTTGATCGTTTGTTTAAATGATGTCAGAAGTTTCTCAAAGTTCTTATAAGTATTGTCAAACACCTTGCCTCTGTGTTTGAAATGTGCTGTTTATATTTATGAACTTCCCCTGTCTTTTAACATTACGGGTGTCAGTTCAACACTATAATTAGAAGAACAAACAACACAGCACAGCACCAGGGATGAACAGAAACAATACCAACAGGAAAACAGTGTCTCACCCTGATGACATGCAGTTTGGGCAGCAGGTTGCAGTCGGCTAAGGTGAGGCGGTCGCCATCCAGGAACCTTCTCTTGGAGACGGAGACTGTTTCTCTGGAGTTGTGGTCGATTTCCTCTGGGAGGGGCGAGTTCAGGTAATCATCCAGACGTTTAAACTCCCGCAGCAGATTTCTCTCCTGCACTGGACGATCAGGAACAGAAAGTGGTGGAAATGAACTAAGTACTCAACTATACTCACTGTAGGTACATGTTCAAGGCACCTGCACTTTACTTGAGTATTTCCATTTTATGGCACTTACTCAGAAGGAAAAATTGGGCTTGCTACTCTCCTACAATTATTTGAAATGTATCTGAAGTTACTGGTTGGTGGTGGAATATTTATTCATTTATTTTAGTAAAGGTATCATTAGCATTGAGTACATTTACTGTTACAAGCATAATAGCCCCACAGAGCCTTATAACTCCTATTGATTTTACATTATTGGATTCTAATTACTCATGGGCTAACAGATGAGCAGCCTTTTAATATTATAAGCTGAAGCCTATATCTTAATATGTAAAATTGTTTGTCATTAACAAAACACCAAACTATTGAGTCTAATAATAAATTCTATAAAATCAAAACATGCAAATAGTCACAAAATAGAGTTATTCTCCACCACTAGAAATAATAAGTGAAAATATCGTGAGGCGTGAGGGGTTGAATGAATGAACAGAAACTGGTCTTACGGGCGTTATTGGAACTGTTCTTGATGAAAGCAGAGAACTTTGCAAAAATGTCAGCGCCCACGTCAAAGGACTCTTTGTTCAGCGGGCTGAGATGAGGGTACCTGCAGGGGGGGGGAGGAGAAAAGAGAAAGTAAACATGTGCAATGAGAATAAGCACTCACCAAATTCACTGCAAAAATGATTGAGCACACATATACCTGGGTGGGGCCACTGTTTGTTCAAGAAATTCCTCGATCTTGATGAAGTCTGTTTTCAGGGTGCCGTTGTAGAGGAGGAACGGAGGGTTGGTCCCCGGGGCCAGGTCCTTGAGCTCTGCTGGTTTCCTGGAAAGACATTGAAAGATGTTTTCTACAATCAGACTGCTCTGAAGCATGTCAAAACAGAGGTTGGAGGTTGTCAGATGTGTTGTGGGGGATTCATTTCAATATAAGCTGTAGGTTTAGTTATAAAAACACTGCGCTGGGGAGGCTGCATATTTCAGAGGCCTGTGTGTGTGTGTGTTCTGAATCATTGAATTATCAGCAATCTTTCAAAGTTCCCTGGTCTTATTTGCACACCGGTAATGACCCTGAGAAATTCAAACAATAAAAAGGTTCAATTAAAGACGGTGTTTGTCTGAAAGCGACACTGAGATCTTTGTGCATTTTGAGTTTACAGGCCCCTCCCTCTGACCTCGGTTAGTGGGAGAGCGTACCTGACAAGTGAGACATGGTTTGGATTACAAAAGAAATAACGTCTCAATTTCTCTTGTACAGAGTTCTGTGTGAAAGTCCCCGCGACCAGATGCTCAGGAAGTGTTAGTGCCAGAGGAGAGGTGCTTACTTCCTCATGTCAACAGTGGTCACTGTGAACTTCACTCCTTTCAGCCACAGAACCATGAAGAGCCTCTGGCAGAAGGGGCAGTTCCCCACGTTCTCGCCGTCATGTCCAGCCTGGAAAACAGAAAAATGAATGATGATGATAAAGTCAGTATTTCTGAGTTTCTTGAGGCCTCCATGCAGCAGCCGCAGGTTCTGATCCGACCCAGGCCCTTTGCTCCCCGTCTCCCCAGCTCTCTCTCCTCATTTTATGCCTTCGCCACACTATCAATAAAAGGTTAGAAAGGCCCCAAAAACTATCTTATAAATAATGAACCACAAATATACAGCATCTCTCCATGCTGATAAAGAAGTGAAAGGAGTGTCTGGGATATTTAAAGGCAGTTTCCTCCCCGTAGGGGAATAGCGGCCATTGTGTTGTGGTGGAAAACAATGGATGCGGTGCCCTCAGCAACATGTGCGCTCCTCCTTCAGCAAACATTCAAACCAGAACAACAAAAGTCAGGCCAAATCCGCTCATGGGTTTTCTCAAGGCTCCAGCTTCGAACCACAATTTTTCAATATGTCGATGTCAAAGAAATTGTGACATTTTGGGAACAATCCACCTTCCTGCTGTTATAGTGAATTGATGCCACCATCACGATTCAAATCTGGCCAGCTGACTATGTTTTCTCTTTAGTGTTTAATACATGCAAAGAGACAAGAGAAAAGTCTGTACTGGACTGATATTTAGTTGATTTTATCACTTAACTCCCCAAACTGGGAGAACTATTCCTTAAAGTGACTGTAACTTAAACGTTCAACATCTAAAATCACATAACATACTATCTATATTGTCTTTAGCTTCAGTTGACCCCATTTTATCTGAAAAACCATATCTCTGCATGGATACCATCAACTAAAACACATATGTGCTCAGAGAAAGAAACATTTAGAGATTCAAGTAAATTTTAGTGATGGCATATTAGAAAAATAATAATAAACTTTATTTATATGGCACCTTTCAAAACAGCTACAAGGTGCTTTTTTAGATAATTTAAAAGCAAATGTAATTGTGAGGTGACAAATAAGTAGGACCGCTGACTAGGAGTCTTCTTAGTGTATGCGATTGTGCGCATGAGTAAAAGTGGGTGTGCCCGGCCCAGGCCTGGGGCCAGTCACCCTGCCTGCTCCTCCTGGGTGTATAACGGTGATAAGGTGGACTGTCTGTCGAAGGCCAGAAGTCACAGATAAAAAACATAACACGCTGTGACCTTCAGCAGGAACACAAACACTTCAAACATCTGGTATCTGGAGACCCATTGAAATGAGAGTTGTCCTCTGATTGATGCTGCTTTACTCACTGTAGATCTCTGCCTTTTTATAAAACTGTTAAGTGAGAAGCAAACCCTTTCGTGACACCTTGATTTTCTTGTATTTTCCTTAGATACCATTTCATGAAACAGTGACATCTAAGCAGCACAGTCAAGAATTCAAGAGTTGTTTTTGCCTGAAATGCCATGGTTCTTTTTGCAAATCGATAGAGAAACTGAAAAGAAACCACTAACCTTAATGAACAACTCGATGCTTGGCTCCTTGTCAGAGTTCTGCCGAAGTGCCATCTTCTTAGAAAAGTCTATTCACTCTTTTTTGCTCCAGTCAAAGCGTCTCCTCAAGTCAGTGTGGAGGCCTGAAATATCCACAGAGCTGAAGAACAAACTGATGATTGGTGCCTCTGCACAAACGCTGCTCTGGTTTCAAGTGCCTCTCTGGTCGTGGATGTCAGGAGAAAGAGTTAAACACCTCACTGCTGCTTGTGTTTTGTCTCAGGGCTCCTTGGAGGCTATCTCTGTGAACACACTTCACCAGCAAGAGGAGAGGGAGGCTCCAGAGGAATGGGCGGGGTGCACACTCTAACATGCCAAAATCTATGAGGAAAGAGCTTAAAATAGCAGCTCCACTCTGCATTTTGCAATATACAGCCCCTGATAACGATGTGTGACTCAAAACACAAATTTCCTTTACAGCCACTCACATTCCAACACTGTGAGATGGTTTAGAAAGGAGTAATGGAGGGTCACTTTTCACAGGAGGGCCATGGTTTGATACAAAGCAGCCACTGTATCCTGAGGGACTCTGGGAAAACGGTGGCAACACCTAATCTAATTTAGTTTCTGAAAAGTAGCTTTCAGTCTCACATCTGTGTGACTTAATAACGAACCATAGATTGACTTTGGCTACAGGAATGTTCAGAAACACCTGGACACACATATAATGATTTATTAGTCTATTTTGCTGCCATATGAAAAACAAAAGTTTTTAGAAAAAAGCTAAATGTTTTTTATGGCTGATTAATAAGTGGTTGACAGATATGTAAGTAGGTATTGATATCGGTAGTGATGGAAAGTAACTATGTACTAGTAAGTATTGCACCTGAGAACAAATCTGTGGTACTTGTACTTTATTTGAGTATTTCCATTTTATGCTACTTCATTCTTCTACTCCACTACATTTGAAAAACTTTTACATATTACACACGCAATCACGTTATAAAACGTGGCTTTATTACTGAAAAAAACTACAAAATAATATATAAAATCATTAATATTAACCTCAATCAAGTACTGCAATATAATTCCTATATGAATGGAATAATAATTCAGCAATGTGGTATTTAATACTATAACTCTAGTGGTCAATTTCTCCATCG
Source organism: Hippoglossus stenolepis (assembly GCF_022539355.2). NCBI lineage: Eukaryota > Metazoa > Chordata > Actinopteri > Pleuronectiformes > Pleuronectidae > Hippoglossus > Hippoglossus stenolepis. Next base: position 19,195,754 of record NC_061489.1, on the reverse strand, counting down.
AATACTTTTATTTTGACTTTACTTTTCATAGATTTATCTATCAACACTTTTATAATAATACGCTTATGTAATTTTGTTATGTTTTCAATGCAGGATGTTCACTTGTAATGGAATCATTTTTACAGTGTGGTGTTTTCTTCACCATTGTTTGCACAGAATTTACAATGTCATACTACTTTATACTTTTACCTCACAATATATCTATATATATATTCATTTATGCTCCATTACCTTTATTTGAAATTTAGTTACAAGTTACTCTGCAGGATTTTGGAAACTTATACAAGCATTGTTATTAAGTACAATAAACACCCTAGCAGTATTATTGATATTTGAAATGTTTAGTTCTCTGTATCCTGCATAATTTAATTGAACATATCTTTACCAATAAGTCATCACTTTATTAAATATGAAAAAGTGGAAGTTTACAAGTAGTGCACTACTTTTTATGCCACAATATTTTAGTTCTTTGCGCCTGTTTATTTCATGATAAGTTCCTGTTTGTTTTTTTCATTGTGTAGCCTATTCCTTAGTGCTGAAGAAACACAGATTTAACTTCCTGTATACCAAGTATCTGAAGTATGGAGAATGAATTTAATATAAGAACTGTTTTTTCCTCCCTTTACAGAATGTAGTAGTGTATATTTAGCTTATTGTACACTATTCTCTACTCTACTGTACCTATAGAGCAGGTCTAAGTGGGTTTTGTCTCCATTCTTTCAAATGATCAAGGGATATTTTGAATCACATGTTTGTATCTGACAGTTTTCTATCATCTCATGACCACATGTCCTCAGAGATTTGGCGACTAAGTGATCACTTTCATTTTGATGCTTTTTGTAAATATATCACAAACAGTAAATCGGAAAAGGGACATTTTATTATGAAATCCCCACGCTGGGGTGTAGACTTCCCCAAACAAACATGACCAACAACACCAGTGAGATAATGCAACACACTAGAAGGAATTTAGCAAAAGCAATACTTTACTGATACAAGACCAGTGCCATGTACCCACCTCATTTATCTTTAGAGTATTTAGGGAATTTATATAACTGAGAGGGAGGATGGAGAAAAAATCTTTTATCATCATTTAAAAAATTCCAAACACTTCTTGGAAATTTGTTGAAAAACATTTAACCGTGATAAGAAATGTCTACTAATGTCAAGGAGGTGACCCGAGAACTAAAACAGACAGTTTGAATGAATAATTACTTTCTTTATTGACACTTGCTTGGAATTTTACTGGAGTGTACCGTGGGAGTGTCACTCCTACGCACATGATTAAAACGAGGGCTTCTCCTGTTAAATTATCACCCGACATTATTACGTCCACTGCTGTGAAGGGAGTGTTTGAGTGTGTGTGATAAATGACTGGGCTGTTATTCAGAAATTCATTTTGATTCACCTTCGCAAGTGGCTGCAGTCACTGATAATGTCCTGAGCTCAGCGGCAGTGAGTGATTTCACATGTATTATGTCTCAGTGTTTGGTTGGTATGACAACAGCCCTCACAATGCGTTGAGAGGTTGTGTAAAAGGGAAACTAAGATCAATCACAACCCTTCTAGTAAACTTAAACCAGTAGATCTGGCAGAGTGAAGAGCTCAGGTTTCATTCCTGGAAATAACTTGCAGCTCTGGAAACGCGTGACACAATTGGTCTGTAACTTCCTTACAGGAAGATGGGAGAGGCCAGTCTCATGGCGAGAGATACACATATCTCCAATGGCCACACACAGCTGCTGGAAGTGACCTCCTGGAAAAAAAGAGCCTTATCTCCATAAACAGGACCCTCGCTGTTGACAAATCCATGACAATGAGTCTTGATTTTGCACACACACACACACACACACACACACACACACACACACACACACACACACACACACACACGAAGGTCAGAGATCCTCATCAGGACTTAAATACACAGTTCAACATGTTGGGAAATTTCAGATAGCTTATTTAGTTTCTTTCTATGATGATGAGAAGGGCGACGCCACTCCCCCGTGAGTTAAGTACAAAGCAGGAGCTTGGTGATGAGGGGGATTTTAGGGGAAAAAGCTAACCTGACTACCCGGTGGTTCAAGATCAAGTGACTCTAATTAATCAACAAAAGGCTCCAACAAATACATCTCCTGAAACAGGCCCTTTTCTACAACAGACATTTTGAATTCTCTCAATAGGAAGTAAGAAGGTTCCTTGTTCCAAAGTTCGGTGGGGGTTTTTCTGTGTGGAGTTTGCATGTTCTCCCCGTGTCTGCGTGGGTTTTCCCCCGGATACTTCATCTTCCTCCCACGGTCTAAAGACATGTCGATATAGAGTTAGATTGACTGGTAGATGTGGATGTAAGTGTAAACTGTCTCTATACGTTGGCCCTGCAATACGCTGGTGACCTGTCCAGAGTGTGCCCCGCCTCTCACCGGATGTCAGCTGGGATTGGCTTCAGCCCCCCGCCACCCTTGGAGGACAAGCGCTATAGAGATGATGGCTGGATGGACAAAAGGGAAACCATAAGTTTTAATAATTATAAGTTTTACACAGTCTCCATTCTTTCGTCAGATATAACGAGACATGGACAATACAAGGACTCATTTTTTTTTTTGCCATCTATATATTTCAATATTTATAACTATGATTAACCTTTTTTGACATGGAAAATATCATATACTCTTATTTTTACATGTATCTTTGTGTCTGGGTTAAGAAAAATTTGATACAATGTGTCAATCAGAGCTTCAGAGTTGTTCGTTTGAACATAGCCATCGTCGCTGTTTCCTGTGGTTCCAGGCTTCATGCTAAGCTAAGCTAACTGGAGTCGCTGGGAGGAACAAGACAGCCGCGCTCCCATTGTGGCTGCACAACTCTCTGGCCTCTCATTAGCAAACGTTTTAACTCAGAACAGACAAAATTGCATCATCCTCATGCACATCCACTTTCAACGAAGATGTTTCTGTTTCATGTTGAGAGTTCAATGGCTAAAGTTCTATCACAATTTTGTTTGTTTCTGTTTAAATAAAGAAAGTGATGATACTGTGCAGGAGATTTCTGCCTTTAATTTCACAACTTCTCCAACTTTATTTATGCATTGTATATTTACGCTGATATTCATCAAAGAAAGATGTAAATGCATCAGCATCTGATTTCTCATCTCAAGCGGCCAAAGCAGCACTGGATTTGATCTTTTTATTGCTAAAGGAGGGCGGTTGTAAACACAATGGCACCATTGACCCACTGATCGCCATCTCCCAGGCAGTCAATTGCACAACAACACATTACAACAAATGCTGGGGGTCTGTCATGCTGGATACGCACGATGACAGTACCATGGAGTTTGCGCTGGTCTTTCTGTTTCCTACCTCTCCTCCTGACTCTGAGTGCACACACCGCACACGCGGCTCCCGACTTCTCTCGTAAGTGCTCTGTTCTTTTTTACATCAATATCTGTTCCTGTTCTAGAGAAAATCAAAATGCTGAGCTGTTACTTTTAAGGTTGCGACAGTTCTGCAGAGGAAGACATTCAACATTATGTGCACATCCTGCTTTGCAAACAGCTGGTGCAGCTCAGTCTGAGGGACCAGTATGAACTTAGGTCTTCACTCCCTCACTGATAGATAATCTACAGTTGAGTTGAGTTTATGAGTTGAGCTATTTTGATGGTTGGACTTCTGACATAACATTATAGTTATTTTTATTTTAGACACTACTATTGTGAACAGTGTATCTCTCTGTCTACCCTCATGTGGCTGCAGCCTCTCAGGGGCCTAATAATAGTTCATTGTGAGTGAGCGCCTGGTACTGTCTCGCATCTGCTCCACGAAGCTTTAAACTGCACACACACACACACACACACACACACACACACACACACACACACACACACACACACACACACACACACACACACACACACACACACACACACACACACACACACACACACACACACACACACACATACATATAGATGGGCACGTACAGGATCACCCATGGGAGGGTAGACTGACTTCAGTGTCTGTATTTCATTGTCGTGCACGTTTGTGAGTTTGGTCATAGTCCAAATAATTTTCTTGGACGGCTACACCCACTGACAGCATAAAAAATGCAATGTGAACAATGGAGCACTTTATATCCTACTATTATGTCAGTCTACCCTCCAATGGGTGTTCCTGTACGTATGTAATAATAGCGTAATAGAGTACTTGTCAGTTAAACTTCACTTACATGGGAAAATAGCCTTGTTGGTTATAAATCAGATATGAAACTCTTGTCGCATCACTGACGTCAGTCAAACAGGAGTTATACTTATGTCTTTACTTAAATTAGGTGACACATTTAACTGCTGTGTTAGAGATTAGATATCAGCCTTTGTATTATTAATAGCAACACGTAGGTGACTATTCACTGGGTTTGTATGCCTGCATTGCTATTGTTATACCTGTAGAACTCCCAAATTTGTCACATTTTTTATTGACATTTAAATTTTTCAAGTCCAGTGAACAACATCAAAAAGTGCAAAGACAAGAAGCAAACTGCCCATGGTAACGTTAAAGCTAAGGTAGAGTTAGGTATGGGTCACCAAAAACTGAATAATTATGTAAATTTCATAGAAAATAGGTCATATTCAGGGATTAAGAAGCTGGTTAACTGAAGAGCCTGAAAGTTAAAAGCAAACAATTCACGCCCCAACTTTTGTCTGTACAAAGGCAGTGTCGAAAAAACTACAGCCTCAAATGGGATATTAAGACAATACAGTACTGCAGGAAGTAGAACTGTACATTACATTTCATTTAGCTGACGCTTTCATCTAAAGCGATTTACAATAAGTGCATTCAACCATGAGGGTACAAACTCAGAACAGCAAGAATCATGTACGACCAATTAGCTTCAAAAAAGCCAAACTACAAAGTGCTATATTTAAGTGATTACCAAAGTTACCTTTGACAATTCCGTGTTAGCCCCCACCCAGACTGCTAGGAACCTGGGTGTGACACTCGGCAGTCACATCCTCACATTCTCCCTTACTGCCAACATTACTGCCAACTACAATGGCTTGCCATAAACAACACGTTCCTGTACATTCATGCTGCCAACATCAGGAGAACACACCCCCTTCTCACTCAGGAGGCGGCGCAGGTTCTGGTCCAGGCCCTGGTCATCTCACACCTAGACTATTGTAACTCCCTCCTGGCAGGTCTACCTGCTAGTGCCATCCGACCTCTGCAGCTCATCCAGAATGCAGCAGCTCGACTGGTCTTTAACCTAAATTCACCCACACTACTCCTCTCCTCCGCTCCCTTCACTGGTTACCGGTGGCTGCCCGCATCCGTTTCAAAAAACATTAGTATTTGCGTACCGTGCTGCGAACGGATCGGGTCCAGTCTACATCCAGGACATGGTCAAACCTCCCACCCCGCCTGTCCACTCCGCTCTGCATCTGCCAATCGGCTTGTTGCTCCCTCACTGCGAGCTAAACACTCAACAAAATCACGACTGTTTGCTGTCCTGGCTCCTAAATGGTGGAATGAGCTCCCCAATGACATCAGGACAGCAGCAAGTTTACACATCTTTAGTTTACACAGCCGCAAACTAAAAACTCACCTCTTCCGACTATACCTTTGATTAAAAGTTTAACCTAACAATTTAGTAGCACTTAAATGGCACTTACTTATAGCACTTTGTAGTTTGGCTTTCTTGAAGAAATAGTACTTTAATTCTTGTTGCTCTGGGTTTGTACCCTCATGGTCGAATGCACTTATTGTAAGTCGCTTTGGATAAAAGCGTCAGCTAAATAAAATGTAATGTAATGTAATGTAATGTGCCATAAGTGCAACTAACCTTTTCTCTTTAACTTTTTTATTTATAAACACCTGGGATGACCATGCTTATTAGTCACCATCTTCTTAACCAAGGTGTGGTAGAAATGATTGTTGTAGCCTGCTGCGGAAGTATATATTGCAAACACAATGGTAATAAAAACAAACTTAACAAACGGGTTTATCAGGGCTTCATTTCACAGAAAGAATGTAATCCAAGGCTTAAACATAAAGACTGATGAGCTGGAAGCAAAGAAACCTGCAAATGCAACACATTTGATACGGTAGAAAGGGAAATAGAAACATTCAATTCAGTAGAAATTATGTCCTTTTGGCTGCTGAATGAGTCAAAACATTGTATTTTAGATTAGTTTTTTTTTTTTTTTTCTATAAATTGTCAATTTAAATCCCAGCTTGATAAGTGGGGTGTTCATAAACTATTGAACAGTTATAAAGTTATGTCCCCTGATGCTCTCTTTCAGGATATCTTCACACAATCCTGAAGAACCACACGGCTCATGCATGTGAAGGGAGCACGCTCGTCATCGAGTGTCCCTCCAGGACGTCTGTGGCCGTCCTGTCTGCTTTCTATGGACGACGAGTGCCTTATCAGCATTTATGTCCCTCTGCAAACACAAACACGAGTGTGGACGAGGACACAGCGTGCACTTCACCGGTTGCTATAGATGTAATTACTGGGAGATGTATGTCAACTGGGTGTGTGGGTGAGCGTGTTCAACATTTTTTCCTTGGTTTTGCAGAAAGTGTTGTCAGAGTGTCAGGATCGACGTTCCTGTCACATCCCTGTCTTCAGTGCAGTGTTTGGACAAGACCCCTGTCCACTCACCAGCAAGTATCTCCTCGTCTCCTACAAGTGCAGACCAGGTAGGACACTAAGCTCCCGATATCAAATATGTGGAGAATAACACACATATTCACACATGGTGAACAGGGTGCCAGCATTTCAATATGAGGATTTTTTTCCCCTTATTTGTCTGCATGCAAGGTTATTCGTGACCTTGGATATAGTCCGACTAAGTTTGACAAAAGAATAGAAACTCGAGATTCCTTTTTCTTTTTCTTTTAACCACATCACATGTCCTCATCAAGGTACTGATTGTGCTCAGTTATCATTGAGATATCAGCTGTTCCAGTCCACTTTAAGGACATCTTGTCCATCTCGTTCATCTTCATGACAACAGAGCAAAAGGAAGCTGATGTCATACGGTTGAAAAATCCGGGAAAAAAAGTTAACCAGTGCCATCATTGTCATATTTTCTTCAAAATTCTAAATAATCCCTCCTGTTTCTACTCTCCATTATAAGATCTGCGACAAAACTCCTTATCATGGTCCTGACTAAAAATATATTGCAAAGATGATCTTGAGTCACTGTCTTCCAATGTTCATGTTATGTTCTGTTGTATTCTGGGGACACACACATACTGGATACCGTCTGAAACACACATACTTTATTATATACTTACTTTATTTGTCTAATCACACACCACATAGTGATGTACTCACATCCAGCCCAACAACAACAACTTTGACAGACGTAAGGTTATAAATATAATTCTTTTAATTTGGTAATTATTCCTAAAATGTCACAATCAAACCCTTATTACAATGACATTTAATTGAGGGCTGATATTGTGCTGTTTAACCGAAAATCTATAAATAAAGGACTAATAAAAGATAAGGAAAACACAAATAAAGCCGAATATATAGAACTTTAATTAAGAAAATCTACAACGCTAAATATAAACATAAGTACATTGCATTGTTCATTCTGTTAAATAAAAGTTTTCATATCAGCAAGTAAAGGCCGGTACTGATCAAGTATATCTGTGAAGGGCTTGTATTGGCCGCTTTTTATAGAAACCATGCTGCCTGGAAGGATCACAGCAATATGAATACACAACAAGCACAAATGTCCCTGCTTTTTTTCCGTCCCTCCTGGTTAACTTACACCATTCGTTTTTCAGAGCACCATCGCACAAGGCTTGTGTGTGAAAACGAGCGTCTGAGGCTGGTGTGTAAAAATGAGACCGTCCTCGCCATTTACTCGGCGTCTTTTGGACACCTGCTGCATGGAAGTCCTTACTGTCCTCAGGAACCTGGATCACACAACGACATGGGTCTGAAACAGGGAACTTAAAAAACATCTAATGGCCAAATAATGGAGCAAACCTTGCATGGTGGAGAATAATGAATAAGTCCTGTGCCCTATTCATCCGTTTTAGTTTACATCAATGAGAGATTTGCTAAGTTATTCATAAGAAGTATTAATTCTGGTAAAATTCTGGTAAAACTGTGTATATATCTCGATTATACTGTTTGTTGATCAGATACTTTAACAATATTACACTAATTTCTCTGTTATAATGATTCATTGATCCATCTTCATTCATTGCAGAGTGTCTGTCAGCACTGGCTCTGAGGAAGGTGTCCCGCAGGTGTCATGGGAGAGCAAACTGTTCTCTCCTGGCCGATACTCAAAACTTTGGTGACCCATGTTTCCCCGGCACCAGGAAGCACCTGCGGGTGTCCTTCACTTGTGGTGAGTGACAGGGGAAGTTACTGCTCATGACCGAGGTGATATGGTAATGAAGTAATCATGTGAAAATATCTTGTTTTCTCTTTAGTTCCCCAGTATCTTCTGGAAGACGTGGGTCGAGGGTCGACTGATCCTTTCTTGATTTCAGACTACACACACGGTGAGAGTGAGACTGAGCGTTGACAGGTCGTAAAGCAGCAGAGTTTGACTGGTGTCTGAGGTTTTTATATACAGTCTATGGTCTGAGTCCAGGCTCTCACCTGCAGGTGGATGGTACACTGGCCCCACCTACAGGCCTCAAAACGTGCTCTTTACCAACTGTCTGGAGATCATTGAAAAAATCTGGGGTATGTGCATTGGGGCTGCATGTACAGTTCTTATCATTGTAGATCAGATTTAAAGGTTTTCTTGCACACATTTTGCACGAACACGTTTTTTGAAATTACTTGATTTGAATATATATATTTGCATGCCACAGATGTTTAGATTAACAAGAGCATTTTCTTCCTATTTAATCCCTTTCAATACAATGCAATAAGAAAAAGAAATTGAAATTTGCTCAACACATGTAAGTGTTCGTAGGGAACATTTAATCCTTTTAAAATTGTTGTCACACTTGTGATGTCATGGCCTGGTAATGCAATTGAAAACCTTATTTGATATTTGTTGTATTTTCTTCATATTTAAGGTAAGTTTACATTCTGCATTAGTTGAGAACTGTTGATATCTTAAACAGATAAATAATTTTACTAAATGAAAATGGCTAATTTCCAAATAAAGGCTTATCTTATTAACGTACCACAGGCTAGTGTTGTAGATGGATTTGTACAATATCTGTGTAATGTTTGAATATTAGTGTGGATTAGTGTTTCAGAAAGCCCTGGAAAGGAGTTAGACAAGCTGGTTTTATCTGTAGGATCTGCAAGGCATTGACATTAAACCAGTTTGTATCTCTCTTCCAGATCTACCAGAGAAAGTGGCACTGTACTTTGTCTCTGGAATCTGTGCTGGCCTGGTTTTCCTGCTCTGCCTGTTTGGTATCCACTCCACACTAGTCAGAGATGTGAAGGATCTGGTCTCCGACCTGAAGGATGAGCTGAAAGCGTCTCGCAGACAGCGCAACGAGCTCATGGAGGACCTCTACGACGACGAGGTCTCAGACACGTCGTCCTTCTGTCGCCTCACAAAATCCCACCGCACGACGGACATCTTCAGCCCCTCCACGTTGGCGGTAGAGATGGTTGATCGCGGGGTGGAACGGATGAGGGATCTGCCCAACGGAGACATTTGGCCTCGTGGAGACTCCAGCCCTTACGCCATTCACAAGATTCAAACTTACGACAACTGACAGAAGTCGTGAAGCTTTTCAGACAGACGTTGAAATTATTTTTAAATTAACCTGAATCTAATGGAGACATTTCATGAATGTGCTCTGTCGTTCATAAAACATCATAAAAGGTTGTGAGACAAATACATGATGTTCTAACATACATGGTTAATCATTATTAGAATTAACACTAATCGAGTTGTTCTTTAAGTTTATTTAAAATGCTATTTTATTTGATAACATGGGTCAAATGTCAAAGATGAACTCCTCATTATTGGGTACACCTTGTGCAAACCAATGTAATTGTTCTGTCTCATTAATGACTGACGTGTTTCATAGGTGTTAAATTCAACTTTTTGTTTTAGCATTGAGCTCATGCTGTACTGTCAATATAATTGACAGTTCAGAAAACATCTCACCATAACGTGATCCAGTACAAGGCCATCTGTAACTATATGACCTCAGTTATAAACTGAATATTCACAATTGTGACAGTGTCACCAAAAACTGAACATATTGTGTTTTTTAAAGAGAAATAGCATGGCAGTGATGTTGTATTGCATTAAATTGTACAGGTATACCTAATAAATTGGTCACAGTTTATTGCAATGTAACTTATAAAGTTGTATAAGTGCGATGATGAAACTTTTATTGCTTGTAAACTTTAATAATTAAATGTGTGGGATACTATCTGAATGGGAAATATTCAATCTTGTCTGACAGCCTCTCTGAGGGGCCAACAGTATTAAATGTAGAAATTTTGTTTTAAGTAAATTCAGGGGTTATCCCGCGGTGAATGTTATTACTTTCTTTTAAGATGCCTCATGTACTGTATCTCTAAGAGGAAATTAAAACATGAACTCATTAGAAAACCAGCTCTGCAGAGTAAATAACCCCATGTGGAGCTGTGAATAATGTGGCCCAAGGTTGCAGAGGAGGAGTTGTACCTGGGACTTAACTTTGGAGGATGCTTTAACTTTATATTCTTATTTTTATTAATGATACACTTAATACATTTTAATTTAATTTTCACTTTTTTCTTTTTTCTTCTTAATGCTGTATTGTTTAATTTTCTTTAATTCAGTTGTATGTTGTAATCTTTTCAATATACAGTCTAAGCTTGTAATGGTGTGTGATCTTGGAGGAAGCTGGCACAAGAATTGATCTCAGTCCTGCGTTCACACTCCGAGGGGCAAGGTGGCGCTGTGACGCTCATACCTCGGTTCAACCTGCCGGCGGTGAAGCTGGAGAACTCGGCAGGGAGAGAATTCTCCCAGCATCGAACTGTGTCCAGTCGCCGCGGTGCTAAACCCACCGCTCGCTGCTGACTATGTAGCCCGACCAGCTTGCTCCCTGACACCGCGCGGAACACACGAGAAGACGGCGGAGCTGCCTGGAGCTTTCCGGCTGAGCGACGCTCCCTCACCGGGGCATTAAGACTTCTCGGCTCCGTTGGAGATTGTGATCACATCCAGCAACAACAACAGCAGCTGGCTAACAAGCTAACGAGCGTTAGCATCCACCCGCTCAGACAGCGACTGTGACACCGGAAAGGCCGCCGCCGCGCCCGGTGTGGATTTAACTTTCTCCGGCCGCCTCGTCCGGACTGAACCGACCGAAAGTCTCTGTAGACACTGATAAACGTATCGTAACACCTCGGTAAGAATGGACACGGCTCTGGGAATGAGCGAGGAGGAATGCTTGGCAATATCCTTTTTTGGAATTAAAGTTACCTTATTCTTTATTCGTGTGTTTCAGCTGGAGTTAGCCAATGTTAGCCGACAGTTAATGTTAGCAACTCGGCTAATCTGAAACCATTGGTCTTGTATTTTAGCAGCTAACACTGAAACTAATGAATTAATCCACCTGAATGTTTATAGCTACACGTTCCCTCTTTATTTCAACTCCATACTAAACCATGCCACCACGAGCAGCCATCAAATGAACACACTTGCTCCTGATGATCCACAATAACGTCATCATTCAGTTTAACCTTATTTACATCAGCTGCCTTTTCTCTTTTGTCACATTGATTTGCATCATGATTTCCGATGAGCATGGCTTCTTCTCACAGAGATCTCCAGTTCTGAATATCTCCACACTAACCACACACAATACTAACTTCAGAATGACAGTGAGGCACCTGCCTATGGTTCATTAAAAAAAAAAATTATAATACAGGACACCTAAGTTGTGATGTGTCCGAAGCGTCTTTATCATCTTCATCCACAATAATTCCTTGATTGTGCTGCTCACACTGTGAGAGGTCAGGAGCTGAGGTCTGGCCAGAAGGAGTCCAGACTACTGTCACTTATTGAGCGCAATGGAGAGTTTATGTAAGTATCAGTGAACCTGGTGACTGAACGTGTGTGTTGTTTTGTCAAGCCGTAGTTTAAGCTAGTGAGATGACTTAGATTTTTAGATGATCATCACCTTAATTGTGAAGAAATCAGGGTTTTTGACAGCTACGTGTTTGATGTTGGTTGGTGGCGGTCGTACATCTGAAGTGTCAGGCCTGCTCCCCTGGAAATGTCTTAAATCTGATCAAGTCTCCCATTATCATGCACCAAATGGCTCTGCTGCTTTCAGGTCAAATGGAAATGTTGCGTTTAAAATGCAAATGAACTTGTTTGGAGGTAACTCAAACTGCATTAGAATATCAGTCAGGTGTTTATGACGATAAGGCCGTGTTGGTCGGCTTCCTGGTAATGGCGTTTTAAAGTGCTGTGCAGTACGGAAACTGGACTTGCTTGAAGTTCTCAAAGACGTTTCATCTGGAATGCATCAGCTTCATCTACGTCAAGCTGGCAGTCATCACTAAACAACTCCATTCATCAGCCACTCACAACTAAATATTAAGATTGCTCCCAAGACAACTCAACGCCCAATCATGCAATGACTCACATGTGCCCCTCAGTGACTCTCAAAAGTGTAAAGGACCCCCCACTCAAGGTTAAATGCCCAGGACCTCACATTAGCCTGTTGGATAAGAGGTTGGACCTTGTTGAGAACTTAAAGCAACTCCAGTGTCCTGCCTATAGCACTTAGAAACATGATGACACCACACTGAATAATAGAGGAGATGATTTTCGATAGTATAGTGTTTTAGCGTTGGTTGTCTTGTCTAATGAATATATTTTTATATTAGATATGCATTATGCTGTTGGAGTCAGTTCCTCTTGCTCAATCAGATGATGTACGCTGTATTAGAAAATTACCAAAACTGCAGTATTTCGCTTTTTTCAGCCCCCAAGCGACTGAAACAAATGTTGCATGTTATTGTCACAAAATCTTAGACTTAATATTTTGCTGTAGGTTTCAGTGACGCCTCACTGACCCACTTTCCAGCGGTCAGAAAGTCACCTCCAAGGCAGTGCTGACCATGGAGCTGTAGTGATTTTGGTTCAGTGTTGCATAAAAAGGATTTTAACCCTGGTCATCCAGCTGATGGGGGGAGCTACCTACACATGCACACGCACACGCATAATCAGATAATCAGATTTGCTCTTAGTTGGGATTTATGCGTTAGTCACATGCGCAAAACCCCAATACTGTTCTTTCGTCAGCTTTAGCTTTATTAATAATTCTTTATTTGAAAGAGTGTGTTGTGGGTGACGACACTGTTTGTAGCTGTAGCATGAGGGAGAAAGCAATTAGTCCCACCAGTAGCCAGCTCAGCTAGTCCTGGGCTGTAATGAGACTCACATGGGCACACAAGCTTTGTGCTCAGCTAACTGTGTTAAAACCACACATACTAAACCTGGCAGCAGTCCTGACAGGGGAAATGGTGAAACCAGGTGCTATCAGATATAACAGCCCTGCAATAAAACAAATGTAAATCTGACAGTATCTGTTCAGACTGTCTGCTTTTACATTTGTATTGGTAATTAATGATCTCATTAAGTGTCTTCATGCCAAAAGGATGTCCTTGTGATCACCTGTCTTCTTGGCCAGGGCAGTTTTTCTTATGTTTGGCTTTTATTGTTAAGATTTCCGAGACTATTCTGTTTGCAACTGTGTGTTGACAATAAAGTTTAAAGAGGACAGATAATAGAAGTTAAAAATGATCACCTCAAAAATATATATAAAGCTGAAACAACATGAATTTCTCAGTTAAAACCGGTCATCATAAGCCACCATATTCTTATTTAATCCATGGCTGCTGTATTCCAAGTCTTCTATTTTGTCCACCGCCCTGAGAAGGAAGGGGAGGTTCTCTGTTGTTGGTTGTCGTGTAGCTTACATCATCAGAAGGGCCCTTGTTCATTCTGGGTAATTGCAAATTGCTCTGACACATTTATTGCAGCAAGGCTGAATCATTTTCCTCTCGAAGTAATGAATAGTGAAATGGACGGGAGGTGTGGGTAGTGCCCAGTGTGCTACACGGACCTTGGTTGTTTGTCAGTCATTGTTAAGGAAATATGATCCTGCCTACGTTATCACAGAGTTGAAGCTAGTTTAACGACCTGAAGCTGAGCTCCTCTCATCGTGCTCCACTTTCTTTCAGTAGATTTTTTAGCTTCATCAGCATGTTACTTCATTTTGTGCCACCGTTTGCTTTTACAACTAAAGTAACTGAACTGCTAATTCAACTAAATCAGACTTTTGCATGTGAGCATGTGTAAGATTTCTGAAAGCTATTGTAATCACTTGATAGTATAATCTAATCCATGTATTACATATACCCATATTCACTTATTTTATGCATGAAACACAATTTAAATTGAAAGAGATTGCCTGTAATGAGGAAGAAGCTAAGCTGCAGCTTGTTTGTCTTGTCTTTGTCTTTGAGATGATTTTCTTGTTTGTCTTAAATGATTTGAAAACACCCCAGAGCTGATGTTAAGTAAGAGTCTATGCTGTTTTCATCCAGATTGGGTGTGTTGGCCACCCCTGACGCTGTCGTGTCTCGTCCAGTCCCTCAGCTGTCTATACCCATCAATGGGAACTTTGAAATAGTTCGAGGTATGTGTCTTTTTTCTTGTCCTCAATATCAAAATCAAAATCGGTGTTTCGCCGAGGTTGTCTGCTTTTTTGGGGGGGGGTGTGTTATTTTTATTTTCTTGTTCTGTAGATGCAGATTGAACAGTTTTTTCACAGTTTGTGAGATTGTTTTGAGTTTCATTTAGTATTAACCTTTCCCAACCTTTCCTATATCAGACTTGTTGAGTCAGGAGGAGAACTTACTCTCGGACCCTGTTCAGACCTGTTATTAACATCCAACTTGAGTAAGTTCAGGTCTGAACGCTACCTAATGCGTCCTGAATGCGTCTTGAGATCCGATCACTCAGACGATATCCAGAAGGGGTTCAGGACGCATGTGGCCAAATTCTTTTAACAATGGGAATACCAATCCTGGGCCACATATCAAGGACAGCCCACTAAGCTGATGCCCTCTGACCTGCTACAGATTTCGACACAGTCACAAACACATTGTCAACCGACACATCCTGAAAATCGGCCAACATAATTTGCTCATGGTCAACAGAAATGACGTATGTGTGCAGATTTGCATATAGAGCTTGGAAGTGAAATCTGATCCAAAGTGATTACAGAAGACAGATTCAGGACACATTTTAAGATCTGTCCTCCTGTTCTTGTTGTGAAGTGTAGCTGTAACACCAGGAGAGCTGCTAGTGTTGTGGTCCGGACTAGCTGCTATCAACAGCAGAGACCAGCAGCCTCACCACTCTCAGCAGATTGCATGTGTTTTAAAAGAAAAAGCTGATGATTGGACTGACTTTTAGACATTTGGTTAACGTCATATGAGTTGTTGTCCCAAATGTCCCCCCAAGGCAGTAGTAGGGGAAACACTGACAACATTAACTATATCATGTATGTACAGTATAATCAAATGTTCAAGATATTTAAAGTTGCCAGCTGCTACAAACTGTTCTTCTTCTGTGAGATGTTTGTGATTCCTGTCCAGCCTGTGGCCTCACATTCTTGACCCCGATGCATAGTAGTGTTATGGTTTACTTGGGGTCATGGCTCAGAGGTGTACAAGCAAAGCCGCAGGAAGCATTTCCTTTGCACCTGGAAGAAAAAAATTCAAAAATCAACACATGACCTGTTGAAATATTTTATAACACCTCTAGATTACTACCACAGACCTTTGAACCACAACGGCTCCGTTTGAGCTCTTGTTCTTTTTTCATTTCAGAAGCAGACGAAGCTCTTCTTATTGACTTCTCGGTGAATTGTAAGTACTTTTAATCTCTTTTTAGGTTAAATAATTCCTATTTTTTTCCTATTTTTCTTTTTGTCATGTGGTCAGGTTATGTTTTGGTCCTTAAAATTGGCATTCACAGAAACAAAGCCCCCATTCAACCATCCTACATTTTTAGAGCATGCTTTCAGATACATGTCTTTATTTAGTAGCAGAGGCCGGCCCTGAGTCGCCAGGGCGCTCTGAAAGAATGCTGAAATGGTTCACTGTTAAATCACTTTGCTTTGTTTTCTAGACAGTCAGTATTTGCAAAGTCTGAAGGTGCCTAACATGTGTGTTTGTCTTTGTTTTTTCTGTTCCCATCTCAAGCTTTTGTCAGGGTACGAATTAAAGGCGAAAAAGCCCCAGAGCTGCTGTTGGAACTACAGGATGATGATCGGACTCAAACTTTCTTGACCCAGCTGAAGAGTGCTCAGCAGCAAGGTAAGACTCCACTGTCTGTCAAACAGACCAAAGCAGTTGGATGATTAATTATTTAATCACTCATGTAACATTCATTTACAGAGGGTGGATTACACCACTCGTGGATTTCCTCTGTGTTCCTGCCACATTGGCTGGTGATTTTGAAATGAGATCTGCTTTTAAATGTGACATGCCTTCATTTGTTGTATCTGTGTAACTGACTCTCTTCAAAAGAATAAGTTATGTTTATCAACTTTTTCTTCCCACTGAAATCCTTTGATATGGCAGTGAGTCCAGTGAATGATGACAAAATTCATAGTAGTCGGATGTTCAGTTGGTTGATGAAAATAAATGGCACATATGGCAAGGTTGGTGTTTTCTTCTGTACGTCCTACGCAGTGATCTGGCATCAGGACAAACAAGACAAGTGCATAACTAGTTCAAGCTAAAAAATAGACCTCAATTATAACAACAAGGAAGTGGAAGGGGTACTTCTTAAATCTCAGAGCAGCGTAACAGATTTTGCATGCAGTCAATTGTGCTTGTCAAGTTTCCTGTCATTCAGCTTTGACTGTTGGTCGAGCGCAAGGGGGGGGGTGCCTCAGGTGGTTTAGCAGGTTGCCGCTTGTCTCTGGGATGGCGGTTCAAATCAAATATCTGATCTGTTCCGCCCAACAGGAGAAACTGAATGTAGAATGTAGTAGTAGCAAGTGAAGGAGCAGATGACATTGTATATTATCAAGTCACATTAGTGGCTATTCTCCTTGGTCATAGTGTGCCAGCGAGGAGTTGGGGGATCACAGAAAATGTCCTGTTAATAGAGGTGTGGGTTAACTGGAGTATCTCACTGCCAAGATAATGGTAAATATTTTGCAGAATATGAGGTCATTTTTCTCTACTGTACATTTGATGCATTTGCAGTTCAAATGTGTGCAGCAAATAGAGGAGAACGACTTGGAGCATTGGAAAGACAGACAGCACCAAATCATGAGACAGAGATTTAAGAGAGATTTGGTGCTGCTCTCATTTAAGTCTGGTCATTTGTGTAGTAAACGGCTAAATCACATCCTGCATGCTTATCTTCAAATGTCACTGAACACCACTGGGTCCACGTCTTTTTTAGGCATATTTAGTCTGCTAATGTATTAAGTGTTTTCAAGATATTCTCTTGATCTTAAAAGTAATTGGACTGGAAATGTTGATACTGTAGCAGGCTAGAATAAATAATGATTAATTATGTCACATGCAAATATGAACACGTTGATATGAATGATATTTGATAATTAAGGGCTTAATTTATTTAATTTGGAGGAAACTGACTTGTGAACAAACATACTTCATACAATTGCATAGTAATGATGCAAAACTTCATTTGGAAACTCATACTGTGAGCATACTGTGATACTGTGATATTTGTTGTTGCTCTGTCATACAGCAGTGGAGCCGTGCCCTTTTTCAAATAGTCACTTGTTTGATGGAACTCCCTACTTCCTGTAATGACAACATGGTGCTTCTGGGTGTTGGCTCATTTTCATCTGACATCATATTTACAGTGACAGGATGGCTGAAACAGGATGTGGATTTGCCTAAGTAAACTGTAATGTATCTTATATTTAAATGTAGCTTCAGGATATCTTTTATTGAGCAGGCTTTTGCACCCATATTGTTTGTTTTCTATGCATTTTAAGATAATTCCTGGGAAGATGTTCCTACTGCTTGAGTACGGTTGGTTTGAAGCTGGATTATTTCCTCTGACAATGCTGTTTAATCTTCACAGTTGAATCGAAAGTCACAAAACCAAAAGCGATGGAGCCCCTAGCCCCAATGACTCCGAGGGGTCCAGTCCCCATCCCACCACAAAGAATAAACAAGACTGCTAACCCTGTGGGCTCTGGAGTTAACCCATCCAAACCTGCCCCTGCACTGCCCCCCAACCACCACAACAGCACTACAACAAATCAGACTAAGACAGGTAACATACAGAGTCAGACTGTTGTGTATATATTATAGCTTCTGTGTAAACAAAGCTCTAAATATAACCTTTTAGTTATAATTTCTTAGTTTCTGTTGTATTCAATACTGTATTTTTGAACTTGCTATTTCTAAAGATCCAGCTCAGTCGCTTGCCTCAGACTTTGGCTTTGAAGACAGCTTCAACCACGCTCTCAAAGTGGAGGAAAAGAAGAACCACCAGAATCGCATGGTTGCCACCAGGGAGCCTCCTCCTGTTCCCCCTCTGCCTCCTCGCAAAGCCTCTTACACTCCATCCAATCCTCTGCCTCCTGCACCAGTCCCTAAAGAGAGATCTGTCTCCATACAGGCCAAAGAGAACTCCTTTAACACTAAGCCAGAGTAAGTTCACTTGTCAAAACAGCAGAAACAACGGAAACTGGTCATTGCAAGTGTATTTTAAATTAGTTAAAATTGTTTACATTTCATATAGTGGCTTCAGAAAGTATTCAGATACTATGTCTTTCCCCCAAAAAGTGTCTAAAATATATTTAGACTTTTTCATTATGGTTTATTCAGTATATATTGATAGGCAAAATGCCAAATGTATCCCATTAGCTTTAACTGTACAAGACAAAGTGCACAAAGCAAAAGGGGTTAAATACTTTCCAAAGCCACTGTAACCACAGCTCAGAAGGCTCTGTGTCCATAAGTGGAATCTGTCCTAAGTCTTGCTGGTGTTAAATAATGCCTACTTTTTCCATTTCAGTAGTTTTAGGTCTGGGTTTGACCGTGTGGACAGACCACCTTCTTGGTGTGAGAGCCCCACCACCAACAGCATGAGGCAGACCATGTTCTCCAGCCAGGCAGGACAAAGAGAATACCTCATCAAACACCGTCTGGGCAAGAAGGAGAATGAGTATGTGGACATCCAAACATTTAGGTGAGCGGAGCATATTTATTCTATGTGTATGATTTTATATTTTTGTATTTGCTCCTGCCACCCCTAACCCTTCACTGTGTGTCCTGTCTGTAGGATTTTCACAGGTACATGGAACGTGAACGGTCAGTCTCCAGACAGCACCCTGGAGCCATGGCTCTCCTGTGACACAGAACCTCCTGATATATATGCTCTGGGGTCAGTTACCATTAATCATACATCAGTTTCCTGATTAGTAGTCGTACAAAGCTGGCTTCTTTTCTTGATTAAATAACAACCAATATGGTGACTTGGTTTATGACTTTAGTTTTCAAGAGTTGGACCTGAGCACTGAAGCTTTCTTCTACATGGACTCGTCCAAGGAGCAGCTGTGGGTGGAAGCTGTGGAGAGAAGTTTGCACCCGAAAGCCAAGTACAAGAGGGTGGGTAAAAGAAATGCCTCCATATCGAGTACATTCTATTGTCGTATTGATGAATATTTGGTTTTCATTTAAGTAGGACAGAACATACGTTGAATAGGCCCTAACATGATTTTATGTTTTTATGTCTGCAGGTCCGGATCATACGACTCGTTGGGATGATGCTTGTGGTCTTTGTCAAAAAGACTCACAAAAATCACATTAAAGAAGTGGCTGCAGAGCATGTGGGGACTGGAATCATGGGGAAAATGGTTCGTTCACCTTAAATTTTAACTGACTGCATCAAAATACAAAATGATCATAGCCACATGGGAAAAAATGCTATGCTTTGTTGTTTTTTGGCATTTGTGTGCAGGGGCTGATGAGAAATTTGTTTAGCTGGATCTGCAGCTGCATGTTGAGCAGAACCAAACACAAATAATTAACTTTTCAGAAAATATCACTGGAAGTTTGTGGAGATCCTGGTAATTAACAAACACATGAGCAAGACTGAAATTATTACCCCCTCCTTAATGTTCTTATTCCCCCAACATCCGTCTGTAGTCATTTTGTTTTCAGAACAAATTTCGAAAACTATTTCGAAAACTATTTTGAAAACGTTTTACGTCGACTTATTTCCTGTATTAGTTCCCCTATATTCAAATAAGGGGCTGGTGGATGTCAATCTCACAGCCGTGATAAAAACACTATGCATTTTCTCTCTCAGGGGAACAAAGGAGGCGTGGCTGTGAGGTTTGTTTTCCACAACACGAGTTTCTGCATCGTAAACTCTCATCTAGCAGCACACGTAGAAGACTTTGAGCGCCGCAACCAGGACTACAAAGACATATGTGCCCGCATGACCTTCCACTTACTGGAACACCCCCCTCTCAATATCGTCAAGCACGAGTGAGTTCTCTGTTAATGATGTCCAGAGTCAGAACATGGCTCTGGATTAATGTCTGATTTTACACTCATTGGTTTGTGTCATCAGTTGTTTTTTTTGTTTTTCAACATGAGCTGTAACTGAATTTTTGTGGTTTATAGTGTTTTGTTCAACATTCTGCAATAAAACTGAATTCTATGATAAATTGTTCTTAATTTGGATAAACATGAAGTTAATCAGAGTTACTGTTTTCAGTAGCTTTACAACTATGATTTATAGAGTAAACTTCTCTTTGACAACATTTTATTGTTTGAGTTAAATTATATTCACTACAGTGTTGTTGTTGTAATTCTGTTCTTTTAAGCCACCTCTGTCTCCTCTTGTGTTTCAGTGTAGTGATCTGGCTCGGGGATTTGAATTATCGCCTGTTCATGTATGACGCTGCTGACGTCAAACAGCTCATTGCACAGAATGAGTTAAAGAAGCTTCAGGAGGTTGATCAGGTGAATCTCTTATCCAGATCAGTGTGTTTTCTCTGTTTTGATGTGCAATGATAAGCAACAGCTGAAAAAAAACATCCCACCTCAGTTAGGTAAACTTGAAGCAAGAAAGCAGTAACAGTCTGAGTTAACAGTAGTTTGTAAACAGTAACTAACGCCTTACAATGTTGCTTCTTTTAATGTTTAGCTGAACATTCAGAGGCAGACGAAGAGAGCCTTCACAGATTTCATGGAGGGAGATATTAACTTCATGCCCACGTACAAGTACGACCCAAAAACAGATCGATGGGACTCAAGGTAAAAACACATCCCTCTGTTCTATCTGTTTGCGAGTGAAGAAGCTTTTTCCAGCCTTATCGTTACAGTAACACAGAGTCAGCAGTACTGCTCGTCAGTCCCGTGTCTCACCTCTGACTTTGCTTCTAAAATCACAACTGTTTCCTGCAGTGGAAAATGCCGTGTCCCGGCTTGGTGCGACAGGATCCTTTGGCGGGGCAACAATGTCAAGCAGCTCAAATACCGAAGCTGCATGGAGCTGCAAACAAGTGACCACAAACCCGTCAGCTCCCTCTTCACTGTCGGGGTAAGAGGCTATGTTGTCAAATACAAAAACTAGTTAAAACATGCAACATCAACAATTTTCACAGGACTTTGATGTAATAAAATGTGTTTTTATTGATAAAAATCAATAAATAGGACTTGTGTGTTTGTGTACCAGGTAAAAGTTATAAATGAGAAGCGACACAAAAAGGTGTTTGAGGAGATTGTTCGAGTGATGGACAGAATGGAGAATGATTTCCTTCCATCTGTATCTCTGAGCCAGAGAGAGGTAAGAATAACGTCCTCAAACATGTGTGCTCATCATACTCGTGGCCTGTGTTATATTTCCTCCTCAGGTCATATACACAAAGGACAAAATGACTTAACAACGGTCGATGGAAACCGAAATCATCCACTCATTGAAAAGTTTAACTGACTTGGTTATATACTGCGACGATTGAGTTTCCCTTAATTTTTTTGAGCAGTGTATATCAGGCTAATAACCAGAATAGTCTGTGTCACTTTCTCTTAAAATATGTAGGAGGAGGTTGCTGGGCTTAGTTATTAATGTTTCTTCTTATTTTATGTCCCTTAGTTTGCATTTCAGAATGTGAAGTTCCGGCAGCTTCAAAAGGAGCGTTTCCTCATAACCAACGACGGGCAGGTCCCCTGCCACTTCGCCTTCATCCCAAAACTCAATGACTCACAATATTGCAAATCCTGGCTGCGTGCCGAGCCAAGCGAAGGATTCTTAGAGCCCTGTAAGTCCTGTCATTAATTCCTTTGTTTTCATTGTTCTTTGGCTCGTTACCTCACATTTTCAACAATGGTGATGTAATATTTTGTAAAACTATATTGAAATGCATAAGGGAAATTATAAATTTATAGATTTAGTCTTAAGGACAGATTTGTCCTGTGACATGTCCTAAGCTTATCACCGAAGGGGTTATTTTGAATGTTGTGAAGGTTTATGCACTAATCCTGAGTGGGCCAATTTAATGTTCTCTTGGTTTTTGTACTCGTAAGCACAGGGGATGATAAATAAGGCATGTTTCAAAATATGCATGTTTTCTTTCAAGATAATGTTCAGTTAGTTTGTGATAAATTCAGAATGAAGAGGCAGCTCCTATGAAAATGTTCTCAATATGTTCCTTAGAAAGTTTCTCTGTGAACCTTTGATATATCTTCCTGACCAGCTGAGACCCTGGAGATTTTTCTGGAGGTGTACGTCAGTAAAGACTCGGTCACGCTGCTGAACTCTGCAGAGGACTCCATAGAGGACATTCTGGTGCTCCATCTGGACCGTGGCAAGGACTACTTCATTACCATCTCCGGCAACTACCTGCCCAGCTGCTTCGGCACCTCGCTGGAGACTCTGTGCCGCATGAAGAAACCCATCAGAGAGATTCCCATCACCAAACTCATTGACCTGGTGAGGGAAAGCTAACCCAGCAGCCACAACATGGGACATAATTTAAAAGTGATTGGATTAGTGAACAACAAAGGCATATTTTTCTCAGATTAGTTGAAACCCTGATTGTTAAACACAAATCTTCCTGTACTCAGAGCAGCTTAGTTCAGATTGTATGCTGATGGCGGTTCCTCCCTCCGGAGCTATTCACTACCTGAAACCTGAGCAGGCACACGCGAGGACTTGTTCACTCCCTCAGGGTAAACTCGGTCACAGAGAGAGAGGGAGCCTATATGTGGAGAGCACAAAATGCCTCAGCCTGTATATTTCTGGCCATGAGGGGCCAGGGGAATGAGGAAGTGGCTCAAACATAGGAAGGGAGCTCCTAAAGAACAGGGAAAACTGACTCAGGTTAGATCCACTTTAGCCTGGTTCTTATAAATAGACTCTTCTGGCTTTAACATAAACACTTCTGTCTTCTTCCACCATGCTTTTTTGACTTAATCTGATTTAGCATGGGGATATAGTTCTACTATCAATCGTTGCTCTTATTTCTTCTAAACTGTTCCCTTTTCCTATTAGATCAGTTGATTTATGAAAAAGCAATTCATAATCTGTCCACCTTTCTGATTCTGTGTTTATACGTAGCAGTGCTATCTACTTTGTTCTTTCTTCTTTTGTTTCCCTTCATTGCCTCTCCTTGCCTTGATTATTCCTTTCCAACTCTTCACTGTGGTTGTGGGCTGACTTCTTGCTCAGGGAGAGGACAGCTACATGGAAAAGGTAAAACATTAATACTGATTTTCATCTATGTGATCAGTCAAAACCGAGTCAATATCAACTCAGTTCAAAGACTTGTGTGGTTCATGTTCAAACCATGTTCAGTGCAGGCTTTGACACGTTAATGTGAAGCTTTCGCTTTTATCTACTCCAGTAGAAATATTTAAGAAATGGTTGGGCCACTAATTCTGGTGCCCAACAAGCCAAAAATTTGATTACGGCGAATTCACACTGTAAATTTTGCTTTCATGTAGTTAGATAAGATGTTTGATCCCAATATTAGGAGAGTTGGGAGTCTTTAATGCTAACGTAAGACAGCAAATCAGAGGAAAACTGTGACCCAAGTAATATCTAAAAGACAAATATTCCCACAACTCATTCAACTGGTGTTTTCAAAATGGTCCTGTGGTAAAACAGCCTGTGTTGCTTCAGGCACTAGTGAAACAAGAAATCCAATCTTGGATGTCAATTTTTTTGCGTTATCTGAGGAAGGACAGAGGAATCAGATTTTATTCTTCAACTCTCTGTATTTTTTTTAACTATAGAGAGAGTCGAGCTAACTTTGTCCCTCTGCTTCGAGTCTTTAGCCTGAACTATGCTAATCACCTCCATTTTAGAACACAGACACATCAGTGATATCAAACCTCTCATGTGATTCTTGCAGAGTGACTAAGAATGAAAGCATCCTTCATAAAGTGTTTAACTATTCAGCTACAATGCACACTGGAGTGTACACGCTCATCTGAAAACTGCAACACTGCCCACTCACTCCACATTCCAGAAAGCTGACAAGGGCAGGAATTGTTAACCCGCAGGCAATCACAGACCAGACCATGACAGTTTAGTTATAATCTGTGCGTGTGTCTGTTTCTGTGTGTGTGTGGATCAGTCACCCATTAAATCTCCCCTCGCCCATTGAGGACAGGGTAGTCCAGTCCAGTTGAAGTTAGAAACACACACACACGCGCACACAATCTCATTTCACAGCAGGTCACCCTCATGGCACATTGCTCCTTTATACACATGATTAGAGCTAATGAGAAGAAGTATTAATCTGTTCAGCTCAGCTTAGACACTCGTATGAATCCTAACATGTCTCTTCTTCCATTGCAACAGTTATTACTGAAATTAAATCGCTGCATGAGTAAACATGGAGCCATTGGGAAGAGACATTTTTCCCCATTTCTTTTCAACGTAACAGTTTAATATATTGGACGATTCACCAGACTGTAACTATCCTTAAGGATCACAAGAAAAGCTTTGGGTGTTAAAACGTGTTGAAGACTTATCACATTAGTTCTGCATATTAGTGTCATCCAGCATTAAAGGCCCTCTCTCCGGTCTGTGCTGCCTCTAATGTGCATCCTCAGCTGGGGTTATTTTTGACTTCTCTAATGAGTCTCAGGGATCCATTTGCAGAGAGAAAAAGAATGTGATATCCAGCTCTTAGTAAAATGGCTCTACTCCAAGTCTCCAGACCCCAGAGATAATCTTGATCTGACTGCTGCTCCGTCTCCATCACTAATTGATCAGATGAGTCATGTGCAGTCTTTCTAGTAGTCTCTGTTACACTTGATCCAAGCAGTTTGAATCACATAGTATGAGTGTAATTTCGTGAATTCAGATCATTTTTCCTGTAATGAATAAATGGGGGAAATATTGGGGTCTTACTCCAGGAGATAATCGAATGTCCTTGCTATAGTTTGTCAATGTAAATCATGTTTGAATTGTCTCCTGTCAGGAAAAGTCAAAGGTGAGCTTCCTGATGGTGGATGGTGCAAGTACTGAGGACAAACCTCTAAAGATCCCCAAGGAGGTGTGGATCCTGGTCAACCACCTCTTCACCAAGTCCTGTGATCAGGTGAGAAGCCCCACGACGAACAGCACGGTTTAAGACTCAGAGGAAATAAAACTGACTCGGACATTTGCGTTCTCAAGTATAGCCCCTCCAGAAAATTTCAGGAAAATGTGCGTTCCTCAGTGCTTGTCTGAAAGCAGCTTAAGTCTAGTTTTGTTTTTAAGAAGATGGAGTCGTGCTTGTCTCCTCCTCAATTTCTTTTCCTCAGAAGAGTAAGAGTTGTGTTTAGTGATTGGTTGCATTTATTCTTAAATTCACCAAATGACAAATGTCTAATAACTGACCTAAAATTCTAGAACGTATAATTTCATATCATAATATCCTCTTTATCAACACAACACAAACTCTTTTCACGCTGGCTTAACCACATCTTCCCACTGACTTTGCATGTAATCCCGCCACCTCTAAACTCACTTTGTGTCTGAACACGCATTATGTAGGTTATAGTGAGAGCTGTGTTAAATGTTCCACGTGTCGTCTTTGTGCGTCTCTCAGGAGGACCTGTTCCAGACACCAGGCCTGCAAGAGGAGCTGCAGAGCATCATCGACTGTCTGGACACCAGCATCCCCGACTCCATCCGTATCCTCATTTATCAAGCAGCTTCACGCTGACCCAGATTTCACCAAGACCCAGTTCTGCAATCACATAGAGAACAAATGTAAAATAAAACAAAAAACAAGTGAGCGCTCACAGGCAGCCTGTTGACCTTGTCGTGTCCAGCTTGAGTGATAAAGGTTATTTCTCAATGTTTCAGGCTCTGCAAATGTTAAAAGCTACATGAGATAATATGAGAGAGGCTTTGGAGATGACCAGGTTTAAAATGTGTTATCCAGGGGCCTCACCGGGCCCCAGGTTCTCTTATTCTTCCCTAACTCGTCACACAGCCGGTTGTAACCACTCTGTGGCCGAGGCTCTGTTGATCTTCTTGGAGGCGGTGCCAGAACCAGTGGTTTGTTATGAGCTCTACCAACGGTGCCTCGAGTGCGCTCACGACAGCCGCCTCTGCAAACAGGTGCAGCGATCACTGTTCTGTTCTACACTGCAAAATACGATTTATAGTCAATAAGAAGACACTTTAGTTGTGTTGTGTGCGGCTGTAAAGAGCTGTTGTTTTGTGAATTCTTCTATATGACTAATCTGTCTTCACTTTGATGAATCCCAGTTGATCTCCCAGTTGCCCCGGGCTCACCGCAACGTGTTCCGCTACTTAATGGCCTTTCTGAAGGAACTTCTCAAGCACTCGCACAACAACAACCTGACAGCCAGCCTCATAGGTATGACATGGACATATGTTCGATTTTCTGTGAGACATTTTACCCATCTCTATCGTCATGGTGACCAGACTCATCATTATTCAAACAAATCCCACGTATGCTGCTTTGAATGCGTGCTTATAGTGACACTACTGATTACAGAGAACATATGATATTGTATTAATGTACTTAAAGTAATAGATGACAAGGTTAAAAACTCTATCGCTAATATTCTTTGTTGATTGTTTTTGTCTTCTAGCCTCCCTCTTTGCCAGCCTCCTTATCCGACCACCTCCCAACCTGGTCAGCAGGCAGACGTCACACGAGCGGCAGAAAGCCATCGACTTTGTTCTGGGTTTCCTCATGGCCGGAGACGAGGAGTAAACAAGGTCAAGACTCCCTCACAGCATCCGTAGAGTTTGGAGTTAAACTCTACCTGACTTAACTTTTGGCACGGGACCTGGACCCATAGGACTGTGTCACATGACCCACTTGGTATTTTGTCGTCTTTTTGGAGACCACACCTGACACAACTCTCATGTAAGAGGAACCACAGACTGACTTTAGGACTGGGACGACATTATCAAGTGTCATATCTTCACCCACAGTCTGACCGATCACTGGATTTTGGAGAACTGGGCAGAGGTTTGGACTGATGCCTTTGCACTTTCAGATGACCTAAAGGACCTGTAGGTCGGTGCTCATGCCAAAATAACCCCTGAATAGTTATAGGTATGAATGTAAAAACACTATGTATCCATAGATGCTAAGGAAAAGACTCAATCACACTAAAGAAAAGGAAATTCCTGTCGTTTTAAGAAGTAGACTGAATTTAAGGACAACAATCGGCTATGAAATTAAAACCAGTGAAATGTTTTAATGTTGTCGCTGATCGCTGTTCACTAATCAAAGCATTAAATAGATATAAATAAGTAAATAAAGAGCATAATTGTGGAAATCTATAACAAAGAATGTTTAAGCTTAAGATAAATCATGACAATCATCATTTTATTTGAGGGGACAACATTGAGATAACCAAGATATTTTTTTTTTTTTGCCATGTCCGTCATGTTTTAACTGTTATTTATATATTGTTTTCTTCCAAGTTTGCACCATGTGAAAAGATTTCGAGTCATACTACAGTTTGTTTTTAATTCTGCCTCGGTTCAATGGAAATATTCATATTTTTAATCATCATGTTATAGAAAACTCTTTCGTGTGTGTGTGTTATTTTGTAACTTCAGCTGTGAGCCCCTCATCTCGTTTGGCCAGTTCCTGCTGAGTTACAAAACACGTCTGTTAACACACCAACTAACTTCCTGGTTGACCGGAATCAAGAGTGACGCTCTGTGGTGTTCGGTGTCTTAAATGGTGTAAATACTGCTGTGGTTGTTTCATATGGCCGTTGGTGTGGTGGTGCAGGTCTGTGATGGTGTCTCCAGTCCGTCATGTTTGTCATGAAGGTGGTAATCTTAATGTCTGTGTTTGTTTACGTCTTTTTCCTCCACATCCTGAAGCTCATCCTTCATAGTTTCATGCCTGTGTGATGCCAACACTCAAACCACATGAGTAGTACTTGCTTTAAGTGATGCAACATTTTCTATGTGCAAGATTTAATGGCTCATTACTCTGCAGGATACAGCCCGTCTTTGTGCAGCTTTCTCATTTGTGCCACAGGGATTTTTTTGCCTGCAATCGCTGTTGCAAAAAACGTCCTGGTTATTGAAAAAAGGAACTTGTACATTGTGTATAATGACCAGTATTTCCTCTTTAACATGACCAGTATTTCCTCTTTTTTTCCAAAGAGATGTCAGCATTAGATTTCCCAGTTGACAAAAACAAAACCACACTCGTGACACTAATTTACTTCTCTCAGTATCTTCTGCAACGTAGTGATGCCGGCGGTTTTCTTCTCAGACACTCCAGAAACTCTGCGTCACGATATTTTATCCTCGGAGACGATGCGAGCACATGACATAATATGACAATTCTGGCAATCGTGGCACTTAAAAGGAAAAGCCTTCTCTATTGGTCTTAACTGAAGCAAGCTTTGAAACCAGCTTTTAACCAAAAGGTGGCTCAGGTGTGACGGGAACGATCCTGGTGATTCAGAACTTGGGAGAAGCGATGTATACAGCGGCCCTTCAGTTACTCGCTTTGTCAGAAATTCTGCCCTCAACATGTCAAATAGAAAAATCAGTATAATCAATAACTTCAGATTGTAAGTGTTGTCGTATGCCACTGTATCAACTGATGTATTTGTGTGGATTCATTGTGCTTCTTGTCTTTTTTTGTTTCTGATCAGAAATATTGAGGTCAATTTAAAGGTACGCAAGGAAACACTCGCACTTGTTTTCAACTTTTCAGAGTTTTTGGTACTTTTAATTTATTTAACAGAAATAAAACTATGTATAAAGCTGATTTGTTTTCCTGCGCAACACTTTTTGTCCGTGTCACTGCTTCCTTAAGAAAAACAACGACTGTTGGATGGGTTTTGGGGCTCACTCCTCAGGTGCATGTGAGATCGTTGCCGGCTGATGTTCACGCTATAGTTAGTCTCCTCAGCGACAGATGAGAGATCCATCGCCTCAGTGATACATTCTCATTCCTTGTGAATATTAAACCCCGGCGGGGACCCTGCTGACTCTTGTATGCCTGTTGTGTTGTAGTCCAGTTTGAATCTGTCTGAAGCCATGGCCATGCTCAGAGTGTCTTCTTACCGGAGGCTGTTTGAGGAGGAAACGTGGAGTCGAAGTGGAGGATTGAGTTTGCCGTGTGCGGGGCAGTATCGGGCCTCTGTCAGGTCAGTGTCTGTACTCTGCCCGAGAGATCTGTACATCATTTCTAAATGTTAGTGACATGTCACAGTGTTGTTCCACTTAAAATATGTAGATTATAAGATGTTTCTGAGCAGAAGTAACTATTTCTGTTGTGATTCGTAGGGTTTATATGTACTTGAGGCAGAAACTCTGATATTTTAACATTTAAAAGCAGACGATAATAAATTTGCAAATGCCACATCCCTGTGGACTTTAAAAAAACTACTCAAAACTCCTTTTTATTACATATGAGCTGACAAAATGCAAACTGTCTAATATCACCTTGTCTTTGTCCCCTTAAATATTTAAAGTGTCTGTGGAAAGGTGCTTTAAAGATTTGTTATTATTACTAAATACATGGTTTAAAATACAATATAATGTGGTTGCGAGCAGGTGGATGTGTATTATATTCTGTGGTACCTATAAGTAGCAGCTTAAGTATATTAAGATCATTAATCATAGTATATTAACAGTTCTAGTAGTAATACTGTAATCTAATAAACTCTTGAAACTGTCACGTACATTATAGTGTGTTCAAAAGCATTTTTTATGAAGTATATAAATAGTTATAAATGTTAAATAGGGGTAGTTAAAGTAAAGTGTGGCCGCTCTACTAGCCCCTAAGGAATGCATGTGTACTCTTCTTTGTATTCAGTGCAGTATTTATCTGTGTTCTTTGTTCTCCTCTCAGGCGTGCGGCCGCCGACAAGTGCGACTGTGACTGTGACAAGCTGGACTTTGTCGCTGCCAAGTCTCTCAACAAGGAGGGTCTGAACCGGTTCGCCCAGGACCGCACCGTCATCGCTGCCCTCAACGACCGCCTGGTCGGCCTTATAGAGCTGGTGAGGAGGAACAGTGACACGTCAGCACTTTGTTTTACCTGCGTCCTCTCTCTGTTCTCTGTAAATGATGCAGTGAATCTATATATATATATATTTATACATTTCCTCTGTTTCTGTTTGCCCTGCAGGCTCGTTGTTTCGAGGAGGAGAATGAGGCGCTTGAATGTCAGATTGTGGAGCTCGAGGAGAAGCCGAGAAGTCGCCCAGCCGCCTCCTCCTCCATCACCTCCGCCGTGGCTCAACCTGACTACAGCCTGGATGCAGTGGTGGAGAGACTGCGCAGGGAGAGGGTAGGTTGCTGCTGCAGCTGCTGGGTGTGTCTGCTGCATGTCTCAGTTACCTCAGCTTGTACAGTGACAGGCCAGGCTGATCTATGACCCTGTCAAGACTCATCACTGTCCTCGCCCTCCCTGCAGGACGAGATTCTGTGCGACACCGAGGAGCTGCACAAAGAGCTGGAGTGTCTGAAGAGCGGCTACGAGGAGGTGGCACAGCAGAGAGTCTTCTACCAGCAAGAACGACAGGATGTGGCTGAGGTAGTGAACACAGTCAAGACAGTAGCATCTGACCGTGTGATGGAAGGAGACGACTGAAGTTATAGGAAGCAAATGTAATGGTTTACTGTAAAGTGAAAAGCAAAGTGCCATCACTTCCCAACAAGCTTTAAACCTGCACGTATTGATTCTAGTAACATGAACACTGAACAGCATTAAGATCTATAGCGGAGCCCCACTGATCAATATTAGTTTACTTTAATAGAAGATATGATATAAATGCTGATCAATATTGCTATTTACTTCTTAAATTTAATTCAATCTTATTTGCTTAGTGCCAAATCACAACATTCTGTCAATGTTACGAGTAAGGTTGAGGAAAAATAAACTTTTATTGAGGAGAAACATCCAGCAGAACCCAACTCAATGTGTGTCGACCGGTTGGGCTGAAGGAGAGAAGTGAGAGAGGAGGGAAGACATGTTTGACTGTTGTTTAATTGTAGCTTCTTTTTAGAGGAGCATTAACTGTAAAGAAAAGAATATAGTCTAGTTCTACCTTTTCTCAGCCAGTACCTCCAGTCCTGCAAAGCCCTGACTGCTGCTCCTCAGGCAAGGCTGATGTATTTGTATTGTCCATGATTACACACAGAGGTCGTTCAATGTGCTTGACAGAAATAAAGAAATCATAAAAATACAGATAATCAGCATAAATGGAATAAAGGCGTATTGGAAGGAAAATCCGATGAGGAGAGATCAGACTGGAAAATAAATCCTTGATCTGTACCAAACTCTAATGGTTTCTCTCCAGACCCGTACCGCATCCTCCCACCAAGGTTTTGCGTAATCCTGTTAACTAACAGACCAAAACCTCTTTGGTGTAAGCCGGAATGCATTGGTACAGGTTTAGTATTTAAATGGTGGAGTTTAGGTAAAATAATGAAAGGTATTTGTGATCAGTTTGAAAAACAACGTTTGCACTGTCCATCATCAGACCCTTATTGTGACGTTGCCTTTAAAGCACTAGATGGCAGTGTTGTCTAGCTCCTCTCTGCTCCTCCTCCCCTCGGCCTCCTGTAGTTGAATCTCAGACACAGCAGCTCCTCTGCATCTCCACCCAACAGGTTTTGATCAGCAGCAGCCTCACAGTCTGGGCTGGTGGCCCACTGTAACCTGAGCCACCAACTTCCCCAAACCCCCCCCCCCCGTCCCTCACAAACGACAGAGGCCATCCCCCCTCCAGGCCGGTCCAGATGAGAGGGGGTTTAATTTCTGCCTCACAGATGCAACACAGGGCTGTAATTCGGTGCCGTAATGTTCCTGCTGGCTCCGTCCTCTGGTTCTGAATTGGAAGCAGCTGTAGAGTGACAGGACTCGGTGTGAAATCAGCAGGGAGGTAGAGGAAGAAGAGCGGAGGAGAGGAGCGAGTACTACACAGCTCAACCCACAATAATTCTCCCAACATAATAGAAGACTGACAGTGATGAAGCAGTGCACATTTGGTTTATTTTGAATTATACTGCTGACTATTGTGTTGCATTCCTCCTGCCAATTCCGATCCTTTCTCAAGACCCACAGATTTCCACCCTGACTTGTCTCACTGCCATTTTCTTGCTTCGCCAGATGTCAGAGGCAGAAAAACAGCCGAGCAAGTCAACTGAGTTAAACATTATTCTCCATGATTTGAGTACAAAGGAGTGAATATTTGAATTGGCCAGCAAGTTTTTATGTAGTGGCTCCAAATGCTCTTGAAGGTGGAAACAATGGTCACAGAAAAATGTATTGGTTGAACTAGGATGTGGCTCAGTAGAGTACATTCTTCTGCCAAGGAGTTCTCTCATGAAACCACATTTAAATTCACTAGTTCCCAACTTTTATATGGATCTGTACCAAATTGCACACACATCATCATCAACATCCACAAATAGTTTTCTGAGAAATCAACAAAAATTTTGAAAATTGCAGCCCTATGTCACAATGTTAAGAAATACCTGGATCTGCACCAAAAGTGAATGGGTTCTTCCTTGGGTCATTCCCCACCCGCCTCCACAAAATTTCGTGAAATCAGTTGAGTATTGACTAATTGACTATTGACTACATGACTAATAAACTAATGCCTCCTTTGAGGTAATCGATAACTTGGTTTATCTGGGCAGAAAAGCAGATGGTGAATATATTGATGAACCTTAAAGTTGCGCCAATGTCTTCAAATGACGAGGTGCACTTTGAACATGATCTCCTCTAGAGAGTTAAACACAGACGTGCAGCTGCATCGAGTCTCAAAACATCTTTTACTTTTTCCATTAAGAGGTTAAAGAGTCAGATTAGTCCCTCAGAGTTAAAAGGAAAGTAAATATTGGACATTGGTCAGGTGGACAGAATCCCAAATCTCAATTAACATTAATTTGCTCTCCTGGATGCAAAAACTAGGCCACTAGACCAATGCTCTTGCCAAAGTAACTATGAGGTGTTGACATTTTGTGATTACAGCTTGTTCTGTTCTCCCTAAGTGGCAGAAAAATAAATGAATTCAGCTTTTAAGTTGTACAGACTTTGATTTACAACAAGTCTCTCTCCCGCTGCTGAATGATCCTTGAACACAGCAGCAGGACGGACTACTTTACCCACTGCTGTCCATCAGGGACCCTGCCACCCTCTAAACAAGGCTCCGCTCCTTCACCCCCAAACCCTCCCTGCATGTGCTCAGCTGTAAACGCAGTAATTGCATCCAATGCCAGTTAATCTGGTTCTTTTAAAAAGAGTGGATGAGCTGAGAACCCCTGCTGGTGAATGCATCGGTGGACGGGGCTTTTGTGTCTAGTTAGCCTCCGTCTCATCTTCCTCCTCCTCCTCCTCCTCCTCCCCCTTCCTCTGCATTGCGGTGTCTTCTGGCTGTTCACTGAAACAGGGTGGATCTGCTGGTGCTGATCATTTTTTTTTTTTATTAAATGGGTGTTCAGGGTTGGAAACAAAGACTTTTTTTTTTTTTCACTTCATTTCAACCTGTGGTGTGATTTACGTCCCGAGCTGCAGAGCGCTCCTCTCAGACACCTCCACAAATTAAGTTCAACTTCTGTGCTTTCTGCCCTGTTCCTCTGGTAACTTGATTGTCTTCGCAGGTTGTGGATGCTGTGACAGCAGAGTGTTTGGCGCTGAGGGAGCAAGTGGCTATCTACGAGGAGCAGCTGGCCAACATGGAGGCCCGGCACAAGACGGTGAGAGGGAGAGAAGATGTATCTCTGCAGTGTGACGAAAAGGAGCCGTTAATGGCTTTTTAAAATGACTCGATATGCAGCACATAGAAACACATGGGTGTGTCGGAGAAATGTTGAGACGTGTCTAGACACACACAGATGTGATGACCTCACTCACCTTGATGAAAAGTTGTAGCCAAACTCAGCCATGTCAACAGAAACATGGGCAGAGGGGGTTAAAACATAAATCACATAAAACACATAATATTACATCAGAATAAATCTATCTTTATTGTTTTGTGTTCATCTTAACTGAACAGATAGACATTTACTCTACAATCACTCTACATTTGTTTAATTTGTGTAAAAGCAGGAAGTTATTAAGCAGTCTGTCACAATATGGGAGGTAAACGGAATGAGCTTCTACGGACGTAAAAAAATCTGAAATCGTGAATAGTTGACACCATAAAACCACAAATTACCATTTTTAAACATTGTTTTTTATAGAGATAAAAACAAACTGGATATAGGGATTTCATAAGTGACGTTTGGAGTTGGAGGTAGACAAGTTGGTTCTCTCTGATTCCAGTTTGAAGCCATGCCAACATAATTATATTTATAGTGCATGTTAGACGTGGTGCTAACACTTACACAGTCAATGAGAAGATGACATCCATGCAAAGTCAAAAATGTTTCAGTTTTGCATGTATCCCAGATGATGAACTAACACACAACCACACGTGTGTTTAGTGTGTCCTTCCCTTGCTAGTTCCAACTAACGTCTGTCCAATTGGTTGAGTCATAGACTGTATGTAAAGATGGACGACGCGTCTCCTCTTTCTCCCACTATCCAGAAATGAAGCCAAAATATCCTGCATACGGACATTGAAGTCTTTTGCACTCGAGCCAGAATGTGCAGTGGTGTAGAGTCATTAGTCAATATCTGCTGTCAATCATGTTTCCCCTCATTTTTTATAGCATCAAATAACTATGTGAAACCAAACTTACAGGAAAAATGACCCCTTGGACAAACATCAGTGTGATAAGAACAACCCTAAAATGACAGAAACAATCTTTGGTTTGATACATATCCCATCCACTAACCAGGAGGTGGGATTTTACGATCTCTACTGGAGCCAGCCACCAGGGGGCGATTGAGACGTTTTGGGGAGCTGTCATGTCATCCATCTTTATGTACGGCCTATGGGTCTAATCCACACAAACAGACCAGTGGTTAAATTCAAGCAAATGATTCAAGGAAAGAAATTAGTCAGAAAAAACAACTTTATATTCAACAGACAGAAATGACAGTAGCATCAATATTCTCATCAAACTCGAGGCAAGAAAGCAAATAAGCACGTTCCCATAAAATGTTGAACTCCTCCTTTTAAAACATATGTTTGCAACCAACCACATACAACACACACCACTGGCCGTAGCGTACCCACACACAGCGTCCACAGTGTTCTCCACATCACCAGGAGATGACAGACGGGGCCCAGCATCAGGAGGCTGCAGGCGGGGAGAGGAGGAGAGAGGCAGCTGAACCACCATCAGCTCCATCACTCTGTGTTTTTCACTGCAAAGCCGGGCTGCCCACCGTTTAACACACTCCCTCTGGGACACGCTCGATAACTCACGGTCCGGGAAATGCGGCTGAATACCAAATGAAAACAGAAGTTCCCTTTGTTTTATTAACTGTTGTTATTATCAGCACTTGCAGATTCCACATGTCCCCCCCCCCCCCGACAAATCGACAGTCATGTCGTTATGAAGGTGGAGGGGAGGGAGGAAAACGTCAGACTGCCACTGCAGCTCTGTAACAGTTCATTTCCCTTCTAATGGATGTCTGGTTTTTTTATGTCCATATTGTACATATTGGGAACCGCAGACATACATGATGAGGTCTTTAGTGAACGTGCCAATACATCAAAATGTACTGGAGTGGTTTTGTGGTGAAAGGTAATTAACCTCGTCACATGCTGTTTTTAGGTACTTATACATATTTCCATTTATATACTTCTACTGCCGTACAATTCAGAGGGAAATGTACAAATCTTTTCTCCATTACATTTATGAGACAACTTTAGTTACTAGTTGCAATACAAATTAAAATGTACACAGAGAGCATATAACAGTAAAATAACATATCAATGCATCAGTGTAATACTATGATATTCAAAATGGCTTAAGTACTTCTTTACTTTCACTAGTGTGTCTCTACAGAGGCCGCCATGTTTTTTACGGTAGCCCAGACTGGACAAACTAGACACCTTTTTGAGTTTTTATGAAAAATGAAGGTTATCACAGGTTCTCTTTAATGTTTGGAAGGGGAGGATGAGGTGAGGGGTATTCAGCTGCAACATACAACTGCACCACTAGAGGTCACTAAATTCTACACACTGAACCTTTAAGCAAATGAAGGGGAGTAGAAGTTTGAAATAGCACAGAATGGAAAAACCAAAGACTGCACTTAAATCCTCTGTTTGACTAAATATACTGATTTAAATTCCACCACTGTTTCTGAATATTTCTCCACCACTGATGTGTGGCCTGTGTGAGCAGGAGGTGGAGAGTCTGCTGGATCCAGCCGACTGGACCACAGGAGCAGCTGCAGCTCTTGGATTCTGCAGCCCGGACATGACTCCGGTCCTGGATGTGAAGGAGTTCTACTGCCAGCTGGCTGAGTGTCTCCAGGTACCACACACTGTCCCATAAAACCCATCAACATGACATGAACTGGAGGCTAAATGCTTTACTGTAGCATGTGTGTGTACATTTTTAGACCCATGGTTCTATTTCTGATTTAAGATGCACTCACATACACACCAGGGGATGAAATTATATTTTTACTTTACGAACTTGACCTAGGACTATTTCCGTTTTGTAATTCTATCTGTTATCAGCTATAGTCGTTACCTTCTTATTCTTATTTTTCATTTAAAAAACGTATATACATGTTAAATACATAGTTAAAGATAAACCCAGTGTTGACCTTTTTAGTTTTTCAAACGTCTATATTCAGATTTACATCTTAATCTAAATTGTGTAATTTTAGGTAAATTTACAGAAATGGACAAAAGAAAATGGGAGTTAATGTGGATTTCTGTCCACTACTGTTGTGAATATTAAGAGTTGAGTGCATCGAGATCAACAGCTGGTGGTGTGGACTTTCCAGCTGGGTGCCATTAAACCATCATGGAAGAAAAGGGCACAAAGAAATGATGGAAGTAAAAACACCAGTCGAAACACAGAAGGTGGAAAACTATGTAGAAAACAAGATGGAGATATGACATTTACGTTTGTTGTTATAGTCTCAATGTCGGACGTTTTCATCTGCTGCTATTCTTAGACTCTCTGGTGCATATTTAAGTCTGATGCTTCTTTTAGCATTTTTAATACGTGACTTTTACTGCAGTATCATTGAAATCAATGAACCGCTGCTATTATTTTATTAAGTCAAAGAACATCTGAATAGTTCTCCCCCCCTCGTACACGGACACCACTGACACCTATTGACCACCTGACCTCTCCTATTTTCATCACACTGCCCTCGCTCTCCCTCGGCAGCGGGCCGTTCAGGTTCAGGCGTAAATCTCAGCTTTCACAAATCACACCACGATACTCCCACTTGTTTTCTTTCCCTCTTAACACAACACGAGGGAAGAACTTGAGAATCAGAGCTGCGATTCTGGACCCGCACAGAATGCGTGTGTGCGTGTGCGTGTGCGTGTGTGTGTGTGTGTGTGTGTGTGTGTGTGTGTTACAAAGCGCAGAGGTGCTGCATTGGGGTCAGACAATAGCTCCGGTGGGTCTGACCTCCTCTGGGGCGAGGATGTCTGTGTGGTTCAGAGGTCAGAGCTGTAATCAGACTGCTGGCCGCCTTCCCAGGCTCCTCGGCAGCAGTGGAGTGGATGCTGGTTTATGTGTTTGTGTGTGTGTCCTTCATATAGAGGCATGGTTGATGGGTAGCAGCATATTCATATATTATTGTGTGTCTAGATGCATTTATGTTTTTTGTCCCCCCTTAAACTCCATTTCTATTTACTCTCTCTCCCTCGGTCTCCCTCCCTCGGTCTCCCTCCCTCTCTTCTCTCGCCAGCTGGACACCGTCCTGTCTGAGCCTGGCCTCCATTATGAGATGCAATTGTCTCAATGCTGCAATGATTGCTATTGGGTTTGAACAGTAATGGTGATTGCTGGCGGACTCCCACACACCTGTGCACCCTCATGTTGCTCATTTCGGCTGCACTTGTTCCATCTAATCAGGAATGTGCTGTACACAAGGAGAGCTTCAACCATCCGCTCGTACGAGAGGCTCTGATTGCTCTTTGCTCCCCCGTCAAAGTGAACTGTCCTCCGTGGTCTCTGTTAGACTGAAACTAAAAGGTTTTCATCCGAAAAACTTTCACTAAATCACTGATCCCTCTCCGTCTGTCTCCGCAGTACGAGTGCGGAGCTGCCTCCTCTGCTGCAGTCCGCGGTGGTGATCGAAAACAACTGGAAGTGGGAGCTGCCGTAGGGTCAAAGGTCACAGACTTGCCAAAGATACAGGACGTCGGTGAGCTGAAGATGCTGGTGAGTTGACTCTTTAAAGGCTAAGTTCACTCAAATTACACAGATTTAGCATTAGCTTGTTTTGTCTCTGAGATTTCTGTCTCGCACATTTTCTATATCTCAAAAAATGTGTAAAAGAAGAAGTATGCGAATGTCTCCAAATGAGTCCTGTGCACATTTGTGTAAATACATTTTGAGAATCCTCATTAGTGTCTTTGCTGAGAGTTAAATTAGAGGATTGATACCACCAGCCAGCAGCTGCTTAGCTTAGCTTAGCACAAAGACTGGAAACCATAGACTGTATGCCCGACATGACGGCTTCCAAAAGTGACGTCAAAATATTTAGATTGCCAGCTAGTGGCTGGCTGCAGTATAGGTCTTAAACCCTGCCTCCTCCATGTTAGTGGATGGGACAAGGACATAATTAAAAAGTTTGGTGCACGTTAATAAAAAAAAATAATTTTGTCATTTTAGGTAGTTCTTATCTCAGTGTTTTTAAAATCACAATTCAAGCTGTTTCCAGGCTTTATGCTAAGCTAAGTTAGCTTGTAGTAGCTTTACTCTACAGACATGAGAGTGGTTGATCGAAATTACATAATACATTTTTTTTTAAAGGCGTACAGACTCTTAATGGTCTCGTTTATACATCATTTAAACCCTTCAGCTGATACCCACAGATTCACATCTTCCCATAATGCATTTCCCACCTCTTTACCGACACAGAGAAGAGGAGTCTTAAAGCTCACAACCGGCTCTGCATCGGCCATCAGCTCCTAAATCAGACGTAATGCTGCGAATGAATGGTTTCCCACAGCATAGACCCAGGGAGTGGAGGGCAGCTGAGTGACAGCTGAGCAACAGTGTGGCAGACGGTGCTGACCAGAGTGTTTACTCTGCGGACACTTTCAGCGGGAGATGTGAAGGGCTCGACTTCAGCTCAGACAGGATTTATTACTGTCCGTGTCCTCAGTTATTAAGCACAGTCTCTCAGAGCGGCTGCAGCATCATAAACACCTTAAAACATCTCACACACACACTGACTGGAGGCTTCCTCTGCAAACGGAAGAGAGGGAATAAACCTTCTTCTGATATTTTTCTGAAAAATGTTGCAGAAGTAACCGTGCTTTGCAGGAAAGACGCAGCCAAGCGAAGCATCGGGAAACTGTGACTCAACAACACAGAAACGACCTCCTCTTAGTTTTCGGACCACAGCCGACACCTAACCACATCTGTAACAAACATGGTGGTTTGGTTCTCATTACAGCGGCTGTGGCTGTGCCTCCACCTTCTTTAAATAAACAGAGCGCCTCTGTAACCACAGCACAACTCTCCCAACATCATCCACCTCTCTCTAATACAGCAGCGCACACACAAGCCCCAGTTCTGCCCGATCCCGCCTGACGGATGGACAGCTCGGCCTGATCTGCTCTGTTTCCTCTCTCGGCTGTGATGGATGCCTCGGGTCTGGTTTCTCACTGAGACGCAACATGGCCAAACAAACAGATTGCAGTGAAATCAGCCTGGACGCAGAAATACATAGTATAATGGGGCAGGCACTTATGGGGTTGTACACTACAACTACTCCCACTACACACAAACACAGCCAGGCCTCACTCATCATGGCAGGGAGAGCGGAGGAGTGTGCGAGTTAAGTGACTTGACCATGTCGGGGAGTCGTCATCGGACGAAGGGTAGTAACTGGCCGGATCGCTGAGTGACGAGCAGGACCGCCTGGATCCCCCATCTGCCTGCAACATCTCATTGTTGAACTTGTGTGATTGCTGTAATTACTCACGGCAGCACGACTCCGCCTCAGACCAGAGGAGGGATACTCCTCATGTAGTTTATGATCGAAGTAAAGAAACCCGGTTTATTTGTGTTAATTAAGTTTAGTTAGAGCTCAATTTCTGTGCTTTTGTGTGTTAAATGGATAAATCCATTTTGTGTGGAGAGCCTGCACACGAATCCTCTTTTCAGTCACTGTTTGGGGTTTTGGAGATCATCCCATCTGCAGTAAACAAGAGTGACGAACATCACAGATGTAGCAGCTGAAAACCCAGATACTTTTCTCACTATTTGTGGATTTGTGGTTTTCTGATGACTCAAATCACTGCTAATGTTTCTCTCTTTCCTCTCGACGTATAAACAGTTGCTAGCACGTTAGCAAACACCATAACAAGTTGAACGGAAGAAATGAGACGTAGAGTTTTCTGTTTCAAATTGATGCAGGAATCAAGTTTCAGGACAAATTGTGTTGAGGTTCAAACCCTTCGTTGACTCTGAGCCGTGGCTCAGGGCAGAATTTGTAATCTGCTTGAGTTTGCTCATCTGAATGAATACTTGCTGCTGTTTGTGTTCCTGTAGATTCCCGAGCTACAAAAGGAGCTTGTGGAGCTTGAGAAGTGTAACGAGGAGCTGGAGGATGAGGTGGAGATGAAGAAAGCTGCATACATGGATGAGATTGCTGATTTGAAGGTATGAGAGCGGACTCATTACTGTAGTCTTAGGCTATAATGGACCAGAGTTTCTGGACTAACACTTGGACTAACCTCTTCTGGTGTGTGTGTGTTGTCCAGTTCACCATGGATGAGATGCGGCAGCAGGAGACCGACTTCCAGGTACAGATGAAGGAGCAGTGTGAAGACTACAAGGAGCTGCTCAGTGAGAAGATGGCCAGAGACATGGAGATAGTCGCCTACAGGTCAGAAAGTTATAACTGATAAAATATCTCGAGTGGAACGTCCTGGGACTTATCTTATAGCTTTGATTACATTTTAATTTAAAGACAATCTGGGAAAATAGACCATAATTTAATAATGAAGAGCTGTTGTAAATACAGTGATTACATTGATCTTAAGTGTCTTCATAATTTTTAATGTGATTTAGCTGCAGTTGTTATTCTTAAACACACCTAAGGTTTTACCACACACCTTATGTCTTGTGCAGCGTGATACAATAACACCAGAGACATGCGATGCCCAAGGGACAGTGGGGTCCAAGTTGTGTTGAGGCTGGGGGTCTGTAGGATTATATAAAACAACACTGTGGAGCAGGGATGGTTTAACTGTGTCTGATGGACAAGATGCCGTTTTCTCATTCCAACAAAAACACTGATCCCTATGACTTCACTGATTAGTTTGTCTTCTCCTGTTAAAGCTGCTGCAGTTTCTGATTGCAATTAAAACCTATAGACCCTGGGCGTTCACTGACGCACTGTAAAACTGTAGATTCCCATCTTCTGCGGTAGGAGGTGAAATGAAAACAGACGTCGCCCATGGTGCTCGACAAAGTGCTGCACGTTATGTAAACCTGTCGAGGAGAATGAGCTGTCAGAGGCAAAGCACATATAATGATCCCAGGATAAATTTGTTAGATTTACATCAACTCCACGCTGTTTACTTTTGAAATTCTTTACACGTGAGCTCATTATAAGAAACACAAGAAAACACACATGGAAGTGGGCGAAAGACATTGTCCCCGTCCTTCAACAACAATCTCTACAAAAGCATCACTGTGAATAATACAGGGAGTATTTCCGCAAGATTCTTTGTATAAGTCCAAGCATCTCATATTGTGTCATCAGACAAAGGCCTGACATCACAGGAAACGGCTTCTGCGTCTGATGCAGTTTCCTGTATATGTGACCTTGAAGACGTTTCATACCATTTGCTCCGTTCACTGAGGTTGTTCAACCATCTGGTATGTGGACTGACGCACTTCAGCCCTCTCATCCCGCTGCCATGGACTTCCTCTGGCGGCCCTCCACTGCCCACCCGACTGCATGCGGCCCCCAGGGGGCTCCGCTGCAGGCCTGAGTTCAGACCCTCACAATACCTCATTAGAATGGGCAAAGAGGACCTCACACTGTCAGCGCTGCGTGCTGGGCTCCTGCCAGCTCGTCTCCACGCCAGCCTGTTAATGTCAGCACCCCACCCCCCACCCCCACCCCTCACTTACACACATTTCCAAATTCACCACAGTTTCGATTCCCTCTCGCTACACAAGAGACTGTACCAAA
Source organism: Hippoglossus stenolepis (assembly GCF_022539355.2). Lineage (NCBI taxonomy): Eukaryota > Metazoa > Chordata > Actinopteri > Pleuronectiformes > Pleuronectidae > Hippoglossus > Hippoglossus stenolepis. The sequence goes on along the minus strand of NC_061489.1, from coordinate 19,152,987 downwards.
GACATTTAAGGCAAACGAAAGACACGCAGTCGATGCCAACTTCTTTTTTTTCCTCTCCTCCCTTTCTTTATTCACTGGTTGTTTTGTCATCCGTGATTAAAACCATGAATAAGAAATGAAAATGGTGGTGGTTGTTTATTCTCTCTGTGCCGTTGCAAACTGTCTGCAAAACAGACCTTAATGACCCCAGGCTGCAATTAGCGGGTGTCTTATGGCCTGTGAAAGCATCTCAGAGCAGTTCTGTGCAGATGCTCACTGCTTTGCTCACTGCTAATGTGAACCATGTTGCACTGCAACTCATTCACTGGGTTTTTTCCCCCGCTGCTGCATGACACAGCAAACAGGTAGCTCAACTCATAACATGCACTTTGGTTAAGTGTTCTTTTAGCAGTAGATGAATCATGGGTGTTTTTTATGAAGGAGCTATAATCAAAAATTAATAATGAAGCACCATGAAGTTTATTTCATCTTTCAGCTCGTTGTTTTGGTTTGTTGTGACCTCTCGCTGCTGGTTCACTCGCACCGCTCTCATCACTAGTGTTTCCAGATGCCGCAGGCAGATGTTTCTCATGTTTGCGGGGAAATTGCTTTAAAAACCAACTGTGCTGTTTTAAAAAGTCACTGCGCTCTACCTGCCCCGCACCAAACAGAGACACAGTTAGCGGCAGATCTTTCCTTCAGGAGTCGGTGGAGATGAAAGAAGAGGGAATGTCAGACTTAAATTCCTCACGTGGACACATAGAGGATTCTAAGAAATGATCATGTTGCTCAAACGTGTCAATGCTCGTTCACCACATCAACTTAAGATGTGATGAAATGTCAGTGTTGTGTTTACAGAGTGTTTCTGCAGTTCCGTGTGTCTGAAATATGAGTGTGGCTTTAAATATACTAATCAAACCTCTGTTTACTAATATATAAACATTCATGTATTCAGTTATCTATTTATTTTATTTGGGATTCTGTACAGTTAAGACCCAACTTATCTAAACATAATTAATTAGTTAATCTAATGTAAGAATAATCTGCAGATACATTGTTACTGAAAAAATTGTAAATTGCTGTCTTGAAAAAAAGACAAATATTATCCAGCTTAAAAAAATACTTTAATTGGCAATTCTAATGAATTCAGTTTTTTTCAAACGTGTATGACTTCTTAACTTTACTTTGAAGATTATTTGTTTGTGTGCTATCAATTCTTTTTAGTTGATAAACAATTTTCTTTTTTCGATGTGATGTAATTTTGTCAGTAGCTCCAGAAATATCAGTTTTCAGTGTCTCATGTAAACTACGACTGTTCACCTGCTTTCTGTGTGTTTGTGAATTTCAGGAGTCTGTTGGAGGACGAAGAGGAGAGGCTGTGCGACCTGTGAGACGAGGACGAAGAGTGAGACCGGGCGGCTGGAGTTTGGATGGATGCTCCCATACACACACACACACACACGGATTAGAAAACAGACAATAGTGAAACGCAGACCCAAATCGGCACTAGGACGAAGCGCAAGGTACCGACGGAGCAATTTGAGCAGATGTAAACTTATCATGACAGATTAATGCTGTCTGGAGGCCTAAGCCGGGCCATTGATAACAGGTCGCTGGCAGATGACCCCGAGACTCCAAGAAAGATGGAAGTGTCTAAAAGTGGGAGGGAGGTGGGAGGACGGGGGCTCAGCCAGGAGTGTGTGTCCATTCAGTGTCTGGCAGGGATATTTCCTCAAGTGGGTTTTATCTTTACCAGTTCGGTGATGTGATTCATAAATGTTTTGTCCCCTTAGTGTCAAACAAGTCTGACACACAAACACACACACTCACACACACACACACCAGAGGCTGAACAGTGCGGCTCCTTGGAGTTCTTCCCCCTCTGATTCCACCTCGTCCATCACTCACACTCTGTCTGATTACCAGCTCTTAACCCTTGACCCCTTCACTGTTAACAAACACATTGACCTCTCCCTCCACCCCCCCGTGACCAAAAGCGTCTCACCGTCCTTTAGCTTTTACAGTCGCGCATTCATGTTGGTTTTACATGTAACTGTTTGCTTTTCAAATGGTTCATGAAGTTGTTTCCCTGCAGCTCATAGACGAATCCAGCACCTGGATCCTTCTACGAGAAAAGAGTCATTATTCCTTCTTAGTACACGACTTTAGTAATCCTTTTTTTCGTATTTGCTCCAAGTCGTCTGTGATAAATCATCTTTTGCTCCTGCTTCTGCCCAAGAGTCAGAATGTGCTTCAGATTTAAATTAAATAAAAGTATTTGCTTGAGAGATCGCCTCGTGCCGTGCAATTTCTTTCCTCTGTCTCATGAGACCTGCTCGCGGATCCTGCAGCTTAAGACTCTCCCTGCACGTTAAAACTATGCAGGGAGCGGAGTGATTTATGTTCCGTGATCCCTCTTTCACTCATCTTCGTGCTTAGCTTGAGATTTGAACATTCCCAGCTATTTAATGATCTCAAAGGCTTGTTAGCTCGGCCGTAAAGATGAAAAATGCTGCTAATAATGGATCAGATCAGATTAGCCACAGTCTGGGAACTTGTGGCGATGAGGAGTTGGCCTGTGTAATAATTGAGTTCAGTGTGTGGAGAAGGGGCTCGGTGGCTGCATGTGACTCCTTCAATTGTCCGGACGTGAAACATGGCCGTGCTCACGGAGGAAGCTGCCGTGTTTTCTCAGGACTGAGGAGCTCTATCAGGACCTCGGAGGAGAGGAGCTGCAGGACGTGGTTTTCCCTCATTCCCCCTCTCTCCGTATCTCTCAAATCCAAAGCCAGTGGACCACACAGTGTTCCTGATCTCATGCAGCTGCACTGTCTTTGCCTTGTGCTGAAGACGAATATACCCTAAGATATCCTTGTCTGCTGGATAGTATGGAAAAAATATTGTCAATGTACATTCAGGTGAAAAGTTAATAAGGTGTCCGATAAAAAATTTAAGCTAGAATGACACTCATACCTTCGATAAGGCCCAACAGTTATGGTTTAATTCAATCATGCGGCACCAAATTTCACACACTCATAGATTTCAGTTCCCTGAATGTGCCTGATTCCTTTCATCAAGATCCATGAATTATTTCCTGGGAAAATGGTGAAAATGTCAAAACATTAGAACATAAATAAAGAAATTCTGGATCTGCACCTAAATTTAATTTGTTCTTACCTGACCCATACTACATCCTTCCACTAAGTTTTGTGGTAATCAGTTGTGTAGGTTTTACGTAATGTTACTTAACACAAACCAACCACCCATCAAACAAACGGACAGGGGTGAACACAGGATTACCTTGGTGGTGGTAAAAATGATCAATATTGAATAATAGATCATGGGTTACCGGCCATTATGTTCGTTTAGCACCTTTCACCTCTTCATACAAGTAAAATGGAGAACTTTCAGAATCAGAATAAATACAAAAACAGCCTAAATATAAAAGATTGTTCTCTAAAAATACAAAGCAGTGAAATAATGCATTTAAACAATGATCAGTGAACACCCGAGTACAATATAAGATATGTCAATAAGCTCATGATGACATAACTACTATCACACACTGACTGAGGATACACAGTTCAGATCCAGATGTGCTCCCATGAAAGCAAAAACCTAAAATGTTAAATGAAGTTCCCGCTTCATTTATAAGACAATTACATCCTTCAAATACTCCTGATATTTGCAAGTGTGGTGACCCCCTGCCCTCCTCTGTACTGCTTTGCCCCCGTCACACGTCCTTGACAACTGAGAAAAATGTGCGTTAACCCCTCAAAGCTGGCCGGTGACACCGAGTGGCCCGGGGCAGGGGCTGTGGCTCCTCCGCTCCTTGAAGCCGGACAATTTGATTTGGAGGCGGCGATTTTCAAAGCTGAGTCATGGATCAGTGGTCATCCTGTGCTGTGGCCTTTTCATCCCACTTTTTTTTTTTGTTCTTTGCCTTGATGAGTTCTGTGGATGGGGGGGGGGGAAACTTGTGACCAACATCAACAAACAAAGAAGTCACTGCCGGGGATGAATTAGCTTTGGTGTGAGATTGAGTGTTTGAGCGTTCACTTCGCTGAAAGAAACCGTTTCACACAACATGTGCTTGTGGACATAACATCCCATTAACTTCACATGGGGCAGGAATGTCTTTACATTAAGAGTGGCAGGGCCGGGCTGATAAATTATGACACGTGAGCTCATTGAATCAGTCGACATATCTTCAATCTGAGGCAGTGGAATCTGATTAAAGCCTGAGGTAATGCTAACCCAGGTCAGCCCGCACGGCTCGGCTCACATAGGTACCCCTAAAATACCCTTATCCCCGCAGGTTGGCTCGGACAAATAAACACTGTCTTCATCGAGGACAAACGTCATCGTTCAAAGTCTCTTCATGACGGCCTGGATGTGACGGACCAAGCTGGTGTTTAGAAAGCAAATAAATAAGAGAGGACGGGGTTGAATCAAGGAAGAAAATAAGACGACTGAAAATATACAAAGGGGAAAGAGTTATTGAGAAAGTATTTCCTTAACAAGAGGGGAACAAATAATAAATAATGAGGCCCCTCTCCCTGGAGGCAGGACTGGCACGCCTGAGGGTAGCAGGAAGTGGGCATCCCTCTCTTTTTAAAGGGGTCGTGGACAGATTTCCACTGTGGGAGCATCACAGAAGACAGAGCCTGAGAGAAAACTGCTTAAAGGAATGTTTACACACACACACACACACACACAATGCTGAATGAAGATGGTGGTAGTGTGACTGTGTAACCCCCGGGTCCCCCATCATGTCATCGCTTTAGTTTCTGCTCCCCCCCCATCTCATATCTGCAGTCCCACTCGGCCTGTGTAACTGAGCGACTGCTGACAGCTGTGACCCAACAGTTACCCTGCGCTCCCCCACCTCCAGTCTGTCCCAAAGCAGGTGGCAAACACCAGCAGCACGAGACTCCTCACCTCTATCTGCCACCGCGGTGAATTCTTGATACCTTTATTTCTTGGCAAACACTCCACTGCCTTGTCTTGTGATCGGAAGATAAAGCAAGGCAGGTTTTTTTTATTTTTTTTATTTCCCCAAACTCCTCACTGTGGGTTAGTCGCGGCCAAAGTTGATAAAAGTTTTCCTTCAGTCTCCAAAGTATTCAGTTAATCAACTTCACAGGACGTGCTGGATGGAGGCGGATAAAAGTCTGTGCTACAGGGAACACAAGGGGGGAAAGAAGCCAGGATTTGTATTCTGCTGCAGTGGCTTTCATACCCATTAACGGGTGTTAGCATCTTTTTAAGCGTAGTGACTTTATTGTCAGCTTAGGGCTTACACAGATCCAACCATTTGCTGTATTGGATTCTTGGCAGATGGCCTGCATGGATCCTGGCCACCCTTGAATTTACTTCGCATGTTAATCTTCACCTTGTCAGTGAATGGGCTGCTCCCTGCTCTTACACTCTACGTATTGGAACGTATGTCTCGGTTGTAATGGTTTCTTATCAGTGAGAAAAAAATAATTCACACAGTTTCCGCTCGTGCTCTCCACCCCCCACCCGCCCACCCGCCCATACTGCAGCACTTAAACTGATGATTTCTCTGGAATGTCTCTGATGATGGATGACATACTCTTCTATACAGTGAGTTCATATGAACACACTAGTAGAATGAATAGTATTGAATTATATTATATACAGTGATCTCGCTTCTTAGGTTAAGGAGGAACACACAACATCCAAAGTGCATTTGCAGAGTAGTCCTCAATTTGACATATACTATAAGTTTTTTACTCATCTGCATTAACTCTTTTGGTTATGTTTTCACCCCTGTCTGTTTGTTGGTTTCTTTGTTTGACCTGAAACATGGTGAAACTTGTTGTATGAGTACAGGAAGAACCAATCAGATTTTGGTGCAGATCCATGTTTTTTTTTTTTCACTTTCTATAACATTGATAAGGTGTTCTTTATTTAACATTTTCATTGTTTTCCAAGGGAATAATTCACAGATCTGGATGAAAACTTAGGGGACTGATATCTATGAGTGTGTGAAATTTGGTGCAGCTTGATTGAATTTAAGGAGACTGAAGGGTCTTGGCGGAGTTATGCTCTCTACTGAGTGTGATTCCAGTTTATTTGTTTATTTAACAGGGGCCGTGCACAACACAACTGTTGAGCCAGAGTTAGCTACACAGGTAATATTATTATTGATTATCAACCTGATTTGGTGAACTCGTTTCTTTAGTCCTAGATCTGTCAAATGTAGAGTTTGTCCAATCCTCAACCCTTATAGCTCTGTTTTGGTCTACACCGTCTCCCTGGGGCAATATCTGGATTGAGGTTAGCCGCTTTCCCTGTCGGCAGTTTGATGCTGGGCAGGTAGTGTGATCCGCTTCTCTGAACGGTGGGACCGAACACAAGCAATAAAGTTGTGGGCTGTAGAAACCAAAACAACAGGCTGAAAGATGCTGAAAATCTCCTTAGAGCTGAATGCAACTGCAGAATGTTATTCAATTATTCTATTTTGTATTCAAAGAAACATGAAAATACAAACTAATACTAATACACAAAACACCACACACAAAAAACAAATAGAAAATGATTAAAATCCCACCCTCCCCATCCTCTGGATCCAGGCCATCGACCCCTACAACATCACTGCAAAAGATCCTTGGGAGGCTTCCTATACATGGCAACCAAGTTTTTCTAAACAGTGTTTGCTTTCTATTGAGAGGAAGGCCCAAATGTGTCAAGTCACTCAGAACAATGGGTAAGCAGGGTCAGAGTCGTGTGATAATTATTTGTTCAGCACCACAATCACACAATTTTCTCATGGTTACAAAGAAAAAATGATAAATGTAGCTATAGTTCATTAAAATGCTTTGTTTTCCTTGTCAATGAAAACACATATTCCTGTTACCAACCCTTGAATCATTTGAGCCCACGACCAATTCCAGTGCCTCCGAGGACTTGGAGCCAGAGCAGCAGTCGTCCAAACTATCATAATTTGTGCAGGGAGTAAGAAATCACATGTGCCACAGTTTATGTCGGCAGTCGTAGCCTGGAGCGGTGACCGGTTTAGAATTTGGAGCAAACTACGAAATCATTTTCTTTTTTGCACCAGTCATTCATCTTTCTCCCAGACACCCAGACATCTCAGGCCTGCTTCCTCTCAAAGTGACGTGACCGGCAGGTATGCAACATTTTCCACTCAGATCACATGTAGCATTTTTAAAAACATATATTTGATCATACATTAAACTTTAATCTGCTTGTGTGTTAACATCTTTTCCACATTTGACTTGAAATCTGGTTCGTACTTGACAAAAGCCTTTCAGTGTCATGTAAAGGACAACAATGTGGAGACGATTGAGGTTTTCCAACAATTTTGATCCTGGAGTCTTCTACTGGATTATTTACGATGGGTGCTACACATCATATAATCTTAATGTTTGTTGTATTCCAACTTGAAGTAGCCCCTTTGTTCATCTTTTCTCCCGAAGCTTTCTGTGACCATTAAATGGATGAGTGAGTGTTCAGCCAGCAGTGAGCCGCAGTAGAGCGACAACAGGGCTGCGTTGCCCTTGTGCCGTTTCACCTTAGAGGCTCACCAGAGAACCTGTCAGGCCTGCGATGTTTTACAGCTCGGTTTGCAGACAAAACACTTCACAACCAAATCCCCTCAACAACATCTGCTGCCAATTTAGCCGAGGCATTCCTGCAGTCTGTGCTGTTTAATATTCACTGGGGTTAGGATCTGCCAGGACAGGGGAAGATCAGGATGGTGGTGAGGGGGGGGGGGACCAGTTTCTACAATCCTTTGGTCCGCAGTCCAGACACGGTGAAAAATGAGAGGTTAACAAAGAGTGAACTGGAGCAGGGGCGGGTTAACTGGGCTAATTTGCAGGGATAATAATGGTGTTCACGCCAGGCCTTTGGGGAGCGGCGGTGTGGAACACAGACCTCATGGTGCAACCACACAGGAAGTTTACAACATGGCCCGGCAAATCAGAAAGTATTTAATCATCAAACAAGTGGCGAGGAGCTGGCAGCGAGGCCAGGGGCAGCAGCCATTCTGAAGATGAAGACAAATGTTTGGAGAAAGGGGCCAGACAGAGCGCCGGACCTGCACCTCAATGATTTCATAGCGCTGAAATCCCTGATTTATTTGGGCCAACACCAAGCACAAAGCATGTCAATATTTTCTTTTACATTGCCAGTAGCCTTGAGCGTCATATTAACACGATATGTTTTTAATTATTCTCACGAGAGTACCTGAAAACATGTTGTTGCACTATGCAATGAGCAATAAATGTATTGCAGCTTTTATAGGAAATTACATGTGAGAGGTTGAACTAAGAAAACAACCTTTTATTAGCAGTAATCAAAGTATCCTGCACATATGTGCTGCCTCACTCAGATAAGGGAGAGTGAAAACGAGTAATTAGAGCAATATTAGAGCCATATTCTCCTTAAACATGACCACACAGTGTCCTTGTGAATTCTTATGGATACATCCCAGGCACTGCTAACATTAGAAACGAGGGAAATTCAAACCAGCTTCCTCTTTTTAGTCCAAGTTTATCTGTTTGTATTTATTTCTGTGAGAAAATATATTTTTAGTGTGTATTACGTTTTAGTATGCACACAATACCTTGCAGAGACTGAAAACCTAATATGCAAGCAATAACACACAAAATCTAAAATACTGAAGTTCATCTGTATTTGTTTCAGTGGGACGTGGTTCTCTTTTGTGGGAATATTTACTTTTCATCATGTGCACAAGCTATCAATGACTCCCTCGATGTTTTGGGGTGAAATGGCAATTTATGTAAAAATAAATTTCCGTCTATATCTTGCAGCATGTGACCTCATTCCCAAACGATTGCATCCACCCTGTTGAGAGGAGGGTTTTTCAGCGGTTGACACAAGCGGCGCTGTCATGATGACTCTCTGAAAGGGTGAAGTGCGTCGTGCGACACCTCTGATGCTCCCTCGCTAAAGGAGGGTCCTCGCCATGGCAACTGCATAAACATCTGTCACGCTCTTCAAGGCAGGGTTTTGTGGGGAATATACAAGACTGCAGTTTTTGTATACAAGTCCAGACGCAGCCTGTGTGTATGAACGTTTGCCCAGTGGCCTGAGAGAGCTACGTTATACAGACGTCACTTAAAAAGGGACCTAATAGAAATTGGTTCCCAAAACAGATATGTTGTTTTCTATCAAATTCACTGTCAATATTGTAGATTGTATAAAAGATGGACGACATGACAGCTCCCCAAAAGTGAAGCAGAAGCGTGTCAATCGCCATCAGATGGCTGGCTGGGCTATAGGTCATAGTCCTGCCTCCTCCATATTAATGGATGGGATATGGACCAAACTAAACCGTGCATGTTAAAAAAATGTTTTTTATCGAAGATGGTGTTGTCATTAAAGGTATATCTTACTCACACTGATATTTGTTCAAGTGATCATTTCTCAGCTGACTAAAAAAACTAAAAACAAAAAACAATTCAGTCTGTGACTCCAAATGAGCAAAATGGCGGAATTCATATCTAGGATACTTTAACTTGATTTCTGCATAGTGGGAGGAAGTGGAGAAATGTGTAGATCATCTTTATATACAGTCAATATGGACACTTTTTATTTCTGTCTTTACATTCAGGATTCTGTGTTTTCCTCATCTTCTAACTGAGTCAAAACACTTTTGGAGGACCCGATGATACGAGGCATCCAAGAGCTTTCCACACTCTCTACCATGTTTTACATTCCCACCTCATGCCTTGCAATCCACCACGGAGCAATTGGCTTGATGCTGACAGAGTCACTAAACATTCAGAGGAAAAGGAACATTTTACTCAGGCTGAAAATGAAATGACCTCAGTGTGGCTGGTATGCATGTAGTGACTTAAAATGTTTAAAATGATTTATGACATTATGATTTATAGCCAATCACCATTACCCATGTAAGTAGAGCAGTTGAGCTACAGGACTTTATTATGTAGAATATTTCTTGTCCTACATGTTCCTGGTTTACAAGAGCAGTTCACAGAAGTAATGACGAACATAACTTATTTTTGCTGAGTAGAATTGAGGCTGTTTCCAACCATTTGCAAATATTTCATTTGTCTGATAAATACCTTAATTATTTTTCTAACCTTTAACAGAAAATAATTCAAATTGTCTGCTGGGAGAAGAACTCCCAGAAAAGTTATACGTGACCATTAAGAGCCTGAAAAACAAACACTGCTCGGTTAAACCAGCAGCCAGGAGCAGCTGATTTCTATCTCTAAGCCTCAGTTATGGTTTGCCTTATGCTTTCATATATTGTCTGGGCTGTAAATGAAGTGTATCTAATTGGATAATAACCTGTCAAATATCCAGGTTGAGCACAGAGCCGCACTGTTATTGTAGGATTTGGTGAGTATGTGAAAGAGCCAGTGGATTGTTCGGGTGTCCCTTTTGAGTTGTGCTGCTGGCACATGGTGAAAGGTCTGTGGAGAGCTGCCAGCAGCTGAGGTCATTAGAGTGTGAGTTTCTAATAAACTGTGACCGCGAAGTTACTTTCACTGAAGCAGACAAACATACAGCAGGGATTGGTTTGGATTGGAGTTGTTACTACAGTTTGAAAAGTATTTCTAAATATATTTTTCAAAACATTGTTAGCAGCAGCTCAGAGAGATTTGTCTTTTGAACGCAGGCCCATGGATGTGGATCAAATCCCTGCATCCTGCTGAGGACTTTTTAGTTGAACCCTGCCCTCTAGCAATGACCTTTATGCACCACTAATTTGCAACATTGACACATTTTGAGATGAGAAGGGCACCCGAGAGCCTCTGGCACAGCTAACGCCACATGTCACCATGGTAAGGAAAGGAGAGAAATTAAATTAAATTAGTAACACAGACTGTGGTATTTCCTAAATAGTAAAGAAGTAAAAACTCACTCAAACCTTGATATACAAACATGTTAACGTTTTCAATGTTTAACCAAAAATAGAATCTGTCTCTAACCAAAGGGTTTCCTCACTTAACCCTCACCTCATGTGGGACGCATTTGACGCATTTGTTTAACAATAATACAATAACTTTCTGCATAAATAGGAATTGCAAGCGTATGAGAGAACTTGTCTTTGAGGGATGTTTATAAGACTTGAATTTTTTAAGTGCTGTATAATTCACACACTGATATGAAAACAATTGCAAAATAAATTAAACATAATCTTTTCTCTGTGATGGATTGCTGTGCTTGAGATATTTTGTCAGCGCTGTTTTTATGCTGCACAAAAATGAGTAACGGTACATATCTTCTTTTTAAGGTGAGCTGACATTAGTAGGAATAATATAACGAGAGCACAATCATCCGTTATGGAAACCGCTGGTTCACTAAATATTACTCAGTGGAACATGACAGGAAATTCTGGAAGGAAACAGATGATGTCTCGCAGAGGTCATGAGCTGGTTTTGAACCTGTGATGACAGGAACACATGGTGTTCACCTCCAGCCCGTAACACAGAGTCACACAGACACATGATTTATCTTTAAACCAAAGTCGAGAATCCGCCACTGAATTTCTCTCCCTATCTCTCCTAAGCCATGTGTTTGGCGCACGCATACTTGGGGATTTTCAAAGTGCCTGGTCTGGTTTTATAAAGAGTCCCACTGGACTGAGATTAAAAACACAATATCAGTCAGTTGTTAACTAACAGAGGTCATGTTTACATGAGTGGAGAAGCTGTTGAAGGGATGGTCCCGTGTGGGCCAACTTCACTGGGCTACAACGCATGTCTGGCCCTTTAATAGTCAAGTGGATGGACATTTGTATTTCATCACACTGTTCCACCAATATTGTAAAATTACCTCATTCATATATAATGAATGGCAATAACATTATAAATGGGAGCAGAGAAATATACGTGTGTACACTTGTTTGTGGTTTCCCCTCTGTGTTTGTGCGTTTGTGAACTCTCACCCATCTGAACTGTCAAATCATCTCTAATCCTGTGTCATCCTTATCAGCCCGTGTGTACACAGGAAACCTCGGTGCCTTCCCCCTGCTGTGCTTTTCTGACAGGTGATTGGCTGGCTTAGGTTTGACCCATGGGGTTTGCTTCTGGTGTTTACCTGTTGCAGGCAGATGTTCTCCAGGAAAAGCAGGAACACATCCTGGTGTCCGAGCTCTATGTGTACCCAGCTTGTCCAGACAATCGTGGACCTAAACTAAAACTAAACTACCTAAACCTGTGTCATCAAGTGCAATCTGTTCATTACTTAAAGTATTTTTTAAGGCAAGAAAGAAGGATGAATTATTTTATGGTAAAATGGGCTGTATTTCATGTAGATGCTTTTCCAGTCTTATTAATCAAAGCACTTTACAGTATAAGTCACTTTCACCCACTCATGCATATAGCACTTATATACGCAGCACTTCTTCTATCACACACCATTAACACACTATCAGCACAGATGTCAGGACCAATCTTCGATATCTTGCTTCAGAATGCAGACTGGAGGCGCCGGGAATAGAACCACCGGGAATTGAACCGACTTACCCTCTGGTTTGTGGACGACCCGCTGTACCTCCTGAGCCACATCCGCCCCATCCACTTTATGTGACAGTTGCAGTCACTGATGCTTCCCATTCAATGTTGTAGCCCCTTGTATATAAAAAAAACACACAGGTTTAATGTTTATGATATGTTAACTGCTATATGGCAATGATGGATTTTTAAATATTAACCATGCGAGTCACAACCAGTTAAACATGTTGTGATTGATTTCATGTTTAATGATTTGTCTTGACCTTCTATGTAAAGAGCCTTGAGATCATGTATGTTATGATTTGGTGCCATACAAATAAAATTGAATTGAATTAAAATTGAATATTTGGTGAACAAACTGATATCTCCTGTATGACATTCAGTAAAATAATAATAATAAAGCTGTTTAATAGAAGTCCCCACTTCTACAGGGTGGACCCAGTTTAAAGTCTTTAACTTCCTGAGGTTCAGTAACTGGAGTCTCCCTCCGAGGTCGAGACATGACACTCAGCTAGTTAGGATGCTAACTGTGGAAGCTAGCCTTAGCATAGCTCAAGAGCACAGTGCAAACAGACAAAGAGGAATAACCGAGGCTGAGTAAGTGTTTCTGTTCACTCTCATCTTTGAAACGTTAATGTCACTGTCAGTTGTTAATAGACGCAGTCAGTGAATGTTAGCCGTCAGAAATATTAGCCACGCAGCTAGGTGCTAATAGCTATATATGAAGCTAGGCGCTAATAGCTATTTAGCTAATAGCCAAACCCTCCAGTAGATAAATAAATCAATGTAGTTGATTTTCCACTGTTTGGTTGCTAGTAACTTGAAATCCTTTTTGAATATTTGTTACTCAACAAGTGTTAAATTAACTCACTAAAATCTGAGCCATGAGGTTCAGGGTTGTGGTTGGATGATGGTGGATTTTAGCTGGGGGCCATTGTGGGAAGGGCTTTGTTGTTTTCAGGCTTCACTGCCAAAAACTATTTTTCAGGTTATTTTAGACTTTTTCTGTCTGTTGTTTATCCCAAGTATGAAACTGGTGATCTTTTAAGAACCCACATGGATGTTTACCGACTCTTCCTGCTGTTTTATTTCCAGATTGTGGTTTCTGCAGAGTTCACCAAGTTAAGTTTAAGACTTTTTTAGAACCATAACAATTACTCCCTAGGATATCATCAACTAAATAAATGAAACCCAGTTACGTAGCAGTGATGGATGGATTTAACAATTAAATAAATATATGTCATTTTAAGAGTTGCTGTGATTCATCAATTAGTTTAATGAAAGAAAATGAATTACCAACAACATCTTTGTCCCATACGAAGTATATGGTTCAGTACAGCACTGATGGACAAAAAAAACTATAATAAGACATCAAATTAATTTTTTCCATTTTTATTAATACATATTTAGACCGTTTTTAAGGAAAATTAATTCAGTACTTTTTAAGATTAGATTTAGATTATAATCTTCAGAAACAGATTAATACTGGACATGGATTTTAACCATGCAGTGGATTTGTTTTCTTTATTCTCTCCACATGATGGAAGAGTGAGTTTTTTTAAATATGTGCATAAATGTTGTTAAATTTCTTTGCTGTTTCTTAATTTATTTGCATCTCTTTTTAGCTCAAAACTATATTTTATGTTTTGAAAAGTGAGGATGTCTAACTTTGTGACTCAAACATATTAATAATACAAAAATGGCCAAAATTCTGCCTGGCATCAATAGACTCAAACCTTAAACTAAAGAAAACTTCCCACCTTGATATGTGGTGGAAAAAGTTACATTAAAACTAAATTATACAAATTATATGACGGTATTATTGTGCCTTTATTTAGCGGACATACTTTAGAAGAAGCGCATTCAACCACCATTAAAAATTGTGAGTGCAGCTCTTATTAAAGCAACGTTTGCTCTTTTCAGCATCAACCTGCCGGCCCTTGATCATCTTCTCCACCCTCCGGCCCATCTGACTCATCTCATCCACGGTCAGTGTGCTTTGTATACTGCTGATGTCAGTGTTTAGCAGACTTACATGCAGTGTTAGTCCAGAGATGTCACCTACCGACAAACACAAAACCCCTGAGCATGTGAGCACACACATACAATTCACACAGCTATGGGTTCAGACAGGGAGATAGAAACAAGAATAACCTTTTGTTTTGGTGTTTGATGAACAATTGAGTGGAGATAATTAGTTGATAAGAAATCACTTTGATTGCATCTATTGCCTGTGAGCCAAGCCTCACTTTGTATTACCATATGCTGAATGTTTCATCAATTAACATCCTGAAGAAGAAATGGGGAAATTGCAGATCCTCTCCAGTGGGAGTGTACGGACAAGGACGATTCTTTGATATTTGCATATGGCTCATGGTTGCATGCTTGTGTGTACAGTTCTAATGTGTACTTCTATAATGCTCAAGCGACCACGGAGAAACTGCTGTCTGTCGCTTCTGAAGTAATCTGTAGCCCTGACCACTCAGACAGCTGGCCAATTAAATGTGCTCCTGGCTGCTGCTGCTGCTGCTTGATGTGCACTGCGCTTCACACAGAGGTGTAGATGGGAGGACAAACTCATCTCTCCATAGTCGGGGGAGAGATGCCAGGAAAGCTTGGCTGTGTCTGAGAGTGCTGTGTGTGTGTGTGTGTGCCTCTCAGATGGCTGTGCGAGCAGATAAGAGAGGAGGCAGAGGGAGAGCTGCTGAATCTGGATTTATTCCACACTCCCCTCCTTCTCCTGGTCTGTCTTCCTCTATCCAGCTGTGGGTCTGGGAGCTGACCTGCATTAAGACATCAGAAACTGCCTGACGGGCTAATAGGAACAGTTTTCTAGAACATCTTCAAAAGCTTGTTAAACTGTGGAGTTTTGGCAGTGATTTAAGGAAAACTGCTATTATGGCTTAAATACCATTCACCTAATCTGTGTTGGCAGATTAGAAATGCCTGGACATCGCCCAAATACTTCCTCTCCGACTGACGTGTCTGTCTCCACGCTAATGTGTTTATTGGACATCTACAAACACCGTCTTCTTTCTCATTGAGCGAAACTCACACGCCAACGTTTCTTTATCCCTATTGCTTTTATTGCATTCTTACTTTTCAATGCACTTGAATTTGTCATTATTGTAGAATACAGCTTTGTGTAAAGATGAAAGTAAATCATCTCACTTCAAACACTTTGTTCCTCTAAGACTTTTGCTCTTTTTTTATTGAAAGAGACTCAAAAGACTCTTTCTGTTTTACTGTAACTGTTTTGCTTTTATTGTTTTCTGTGAACCCTCTGATGCTGATGGGAAAATGGCTTTGGTTTGGAGTGGTCTAGCCAGTGGGCATCTGACAGTGATTTGCTGATCCTTTGCAATTGCATGATGGCTCTCATCCTCTAAGGCCACAGGGCCCTTTAAGCCAGCCAATCACTGCCCCTCGGCTCTCTGCTGTGGGCAATTATAGGTCAGTGTGTGTCACGACATCATTGTCTTCTTGGAGTGGCTCCATTCCAGCTCCCATTGCAATCAGATATGTTTTTCTCTTTGCTATTTAAAATGGAGCAGAAATCCAGAAACAACATGAACACTGTTTTCTGAATCATTGTTGTTTGAGTGGTTTTAGAATATGAACCGTTGCCAAGGTCCAGGCAGAGTGAATACAGTAATGAAACTTGATTAACTTGAGAGTTTTTATGGGAAAGAACAGAGAAATAAGAGACTACAGCCTGTTGTAAACATAAGTTTGATCATTAAAAGTGAAATCTATTATTTATAATGAGGGACATGAGAGTATAATTTGTGCACTAACAAGGTGCTTACAACGTTTAAAAAAAAGTTATTTACCACGAATTGTATATATATATATACAAATATATATATAAATATGAACGACATGAAAGTGAATCCAAAGTATCTCTATCGACACCTTGTGGCTGGCTGCAGTATAGGTTATAAATCAAGCCCTCCCCATGTTAGTTGTTGGGACATGGACTAAACTAAAAAGTCATAGTTCATGTTAGTAGATAAAGATGGTTTCTGTCCAAAAGCTCATTGTTGTTATTTGATGCTATAAAAAAGCTTGAACTGGTCGAGCGTGTGTATCGGTGACCTCGAAATAAAAGTTTCAGATTGTTAATACTAAGTTATAATATAACTCCCATTCCACAATGAAGGCTAACTTGACACAAACTTGCAAACAGCATGACATGATTCACTGCCATGTCGAGTCTTCATAAATGCATTGTCTAATTTCTTTCAATATTTATATAAACATTGATTTGGTAATGTTGATATTTAAACACATTTGGTCACTAAATAACAACATTCTAAACATTGTCTGCAGGCTCAGGCAAAAACATTCAACTTCTCTCAGCAAACTTGACTCCTTAGAGTCTCTTAACATATCTGAGAAATACCTTGAGGGTAGTGAAGGGATTCGTGTCGTCGTCTGTCTTTGTGTTTGTGTTTCTCAATGTGGCAAAGAAGTTTGGACCGTTAACGCCTCTGTGGTTGCATGGCAGCCCACCAAGCAAAGTGACGCCTTCCTGACAGGGTCGCCTCAGCCCTCAGAGACATGGCCTCTTAACTGGCCTTAACAAGATAATAACACGGAACGGTTACTGTGATCAGCAGCAAATTGTTTCTTCAAATGCTTTTGGTAAGGGGAGAACAGGAGTGGGCTTTACTGACACGACCCTGAATGGAAGTCCTCAACGATTTCTGTGAAGTCTAGGATATCTTATCAGATGATCAGTGATCTGCACGCCGCTGATAAACATGTCGTTGTGGGTGACACCCGAATGATGACTAACTTCCTGGCTCTGAGCGCACTACATGTACACGTGTATGTAGCGCGGTTAAAGATAGGGCTATCAAAGAAAACCTCAAGGACAGCTGGACAGTTAAGATTTTAGCTTGAACCTATTTACATCCCATGTTGTTAAAAATATATCTCAAGGTTTAATGTTACAAGCATCCAAACAGAAAATATTCCTGTAAAAATCACTCCTCATTGAAAAGTTTTAGGTTATTTTTAACACAACAACCCAATGGCTTTGCTCAGATTTACAATGTCACATAAATTCCTAAAGGATTTATTGTTTACAACCTCATTTGACCGTTAAGTTTTCACAAGTGTCCGCAGACCACGACATGGACAACACATCTTCATGCTCCTGTAACCACGATTAACCAAGAATGGCAGGGAGACGAATCCCAACGTCTCTCTGTCTGAAAGGGAAGGAAGTGTCCTCTTGGCCCCCAAAAGAGGACACTTCAGGAAAGGCTTAAGAAAGGTAACAGTTTATATATTAAGTCCGTCCATCATCAATGGGTAACGTTCCAATGATGGGAAAGTTATGACCCTGATTGTATAAGCCTACGGGCCGGTGCACTCACTTTGTTCCTGGCCTGTGAGCTAAAGCCAATGTGGCTAAGCTGCACAGTGTATAGAATAATCCTGAGGGAAGTCTTGGCTCATTGACAAGAGACTCAAGTTCAGGGAAAGGTGCAAATTAGCTAGATGCCATTATCATGATTTCATATTGTTTTATTTTTAAAGCACAGCGGAAGTTCAAAATTACAGTAAAACCCAGAACCCATCTGTACAGTTGAGGGTAAACTCTTGGTTACTTGAGCAGCCACTACCTCCTTGTTTTAGTTTTTTTACATATGTCACCCTCATTGCAGCTTTGCATTTCTCTACCAGCTGCCCCCCCGTCCTGTGTTTGTGCTGGCTCTGTTTTTATGACCACTTCAGTGATCCGTCGCCACTGCAGAGCTGCTGGTGTTAACACAGCTGAGGTGCATTACACAAACTGTTGTTCCTGCCTCTTACCTGGCTCCGGGCTCTGTTTGCAGTCAGGAAGTTTTTTCTTATTATTATGTCCACTTCAGAGGCAGATGCAGACTGGGACGTGGACTTTCTCTCACACACACTGCATTTGAGCCACAGCACACTGTTACGACACGCCAACCTTAAAACTTGAATTGTCCTGTTATTATTATACTAGTCTGAATCCCTTGGTTATATTTTAGAACATGTTGCATCACATCAGTATTTTCATCACCTTAAGAGGAATCACAACTTTTTTACAGTTGACACAAAGTTCAATTCCCCTTTTGAATGTGATGAGAATAATGAAAACGTGGGCTGTCCAGGTCATCTAGAGGACAATGAATGCATTTTGTGTCAAATTGGGAACTTGTTTTATGTTATTGTCCCATCTCTCTCTTCGCTCATTTCCATTCTGTTTGCTATTTAATGAAGACATAAAATACCCCAAAATAACCATAGGACATAAAAAATTATGCGTGAAATATATATATCTTTTTTTATCTTTAAAATCTCACAATAATGTTATTGCGGAATGTGAACTACAGTAAATTGGTCTGATCTCAAAGTTCTTTAAAGTCGACTTTTGTTAAAACAAAGCTGAAATGATTTGATTAATTAATTAGTTGACTGACAAAAAAACTGTATAGTTGATTAACTGTAATAGAATGTTAATTCGATATTTTAGTTCTCTTTTCCTGTTGTTTGCACAAACAATAATTTTTTACCTCATCTTGGACACTCAGACTTGATAAACTGATGATGAAAGTCATTGTTAATTTCAGCCCTAAATGCCCAGAAAACACTGATTAATGTATTTTTCCGCACCACAGCTTTGTTGAAACAAAGATGTTTTTTAGTCATGCTGTTTTTCAAAAACACTACTTTTTAATTCCCCAAATAACTACTACATAATTACTCTTAATTTAGTTTTGGAGCAGTCAGCTGGTGTTGTTTATTCTTCTCCTTGAAAAGACTACTCCCAGTCAGTCTTGGCTCAAACACTGTGCAAACACCCTTTGATTCATTCATTTACTGCTGCATAATTATAACATTGATAAGAGCAATAAAAATGTTATAGAAAGTTGTGCAACACCTGCTTGTTATATGTGTGCTTAATTTTCAATCATGGCCTGCACATTCCGTATAATTTGAGTCCATAGATTCCAGGTGGTTGGGCGACGGCAGTGCGCTGGCTAGTATCCATCACTGTGGATTTGTCAGAACTTCTGTGGGCTTTGTTGGTGGTATAGCTGGAGAGCCAACGGCATAAAGGTTTTTACGATGTGGCAGAAGTTGATTATGAGACTCTGTGCCAAGAGCAAACCAGATGTTAGTCCCAGAGCCTGTTTCTGTGATATACATACATGCACAGAGGGCACGGAGCACCACAGACTCCCACTCTGTGAATCCCACTGCTGTTCTTCTGTCTGTAGCTGAAGAGACGTTACCGACAGTTTAAAGAACTGTGTCTGACACTTGTTATCGATAGTACCTCACTCATCATCCTTAAAGTTTAATTTTGTTCCTAACAACAAACCCAAAACCCAACATCTCTCCTCACCCATCCCCACTCTCCCAGCAGTGCACTGGTGGCTGGCAGGCGGTGACACACATTCCAGCAGTGACAGTGAACAGGACAGGAGCCACTCTCACAGATGGACCTTGAACTCTTTAAAGGGACGTCTGCCCCCGCGGTAATGCCCCACCAGTGGCCCTCTCTGGCCATCTACAAACTGTAACTCTATAGCCTCATTGTCACGCTCCATATCCTCCCCGTGACCCTAAGCTCAATTATACAGCTGACCCAGGCTTGATGATATAACCTTGGGCGTCTTTTGGGGGCTGCTGGGGCTCAGGGGTGCACCTCATGTCTATCATGACCTGTCAGCTCTGCGTGTTAACCAGGCACTTCCCTGAGTGGTTCCAGTGGGGGTTTCAGAGGAAGAGTGGCTCCCATGCACGCCTCAGGACATTTCAGTACATTGCCTCACTGAGGCTCTCTTTTTAAACAATGTTATCATAAAGTAGCATATGCAATGTCGTCAATTATATAAGTATATAATGTTTCTGTAAATGTTAAGCATACACCTATTTAAAATTGATGAACAGAAAGCCACACATATTTAATTGAAAAGGATAAATCTAAATCTTAGAGATTTTTGGACACGTTTATTCCAATAAAAACTGTTGGATACAAAGTATAAAGATAGAAAGTAGATAGATAGTATAGACTATCAGACATACTTGTTTACCTCTACTGAATTATTTTCTGATTATCCAGCAGTAATGACTAGAGGAGCTTCCTTTGTATCTAGATATGACATGTATGCACGCTGCATCTCAGTGCATCAAGACTCGTCCATGGTCTCCATGCATGCTCAGCAGCTGTGATGCATTAATGTGCAGCATGCTTAGTATGCACTATAAGCTCAGGAAAGGCTAGCTGTCACTGGTGAAGTGTTCCTTAATGGATGAGGAGTTGATTTACATTTCCAAAGGCATGTGCATACTGCAACGAATGAATTTCTATACAAGACTGAACTGAAGGTAAAGGTTAATGGCCGTGGCAGTCCGGTAAACATGTTGCTGTTTTTCTTTTGTTTAATTTAATCTTAGGTTCAGCTACACAAATGTTAAAAAACACTAACAATGGAGCTGACTTGAAATTTAATATATTTAAAAAATGTGAGTAAATCTTCAGCATCCGAGAACCTCTGTGAGTTAATGAGGACTGCTTATTTTTGTGATTAGAGCGTCACATTGTTATTGAACAGTTTTGAGTGATGTAATTTCCATTACATTTGGTACAGGTATTCATTGTTACCGGAGGATAAATCCTTTTAAATTTGGTGATCATCTGGCGTCTATCTAGCACCCATAGTATTTCAAAGATTTCAGTTAGCATTTAAATATCTCCACCTCTATATGATTAGTTGGCACAGACCATTATGCAGGTAATGATGGTTTCCAGAGGACAAATCCTAACTCTGTTGGTGAGCCCCTGACTGTTCCTGTAGTGCCACCATGAGCTTAACACTTGTGGTTTTGAGAGATAACTAACTTGAAACTCAGCTCAGAAATCCATGTCCTCCCCAGAATGAATCCTAATGATTTTGGTGATCATCTATTAAGCACCCTCATCATTTGGTGGTTAGCAGATGACAGTATACTGAAACACTAAACCTTTGACAATGATAAACATGAAATGCTTTTTTCTTTTTCTAAAGAAATGACATGACGCAGTGTTTTCTTAAAATAAGATTTTTAATATTACTTATTATCATAAAGATATATTTACACACTTTACAGAAATAGAAAATAAAAACACAAAGCTACGCATGAAAGGAAAAAATAAAATAAGTACTCCAAGAGCTAAAGCTTATCTTTTATAAATTAGAAACCAAAAGTTCAAATATGTACACAGTATTTCAACCATTTCTGATACACTTGTTTTATTTATTTATTTATGTCATTTATTTTTGCCCAGTTCAACATCAAAACAGAGACAGGGACTGTACATTTGGCCTGGTGAGTAATATGAGCACACACCATAAACAGAATATAAGTTTCAGGAGTAATACATTGTCTTAAAAATTGTTTCTGCTTGAGACCTAGTAACACTGTTGCAATGGCGTGCAAGCCTACAGACTGCATCTCTCCTCAGATCGTTCTGAATGTAGCTGATCTTTAACACAGTGGTTACATAGATGGAGAATATGTTGCAATCAAGGGGCCTGTGCTATTCTGGGTGTAGGAAGCCTCTTTGAGGCTCCGGGATAATGACAGATAGTCATTTCCCACGGGAGATATAATCTAGTTATCCTTTGGATTGCCCAGCCGGTGGAAATGTGTGAATGCATTGGATTGAATATCAGCCACTAGATCCTGCAGACACCCACTCTGAAGGCCAACATGATACAGTTTGATGAGTTTAGAGATACACAAGGTAAAATCATGGAATGTGTTGTGTGCTGACTCTCATACCATTCCCACAATGAATGAAAAGTTTGGTTCGGTTTCAATTGAAAGGAATTGTGTCTGGTAGAGAACTGAGTATATAATGACAAAAGCATAGAAAACATAAACACCTTGTGTTTTTCCATGACGTTTTTTGTGGCTGTTGTGTCTACAGCTATTGGGAAACAGAGCTTATTTGCTAAGCTAATATTTTAAATCTTTCTGCTAGCTTACTCTCATCTCCACCATTAACACATATCTATCTCTCTGCTCATCCCCACTCCTTACACACTACCAGCCAAATGCATTTGGACAAAAATAACAAAACACAATGGGGCAAGTTCTCAGCACAAACATTTTTCTACCAGGAAAACATGCTAACAAGTGCATAGGAACATTACTCAGGCCTTGAGATGGTCACAGAGAAGAGGAACTGGAGGGGAAACATTGAGAGGATAGGAATCGTTTCTCTTGTGTAAGCCTTGCTGGAAAAGACCATTAAGGAAAATGGTTTTGCTCCCCGAGCATAATGTATTGGTTTACCATTTCAGTTTGAGCCTGGACATGCTTGTCCTTCCACACCACAAGGCCCATTAACCTGATGTGCAGAGGAGGGTTGTGGGCTATGATCTACAAGAAAAGAATGCCTGAAAGCTTTCACGTGTCAACGACATATTGTGCTGCAGACTACTTTTCTATTTTGTTACATCCACAAAAAATACAGGTTTTCACACTGTATTCAAAAAGTAAGCTTTGGACAACCAGCTAGACAAAAATCAGACAAAAAATTGTCACAATACACTGGAAAACTATTCCATACCAAGAGACTCTTGTTTTCAGGGTGTATTTGTCCAGCAGCATAATGGAATTGCAAAAGTGCAGCCTTGCGAACCCATACAGAAAATCTTGGAGCAAAGCCACGTCTATTTGTTGGGACTTATTGACACTAGAGGCTTTGGATCAGTGGGATATTTGGCTTTTGATTTTTGGATTCAACTGACCAAGATTCAAAAGGGTACTTTACATAAACATTGGTTTGCTCTTGTCTCTGAAAGGGCAGCATGGCTGGTGCAGATGGTGAGGATACATTCATGAAGAACAGTGCGGATACAGACGTTGCTCGGCTCTGTAACAAAAACTTCCGAGATGGGGGAATATTGTTTAAAACCCCTTGTCATAACCTCATCTACTTCCAGCATCCCAACTCCTGCGGCTTTGAACTTCCATCCCCAGCTCATATCTTCCCACTATCTTCCCCAATAATACATGAGACGTCATGAGCAAAGCTGTCTCACTCCCAAGGAGCATTAATGAAATCTACATCTCTGTCTAAGCGGGTATGAAAAAAAAAAATGGTGGAACGGAAATAATTTCGCTTCACAGTGCCCTAGGATTTAATACAGTTTTAATCAAGCAGTGCTTGGTTGGGTGGATGTGATTTTAGATGCTCTCTTAATAAAAGCTTCTCATGCTGGGCCTGAGAAGACTCTGCATTTTATTATATTATTTGCATGAGACATGGTGAGAGGGAAAAGGTACCGGAAATCTAAGTTTACCTGCCAGTTGCTTATTTGGTCGTAGTAGAGTGTTTGCTGATTGAATCGCAGCGGATTGAAATGAGAGTTTACCTCCAAAAAATGAGGAAGTTGCTTCTCACACCTAATACACAACGAACGATTGCAAGGTGGCTGCTCTACACGTTACTCTCCTAATATGTTACATGGTTACACTCTGAATCATTCGGGGTTTGGGGATTGGAAAGGGGGAAGGGCGTGGTTTCAGTCTAAGCCAATTTAACAATGAGCTCAGACTAAGTGGCCCCGGCCAGCCTTGGGGAGATCCATCTGAGAAAGATTAACTCTAGGATTTAATGAGCGGAATGATCAAAGCCACGACCACCTGTGCTGTGGTAGGGCGCACTAGAAAAGGCAACTGTACCCAACGAAATGTAGGGAACAGATCAGGATGAGAAAGGACTGAATCTGGCTACATGGCTATATTGGTGAATACATACAGGGAGAGTAAAGATACCGTATATGAAAATATGCTCGTATAAGCTTTAATGTACTGTATGTTTGTGTTCTTTATTAAATAAATGCACAAAATAGACTGCGCTAGTACAAGCCTCTGTCACAGCACCCTGAGAAAAAAAGAAATTACTACTTCAACACAGAAATAAACACAAACAGTAATATATTCCAGTATGATGGAAAGGCATAGCATTTTGTCAGTGAAAGATTTCGGTCAAGGGGTCAAACCAGCCTTATGCTGAATATTACAGCAGCTAGAGCACTAGTGGGAGGCTGGTCACTGTGGTATATTAACTGAGCTGAGCTTTGCTTCGAAACTGTTTCCTGTTTTTGTTGGTCAAATTTAACTTGTCTTCCTATTATCATTATCTCACATTGGATTTCTGTTAGAAGAAATTTAAAATGCATATTGTGTCAGTGTATCAAGACTTCAAACAAGAGGTAATGTGTTTCTGCCTAACCTTCCATTCCTTTGTTCCTGGCAGCATTGTGGACAAGGTTATTATTTGGCACTTCATTAAAAGGCAAGGCGACCTGTCGGTGGAGCAGACCGCTCCTGCCAGTTAACAGTCGTGTAGAGCAGCTGCACAGGGCAGCAATGTGGTGCGAAGGCTGGGGATTGGGGACAGGATTGGGATTGGGATTTGGGGTCAAAGGACTCATCCAAGGTGCAACATTTTACAGTAACCTTGAGCGCGTCAGTAAACCCCCCACCCCCCTCCCCAAGGTGTTAATGAGTTCACAAACACCAAAATAGCTTTGGAATTGAAGACTTTCATTTCTTTTCTAAATTTAGGAATTGTTGTGTCACTTGAATAGATTGTTTTGACAATAGGACTCTCTTTTCAGTCCAACTTTACTTTGCATGTGGACGCAGTGTCATTAGGAGGTACAACGCACCGTAAATAATAATAGTTAAGCGATGATTTCAATGTCGTTCAGATGTGACTCACTTGCTCTTCCATTTTAAACACAAAAACTTAGGAATTTCCTTTACGCTGCATACATCCAGAGTATCATAAGTGAACTTAATATTTGCTTTTGTCAACTATTATAACTGCCCTTCTGCATGATCAGCACCCTCTCTCACAAGTAAAGCTGATAAGTAGCTACACAGCAAATAAATCAGTGGCTGCTGTAACCTTGAATCTGAGAGATGGGAATACCACACCATGGAGAAGTGACAGATGCTTTAAGACTCAGATTGTTATGACTGGGCTCCCCCTCCACCACATATCATGCAAAGTGTGTGAGACACTGAGGGAGATCGCTATTGATTGGGCTCTATTAAGCAAATGATAGGAAAAAAAACACTTGGGAGAAGACAGAGATAGATAAGTAGCGAGGGAGTAAAAGAAAGAGAGACAGAGAAATAGAGTCTGATAGCTCGGGTTCAATACCCCCCACCCCCCTTCCCTGCTCCCAATTCTTCCTCGAGCTGAGGGTGAGCGGCTTGTCCTGATTTTTTGTGGACAGAGTTGCTTGAAGAACCAGCAGGTGCTATGGACATCACTCTTCAGGCTGGGCAAGCATCGGCCCTTTGTTGCAAGGCCCCCCAAGGCAAAGGAAGAGCATAGAAATCAGAACCTGGGGGAGGGCGCTCAAAGCAGTGCCTGCAAGACAGGAAAATAACAGAAAAAGTCAGATCAATGTGTCTTTTTTGTTTCCTAAATATCATTTCATGTACCATGCAGACATTTCAATTTCCTCCCCAATAATGGCACCCCACAGGGATCTATTTCTGGCTGCTGTGCAATAAAAAACTAGAAGAAAAGGTTATCTGTAACATGTTCCAACCAGATTTCACGGTCTTTGACAGAAAGGTGCAGCAGGGAGTAAGAAAAACAACTGTATAACTCGCTGTAGAACACAAGCCCAACATTATACTACACTAGGGGCACTGCATCACTCCCAACAATGAGGAAATCTTTTATCTTCCCATGCCCCCCATCTTCTCTAGTCCCAAGATTTCAGATGCTGTAAGCTTTGTTGCACGACAACAAGGTTCATTCGAGAATAAGAACCTGCTTTTGTTTCATGACGGCATATTTCTGTGGTCATGTAAGGCCTCAAGCACTGTGATCTACAGTATATCTAATCTCTACTGAGTTGTATTGTTGTTTGTTGTCGACCTTACATACTGTGTGGGCCAACAGTATGATCTCAGCGCCTTGAAGTCATACTACATGTCAGATTGAATGTACGGGAGGAGTTGCAGACCTGCCCTGCATTGTTTGGATGGGAAACTCTTTAGAGGACTCATTCACTGAGATTTTCTCACACTCAGTATCTCAACGGGTTTCCATAAATTGCCTGCAGCTTTAAATCTGTAATATCCTGTCGTCTTTTACTGTCACTGGCATGGCTTAGTTCCAAGAGCTGTAATAGCACATTCAGATCTGAGTCTACTCATATGCTCAAGGAGGATGACCCGGGTCGCCATCTTTCTTCTCAGCATCGCTCACATCTGGAATGTGTAATGCTGAAAAGTCCAATTTTGCCTCAGGTGTCTTTGAGAATAAGAAGATGAGCTGTTTTTGACACTAAAATAGGGAGATGTTGCTAAATAGGAGATGGCTAGAGGATGAACCATGTCCAGTCAATTATTGCTCAACTTTATTTAAAAACAGTTAAGTTTGGGCCAATCGTAACATATTATGTCATCTGACTGTATGGACTGCTGGACTTCTCCATTGAACTCTAGCTTTGATCAAACAAAAAGCATGTCCTGCTGCTTCCAGAGGTTTTTTTCTCATCATCAACTCAAATAGAAGAAGAAAGCAGGACGCGTGAGGATGAACAGAGCCTTTCAAACTTAAGTGTTAGAGGAGTGGCTTTTTGAGTGGAGAAACTGGTTCTCGTGAAGTCTTAAATCATCCAGTAAAACGTTATCTGAACTTGGATAATTTACACAGTGAAGTTTTTAACGTTACTAAATGTCACTCAAATGCTTGCGATGGACAGCCTGATTCTGACTCCCGTCTGGTTGGAGTAAACCAGTAGGGCATGCAGAGAAATCCTTGAACAAGGTGAACTATGACCCTTGCAACAATCCAAGGAGCTGCATTCAGAAGCCAACAACAAAAGGAAATCTTCAGTGTGTTGTGGTTTAAGGGGTGTTTGCAGAGAGAGCATTGTGACTCAGTGAGCTGTTCACTTTTACAGAGCTTCACAACTTCCTGAAGCTCCCTGTATTGTGTGGCCAGCACTCCGGCACCAAACAGAAGATCTGACCACTCAACTCGCAGAAAGCGTTTTCACATTTTTATAGGCATGAAGATAAAGGACTAGCACCACTGTTGTCCTTCAAGCACACATTGACCTTACTTTTTGTTTTCAGCCTGGTTCTGAGTCTCTAGGGTATGTTACTGAAACAGGAGTGCATTCAAAAGAAGTCTGACCTTGTCAAAAAAAAACACAATAATGATCCATAATTTGCCTTAGATTGTAAAACTTCCCTGTCTGTTTTAGAGAATAGAACTTCCAAACGTCTAATGCTTTGATCCTATTTCCTGAAAACTGATTAACCATGCCGAGACACTTTCTGGCTGCAGCCTCCCCTCACTATGGCGTTCATTTATGGCGGACCTTTGCAGGTCAGCTTTGTATGGTTGACACCTCCTGCAGGGATATTGTGTTTTTCTAAGTTTCCCTGTCTCTCACAGTGTCTGGGAGAGACATGTGAATGTGTCCTGTGCTTCCTAATGCAGTGACATATTTTAACTACTGTTGCCCTCTACACACAGAGACTAGTACAAAGAACGGTTTAATCTTTATCATGTTGTTTAATGAGTTGCAGTATGTTTAAGTTTCCTAGTAAAGCTTGATTAGTTTTTCTAGAAATACAGAGAGTTTGTTTTAGTTGAGACAAGAAAATCAAGCCGTGAAATGGTGATAAGTAAAATATTATCTCAGATTTGGGATTAAAGAGTTTCAACATAAAACCTTGTTTCACTTGACAGCAAGTTAAACATTCCTGAGAGGGAAAGCATATTACACCTAGGAAACCCAACTCTCTAAAGTATTATCTTTGGAAAAACAGATTTAATCGACTTGATCAGAGGTATAGAAAAGATTAATGCTTGTATAGTTGATTCAAAGGTTATGTTTCTAAGTATAACTTTTTCCCATATGAGGAAATAAATGACGTAGCCTCAAATACAGTCTCTATCGTACTATGAAGGCATGAAAGCTGGTAGAGCAAAGTCCAATAATCTGTTAAAACATGTATTTTTTTCAGTGCCAACAATAACACGCTTGTGTTGGAACTGAATCTGGATGGGATGGTCATTAACAGAGTTTCCAGTGTTCCTGTAACAGTTTAGGTTTACCATTCGTCATCAGAAACATCCAAATGGATTCTGCCAACAAAGTATGTTAGGACTCAAGATCACAATCCTTTTAGAAATTCCTCTAGGAAGTCGTTTCCTCACTAGTCAGCATTTATGATTTAATATATCGGGAAGTGCTTTTGCTCTGACTTGACAGAACGTTTGACAGAAAGTTGGCTGTAGGCAAATACAGCACAGAGAGGCACATGAGAATCGCAGGTGGGTATAGAGCCTTTTAGTGTGTGACACTGACCGTTTTGTCATGGGTTTTGACAAACAAAACCTAATGAGTGTCTTGACACCCCTGACTGCTATAAACTCACCTTGCTCTAGAATGGCATGGGCCCCTTGTGGGAAAGACGGGGCCGTGGGCGTCTCCTCTTCCAGCCGGCTGGTCTGTGGGTCTGACCACCCCTTGCAGGGCTCTGCTGGACCATTTTTCTCACTGGAGAGGCCTCTTCCAGCTCTCTGCCATGCTCCATGGAGGCCATGGGACCTGGAGGACAAACAAAGACCAGTTAGATCCCCAGAAATGTCCTAATATTTCAGTTTCCTCTCGCACAAAGTATCTCATTTGAGTCGATTATTAGCCAAGCCCATTCATACCTAAGAAAAACATCTAGCAAGATCCAAAGAGTTATCACAGTGGTTATAGATGAGGAAACAAGAGACGTGTATACATAAGCATGTGTGTCAGTGTGGGGGTGTGTCTGTGTGGGCCTCTTCAAGCCCACCCAGAGTTGTAGTTCATCAAATTGGCATGGTGGAACAAGAGCAAAGCAGATAGACACTGCCATGGCCAAAGTGGGAAACCAAAAACCCCTGGTGTCTCATGTCTCTCTCACTCTCCCTCAAGATTACAAACACCACAAAGCAACAGACCTTGTGGAGGTGCATCCTGTCTCAGTGTTTGATCCCAGATTAGAGATGCGTTTGATAGCAATGTGTCTCTCAGAGAATGTGTGAATGTCTTAGGTGTGTGTGTGTGTTTCAGAGTGATCCCAGATGTTCTCAGTCTTCTCTCAATAAGTGTGGCCTGATCCCCTTAAGCCCCTCTTTTCTAAATGCTCAGGTCCACCTCAAGTGTCTCTGCTGTGACCTTTCAACATCACAAACTGAAAGACCTCCTCTTGACTTGGAATATAACATTTTGCTGCAGATCTTTACTAGTAATGGGATATTTCATGCAGGTGATCTTTCACTCTACACCCTGATCTTTAGTCCAATAAAATGTGAATGTAAGCAGAGCAGGACTTTTTATTAGGGCTCATCGAAGTGGTTGAATCCCAGTGACTACATACTACATAAGTCATACATTTTTCATTGTAATAACCCATAACTCATAAAAAACACTGAATTGGAGCTGTAGATGTAGTTGACTTCTATAATGTTTAGATGACACACAAGAGACGGATTAGAAATTAAACTCAAATCGTAGAGGCAGAGATACATTGTGACTTTTAGTCCTCAGTATCGGTCAAACACTAAAACACTGGACCCTACATTCCTCATTACTGTCTTTCAGTGAACCACCCCTGCCTCCAAAATACCTATGCCCTAAAAACTTTAAACTTTCACTTGGTAATGTCCAAACCAAGACACCCCTTAAGAAATCATCAACAGGGATATTTTTCCACACTTAAGAAAACCATGTCCAAAAACACAAGATACAGCTGATTCAACAGGTTGAATAACTTAACCTTATTGGTGAAATCCATTGAGACCCACACTGCACCTTTATCGCTCTTCCAATCTTTTTGCATTTCTAACAGATTCTTCATCTCAAAGTGAAACTACTACCCTTTTTCAAAAGAAACTACAAATCCCCAGTGGGTATTTCCCATCAAAAAGCTGATTGACATCACTCACATGGGGTCATGACATTCCTGTCTCCTCTCCTCAGAGACACTGGCACCATTTTTAGAATTCCCAGGAGCAAGACCTTCCTGGGTTTACGAGGGCTTGGGTGAGGACACAGCTTAAGATAATTCAGCCAGTCGACTGCAGAGGTTTGGAAAAGCAGCAAGTATATTGAGGACAGCAGTTGAGCAGCTTATAAAGGCCAGGGTGATGTTAAGTTTCCTGGTTCCCTAAGATTCTCCTCATCAGTGAGTGTATTTAGGTGTGCAGAGTGGTGATTACAGGCTTTTATACGGAGAAGGCACAGCCATGACCCTGAATCTTTCTATGGTGTTCAAAACACTCAAGCTTCTCTATTAGCCTGGATCAGTTTGTCTCAATAAAGGGCTGCTTTCTTCAATGGCAGAATTCAAAACACCATTAGAGGGTAGGCAGCCTTTCTTAATTACCAACCAGCCGTAGTATATTGAACATTTTTAAAAGAACAACTTCCATAGAAAAGGAGGAAAGAGGGGTGTTTTTCTGGCTGTCAGGTTTAAACAATGGTTAACTGCATGACTGAGCAAAACAGCCTGTTTAATGTTTGCAGTGGATATACCTGAAACGCCAGACATCTCAAATTCCATTTTCACACTAATCTTCTTCCGCGATCACATAACACATTACATTTGTGGCTGAACAGTGGGCTAATTCATTTGCAGCAGGGAAAGTCTCTGTTGCATATTTCCGCATCTAAAGCCCATCTTTGGCCCTAGTCGCACTAATCTGCACATTATCCATTTGTTATTGTTCCAGATACACAGCAAATGAGGGACGTTCGCACATACTGAAGGCATTCAACTCATTTCTTTCAAATTCAGGTGGTTTAATGTTAATACCCTCTATGTTTGAGTAGATTTTAAGGCCAACACAAGTATTAAGATAAGGGGGTGGGAGGCTCTCCTTCCTTTTGCCCCTGAAACACCATCAGCATTTAGATGCAGAAAATACAAAAACTAGAGGAAGGATGCAGTCTTTGCTATTTAAGGTGTCAGTAGCATAAACTGTATATAAAGATGGACGACATGACAGCTCCCTGAAGGTGAGGCAAGCGTGTGTATTGAGATGATCTGGATACTATGGCTCCTTCCCCCTTATTGCTGCTATGCAGACCCAGGCTCCAAATGGCATCATTGGCGCAAGATAGCAGCGTTAGTATCCACAAGATTTTGGCTTCTTTCTGAATAGTGGGTGGAAGATGTTTTTTCCATCTTTATATAGAGTCTATGGTCAAAACAAATGTTGTCAAAACATATTTTGAACAACATTTCATCCAAACACATTTGCTTGTCGCCTGTTACCATTAAAAATGGCTCCAAAGAGGAGTGAAACAGTCAGTTGTACAAATGAAGAAGTGCCAGAAGTGACTGGGTGAAAAATGTCAAAAGAGGCACTGTTCGATCTTTTGGGTTAAGTGTACTGACACCTAAAATGTCTCAGTGATACCTGAAGTAACTACAATGCTACACTAAGTCCAACTGCAGCTCAAGTAGGCTAGTAACAGGTGTTGCAAACACATGCATTAACTGGAGTCTCACTCAGTTGCGACACACACACACTCATACACACATTCCAATGCAAGATGGTAAAGTAATTGTACTTCGGCTCACACAGCTCATCTGCCGTCCCTCTAAGGGAGGCTCAGGCTGTCATAGCCCAGGTCCATAATGAGACAATTTAGATGTCTCCTGCCATGGCAAGCTGTCAGCCACTGCTCTGCACTGGGGTTTGAAGGGACTACATCGCCTGATTTTCCTCACAAATCTCAACCCATCCAATCTGGCTACAGGATAGAAAAGTGTAATGAAAGCTGCTAAAAATAAACCAGGCCCAAGTGATAACACCGGCTGTATAGATTAACTCTTGCAGTCTGTAGGGACAGTATCTCAGTGTGACAGATATGACACACAGCAACAGATATCTTTGAATCTTTACCTGTCTATAGTGGAATACACATAGATTGAATGTTGCAGCATCTGTTGCATCTGGATAAGACCTTTTGATTGTTTCCATGGCAGGTTTATTATTGGATAATGCATGTTTCTTTTCCATAAACAAAGATATCGCAGCCATCTTAATGCTCTGAAATTGAATCCAGTCTTTGTAGTATCCCATTTGATCTTTTTCCCATGAGGGATTTACCGTGTGTTTACGTTCAGCTGGTAAAACACTAAAATGGCAGGATAACATATGTCTCACAGCAACAAGCATCTTATCTATACTTTTGATGACCTTGGTTTTGACCTCTCTCCACCAAATCTCAACACTTCTGCCCCCACTTGGTAATTCCCTAATTAAATTGTAATAAAGGGGGAATTTCAGGAATGCCAGGTTATTGCTGTTGCTGCTGCTTGCGTCACTGCCGCCTCCTTAAGGAGAAGGGTATAGAGGAGACGTAGAGATGGTAAGGCAGAGAGGAGAGAATAGTTGGGAGTGTCACAAACTGGACAGTCTCCAAACTAATGATGAATAGCTGGTCGGCTCCTCGCTAATTCCTTGCCCTAGTTTCACCACTGCCTCCTAAGGTGATATTTGTTATGTTGTCTTTTTCAAATGGCTGGCTCTCAGTCTTATAATGGCCCAGCAGAAAGTGGAAGCCTGACAGCTTATCCCTGTCGATTCTGCAGCAGTCCATCAGTGGCGCCTGGAGAGATTTACGTCTTCCAGCACTTGTCCATCCAGTCAGCGAAGAGGAATGGCTGTCCTCTGGTTTAATGCCAAGTTCATCAGCTGCCCTCACGGCTGGCAAGAGCAAACTGTACATCACAGCGCTGTGTGTCAATGCAGGAAAACAGGCAGCATGGCCAATGGGCCAGAGCCGATTATTAATAGTTGTAAAGCTGATTTGTGTGCATAGACTGCCAAAAAGACCACATAACAAATGTCTGCACTTGTAAATGCAGCCACAGAATAATGGTTTTTGTGTCACTACGACATAAGAGATTAAACTGTATCGGCCTGTGAGACTAACTACAGCAACAAGTGCACAAAGAGCTGTGTTTATAATTTAGAAACTGTTGCATCAAATGTAAACATGCACAATCAAGCGTGGCCACCAAAATGTAATCCTCGCTGTGTTTAATTTTCTCTGTGTCACTGCAAATTGATTTACTGTCCTCTTGAATCGTATCTGTTTGTTTACCCGTTGTGCTCATCACCCACAGTCACACTGATTATGAATCAATTGTGTGCAATCTCATTGATCTATTTTCACAGTTGGCTGAGCTTCTCAAGAACATTTCATCTCTCCGTTGTGTTTTTTTTTACCATCCCTGCATCACTTGTCTGACACCTCTGTGCCATAAATCGTGCTTGGTTCAGTTTGTACAGATGTATCTTGATGTTAAACAAACAGCTGGGAGAATGGGAATGGGTGGGTACTGGACTGGGAGGAGAACGGTTAACCCCATGAGGACAAAGAAATGACCAGTGTAATTCTACAGTGATGTCCATAATTCCTCAACTTTCCATTTAGCACCATGGCAAAATATTAGTTAACATAATACGTTGCAAGAAAATACCTGCCCGACCAATGGTCTTCCCATCAGCTCCACCTTAACTTTTCATTTGTGTCAATTAGCAAATGTTGGCATTAAACTAAGATAGTGCTCATGGTAAACCTCATTCCTGCTGAGCATCAGCATGTTAGTATATGATCAAAGCACCACTGTGCCAAACTACAGCTTCATAGAGACACTATGGCTCTTACTATTGTTTCTTTCTAAATTTAGTTTCCCTCCCTGTTAGCACTATGATTGGACTAAATTGTAGACCCATTTAAAGCTCTTGCCCTCCTTTCACAATCACACACCGTATTAATATGCCATAACCATAATTAATAAGATACCATCACTTAACAACATATTCTAATGTAAGGACGGATTTAATTTATATTGCATAATTAAACTAGTGACCACTGTTATTGTATTTTACCATCACAGTAATATATAGCTTTATTTTCTGTCTGCATTTTATGGGAGGTATAGTTGCAGCTTATTGAGTGTGTGTGTGTAATCCTTTAGGGCAATAGAACAATATTTGTGTAAGTGGGAGAGAGGAAGAATTAATACCCTGGTGTGTGTAGCCATGGTTATTACCATGACATTGGAGGAGAAGAGCAAGCCCGCTGTCTCCATTGGGTGCCTCCCTCCCTTCATTCACTAAAAGGAGAGGAGTAGCTTTAGCTAATGAATCCCTCTATAGCATGCCATTACCACAGACATGCTAACCCACGCAGCCAGACAGAGACATGTCATAAGCAGAGATGCTTCCCACTGCATAAACACATTAGGGGATCAGGATTATTTAGCCAAGGATGAGATGTGTTAATTGTGCCATTTACAAGCCAAACATTCTTTTAACTTAGAATAAGTCCCAGCACCGCTACATCATCACACTGGGGATTTGCTTGCTTCCTGATAGCCTCCCCACACATTCATCCTGCACATATGGAAAGATGCCTAACCGAGAAGGCTGTCCCCTGTTGTTTAGCTTTCACAATTCAACATTTAGTGTTTCGGAAATGCTGCTTATCGCATGCCTTCCAGTAAGTCTGGGCCTTGGCAGAAACTGGTACCGATTTGCTTGCCGACTTTCAGACCTCGTTACCATGGCAGCCACCATGAAAGGCGCTCAGTTTGGAGCAAAATGAATGACATTGTCAGCTGAAAGCCGCCAGGTTCTCAATTAAAAAAAAACTGCTGAGTCCATGATCATCCCTCTGTGTCCCTGATGTTTTTAACATCCTTCGTGTGCCACCGCACTCTGACTCTAAGTGTTCCTCTTAGGGAGGGTTTGTTTTGGTCATGAGCACTTTCTCTTATTTTTGCCAGGAACTGTTTGATATGCAGCATTGTTGTGCTGTGATAATGCTACGCTTGTGGCTGGGCTAAAGGCTGGCTTTGTGTAAAGTCCACTGAGGAAACCAAAGTGCATGAAAAGTTCCTCCTATTATTGTAGCTTTTAAACTTAACCCTTTGTCCCCCTGCTCCGAAAGTAACCCCCCACTCTCACTGAAGGTTGGGGACAAATTAAAAACAAACTGTGCAGCCCCTGTAGTTTCTGGCTTTCTGCAGATGTCCCTTTGAGTTAGTCAGCCGCCTGTGAAGTATGGTGCTATATATGCCCCTGAATTACTGAGTGTATGAAATGATGAGGTGTGAGACTGCGTACTCTGCTATGATCAGAGCGCTGTGAGTTCAAAGGGCCGCCAGCAGCATTGAGCCAGCTAATGAAGCCACTGACTCTCCTCGCCACTTGACTGCCTGTTGGTTTATTCACAATCCCACTCCAGCTGAAGGGGTGAATTTGTGGCTATAAGGTTACTGCAGGTTGAAGCCAACTGAAAACGAGTAGTCAAGGGGATATTTCTTTTCTCAACTTTCCTGTCATTTGAGGGCAGGAGAAGGAGAGATGATGATGCTGCTGCTGCTGTTTCCGTCAGCAGCAGCAGCAGCTATGCGCATGGCAGGTACAGTAGGTAGGTAAGGCTACCAACCGTTGCCCTAATCTCCAGAGATTGCATGTCAAGGGCAAAGGGATCCTCCAACCATCCGTTTCCATGGGCACGCTAATCAGATGTGAAACACAGCCCCTCCCTCTCCTGTCTCATCACCCCCCATGCTGTGAACCTGCGTTCTTTCTCCCATTTGTGGGAGACAGAGAGAAACAGAAAGCGGCAGAGAAACATCACAGCGTCACTGCAGCTTTTAATGCCCGAGGGGACCATGGCCTCTCCCCACAGTACATACAGCATTATTAAAGGAAAATAGCAGCAGCATTGCATCAGACTGTGTTACTCAACCAGACCAACGAATACAAAACAATGGATGAGATTTAGATGAGATGTAGACATTAAAACACATAATATGAACTATATAAAAATATATTACTGATACAGGATATACTGATACTGATAAGCATATGGTATACACAAAGAGGCCCTTTTGGTTAAAGGCTATGCAGTGAAACTTAATAAGCAATGTCGTCACATGTATTTAGTGAAGAAATAGAAATCGTAAATACTTTTACTCATGGGTTCAGCTGCACATTGCTGCAGGTGAGCTAAAGTTCACTGTTTATTGGCCCTCTACACCCTCCTCTATTTTCATTGGCTGCTTGGATAAACTGTTTACCTGATGTGGATGCATGTTTATGAATTCCAAATATTGTGTTTCTCTTCTACTTTTACAAACATGTGTTCGTACTCAGGGGCCGCTGAGTGCAGGGCAGCCTCGTGAATGAGACAGAGGGGGGACACAGCGAGGGGCCCTATGCTGATGTAGGGGATATCGATGCTATTAGTCAGTGGCAGATCATTAGATTGACCGATGTTTAAGTGTAGACCTGTATGTGTGAAATAGTCTCCCAGGGAAAACAACATTTGTGATCAAAGACACAGCAACTGTGATGAATAATGCATGATTTAAAAAATGAGTTATTTCTTGTGTTGCCACAGAAGGGATCCAGTTGTGCGGAGGACTGAGGAGATCTTACGATTTCCATTTTCAAGCATGTCATTTAAGGCACAAACATAAAGTACATGGCAGTTTGAAACCTCATGAGAAGCTCCACCACATCCTATAATGCACTGAGAATAGAAGAGACACGCACATCCTGTTGCCTGAGGCTTGGAGTTTAGGCTGATCCCAATGGGGGTGTCACTAAATGAACCCCAAATCTACTAAGTCCCTTTACACCATCCACAGCCCCAATCCATACTGTCATCTTCACAGCACTGAAATCCCCTGTCTGAGTTAGATCTGCCTAACAACAGCCAGCTGTGCAGCACGTTTTTTTTAGCTATGTCTGGAATATCGCTGATCCATTATTTCACTTATAGAGCTTTGACGTTAATGGCGACAATACCTTAAACCATATTTATTTGACTCTCCAAAGTAATTCACTTCTCCTCCTACACGCGGTGTTAGCTGCTGAAGTATGAATTTTTACCACAAATTACATCTCTAAAGCAATAGACAGAAGCCATATTTTTCCAATCTGCTTTCCTATAAATATAGCACGAAAGTAATTAAAGCACCTGCATTCCTAAAGACCGAAATATTTATTCTGCGGTCTGGCAGCCCGTTGATAAAAATGTCCACTTAGATCTTGATCAGGAATCTGATCTTCCGGGACAACTGCTGTAAATGTAACACTTAATGTTAAAAAGAGAGTCATAAATCACTTAAATATTGAATACTGTTGGAAAATTGAGCAGTTTTTTTTTTTATATCTGGCTTCAATTAAGTTGTAAGGAACGCCCCGGGCTTGAGGATAGGGTCTGGTGATCATGAGCTCTGGCTTATACAGGACCCCCCCTACAAACCCCCACTATCCCCAGGTTGTGCCCTCAAAACTTAAAGGGGGATCAGGACTGCAACAGACATGTACATAAGGAATCAGAATGCAGCCAGAATTTAATTTACAAGTAATTTAACATACTTAGCAGAACGGACTTCCCTCCTTGAGGCAAAGAAGTGTCATTATTCCACATATGAAATCTGTAAAGCCCAACCAGATCACCAGCTGTGAGTTTTTAGATGTAGCTGTGACTTCCTCCACTATATGGAAAGCTTACACAACCCCACAGCTTCAAGAATGCCTCGCTTCCTTTGCACCCTTTTATTTTTCTCTCCTGCCGTTAACTCCCCCTCTGCTTTTTCTTCCCTTCACTGCATTCACTCTCAAGGGAAGATCTAAGTGAGTAGATTTATTCATTCAAAGGGTTCTGAATTATATTACAGCAACCCAGCAGTCACATATGCCAAAGTCTTCAACATCTGAACTCTCCAGGGAGCGTCAGCCCAAAGGTTAGCCTTATATCCCTACCAAATGAGTTATGATTTTTCACTAAATCTCTAACTCAACTCCTGCCCACTCCAGAGCAATTGTGAGTGCCATTCACAAAGCTCACTTTAGGTGATATTATACAGATGTGAGGTGGTTTATCACAGGAAAATCTTCTCAATGAAACCGTACAGCTACACTGAAATGCATTTTATGCTCACTGCAGGGGATGACAATATTGATAAGATCTTCTGTTGATGTATAATTTTCTTATCATGATAATGGTATATCTTTATCTAGTTATTGTTAATTGATATAAAATCAGCACAGAATGCTTTTTCTCCTCCAAGTTTCTGCTTATTGATATATAACACTAACCACAATGCTAATTTACTGCTGCAATTGCACGTCATGGTCAGAAACAACTGGAAAACCTCAAATATGGTTATACCCACTTCAAACGTTGAACTCACAACATTTAAATTGCATTAGTTTAAATTAAATTTGGGTTAGTGTTTTGGATTTATAGCTGTTCATTAACAAGTAAACCAGATAAAAACAACCAGTGAATAGCTTCTTTTAAATTAGCCAAATTGATTTTGTTATTGTTAATAATGATTAATGCTAAGTAAAGCCAATTTGCAGTGGTTTGTTGATGCTATATGGTTTCCAGTTCCTTTCACCAAGTAGGGTACAGTATAAATAGTAAGGCAAATCTCTGACAGCTGACAAATTTATATCATTCATGTTATTTACTGTCAAACACCCACCCCTTAACCAAACTGACATGGATCTGTGATGTGCGGATTATAATAACAGTGCTACTATTTAAGCCCACAGAAGATAAACAAGAGACAAATCAACAAGAGGATAAATCACTTTGTACACAAACTCATTGACTGTGAAGAGTGTGTTTGTGAATGTCCTTCTATGTTTGTGTGGACAGAGAACAGTTCAATACATTGCTATGAGGACATGTTGGTCAGCTCCCACAGTTTAGATTTGGGTTGACATTAAGGTTATTTATCCTCCTTATGTTAGTCCTTGCAGCTATAGTAAGACCAGTATGTATGTGTGTGTGTGTGTGTTGCAGCAGACAAACTGCACTGACGCTGCAGGCTGCTGGCTCTATTTTCTTGTAATGCTGCATCAAGAGGAAATCCAGGTTCTTCATGAAATGGATTTCATCTGACCCTGTGTGCGTGCATGTTTGTGTGTGTGTGTGTGTGTGTGTGTGTGTGTGTGTGTGAGACATAAAAGCAGCTGGTTTTCACAAGCTCCTGTGCCTCAAAAAAGGCTCTGTGATTCTCCATAATCCTCTAATAACCTTTCCACTGCTTCCCCTTTGACACAACTGTTTGCCCACTGTTATTATGTTATGCCTGGACATCTGGAAGAGTTTAGCTGCTTTTTGTTCTCTCCATGGCCACCGTAATCATGTCCACAGGCACAAACACCTTCTTTACATTAGAAATACCTGCGCTTATGATTTAAAGTTTCCTGGTTATGGTTGGTTTGGAGCTTAAATAATTGCTAACTAAATAATTAGACCTAGCAAAGCATGCATTTAATGCCTGTAGGTGCCTTAATGAGTGACTGCATGTACTGTAGCCCACCTCTAGTGTTACTTTGACCTGTAACACTAGGTTGAGCTTCTGAGTTAGGCAGGCTGCAGAACAGTATGTATGCATGCTGGTGCCACAGAGCAGCCAGCCCCAACAATACATCAAAGTTTAATATGGCATAATAGCAGTGCTGACAGCTCTCATAAAATTGCCCCCTTCCCAAGCAGACGATTTCTCTGCCAGATAATGGCTCTGATCCGGGCCTCGTGCCCCGCAGTCAGAACGGCCTCACCTGTTCAACCCAGGCCCTAACAATTACACCCTCTGTGTATGTGTGAGCGTGGGCAAGTGTGTGTCTGAGCCAGCTGCTATTGTTTTTATCCAGAGCATCCCTGGGTGAAGATTTGCAGGGTGTTTCCATGGCGGAGGAAAAGGAAGCTTTGATATCGTCTAAGAGGCCATTACAGACATGAGGATGTTTTGAGAATAAGGACTGTTATACCAGTCTTAAGAGTCACACAGGGAGGAAGAGTGATCGGCCCTGGGATGAATTATGAATACCACATGTCTAAAGCTGGAGCCCACTCCTGAGCCAGAGTGCTTCTCAAGGATAGGTAATTGAAGTGCACTGCTTAAGGATGCTAATATTACATAGAGAAGGCCACAGCAGCTCTTTTAGTTCACTGAATAAATATTGTAAGTAACATTAGGTTTTTGAGATGCTTTGCCTGTTGCACTAAAGGAGTACTTGTGCATATACGTCCGTAAATACAAGACACACCCTTATGTATAATTCTCCACCCTATATCACTGAGATTCAGGTCTATATCCATTGCTTCCCGCAAGTGCACAAACAGACACACATGGTCTCTGTCTCACTCTCTGTGTACGTCTCTATTCTTTCTCAGAGACACATGTACACACACAGATGCCTGAGAGAAGGAGAAAGCCCACTGAACTGGAAAAGCGTTTGTCTCAAGATGAAAGGCTTCACACCCACTGCCTACATGCAGAGCCTCTTCCGACACCTTCCCGCGACAGCGCATACTGTAGCAGAGGCTTGTGCTACGCAGACACTCCAGCTAGCATCCCTCCCCACACCCATCAACGCCGCAACACACTTGCATCCCATCCTTTCTCTCTCTTCCTCTCTGTCAATGGAGCTCTGATACTACAGTAGCAGCCAGGGAACAGAGAGGCACATAAGCGCCGTGACTTGAACATCGTTGAGAGGGATAAGCTCCCATGAAAGCCTCAGGCACAGCAGCCTTGTTTTCCCCGTCGCTGGTGTAGCACAGTGGGCTCTCAGGCGTGGAACATGCTTAGCCCCACGCAGGGCGTGAAAAACGACACTGACCATGATGCTAGATAATTGCTTCCCATTTACTCATGTGCTGAGAGCCTCAGACAAAAATAGCTTGTCGCTGTAACAAATGTGCTGGGAAGCATGGGAACTGTGAGTGCTGTGGCCATGGATCGATACAAGCATAAAGTCTACACAGCAGCTCAAAACCACACTCCATACAGCACCTAGCAACATAAAGCCTAGACAGCATCTTACACTATACATCTTCCTGGGCCTACATCTTCTAAGATGTAAGCGTTTATATGCTTCATGCATTCTCTCTATTGTGTAAAGGTAAAGTCTGCACAGCATCTTCCACATGCACAGTATTTGATATAAACACAGCTTCTGTCTGTGTGTCTTCCAAGCTGCTGTAGTTGGTGGGTAGGTGATAATCCCAAGAATGGTCCAGACATTTACACAGGCCTAACTGTTGTTTTTTCACACCACAATGTTACCTGCATCACATCTGCAGACAGCCGATCGGTCTCCCAACTAACCCCCCAGCCCATTTCTCGGAAGTCATTTATTCACCCGATCCACCAGAGAGAATATTCCCTGCCCGCCTGTTCAACTGTCCCAAGTCAATGTTATTGTTTCCAAATATTAGACATTTTTAGATCCAAGCTGCAATTGATATCTAGTTCAACAATGGCTCCAGAGATGCAGCAGCACTTTATGGAAATTTACTGTGACAAGGCATCAAGACTGAGCCCTTCCAGAGACGGTCCAAGCATCTGGGATCTGTGCTCCCCTCATCAATGCGTACAACAATTACAGTCCTCATTATCATCACCACAGGAGGCACGCATGCATATATAAGTGTTGTGTTTCCCTGCTGCACATTTACAGTCATCTCATAATCATATAGCACTTGGGTCAGATGGACTACATCAAGCCATAAATTAAACAGATTCACTCCACCTTACAGAACATGTGCCATGCATATCTCACATTTCATAACAGCCACAACACCCATACATTGAGCTAATGTATCACTCAGGCATAGCTCCACACATGAAGGTCCATCAATAAAAAGCTATCTTTATATTTCATCCCTAAATGTCACAAGCTTACATCAAGGTGAGGTATGGAGGAAAATGATCAATCTAAGCATTTAAGTTAACCATAAAAGCCATGGCATTACAAAAGCAGACAGTATAACCACTGCAGTGCAGTACTGTATACAGCCAGGTGCTGATATTCCTGCCTTTTAGAGCCCACACAAGGCTAACCATGCTGGGTAACTGATCAACTACAGCTGCCTGCACGAGCCCAAGGCAAACACAGAGAGAAATAGAAAGCAAAGGGAGACGACCGGCGACGAGCCTGGCCGCTCCTGTACTCACCAGCAGTAGCAGAACACAGCAGAGACACCAAGAGCACAATCACCAGCGTCAGGATCTTCACATTCATTTCTGCACTCCCCTCTGGCTCTCCGCTAGTCACTCGCTGATATACTGTAGTGGTGTGTGTGTATGTGTGTGTGTGTGTGTGTATGTGTGTGTGTGTGTGTGTGTGTGTGTAAGTGAGTGTGTGTGTGTCTGTGTCTGTGTGTGTGTGTGTGTGAGAGAGTGTGTGTGGATGGGAGGGAGAGAGGGAGAGGGGGAGAGAGAGAGGAAGAGCAGCTGAGCGAGCAAGAAAGGGAGAGAGAGACTGTTTGCTCCCCTGTGTGTGTGTGTATGTGAGAAGTGAGTGTGTCAATTTGTGGGTATGTGTGTGTGTGTGCGTGTGTGTGGCATGTGGTGGCTCCCTGACTGTGACTGTGTATTTGTCTAAATGTGTGTTTGTATATCAGTGTGTGACAGCGCCACTCTAAGACTGAAGGCACGTCTATATCTGAGCTCTCCCACGGAGGTGTATGTATGTATGTGTGTGAGTGTGAGTGTGTGTGTGCGCGCGTCTCCTCTTTTCTTCTGTCAGAGAAACGACAGCATGAGCCAAGTTCAGTGGAGCTGTGAATGTGCTGGAAGTCCGCTCGCAGGTCTGTCTGTCGGCGTGTGTGTGTGAGTCCTGTTTGCCCTGGATAAGGAGACTAGTTGGTCATGTGGCTTATGTATCATTGACTCTGTTGGGTCACGGAAAAGCCCCACCATCACCCACCCTCTCCACCCCTTTTTCCTCAAACATGCAAATGCACAAGGCAGAGGAAGGAGAGGGAGGAGAGGGGGAGTAGGGGAGTAGGGAGGTAAAGGGTAGGGGGAGCATGCAGGTTTATGATAATACCCAAACAGATGCTCTTGTTGAAAACTCTTTGAATTGCGAACAGCGTCGCTTGCCAGGAATCCAGGAATCAAAATACCAGCTTATAAGGGGAAGTAGATGAAAGAAGGGAAGGTGTGAGATGAGGTTCATGCTTTCCTGCTTTTGTATCTACGCCAGCTGTATAGACCTTTCTTCCTCACACTATTCTTTACCCACCGTAGCGCTGGCAGCCCTGTCTCTCTGAAGGTATGGCTTAAATAATTTGCACCGTTTGAAGTAAGTGTCTGTGACTCTGGGAGTAACCGCAGGAAAAAACTTATCAGACTCTGCCCGATCCCATCGCGTTCACTATTTGTTCCTTGCCCCCTGAAATAATTTGTTTTATTTTGCTAAATAGATTATATCCTCTCCATGAACAAAGGCTGACAGAAAACCACCACCCTAAAATGGAATAAGTCCACTTGTGTGTTTTTCATCACTAAACAGGAAAGGTTGCATTTCTTGCTTTGAATTGTGAGAACTGTAAGCAGGCACTAGACATACAACAAGTTTTCTTATCGCGTTTGGCCATAAAGAAAAATCCAGTTTCTACATCCTCTCATGGAAGAAAACCAGTTGGGAACGGGCACAAATTTTGTTAGTTTTACCCTATTCATACAAAATACAAACAATTTCGTCCCCACCCTCTTTTAACATTCTATACTCTGCCCTAGTGCAAGGAGTCTGCAGATCTGACCCATCAATCGGTAAATTAAGAAATGCTAACATATCCTTTTGATAAGCACAAATGTAGGCGTTTTTGCGAAATACTGTTTACAAGGCGTCAGTTCACTTTTGGGTCCATATATCCAAGTCCCCAAAGGGCTGTAGTGACACATGATGGATTGGCTGCCTTTGGTCCCAACCTCCAAAAACCCCCACTAAAGTCTTCCACACAACCCCTTTTTTTATGTGTTGTCACTAAACAGTCACTTTAGTGGTGTGGACCTGAGCGGAGGGGCCCCG
The DNA here is from genome assembly GCF_022539355.2 of Hippoglossus stenolepis. Taxonomy (NCBI): domain Eukaryota; kingdom Metazoa; phylum Chordata; class Actinopteri; order Pleuronectiformes; family Pleuronectidae; genus Hippoglossus; species Hippoglossus stenolepis. Next base: position 19,108,551 of record NC_061489.1, on the reverse strand, counting down.
TGACCCTCGACTCCGCAGCTCCCTCTTCACACAGCCCGGCCATTGTCTCCTTAAGGCTCCAGGTCCCAGAGGGCAACATGTCTGTGCCACCCACTTGAGATCCAGCAACAAGAGCAGCTTCCATTTTTACATGCAGCACTTGAAGCCTCCACTTCATGAGAAGCAATCCTCTCACCTCAGGGGTGGCCAAGCCCTGGGGACTAAAGATGCTTATCCAAGCCTGTCCTTTTTTTAGCTGAAAGATAATTTGCCCAAGTGCCTTGAAAAGAATCCATTCACGGCATTTTCTCAGAGGTGCTCACTGATCACTGACACCAAGCACAAGCAATTGTACATAATGAGATATAGTGGGGATTATAGTGCCATTACCAGCCCACTTAGTAGTTAGGAGTAATTTAAAATTCAATCTAATCCAACATTCAGGAATAATTTCAAACCAATGTGGGAGGACTGCCTGCAGAGTTACTTTAAATTAACAGTTAATGTGTATGAGCTGGCTATAACCCTAATGTACTGAAACCAGGTGCTACCCATGATAATTTATGATTGTGCATTTTCTGGTCATTAAAATGTCCTGTGGATAAGAATGTGTGAGACATTGTAAAGTTGGCAGTGCAGGCTCAAACATTTGCACTCTGTTAGCTTTAATTGTCTTAGCTTGAAGCAAAGCCTGTAATGAAAATGTAACAGATGGTGTTTCCTCTGAGTGTATCAGTGGACTGGGTGCCATGACGTGACTGTAAGCCAGTGGAGGATTACCTTTGTACATCCAGGGATGTGGAGGGAGACCAGGCAACGATGCACGGGCAGTCAGGGACCAGCAATACAGCCACATGCAATACAGCAATACAGCCACGTGCCTGAACACAGGAAACACTTGGCTGTTTACAGGAAGTGTTTGATGATGGAATGCTCTGGATGTCTGACTTTGGTCGCTGGTGACGACTTTTCCTCATTCCTGAGTTTTTAATAACAGGCAGACATTCCTAAGATACGAGTAATACAGATGATGGAGAAAGAAACGGTGTCTTTGCATTTCCTTTGAGCCACGTTTTCCTCGCCAGGAGTCGTCAACAGGTGGCATCTCAGCTGTGGTAAAATGAGTCCCCTGATCTTAGAAACTATTATGCTATATTATTTACAGTATTGACGATTAATGTGTTTCCTGTTTATCTTCCGCTCCTATATAAAGCTCCTGATTTCTGAGATGCTAATGAAGTGTGCGGATGTTTGCATGTATTGTTGTTTTGCTGATTGAACGAGCGGCAGCAACTCACTCATGTTGTTGGAATTGTTGTGGAAGGGTTTAACTTAGCATTTTTACATCCGCTTCCATTTCCAGAGCATTCATCAGTAGCAGCGCACCTTTATTAAAATGGAAAACAAATCAAACCTCCATCATGATAAGAGTCAACACAGTCAACAGCTTGAGGTCGTGGTTGTTAATCAAGATCAGCAATGGGGGAAGTGTGACATCTACATAAGGACATTTGAAGGCTACAGTTTGATGAAGAGATGAGAAAACGAGCAGTGTTTTTGGTCATCTGAAGCTTTAAACAAATGTGATCCTCCCCTCAGGCGGCCTGTGCTTCATATCATGAAATGTCAAGAATCACAGACTTGGTGGATTAACTTATCTTCCTTTAATCATGGCATTATCAGCAGCACTGCAAGATTCAACTGAGAAATGTTCTGGGTTTGCCAAAGCCCCCTGGAATTCTCTGTCAGTCTGTGGTTCTTATTCTGTTGTATTGCCTCACAACAACGACAAACATACACACATTTTCTGTTATTTCATAATTGCATGAATAGAGTTCCTAGTAGTCATTATAACTGCAGAGAACTGCTGTTGCCCTGAAGTGCATCAGTTAACAATTTCTTAAACTGGTTCTGCAAAACACATATTTTTCGTCCAAACACAATGAATTATTACGCTTCTGTCTTTTAAGGAAAAATGGTCTGTTTATCTCAGAATGTGGGCACCAGCTGGAGTTTATCTCCTTTAATGTTGGACTGACTCTGAACTCGGACATGAACTGAGAATAATCACAAACCCTTGACATCTGAGTGCTGCCGGTCCTGAGAGAAAAGCAATTTACACATCAGTAATCATATAAATATAAATTGACTTCTCATCTGTCTACCCTTCTGTGACAGATTCATCCTCAGTTGGCTAGTTTTAAATCCAAAATAACCTAATAGAAATGATCATATGTCTCTTTATGAAGTTCAAAATAGTTTTTACTACTTCTCCCTTTTTGAATTGAACAGACAAATTATCCCCTTGGATCTAGTGCTGTGGTGTTGCGTGACTCTCAGACAGTTGTCTCTATAATCAGTCCAATATGGCTCACCAGTCTTTGGAAACAAAGTTTCCTGCAGAATTGGAGAAAGATGCGTTGTGAGATGACTATTCAGTGTAACCGCCCACACATGAAAAGACAACTTTACATCAGGGGAGATCTTTTCACCGAGAGTTTTATTAATCATTGTCAGGTAACTACCAGAGGGTAGATTTCTATCTTGTGATGTTGCACCTGCAGGATGTGCCTTTTGGTCTCCAAATCACAAAATATTCTTGTATTTGAACGTTCATTTCTCACTCTGGTTTGCACCAAGGGCAGGATCAAACTCAAGGAGCATGTACAAAACACGCTTCACACCCTCATAAGCCTGTCTAACTCAGATTCTCCATAGATATTCTACAACAACACATAAGGGATGTCTGTTGAATCCATCTCCACTCTGCGCTGTTTAATCTGTCATGAAAATCTAGAGGTTTTTTCTCCAGGTGGCAGGTGATACCTGCCCAGCTACTGACATCACCCTCAGAGCTCTTATGTTTGCATTGCGAGTGATGAATGCCTCTTCAATACTCTGAAACGTTCCTGAGAGTGACTCGCACCTTTGGTTTAGCCGCACTCGTCAATGTATACTGGTATGTGCTGCAATGAGGGGAATCGGTGGCAGTGAGCCAGCTTTTCGCACGCTCCTGTGCACATAAAATACCAGTCTTGGGCTCCTTGAGTGCACTATTCTTCAGGAGTGTGATTTTTTTCAATGTGCAGAAGATATGATGATCATCCACCCTTCTTTTATTGTAGCAGAAGATCACACAGAGTCAAAACAAGCTACACGGAGGAGGTGTTGTATCTAAAGTGGGTAACTTCTCTCTTCCCCTCTAATATTGTTTCAGTTATCAGAAGTTTAATCTGTCTGAGCAGTGGCACGCAGTTTGGAAATGGCTGATTTGTTTCCTATGGACGCTGTTTTCTTCTTTTAATGCTGGGAAGCCAGCATGCTGCAGCTTGGTCTTGCTTGGACTTATATCGAGACAGAGAAATGTGACTTGACAGATGAAAGATAAGGAAATGTTTTCCGGGGGAGAAGACAGACTCTGAAAACAGACATGAGGTGTCTTTGAACGCTCACAAAGCCGGAGTCTGTAGTGCGAAGTGAAGGAGCTGAAGATCAACGTTCGCTGGAACCAAACTCCATGAACCTTTCACTGAATTCACTAATTTCTTCCGCCTTGATACAAGTTGTGGGATGTTTTAAAGAGCAAGAGAAGTACAGCCTCAAAAAAAGGTTTACTGTTGAAAGACAGAAACACCTGAACTCTCAAATACCCTTTTTCTGTCAGTGTTGTCCCAAGTGCAACTTTCTGTGATTTTTCTTCTTAGTTCATCTATGTGTGTATGTCAACGCATTCTTAAGGACACAATAACTGCTTCCACCTATAGAGAACAGAATCTGATCACATTTTCAAGCATTGAGGCATAGCATTACATATTAATGAAAAGAAACTGATCTGAAATACCTTTTAGCAATATAATATTTATAGCTTTGTTATTGCCAACAAAATGTATGGAAAGACCGAAGCCAGCAGGTTAGTTCCCGTTTCAATGTTTTCTTAGCCTGTCTGTGGCCCTAAATATTTAACAATAGTCAACACATCTTTTATATGAATCAGTGTTTTTAAGTAACCTTTTTTGAATGATGGGTGCTGCTTTTAGGAGTGGATTTGGTGTGCAAGTGTTTTTAATCTTTTCAGGGGATTCATTGACAATAAGAAAATATAGAATATCAATCAGACTTCATCTAAAAAAAACAATTCATTTGAGTGTGAATGATGAATTCACACAATTGGCTCCAGCACCCCCTTGACCCTTAAATGATGAGTTCAACTTGGGTGACCCTTAAAATTTTAGCCACTGATCAATAGTTAATCTTGGAAGTAAAAGGGAGAGAGAGTCCAGAATGGAGGAAGCTGTTGTCACTTTTTAGCTGTGATGCATCATGAGCTTTATCAAACCCTCCTCTGTCAGAGTATAAATGGTTCCATACGACAATAATAACATGCAGAGGTTTATGAGACAGGAGTACAGGATATGTCTTTTGAATAAACTGTGTGAACTTATATGGCTGTTGGCCACTGAGCCTGAAAAGCTTTTTTAGCAGAAGAGATGAGTTGGAACGTGTTTGACAATATTAAGTGAGGTCCTGGTTCTGGTGGTGAAAAGCCAAGCCAAGAATGATCATTGGTCAAGTATGGTGACATCAAAATTGTGATTTTTTTCTGTGAGGCAAAGTGGAAGTAACAAGAAAAAGAAAAAACTATCAGCAGCATTCATTCGTAGATCAATAATGGAAACATAATGAGAAGAAAATGTCAAGGGGAATAAACGGACTATAGAGAAAACAGAAAGAGGCTCAGGAGTGATTCAGTGTTTTGTTGTTGTGTGTTGGCCGTTCACTCTCCAGCTGCAGAAACCAACCAACAAGTCCTGTGACTTGTTACTGCACCACAGAGCTTTGGAAATCACATCCTGTACTTTGCAAATAAAAAATGAACTTAATTGTGACTCTTTCTGGTGTGTCCAGGTCTTTGTTTTTAATACTTCAAGACACAGAATTGATTTCATCAGAAAAGATGTCCAAAGCCTTAATTGATCTATGAAATTATTCTTGATATCATCAGTATAATAGTTTTATATAGTATGGTGCTTGTGGATGCATTCTTCTTGTTCCCACAATGGTTCTTTATATTTCATATTTGCACAAAGTGTAATGTATGCTGCCTCTCAAGAGTTGAAGACTTTGAGATATAAATACAGTAAATGGAGGAAAAAGAACTTTCAGCCAGTCACGACTCTTTCTGTTGAATGTGAGCGAGTAAAGAAAAGTAAGGTTACTTAAAGAACAAAGTGGGGAAACGCTGGCAGTGTTTTGAAGTCGCTGTTCTTTTGTCTCTTATCAGTCTATGAAATTTCTCTTTGATGTCTTGTCACCTTTCCCCATTATGAATTCTCTTTGCTCTTTCCGGGAAGAAAATCTCCATAACCCGTCATTTGAAAAATCTCCTTTTTATATTTCCGATATGTGCAATCAAAGTAAATTATTCATGGTCGCGCAGACTATAAAGTTGAAGCAGATCTGGTGACTCTTTCCCCAGCTGCTATTGTTATGAACTGAAAGAGGAAAAAGGGCAAGAAAAGGCGACTTCATTAATGACACATTATGTTTTATGGTGGACTTGGAACTTCAAGTATCCTGAGCATAATTTGTTTCTGTTTTATGTGAGCCACCCCGGTCTCCACCTGCCCCGGTTGGGGTAGATGAAGGGCATTTCTCGACATGTGCTTAGAGACCCATTAAACAGGCTTTTATATGTACCTCAATGAATTGCAGATGGAGAGCATCTGACAGTTGAATGAAAGCTCCTATTCCTTGAATTCTTTTGGTTTGCTCACTTGACAAATAGAAAGACTTGATATTTATGGGGGGCATCAAAAATCAGATAAAAGTAAACGTAAAAGTTATAGTGATGCTTCTCAGCCAACAAAGTCTACTTGTCATTCAAAAAAAGGAGAAGAAATACAGTCATTTCTTTGTGCTGTGACTATTTTAATGAAGTTAAATATGACTGTGAAAAGAGTTTAAAAGAAGAAAAGAGACAAGAAAGACAAACAAAAGGAGAAATGGAGCCAGTGAAGGATATGCTGTCCTTTGTACTTATGGCATGTTGGCAGCACTTGATGAATGGACGTCTCTGAAGGAACCGCGTCTCTTCACAGGGAACGCCTGACCTCTTTTAGTTACGTAGCAACTAGACGTTTGGTGATAGGAATTGCATTTCACATCATCTTTATCTGCGAATGCACACAGTCATAAATCTAAAGCAGACGTGTGTTCCATTACGGAAGAAGGATAACGTTTTCTTAACTCTCTCTCTTAACTCCTCGTCTTATGTTTGGGGTCAATTGAACAGTTCCTGCTATTTGGTTTCACTCTCTGCCAGACATTGTTTTTCTGGCACTAGATCTGACACAGCCCAACAAATGGCTAATGCCTCAATATAAACTCTCCCCACCAGCCCACAAAACACATGTACATACACACACAATCACTCTAGCATATCAACAATCTTTCACACCAGAGCCAAGCCTTTTAGCACTGCGATGTCAACATGTAGCCACATACAATTATCACATTTTCACTGGAACAAATCACTAAAACATTTGTTGATGCTATATTTTTAAAGAACAAGGATAAAGGCTGAAAATGCCTCCATAAACACATAAACACTGACTTTGATTCAGCTCCATCAGGGAACATAAAAGTATGAGAAAACATTTTGTGGTTGTTGCGCACCACACATTCCACCAGCTTTAAATTCTCTGTGTTCAGTTAATTTGCTGTAATTTTATAATATAAAGTTTGATAAGAAGAAGTTGAGATAAAAAGGCATTAGAATGTACTTTGTAAAAAAGTACATAAAAGATGTTTTATTATATTTGGTGAATAGAGAGCTAAGTTGCAATGAAATCAGCACTCACATTAAAAGCACACTTCACATGTCTCCATAGTCATCCAGATCTTTCATGTTATAAAGTTAGGAGAGTGACACTGATGACCAGGCTCGTGGTTCTCCGCAGGCAGTTACGAGTCAGGCTTTGGTGCCTGTTTCTTCTGCATGAGGTTTCAGATGTTGGAGACATTTAACTCTCCCATCAAAACCTTACAGCTCTCAATGAACTTGGCAGATGAACCCATGGACACCTCCTTTACCACCCCGGCCCCCTCACAGTCTGCAGTCTGGTTGGGCAACCCAGCATATGCAGAAATTACACTCACATTGAGCCTTAGTGCACCCAACATTTTACATCCAATACAACATCCTGTGCCCGTGCAGGATGTAGTGTAATCCATACTTATCAAGGTGAACAGTAAAGCTGGATTTATACATATGCATTAAAGATTACTCTGAAGCTGATTAGTGCTCCCTCATAAACGCAACAACATGCTTAGGCTACAGTGTTGACATATATGACATGTGTTGAGATATGTGAGGACATCATAATGCCTATGATTAGTTGATTGTATTTTCCCCAGGAGGTTTCTGGAGTTTATTTCAGAGTAAAGTCAACATTAACAAAGATTTTCAGTCGTCTTCTCCTTTTAAGCAACAGCAGACGCCTAACAAAGCTTTTGCACTGCACGTCTCTCTCCCCTTGATTGCTGCTCAGTCTGACACAGGTTTTGCATACTGTAATTATTCCTTCTGTTCATCATGAAAATAAAAAAGAATCCTTTCCTAGTATAATTACATTGTAAGAGAACAAAATCCATCGTCCTGTATCTGAAGCTATATATGAGGCTTCAGCAGTCGGAGTTAGTCAAATCAAGTGGATACTTTTAAAGAATTTTTTTTCATTCTGTTATAATCTGTTGTTTACTGCAGCTCAACAAAGAAAGTCTGTACAAGGAAACACAAAGAGGGAATCTTGTGGGTTGGACAAGAAACAAATATTGTCACGGCACAAAATCCAGGGTGTTGAAGAATTCAGAAATGTTGATGTAAATGAACAGGATATGGCCAAATTTGGAGAAATTAGCAATCTTGTACACGGCATTTTGTTTACAAGTTGTGTAATTGCTCAGGTTTTAGGTTAGATTAATAGAAGATGTTCAGGGTTCTCTCACAGTAGAACTTCTCACCACTGCCGGGAATTAAACCCAGATCGTAGAGTTGAAAACAAATCGCCATTTCACTACACAGCCACTTACAGAACACCACATTATTTCTACCACCTGTGAACATATCTGGTTGTGCTCATATAAGTATGTAGTACTGGTGCGCGGACATAAACACTCAGATTTGATTATTTCAGTACATTTTCCCGTCAACGCTTTCCTTGTCTAAGAAAACAAACCCGTATAAAATCCTGACATATGTTTGCCCTCATTCTGTAACTTATTTCTTTTGGAGCACTGATTGTGGATGAGTGGTTCAGTATCTGAATGTCTGGATTTTACCACAACCACTAAAGCTCTTTGACAGCTGAACAACCAGAGGGGGTGGCAGGGAGGGAGCCTGCGCTACCCTGAGAAAACCATGGACGATGCGCAGCAAGGTGACCAACATGGTTGCATGTACATTCCCCTGCTTTGATCACCCCTCCGACTGGTTTGAATGGGCTGAAGCGTTCTGCCCTGTCCATTCCAATGTGTTTGTGATCAAATGAGCGGTCAGACACCTCGGTGCTCGCTCATTATCTGGAAACTGAGCCTGCCCTGCACCGTGGGAGGCTCTTCAGCTCAGATAAGGCTGGTGTGCTTTATGTTTGGTGTCACTTTAAAGCATGCAGTGCAGTGGAAGTGATGTTGCTGATGTTTGAAAACCTAAAGTCAACATTTTTTTAGGCGCCAGTGGCTTTGAGTTAGTTCAAATCAGTAAAGATTAATATCAAAGAGAAAAAGCGTATGAGCAAATATAGAAGGAATTATCTCAAGATTTGTGAAAAATCCCTGTATCCAATAGGATTCAAGAGTGTGAAATGAACTCTATTTTATGGTTGATGGTGTTTTCAGCTCTGAAGTCATTATCCAATTGTGGTTTCGATTGCTTGAGTGATTTTATTGTTGACAGAGAAGGAGACGAGCCATTTTCTGCAGATGTTTATTTACAGTTGCTTCAGAAATAAATAAAGAGACGGTTCTCTCTGTGGTTGGCAGTTTGTAAATTAATTGATGCGTTTGGTTGCAGAAGATTGCATGCATCACATATTTGGAGCAATCAACTCTGCAGTTGTGCTCGGCTGTCCTCAGAGAAATCTGGCTGTGGATGTCTGTTGTACAAGGCTGATTGCCTGGCATCATGACTGAAGATTATACACAACAATTATTCTGTTTACACGGCAGAAACACACACACAGTTATTATTAATATTTAGTATTTTTTGTCTCGTATTTGTTGTTATGAACAAAAAGAGGAAAAAGGGGCAAGAAAAGGCGACTTCATTAAAGAGACGTTATGTTTTATGGACGACTTGGATCATCAAGTACCCTGAGCATAATTTGTTTCTGTTTTATGTGTAAAGTTTTGTATTTTCTGTCTTGTATTTCATGATTAAGTTCACATCTTTCCCAAGTTAAGCCATGATAATGTCATTATTAAACATCTTTGGCAATTAAGTGTTCAATTTCTCTAAGCTCTCCAACTGGAGGAAAGAGTATACACTTAGGGGAAAACATTGAATCGCCAGTGAGGAGCATGTTATATATTTTGTATTATATTACATATAAGAGTGTTACTGTGTATTTTCTTTTCTGTACAACATGGACAATGTTTCTTTAAATACATTCAGAGAAGTGAAAGCTTGCTGAGAAAAGAAATAATGAAACATACTCCATCTTTTTTGGTGTCTATTTCTACTGGTGGGAAGACTATAACTGCTAGGGTCTGGTATATATTAGACAATATGAGAATAGTCCATTCTCACATAGCCAAATATGATGGATGCGATAGAAATGGGCAGGTGTCAAGATTCTGCCTTGTATGTATCGTCATAAATAAAAAATCCCTGTGGCCGAAAATGAATTTCCCTACAAGAAGAAGGGGCCGTTGTTCCTGGAGCGTTTTTCTCTATCCTCTATTACCTTTTAAACATTTTATTTCAACTGTATCCTCCAAAATCAGTTTAAGATATAATATGTAAAAATTCGCCATTAGAACGACTACACCTATGTAATATATTTTGTTTACTTGTGTACTTATGTACATTATCCAAAAGGTTTCTGCCCTGTTGCTCAGTGATTGGATGTTTCTTGTTTAAATGAACCTTAATTCACCTTTACATGAAGTTTAATTTCCCCCCTAAAATGTTTTTAACAATGACCAGCATGTACAGTTGTGTAATGTTTGGTAGGAGAGTTTCATGCAGAGCTCCAGCTGTGTGTAATGTAATATTGCATATAGAAAAATGAGTGAGACTTCAACTTTAATAACCAGTGAAGATTATAAAAACAGATGCCCATAAAGCTGTTGACAGGCACATCAACCTACAAACAACGTAAAATCTTATTCTTTGCTTTATGAATCTTAAACCTTGAAGATTTAATGCTTGTATAAATTCCCCAGTGCTTAGCACAGCTGGTTTTATGTGCGTGACATCATCTCAGTGTAAGTGGGACTTTTTGGGAATTCAGCATTTGCTGAGTGAGCAGACCTGTTTCCAGCTCTGTGATTACAACGCAGAGGAGAGTTCGCTGATCTTTTTAAAACTTAGAAACATATCATCATGCAGTATGAACAATTGCCCATAGTATTGGTAGATTTAACTGCCATTTACCTCAAAAACTGGGGGGGATTACATGAAATCCATTACTTTCAAGCTTTGTTAATGCACTGACAGCTGGTTTAGATCATGTTTGCAGCAAATGGCACAGAATAAGTCTTTATTGATAGAAAGACACATGACAAATGAAATGGAAAATAAATATTTATGATGTCTTTATTCTTCATAAGTCTATATTTACTCCAAGTTTTTTGCCTTATTCAGTTTTATAAAGCATTTCTGCTCTTGAAACATATGAATTCAGGTACTTATTTGCTTTGATAGGTATGGAAACAGGGAATATAAACTTATAAACCCATTTATTATTGTAGGTATCATATTTATTTTTTATCGTATTTATTATTTCTAATTCATGTGCCACCTAAGGGTATCCTTTTATTTGAAATCTTCAATGAAGAAACACATGCATGCCAAGGGAGGAAAAGACTGGGAGTGAAAAGGATTTAAATAATGAAGATGTTTGTAAGGCCTTAAGGATATATTATTAGAGAGAAACATTAACATAACTGCACAGGATATTTGTGTATGTGCATGTTTGAACCTAATGCAAACCAGCTCTGGTAGAAAATGCTACCTAAAATTATCCATGAACAACATAATTACTGTTGATCAAAGCTAATCTGAGGTTTCCCTGTTGTCTAATTCAAAAATCCTTTACTGCTTTAATGCCCGAGCAGGTACGGGATCACATCGAGCAGCCCAAGGGCAAACAGCGATGGGGGTGGGTGGACAAAACTTTGGTGCTGGCCATCTGTGTGCTATTTAGTCCGGTCCCAGCAGTCATGGCTGCTTAATTCAAAAACTGTCAGGGAGTGTCATTAGGTGCAGCCATTTAAAAGCTTCAGATTTCATTAGCCACAGGAAGGGCCACATTACCCTCAGGATTAATGTCAGGGTTTTGCGGTTCAACACTGCAGCAGTGGGCTGCATTAATGTGACTCGGTTGACCCTCTTGTTTTAATACACCCCAACTCATTAAGCATTATGTAGACCAAGAGCAGCCCGCAAATAGCCCGTGAATTATGGACATTTCTGTCCAAGCAGGATTCTTTTTCACACCTCAAAAATCTGAAATATCGCCCACCACTTCCTGTGCAGGCTAAGATTCGACCACAGAGCAGTAAATCTACAGCTGAGGGGAGTTACAGTAACTGCCAATCCAACGGCCAACTGTTTTGTTGTAACTCTGCAAGGCAGCAGGGCTCCCAGTGTTGCATCACCATGGCTGTTTCATAACAGGTTGTGCTACACTGTCCTAATGCTGCATGGTGGGCAGTGTGTGGTAAGTAGTAATAATAATAATAATAATAATAATAATAATAGTCTGTCAGGGCTGTCTTACTGCTCACCCCGAGGTTTCATGTAGTTAGGAGTTTTTTTCTCTCCGCGGACACTTGCCTAATGTGGGAACTGTTGGCTCTGTAAGGTCTCGACCTTACTCTGTAAAGTGCCTGGAAATGATCCAGGATTTAGTGCTAGAAATAAAGTTGACTTAAATTTTTTTTTAACTGAGTTGTTATAGAGTTGATGTCATTCTGGACGTGCCAGGAACTGTCCTGTCAGTAAGTCAGAGCTCGCTATCTAGAGGAGAACATGGAGTGAAACGTCCAGAAAACGATAAGACGCAGAGGATGAGCCAACTCATCTCTCTTCCTGTTTTAATTTGGCAGCATGGGCCCTTAAAGTGTCAGTGACTGCAGTATTGTGCTTGTGAGACAGTGAAGGTGTTTTAAATATAATGTCTTGCAGGAGAAACCTCCGACCATATTCAACCCCCCTCGTTTATAAATAAACATGGAACTGTCATTACTGGTGAGGCAATCAAGGCTTAATCGAACCAGTGGTTTCCACAGCGTTGCTACGTCATCATCATCTCTCCAAGGTTGGAGGTTGTGAATGTAATACATTCTGTCTGACTGTGTTTGTTGGGGGGTCACCAAGCCTCTGCGTTTCATCACTTCCCTATTCATCACAATGTCACCCAAGTGCCTGCGTGTCAGGCCCCTCAGCGTGCTTCACCAGGTGTGAGAGAGGTCTGCATTTTTGGGGCCCTTAATCAGGAAATGATCGCAACCAGCCATGATTCATGGTGTGGTCTGGTTGTCATACTAAATATGTTTAGCTTCTGAAGCCGCATCTTATGGTTGAAATTTATACTCCCACTCTTGAGAGCTATATCGGCTCAGATGGGATCTGTTTCCTCTGCAGAGTGAAGGCCTGTGCTCACTTTTCAGAGTTTTGACAGATCTCTAGAGGCAGAACAATATAAATGTTTGAAAAGCAGTTTGGACTCAGTTCTCTTTCATCTTTTTTTTACCTTCACACTAAACCTGCAGACTGTTTTCTGTGTCAGCCAGAGGAGGTTAGACCTGTGTGGAGTAGCTACGGTGCTGCCATTCCGCTGTATTGGCAGTGAATCAATTTTTTGCAATCAACACTTTGTTCAAGCTCTCACTCCGGTGCCCAATGGGCTCTGAAATAAGTACATAATCTTTAAAGTGGGTGGGGGCATCACTGTTTAATGCCCTTTATTACTCAAGTGCTGCTCAGTCAATATCTCTGTCACAGCAAAGGACGTGGGACAAGAATTTAGTCGATATTAGTCTGAAATGCAGACTTAACTTACTGTCAACCATAGACTGTTGCCACTAAAGCTAACAGTTTATTTAGGTCATTTTGCCTGTTGTATCTAAAGCTTTGGTTCATATTATGGGGTTTTACATGTTAGTATTAACATCAGCATATAAAACCAGCTTCCCTAACCAGTATTTACTGCTTCTCCTGATAACTTTCAATTCTCACTGCACCTTGCCATTGGCATATTTAATTACATCATTTCAAAAACTCTGAAGCTGTCAGTGAAAATATGCTATATTTTCTGAGTGGTGTGGTGCCAATGCTAGTTTTCCCTGAGGCTTTAGAAAACTCTCATTAATTTCATTATAATGTGATAATTGATATCAGTGGAGTTGTTTTTTTATTTCAGGCAAAGTGGCTTACCTCTTAAAACCCTCAGGGCAACTCATTCATTCTGTATTCATTAGATATCCAGCCCACCCTCTACCCATAGGGTCTTACAATCTATAGTTTGAAACTCCATCCTACTGAAATCATCTATACAGTGGATTCACGTATGCATAGTGTTAGTGCCTGATGCTTGGTGCTGGCGTGTTCATCCACAATCACAGATTCATGCTCAGGACACATAATATATCTAGCATGCCATGTTAGTCATCAATACAATGCTACACAGGAGATAAACTCCTCACCACGATGAACACACAGCAGCTGCCTCCTGTCTTTTGCATTAACCTCATTGCATTGGCTAGTGCCTTCACTATTGCATGAAAAGCTTTGCTCATCCTCTACTATACACAGCACAAGCAACACGATGCCAGAACCATGATGAACCACGACGTCACCCCATTCAAAGTGAATAAGTAGCATTACCTTTGAAGCCTTCAATGCATATCCTGCGTTACAAAGTTCTTCCTTTGAGGCACGTTCATCTCAATCATTACTCCTTTGTTGAAGTGGAATTAAACATAAAAATTTGATGTTTCATGTCTCAAATGATTGTGCTCTATTATTTCATGTACTTTACACGTTTATAAATCCCTTATAGACTGGGAAAAAACAATGTAGTGAATAGAAAGGACCTTGACCCACTTTAAACAACAAAGCAGTGCTGTGGGAAATGAATGAGGGATCATTTAAAATAGGGGTGAGATGAAAGAAAAACAACCACAAGCGAACAATGCTATTTTTTTTTTCTTACTTGAGGCCATCTGAAGGCGTTGCCAACTATTTGTGTACTGGTCACAACAGTGGAAAATTCCTAATGATGACTACACTTAAGTGTGAAGAGCTTATTGAGTTTTCCCTCGGAAGCCTCTCCAGTGCATCGTTTGGAGCGCTGCTGAAGGCAGCCACTGCAGAGACTCCAATTACTGACCAAGTCCCACTTGGCTGGCTTCTAACTGTGAGCAGAAAATTTGAAAGAAAGAGAGAAGGAGGGAGAGAGAGAAGTTTTGGTTGCAGTGCGATACTGGCCTACAAGATGCCCAAAAAGACGAACGTCCAGCAGAGTTTAACAAGTGCATTGCCTGAGCAGAGGGAGAGATAGGCAGCTCTTTGTTCATGACTTGGACACGCTCCAAGCGCCTGCTTCATAGGATGTTCTTCGATAATCCAGCAGTGAGCAGCTGATTTACGACCTGCATTAATGTTCCGACTGAACTTCCTGAACAGAGTCTTTTACTACGACCAAACCACACGGAGGGAGAGAAAAAATAACATCCAACAAAAGTGGGGCTTTGTCAGTATGTGGAGTTATTCTTGTAGCATAAAGGTCAAACTGAAGTTACAATATGTGTTTGATAAGAAATAACTTTATATTCCCTTTGTGTTTTTAATTATACTTAATTGAATTACCAAACAATTACCATCCACTTATACTTGACATTGATTGGTTTGTAGACATGTGTGCATCTGACATTGGCTTGGTGTCATTTGTGCTATTGTATTCACTAACTATTTTGTACAAAGTGCAAGGGGAAAAAAAGTCATCTTCCCATTAGAATGGAGAAAATGTGTGAACAGATTTATTTAATTAATTTTGCCAGTGTTACCAGCAAAATGAACGTCCTTGTCGTTCAAAGACATGATGGTTCCATGTTCTCAAATGGGAGGATTTGCTGCTTTTCCTTTCTTGCTCTTACATTATAGTACATTGAATACCTTTGGGTTATTGACTTTTAGTTGGACAAGACATATATTTTATGACATCATCTCGCAACTAAGATGATGGGATTTTTTAGCTTGAATAAGTAGCAGATTATTAGATCAATCATTAGTTGCAGCTCTGACACAGGCTGTTAACCAGTTGACCTTGCAGGATTAGTTAATCTGTTTTATGACTCTTCTAACATTAAGGTTGCTGAGGATATAGGACTACCTGTTACTGTGAGTTTTGACGGTCTGGTCATTTGCCACATCTGGACCATGGATGAGAGGCAACCAATGCAAGCTGGACCTCCTCCTTTTTGTAGTAATCATGACTCATGCTGTGTTAAAACTAAATAAATAGAAATTCTTGTAAAATCTAGTAAAAGTCAGTTTCTGCAAGATAAACTAACTATTCCTCAAAATTGTTGCACCTGCCAAACGGTTTATTGTTAAAATATAAACAAGCTTCTCGACTGGGGCCTCCTCAGTTTTGAGTGACATATAAAGTGAAAAGCATTATGGGTTCCTCTCAAAAGTTGAAAAGGTCAGATGGTACAGCTAATGCTACTGTATATGATATTTATTAAAAAGGAGGAAGAAAGAAAACCCTCTTGCATTAGTGTTTGTCTGCATCAGGATTCAACCCTACAGTAAAAAAGCACAATACCAAGTGGTCAAACTTTGTATTGCAGTATCATGTAACACAGACACTACAATTGCACTAAATCAATAGAAGGGGAGCAGCTATAAAACTCTGAATACAGAGTTACAGAAACCTCCATGTATGATCCAAATTTAATCAATTCAGTCCATTCAGTTTCTGTATGCCATTAAAGCTTTGGAGCATTTCTCAGTAATGTAAAATATGTGCATATTTGCTGCGGCACCTTTTATAGCTTTTATGTCCTTACACACTAAGTGAGAAGACACATAAAGAACATAGTGCAGCCTGCTGTAGCACCATAATAACAGCAGGTGGTTAGAGTATGATTTCACTCATAAGTGCAGGGAGATAAGTGCATCGTGTGATACTTGTCCAGAAGTGAGGAGTCTGTGAGATAATACTTCCTGTGTTTGAAATACTTCATATGTTTGTGACATGAAGAAGTGTTGTAGTGAGGCATTACACATCAGTTGGGATGAAAAATAGGATGAAAAAAAAAGATTCAGCCCCCACAAACAAAACCAATTATCTCGAGGTTCACAGGCCAAGAGCAGCTGCCAGTCGTAAAAGAAAGCAGAGGACTATCATCTTTTTTTATGTCACTGAGAACTTTCAAGGGATCCCAGGCACTTTCAGCCCATAACTTATTTCTGTTCTTCTACTGTTTTGACGTGGTATCGTGTTTCCCAAGACGGGAGCTTGTACACTCGGGAGGGGAGATGGATAAGAGTGGATGTGCCGGGGTTTGACATTGAAATAAGATTACTCTGTTCCCTCCAAGCGGACACACATTAAACAAGTGGGAGATCAGGGAAGCAGAGAGGCAGGCACACTTTCCACATGGGGCTTAAGAGGCAGAAAGGACAGCTGGTTCACTCATCATTACTTTGCTGTGTCCTGGGTTTTCAAACTCTCAAGGGACATATTGTTTCTGCTGGATAACTCATGTGCACTACAATGACAATAACTGGTTAATAATGTACAACGGGAATTTATAAAGTAGCTCAATGTGTTTTTCTATTTTTGTACCATAATGGTGTAATTAAAAACTAGCCTGGAGATATTACTCATTACTCTGTGGACCTCAGCTGGGGGTGGGTATCTTGTTGTAGCCTTTGGGATATTTCTACTTTTCTAATGAATAGGGTCAAAAACTCAACTTTAATGTTCCTGCTGCTGTGAAGCTTTCATTTCTCACCTGGCACAACAATAGGTTCTTGATTTCACACAGTGCCGCTGTACAGGTAGCATATTTAATAAGATGTCACAAGCTTGCTAATTAAGCTAATGAATTGTTTAAAAATGTTGGCCATGTTGCTTCCAATGAGAATCTCTAAGGTCTTAAATATGTACTCGATGCTAAATACACAAAATCATGCTAAAAGACACATCTTCAGCAGATGTTCCAGGTAGACATTGGAATTAAGTAATTCTATTGTTTGTCAGTATATCTCATTTTTAGCATTACAAAAGAAAATACTATTTTTTGACAATTTGTCGAATTTAATACACACACACTTTTTTATCTTTTAAACTAATTGCATATGAAGTATTGTCATACCTCTCAACACACATTTAACATGTGTATACATTCTTGATAGGGCTGCTTGTCTAGTTACAGTTGCTTATTAATGATTGGAACCTTTACATTTTTGTTATTTGCCACTAACCAAATAGTCATAAATATACACCAAGCTAGCTTTTACTGATTTGGAAGAATAATGGGAAAACCCTTATTGCTATTTTAAAGTGTATAATGTTGTCTCAGCTGACCAGACCGCTGACTCATCTGATTAATTATCGGGTAAAGTTTCATGTAAGCAAAAGAATCTCCAAAAAATCAGCAGAGATTTTTGTGGGAACGATTAAACACTTTTTTTGTTCGCTTATCTTCATTCTACATCCGCACTTTGTACATTACAGGAGCAGACGTTTTTCACTCCCACTCGATTTGTTGACACTTTGATAAATCTTTTGACATCCAGCGGTATATGTTTAGTTCTCCTTGAAAGGGTCAAAGTTGTGTTTACCTTTCTTGTTGCAGAGAGGTCTTATAGTCCCAAGTTTCTTCGAGCAAAGGATTATTTGGTTCAAAGTGAGATATTTTTCTGGATGTCTTCAACTTGAAAATGTCAGGTATGTGTGATAGCATACTTTAGGCATTTTTTTTTTTAAACTCCAGGGTTTATAACATATTCAGTGCCTGATCTGAGGAGACTCTGCAGGTCTAGCAGATGAGTTTGACTGACCTGTTGAGGTTACCACTCTGTCTGTTGTCACTGCACCTCTCCCAGCGATGAAAACATCCTATTGGCTCCTCACGCATGGCTAACTCAGACCCATCACAACAAGTCTGTCTCTCTGGGCCTGCCAGACATTGTGTGTCTGTGAGTGTGTGTGTGTGCGCGCGTGTGATCGTGTGTGTGAGATGGCGTGGCAGACAAGGGAGTGATGGACTAGAAGTGACATGCGGCCCCTGAAGCAGCCAAGGATTAATGGCCTCAATAGACAAGCTCCTCTAGAAGGATGTGGACGGGTAATGAGGACTTCCACCAGCCACAGTGCACCCATCCATCTGCCCTTCCGGATCTACGCTCTCCTGCAGCTGGAGATTCCAGATGTGAAGCCACCTGTGGAAAAAAGGGGACATGGAAATCCTGCCACAGGAGAAGAATATTCCTCCAAAATACCACTCCCATGATGGTTATTTAAAGTGAACAGTTTTGAGTCAGGGGCACCTTTGGTGGTCTGAGCGGCGATGGTTTTCAGGTGAGCATGGCCTCATTTGGTGGTGTGACAGTTTACACGTAAAACTGGGGGGGCGAGCGTTACAAGACACTGCAGGGACTCAAGTCAAGGTCCAGAGGAAAATCAAACATCGAGACTGCCGCTGGGGTATTCTGACATTTGAACCTATGAGCGGCTCTGAAAAGGTTCAAACAACAACTGAGAAGTGGAAGCGGCAGCTCTAAGCATGAGTCACCAGCATGAGAAGACACGCTACGCTACTTCTAACCCTCAGATGTGTTATACATACATATCCCTATGTATAAACCAGAAGAAAATAAAGAAGAGACTCTGCAATTGTGTGTAGTCAGAAATATTTTTGTTTATTTTGGAATACGATTAACTTGGCAGGTAATGTGAGATTTTGAGGGATTGTTATTGTCTGTTTTTAAGTGAGAGAGTTGAGCAACATTCTTGACCTTATGAACAGTAGTTAGTCTGCATATTCCAAACTTAAATCCTCATACCATCTTTTTGCATGGATTTCTCCTCCCATTTATGGCTTAAACAACTCTGCTCCATAACAAGTACTGAGCTTGCATGTCAGCATATCTCCATGGCAACGGAGCAAATTCTATCCGTCGATGAAGTCCATGTGATACCATCAAAAGTTTTTCAAAAACCTAGACCTTGAGTTGGATCCAGAAATCATTATCCTGATTAATCCACAGACCTTACTATGAACTGTGTCTTTTTTCCTATTTATTAAATTTATGTGAAGTGAGCAAGTAAAATACTTTCTTTTCTTCGTTTCTTTAAAGAATAATTCAGGGTCATTATAACTTGGGTCTCTTATTTATAGTTTTCATCATTCTGTAAAAAGAAAAAATAACATTGTGAAATTTCAGCACGTCTTGGGTGAAAGAAGTTTAGATGGAGCAGGAAACATGAGGAGTATGAGCAGTCATAGTATCATACAGGTGTCAAACAAATCCTGAGGTTCGACAAACTTATTTAGCGGAGAAAATGAGAAAACATCCCTCACAGAGTTCTACAATGAGCACACACTCGTGATTTTCCTGTGAAGATGTGTTTACTTTTTTACAAGTGCTTTCAATCACACTTTGTCGTAGAAATATTTCCTAAGCATGTTATTATAATTAAAAAAAACGGACTGCCAGATTTCTTAGAAAAGGTGTATTAATCTGAAAGTATAATTAAATCAACTCGTTCAATATAGCTGGAACCTTTACTGCCAATACATCCAAGCACTTTCTTCTCTGAGCTGGCCTGTGTTTGTCTGTGTTCTCAGTGGCCTCAAACAGAAATCACAGATAGGAGGCAGATGAGAGTGCTGCCATAAGACATCAAGCGATGCCAGGAGGCAAAACACCTGCTGTCACCATCTCCCACTCTCAATAACAGCATGAACACACAAGGTCAAATAGCCGGGGTGGTACTTCTGGTCCATCCATCTATTAGATTTTTAGATGCTCCGCTTTTCTGCAAGATCAAATCAGTTTCCTGCCATCCAGATTAAAAGTGCTGGTTGGGGCGAGGTGGGGGTGTCGAGAGAAACGCCAGCGGGCTGATATTAAGAAGGACTCATGCTGCCGACAACACTTTGAACAAGAGTGAGCTCCACATTCAGGAGAGATTGTTTCCCTGACGGAAGAAAATCGAAGAAATTGTCCTCGGGACTTCAGACAGTCTGTGTTTCTTTTGCTTGTGCGTTTGTTGGGTGTGAGTTAAATTGAACACATTATGATCTGACACTTATTGTCATTAGTGTTGGATTAATGTTGGGGATGCAAAGCTGCAGCTTATATCTTCCTAAATTTAACCCTGAATACAAGCACACTTGAAATTGAGCTTGCCATTTGATTATAGTTGGGTATTTCTGTACATATTTACATAGCTAATTATTCATTTGATGAATTGACACTGGGTTAGTTGCACAGGCTGATGCTGCAGCACTGCACAGATGCTTGGATTCACACATTCAAACTTCTGAAAATACAATTTCCCTTTTGAATATTTTCTTCTACACCTTCTTGTAAAGTTATGTAACATCCTGATGCCCATTTTAATTAATTTGTTGTTATGATTATTGGACAATCTTTATTCAAATTCCAGCATTCATTCTGAAATAGATTTCATTATAATATATTTAAGCTACCCAGCCCTTGATGCTGGTTTGGACAACTTGCCCCTGACGTGCAGCTTCATTACCAAATGTCAGCTCTGCTTTAGTTTTAAGGAGGATTATTTCCTTTTAAATCAGTATTAAAATGTTATGTTCTCCCTTTGTAATCTTTTCCCTAATCTAAAGTATTTCAGCATGTCCAGTTGGTCTTAATCCCACAACCAATTGATCCCTCTTAACTAGTTAATTATCTAATTCTTTAAATACAGACAATAAATGAAGAGACAGTCTTTGTTCTCGTCTCCCAGCTGAAGAGCTCACACGGAGGGTAGTGACTCACTCACTGGTCGTGTGTCATGTTGTCCTAAACCAGAACAAGATCCATCCATCAGAACCACGGGGCTGATTAAACAATCAAGAGCAAACAGATTCATTGTAGAATGGAATCATATGTTTGGCTAATGAGGCTCAGCTGACCAGTCAGATTCACTCATGTATATCTCATAATCTGCTGATGGCTCTGTGAGGATGAAGGGGGGGGGATACAAACAGACCGATAGCAAAGTGCATGGCAGAGGCCTGGTCCAGGATGTCAGTGTTCAGGGTGGGTGACAGTGTTATTCCCTGCCATCTGTTTCTCAGGCGGCGGTCCAGCAGTGTTAGATTGAATGCACAGGCATGAGGGAGCGTGGAGCAGCCCACCATGCCACTCTATTGGCATTGCAGCATCTCATAATAACATGGCACTATTAGCCGGCCTTCCATGCCTGTTTGTGGGAGTGAAATGGGTTCGGTTCAGTCTACACGCAGATATATAAAAAGACACTCGTACACTCACTCAGACTTCCCATCTGTCTATCGTCTGTGTGTTTTTCATGTCTATGGCTCTCGCTCTTGACTCAAACCAAAAGCACTGGCACATTCACAATTTGCCACACATCGCTGCGCTATAAAGTTACAGAATGCAGACAGGGAATTCAAGAAAATGGAGATGATTGAATTAGTGTAACTACAACAATTTGTTTGCATTTCAGCTTAAGACTAATGGTCCGTGTGAATTTCCCATGAAAAGTCACTTCAGCTCAATTTTTTACAAAGACAGAGGCGTCAGTGTTTGGTAACACTACAGATGCCGTGAACGGCGTATCGCTTTCTGTTTAGGTATGTTACCCAAACAACAAAGGAATGTTATGAGAGCAGTGGGGTCTCATCACTCAAGCTTTTATGAGCAGACCTCACAAAGCCCCGAATCGCTCTTCCTCCCTGTCTCTGCTGTCACCCTCAGGAAAAGTGAGCGCGCCGTAAATCACCTTGGCAGCTTTGTGTTTTGAAGCAGCAAACTGCCCATAGGCAGTGTCATTTTATAGGTTGTTATTTCACACCATTATGTAGAAAGAGGGGCTCTGAAATCATGTTGCTTTAAGCGCTGATGTGTTCGCCTGAAGTGGTGAATCAGAGGTAGAGCTGAATGGAAAGCCATCGACAGAAAGACAACCCGAAGTTCACAGGGGAACCTCAACCCAACCTTTGTCCAGTATCTGAACCTCGAGGAATTCAGCTTATTCTTTTAGTATGGAAAGTGGAGGCTTTATTGCATTCTTCGAGGATGTGAACCTGAACGTATAAGTGTTAATTTGCATTAACATGCGCTTTATATACAATGAATCACTTTGTGTGAGGGCTCATGGGAGAGGTTTAGAGGGAAAACTATTGCAGGTTTGGACCATTCCTGCAGAGATCTGGGCCATGTCCTTGGTGTCAAAGTGCAATGATAAAGAAACTGAAAATACTTACCTCACTTGGAGTCAAACAGGACTTTCAACGCCAGAGACCTATATCTGCTTTCTCTATATCTTTCACATGTGCAGGTTTAGCTTTTGTGTTTGATTGTGTCCCAAAACATTCAGACTCGGAAGCAACGTGTCATAAGTGCGTGCATGCTTGCATGCATAAATCTGCACAAATCCCAAAACAGGCTGTTCATAAGCTCCAGAGAGAGAGAGCGGGATTATTTCTCCCTGATGCCCTTTGTTTGAAGAAAAAGGTGTTGACTGACAGCTGAGCTCCTGGACCCTACTCAGCCAGGGTTCAATGCGGATGCCTGGCTAATGAGGTCGACTACAGGGATTATAATCAGGCAGGGAATATTAGTGTTCTCATGTGTCACTCAAGATGGGGAAACCTCCCAGTGTTGCAATGTCAAAATGAGCTTTTCAGCTTCCGATCGGTTCATATTTACCATACAACAACACAGAGCCGTGTCACAGCGTCCCCAGGGTG
This sequence comes from Hippoglossus stenolepis, assembly GCF_022539355.2. Taxonomy (NCBI): domain Eukaryota; kingdom Metazoa; phylum Chordata; class Actinopteri; order Pleuronectiformes; family Pleuronectidae; genus Hippoglossus; species Hippoglossus stenolepis. The sequence goes on along the minus strand of NC_061489.1, from coordinate 19,085,367 downwards.
GCTTTAAGAAATCTCAGGCCCATGACAGTTAATGGAGGAAGGAGTTATGGTGGGAAATCTCACCATAGGTCCAATTCCAAGGCCCCAGTGGACGCTGAGGGCACTCTCCGAAACGCACAAATTATCTCCTGTTGGCTTTTGGGCAGTAAAATGTGGTCGTTTTAACCTTGCAGTCTTTAACCTCACAATAATCTTTCAGTGAAAGGTAGACTTCAAGCTGAGACTGACTCCCCGCTTTGCGCTGTAATGAATTAATGGACATCACGTTTGACCCTCTTCAACCTCGACCACGCTCACCTCTCCAGTCCTGCTCAGGCCGTTTTAAAGACCAAAACAGAGAAGGAGATGAGAGATGGAAAGAAAAACATTAAAAAAGCACTAACTCGAAAGAGCAATGCGACATATGGAAGTCATCACCGGCCTGGACTCCCATCTGTGTCGGCAGTCGTGGCCTGCTGGTGCCCACTAGTCACTGTGCAGGATGGGAATAATCCAGGGGAGAGGATCCGTGGAATCACGATAAGAGGAGTTAGAATCCCTTGAGGAAAAGATTTTAGTGTCGAGGGGGAGGGGCGGGATGTGCTGCGAGTGGAGGGTGTTATTGTGAGGTGCAGAAGCTTGCTGGCGTTTGCAGAAAACAGGTGCCCGGCAGCTCAGTGGGGTTCAGCTGGGTTTAGTAGGGCTCAGTTTCTCACGTTTCTGTCTGCAACAAATACCCTATACACGAAACTATAACACTGCCACTTCCTTGATTCACATCAGACTCTAACAAACTGTGAGTGTAAGTGGCACATTCCTTCAACATACAATTTAAACAATTTTCTTTAGATTTATTTCTGTTTAATTTTTGTTTAGATTGCAGCGGCAGTTTTCTGGCAGTATAACAAACTGGAATAAAACTAAATGAAAGGCATAATTGGAAAAGGAAATTGGCTCCTCGTATTAATTTACATGCTTGCATTGTTGAATTCGCCTAAAGGAATGCATTTCAAGTGTGTTATTATAAGCCTGAGAGTTGATCCGGGAGGTGAGGGTAATTTAGGAGTCTCCTGACCACGTTCATTCAAGCTTCATATCCTGGTTCACTGCAGATCTAATCAGCAAGTTGAATGATATTTGCTCCCTCCAGTCATGTGCTGTTATGCTCTCACTCTAAATAATGGCAACGTATACAAACAATCAGTCAAGGTAAGATAAAATTTAATGCACGAATGGAAAGAATTTGGTAGCAGGAAATATTCGTTTACAAATGTGAAGAGTTTTTTTTTTTTTTTTTAAGGTTTTAAAAATCCTCCTGACCCAAACATCTTCTCCCTTGTTAGACCTCACTAACTGGCACAGGCAAAGTTTTGCTTGTTTTTGTGAGTGAAAAATTTATTGTAAAGCAGTAAATTTTTTATCACCCCATTTCAGAGGACCCCTGATGTTATCTGTGGTGCTGTATCAATCTGTGAGTGAATCCCCTTCAGCATTTTCATGGGCAACACACTCGAATGAAGGACTCGAGGAACTACAAAGACGGGCATCTTGTGTACCAGGGAGACATGTCTTCCAGTAAAACAAATGAGCCCTACACTTTCAAGCAACAAAATAAATGCAACATCTGATCTTGTGTGACAGTACGGTCAGGTCTCATGGGTCCTCCAGTCTGCACAGCTCAGCACTGCCCCGAGGCCACACAGGGCAGGACCCTTCAGATTTAACACCTCACAGACATGAACACCTGGGATTTATTAGGGATCGAGCTCATGTGGCTTAATGCTGACAAAACAACGTCTTGGTCTTTGTCTCGAACAGAACTGAAGAGAAGAGAAAGGTTGGAACTTTCAGTCAGGTTCCTTTTTTCTTCTTTACCTGTGTTTCATCTGCCTCCCTGCTGCTCGTCCATCCTCAGTGCTCTTGTGGGGAGTTTTTTCAAGCTTGACTAATGTGGTTCAGATAGCGTGCGGGATGTCGATGGGGGAGCACCTTGATCTGGGCCATACCTTGTTTGTTGTGGTGGCTTCACCTCAGCCATTTCCACTCCCCTTTTTATCCTCGCTGTTCTGCTTCAGTGGTTCAGTCAAATGCAAGAAAAGCTTTCTGACCTCTTTTCAGCTGGTTGCTGAGGTCTGGTTCCTCTGGACAGAGCATCATGTCTATGGCACAGGAAGTAGACCTCGTCGTCACTGCGGTCAACAACACTCGCATCATCTCCCGGCTGCTCGCTGTAATCAAGCTGCCTCTCTTATCATCAGGAAGTATTTCTGCAGGAGATGTTCTTTTTGTTTGTTTGTTGTTTTTAAACATATCTATTTCCTCAAGTACAAACAGTGAGACAACATCCTTAGATGGGAGGGAGCGTGCCAGCGTTGTGTGCAGCTGGAGGTGACACAGCATGCTGTGGTACAGTAATGGAGTCATCCATCAACAGGCACCATTAAAACACCTTGACAAGCCAGCTGAGGCCACTGCAGTGGCCATGGTGACCGGTCTAAAGGTTGATATTGTTTTCATACTGTGGCTGCAGCAAAGACAACCCTGCTGAAATGGAACTGCTAATTAGTTTGCTGTGTTTATTATGAAAACTACAGTTGTGTAATTAGAAGCAAGTTTAAAGTCAATTATCACTCTATTGGACATCTCATAGATTTTTCCAGTTACATATACAGCATACAGTTGGTAACACTTTAAATTACAGACCATAAATACATTTTTTATTATTTAGTATATTCAAATATTCAACAAAACACTTACGGGTACCTGTATGCACGTATAGGAGAAGTTAGGATACGGGGATAACAACTTTGTGTTGAAGGGGGAATACAAAATAATGTTAAAATTCAACTTTTAGCTTTGTTCTTGGTTGACCAACAAAAGACCCAAAAATATGTTGATGTTATAGTTTGCTAAATGTTCAGCTTTCTACACCATCTACTTGTTTACTTTGTCTCTCCTCCATAGTGCACTGAGCAGGTAAATAGAGTAAAATAATCAGCTTGTTTCCAGCCTTCCATGGCTTTATATGAACATATATCCATGTAGTTTGAGGGTGGCGTAGCATAGTCTCACAAAAATCCTATCAGGTCCATACAACGATAGAGGAATAGGGGACAGAAAACAGAAGGAAGGTGCAGCCCAGCAGGTCAACGATCCTTTGATTTTTATTTTCTGTCCAAAATGTCTTTTTCTCTGCTTGTTTCTGTTTAAAAGCTTTGTTCCCTGCTCTTAAGCCCTCTGAGAATTCACTCAAGCTGAGATAGAGTAATTATGTGCAATTTCAGCTCTCAAGCCCATCACCAGCAATCACCATGGCGATATTTAAAAAGTGGTTAGAGTCAGACGGCACACACAGAAAGTGGTGATATAGTCTCTTTTCTTTTGACCTCTCTTTGTTCTCTTCAACCAATTTCTAAAACAAAGACATCTTTCCTCAAATCCTTTTCACTGATTTAAATGAATTTTTGCTTCAACACATAGACTAATGGAAGAACAGTTACAACTGGGTTGCTTTAAATTATTGTATTGACTGTTTGGGAAAAACATGGAATCCCTAAAGCCCTGTAGAGGGATGTTATTCCTTTAGTTTTCAGTTTATATTTTCATTAGGGCCCAGCTGAAAAAGTCCCAGTAAGCCCCTAGTGTGTAAACTATCTTTGACCAGTGATCAGGATCCTATTCAGAGGACCGTATCTCTGCCATCTGCGGCTTGTCGACAGGCATCCTCCTGCATTCCAGTCCTTTTGTTTGCAGAGGTAGGGGAAGGATATTAATGTGTCTATCCATTGACTTAACATCCTTGGAAAGTCCGCCTTGGCCTCACACCTGCTGCCTATAAGCTGCTGGAATCTCTGCTCCATCACCGATGAGGATGTGCTGCCTTAAAAATATGCGGGCTGCTCAAGGCCCTCAAGGTAGCGCAGCATGCGTTGAGGAAATGGTGAAGAATGTCAACCTGGACATCACCTCCGCATCCAGCAGGACAGCCAAGAATGCAGCCATTGTTAACTGAAAACAGGCTCTTTATCACTGATATTGAGCACCTGTAGACTTCATATACTTTTAAGCACCATTGTGTTGTTGTTGTGGTGCTTGTTCTGACTGGAATGTAATGGCAAAGGTCAAGGGGTTCTTGTGCAGTAAAGATTGATTGTGGTTGTTTAGACGAGACAGACTTTTTTTTGAATTTTCATTTTTGTACAACTGGTTGAAGTGAAGACGCATTGTCCATCTTTATATACAGTCTGTGCTTTTTAGTTCGTAGGATGTTAAAATCAAAAAAGGCTGGATCCTACAATTCCCATAATGCAACTCAATAGTACATCCAAAATGCCCATGCCCAATTATGACAAGCTGATGTCTCAAGGTCATTTTCACAACTACAGAACTTTATATCATTCCATCAAAGTTTCACTGCGGTGGCTTATTCGACTGAGCCCTGATATAAAATCCAAACAAGTGCACGGGCAGTCCAGAGGAAAGAAGAAAACTCTGATTGAAAACCTGTTAAACTGGCATCTGGTCCTCTCACTCTCATTTGTTGCTTTCACAGAGATGTGCAGGTTTTCGCTTTGGCCCTGTCAACACGTGTTTGAGCATCTGTGACGATAAAAGGCAGATGAGACCGACTTCATTTGACTTTGATATTTGATGGCACCTTTCCCGAGCCCCACTTCACAGCTAGCACTTTATCTGAGCTACAAAAGCTGCAACTGCACATCTGATCATCACTGTTACTTATATCCTTTGACTTAAAAAGTCAAATATTAAAGAGACTACTGAAGTAAGAATCAAATCTAAAGCTATCAGCACTAATATGACAAACACAAAAAAAACGTACAACCTGTCTGAAAGAATCAGATAAAAAAGGTGATGCCTATTTGAATGATCCAATATCAGCTCGTCACATCATGAAATTTGCTTTGCAACTTGCAATTGCATCTTTTCATGTACAACATCTGTGGTATCTGTTATGTGTATGCAGTGGTCACTTGTATGCAGTTCAGTTAGGGTTGTCTTTTTTGTGGAAATCTAATTCTCACAATGTGCATATTAAGGTAATTAATAGACACCACATGACAAGTGCTATACGAGCTTCCTCTGAGCCACAAGTCTCATAAACTGTCCCTATGAACTCACAACAATTTGCGGGAATGTTATGACAGTCAGCCGACCTTGACTCTCATTACAAATCTAGAAGTTACTGTAAACTGATCGGAGGTCTGTTTGTGTTTGTTGAAGAGTTATTATCGCTGGCAACCAAATGTGAGGCCGTGGAAGTCGACCGAACAGTGTGTGAGTGGATTCTACTTTATCCAGTAATGTCCCTGCCAGGGAGGTAGCCAACAGCTGTCTGCAGATTTCAGGCTAATGTCGTGTCAACACAAACACAGACTTTCAGTTTCTGCCCTGCCTGCACTGAAAGTGATTATTAAAGCGGATCTCTCTACTTATCTGAAGCATCTGCTACTGACAGTCCAAGCATAGCTGTTGAGGACAATGATTGTTTTTTAAATCATGTGTAGTAATGATGTCATTGTAAGTGATGCAGGTTTTAATTATTCTTGCACATAAAGGCTTCAAAAATATTTCAATATTCATAGTGTATTCATATGAATGTAGAATAAATGTAAGTACTACTTTATGCTAAATTGATATTTATCTGATTAAATTGAATCATGAAGTATCATATTGATTTGCATGATAATCTAACAGTGTTGATCTCCAACTTTACATTTTAACTGCAGGCCACACCAACGTATAAAATGTTAACAGTGTTTAAATGGCGGCAGCAGCTCCACAGACACCTGGTTCTGTGGATCTGGAGCTGGTTTGTGTTGAGTCTAGATACACTCGTGAGCTTCCTTCATGATTGCTTTGACAGCCCCACAAAGCCCAGGACAAGGCTCATATCTCAAAACAGTTCCCTTTGATAGACAGACGGAAATATATCTCTTTACCACATACTGAACATAGACAGACGCTTGACTTTTAAAGGTCATGGATTATTCAAAATAAAGTGTTATCCCTTTCTATGAGAACATGTCTTTCCATCCCTTTGAACTTCACTGTCTATAACATGGCAAACATGCTCTCCTCGGGCAAAAACCATGTTATGCACTCATGGGCACCGCAGGTTGTCACAAAATTGCTGAAAGGTTAGACATACAATCAGGAAATTCTCCATGATGGGTTGCAGCAGCTCAGCAGGAGTTCAGATTCCCCGCTGTTGCAATGTGTCATGTCTTTCCCTTTCCTCCATGACCCCCAAACCCAGAAGGTACCGCACCGCTGCGCTGCAGCCAGGGCCCGGAGGATCTTCGAGGGGCCGTTGGTTGATTTATGAGCACCATGCTTTTGTTTAGCCAAGGCGCCTTGCTTATTTTTGCTTCCATGTTAGGGACTACAGGTTGAGGAAATGAATCAGACTGAGGTTATGGATCCACAGAGAGCTGCTGCGTACTGGTCACCTGGTTTGACCATTTTGTTCTGTTGCAGTTGTTGCTGTCATGTTGTTTTAGTTTAGAAAGGAAGAATGGCCGTGTAGGTGTTTTAGGCTAAAATACTGTTATTATACTATAAATATACTGAAAAAGCCTCTGAGACCGACCACAAACAGACTTCATGTTGGTTATGTTTTGGTAAACAGAGAATGTCACAAAAGATTCCTTTTTTTTAATATATTCCCTTCAGAAATGACTTGAAGTGAGATTAAAATAAATACTTCTTTAACATTATAGGATGTTCGTTACATCCACCAGAGGGCAACTCCGAGTCGAGAGTTACTGCCATTGTTGATATTTTTTCTTCGTGTACCATGGTCATCTTGCTTGAACTATTGGCTACACTGCCTCACAGAACACAGAGTACAAACAGAAAGCACCGTCAGTTTCCATATACGTAACTAACGTTGCGCATAAGTGAGCCTGAACACAGACTCTTTTACTCTTTATACTACGTCACTTGACTTCCACATTTGCATTTGTCATAATTATTATAGCCAGTAAAGGTCGCCAAACAATAAAATGTAGCAAGGTCATAATAAAAAGCTGCACAGATGATGTTTACAGTTACCGAGTATAGTTGTTTTTAAAGATGACAGTCTCCACTTGCTGGGATTTGCTGCTTTTCTTTGTTATAGTGTATATGGCGCTAAACTGAATGTCTGGGGGCTTTACACTGTCGGTCTAACAAATCGACATTGACCTGCGGGAAATGAAATTTTTTGCTATTTTCAGTTATTTTATATATAAAACTATCTTCAATTTTAGAAAATTGCACCCTCAAATATGTAGCACAGTCTTTTTTTTATTATATTTTATGCTTGTACACAAAATGGCATTTGTTGAAGTTGACCATAACGCAGTCATTATAAATTAATCATGAATACACTAAATCTGTGAAGTTGCAGAGGCTCTATGCATCATTATATCTGCCTGTTTTTCACATCATCTGAAATCCTGTAGCTGCAGCATCAATAAAATGTATCATGAGACAATGCAGTCCTTGTTCCTGTATTTTGCAGTTATATGGTCAGTGTTATGCTTGGATTGCCACTCTGCGTGGTAAAATAACATTTGTTCACAGTGAAAGAGCCTGCAAATGTGGGCTGCTTTAATCAATTTAAAATGTTAGATAAGGGTGCAGTGAAAGGTATAGCTCAGTATTAACATAGCTTCAATGTGCTATAAATAGCTTTTGTCATCAGAGCTGGGAGAAGAAGGTGTTTGAGGGAACAGGCAGACTGGATGATATGTCGACTGAGGTCACCGTGTGCGTGCCGACTGCAGCGGTTCCATTTTTCCACTGGTCACTGCTGACACCCATAAAAGTCCTGCACATGACGGGGGTTGCAGCAGCAGAGTGTCATCACCCAGGGGTTTGTTTTTATTCTCCTTCCAAGAGAGGTTTTAAAATCCTTTCAGCCAGAACACAGGCTCAATTTCACATCAATGGTTTTGTTCTCTCGATATAAATGGCAGCTTTAGACAAGTGTCCATTTTAATAGTGAACTGTTAATGTCATTCAGTATCATATTGGTGGGAGGATTTGTGGCATTCACATCCATATATTTCCACCCTAAAAAACTGACTCATCACTGATCATCCTTACTTATTGTGGCTGCTTCCCAAGTTTTCTCCAAGTTCGATCATTATATTAATTGCTTGTTTAATGGCAGTTTTCATGGACGATATAATGAGACAAAACTGAGGAACGGCTATGTATTTACTCCTCGGGTCATCCTTTGCTTTTCATATACATTGCATCTGCTTCTAAAAAAGCTGCTTATTGGCTTAAAGCTCCCCTTTTTCACACTTTGTCAGAGCACAGCTTAACCCCCAACGCATGTACATAATGAGCCAACTTGACTGGCAAAGTTTTGACATGCAGTCCTCCCTGTGTAATGGGGTCAGACCTGCTATGGAGGAGTAGTTTACAAGTGTCAGAGGGGGAAAGAAATTTGTGGGGATGAGGTAAAAGCCTTGTTTTTCAGCGGCTGTGTGTTGGCAGTCGAGCAGAGGCCTATACTGACAGGTCAGGAGGTTAAGTTAGGCGCTGCACTAATCCCTTCACAAGCCTATTATGAGCTCCCGAATGTGCAGACATGAGCTGCGCAATACTGTAAGCCGTAAGAAAAACCAAAGCTCTTCATTTACTCTCGTTGTTTCAGCGGCCATAAATTTGGACCCTGAAGAACCCTAGTTTTCCTTCTAATTAATCCCCAGTCACTGTGTTTAATGCTCTACATTAACCTTTACATATATTTAAACCTGCAATTCTTTATTTTTATTACCCTTGCTAACAGCATGACCCTGACTTTGATGTTCTCCACTGACTTTTCCTCCTGCTCCACAATGAGCTTGACAGCTTTTTTAGAATATAAACCACTGGATTGCCTTGATGTACTGTAGATGTTTATATCCCCCTCAGATTTATATTGGTTCTCTAGCGCCATCATCATGCCATGTGCAAGACTTTGGAACACAAACGTGATTCCCATCAGCTGTACCATATATGCAATGCCAATGTTTGCATGCTAATTCACTTATCGCAGTAAACATACCTGCTGAACATCAGCATGTTAGCATTTAGCTCTGCTTTAGGTTGCATCACTGAATCTGGGCACTTGTTGGGCTATTGACGCATCATTGGAAAGATGTCTAACATAGAAACAATAGAGACTTATTATCATCTTTTGATAAGTTCAACTTCACTCATTCTAGCAACATTATCATTCATTCATTAGATATCATATTTTCAATGTCCAATATGGAAACACTGTTAGGTTCTAGTCTTTCTATGAATATGTTTAGCTGCTAAATGAACTGTGTTCACCAGCTATAGTTGTTTTGCCTGCCTGGTATTTGGCACCGAGCACATATTACAATAGAATTTTCGGATACGTTTTTTCATTTCCCACCTGCAGCAGCTTAAAATGCTACTGTGAGAGACAGAGTACCAAAACATGAGCTAAAAGAGACTGTAAAGATTCAGGGATGAATCTCTGTGGGTTCATCACTACAGGTGATGCCTTTCCATTAAACATTAGTAATTTGATCCATAGTTATATTAAAAAAGCATTGGTTATTACTGCTTCAAGCTGATGCTTCCTGTATTTTCTCATTAATTTTTTTTATTTGATTCCAATCTGCTGTCCTCTAATTTCCTTAAAATTTAACTTTAATCCAAACTTCAAAAAACAATCCATGATTGGGGATTTGTGGAAAAGAAGAATATTGACTTCTAATCCGGCTGTAGGAATAGAAACACGTAATGTCTGTGCAGGCAACAGGAGCACGTGCTTATCTATCATCATTCGGTCATCTATGGAAATTAGCGAGTACAATGGCATTCCTCCGCACACGGTAACATCCTTTGTAATTAACATGGAGCAAATTCCAAAGTGCAGTTAGTGATACCAGTTATAGATACTGATAAACAAACAAACTGACATGATGATAGATTCACTGAGTCACACACACACACACACACACATACACATACACATACACAGGATATCCGAAAGTAAGGAAACACTGTGTGTCAATAGGAAGCAACACAGCATGAGTCGAAGTGTGTCCCATGTCCCTGGAGGATCCGTGCACTTGAACCAGGTGCCTTCCTCTGTGTATTTTCCTGTTTACTGACTTGCCTGCCCGCTTGTTTGGGTGTTTTCTTTTGGTCCCTTAAGTCGATAGCTTCCTGTGGATCGTGCAGCTCTCGCCGGACTCTACCGCTCTTTTCTGGCCACCGGATGTCATTAAATAAGTTCAGAATATCAACAAAGGGATGTCTGATGGAGTCCAGTGTGCGGTGCATTGTTTGGAAACCATGCTGGTTATAGACTTCAGCTATTTCTGGAGGTACAGAGCTGCCTGCTGCACATCATCTGTATTCAACTGTAAGAAGTCGTTATTTCCACCCAAGCCTTCAATGCCAAATGAAACAATACCATTTCCAAGCACTTCCTTCAAGTATAAATTCATTTCCTCTCTGTGGAGTGACAAGTCTATCAACAACTCAAACATTCAAATTTAACAAATAAATAAAGTTTTCACAGGATTGGTATGAGAATCATTGTTTTATGCTGATAGATTGATAATTTTAGCAGTGTAAGTGTGGACATTTCTTAATGTTTGAAATGTTAGTACGCTATAGGGATGACTAAATCAGTCTGGATTTCACTTTGGTGCAGACTGAAATGTCTCAATAATTATTGGATTGATTGTGAACATATTTTCATGGTCTCCAGAGGATGAAGTTTCCTCACTTTGACGATCCCATGTTGTTTCCTCTAGCAAAACTATGAGGCGAAAATGTATTGTATTTAAGAAAATATTATCTTTAATTCATGTCCAGGGTGAATTCATTACTTTTTATCCAGCTCCATCATCAAGAATCTAAAATTTCATCCCTCCAATATTATGACCATAAGGCTTGACTGCACTCCGTATTAAATGCACATTTTTTACAAAGATAACGAACACGATAATATCCCACCTTCTGAAATAGGCATGTTAGAATGCTGACAATAGCTTTCAGCTAACCCATTTTGCAAGTACAGTCTGGTGTGTTTTCATCCACCATTTTGCATCCACATCTCAAAATATTGCAAAAGAAAAATACTACTTGTCTGAGGTAGAAAAGTTTATGTATCGATTTAAAGCAAAATCTGTGTAATGGAAACACTTGCCGAATAAATCATGACTTAAAAATCGTATATGGAATTTCATGCCTCACTGCCCCTAACTAGGCAGCTCCTTGCTTTGATTTAACGCTGGGCAGTTTTCTGTCTGATCGTTTACTTATTCTTCTTCTGGTATGTCCCCTCTTTGTCTTCAGCACCACACTCTGCTTTCAGATTTGGGATTACGCTGAATCCTCCTCAGACATTTCCGAGCCCGCTTCCTGATTACTTTCTTGACCTCTGTTTGTGATATCGCTCTCACACTCTGGGTCACTGATCAGGCCTTAATAGCATGACCTTTACTTGAACATGTTATCACACACACACTATAGACCCCAGACGTACATTGCGTGTGCACGCACAAACACAAATACACTGTGTTTTCTTACACACCCCAAAGCTCTGCTGCTTTCATCCTGACCCAAGACAAACACTCTGATAGCGAGGGATTAGTCTGACTTGTGCAGAATGGCTCTGCTGACTTTAACATACAACACACTCACTCCAGCCTTTATCAGGCCTTTATCAATTGTAACCGGCTTCGCTAACACTCATCTACTGTACGCTCAACTGATATGTGTTCCCATGCGTCTACAACAAGTTTGGTTATTCCCTCAGCGGTTTGGAATTTGACACTCTGAGAGACAAATGGAGGCGAAGCAAGTCTCCGTGGAAGAGTGTGCAGAGTATTGGAAAAAGTCTCTGTCACCTCGCACCAAGCACATACTGTTATCATCCTGCACTCTGCCAAACATGTAACCACCTCACCAGCTGCACTTGGATCAGCCAGAGTTTTTTTGCCTCCCAGGATGACAGCAGCCTGTGCCCTTGACAGAACCACTGAATGAGCCACTGGGTTGTTAAAAAAAAAGAGAAGTGAGTCTTCAAAATAGAAACAGTTCAAGTTTCTGTGGCTTTGATAATTGTACGTCAAACATCAACCCGAGCTGTCATATTCAAATGAAATGTGGTCACAATTAATGTAAAACAAACCTAAAAATATTGTCTCTAAAATAACATGACCCATGAAATTCACCACAAAACAAACTGAGCTGAAATCTGGTCAGTAATTGTTTTATATTTCATCACTGGGGCTGAGCTGTTTGTGGGCAACAGTTTTGGAGTTATTCCAAATTAGTTTTAGTTCTTAAAGGTCTGAGGCTTTGCGGGTTTTAGTTTATGTGACTAAAGGAAATCATTTTTTAGGTGATAATTATTTTCACAAAAACCTCTTATATGATCATGGATCCTTTCCCCAAATGCCTTCTGACATGTTACACCAACATGGTTCTTCTCAGCAGTGGAGTATTTACACAGTAGGTAATCATGAGGGTCTGGGGTCTATGGAAAGTAGTAGATTGCATGTGATGGTCTTGTTAGGGAACATAACTCAACCATGCCACAAACTTCTACAAATTGCCTTAACCATGCTATCTCATAACCTAAAAGTCGATTACATTATTGAAGACAGACTTGAAGAGTTGCAGCCTCCAGCCATTTGTTCCCCAGAGCCCCACACGCTGCTTTACTGTAAAATGCGATACCTCTTCATTAATCCTGCTGATTGGAGCGCAGCCCAGTAGGATGTACGCAGTTTGAGAGCTGACTGCATGGCTGAGGTTTGTGCGCGTGAGCATGCACACTTGTAAGCACACATCTGTCCTGTTGTGTGTGCATGTGCATTTACATCGAAACGGGTGTGAGTCAGTGTGTGGTAAGTGAAGCATTGGCGCCTCAGGACTCAAACCCCTGCGTCTCTCAATGTGTAAGTGTGTGTGTGTGTGATTTAAGCGCCAAAGGAGTCTTGCATCCATCTCATCTGACAGCTCCCGACCTTCCAGTAATCCCAGTATTTCTCTCTATCTCAGTCCTCATTACCTCACACGTACACGCACATACACGGGGACAGCAGGCATGTGACCTGCCGCAGCATCAAAGCCAGCCAGCTCATTCATCTGCTGCTGAATTGACAGGCAATCGCACTCAGGACTCCATCATCAGCTACTGCCCAAAATCTGCTGTCACTCTATCTGCATTCCTGCCTTAAAGTTCACAGTCCTCCAGTCCATGTTATGTCATCTCTGCCACTCAGATTTTTATGACTGGTGTAGAATTTCATTTTTCTTCAATCACTGGAGAAACCAGAGACTCTGCAATCATCTCACATCTCACCACATTTCGTCAGGTATAACATTTCTACAGTATTTTTCCTCGTAGCCATGCTAGTGGTGAAGCTATAGGAATAGCATCACTGGTCTGTCTGTTAGTTAGTCCTGAATTATACTCTGTGCAGGCCTTCATGTTATCCATGCTATTGATCCTATGGATTTAATGCTTTAAGTAGAATATAAACATTTAATAACATATTCCTAACAAATTGTAATGTAGTTGTAGGAAGATTTATCTTTTTTATCAGTCAGTCAAAAACTGCAATTACTCCTGTCAGCACCAATTAATGGATGGTGGTGTATAAACATAAGAGAAAGATAATTAATCACAGCATGTTAATGCAAGACTCACTCGTATGTGTTGTGTTAATGCTTGACGGTGACCTACCTGACGCTTGGTGCTGGTGGAATCATCATAACGACAACAATCACAGTTTCATGCTCGCACACTACATAGCAGGCCTTCGTGCTAACATAACATGCTAGCTGTCAATGCAATGCTAAAGAGGAGTACATCGGATTTAAAATCCATAACCACATGAACACAGACCAGATTCCCCGGGTTGCGTCTTCCTCCTCTTTCACGTTAAATCGCCGGATGAAGGCAAGGCATGACGTCACCCCATTCAAAGTGAATGAGCAGCGTTTCAGTCAAAGCCTCCACAACATACAGTACGTGTGAGTCCAGTGTAAGACACAGTTGCAATCAGAAGAGGACTAATTTATGAATGCAAATAGCTGAAAATGTCCTTACATCTACTTACAACAATGTTATATTGTGTTAGAAACCATAACTTATTTACTTATATAATCATTACAAATACTAAATAGCTTTAATAAAGAAGTGTTACCAGAGCTCCCATCTACTTTATGTTTAGTCCCAGATAGCGAAGAGCAAATTTTGGCATGCTAACATGGTGAGCAGATATGAACATAACAATAATAATAATAATACTAGCAAGCATTAATTTCTTTTTTATGGCTTCAGATTCTTATCCGTGTTTTTCTCCAGTGAATGACCAACCCTATCAGTGGAGTAGTTAATATGTCAAAGAAGCAAAGAAGACGTCTCCTCAACATTGTACAGAACAGCTTTTCACGGGGGCCATAACTCTTCTGGTTGTTGCCACTGCAGAAAGGTGTAACTACTGTTCTGTATGTGAATCTGCAAACCTTTGTCTCCCTACATCATCTGATTTACTGCCTGTTATCTTCTGCTTCCTCTATCTCTCTCAACAATCTGGTTTCACTTGGGCTCCCAGCTCTGTTGAAGAGCACTTTGTCAACACAATGAGAGGAGGAGGTTTTCCCCCCCGCCAAAGCACCCAAAATTATGTATTGTGTCATAAAGGGAAAAAAAAGGAGGGGAGACCTATTTTATTTGCCTCTCGTTGAAATTTCCTAATTTCTTCAAGATGTTGCCGCTTCTTTATGGTGCAGATAAAAAGAATTTACATTTTTCCAAATGCAGCATGTGTTTGTGATCACTGCTTTATCTCCAGAAGAAAAGATACCGCGCAGTGGTACAGACACTGTACACTGACAATAATATATATCCGTCATAACTCATTCTTTTTAAGGTTAAAATATTCTTGACAAATTTGGGTTATGATATTTACGATGCAATTGTTGAGATAACAATCCAGAATGGTTTAAATTGAAACATTAGACTCCGAGATCTGAAGCCTCATGATTTGGTATAATAGGTAAAATAACAATGGCTTTTTGTCCTCTGCCAGAATGTGCTTGATTTTCCTTTCATCTCCTTTATTAATATGAATTTGATTGTTGCTGGGCAACAACTGTAGCTGTTCACTTTTTAGTATTATTTGTTACATGTGTAACTTGAAAACATTGTGACATAAATTGAAAGTATAAACATATAAAATAGTATCACTCTGCACTTGTCTGGCTCAGTGTTTCTGAGCAAATCTAAAGTTACGTGGTTACATATCTGTTATCCAGGGGAAGTGTACAGATTTGTAATCAGCTCCGCGGGGCCTCTGCAGTGGCACGGTAAACAAAGGCAGCTCGCACACTGTAAGTGATTGACCCCAACATGGCCACTTGTTGTTTACTTTATATATAGACTGACAGCAGCGTTCAGGACTGCAGAGTGCTTACGTGACTCAGGTCACAAAAGCCTTGCTTCGACTGTGTAATAGGACAGGGCTGCGACTAATTAACTTACTTTCCTCTTCTTAGTTTTCAGGCCTGCTTCTCAGTCCTCATTATCTTTCACTGTATATGACCCATTGTCCCTCTGTAGACCACATTAGAAAGACTGGGGGCTCTGGAGGCTGGTGTCCACAGCCTGGAGCAGTTCTACTGATTTATATCCAGTTGATAACTCTGAAAATCAACAGCAACTATTATGGTCACTTTAAAAATGTTATCCTCTCCCCGGAGATACAGGAGTATGTACATTTTAACCACAAGTACACCCCGCCAACCCCAGAGCAGCTATTTCCACAGATGTTTACTGTTCTGTAATCCCTCACATTGTTCAGAGCATTCAAACACTGCAGCACAAGTCATTAACTGTAATCTCTTTGGTTTACAGCACTGTGTGTTTGAAAATGACTTAAATCAAACAAAGCTCATCCCTGAATGACAAAAAACTAAAATGATGCCTCTGCTGTAAGAGCTCACTGAGTTGAGGATTTCATGTTGAATTAATTATAATTCAGCTTGTCCTCTAACTCTTGTTGGGCACAGATGTGACATTGGTGAACAGCCAGGCTCTGAGGTGGTGTCTTTCTGAGAGGCATCCATGTTCGGCCATGGTGCCCTGCCTTCCCCTCTGCCTGAGCTCCTCTGACTCACACACTGAACACTGTTGCCAGGGCTACCATTTATTAATATTGGTCCACAACTTTGAGCCTCATCACAGGGCTACGACATGGCCGAAGGTTGTCACCGGCACTAAATCACCTGACACACACAGACGCTCGCACATACACATGAATGGTTTGTGTCCAATTGATGAAGATTGTAAATGAGTGCACCTTTGATAAAACAGATTTCCTGAGGAACAGGGTGCAGGGTGGAACAGAGATTGGAGAGAGAAGAGGAGTTGGAATACATTGAACACTAGCCACCCCTGGTGGTCACGTTTGGTGAGGTGGGCACTTTTTCTGTCATTTACGTCTTGGCACTGCTCAGCACGGTTTTCTGTATATCCTACATCCACACTACATACTTCTAATCAGGTTTTAAACCAAGTGTTCACACAGAAAAACAAAAAAATTATTCGATCTATCAATTTAATTTATTGGTGAACAGAGTTAGTGATACCATATTAATGAATCATTATGGGATGACTAGTTGACAGATTTCCATCAGTCAACATAATGAATTATTCTGAATCAATTAGTAAATTAACTACTAATTACTTGAACATATTAGTTTATGTAATTAGTTTATCTTTTTTAAGTAAATCTTTAAATTCATTTTGTGAAGTTTAGCTGACAGGGTCTTCTTAAGATATGTCTTAATCGCAATAAAGGCCATTGTATAGTATATAGTTAATCCTACTAACCAACCTTAGAAATAATATTTATTCATTTCTGTTTAGTTTAATAGGGCTATGACTTTTATTATTGTCTAACTATAGTATTGGAAATGTTTTAGTAATGGTAAGGTTTCTGCTCAATGTGACTGCTTCAGAATTGTGCAGTTGTGTAGATTACATAAATACACAAATAGTTTATCTTCACAAGAAGTTCCAATGGAGCACTTACACCCCCAACTGGTCACTTGGTGTTACTGAACGCTAATTCAGACACTGTGTCAACACTTATATATTCAATATTTTCATTCTCACTGTCTGTTTCATCTACACTGTGGTTTGACACTGTGGAAGGACAACACTACACTGAAGGTAAATTTAGATCCAAGGCCTACAGGTGGATGTTGGGTTGGATGTGGTGTTTTTAAAATGTTTATGAGGTTTATATATGTGGTTGTGGAATAGAACCAGTGTATCATGCAACGTAGTGAGTATAGAGTCATCTACATTAAGTATATTGACAGGAAATGAATAGGGGAATAACATACAGTAAATAGTACCAGGACCTGCTGTTCATGTCTGTCCATGTTGTATGCTCACAAATGATTCAGCATGGGAAGGGGGAGAGGAGAGGTTTTCAGTTGATTGCAGTCTGTAACCTCACCACTAGATGCTGCTAAATCCTATACACTGATCCTTTGAGGAAACACGTGTAAAGAGGCAAAACAAGCCAGTGAAGAAAACACCATGAGTTTGACAATATTAATTGCCTTTAGAAAAAAAACCCACGGCAAATAGAGAAAACACACATAAATACAGACGCACAGACCACAATAGAAATGAAACTAAAACATTCTGATTCCATGAGTCAGATATTATGTTCCATCATTTGAATGATGAACTAGAGATTTACAGTAAATATCTGAAACTATCTGTCTGAATGTGTTGTGTGTCTTTACAGGTGTTCAGAGCTTTCAGGGCCAGTGGCATCCTTTTACCAGGAGAACAGATAATATGAATCCATATATTTATCTAAAAATTGGCCCAAATGTCTGAATGTTCAGTGCAAACTTACCATGGTGGAAAGAGGAGTCAGGGAATATGCTGCAGGAATGGTCTGAGATTTTTCAGTGGAAGCTTTTTTTATTTCTGCTGTCAAACCGAGTCGTCTTCATGTAGTCGTCTTTCATGGTGTTCATGTGAACACCATGAAATCCAAGGTGACCACAGCTTCCTTTCGTGTGTGAGTGTCACCTGTCAAGATTCACCACACGTTGCTTCTTGATGGAACACTCACGTTGTGAACAGGGTGCGCTGGATAAATGTTGCAAACAATTTGACAACAAACCCCTGAAGGCGCTCACACACTTTATGAAATGAAATTAAACTCTGTTTCCCACAAGTCCCTCAGGTCCCCAGACACCAACCATTTCCTATCAACAGTTTATAACCTGAGAGTTAAAGTTGCATAATCACTTTTACTGTCAATCTACGTCTCTCTGTTCCGTGTTATCAAACATTATGCAAACTAAGGAAACTTTATGACAATACTGACCCATGTGCAGTTTCCGTGTTCAATAACAGATGGTGGCCAAACATTAACAGCTGTATATCATAGTTCTCTCTCTCTCCTCTGTAATGCAGGTTATTTTGGTTCAAGGTCAAAGCAGCAGAGCAGATTTACTGAGCTCATTGTTTAGTGTGGTTGCAAAACAAAAGAGCATTTCTCCTATTTTTATGTACTGGAATATATATATCCATTGTATTGCTTTAAAGCCACAGTTACTATCTCTGTTCACTGACTATTGACTGCTTGTAACTCAGGATTTGTAATACAGCAATGGAGGTGTATTCTATCACAGTGCTGGGTGTAAGCTGTATGAAAAACTGGCTCAAAGTGTGTTATGAAGGAGAAAGAGAAGCCAAGTTCAAGTGCCAACAAATTCTATTGATTTTCAAACACTGGCCAAGACCTGAATTTACTTCATACTGCAGAGAAAACAGGCTGTTACTTGAAACAGCCTAATTCATACATCGTCAGTGTAATTTGCTCCTGTTTTAGTTTGCATGTACTTCTCCATTGCATTAATTTCATCAGCACATTACGTATTTCAAACCCATCGCACTGCTGCCCCTCTGTTTTTGAAGCTCCTTCCAGCAAGAAAACACAGCAGAAAGCCTGCAGCGATTCATCCTCTGGGGACTATGAGCAACTGGACCAAATTCCATGGCAAATCATCCCATATGTGTTGGGATATTTTAGTCAGAACAATGAAAGAGACTCCTTGTTTTCCCTTTGTGGGAAAAAAGTCACTTGTGCATTTCAAGAGAAGGTGTAAGGATTACAACAGGTGATTTACTGTAGAGGTTGCAAGAAGGTGAATCTACGTAAATCTGTCATCATTCCGCTCTTCCTTGCAGCACAGTCTGTCTATACATCACAAACGCTGCAAATAAGAACCAGATACAATTATTCACCATTTAGTTGAACCCAGACTATGAAAAACTACAGACTACAGTTGCAAGTTATTGTCATTTAAATCCGCATTTTACCCATTTTCCTTGGGGTTGTTAGTTAAACCACTGTAATAATTATTTTAACACATTATCAATTACACTTTCAAAAAGGATGCATGCAGTGATGAACTTGCAGAGAATTATCACCCAAATCTGCAGCTTTATATGGAGTTTCATTGTTTAACTTTCAGGTCAACAGTTTGATTGTTTTGGTTTAACTGTTTTCACAGGAACACCTAAACATCCATTATTCAGTCAAAGAATAGCTGGTAAACGTAGTAAATGACTCTACATGATGTTGCTATGTAACTGCTGGATCTGTAAATATTCAAACGTTTCCCTACAACTTGTTTCTGCTGCTGTTCCCATGTGGCCCAAAAAAAAAAACAGCTTTGCTTTTTTCCCACTTTTTCAGGTGGTTTCATTGAACTCAAAATGTCATCGGCAAGTGAGACCTGAGAACACCGACACATACACAAAACAATATCGAGACAAGTAAGTCACACAAAACAATCATCAAACATGCAGAGACACCTCTTAAAATAATCACACATATTACTTACACCCCTTGACCTTTACTCCTTTATGCCTTAAAGAACAGTTTGTGTACAGTAGGATGAATGTGTCAGTCTGTCTGAGCAGAGACACAAATCACAGGTTTATGTTCAGATATGCTCTCTACTTAAGATGCTGTTGGATCAAAGGCCTTGTTCATGGAACGTGTGGATGAGCTCAAGGTGTCGAGTTCATCACCGGCTGCTTTTATCACACCTGTGCCTGTCACTGAGACAAAAACCTGACACTGTACTGTACACTCACAGTTTAATTGTAGATGGAATAATGTATTCATGTACTTTGCAGATATATTTGTTCTGTGTATATCATCACGTTTTAAAGTGTAGATGGCTCAATGTAGCCTGAGTCTGTCAACTACACATGCAGCGTTTTTAGAAATGATCTACAAATGTAAATTTTCGTACCGGTGGTTTTAAATGTGACATGAAAGAAGGTCGCTGTGCCTTTTCCTTTTCCTTTTTAAAGCATCTGGTGAAGCCCATTGGAACAAATCTCCCCCAGTTCACAGTAAAAGTGAATCAGGCTTGTGTCAAAATGTAATTTCTCTCTTTGGATTTTTTCAACATGAGCTACACTGAGCCATATTTAAATCCAAAAGCCTTACAGATTTTATAGAAGCTTTTGGGGGTTTTCACACTGATTAAACTCATCAGGTTTTACAGATTGTATTCATGGCATTTTATTGAATGAGATCTGGGTCACTTCAAATCTAAAAATACTGTGAGCAGCAACAAAGCATTTTGAAAGCTAAGACTATTGATCTGTGACGGATTTATTCTTTTCTGTTGTCTTCCCACAACATTAACTTCATTAACATGCTGTAAACTAAAATGTAATGGTTTATGTTACCTTTTTAAAAGAAAAAAATCTCCCACTGCAATAAAACAAAATGTTCATAATCCCCAGTGGATGAATCCCATTGACATTCTTGTAACGTTTCAACTAGCGCCACCTGCAGGTTGTCATTTATAGTTTGAGTTTTTTCCATTAAATCTGGTACAGGTTATGTATCCAGGTAAATGCTTTGATGTAGAGGTGCAAAGATTTGTCGATTGACAGATTAATCATTAGTCAGAAATTTAACCGACAAACATTTTGATATTTGAAGAGTAGGTTTTTTTCTTTTTTTAGGGGAAAATATTTGATAGTAAACTCAACATCTTTGAGTTTTGTGTGAAAGAATAATTTTAAATTAAAGACGTTTGATACCAGCTTTAAACTTTCCTGTCATATTCACTGACACATATTCACTTTAATCAGCTGCACTGCAATGATGAGAAAAGGGGTTAATAGAGAGATGCATCACTGTGATCACTGCACATTATCCACATTATCCAGTGTGTATCCTACATATCTCTTGATGTCAGCTGGGATTAGCTCCAGATACATGCTGAGATACAGATAATAGATGGAGGGATCTTGGGCTTTTTCAAAAAGCCCAAGATCCCTAAACTACTGTCTCGTAGTTTAGGTTTTATAGCCGACCATTTCTGTAACTTTCTGAAACTGACTAACTGACATCGGCACCCTGATGAGATGAAAGAGGAGCCGGGCATTATACTTCTCTCGCTACCTTTTTTTTTTATTCCCTTACATCTGTCACTTTTAATGAGAACAGCCGAGTACAACACCATGAACGTCTTCTAGGAGGGACTGAACATATGCCCCAGAATCTTTAAATGACACTGCCTCCTCCTCCCTCTACTTCTTTTGCTAAGTGCCGTTATACATTTTTGTATTGAAGAAAAGGATTTAAAAATACCCAAAGCACAAGCGTCCTCCATGGAGGTCTCTGCTGGATTACAGGCACTTGCCTATAATCTGTGGATCTGCCGAGATAAAAAATTCTCTCAAAATTCAACATCTGTCCACAGACAAACAGTCTCATACATAATCATTCATGTTTTGTATTTGAACAGCCTTGGCCGTGTTGTTCAGTATATTCCTGCGTGTTTGAAATAAGAATTGAAATCTCTCATCCTCATCCTAAATACAAATAATTGTAAATAAAACTATTGTATGAAAAGGTTTTTACTTAAGATAAAACACGTGCTGGATGTTTGTGCGTCGTAGTGGGAACTCGCTGCCTCTGAGTCACACCATGAAACAAAAACATTTTGATTTCAAATGATGGGAAACGTGGGCGGTCAATTTTAAGGAAAGAAATGTTTCCCGAGTCCCAAGAGCTGCTGCACATGATTCCTATCAGAGGGCCACAGGGAGAGGAGATAGTGAGTGGTGGCAGAGGAGGAGGAGAGAGGGAGAGGGGGAGAGGGAAAGAGATAAAGAGAGAGAGGACAGTCGTACTTACGAGCAGACACCCACACGCAATTTCTCACCAGACACCCACACACACTTTCTCACATACGCTGCATACACATCGGAGCACCTGCTTTGTAGCCGCTCTGAGCGTGTGCATCTGTTCCTGACGCCAAGATGCCGTCCTGCGGCTGGCTGTTGGCTCTGTGTGTGGCAGCGCTGGCAGGTAAGAAGTTCCTCTTTATCCTCACTGATGTGTGTGAAGACTTTGATTCAGCTGCTCTGATCTTTAATGTGTCTAATTAAGATGTGTGAAATTATTATTATTATTATTTTTTGGTATCCTGTATCCTGTTCTGTAATTCTGCTTTGCAATTCCAACCAGTTTTATAGCCTGTACTTATAATCCTATGTCATGCTGTCTCATGAAAACACTTGCAAAGTGGGCATAAGAAATTGCCATCTGTTCTTTGCGTGCCTGTAGGTTAACTAATCAGGATTTCTTTGCATAAAATTTGTCTTGGAGGACGACATGTGATCTGTTTGTCCTGTTCCCTTTATTCTATGTTTAACAGATCATCGGGTGACTCTTATTGGGCTACACAAGTTATTTGGTCCTTTTTACTTTGACCGGCCGGACGTTTTTGTCCACATCGATTCCACAAATTGCTCCGACTGTAACTGTGGCTCAACGTGGAGCTTAAGTTTACACTGTTGTAAAAATGTGCTTGCGTAGCCCGGCTCGATCACCACTTTGTGTCACTTCCCAAGGTCTTTTAACGCTGTGTGTTTGTCATGTCAGGAGACTCTGCTGGTGCTGCTGCGTACGAGCGAACCGAGAGGAACTGCTCTCTGTCCCCGCCGGTGAGACCAGCTTGTCAATGAAAACATTATGACTTTGAAAATAATTGACAGTCATTATTGCCTTTATCCATAAAATAATAAAAAGCAAGTTGTAAAAATTGACATCAGAGAAGTCACTCTGTATTGTCCTCTCATTTAACATTTAGCGTGGTTTTTATACAGTTACAGTTAATGATTAGTGCACATGCGCCACGGTTAATGATTACAGCGAGAGATACAGAAAGGGATGATTCAGCAGTTGCTTGGGTTTTAATTAAATCAAACGACTTTTTCACACTCTGTGTCTCTCTCCCTTTGTGTGTGTGTGTGTGTGTGTGTGTGTGTGTGTGTGTGTGTGTGTGTGTGTGTGTGTGTGTGTGTGTGTGCGTGTGCGTGTGTGTTACAGTACCACCGAGGCTCAAATACCACACTCCAACTGCAGGAGTTACGAGCGCGAATGCTTCCCCTGAATATCAATGCGTATATTATCCCTGGCACTGATGCTCACCTGGTACATTTGCTGTCCATCATATTTAATTCATCTCTGTCTAAACCATGGGTGTGTGCATATGCATGTTTGTAATCTACTCTGTTTCTCTGCCAGAGTGAATATATCGCACGACGGGATGCTAGGAGGGCCTTCATGACCGGTTTTACAGGCTCCGCAGGTACAATCCTTTTCTGCCTCCCCCTCTCCGTCCTCCTCCTAATCCCTGTGACTCAACTCCCCGCGCCTGAGTGCCGCGGCCACGCAGCTTCTCTACTTTCATCCCACATCCTCACCATATAGCCTATACCTACCTCTTTGTTCATTTGGTTTCATTGTCTTGACTCACTGCATCGCTGCGTCCTCTCATTCTTCTGCGCTCGCCTTTGCACAGTAACTTGACCATTAAATCATGAGATCTGTTTTCACGCAATGATGGTTAACAAAATTAATGATCATGCATATTTCTTCGCTTAGCTGTTGCACGGATGAAGGGACGAGGCGATAGATGAAAACTCAGTAATGTGCTGTTTGCAACCGACTGCACGAAAATAAGTCACATTTCGTGGGCCTCTATAAAGGAGGTCTCATTTAGATTTGAAGATCTACTCATATGCTGCTACTGACGTGTATGTATGTATCTCATGTGAGGGTACAACAGTGGAATGATAATGTCAGCCCTCATTATATATCCACCACACATCGCCACTTTGCTATCTCCTCGCTGTTTCTTCTTAACCTTTTAGTCTCTCCCCGCACGCACACATTTTTCAATATTAGCTGGCCCATCACACATTGTTGTAAGTCAACACTGACATTTATAGTTGTTTGTAATTCACTGTCACTGCTGCTCTCCATAACACAGCTGCCGTCCTGCCTCTCTCCCCAGGCACTGCTGTAGTTACTCAGACCAAGGCCGCTCTGTGGACGGACAGCCGCTACTGGATTCAAGCGGAGAGAGAGATGGACTGCAACTGGGTGCTGGAAAAAGATGGTAAGGAGCAATGATACTGTGACTTCTTGTTATGACAACGCAGGGCAAACAGATTAAAATCTAAGATTTGTGGTTTTGATGATCCGGGCTAAAAATATCCTGACAAATGCTGCAGCTATTATTGATAAAAATAGCTCAGGAACAAACTGAAATAAGTGCACGCTTTGTCCTGCAGAAACAGAACATGTGATGCTGATGGTCACACATTTGTTAAACAGAAAACTTAACAGAGAGCAGATTTTCTAATATTCGAATAGGCAATTCAGCTTTTATGACTTGCTTAGTTGGTTGTTTTTTTATTTATAGTGGCCAGAAAGTGATGGATCATTGTGTAATTTATGTCGTGATTTATTGTATAAGAAGTTCCTTAGAGTGCATCTTTAACTCATCATATTTTAATCAAAAAGTATTTATGTTTTCTGAAACACAACAACCACATCAGTAGAAACTATATTATGTGATCTTTGTGAAATCGTCATACTGTCTAACCTTTTGGTTATTTTTGTTGTCTACATTTTGTGTTTAATACATTTCTAACTGACCAAAAACATTTTGAATATCACTGTGATTTATATATATATTCTCCGCAGGTAGGCCACTAGATTTATTCTGTCACTTTCTCCAAAGTCAGTAATGATTCCAGTCTGTCATGTGTGATTTCCTCCAGTGTCCATCATGAACATGGCCGAGTGGCTCATCTCCGAGGTTCCACCGGGCGGCCACATTGGCTTCGATCCCTTCCTCTTCTCCCTCAGTGAGTCTCCCTCCTCCAATCCCTCCTGTCAGTCCAGGTTAACATCAATAAATCGCATAAGTAGATGGAAAATTATTGGCGGAGCCACCAGACGCCGCACAGACTGTTTACTTGTGATTGATTTGCTTCGTTGAGTGTAATCATCTGCAATTCCCTCCATTAGAAACACAGGAGGACTACAGCATTAATCTGCAGTCCAGCAATCGCAGCCTCAAATCCATCCCCGGTAACCTGGTCGACCAAGTGTGGGAAGCCAGACCGCCCGTCCCACCTCACACCCTCACCCACCTGCCAGACAGAGTCATACGTGAGTTTCCTTCCTTATATGTGCGTGTGTCTGTAAGTGTGTCTGCACTGTACACACATAGGCCTACACACTGCAGTCTGTGGTGCCGTTTATCTTTGTTCTGGCAAATACCTGCAAACTGAA
The DNA here is from genome assembly GCF_022539355.2 of Hippoglossus stenolepis. NCBI lineage: Eukaryota > Metazoa > Chordata > Actinopteri > Pleuronectiformes > Pleuronectidae > Hippoglossus > Hippoglossus stenolepis. The sequence goes on along the minus strand of NC_061489.1, from coordinate 19,059,661 downwards.
CAGAGGGCAATAAGTGGCTCCACAAACACAGCCATAAACATTGGCTCATGTCGTATGTCTGGTTGACAGATCAAATACAAACTGAGAGAATGGAAGAGCCTCAGATAAGGAAGTTGTCTGGACGCTCATGAGCCTTATTCTTCTTTATGGTCAGACAAATGGAACAAACGAAGAGCATCATAAACCTAATGGTTTGTGTGTGTGTGTGTGTGTTTGTTAATGTGTGTGTTTGTTAATGTGTGTGTTTGTTAATGTGTGTGTTTGTGTGTGTTTGTGTGTGTGTATTTGACAGCAATCTTGTAAAAAGCATTCCATACAGGGGTTTCAGAAAGTCTTTTATAAATGCTGTGTCATGGCGTGGTTACTGGAAAAGCACTAATGTGCCTTCACTTAGTCAGAAGCATCAACAACACTGCTGTTCACATCCTATGAGCTGCACTAATCAATATTTTTTAATGGAATGATTTTGTTCAAAGTGACAAATCCACAGAGAATTATCACCTGACTGCAGTTTCAAACAACTCTGAAACATTTGAGCATCTTTTATGTAACTCAATTTTGTTCTGTGTCTTTTTAACTGAGCTCAATGACTTTCAAACAAGAAATATGAACAGTTGCTTCATAGAGAAGCTCTTGATTACCAAGCAGGCCGACCGGGCACAGGTCCAGGTGTCACAAGAGCTCAGGAGGCCTGTTTCGAATGCAAACGAGCGTCAAGTGTTTATTGGGTTGTAGATGCAAAGAAAATCAAATGTGTGTTTTTGCAGAAAGGTCTTGGCAGATGAAAGTGGATCACATACGGAATCAGATGAGGGACAATCCATACCAGCCCACAGCTCTTCTGCTCTCAGCGCTGGATGAAACAGCCTGTAAGTAACGCTTATGCCTAATTTTCAATCAATCATGCCACTGATATAGGAGAGAAAATAATTTTTAATCTATATGAGAGCTATAAAGATACATTTCATCTACTCTAAAAGTGAATCTATTTATGGAAAATGATGATAATACTTAAAGAATTTGTTTTATCAGATTGACTGTTGCTCTTCACCACCACAGAATTAGAATTTGATATTGCCCTCAAGACAATTGATTGAAAGTTTTAATTAACTGAAATCAAATTTGCTGACCTACATTTTACCATGAAGATAACTACATGAAGAAGAATTTTAAACAATGCAATTACAACAATAATGCAAAAAGCAAACCAGTATTGAAAAGAATCTGGACGGATCATCGATGTGAGATCAATGAAACTAATAATGTTTTCAAAATTAAATGACAAGAATAGATAATATCAGAATAGGATACTGTTTTCATAAAAATGTTTTGTTGACAAAATGTTTAAAAATGCTGAACAGCCGCTTTAAGCCTCTGGCTGAATATCCAGTATACTGTATAAAAACAAACAACAAAACAAAGCGCATGAAAGATTATGACAGACTCTCAGACAAACAAGGGTTTCTAAAAAAAAAAATAGGGCAGTACTCATAGCATAGAGGTATAAAGAAAATATTCGAACTTGAAACTTTTAAATAACTAGTTATAAACTGACAAAAATGCAGGATTGAAGCAGTGTGACTAATCAGCTCAGCATCTGGTAAATGAACAGTGTATTATTCAAAAGCATTCTCCTCATAACCCACACAGGATGACTGCTCTGCCTCAGACCGCTCCAGACTCCTGAGTTCAGAATTAACAAATCTGTTCCCAATGTCGGGGGCTCAGAGACAGTCACGTACATCCGACACTAACAGAAGATACAGACTGTGTGTCTGTGCTCAGGTGGATCTGTCAGATGATGTAAATGGATGCGTGAGCTGCTGCTGCCACTGACATACAGTGTTGTTGTGTATTTGTGGTTTTTTTTAGGGCTGTTTAATCTGCGCGGCAACGACATCCCATACAACCCCTTTTTCTACTCCTACACTCTGCTCACAATGGATAAGATCTGGCAAGTTCTTTCTCTGGGATTATATGCAAACACATCAGATTCTGTCTCTGTTGCTGTAATTTCCACCACAAACACTAGAAACAAACCAATAATCATATTTTGATATATTCAGTATCAGGACTTTTTGTACTTTCCCTTCTCCAGGCTCTTCCTCCACACAGAGAGAGTGACAGAGGAGTTGAAGTTGTACCTGAACGCCTCGTGCAACAACTCCCTGTGTGTGCAGCTGAAAAGCTACGACACTGTTCGAGACCATTTAAAGACGTATGTGGCCCAGCCAGGAGTTAAAGTGTGGATCGGCACAGAGTACACAAACTATGCACTTTATGAGGTCATAACACCGGAGGTATGCAGACATCTTAAAAATGAAATCATATAATTGCACTGCATATTTCAATATAATGATTATTATTGTTATCGTTGTTTGAATTAATGTTGTTTCCCTGTATTAATTAGGACAAACTGATGACAACCTCCTACTCTCCTGTGTTAACGACCAAAGCCGTTAAAGATGACACTGAGCAGAAAATCCTGAGGGAAGCTCACGTACGTAAACTGTGAACAGACATACTCGGGTTATACATGAGCAAACCACAATGTACATTAGACTGTAAATAAAGATGGATGACACACAGTGAAGCCAAAGCATCTTGATTGCCCCCTGGTGGCTGGCTGCAGTAAAGGTCATAAACCCTACCTGCTCCATGTTAGCAGATGGGACATGGACAAAACTCAATGTCAAAGTACACGTCAAATACATTTTTCTCGAAGATGGTTTCTGTCATTTTAGGTAAAAAAAAAAGTAAGTTATTGCTGCTCTTAACATGGGATGAAACGTCATGATTGACAGCTGAGACAGACTTGTGATTGGTTGAGCTTGTGTATCGGTGGGACATCGATACCACGGCTCGATCTCTCAAACACTACTGCTCTGATTCTGGCTCGCATATGGAATATGTTGCTTAATTTGTAAATAGTTGGACGAAGTAGAGACGCGTCATCCATCTTTATAAACAGTCCATGATGCACATACAGTCACTGTGTAATCACTGATAAAGACACAATTGTGGTTGTTACTTATGAAGCTTTTAAATTTATTATGAGACCATTATCTTTACAGGGTAATGGTCTCACTGACACTGATAACACTGATAGCTGAACACTCGCCTTGATATATTTTTAGTACCTTGTCCAATGACGTCTGAACAGCTTTGTAACACGTGAGGTTTGATCCCGTGTGTCGCTGGGGCTCTGTGCAGGTGAGGGATGCAGTCGCGGTCATCCAGCTGCTGATATGGCTGGAGAAGGCTGTGCCCGAGGGGAAGGAGACTGAGCTGACGGCTTCAGATTACGTCAACAAGTGTCGCAGGTGAGCGCCAAGGCAAACACTGACTGAATGATCAAGAGCCCAGAAAACACACAGCTATAAAGACCCTGAGGTTCAAACTCAGACAGATGTCCAGTAATTGAAATGAAAAACATGAAGTCCAGACATAGTATAGAACAGTTCAAGACACAATCACTTCAAAGTGCATTTTCACAGCTAATGTGAACATCATTACAGCAAACAGAAGGACAGCAGAGGCCCAAGCTTTGACACCATCTCTGCAAGTGGACCCAACGCTGCTCTGGCCCATTACAGGTAAGATGAACTAATGGTCTTTTCATTTTTAGTGACTTATCTTTTATCATAGTCTGTAATCATCTCATCTTTGTATCTTGGTTTTTAGAGAGTTACCTCTCCTTGTTGGAGGGTTCAAACATGCTCGGACAAAGTCGACTGCTGATACTGCTCCATTACTATCATTATCCTAAATGTAAAACTATAAATTAAAGGTCAACATTCATTTACTGTGAGCTCACATTTGGATATTACCTATTAAAGGCATGAGATGCATCTAAAATAGTTAAATTAATGATAAACAAGAGCATCTGAGAGTCAAGGAATCAATCTACAAATTTAAAACATGATTTAGAAAATGGTCAACACCCTTGTTAAAGCTTGAGGCCTAAACCCAAAGACTGACATGGTCCTCATAGTCCTGATACCATTTCCTGTTTGTCGCAGCCCATCAGCAGAAACCAGCAGGAGGTTGAGAGTAGATGAGATGTATCTGGTCGACTCCGGAGGACAGTATCTGTGAGTAAAAACACACTCTGCTCCAGTTTCACTTTACATCACCCACATGTGAAATGAGTCATCCCGTCTCTCACCACTGATACTAATACAAATACTACCTCCACTAGAGACGGGACCACTGACATCACTCGGACAGTTCACTGGGGAACCCCTACACCGATGCAGAAGGTAACAGCTTCAATTAAAATATGAAAGTGTGAATCTGTGAAAAGATATTTACATTTTCTCTGTGAAATATCATCCACATCATTCCTGCTGTCATTTTTATGATAAATTGGCACTTTAATGATCCTCTGACGTCGTTATGTGTTCGAGCAGTAAATCAACACTAACATTAAACTGTACAGGCAAAGCAGACAAAAAATTGTGCAGTGAAATTAATAAAAAATACATGACATGTTTCTCACAGGTCTTACAGTGAGAAAGTGTATTGAGTTATAGCTCAGCATTGTGCAAAGTCAGGTTTTTCACACAGTCTCAATCCTGTCTCACTTCACAGGAGGCCTACACGCGAGTGCTCATGGGAAACATTGAGATATCTCGAACCATATTTCCCTCAGGGACAAGAGGTGGGGATGAAAAACACTTTTAGAATGAGATTAACGATTCTACTCTGACACTTTTCTCTGTTTCACCACGAGAGAGCGCTGTTTCTCCACCTGTCATCATTGTCTCTGTGCCTGCAGCAGGATGTTAGATTTGAGCATCTCTTTGTTTTGTTCCTCAACAGGCGTGAACATAGAGATGCTGGGCCGCCGGGCATTGTGGGAGGTGGGCCTGAACTACGGCCACGGCACAGGTCACGGTGTTGGAAACTACTTTGGAGTTCATGAGTGTACGGCTCCTTTTACTTTTTATATGATCTTCAGATTATACGACCTCCAGTTTTACTCAGATTACTGTACTGTACTTTAACAGTGACGTATTTATTGACCAAAAAAACTGTTGAGCCTATAAAATGTAAGAAAATAGTCTCATTCAAATATTTGACCCAATCAAATCAGAAAATATTCTGGTTGTTTCAGAAAAAACTATTTTTCCTCAAGTGAATGCAACATGCTTCCATCGTAGTTTAAAGATGTAATATTGTGATATTTCTGCTGCAGGGCCGGTGGGTTTTCAGAGCAACAACATTCCCTTCAGAGCAGGAATGTTCACATCGATAGGTGAGACTTTTAAAACCAATATCCTGATGGTAAACAGAATTAACTTCACGTGCACATTTCATGGCTCAAATGCTAAACACCAAACTGTCGATGGTTTTCTTTCAGAACCTGGATATTACAAGGAGAACGACTTCGGGATCCGAATCGAAGATGTTGCTGTGATTGTACCCGCCCAAACGAAGGCAGATACATTTAATGACAATATGTGACATCATCAGATTGAGATCAGTTCTTTGTAAATAACATCTGCCTCCATGTGTTCTGTTCACCCTCAGTATGGTCACAACTTTCTGACCTTCGACACCGTGTCACTGGTTCCATACGACAGAAAGCTAATAGACACGTCTCTCCTCAGCCCAGAGCAGGTAAGACCAGTGTTTGACGGCATCGTCCACTTCATGTCAAGAAAACTGTTTGTTAAGAAGTTACTAAACCTGCACTTCAATTATTTTTAAAAGGAGTTACTTAAACAAGCTGATTCATCATATAAGCATAGGTTTTCTACTCCAGTTATAAAATCTGATTTTTAATTTGTAGAAATAACGCTTGTTATAAAATGTTATTTCCTGCCTTAAGAGCAGGTTTCCTCTTCTAAAACTTCCCCTTTAACACGACACCGTAGCTTCTCTGCAGCTCAGAGATCAAAACAAAACCACGTGTGAAGTTTTACATCTGCACTTTTGTTCCTGTTAATCTGAAGAGAAAGATATTTTTGTTAACATCATGGAACAGTAAAGAAAATTGGTCATTTTCTGAAACAAGGAGGAACTGTGTCGTCTTTGGGCTAAACTGTTTTTTTTTTCCAACTTCTGTTAATTTAGTGCCAACTGGTTTGAAGGTTTTGATCCACTGATACACCAGTATTTCAACTTCCTGCTTAATGAGTACATGTACTTTTCATCATTATTGGAGAAAACTGTATAACTGTAAATTGTACTTGAGTAGAAGTTTGAATGCAGAACCTGTACTTGTAATAGAGTATTCTTGCTTCTTGTTTCTGGCACTATGTTGGCATTATGTTTTCAGGTTGTCCATCCATCAGTCCGTCTGTCTTTCCCATTCTTATGAACTCAAAACCTGAAGAGCACATGGAGGGAATTTCTCCAAATTGAGTACAAACGTTAACTTGGATTAAAGGATAAACGGATCGATTTTGTTGGTCATGGTGACCTCATATGAATCTGACAAAACATGCATGTAGACTGAACTGCTGTGTTTAGCAGAGCCATACAACCACAATGATTCTTTAAGTAAACAATCAGGACTTCAGAATGTAGAACAAAAGTGATCCAAGTATTGATCCCTGTGGAACACCATATTTAATGTATTCAAGTGTATTCAACTTCAGATAAATCTGGATTATTTTGTGCTATTTTTGCATTTTATCCAGTGTTTTCACTCAAATCCGTCCAATTCATCGGTGATATTAAACAAAGCTGCTCTGTGTCTACACGTCAGCAGAGTAAATCTTTCATCCAGAGTTCTTCTGTGTGTCTCCAGCTTCAGTGGCTGAACAACTACTACGAGACGATCAGGAGGCTGGTGGGTCCTGAGCTGGACCGACAGAAGCTACATGAAGAGAAGGACTGGATGCTGAGAAACACCGAGCCCTTCACCGCATCTGGATCGTCTGCGTCCGTCTGTTCCTCCTCGCTGACGCTCATCACTCTGGCCGTCGCTGTCCTCCACAACGTCTCCTAAGCATCTTCTGACGCTCACTCCATCCTCTGCAGACTTGCACACTGACGTTACCCCTATGCAGTCTCTATTTAGCAGCTATGCCAGGTTGAGAGATGCACTGCCATGTAGATTTTTTTAATTAAAAGGATGTTTGTTTAATAATTTAACTCTGTGAATAAATTTCAGATATTGTGACGTTCAAGATTTTAAAATGAGCTTTTGTGTGATTTTTGATGTTTTGAGTTTTGGGTTTTCAAACTGGACCTTTGTATGACCAGCTCATTTCATTTCTATTTTATTAAAGTGAGACTCTTTTAAACAGAGAAGTGTCCTCGGTTAATAATTCTTTAACACCAGTGACATGACTTGAACTTTAACTGATGGAAGTCTACATCTCAGCTATGATTTAAGAAACGAAAGCTAAAATGTCACGATGAGTACTTTTACATTATTAATATAATGTAATGTAGAGTAATGGAGTATTTTTACAGTGAAGTATTGATACTTTTACATGAGTGGAGGATCTAAATACGTCTCCACCGCTGCCTCTTGGTTTCAGGTCTTCTCACGTTTTGTTTATGGTTTTCACGGCTTCGTGATCTGCAGACACATCAGACTCGGTTGCCTCTCAAATAACAGGAAATTGAAATAGGGCATCTTCTTCTCACGTGGTTTACTACCCTACCAAAATAACAAGCATTGGACTTCCCTCTCTCTTTTAGTGTAGATACAAAAGCACAGACATTTCTATTATGTACTCAACCATTAGTGTTTGTAGAGTCTGCATGTGTTAGACCTCACAACTTATTTGGGTCTGAAACCGTTCCGTGTCTACACATCCTCTCTGATGTTATGGCCTCTTGAAGCTGCACCTGCAGACCTGTTACAGTTCAGTTTCTAAATGTGTCGTCTCTGGAGGTCTTTCACTTCCACTCTTCAGCTATGCACCCCCGTCTCACTTTATGGCTCCATGTCAGCAGACTGAGGATACTGAGGATCATTAACTTATCTCAGCTTCATGCAGCTGAAAACGTCACCTCCGCGCTGGTGTGTTTGTTTGTTTATTCCTTTCTTTCTTTCTTTCTCAGCGGGATTATGCTAAAAAAAAATGACGGAACTGATTTCCATGAAACTAGATCAGGCCAAGACAGAAACCATTTATTTTTGTCACGCATCCGGAAAAAAGGTTCAGATCCAGGAAAATGTTTCCATTGTCACCTCTCACCATTGAAATCGGGGAAATCTAGTGAACTGATGTCGATGAGTGTGTGGTGTGGAGTTAGCAGATGTTTGAGCTCTAGTTCCGTTTTAGTTCCAGCTGAGGGACACTGCAGCATGAGGTTTGTCATCCATGATCCTTTGGAGCTTTTATCTGACTGGACGTGTTTAATATGACCAATCAGAGTCTGATTATTCACAATATGAAGAACCAGTGTTGTTCACTTTCTTTTTGACCATCAGAAGTGACACGTTTACTGTCACTTCAGGTTTGAGCCACAGTGAACTTCAGTTTCTTGCACATGAGCCTGAAAACTACATGTAACAAACCCGATGGCCTGGGTGTGTAAACCTGAGCGACACAAGGGTTTGCCTCTTCAGTTCTCTGTGTGAACATGTGACTTCCTCTCAGCTTGTGCACTTCACTCGGCTGCAGCTTCCTCTGAGTGTTTTCAATCTCTTGGCACAGCGACACAAACTCTGAGCGATTAACACCGGTGTAGATTTCCCTCTCAACAGTTTGTCCTGACAGACCTGACGAGCACGGAGCAAGATGTTGAGGCGAAAGCCTTCAAACGTCTCAGAGAAGGAGCAGGTGCCGCAGAAGAAGAAGGTGAGATGAGTGTTTCATCACTTTTTTCTTTTAAACTTGAGGAAGAGAAGTTTTACAGGTTTTTATAAATGTAAATATCTGTGATTATGTAGAGGGGCTTGTCACAGATCAGGATGTCACCTCAAGACAAACACGCTCACAAAGCTCTGGATGATCTTTTGTCTAAAACTGAGGATTTTCATGTGCAGTTTAACAAACCTCCACTTATCCTTTGTGCTCTTTTGGTTCCTGTATTCTGGAGGATGAATCATTGCTGCAGATGTAGTTTGAGTCAGAAAAGGCTTTGTGGCTTCTGCTGCCAGCATGAGGCCTATCCTCCTACGCCCGACACCGGCACCTTTAGTTTCCATCCACATCTCCTCTGGTTTGATTCACACCTCCTCATTACACATCTCACCAGCTTTGTTCTCTGCTGTCGTCTCCAAATGTAGTTGTCAGAAATAAAAATGTAAGCTGGAGGATGTCAGCGTTTCATTATTTATCTTCAAGCTTTATTAAGGGAGGCAGAAAAAAAAAAAATTTTACCAAACCTTCTGCTTCCTATGAGATGTTATTTGCACCGGTGGTTTGATTCTTCAGGTGAGCCACAGACAGACCATCAGCCACCAGCTCTGCCTGGATGTGTGCAATGATTGGCTGTTGGCAGCTGCTGGAACTTTGCCCGTTTCCTGTGGTTTCAGAATCAAGAATCAACAACGATGATAACAAGCACAGAGACGTGTAGAAAGTTTTTTAACAATTTACACCTGAGCTGCAAGAAACTATTTAAACATGTGAAAAAGATGCATTTAACTTCAATGTATATACATGAGACAGAAGACTGGAGCTGAAAGGATGAGTTGGATTGGTTTGGGTTTATTTGTGAGCAGGATTATAGAGAAACTACTTAGCTGATCCAGGATCCAGGATTTAACTTGAACTAGAACTAGTTCATTGTTTGATTTCTTATTAACTAGTAGCTATTTTCATTATGAGTTAATAGTTTGTCATTTTTTATGTTGATGAATCAAGAAAACAATCTGTAGATTTATCGATAATGAAAATAATAATTACTCAGAGCCTTATATCAAACTTACGAACTCAGAAAAGAGGATTTCATATTCTAATCTGTCCCTTTTTCCAATTCAGACTACAAACATGTTTCTGTCTCATGAAAACAAACTCACATGTCACCAAACATCATTTATTTGTGTGTTCCACTAAACTGCTCAGCTAAACTTAGAAACATGTTTCAGATGCAGCTACACGCAGGATTCAGGAGTGTTTCTGTGATAACCGGTTTAGAAGAAACAGGCAGTTGCTTGTTCTGAGAAATCAACAGATTCAGTCTGTTCACACGTCCGAGGAGATAAGGACGAGTTTCATGTTGCAGCCAACAACCAACTGATGTGACACTTTTCCTGGTGACGGCCCCGAGGCTTTTTCACCGTCGACTGTTTGAGATCCAAAATGTTCTATCTTGTACCTCCTTGTGACACATTCGCCCTGTTATGCTACTCTGAGCTGTTGTCATTAGGATTTCCAGTAAATGCAGTTTCCTGTGTGTTTACAGCTCACCCTGCAGAGGTCGAGCAGCTTCAAGGACTTCATGAAGCACAGACCCACCTCTCCTGTTGTGTCAGAGAAGGAGTTCACACTGGAGGAGAATGTAAGCTGGACGTATTTATCCTCTTCGACAGACTCATAAAAACACACAAAATCACAATCAGTCACAGGACGGAACTTGTTCTTTACAGTAGAAGTTTATTCCTTATAAACTTTGTGTTTTAAGTTCCTGTACGAAAAATAGTTAATGTCAGTGTCCCTCATTCGCCCTGAATCAACTCTGCATTCAGAAGAATTGGAGTTGCACACAGGCCGAGCAGGAACAGCTTCCTGATTTAACGCCCCGCTGCACATGTGTGTTCAAACGTTTTTTTTAATCTATCTTGATAACTTCCCGGTAACGTTCTGTGCGTTGTGAGTGGAAGTTGACAGACAAATGAGAGAAGAAGTGCAGAAGAGGAGAGGAAGTAAGAAGGAGAAGTGTTGCACAGGGGCCAGATGACAGCAGCGGGCAGACAGGATGTCCTGCAGCGCTAGTTAGTCGAGCATAGAGCCTCTGAGTCAGACAGACAGAAGCTGTGAGTGTGTGTGTGTGTGATTGTGTGTGTGTGTGTGTGTGTGTGTGTGTGTGTGTGTGTGTGTGTGTCATTGTAGCTTCTGCATGTTGAAAATAAACATCATCTCCCTCCACTCCAAAAAATGCTCTTTCTGTGTATTTCCATTACATACTAAATGTTCATGTAACAGTTTTACATGGGTCACATTTAATGAAGTGTTTTCTATGTTAAGTTACTGAGAATAAATCAAATAAATCAAATAATTTGATAAAATAAAGTTAAACTTATACACAAATATGAACATTGAAACACACGATTATGTTTATATTTAATAAATAAACATGGACATTGAATCTGTAATTGAAAAACACAAAGTCGCTGTTTCAGGCATCATTTTTACTTCATCAAGAAAACTTGAGATTCTTCAAGTTCACAAAAAGCTTGAAAACGTCGGTTTTGACGAAATTATTTCAGATCAGATTTCTGAATTAGAACCACAGAAGAAAACAGCTTTGGTAAATTCCCCTCCAGCTGTTGTGTGTCTCTGATGTTTCTTTAGTAGAAGCTGACGTCGAATTCAGCCGACACTAACTCACTTCCTGAGTTTATGTTCTAACAGCATTTCTATTGTATTTCCCTTTTGACCTTTGACCAAAACATTTTCTAGACTTCAACTACCTCATAGCAATATTCAAAACGTCATTAGCTTCCATTAAGGAGCTCGGGGCCCTGCACCCTGCAGCCAGAGTTATGTCAGGTAGCGTTCTCAGAAACTGTGCGGCCACAAAGGCGTGCAGATGTGTGTATTTGTGTGTCTGTGTGTGTGTGTTGTGCATTTGTAAATGTGGCTGTGTGGGATTCAGCAGTTTGTTTATGCAAACCTCACGACCACAAAGGTTTTCTAGTGTGAGAAGTGACAGCGAGGCCACTGTGAGCCACCGAGACTGAGTTTATGTCAGTGACACAGTTTTCTTTTTAAATACTCACGAACTTTACTTCAAAAAAACTGAACCCGTCTGTATTTGTCAACAAGCTATTCAAATACTTTTTCTTCTGTATTCTCCTCCCAGGTCACAGAGGCTGTTCCACCAGAGGAAGCCGGGAAAAGTGGCAGCAAACTGGGGAACAAATGGCGAAAAGTCATCTCACGCACGATGACCCGCAAGACGTCCAAGATGGTGCAGAAGGCTCTGGCTGAGGAGGGGGTGAAGACATTTAATATTTACCTGAATGACATATAAATATAAAATATAAATACTAAAACACTCGAATAGTGATGTTGTTCTTACAGGAAGATCAAACTTGTCTCCATCTAGTGGACAAGAGCTTGATTCAAAAGGCAGGAAACTCCCTTTGTTTGATTCTCTGCAGCAGGAAATGTACATTTACTCTAAAACTCTAGTACTAGTACAACATGTAGCCACTTACATGAGTATTTCCATTTTCATGACACTTTATACTTTTACTCCTCTACAATTATTTGACGGCTTCATTTAACAGTTACTTTACCAAGATTTATCATGTGATAATGAGAACATACGGAATAACTTATCTCCACCAACTGTTATGTGACTTACACATTAAAGAATCAACAACTCTTCTAATAAATAATGTGGTTGTAGTATAATCACACACAGGGATATTTTCTGTATTGATAATTTTTCTTTTGATACTTAAAGATCCTTTTTGAATTTTTGATAACAGTACTGTGATTTTACATAAGTGTCATTTTCAGTGCGTTACTTTTACTTAGATATTGAACCTGAATTATTCCTGCTGACTCGCTCGTTCTGCACTTCCTCAGTACTGACAGAATTCATTAAGCTAGTTTTAGATTGTTGCTCCCATTCACCACTGACCGGATAGAGAGAATTTAAATACAGACAAAAAAACTGATATTTTATATAAAAAGAAAGGAAGCTTTGTTATGAAGGATTTAGTATTTTCTTTTATCAACAATTCATCAGCAATAAACTGATAAGTTTATTTTCTTCATTTAATTATTTTTTTGTTATTACATTATATCTGAGTGTGCTGTTGTTTTTCCCGCTGTGATAAACTTCCACTGACTGAACTGAGGGTGAATCAAAAAAACTTCTGACCCTCTCTGTGTCTCCAGGGGGAGATCGGAGAGGAGACGTCTCCCATCTCTGATTGGCTTCCAAATCTGAGCGCAGGACAGAGGACGTCTGTTTGCTCCTCGGGCTCAGAGGACACCCTGCCCAGTCCCATCTCCCGCCAGCTCTCAGGCAGTGAGTGAACATCTGTATCCCTGTAAACCAGAGCTCCCTTCTCTATACATTCATGTACAGAAATCTGTGGGTTTGACAAGCCCTGTTGTAAACCGTGTTTTTGTCTGTCCTGGTCAGGTAGTGACAGACAGAGCCTGGACAGTGGATACTGTCAGAGGGACAGCATGAGGCTGGAGGAGAGCGGCCTCTCTTACACTGGACCATTCTGTGGTCGAGCTGTGGTTCACACTGACTTCACCCCCAGCCCCTACGACATGGAGTCACTGAAACTCCAGGTGAGGCTCAGGGGAAGCTCCTCGTCTTCCTCAGCTCTGATTGGTCCCTCGGCCCTGTGATGTTTCCCTGTGATCTTGTAAACCAAGTGAGACAAGAAGGGACATTGTGATTCATATTTAACTGGTATTAAAATATTTGGAGTTAGTCATCCAGTCTTCTGCTTTTCTAAGTTTCTTTGTGACTTGTTTCCGAGCATGTGATCGTAACAGTATTTTGAGTTTGTAAACAGTAACTGGACAGATGATGGTTCAGGTTTTTAACCAAAAAAAAACATGATTCGCTAAAGGATTGTTGCTCTTGTGTTCTTTTAGTCCGTCCTTTCATCTGTGTCCTTATATCTCCTGATCTGAGCTGAGATGTTCATGCATCATGTCTCTTACAGAAAGGAGACATCATGTACATCATCGAGAAGCCCCCTGTAGGGACTTGGACCGGGAAGCTCAACAACAAGGTGGGCTCCTTCAAGTTCATCTACGTCAACCTCCTGCCTGACGAGAGCCCCCCAGTCAGGAGGAGACGCTGCGGCAGCAAAGGCCAACGAGTCAAGTCCAAACCCAAAACCCTGGAGGAGGTGCTGGACAGCATCGGCCTGACGGTACGAGACACCGACTGATAACAGAGAGTGAAGAACTGACAGAACCTGTTTGTGTGTCTCAGTCTAACACTTTAAGTGTTTCTCTCACAGGAGCTGAGTTCTTTACTGTCCATGCACGGGTTCCAGAGTCTGGAGGACTTTGCAGGACTGAAGGAGTCTCACCTGAATGAGCTGAACCTCACTGATCCAGAGCAGCGCTCCAAGATCCTGAGCGCCAGCGAACTGCTCAGAGACTGTAGGTTCACACCATAAACACACTGTGAAGCTGCAGGGAAACAATAACAAAATATCTAATATCATTCAATCAAATCTTGAGAAAACATCCCTATGAAAGTCAGTGAGACACTAATGGTCTCAGTACAGATTTCAATCACATTCTGTCTGTGTAAAAATGTGTTTCTGGGGAATTTATGATGCTACCATCAAATTGTTCTGCCTCAGCTACATTATTAGATGAGCTACATCATTTCATGGCTCAGTTGTGCAGCATTAAACTCAAAGTTCACAGTTCGGTCGCTTGTGAGAAATTCTACTCGGTCCTAATATCTCGGCTCGTTTCTCGTCCAAATCATTAAACATGATTCTAACACTTTCTCCTGCAGCAACAGATACAGTGTTTTAAACACAGCTCGTGGTTTTCAGTGCTCTGTCGTGTCAAGACTATCTCTGCACCTATTCCATCAGTACAGGGACTGGCCCCCAGGGGGCAGCTGACATGGATTTATTACTCTTCAAGACACATCACCAGTTTTAAATGTGATGATATGACAATTTCACAACCGCTGCCCCCAAGTGGCCAAACAGTCTGTTACCGCAGCTTTAAAGTTTCTCTGACCAGGATTAAAAGGCCTGTTGGAGTCCAGCATTATTACAAAGGGATTACATTGAGACACTCTGTATTAAACATGTTTGTCTTTGTCCCATGTAGCTGAGGACGAGTCGGAGCCAGAGGAGGAGAAGAACAGATCTGCAGAGGAGGAGGAGAACAGATCTGCAGAGGAGGAGGAGAACAGATCTGCAGAGGAGGCCAAGGAGCCGAGGGACTCGGGCTGTTTCGAGAGCTCGGAGAACCTGGAGAGTGGACGTGGGGAGGTGAAGAGGGAGGAGGAGCTGCAGAATGGACGTGAAGAGGTGAAGAAGGAGGAGGAGCTGCAGAGTGAAGCATCGGAGGAGCAGACCGATGAAGGAGCAGAGAAACACGAGCAGGAGGAAGAGGAAGAGGAGAAACAGACAGAGCGGCTGGAGGAGGTTCAGGAGCAGCTAGAGGAGGTTCAGGAGCAGCTAGAGGAGGTTCAGGAGCATCCGGAGGAGGTTCAGGAGCAGCTTGAGGAGGTTCAGGAGCAGCTGGAGGGGGTTCCGGAGCATCCGGAGGAGGGTCAGGAGCAGCTGGTGGAGGTTCAGGAGCAGCTGGAGGAGGCTCAGGAGCAGCTGGAGGAGCTGACCCTGGATAAAGGACGTTGAGACGAAATGGAAAAATACACCGACTGGTTTTATTCCTGCTTCTCTGAGACTCTGATGGAGATTTAACAACTTGACTGTAACAGAGTTGACGGATGAGAGCAACTTGATGATGAAGATTGAAATACTCTGTTCTCCTCAGTTTGATGTTGAGTAAACTGTAATTTGTCTTTTTGTTATCGTTGTGATATATTGTGTGAAGTTTCTGTTTATAATGGTACAAATCCACCGTTTCTCTTCTCTTCTCTTCACTATGTCCTTGTCTCATGTTTTCATACAGTGACTGTAAATGTAATGAATGTAAAATATTTTCTGTTTAACGTGAGAGTTCAGTTTAAGTTTGATCAGAGACTTTGCAGTGATTTTCTCTGACGTTTCTAAAGATGCTGTAAATAGAATTTGAATAAAACATAATTAAAATGATGTCTGTGTCGTTCTTGTTGCTACTTTTTGATGTTTTATCATCTCAGGCATAAAAACACAATTAAACCAATTGAATTACGTATTATCTACACGATGACTCATTAAATAACAATAGGTGTTTTATCTAAATCTTAACTCAAGGTCCTTTCATCATCATCATCATCATCATCATCAGCACTTATGAAGTTCAAGATGGGCTCGAAAGCTCTGGAAAAATCCAGGAAACAAATCCTGAGTCAAGATTATTTTGTCAAGCTACTATTTACAAAGTTTAGGAATAAAGTTTATTTTGTATTATACTTATTATAATTTACTTTACAGTATGTGTGGTCACAATCAGGAGTGTCTGTATATTTTATCTGTTCAGTTATATTTGCTGCTCTAAAGGCCCAGCGCTCAGGAGTTAGAGAACTATTGGCAGATATCATTGTGTTTCCATGACCTTAGAATGAGTCTTTATCTACACCAGGAGCAGGACCTCCTCCACAGAGGCCTCCGTGTTCCATCAGGCCTCTTGGTGCCTGTTCATTACCTGAAGGCCTCTAAGGCTTCTCCTTCATGATGAGAAGAGGAGGTCAAGGCAAGGGGAAATCGATTGGCTGTAATATCCCTCTTCACCGCTAGATGTCACTAAATCCTACACACTGAACTCCCTCAGGGCTCCACCTCAGAATGATGGGATGCATTCATATTAACATCTTAACACGTTTATCTAATGACAGATTAGGAGGTGCTGGCTGCAGAAAGTCAGTCTTTGTACCTTGTGGAGTCAAATCTTCATCTCACACAAACACTGTGATGGTTCCAAACCAGTAACACTCAATTGTTGTGCAATATTTCAAAAAGAGAGAGGGTAGGTTTCCAGTTCTAAACACTAATTTCTACAGATCTATTTCATATTAGATATTAATATTAACGAGGAAGTGGTGGTCACACTGATATGATGGCTTAAAAACATTCGACATTTGTGATAAAAACAGTTTATGTTTACAAGTAAGTGATCCACCAAATAAACCGATGAAGACGTGTCTCATTGTCGTGTCAGGGAATATTGTTTTCATGCAGATGTTTCTTCTTCTTTCATAACACGCCTCTTCCCAGTACTACAGCTCTATTACAGTAGAGCACTTCCACCGAGGCCCAACAGTCCCCTCAAATTTAATCAAGCTGCACCAAACGGTACACACTCATAAACACCAGGCCCCTAAATGTGCCAGATCAAGATCCATGCATCATTTCTTGAGAAATTCACAAAAATGAAAATGCCTGGATCTGCTGCTTAATCGAATCCACAACCATAAAAAGTTTATGGGTTGTTCTGTGGCCCAAACCCCATCAGTCCAACAAGTTCCAATAAAATCACTTCATTGGTATTTCAAAATCCTGCAAACATACATTCAGACAAAATCAAAATCCTACAACTGTTTGTGTCTCATCCAGTCGCACAATCATACTCACATACACTATAAAGTGTAGTGGATAAAATGAGAACAGAGCCACAAAGGGAAATAAACAATAAAACATAATTTGACGGACAAATAATAATAAGACAATATTGTTTATTTACCAGACACATTGATCATGTAAAAAGAAGTGAAGTAAATCAAATGAAACACGTCGAATCACAGTGTTGATACTAAAAGTGAACATAAATAAGAGCTCGTTCTGTATCAGTTTACATGATGCGATGCAACACACGGACCAGAGTTTCGTTCAGGTCTGATCCCGGTCATTTCAACACAGGAGTCACAGGGACGACAGCTTTCCGCTCGTCAGTCTGCAAAACCTGCACGGCTAAAAATAAAACAAGTTCCACTTTCCCTTTAAAATCTGCTTCAACACAAACGTCCCTTCTTTTATCAGTCACATACATTCTTGTTCTCGGTGACAGCGACACAAAGCCATCGATACAAACGGTCCTCAAACACCTTCGATGACAAATCTACCAAAGTGCTCTTGGTTTTTTTCTTTTTGATTTCTGGAGGAGAAAAAAATATTCAGTAATTACATTTCTTTACTTCACAGAAACAATACTTCCACACACGTTACAGCATCTCCCAGTGGTCACGTCACCTATCCCTCCTAAGAGACAATACAAATAAATAAAAGGAATAATCTAGAGCTGGAAGAGTGAGTTGATTATCAACAGAAAATGTATCGACAAATATTCTAATGATCAATTGTTTGTTTAGCATTTTCCCAACAAACAAAATTTAACAAAATTTACTTCCAGCTTTTTTTTTTTCCAACTGTGAGTATTTGCTTATTTTCTCATAATAAAATTTATTTTGGGGGTTTGGACATTCACTATTATTTCACCATTATACAGAGCAAACAATCATTTCATCAAGAAAACCATCCACAGATGAATCAGTAATGAAAGAAATGTTACCTTCAGGCCTATAATCATTTTTTTTTTATAAGTATCTAATATCAGTCATGAGCTTTAAACGGCTCCATGAAAAGATCCCTTCTTCTTTAAATGCTTCTTCCTCGCTCGTATGTCTGGAGTTAATTCTCCAGGAGATTGAAGAGGACTTGTGACTGTGGCTCTGATCATAAATCATCCCGGGCACGTTTCCCACACGACGCTGCTGAACACACTAGAATTTCTACACAGGTATATTTCACAAACACCAACTCTGTCTTGCATATAAACACAATCACTATAAGACAAACTCTCGCTATCTGCTAAAATCATTTAAATACTAAGAATTTCACTTTCTCTCAGTTTGCCTTGAGTGGATTTTCTTCTCCCCCACCACACCCTCGAGCGAAACAAAAACGATTTCTCGATTCTCGCACCAAAGGCTGCGCTCCGTCTGAAAGACACAGATGTGTGAAAGGAGAGGATGTGTGCACGTCTGCCACAGACAGCTGCCGTGGAAGGAGTTTACTGTCACAGCGCAGATGTGAGAAGACGAGTATGAAAAGGCAGAAGACGGCAGGGAGAGAGAGAGAGATAGAGAGAGAGAGAGAGAGAGGACTCTGAGGAAGATCGGCTCTGATGTGATCTGCAGGAGGAGGCGCTCGAGCTCGCAGGCACAATAATTAACACTTGGCCACAGTTCAGCTTCAAATAGGTACAAAAAAACCAACAACAACCTGCTGATGTCGGTCGTCTTCGCTCGTCAGCTGAGAAGTTTTCAGAACATTTCAATCTATAATTCAAGCGTTTTAGTTCTTTTCTCTAAAATCAGTGATTCTCAACCGTGAAGTCTTGCAGGATTACACACACACACAACTTTATCTACTGGTCACAGGCGGAATTTATCTTCCAGTTTGTGAATTTCTCCTCATTAAGATTTTATCTTTCTAATACTTTCCGGAAGAAAACTAATTCGTTTTTCATCATTGGGGGGGGAAATAATCGTATTAACAGTTTTGCTGAGAGTTGGATGATTCTGCATTTAAATGCCAGCACCTCTCACTGATTCACACGTTTGTTTAAGTTGTGCAAATACTGAAATGTCGAAATGTCCGGAAGTCAAGATAGAGCTCCAGTTGGTGAAACAACCAATTGTGGTTTGTTGTTGATGTTTTACATCATCAAATAAAGACCGTTTCCCCCCAAATATGAAACTATTCCATTAATCTCCTCATGATCTTAGATTTATCTCCGGACCCCCTGGTTGAGAAGCACTTGGCTGATCTGCGTATGAACGGCTCTGACTTTGAAGGGCGTCTCTGTTGCTCGACCCAAGTTGCATTTCGTAGTGCAACTGTTGCGATAAGGCACTGTTACTACAAGTGTCTACGATCACCAGAGGTCAGACCTTTCACTCGGCGTCTCCCGGGTATGAGACCGTCGCTGTGCACGCAGCAGCCGCGTCATTCAGAGCACCGGCGTCACACTGCAGCCTCAGTTATAGAAAAAGTGGAAGGACAGGAGTTGGCCTGGATCAGATCACGTAAAAAAAAAAAAAAAAAAGATAAGTAATAACAGTACTGATGCAGCAGAATTGGACTGAAAAGTAGATTTACATTTGCCTGGAAGGAGCCTTTAGGAATATCTCAGCTGAGGACTGGCCTGTCCTCCCCCTGCACGGACGTCCCGTCCACTCACACACTTTCAGCTGAAGCCTGTCCTGCCTCCTCATGGTTTGCATAGGACATGTAATGTGCACACAACGAAAGCCGACAGTATGTTTGGTGTTTACATGTCCAGAAGTATTATTGTCCTGCCAGACACTTGCAAGGAGTATATTTGAGCTGGCCTCTCACAATAAATGTCATTATGCAACTTTAAATAAAGAAGAGAAGAGTCTGACAGAGGAGCCCACAGGTGAACCACAGGGAAAGTCATTCGCTTTAAGAGTGTTCTTGTTTTTTTGCAGATTTCCCAGAGGCGTCTCCACCTGCGTGTCTTTTGCATGCAGTGTTCAGGAGTCAGAGGAAGCTGCTGACTCAACATTAAATCACTCCCCCCCTCCCTCCTGCAGGAGTCAGTCAAACAGCTCTGCAGCTCCTGCTGAGGAGTGGGGGGGCGAGGAGGGGCCGCAGCAGAGACCCTTCTGGTTGGATGTGGGGCCGGAGCCGGAGAGTAACTGAGTCACCCGCACAGTAATCAGACATTGATTATTAATGTTCCACTTCCTGTCCAGGCAGGTTTCTGGGGAGGGGGAGTGGCCCGCAATTAGGGCCCGCCCCCCCTCACACAGCTAATGGGTCTTGTCCTTGGTGTTGGACGCCTCCACCTCGGCCTCTGGAGAAGCCAGGGGCGGGGCCTTGGACGGCGGAGGGTGCTCCTCTTTGGGCGAGGGGCTCTTCTGGGCCGAGGCAGCGATGCTCGGCTTGGCGTCATCAGGCGTGTGCTCGTTGGGGATGAGCGGAGCCGTGGGTTTCTGTAGGCAGAGGACAGCATGCTGACAAGACGCAGACGCAGAGTGAGTCACCGACCACAAACCGAATAAACATGAATATAACAAGTGTTTTATTTATATAACTCTATAATATAACTGATTCAAATTTTACATCCACCAATAATATCACGAGACTGAAATCAAACGAATGATCAGACAGAGATTTGAGATGCAGTGAAATGAACCAGATCAAAATGTGTGAGGCCCCAGAAGACTGGAAATTACAGAGGGTTGAAAAAGCCTGTTAAAGGCTAAAGGAATAGAAACTACTTTGTTACGACCCCTGAATAAATCCTGGATTCTTGCAAACCAATCAGTTCAAGTTCAAATGTTCTTTTGCTTCAACAAACAGAATTAAAATTGAATTAATATATAAAAGTAAACATGTCACAAACGACCAGTGATATAGTTGTTAATGCTTCAGAATACACACACACACACACACACACACACACACACACACACACACACACACACACACACACACACACACACACACACACACACACACACACACACACACACACACACACACACACACACACACAAAATTGCCTCTGTAATAGATTTAGACTTAAAGTTAAATTATATTTCTGCTCTGCATTCACTGATCTGCTTTGTAGCCACTTTAGAGCAAATTGGGTGAACAGGGAGGATACAGTGTGTGTGTGCGTGTGTGTGCGTGTGTGTGTGTGTTTGTGTGTTCACCATGGCTTGTGGCTCCGGGCTGCTGCTGCTGCTGCTGCTGTTGTTGTCCGGAGCAGCAGACGACGCAGAAACCGGCGAATCCTCCTGCATCACTCCTCTTCTGTCCAAGACGCTGGGAGGCGAGACAAGGCGATCAGTCACTAAGTGCATCCTGCTCGTTATTCACCCGAACGAGTCGGAGGAGAAAGGAGACTAATCTATCACAGCATCTCAGGCACAGATACAGAACTCACCGATAAGCAAGAGAAGGAAGCACCACGATGAATAAAACAAGGGAGGTTCGGATTTAAAACAGACATTTCAGACTAAATCACTCAGGCCTGTGTGAGACTGTGCGTGTTCCCTGCTGGAGCTTTACCTGGGGTAGGCCGGCCCACACAGCACCTCACAGCAGTTTTTGAAGATGTTCTTGTGGCTGTACGGGTTCTGGACTCGGTTCTTTCCAGACCACGACCCTTTAATCTGGAAAAAACAAATAAAGTGCATAAAACACATGGACTCTTCTCAAGCCATCAGCCGACTTCCCAAACACACCCCGACTACTTTACCCCCTCGCTCAGTTCTCCTTCAAAAAGATTTTCCCTGGGCTTATACCTTATTCAAAAGCAGAGCTCCATTTTTAGATGTTATTCCCACAGGCTTGGCTTTGACCCACTAAAAGGATCTAGTCAGGGATTTTAATGATTCCTGGTTTGATGGGGAGTCTATGTGCTGATGAGAGTCTGTGATGTGTGTTTCCTCTCAGTCACATGCCGGCAGCAGACGAAACATCAGATGGTTCTTCTCCTTCGCTTCTTTTTCATGGTGGAAAAATCCTTCTGCATTATTCCCTTTAAAAATCATCTTTTTTTGACTCCCTATGTTTTCGCCCCTTGGTTTGTTTATTTGTTTGTTTTGTGAGTTTTAGTCAAAAACTACTAAATGGATTTCTACTAAACTCGGCAGCAGGATGGGACATGAACCAACAATCAACCCATTTAATGTTGGGGTTGTTCACATTGTGTTTAATCGACAATTTCACTGATTTCTCAGAGAATAATTCCTGGATCTTGTACACTGTACATATACTGTTTATATTTGTATTTCATAGACACTTTGTATATCTATATATAACCATATGTATTGCATGTTTACTTATTAATACTATTTTTTAATGCTGTAATAATGCAAATGGCCTCGTTGTTGGTCTTATAAAGGATAATCTTATCTCATTTTATATGATATTTTTAATTATCGTAAAAACAATTAAGAAGAAGAGAAATTAAATTGATATTGGTGCAAATGTAACAGATATAATGACGCAGACACATTTTCATTTTCACAGCATCTGTTTGTACTGACTGACCTTCCTGCAAGTCAGAGAAAAAAGCTGTATATGTAGATGTAGGTCAGTGCTGCAGTGTGTGTGTGTGTGTGTGTGTGTGTGTGTGTGTGTGTGTGTGTGTGTGTGTGTGTGTGTGTGTGTGTGTGCGCGCCTGTTTGGAGACACAGCTGACAGACCATGTGTCGTCCTGTGGGAGACCAGAAGAGCTACAACACTCAAGGTGCCTTCTCTTGTTCGCCCTTATTCCACCGTTTCTATCCTCTTCACACTCTCTCCCTCCTCCTCACCCCTCCTCACCCCCCTCTCGGCTCTGCCACAGCAGCATCTCTGGCAGAGGGCCCGGCCCCTGCAGGTATCGATGCATCTATTATTAGGCCAATCACAGATATTGAAACGGCCAGGCTGACAGCCATTGTTTCGACTCCCGGAGCAACGTTACAGTGCAGACGCACACTGCAGAGCTGCATTTCTGTACGGGTGGGGGGAAAAAATGAGGCCAAACATCCCACAGGAAAGAAGAAGGAGAATAATAAATTAATCATTACAACAAAGTACGAGTGCACTCTCTTGCTTTCAGCCATCTACAATCTCCCACCGTCTCCAGCACCGCTTCTCGTCAGAGCCTCTGCAGTCAGATCTGGGCCAAACAAAGCCCCCGATAGAGTACACACACTGTTAATGCTGCTTCTCACACACTCACACACTCTCACACACACACACACACACAGCAACTGGATTCACCTGCATCCCCACCACTCATCATCTGCTTCACATGGGCCCAGTGTGTGTGTGATGACTAAATAAT
This sequence comes from Hippoglossus stenolepis, assembly GCF_022539355.2. Classification (NCBI taxonomy): domain Eukaryota; kingdom Metazoa; phylum Chordata; class Actinopteri; order Pleuronectiformes; family Pleuronectidae; genus Hippoglossus; species Hippoglossus stenolepis. The sequence continues at coordinate 19,036,085 of NC_061489.1, read as the reverse complement.
GATTCAACGGGAACGCGCCCAAGCAATCAATACTTCATTTGGCATCAAAAAGCGGAGATTCGGGAAAATTCAGCTGCTCTCATTTGTTCTTATTTCAGCTCAGTTCCATCACTGATTTTTATTAATAGCAGCAGTTTGTGCATATTTTCAGAGGATTAGTCGGCGGCGTCCTGCCGGTGAGAAGAGCCGAGATGCTGCGTTCAAATCATTTACCAGCTCGTTGGTTATGAGGCTCACACTCTATTCGCCACATTTCCCTGGAAGAGAGACTCTGGGGCTGAACTGGATAAAAAACAGGGTGAATCAATGTTTAAAACACAGCAGGAAGTATTGGACAAACCCTGCATGTGCTTCATTCTGCTTCATGTCAAATCTGATTTAAAGATAAAAATGTGTTAAGATGTCTTTGTTTTAGCTGTTATAAACAATCTTTAGTAATTTCAGTTAAGATCTTGTTTTACACGTTTCCTTTACTTATATTTGAGTGCTTTACTTTGTTCAGTTCATTTTGCTTCCCAACATAATAACCTCGTTTAACAAGCTGCAGCTTTAACAGCCCTCCAGTCCTCCGGTGCAGAGCGAGGCGGTGCCGTTGTCAAGGAAACAGCTCTGCGCTCCAAGGAGCTGTAGTGTTTACACCGCAGCCATGTATGTTTAACTTTCCAGCCACGTGAAACCCAGGCTGACTGATCACAATATTTACAGACGTTCAAAGCGACACTTTATCTTCACTATGTGCTGAACTTTGTCAAACACGTGGATCTGAAACAGATTTTAAAACAACTTAAACTCGTGTCTAGCATTTCATCGTAATTCTTACATGTGTGAGGGCTGGAAACGAATCTGCACTCTGGAGGATCTATTTCATTTTTAAATGTGTGAACGATAAACGACCTCTGGGGTTGGGTTTTACTCCGCCTACGTGATTTTTGTAAATATATGTACATCTAGTGTTTACCGTTAAGACTGAAATATTTCCCACTAGAGTTGAGAAAATGTGGGCAGGTGATAAAATGGTGAAAACCAGTCAGCAGTGCCAAAGGAGACGGATTACTTGGATTTCAGTTCTCTCCTAATTATACTTTGCCATTTTATTTGTCTTGAGCAAACAGCAGAGCAATCGGAAACAGGAGAGAATTCAACAGAGTGGAAATGCAACCACGTAGTGTTTCAGTGGCCGGATGATTAAAAAGCTGTAAATGCATTATTCTCTTTTTTTTTAAATAGCTTTCAACTAACTAGTAACAATAGTACTGTCATAAATAAACTGGTGAACTGCACAAGTTTTTCTTTTTGTGACGTTTTCAGCTTCAGGTGCACAATCACCAACCTTTGAGCTCAAGTAGGTTCCACCCAAACGTGCACGTGGGCCACACAGATTGTATGTAAAGATGGACGAGGTCAAAGGTGGTGGTATCTGTACATGTGGTGCCAGGTGCAGTATATGTTATAAACCTCACTTCCTCCATGTTAGTGGATGGAACGTGGACCAAAGTAAAGAGTCAAAGTACACGTCAAATACAATTTTCTCAAAGATTTGTGTGTGTTATTTTAGGTAATTCTTGTTAATATTGCGGGTAAGTTTGTTTTTTAATGACTCTTTTGATGCTATAAAGAGACGGACTCGCGATTGGTCGAGCATGTGTATAAACGGGCGATGCTACTGTGGCTCCAAACCTCTGATCGCTACGGCTCTAAATGTTCAAGATGGCGGGATGTTTCCGCTTCATTCCTGCATGGGGGGAGGAAGAGGAGACGCGTCGTCCATCTTTACACACAGTCTATTGTAGGCTACATGAAAACAGATGCATGCACGTGTCTAAATGTGAGTCAATTTTAAATTAAGCGGGTTAAATCACATCTGGATGTTGTGGTGTAAACATGGCTGAGGTATAATTCACTTGTGGTGAGAACTCAACATGGGCCAACCTGAGCATTTAAAGTATAAAAACTCATGCTCACAGTGTTTTGTTAACCACTAAGACAAATGCAGGCAATAAAAGTCCAGTTAAACAGCAGCAAGTCGAAGTTTTCCACCACTTGGATCCAGCACAATAATGTCACAGTTACTCCTGTTAGTCAAGGTTATGGTTCACTGGCATAAAAGGTCACATGAAAATTAAAACAAACTACATGTAAAAGTGCAGCTCTGTGCTTCACCTGCTGATTCAGACCCGAGTAAACAAAGTGCAGATGTTGACACCATCATTCATGTGGAGTCGTGTTTAAGGCAACATGCAGTAAGGTGCACTTACGTCCTCGTTGGTGGTCTGGTTGAGGGAGATCAGGTAGGTGTGGAAGCCGGTCAGTCCCACCACTGACCACAGGGTGAAGAAACACACCAGCACCTCCAGCACAGTGGACACGAGTTAAGAGAAGAGTAACAGATGTTTGGTGCCAGACACTCGGTCACTGACTAAACAGTGGACAGCAGGAGACGGCAACATGATGAAAGACTAATTAGCAAAGACTAATGAAGAGAATAAAGTCCAAGACAAGAAGTTTCTACTCTTTTAACTGCAAAAAAGAAACGATGACCTGGAATTTACTTGAATAAATTAATTTATCATAAAGTAAAACTTTCCTTATTTACTGTTACTACATCTGTATAATGTTCTACTCTTGCTAATTAAGCTTCATGACTGGTTTAAAAATGGCTCCTCCTGTTTTTTATGTCTCAAGCTAATATAATTAACAATCTTGTAAAACAGCTTTTATCGCACTCTGGCTACAGACATGATTTTGTACTGGAGAACTGAGGCTGAAGATACACACCCAAGGCCAAAAGAAAAACAATCCACTTCCTAAGTGGTTGATATTTAAGTGGAGCACAACAAAAAAACTGCATAACGCTTCCATTGGAGTGTAGAGGATATTACTCTGAGTATAAGAAGTAGCCTAGGCTAAATAAACATTTCAGTAGTACTATATTTTGCCCGGCTGTTTGGCAAACATAATCCTTTATATTGTATATATTGTATACATTGTATATATTCTCTGGAAGCTCTGAATACATGAGTTGCTGACAAAGGCCATGGAAGTTTTTGTATAGATATATTGTAATTTTACTCGTATATAGATTTTCTTTGTAAATGTTATTAGTTGATATTCTCAACAGTCTCATCTTTTTCCTTTGTGATTAAGTCTTTAAATTACTGCATTACATCACATGTCTGCAGTAATGATAATTTGAGCCTCCATGTTGCCATTGCTTAGCAGCGGTGTTCTCACGACTTGAACACCAAGCACACACGACTTTCTTCATCGTAACTACGAGCTCACGAGCTGCGTCCAAAGCAGCTTTGAAAGGATATGTTCCAGGTGTTTCTTTCAAAGTGTTCAGAAAGCCATTATCCACCGAGCCTGTGAACAGACAGAGAGGAAAGCTGCTGTTTCATTGTATTCTCCTGAAAATGAGCAGATCTCACATATTATACAGCATGAAGAGGAACAGAGCTAATTATCCACATGAGAAACGTGTGTCTGTGTCGTGTTGGGTAGAACACGGTAGCAGGAGGATGAGAATGGAAGAGGACTCGTGTCGAGCTGTCAGTTGCTGTTGTGCGTCGCGTCACGTATCAGGAGTAGCCTGGTCTGAATTAGGTCATAGTTTCAGAACATGTGCCTGCATTTGCATAAACACTGGGAGCCGCTGCCGATGAGCGAGTTTCACAGCTCGCTCTCCCGGTTTTGCCACATTCTTGCAGCTTTACACGCGTCACTCTCTGCACGTTACTTCTGATTGGACGGTCGATACTTACGCATGACCACGTGGACAATGTCGAAGGTGAAGATGTAAATGGTGAGCAGGGAGAGCGACATGGTGAACAGGTAGAAGTATCGGTAGTTCCTCTTGCCCACACAGTTGCCCACCCATGGACAGTGGTGATCGAAACGGTCTGTGAAAAAGAGAAAAAAAAGGGTCTCGGTATATAAATATGTGAAATGTGGACTTTATTAGAAAACAGACTATTTTTGAAATCAAACGAAATGTTAAAAATACACCAGTATCAGCTGCAGTCTTTTAGACGCAGACAGCTTTGTGCTTCAACTTCTGTAAACCTGATGTCTAAATATAGTGATCCCTTCCTCTTTGCCTCCCCTGTTCTATCAAACAGAGCAGAGCCAGATGGAAGTTAGGCCGAGACAGAGGTAAACAGAGGTGAACGTCTTGGTTTTTTTTTTACTTTTCTCTGAACTTCCTGGATGGAGTTTCACAACAAGAGCTAACAGACGCACAAACATGAGGCAAGAAGCGGTTTGTAGAAAAGGTCAAATGAATGGATCATTTTGGGATTTGCAGAACAAAAGCACTGCACATTTTCTATTGTTTTAGAATTCAATTAGTTCACTGCACACTCGATCTGGAATGAGTTAACTGTTTAGGAAGTATGTATAGTCTTGTTAACGGCAGTGAGACGGTGATGGTGACCAGTTGCTGCACCACATTAACAATATTGTAGCTGCTCTATGCTGTTCCAACAGTGTTTGCTTAGTGTGGATATGAAAAACATTGAATTAGAGGTAAAAATATCAACAATATCAATATTTGCCACTTTCGCAAATTGAATCCCATATCAGAGACACGTGCAGCGCCTCAAACATGTTGACCCCAGTACTTCTTGTTTGGTATGAATAATCCTCACAGTTATTGTTGGACTACAAAGACAAAATTCACTGTTCAAACACTTACAGACTACTTTGAATTTCTGATAAGTCATTATCTACCACAAAAGACTGTGGGTATAAGCAAATATTATTGTTATATAAGTGTTTTTGTGCTGTGTATTTGGACTTTCACCACTGTGAATGATGTTAAGCTGAGGAGGTAAAGATATGACTGCAGTAAAACAGGGAGTGAGGCGTGTGTGTGCGCGCGCGCGAGTGTGTGTGTGTGTGTAGCAGGTGCACACAGATGAACCAGTGTTCACAATGACGGAGCACTTATTCCCTCTCTTAGCCTCCACTGTCTCCTCTCATATCGCCTGTGAGTCTACGCTGTGTTCAAACACATTCCTCAATCATCAGCAGCCAAATGACTGCAGGACTCTGCAGGACTGAGAGACACAACAGCCAAACACACACACACAGACACACACACACAGACACACACACACAGACACACACACACAGACACACACACACACACATCACGCAGCAACACACAAACAAACACACTGCCTTCAAAATTCAAAGCACTTTCTAAAAAAGTACACCCTGTGAAGTTTTCGTGCGTTTGTCTCAGTTTTCTAAAAACCTTCTGTACCATGTTTGCTTCGTCTGACATTTATTTATAAATCTGTTTCAAATAATTTCATCACCGTGACAAATGAATCCGGGCGGAAAATGAAGGTCAATACTCTAGTAACAATCAAGTCAGGGAGCTATTTTAACATTTCTAACCTTTTACTTCTGAAAAAGTCACATAAACCCTAATACAATGAAAAACAACAGGTAAGAAGTGATTTCTCACCGACACAGTTGTCACAGATGCTGCAGTGAGACGCTCGAGGAGGTCGGAAGATCTTGCAGGTGTAACAATACTTGAGCTTGACGATCTGGTTGTTGATCTGGACGTTGCGGATTCGCGGTGGAGGCCGCTGACCCTGGGGGACGTTCCCGTTGGCCGCCTCTGCGGAAACAAAACAGTACAACATTCATGAGAAGGCGTTTTCAAATTATTATTATTAACTCACACACACCTTTAGTGCTGGCAGAAAGAATACGCTTCACAAAAGGTGCAATTCTTAAGAGCGCTCTTGCACAGGATTGCATTCGATGTTACAGCTGTTCACAATATTACCTTCACCTGCGGTATTTCTGAAACAGACAGGTAGAAATGTGACATCCAATGACAAGGACGAGAAAAAACCCAGAGATAAATCTTGATAGTTGAACCTTGAGAAAATCAGTGGATGACAACATTGGCTTGGTATTGATGCTGGTGGATTTATGTGTAATGGCCGCTGAGCTGTTAATCTTATATATTAGCAACACTATGGTGCACAGTGTCCAGTTCTATGTGAGGATGAGCTAACCTTCCACACACTGGAGTGACTGTATTTCACAGTCGTATCTCCGACGTGACGCAGCCTCTCCCCTGCGCAGCATTCAGCAACCAAATGAAATTCTCTTTTTCTGAGCAGCTCAGATCTTTCTTTCTTATTATGTTGCACTGCAGGAGCCATTAGAGAGGCTGGTTTATGACCAGAGGGCTGCTGGCAGGAATCTGTCATGGGAAAAGCTGTAAGGGAGAAATCTACATGCTGCACATGGCCCAATGGGAATGTTGGACTCTCGCTTGGACACATTAAGATAAGGAAAATGTGCCAAATGTGGAAATTAAATTAAATTATCTGGGCTGGAGAGAGTGTTTAGGGATGAGCGGAGGAAAAATTCTGCATTAGCTAAATTGCATACTTATCCTTATTATATTGCTCTAAATGACCGTTCTCTGTTATGTAAAAGCATGTTAATAAATCATGGAAACACATCCACAATCCAAACGATCCGTAATAAATCTACAGACATGAAGATTTAGAAATGTATTTTATCTGACAGCACAAAATGTTCAACGTAATATACATCTAAAGAATGTGGGATTAGCGTCTTTCAGGATAAAGCAGGGTAAATGAATGAATGAGTCATCACTCACAGGGAATGATGCCACTCCCTCGGGTAGCAGAGCTCTGTCTGCGAGGGGCATTAAATATTCCAAGAGGAAGCCTCTCCTCGTATTAGCATTCCCCCTCGGGACCAGTCGCTAACAGGCAGAGGGGACAGAGCGCAGAGGCTGTGGCTGCTTCATCAACACGCCGGCCTCGGCTTCAGAATGAAAGCAAACGCCCATGCCTGCCTCCTCTGTCGTCGCACCCACACTTATAACAAAAAAAAACAGCCATCCAAACACAAATACTGGCTCATAGCTTTAAGTGCGGGATGGGAGTCGTTAAATCAAGAGCTTTGTTTGAGCTGCTGCAGTGAATTTTCTGCCTTTTTAGCATTTACATAACGGACATTTGACTTTTTTGGAGGTTGTGTAAAGTAGATTAGAAAAATGAAAGCACAGAGTGAAAGTGATTAATCGGTGAAAGGTTCTGGAAACGGCATGCTACTAAAGATGTATTCTTTGTTTGTGTTTGCAGGCAAATCCTAAAAACTCCTGAGGTTAAGAGGCTTGGAGAAGTTGGATTTAAAGGAAGAATTAGATGAAAATTCATGACACCATGATGAATACCTTAGCATTACGAGTTTTTGAATGTGTACTATATATTATGTCCTGCAGTTTGACTATACTGTAGCTTCTGCCTTTAACTGAGGAAGCATTTAGGTCTATAAATGCTGTACTAACTGTACATATTGATTGCGCTGTTAATTTTCAACTAATTCCCTCCAAGTAAATAATTAAAACACTTAACTCTGTGTCCACAATGGACGTGGTATGTATGTTTGTGTAAATGTGAATAAGAGCAGGTTTTAATAGTTTAACTTGCTTTATCAACTGGAAATGTATCGATAAGTTGAGCAGTTGTTTGGGTTAAAACTGCAAATATTCTCTCACGGTCTGTAGTTTCAAAGGTCTGAATTTGGTGATTATCTGTTCATTCAAATGAATGGGAGGTCAAATAAAACTGAAAATACAATCTTTTACATTTGTGCATCCTGAAGACTCCCGAGCCTGAAACCTGTCAATAAAAGAGTTGTGTTTTTTGTGTGCCTGTGTTTGCCAACATATTCTGTATAATTGGGTTTTATACTGTTTTATACCATGTGAGTTCTGGGAACTTTTAAACAATCAAAACAAAATCATCACTGAAATCCAAACCTGTGTTAATACCAAAAAGAATCATTAGTTGCAGCTGTATTCACATGAATCATTTCCTCATATAAACTACAGGCAGGTGCCTGTGTCATCACAGCCAAAGATGGTTAAACCAGCGAGCTGTTGTCATCCAGCGAGCAGTATGAGTCACAGTCATGATGAGAGCAGTGCTGGCTCACACACTCTCAGAGGAGCGAGCACCTCAGCATCGCTCCTACAGTCCACCTCTGTCATGAGCAGAGACCAGCCTCCACCCAGGCCTCCTGTGTGTAGTGGGAGAGCGATGGCTGAAGGACGCCATGAATCTTACACAGAGACAAAGAGTGAACACTGAACAGCCACGAGAGGGAGGGAGGGAGGGTGAGGATGCAGAGTGGGCTGTTGCAGTAATATCACAGAATTACTTATCATCCAGACATAAAGAGTCTGAAGAGCAAACGGAGCAGACGGGAAGACAAAAAAATGCATTTCTGATGAAGACAATGAGGCTTTGTTGTCATTAGTACACAGCAAAGTATTTGTTTTGTATAATGAGACACAGACTCCTCGTAATGAACGAGTGTTAGACCGAGCGCTACATCCACCGACGAGCGAGTCCAACCTTTAGCAACATAAAGCATAACGAACATGAATAAACCAACAGGACTGAGGCCGTCTGCTCACTGCTTCACCTGCCGACACTAAACTATTTATGCTTCCAAATACTGTCCCTTCCACAACTTCCACAGAATCCACTGAACAAGTCCCTGATGTGGTTTTATACAAGACAAAGAGATGTGCACCGCCGAGATGATGACGACACATCAGATCATGAGCTGTAACAACCGTTTGTTCTGCTGTTGACTTAACATTTGAATGGATGTAGATAAGAGACGTGTCTGTCGGCATTATGAGCACTGACTGTGAATTATGACTATACACACTTCAAGGACAGAAGCCAGACTGTCACATTGGACGACTCGCTTCTTCAAACCTTCAAAAGTCTTTGAAGAAGCGAGCATCATCGGTAAACGTGGACTCTACTTTCTCTTTTCTACCATTATCAAGAATAAATTGACTTTTTGGTTGATCAGAACTCTACGAATGTTGCTGACAACAGTTCCTTCAGTTTTTCAGATTCGAGTCAAAATCTCCAAGAGACAACATATTTCATGCAAAATCACATTGATGTGTTTATTCATTTTGTTCATATCCATCAACCTAAATAAACTATTTTGATTGATAATTAACTATGAGTTGGAAAATGAGATCAATCATTGTACTTCTGTTCTAATTGAGCATTGAATCAGAATCATGACTCTAAATGTGGAGTTGGTATCAAAATCAAAATGTTGATCTCATGTCAACACTAATATCTAATACCTGCTCATGGCAGTGTGGACAGTAGTTCAGGGGACACGTGAAGGTCATGGAAAACTGATTCATTATGTAGCTTCTAACCTTGACTAATGACATTTCGACCAAACTTATGATAGTTTTAGTTTCATATGAATGTTCTGTATTTGTGTTTTTCTCTGGGCTTATTCATCAATGAATATACATTTGAAGCCAACCGGTTAAGTGGATTATTGTAGAATTAAAAACAAATGTCTCTAAAGTTTTGTAACCTACCTATTTCCATCTCGATGAATGTGGCTTCCTCTGGGAGGGCCCGTGGCAGAACCCCAGGGTCACTGAAGCTGGTCCTCAACAACATGGCCATGACGAAGAGGAAGAGCACGACAGCAAAGACTGGGATGGTGGGAGACAGATGCAGAGCCAGGTATGGACATCTGCAGGAGGGAAGACAAAAGGAATATGAATAAAGAGAGATCGTGACTTTACTAACTGATACATCTTTTTATACAATTTTTAAGACAGAAAATGTCGAGACAATCTCTGGTTCTGGATTCTGCAAAAAACTAAATGTTTACATTTGGGGATAATGTGAAGGACATTTTTCAAATATTCCTTAACAAAGTAATTAATAAGTGATGTTATAAGATCAGTCAGAGGGCAGCTCTGTAAAAGCACGTCTGTAAAACCACTTGTGGAGTCTGCCGGGTGAAGCAGTCATTAGCTGTGGCTGAAAAGGGACGACATCACCTTGTCAATTAACTTATCGGCGTAAGAAAAAGGCTGGAGTGGAGTTCCTGTGGGAACAAGTAACTGTCAAAAGGCCAGTAATTATGGGACACACACCCGGGTCTGATCAGCCTGTGGGGGCTGCCTCAGGAGAGGGTGTTCTGTGAGGAAAAGGCCGAAACACCCGAGGACACTGAGGAAAACAACTGAAGATGTGTCCTAAGTAACATCCTCTTGTTGCCCTTCATCAGAGTATCCAGTCAGAGTTCTGATCCACAGGGATTGTAACACCTAGTTCCAACAACCAATAAAACATTCATGATCCTTAGTTGCAGCCCTTCACTCTTTGATTTAAAGAGTTGAAGAGATATTTATATAAATGTGACAACTGTAAATGTGAGAGCCCTCTGAAAGAGAGCTCGGAGGACATGACACAACAACACTATACATATTCTGAACTGTTGTTCTGAGCACAAGGTCATGAACTGCCCTTTCTCTGGACCATGCAAGAGTCACGGCCATGAATAAACAACGCCACGCCACACTCCCCTCACCTTCTGGAAGAGTGGAGCAATATTAGCATAACTGCGTTTGCCAGGCCTTTGAGATTAGAGCCAGCGGGGCTCCTCCAAACAGGCCTGCTGCTCAACACGATAACAGATGTGAGCTGCGACACTGCAGAGCGCAGCAGCAGAAAACGCTCCCGCATGCAGATATTAATAGTTTAACTGCACGGCCTCATCTCCCTCCCATGTGGCCAGGATCATCTATTCAAAATGCAAAACTACTGTTGCACTACAGGGTTGCAGGTTGTTATGCCATATCCTGTACATGGCTAACTTCCCTACCATGTTATTAAAAAAAAAAAGCTGCACACAGAGCTGACACACTCTGCTTTATTATGAGGAAGAAGAACTTTAGAGCTCTGATAATCCACTGAGTTACATAATTTTTTTGTGAAAGTCAAAGTATAAAGTTTTAGAGTATTCAGGAAATCCACTTGAACAAAACTTAAATCTCAATGTATAAACAATTAACCATATAAGTAATCTTGCTTATCTTTGTTTTATACGATTACATTTAACATCCTTGGGTTTATGACAAAACGTCATCAGAAAATCCTCTGATAAACAGATAAAAGAAATAATCTTTCAGTGCAGCCCGAAGTTTAAATAAGAAGGATTTTTTTACAAAGAAAATTACAAAGTTAATTTACAAGGAATATAATATCACATGTAGGCAGCCATTCATATTTGTCACATGTATGTACTGTAACACATGTGCATATGTAACAGTATACTACATATATATAAAAGTATGCTTTTCTTGGTGATCAAAACTGCTTAACAGCACAAACACATAGTATTTTTTATAACTACGTGGTTGTAGCTGGTTTAGTTGGGATTTATTCATTAGAACCAATACGAGTTGGTGTTTAATCAGTTGATCAGTCAACACAGTAGAATTTGACAACCCAAATAATAATTTGTTACCACCACACATACATATTTTTACATTGACTATCTTAAGTTTTTGACCAAACAAGTGATGTGACAGTGAGAGTTTTATTTTGGTTTCCTGGCTGGTATTTCCTCCACTGTCACCACACACCGCTGTAAGGAAGTTTAAAAAGAGAGGAGAGTATCTGAGTGAACAACTCTCAGTCGGCAAAACATGGCAGCGAACAGAGTCCTGATAAATCGCATGATGTGAGCCAGGTACATCAACATACCTGAGCACTAACACCACACACACACACACACACACACCACCTGCAGGACTGGTCTGAGCAGTTTCCCTGCAACGCCTTTTTTCACACTAATGGAAACAGAGCAGAGATCAAATCAATAGAACTTTCCACTGGAGCAAGCCTGTGAAGTCGGTTTGTCCCATTTGTAGCGCACAGACGGCGGGAGGCAGTGGATTCGGACTGAGGGGAGGCAGTCTGTCGATGAAGTGTAATTCCCGTAATGATGACTGGTAGGTATTCGAGGCACACTCTATCATCGCTTCCCATCAAGCCTGCACGTCCTTCCTGGATGTGACCATTTCCTGTGCTGTTGAGGAGCCGGGTGGTGCTGGCACAGTGACGCTGTGTTTTCATCAGTCAGCACGGAGGGAGCAGAAAAACGGGACTTAATCTGGCCGCGGGTCCATGAAGAGAAAATGTTTTCATCATCAACAAGGTGATCGATCAGACCGCCAAACGACACACAGAACCCCCCCGACACACTCCCTGTAATCTCCCTGTCTGTTGGTAGCACATTGTAAACGACTTCAAGTGGTGGGAAGTAACAAGTACATTCAAATACAACCCCGAGGTAATTGTACTTATACTTCACAACATTTAAATCGCTGTGAGAGAGGGGATCAATACCACTCTCATGTTCGTACAGTAAATAAGAGCCTGGAGTGGCTTAGCATAGCTCAGCATTAAGACTGGAAACAGCTAATGAAGAACAGTAATATAAACACAACAATCTGCTTTAGCTTCATATTAACAGTAAAAATATCGAACCTCACATCGAACTCAAAGGGAGCAACAAACAGTTTCTTAAAAATGGCAACTATGCCTTTAATACGTAAAGGTTTTTTATATATGAGATTTTAAACCTGGATATACCAGCCAATGTGTGTGTGTGTGTGTGTGTGTGTGTGTGCGCGCGCACGCACATGACAAATTATTTGCACGACCCACATTTATAAAAAGAAATGGCTCCAGCTCTGATGTGCTGCAGTGATGTCAAGATGACAGGGTGGATACTTTTCCTTCATGGTACTGTTGGATACTACACCTTATTTTTATGCAGTCTATGGGCTACACGCAGCAAGGCTATGCTAGAGATGCTAACCATGCTAACTAGTTGCAAGCCCCCCATGCAGGCCCGCTGAAAGTGTGCTGTGCTGCAAGAGTGAGCACGACCCCCAAACAACAATAAAAACACATTTACACACTGAAGCGTCTCACATCAGACACATAAGGACGACAACGCAACCTGGGACCAACAAGCACACACACAAGAGACTGGACCAAATCAAATATCTCTTATTTGCTTTTCAGTACTTAAAAAACAACAAAAATATAATCATTCATCCATCCATCATCTATACCTCTTATCCTTTGAGGGTCTGGCACTGGAGCCAATCTCAGTTGACATTGGGCGAGAGGCTGGGCAAACCCTGAACAGGTCGCCTGCCCATCACAGGGCTGACATACAGACAAACAAGCATTCATGCTCACATTCACACCTACATTCTCCAGAGAGCCTAAGCTGCATGACTCTGGACTGTGGGAGGAGGCAGGACTCTGAGAAAACCCACACAGAGCGCATGCGAGCGTCACACAGAAAGGCGTTGGCCGACACATTCAAACTCAGAACCTTCTGAGGCGACAGTAACGTGCAATCAGCCTCTCGTCAAGGATCACTTAAAACAAATACACAATAGTATACAATCAATGTGTGTGTGTGTGTGTGTGTGTGTGTGTGTGTGTGTGTGTGTGTGTGTGTGTGTGTGTGTGTGTGTGTGTGTGTGTGTGTGTGTGTGTGTGTGGTGGGCATTAGATGCATTAGGGTGTGTCTACCCCACTCTGATCCAAAGGATTTCCCCTCTTAACTGAGAACGAGACGAGAAGCTTCTAGAGTAGAAGTAATAAAGTAGAGTAAAATCATTTTAACTCTTCAGTAATAAAACCAGGATTAATATGTCAGCGTGTCATTCCTTCGGTGACTCATGACATTTTACTTGTGTAAACGTTTAAAGCCCTTCCTTTATTAATACTTAACGTGTGTAAGCTGTTGCTGAGCTGCATGAATCATACTACAAATGAATAATGTAAGTGATGTGTAGGCAGATCCACAGTGGGCCTCAGTAACAGCCCTGTGTCATGCAAACATCTGGAGACTGCGATCGGGCCTGTTTCTGGGGCAGTGCTGAAGAAAACAAAAGCTCTCCAACTCTGTCTGCTCCCTCTCCTCTTCCACACACACACATATATAGAACGATACTCCATGACTGAAATTTGTAAATATTCAGATTAGAGGGGGATTTTCAAAGGAGCCTCCACAAACCCTTACATTTCATGACATGACTTTCTAGGCTTTTCAAAGATCATCAGGATTTCTTTTCTTTTCTTTTCAGGAAACAAATGTTTAAGTCTAGGACTTGAACACAATGGTAAAACAGGAAGCTTAGACCCTAACAATGGACAACAGATAACTGTGAGGAAACACGTCATTCAAACCTCTTTGTGTGGGTGAGTTCAAAAAAGGTTACTCTGAAATTCAATGGGTACGATTTGTTGTCTGGGTTAAATCAGTCGTCCTTGTTATGCAACATTTAAATACCATATGAGTGAGATGAAACATTAGAGCCGGGGTCGTGACCATTTCCCTCAGATTAAAGCTCGGATTACAGATGTTGCATCATAGAATATTCACTAAGTGAAATGAAGGCTAACGGTGTATGTGATGATTTAATTTCAGCAGCATGAAAAACAATACTAGTAGAGCATCTTCATCGAACCAAACAGATAACGACAACAGATAAAATCCACTCCCTGTGTGACAGAGGGAGGGAAGAAATCTGCACTCTCCTCCTGCCACGGAAGAGCCCGGAGAACAAAGCCTGCGGATCACCGTTACTGTAAATGGAGCATGTACTCTGAATAGAGCATAAATCATGTTATTGCTCATTTAGCCTGGGCAGGGAGCCGCTTTCTGATTGGCTAGCATGGAGACAGGGTGGGGTTAGAGATGCTGCGGGAGGCTCAGGGGTCGGTTACAAGATTCCCTCTGAATACAAATGCTCTGAGACCACTTGCCCATTCACTTGTAATGGGGAAATGGTCGACAGTGGACCTGTATGTACAAACACATGGGAAAAGGATCAGTCTCTTTACATGCACATATGCCTCTCTAGCTTCAGGCCAGCATCCTGGGTGGACACACAGATGACACACTGTCCCCGTGTTCCAGTTTCTTGTTCCCTCATCCAAGCTCTATAGGTGGCTATCCACATTCACACACGCACGCACGCACACACACAGACACACACACTGACAAATGTGCAAAAGGGAACCAAACCAGCAAACATCCAACTGTGAGGAAGCTTCGTGACGTGGACACAAACCTGTAAGGCAATTAACTTCCAAAACCTTTTAAAATCACCTCTAGTAACAGAGAATATCAATTCCAACAGGGTAAGGACATGTCATCCTAAAATTCATTCTGCCCGTAAAGGAAAAAATAAGCCAGGCCCACATCCTCCGTGAATAATTTGTTTAGTTGTTCCTAATGAGTCTTTTCATTTGTGTATTCAACCGCTCGTTTCCGCAATTTAGTACAAATTAAAGCACAGAGTGGTTTCCCTGCACGCGGTGCTGATGGCTGGTGATAAAAGTGAGACGTCTGCTCAGAGGATATGAGACAGTCTGCACTAGGACGTGTCTCTGTCTGTCCTCCCATCAACACCACAGAGCAGCTCCAAAACACAATGAAGACCAAAAAATAATAAACAAACCCTCTAAAAAAAACAAGGAAACTAAACCCTGCAAGACTGAATGATAAACTACAGCAAAATGCATAAGAATCAGCCGCCACAAAAAGCTTTGTTTCATATAATTAGATTTTAATGATACAGGGTCATGCATCAACTAACCGAAAATTTAAATGTGACTATTTAGATAACAATGATTATTTCATCCATCTTCAGAAGAAGATCAGTGAAACTATGTTATCTTAGTTTAGTGCAAAGATTCGCAAATAAGCAGCAAACAAAGTTTGTCATGGATTTATTATTAGACAGAGATCATTTTGAGCGATAGACAAAAGGTCAAGAGATCACCAAGGTTATTATAATCAATACTGACTGGGGCGTGTGTGTGTGTGTGTACCAAATTTCATGGCAATCCGTCCAATAGACCTGGAGACATTTCACAAAAAAAAAACTGAAATATAAACCTGCTGGTGTTGTCAGAAGAAAAGTCAGGACATAGAGGAGGTATTTTTGTACTAAATTTCATAGCAATCCATCCAATATTTTTTTCAGGATACTTATTTCTGGATCCAAATGGTGGACGGACCAACAGAATGACATTGTCGTCAATAGAGACACATTTCATGCTGGATGTCTTTGTCACATATGATGGTAAACTTATTTTTTGGGGATTCAAGACTGTTGCTTGGTCAAAACAAGCAAATTAAATAAATCACCTTGGTCTTTTAGAAATAATAATGGGATTTTGTTTCACCATTTTCTGACATTTTAATTTTAAAAACTCGATTATGAAATTGTGTTGCACCTCTGACACCAGCTGAAGATATTCTACGATGCCATAATACCAAAGTCTGGACTTATTGTTTTAATGCTCAATTATATGTAATGTAATTGTGCAATTTGTGAATGCAATAAACCTCAAAGCCTGTGTTTCAGAAGGATATTGCTCCTGCCACAGATTTAAATCAAATATGTATCAACAGGCCGTGTAATGCTGCGTTTGAAAATTACCCTCATGTCATCTGGGCCTCTCCAAGTTAATATCCACCCCCTCCCCACGAGAGATAATTATGTTTCACTGTAATATGAACATAGCATGCTAACAACCCTCCAGCCATTAGTCACTGCAATGCCTCCTCTGGGCTCTGGATGTTCAGCGTGAGCAGCATCGTCTCTCTCTCTCTCTCTCTCTCACTCTCACTGCGCTCCGAGCCAGACAACAGCTCCTTCTGTCCGGACTCAGAGGGAAGAAGCAGGAGGCCATTAAAGTGCAGAGCAGATCGAGATGGGAAGGGCCTGGCATGAGTGAAAGCAGCTACCTCTCCTCTACGCTCCAAATCCATTTGGCCTGGTCGACTACATACACGCCCACAGAGAGAGAGCACGGCTACTGTGCTGCACGATTTGTGCCTCATCATCATGTCTATAATCTGTCACTTCAAAAAACCGGAGAGAAGGCAGAGACGGGGAAATTTAAAAAAGGACAAAGACAGAAAGTGGGCGTACTCTGAATGAAGAGCAGCGCTGCTCCAGGATGATTATTCACAGTCATGGTCTTCATTTTTTAAAAACAATCCCCTGCACAGCCTTAGCTGGCAGGATTCAGGTTCACAAGCAGCACCCGAGCCAGACGGCAACGTTCACAGGGCTAATGAGTCCACGGGGTTGTGTGGGTAGTGGATTGAGACAGAACTGCTGAGACAACAAAAATGGCAGCTTTCCTTTCTAAAACCCTGAAGCTGGACAGCGAGGGTTATCAAATATTAAACACCTCTGTGTGTGGTCAATCATAAACCTCTTCTCTGTCAGAGCAGCGGAACATGAATGCAAAGTGTGTTCGGGAAGAACAGAAATAGCTTCATTATTACAAAGAAGATAATATAACAAGTCAAATGCAACAGAAACAGGTGAGATGAGTCAAAATAAATAAATGACAGAGAGAAATTTATTTAAGTATTTTGATAATCAATAACAAATTTTTCAGATTTTCTGGCTTTCAAACATGTGTCATTTTTTCTGTCATATATCATACTGTACACAATATATTTGGATTGTTGGTTACGTAAAACAAGATATTTCTATGCACCAGCTTGGATTCATTTCATTGACGAGACGATCCATCAACAAATCTGTGTTTTCCTGAAGAGTCAATTGATCGTTGGGTTTATAAATTGGTAGAAAGCCGTCAGAACCTGAGGTAACATCTTCAAACGTTTTGGTTTGTAAATGCAAATATCAAAAAGGATTTAGTCGAGGAAAATTATTATTAGTCTAAAAAAAACGAAATAATAATAACATTTGAGAAGCTGGAACCACAGGACTTTTACATCATCTCTAAAACGGCTTCATTTACGTCATGTTTTTAGCCTAAATGTCCTCTGGTATCCTCGTCTGGAGCCAGGCTCAAGTGTGGATCACAGCAGACATTTAGGCTAAAAACATGGTGTAAATGACACAGTTTCGAGTTTAATTTCAATACCGGGGCTTACAGACACTTGGATGACACCACAGGAGCAGTATGGAGACATTTTGAGTTTTCTTACTGTTGTTTTTTTCACGTTTAGAGAAGTGGTCACCATTTACTTCCATTGTACTTAATTTGGCTGCAACACTATTTACCCCTGAAACTCCAAAAGTGTTATGTGGACTCAAACCCTTCACCCACCCCTCCATCGGCATACGAGTAGATCATGAGGGAATTCATATTTTTGGTTGAACTATCCCTTTAACTATCAAAATGGCTTCAAAAGAATCTCCTGTAGATGAACTAATCTATTGATGGACTAACTGTTGAGGCTCTAAACTTGTTTTTGCAGGACAGGGACACTCACTGAGACACAGGCCCACAGCCAGCTGCCCTACAGAGATATGAGGCTGCTGGGTGGAGGCACATGCGTCCTGAGGTGACTTATGGATTCAGATATGAGGCTCATCAGGACTCAGAGACTCAGAGAGAGAGAGAGAGAACAGGACTTACTCGAAGGCGAAGAAGAGGGAGCAGGTCCCGATGATGAGGAACAGGGTCAGGTAGAAGACTCCTTTCTGCCGGGCCATCATCACCCGCCCGTCGCAGCAGAACGTGTTCTTCCCCGGGAGCTTCTCCCATTTTCGCACCTTTCGCGTGATCATCACCGCCGACATGGTGTCCTCTCGTCGGGTCCGATCTCTGGGTGAACGTCAGCTGTTAAACTGTAGAAATAACAACAACACAAATCAGACAATGAGGGAAACAAACAGGGATCGGGTGTATTCGTAGAACCACAGTCCACAGGCTGCGTTGCGCACAGATATGAAGAAAAGCAGAGGACTTACTGAGTGCTGTGACAGATTTCTGCACAGGAGGACCGACAAGCATTTTCCTTTCTCAAGTGTCGCAGTCACATCATCAGTGTTTTCTAATCCATATTATTCCCAGTTTCCAGTTTTTACCGCAGCATGTCATCCCCGGTGTGGAGCTCCCACGCTGCTCCAACAATCCGCGTCCACACGGGATCACACGGGATTATTATCAAGGATTATTAATGAATATTGATTAGGTAGAAATTCACCCAGACGCGTGAGGCAGGAGCAGCAGGAGAAGAAGGAGCCTGAGAATCCGGTGGATCGGACCTTGACCGGTTGACATTCATATCATATCTGGCGGAATCATAAACGATGGTTCGCTCCAGCTGCCTCTCGTTCCTCCGGAATCAGACTATGACCTGGACTCTGTAAAATAAAGAGTAATAATCGGGAATAACCGCGGCCCGAGTGGAGGAGGAACGTGAATGTGTCTGATGAGCAGGTTTTTCTCCTCCTCTCTCTCTCTCTCTCTCTCTCTCTCTCTCTCTCTCTCTCTCTCTCTCTCTCTCTCTCTCTCTCTCTCTCTCTCTCTCTCTCTCTCTCTCTCTCTCTCTCTCTCTCTCTCTCTCTCCTGCAGGATCCAGCTCCTCAGTCAATGGCAGCAGGAAACACGCCTAGATTGAAATGTCCAACCTTAAAGGGGCAGGACAGGTAAAAAGAACAGGAACAAAGGAGCCACACCAGTTCACGTCATGTTCTTATCTCAGAGATGCTGGAGATACTGGAGCCGCTGCTTGACCCGAGGAAGAGGCTGTGAGGAAGAGTATCCACGATTTGAATCCCTCTGCTCTTCCTCCATGTGTCACCTACAGGCCCCAGAGGTGAACACTGCACAGGAAAATCACTGGAGAAATTATATTATAAATTATATTATTTGAATTTATACTTTTCTACTTTATAATTTTTCATTTTCAGTTCATTTTTGCACAACTGTACAATTTGCTTTTGTATATTTTTCATGTAAAAATGTGTAACTACATATTTTTCTGTTTAGATTTTGAAGTTTACATATTTTTTGTAATACATACATATTTTGTATTGTTTTGTGTATTCTGCATGTTTTTGTAGGTAAATATACACATACAAGCACCTGAATATTCAGCAGCTCAGCAGAAATACAGACGTGACATTCTCACTTCTCATAATCTACAGTTTGACATATGATGAATATTAACAAGTGAAAATAAGACACTGGGGCTTTAACCTCTCACATCTGAGGTAAACCATCAAGTGGGTGATAGTTATACAGCACAACACAACAATATGACACAAATATACAGTAGAAATGTGTAAGTTTGATTATAGTTTGAATAATGATGCTATCCAAGTGGCCAGGGAAGTTAATACATACTGTATTTCTAAATTGAAATAATTGTTTAACAGAAGATTATATTTATTGATCTTATCTTGAATATCTGGTCCAACTCCATTGTTTAGAAACACTGCAGTCATCTTATGGATTTGTGTAACTGTTGTGACTGCAAAGTCTGCAGGAGCTTTTGATTTAAAGTCTGTGTAGTTATGTATACATGGACAGTAATAAAAACAGCACTTATATTGACCGTACAAGATGTATAAAGGTCCCTCTAAGTCTTTTTGAGTACTGGTATGAAGTGTTACTCTGATAGTTCAGTATTGGCTCAACTCAGATGTGTAGCCATTAAAGCCTCCTTGTTGCTACACAGATGAGAGGAGATGGCACTTTATGAGATGCATGTGGTCGGGCTGGACACTAAACAACCCATAATGAACCAAACATCCTCACTCTCAGTCTGTCCTTGAGTTATTAATCTGAGGTAGAAAAGCTGCTGTAGCTGCAGTACCTCATCAGTCAGGAGCCCTGCTGTTTTATACCCGGTCCAGAGGAGGACATTATTAATACATGACCTCTCAGGTGCTGCTTTGATGAACCTGCCAAGGCAGCTTCAAATGAACTCATGGCTGCAGACAACTTAAAAAAGTCGTTATCAAATTCTGGTGCCACTTTTCATCACAGAGGAGGAAACCGGGAGAAGGAGGTTTTATCTCAGGGCGAGAGGAAAAACTTCAGGATGTGACCGGTCTAAAGTGTTTGAAAGCAGACAGATAGATACCTTTATCCCCAGTGGTTTCACACATGAAATACACAAAAGCACATTATTGTACAGCTCAGCAATCCACCACTGAATAACAATGGAGAGACAACAAGGAAGAGACATCAAATCAATATAAAACCAATTAAATCTATCTACAATTCACTGTGTCTGTGAGAGTTATATAATAATACTGTGTGTTTTAGTCCGACTGAAGTTTGTCCAAATCTTTTGCTCTAAATCTGAAACTGCTCTTAGGTAACAACAAAAATGATATTCTTAAAATGAAGGTGCTACCGGGTTTGATTTACCTTCATGATGTCATCAGGGGTATTTGTGATTAAACCTTTTAACACAAAGTCTGTATTAAAAACAGAGGGTATAAAGTTTTAAAGCACTTAGACGATCAGGGGTTGATGTCAGGATATCTTGGGCTTTTTCTGTCTTTTTCTTTTTAATCAATCTCTCTGCAGACAACCAGTGTTATAACAAATCACAAGAATAAAACCTGTCAACACACTTCATGCAAATTTTCCTCCATTTAATATTAATTAAAAACGAAAAGCTCATTTTAAAGCACTGACGTGACACTTCTGACAATAGACTCTGCCTTTAGGTGACTCACCTCCCTGACTTTTGTCTCCATCTGTTGACCATCAGCTGGAAACTGGTCCAAACCAAACCGATGCTCAGTCATGTTTTTCTACAAATTTAGCCTGAAACTGTCCATCACCGACTGAAATATGGCACAAATTCAGTCTTAGCTATTATCTGTTAGTGAGAATTTAACATTTGTCAGCAGCGGGAAATCTGTAATCAACAAAATTATAAACAATCCGCCGTTTGTCGTTACAATAAAGTTTGGTGGGTTCAAATGTCCGTCGCGTATAATGATCCGACTGGAAACAAGTTCTTGTTTATGGTTATGGGGAAGCTACGATCCCTGACGCTGATTCGTCGCTCTTGGTCCTTTTAAACCGAAACACAGCGGATTCCGATGTGTGTTGGTAAATGGAAGGTGCGCCTTGTCTTCGTGTGTCTCAGTGTCACACACAACAGTTCAGGTAGATATTTAGTTATTGATTCGCCTCCTTAAGCTAAGTTAGCTGCTAGTCGACATGGGAACCTTTGCACAGAGACATTGTTTTGATTCATGTTTTAGTGTAAAAAAAATAAATATTTAAAGGTCCAGTGTGTAATATTTAGGTGAAAGGGTCTATTGGCAGAAACGGAATATAAAATAATCCTAGTAATGTTTTCACTAGTGTTTCATCATGTAAATTGTACAAATTGTTGTTTTCTTTACCCTAGAATGAGCCTTTTATATTGAAATACTTTATATTTACATCAGGAGCGGTTCCTCTCTATGGAGGCTGCCATGTTTTATTTACAGTAGCCCAGACTGGACAAACTAAAAACCTTTGAGTTGTTATGACGACTGAAGGTTACCACAGGTTCTCTCTCATGTTTGAAAGGGGAGGATGAGGTGGTGGGGGTTTCAGCTACAACATGAAGCTTCACTGAATCTTTAAAATATATGTTTTTTGACAGGAGGTGTCTCCAGTCCGGAGGAGCTCTAGATCTGAGTCTGCATCTGTTGAAAGACTCAGATGGAACAGTCCTCTTACCCATATCCCCGTCCTGTGTGTCACAGCTGGATCTGCACTCTCTCAGAAGCATGGTGGCCTCAGGCAGCACGTGTGAACTAGTCTGGTGTCAGGTAAATAAAAAGTGTCGGAGTGAAATACTGTTTGCAACAGACAGAATTACACTGTCGTCCAAGTCTTTGTTTACGTCTCCTGTTGTCTGTGTCCTCTGCAGGCAAATAAAGAGAAGGGAAAGACGAGTGGCAGTAAACTCGAACAAATCCTCCAGGATCTGTTGGAGTCTCATGGTGAAAGATGGACAGAGGAGATGAGGGCGGACCTCCCTCGCAGCTTCCAGAGGCACGGAGACCTCGTCCTAATGGGGGACGGCTGTTTCTCCCTCCCTCTGTGGAAGAAAATGGGTACAGTCCCCAACCTTAGCACACTTTTCTTTAGTTCTATATCTATACTGTCTAATCACATGGCTGTAGGGAAATGCATAGGCTCAGTTAATGTTCATGTCACAGATCAGGATGTGGGAAAAGGCGATTTCAGTGATTATGGCATGATTGCTGGTGACAGAGGATATGGTCTGAGTATTTTCTGAAACTGCTGATTTCACAACAGTCCAGGATGGTGAGAAAAACATAAAACACCCTGTCAGCCCAGAACTGAAAGTTGAGGCTGCAGTGGAGACACAAACTCTGGAGAGTTGAAAGTTGTAAAAACACAGTCCAGGCTGCTCATTGTGGTGTAATGGTTTGGGGAATATTTTCTTGGCAAACTTTGGGCCCTGTAATGTGGACCTATCGTGGTTAAAATACCAAAGGCTATCTTGGTATTGTTGCTGACCATGTGCATCCATTTGTGGCCACAATATATATATAAGACAATGAGGTCAGTGTACTCCAGTGGTCTACAAGTCACCAGATCATTATCCAGTAGAACACACAATGTGCTGCTGAAAAATCTGCAGATATAAATAGTGTCAACATGGAGCAGAATCCTAAACAAATGTTCACAACCTATTTTGGAATCGATGAAACAAAGAATGGAGGCCCTACCCAGTGATCGGTTCCAAATAAAGCTCTCGGTGGGTG
Organism: Hippoglossus stenolepis; assembly: GCF_022539355.2. Taxonomy (NCBI): domain Eukaryota; kingdom Metazoa; phylum Chordata; class Actinopteri; order Pleuronectiformes; family Pleuronectidae; genus Hippoglossus; species Hippoglossus stenolepis. Next base: position 19,012,603 of record NC_061489.1, on the reverse strand, counting down.
TAGGTTTACAAAATATTTAATTGGGACATGTATTAATTTCCTCTTACTTGTTTAGATGGACAGCTGTGGAGCGCAGTGGCCGAAGGTCTGGGGGCAAAGCGTTTGGCAAAGATGAGTCAAATTTCCAGGGATGGATTTAGGTCTCCGGTGGTGACGATGCTGTTGGGAGAGCACAGCTGGGTCAAACATGTGGACAATGGTATCGGGTAGGTGTCAGTAATAATCGGTCTGGCACACCGGTTAATAAAATTGCCTAAAACCTGTGTGAAACTCATAACGTCCACCTTTGTTTCAGGTATGAGTTCGATGTCACCAAATGTATGTTTTCAGCTGGAAACATAACAGAGAAGCTGCGCGTGGCTGGATTTGACTGCACAGGAGAGACTGTGGTGGATTTATATGCAGGTAGTTAAACAGTGTCATGCACTTTGAGTTTTTTTTAACAGGAGATACTTGAATGTGGATATTTTGAAAATTGTCTTTAGTCCAGGTTTGAAATAATCATTGTCCACTATGCTGCTTTCATTGCATCTCGTAATTAAAGAAATGATTAACTGATTGTCAGGTATCGGATACTTCACTCTCCCGTACCTGGTCCATGCTGGGGCCAGCCATGTTCACGCCTGCGAGTGGAACCCTGATGCTGTCGAAGCTTTACAGAAAAACCTGGAGGCCAACGAGGTGTCTGACCGCTGCACGATTCACCAAGGAGACAACCGAGAGGTAACATGTCCCGATGCTACATGTGTTGCTTGACACACAACAACATTAGCTGTGTCTGAATGGAAGTGTTGACTTACGCTCTCTAGTGGTTGAGAAGGGAACCAGAGATTAATTTTGACTTTCATCACCACTGATCAATGAAAAATGCTTATCAATATCAATATTTTAGCTGCAATCACATTGCATGTTTACAGGGGTGTGAACTCTGGATCCCACGGTTGCAAAAAAAAGTGTTTCAACAGTAACTGCAGCCACATTTGGTCAGTGGAGAAATATTGTTACAACACAATGATGATGAAATGGTTTTACTTTGGTTTAAACAAGTTCATTTTATTTCAAAATTAAGTTCAACTTATTTCCAAAGTGAAGTTTAACAACTAGAAATATTCTCCCCCAGTGTCTCTGGCAACATATGAAATATTTAAATTTGCTACACATACAGTATACGTGATGAAAATGAAAAGTCATAATATTTAATATAAAATGAAATATTCAGTGAGCAGACTGTGTGTAGGAGTTTTGTTATTTAGTTTTTATTCAAGTTTTGAATTAAAACATGTTACGGTCTAGCCTTATGATTATCATAACTGTTTTTAACTTTAACACCCAATGCTGACATGTCCCAAAATGTACCTTTCAACCCAATAAATGGCCAGAAACTTTACCCACTTCAAACAAATAACAACTGACTATCATTTTCTCTTTTAAATTGATCAAATTGTCCCCCTTTAAAGATATCGGGTAAAATTATAAGGATTTGTGGCTTTCAAAAGGAGTCACATAGTCTATTTTGTGTAAATAGCACACACTCTTAATATTTTGTACACAGAAGCTAAAAAAAAAAGATTAATCTGAATCAGTACAAGAATAAAAAACACTGTCTTTTTATTTGTCTTTCATTTCTCCAGCTCCGGCTGTGTGACGTTGCTGACCACGTGAACCTGGGTCTCATACCGAGCTCGGAGGACGGCTGGCCTGTCGCCTGTCGCCTGCTGAAGAGGACAACAGGTGGCATTTTGCACATTCACCAGAACGTCACCTCGCCGTTACCGAACACTGCAGCCATTCCAGCAATCGATGATGCCGCCCACAGGGTTTCTGGGAAGAAGGCCGACAGAGAGGCGTGGCAGGTCTGGGCTGATGACACAGCACACCTCATTGCTTCTCTTTTGAGGGACATCAGCGGTGCATCCTGGTTGACAAACGTCCAGCACATAGAGCATGTGAAGTCATATGCACCTCATGTCCACCATGTTGTGTTGGACCTGGAGTGCAGACCTGTGTGAGCTGAGGAACACAGATGCAGAGAGGACACAGGGACTCTGAACTTTTTAATGCACTGAAGTTGCTTATTTAAAAGAAGAAATAGGTCGAGGATTCCAAGAGAAAGACTCCTGCTGGTTTCTATGATTATTTTACTTGTCGGTTGGTGAAATCTGCTGCTCCAGTGTTTTTCTAAAACCTCGGGCAGGTTGAGCATTAATGCATGTTTTTTGTTGTTTCTTTCTTTTTCAAAAACACTCATGCAATTTTAATTACATGGAGGCTGCCCAGCTTTACCCCAACCACAGCCTTATCTGCCTTATCTGCCTTATCTGCTGACCGGAGAACTTAACTGGAGCATTAGTAGGTAAAGGGTTAAAGGAACCTCACTGTTCGTTAAACTGGTGTTTGGCTGAAATGAAAAGGTGTACGCCCAGACATAACTCACATTCCCTGCACCACTGTGCTGAAATATATAGTAAATAATAAATACAGGAGCATCCAAAACTCCAATGTTCTGACTTTTTAAACTACAGGATTTGTATATATGGCTTCGAAAGGCAAGTCACCTTGAGAAATTACTATTCATTTTTACATGATGGTTTCACTTCTGAGCTGTAGAACAGTTATAAATTAAAGAAAAAACGCTCACACACTCGTGAGAATTGGCAACGATGTGAATCATATGATCTGGTCTTTTCACGCATCAGATCTAAACCCAGTTGAACAGCTAAAGCAGATTTTGGAATCCAAATAAGGGAAAATCTTCTGGTTGAACGGCGTTCATCCGTCCAGTAGTAATCTATGCCAAAGAGCACTGAGGCTCTGAAAATGACTTGTGGTGGATTAACATGTATTTGAGACAGTTGATGCTGTTTTTCTGTTGTCATCCTTCTGCATCTGCTGTGGGGGAATCAGGAGGTGAATGTAGATCCATGTTAGACTGATAAGGTTTGATTTATGAGTATTATCAGTCTTATGGAAATACAAAGTCTCCAGGAATATCCAGGGCTATGTCTTTTTATACGGTCTATATATTAGGGCGGGGCAATACGGCTAAAAAATGGAAAGATATCGATTTTCATATCAGTCGATTACGATAATTATGATTAATGTCACTTTATTATTTCTTTTATGTTAAAAGACTGTTTTTTGCTCCTGAGTTAAGGTTATAGTTTTAAACTCTTCCTTATGGGCAGAGAATGACACTGTATAAGCATATATATTGTTATATTTCTATTGATGAAAATTATATTAGGATATTTACTGATATTGTTGTATTGCTCAGCCTGATTCTTTAGCAACTTGTAAAAGCTTTACAATGACGAGAAGGAACAATGTGGAAGAAAGTAGCTAATTTATAATTTTTATGGAAGGAGATGTACTGGGGTTTGCTCAAAATGAAAATTACAACCACTTCATTTAAACTCTTAAGACTGTTGTAACTTTACAGGTATGGTGGCCCTGAAGAGCCAATCACAAAGGCAAACAAGAAGATACAATGGCAAATAGGGTTTGGCGATTTGACAAATATGGACTCAGCCAATTGTTATACAACAGTAAACAAGAATCCATGACACAACAGGAAAAAAAGACAACTATGCCAAAACACAACTTCAAATGAGAAAACAGAATTTTTTTAAAAAAAAACAATGGCAAACAAGAATACAGTGATAAATAAGAAAACTATTTGTGTTGTGTTTTTTTTTTTATTTGTTGTGGGGGGTTTTTATGTGTTGTGTTTGTTGGTGTGTTTTCTGATTCGTGGTTTGCACTTCGGGGGCCACCATACATGGATGGAGAAGTGATCCTTGCTGCGCTTGTCTGACTTTTGAGGAAAGAGAGAAATAAAAGTCCCCTGCACTTCTCTTTCTTCGCGTGTTTCCTGAACTTCCAGTGTGTCTCTGCTGAGGCGCACGGAGCAGACACAGGGAAGCACCTGTCATGGAAACTGTGGAGAGGCGCTCCTGACTCAGTGTGCGTGTGTGTGTGTCTGCTGCAAACTTTCCTGATCTTCCGGTAGCAGAGAGTCTCTCAGTCAACACAGCAGCAGGAGGCGAGAGGAGGGAGACAGCTGACAGAGGAGCAGAGGACGAGGCGACACGTTTATTACACAGGTAAAGGAATTAGCTTGTGTTAGCAGTTAGCTCGTGTGCTACTTTTAACCTGTTTTTGTTTTTGTTGTGTTTAATGTCGCAGTGACGCGAACTGAGTAGCGGTGTGACCTCGACTTTAACAACAGGTGTGTGTGTGTGCGTGCGTGTGTTTTCTTTAATGGACTAAAGTCGTGACTTCGTTTGTTTACGCGTCAAACTTTTAACTTTAACGCAAACTGGTTTCTATAGATACGGCAAAAGTAACGTTAATTCTCCGCTGGCATCGTGACGTCAACCCAGAGCCGTGGTGTTCACAGCCAAGTTGTTTCCACGCGTTAAATGGGAGTTTCGTGTCTTTCTGTATCTGCCGACATGTTTGTGGGGATCACGTTGTTTAAACTTAAACAAACCTGTGGTTCTTAAAGTTGCATTCAAACATCAGCACTTTGCGTTGAACGTGTAAATTCTGCAATCTGAATTTCAACATTTCTATTAATCCTACAACAACTGACTCATCTCTCATTATTTGAGTTTACTACGTGGATATTCTTGTAAAGCACTTTATACCTTTGTTTGAATAGTGCTATACAATTACAGATGATGATGATTGTTATATATATTAGTGGTGGTAGTAGTAGAAGTTGTCATATTATTGACAACTTCTGGAGGATGTTTTGTTTGTTAATCAAGGAAAACATTTTATTTACATAATGTAAAGACAAACTGAGAAAAACAGTTAAAAGTGCTAATGTGAGACTTTAAATCTGAAATACACATGAAAGACTGTAAATATACATCATACCTTTACTGGTCTTTAAGTAGTGTGTATAAGTAGTAGAAGTACAGCTCCTTACGGCTTTGTACTTTCTTAAACAGACAAAACTAAAACTTGTACATTTAGCTGAGTTTGTGTTGAAAATAGGAAACTGTGCATGTGGTGCAGTTTAAAATGTGACAAAAACCTGGATTAATGCTGAGGAAATTAACCAAAATGAACCTCAAGCTCAGAGAATTAATGTCAATTACAGTTAACACAACCCGAGACAACTACCTCCACTATGTGACCTAACTTTCTCAGCTCGATGTGCTTTTAAAAAAAAAAACCATTTCCTCTTAAATGCCCATTATATGTTTTTCAGTTGAAGCTGTATCTCTTGGTCATCTTGAACAGACGCACGCTCCATTTCCTTAAAGGTTTCTTAGACAAGTAACCCAGCAGGTATTATTGAACACTTGCTGGAGTCGGTTTGCCTCAGGCATTCAAACAATGAGGAAAAGAAGGTCTCGGGGTTTTTTTGCGTGCACTTTAGAATTGCAGCTTTCCCTCTAATTAGCTTCTTCACATGCACATTTTCCCTCTGACTTAATTCTCTTTGAGGCTGTTGGAAAATAAATGGAGCATGAAGTTTCAGATGGGATAGTGACAGATGATAAGCTTAATGTCGGGCTTAAACAAATGCTTGAGCTACTGAACTCCACCCGTCTCTCTGTATCCTTAGAGGGTGGGAACCCACTTGGTGTTGTTTTTGTCCGTCCCACTCAAAACAACCTTTCACCCGGGCAGAGGCTTTCTGTGGGATTTCTTAAATCCTCTGGCAGCCTGGTTCCTTTTGAGTCATTTGTCATTTTTGGAGAACCGGGCTCGGCCCAAACTTTGTTCCATAGTTGTTATCACTGATTCCTTCCCCCTTGTGAATGGAAAACATGTTTCAATGTTCCGATTACTATGAGTGACTATTTTCTCTCTGTGTGTGTGTGTGTGTGTGTGTGTGTGTGTGTGTGTGTGTGTGTGTGTGTGTGTGTGTGTGTGTGTGTGTGTGTGTGTGTGTGTGTGTGTGTGTGTGTGTGTACAAAATTTTGAATACAAGAAGGAACCATGTTGCTCTACAGCTACATGTGCAGTGAGATTTAGATAGTCAAATGAGGCAGTGTGTTCATCGCTGGCTGCAGAGAGACCTTGCAGCTCTCTCTGCATTTTACCCCAAGTCACCGCATAGACCTTCTTCTATTTACTGCTGTTATTGTCATTATAGCATCACGTCTGACAGTTCTCAGACACACCAGTGTACACAACCGGCCATAACTGTGCGTGTCTTCCATGGAATCATAAGAAAACAGGCTCTGCAATAGTTATGTCAAGAGTGTTTCTCACCTCTGTAATCTTTTTTATGTTAACTTTCAGTTTTTAAAATACAGTTCTTTTTGGTATGAATTCCACCTTTTCTTGCAGTGACACAGTCGAGAGTATATTCCCGTCTGAGTCAACTCCTGATGTTGTGTTTGTCTCCAGGGGATCTTCTCAATGCGACCGTCAGTTAACTGGCACTGAGGGCTTGTTGTTGAAGGCACGATGCCCCAGGCTGCTAACATGATCAGCCTAGGCTTCTTGTCTGACTCCGAGCGGGAGCGGATCCTGGAGGTGCTGCAGCGGGACGAGGAGCTGAGGCAGGGAGAGGAGCAGCGTGTGAGGTGAGAAGAGAACGTTTTCCTGTTAATTGGGCTAAATTGTGTTTAACTTGCTTTACTTTTTTCAACATCAGATTTAAGGTATTGCTAGTGTCGTCGATTCAGAAAAGAAATACAAATTAATTGATCACCTGCAGGGAAATTGCTTTGTGATAGTATCTCAAAATCCAGTCAGCAAAGAGGAAGTAATTGAGTAAAAAGTTCAGACTGCTATAAAATTGTACTACTAATTATAATAAATACACAGTAAGTGGATATAAATATATGTGGAAATGCAAATGTGCCACCAGCTCCTTTGTTTTACTTGGTTGAGCTGCAGGTGGTTCAGCTCACACAGTCATAATACTCTCCACTACCCTCATATTCTTTATGAGGAATGTAGGCTGAATGGTGTTAAAGGCACCGGCACTATTTTAGTCAATGAAAATATTCATTCATAACATATCTTGTTGGCACCAGTATTTCAAACAGTAGAGCCCAAGTACAGCCCAAGACAAATTTACACTGGTGTTCACATAGTGGACAACAAATATATCTTATCTTATTATTCACATTTTTGTGTGGCAGTGCACAATATTTTGATTTAAGGCTGGACCACAATTCAGTATAATCATTTATTGCGTGGTCATCATGTTATGAAATTTATTAGTAATGTCACGCTAATACTGGCTAGTTCCTCTCTTTGACCTCAATTCTTTGTGGTGTAGATTTTACAAGAGGTTGTAAACATTTCTTTGAGGTTCTGCTTCACATGAGTACATCACATCAGCTACACATTCCACATGAAATATATGTTCTGTTGGATTCAGGTGTGGTGGTTTCTTTATTTTTATTTTCAGATTGACTAGGTTTATGCAACAGAGCCACCTGGTTACTTTGTGACAGAAGACAAAGGCATTATCATGCTGGAAGTGGCCGTTAGAAGATGGTCACAAATGGATGCACATGGCTACTCATGATGTCTGTTGACACCTGGCATTGAAATGCGTCCTGAATGTGTCCCCTGTGACCACATCCGTGCTCTGTATGCAAATACACACATACAACGTCATTTCTGTTTGTGAAACCACAGTCTGTTTTTACCCAGTCTGAGTTTACAGATGTGTCCATTGTCAATGTGTTTTGAATTGCAGGAATAAACAGGTTCCTCACAACAAAGATTAGAAATACTGTCAGATTTAAACTCCGTCTCATTGGTCAACCCCAGTGCTTGATTTAGACATATCATTCAACACCAAATCTAACATGTAACATTTCCCCCTGGTTTAAAGAGGAAGTGTACAGTGTGTTTCTGTGTCTGTTGCAAAGTTTTCTTACTCCTGTAGATGGCTGGCCAATGCTTGATTCACCTGTTGTGTGTGTGTGTGTGTATATAAAACCCCAAAACTCACTGGATGATGTCATGATTGTCACAGGAAGTTGAAGACAGAGTTGCTGGACGTGAAGAGGAAAGGGGCCAAACGTGGCAGTGGAAAATACAGTCAGCGTATTTGTGGCCGATGCCTGGAGCCTCTGAGTCGACTGACTTTTTTCTCCACTCAGTGCAAGACGTGCAATCACCATGTGTGCAGCAACTGCCGAACGGGCCTCCCCGATGGATCCTGGCTGTGCTCTGTGTGCGCCAAAGAATCGTAAGACACCATTTTCTTCATGCTGTTCCTCAGACCCTCCCCGGTTTTCTATGAGTAGATTCCTGTTTTGTTTATCTTGTGCACACACGGTTGTTGGTTTCACTGTGGTTTCCCACTATTCCAAACAAGGATGTTAATGACACCGGATTAAAAATAGTCACACAAAAAAAAGATGTAAGGAGGGAAATGTATTTGAAAATAGTAAAAGATATTGTAATCAGTAATCATCAGTATTTTATACAATATTTTAATCTGACAGTTGTTTCTATTATTTTGTCCACCATGATTATACCAATGAGAAAAGGCTAAATGACAGGAATGCCTCTTTGTATAATGCAATGAGATGAATGGAGAAATTAAAATATTTGGCAGCCGTTAACAATCCAACATTTATCTGTAACTGTATCAACATGACTAATGTTAATAACAGTAATGTTCAGCATTTTGGAACATACTGATGAGCTCACAGTGTGTTGGGTAAACATTAACTACAGTGGCATTCAGTTGTTTGAATGAATGTTAATCCAGTTCACTTTAAACTTTTAAAATGTGTTTGTTTCTGCCAGGGATCTGAAGAAAAGGACGGGTGACTGGTTTTACGATCAGAGGGTCAACCGGTTCTCCGAAGCGCCAGGACACAACCTAGTGAGGGTCTCGCTCAAAAAGAAATCCCCATGTGAGTACAGGAAGAGGAAGTGGGTATCACCGTCCAACTAGGAATGTAAACAGCTCTCAGCCGAGCCCACAGTCACAGAAATCTTTAGTTCAACAGTGGAAGGAGAGAGATGTTGAAAAATGCATTAACATGAGAGCATTTTGTTTGACGGGTATGTGTGTGTGGTTTTTTTGTTCTGTGTTAAAGTGAAGAAGCGTGAGACGACCGGAGAACAGCTGTTGAGAAATACAGAAATAAACCCAGATCCTCCCTTTCCCGTGCCTCTGCCCAGGCAGAAGAATCAAACGGACAACAAAGGGTTTGTCCTCGTTCTTTAGTTTTATCAGTATTCAAAAATGTTAACATATTTCTGAAACACTGATTAAGGACGTCTCCGCATTTTGTCAAATTTTCTCTGTCAGACATTCAAGCAAGAATTCAGTTGCTTCGAAGGAATCATTTGAATCCAAGGAGGACGTCGGGTCAAAGTTGACATGCAGTGATACAGAGTCTGCAGAAAATGCCAGTTTAAGCAGCAATAAAACTGAGACTGAGTCCGGCCGTATGACCCCTGAGCAGCCACGGTAAACTAATCTACAGTTATTCTGAAATGTACAAACACTGCTACCCAACTTCAAACAACATTTGAGGTGAAGATAATGCAGAGATTAGCCTTCCTCCCCCACGGCTGGTCTCAGTCCGGCCTGCTCAAGTGTACGACTTGAAATCTTTAGTCTTTAATATTCTGATAATTTTAAATACGGTAAAGTTGATAAATACAAATTACATTGTAACTTGTTGTATAATGCTTTAAATTATCAGATGATTTGCGGAGTAATGACAATACTTTTTTACACATTATTAATATTGGCTTGGAATTCTAAACCTCATAGTTTCCATTAAAAGGTGTTATAAAAATGTAGAATCTTTTATTGAAGCTGCAATAAAAACAAACAAGTAATTTATTTAAAATGATGTCCTGTGTCTGACTTGAAAAATAATGATATTAACAAGCATAATTATTAAAATAGACTCCACATATGATTTAAAGATATGCTGCGATTTCCAAATGCCATTTTGATTATAATGTGGATGAGGGGTAGACATCTACGCTGTATTTGTAAAGTTAAAAGCTGCCTGTTTTAACTGTATTTGATTTAATTGTATGTTGTCAACAAGGAAAGGGAAGGAGTCGCTCCAGTCCAGTCCAACAGGCTCCACTGTTTCCAGTCTGACCATCCCAGTCAAAACATGTGTCGTCACCGTCGACACCAACACAGAAGCAAACGCTGTGAGATGCTTTTAAATTAACGTGGTCTCAAATTATTATATATCTTTCTTCTCTTCTGACTATGTCTCCCTTTTTCTGTCCCCACAGGCTCCAGAAGTAAAACCCGTCAGTCCGAGCTCGGAGTTGGACGTTGACAGACTTTTCAAGAAGAGCCTCAAACGAGCCCCAAAGCCTCCTGGTTAGTATCTTTATCTCACCATGTGCAGTGCAGTTGATTTTATTCCTGAGTCAAAGGACAAACAATGTCTCTATACATGTGTTTGATTCACTGTTTTTACGTTTAGAGTCCGTGTCGACACTCGACCTACGCGACGGACTCAAGGCACCTGACGCCTCGATGGGCAACCGGAGTCGTTCTGTACCAGGCTTAGACGTTAAGGTGAGTTGTTTACTGAAGGAATATCTAGATTTTGATATTCTTATGCACTGCTTTTATATTTTATATTAAAAGTTAATGTCTGGCATTTAGTTAAACATTGGCCTCTGTCATTCTTTCTGTTGTGAGAGCACCAGTATAAAAAAAAAAAAACTCAGTGTAGGGACACAAAACTGATCCTTGCGTATTTTACATTTTCAACCTGTCCGACACTACAACTTGTAAAGTATATTTGTGTTCAGATATTTGCATGATTGTAATATTTGTTCTGGCAGTTAACTGCTGTGTAGTTAAGAGTTTAAGAGACAATACAAAACTAGTGTGATATGAGGATTCTTATGTATGAGGAAGTGCATTGTTACTGTTAGACTGACTGAATGGGTGCGTGTGAGCATTCTTATCAGTACAATGTGGGTAAATTAATGTATGTGTTTTTAACGACTTGCATACTTTATTGTATGTCTTTAATTTATATTTAATATTTCAATTGTTTCATGTAATGGACTCTGGAAGGAAAGACCAACACAGTTAAAAGTGAGCAAAACAAACAAACTACAGAAAGATTCTTATTAAAACATTTTGTGGCCACATTTATTTGTGGTCCACTGAGGTTAAGTATTTCTTACGTTGATTTGTTGAAAATCACTGGATGAGGGGAGAAACTCTCAAACTTGGCCTTTACAGTTGATGTTTCATATATCTCAACAATTTCCAACTATTTCAAGGCTCCCACATGTCCATGAAAACAGTTGACCAAATTTCCATTCATGATAAACTAATAGAAAATAGGACAAAAAGTAAAATATCCTGGAAAATGTTTGTTTTTTTAAATTATTTTCACAACTTAAGTTGCTCAAATATGTGAGTGACCGTTCAAATATTAGTCACTGTAGCTGGTTTTTATTTGTTTTAAAGATCAATGATTCTTTCTCCCCAACTTGTGGTGAGCGGTTGTATGAGCTTCATTGTGTGGTTTAGTTCCAGTATCTCCCAGCAGGTGCTGAAGACTCCACTTACTATTACTAGTTAAGTGGGATAAACAGATGAGGCTCAGTGGAAGTTAATCATCCAAAAATACTCAACTGTAACTTTGGATCTCACATTGACCTTTTCAAATTTCATTTTAAATTTGTCAGTAGATGATATGTATTTTGAGTTATTGGTGTTCAGGTGGCATTGGATTGTATAATGCATAAGATGTACATTTTATTTACATAACACTTCCCAGGCATAGAGTACTAGGGGTTTAAAAAAAACAAAATATTGTATAAAGGACTAAAACAAAGAATAAAAACAACAGTAAGAGGAGACTGTTGTAAAAGTCATGACATTAAAACATCTGAAGGTTATGCCCATACAACAGTTGCCCTCTTATGACAGGATTGAGTGACTGAATGTCCTGTTGACAGTGTTAGAATGTAAGAGATGAGTTCATAGATAGTTTGTAGCCAAACAAAGTAATTACATCAATCACAGAAAGGAAAATATGAATGTATGACGTCATCATCACCTGGAAAATGTTCTTCTCCAAATCCTGTATTTGACTCAGTTATAATGTTGTCAGTGATGCTGCTTCGGTGGCCTTAGTAAAACAATTGGTGGTAAATTACCAGATACATTTCTGGTAATCCATTGTCTTAGATGTTGCTGTTATATTTTTACAAATAACGTGAATCTCGGGTAAAACTAATCCCACTGTGTGTGTCTGATTTTAAATGTCTGTTATCTCACCACAGGAAGATGAAGATGAAGAGGAAGATGAAGATATTGACAGCCTGGTTAGCTTTCACAAAAGGTCAATGGCATCCAGCTCCTCCAGCCTGCACAGCTCAAAGGTGAAGTATTGACGTTTCTCACAGCTCACGTTTACTCAACTGGAGGCTCTTTGAGGAAAATCTCTTTCAGAACAAAACTGATGTTGGATCATCTGAACGAGCATCTACAGCCTCAGGAAACCTCCAGCAAATTAGAAAGTGTGAAATCGCTGTGTACAGTCCACCAACATGTCTCCATAGTAACTAAAGCTGTTACTACAGGATGACTCTCCTGCTGTCACTCTGGATTAAGATATTGACCGAAACCTTCTCTTTGTTTGTCCCTGACTCACTTTCTACACCCTCCAGTATGTCTTATGTTACATATCATTTATTTGTTTTATGTGTTATTTCTAGTTTATTCTATTTGTTCTGCAGCATTAAGCCTTTAGAGCACGTCTGTCCAATTCTAATCTAAGTGTCAATATTTGGTGCTAATGAAACAGGAATTGTTGATGATTATTCAGGTGTGTGTGTGTGTGTGTGTGTTTCCGCAGAGCGCAATGGGCAGCATGATGAGTATTTACAGTGAAGCAGGAGACTTTGACAGCGTGGAGGTGAGCGGGAACATCGTCTTCTCTATGAGCTACGACGAAGACAGCCAGAGCCTCCAGGTCTTCATCAAGGAGTGCCACGGGCTGGCTTACGCCGATGCCACACGGCAGCTTTCAAACCCGTAACTATTAAACTTATTGACTTAGCGTGGCTGTTGTGTGAATCTCCACTTGGCAGAACACGTCGTCTGGAAGCACAGTTTGCTCAAGACTTCAAACTTTGCAGCGGCTGTTGCCGAACCGTGGCTCTGAGAGACATTTTTCCACTGAACACACACCCCTCAGTGATGTTAACATAGCTTTGATCTGGGTGGATAAGAGGTTGCCGTGTTTACAAAGTCGCGATAATCACATCCCAGATGTGATTTACTGCGAGATTTCAAAGGAAATTGAATGTCAACAAATATCTTTTCACAGCATTCAATCAGGAAATTTCAGCAAAACACTGACGTGGTGCTGAGGAGAAAAACGGGTTGACCGACTTGTTATTTTTGTCTTTCAGTTATGTCAAGTGTTATCTGCTCCCCGACAAATCTCGCCAGAGCAAAAGGAAGACCACCATCAAGAGAAACACCATCGACCCCGTCTATAAAGAAACACTTAAGGTGGTGGTTTATATCTGACTCCTCTCAGCTGCTGACCTTATCCTGTTTACTCAATGACACTCCCTGATTAGTGACCTTGCGCCGTGCCTGCTGCAAACAATGACCACACCTACAGAGCCCTTACGTTTGATATTGACGTTGCAGATTAGAATACCTGTTGTCAAATATTGATTTTTGTCTTGGCCTCTAATGTAGAGTCAGCTTGAATCAAGGGGCAAAGAAAAGTGCTGGAAAGAAAATTAGCTGGAGGAATCTATTTGTAATTTTGTAATTTTTAACTTAGATTCTTCAGGAGACTTTAACTACAACCTCCAATAAACTCTGAATTAATTTTCTGCGTTAATCAATGTTACATGATTTATTTAAAACTCCCTCAGCACCAGAGCATTATATTATAAACAGTGAGACTTCTCCATCACTGTATCATCTCTGAATCATCCACTCTTCTCCTCCTCCTCCTCCTCCTCCTCCTCCTCCTCCAGTACTCCATCAACCGCTCTCAGCTGTTCACCCGCTCCATGCTAATATCAGTGTGGCATCACGGTCGCCTCAGCCGCAACGCCTTCCTGGGAGAAGTGGAGATCCCTCTGGACTCCAGAGACCTCGACTCCCCGGACGAGGACAATGTGGCTCTGATGTCAAAGGTAGAACAGAACTTGTGTTTCTGTCTCATACTATGTGTAAAAGGTCCAGTGGAGGGGCCCCAGTGTGTTTACACTGCAAAATGCATTGTGTGTATCTATGTGGTCCAACTTACTTGCTGAATTCATTTTTGCCCCCACTATGATGTTGGGGGATTTAGTAATCAGATCCGTCTCTCATCAATTAGTGTCCAGAGCAGAACTCACCAGAAGCAGAAGATCCTTTGTAATTTTTTCATTAAACCATTTTGTTTATCAAGTAGTTAAAACAGTTTTTATTTTATTTTGGCAGCTGTTTAAAAAAGGACATAAAAATACGTGGGTTATGTTTAAGGTCACTAGAAAGTGGGTTTCCATTATATATTTTCATGTGATGTATATAGAAATAAATTGCCTTGTTCACGAATCTTAGTAAATATGGTTGTTCAGTATTTATCATTATGGTGAATGGAATTTTTTCCCACCCTGCATTAGCCTCAGCCGACCAGTATTATTGTTAGTCAGGTTTTAGTGCTGATACCTGTTTGTTAGGAAAGATAACATGTTTACTGTGTTGTTGTGTGAGATCCTTCCGTGTCCTAATTCTCATGTACTTGTATCAAACAGGCAGCCTCCACTGCACAGACTTCAGCTTTTGCTCAGTATAAAGGAGAGTTGGTCATCTCCTTGAAGTACGTCACATCTAAAAAGCCAGCGACTGAGAAAACCAAAGGTAAAAGTCCGATAAGAAAACTGCATTTAGTTCTGACTGTCTCATACGCTTAGCCTCAAATTCATCAGAGTGTCTTCTCTTCTTCAGTCAAGAAAAGAGAATCGGCGACTGAACACAGGGGAGAACTGCACATCTTAATTAAAGAGGCAAATAATTTGATGGCAATGCAACCAGGAGGGACATCAGATAGCTTTGTGAAGGGGTTAGTGATCATCTGTCAACTCTCACAACCCACTCACGTGTTTTCATTAGAGCGTTTTACCTTTATAAACCCACTCTGTGTTTGTGGTTCTGCAGATACTTGTTCCCAACGAAAGGGAAGAGCACAAAGAGGAAGACTCCAGTCGTAAAGAAGAACCTGGACCCCCACTACGACCACACGTTCGTGTACAAGGACCTGGCTCTGGAGCAGCTGAGGGAGATGTGTCTGGAGCTGACTGTGTGGGACAAGGAGGCCATGCTGACCAATGAATTCCTAGGAGGGGTCCGCCTCAGCTCGGTAAAAGGTAGGAAACTGAAAGAATCCAATAAATCCAGATATTTCATATGTTGCATGAAAGACAGTTTCTTTAAAATTCTCAGATATTCCTCCGTTTGTAGTTTCTGTGTGTGTTTCTTAGACTGTTCAGTGAGATCTTGTTGACCTAGTGCTCTGGCAGATTAACTGTATCGTATTTATATTGTAAACACAATAATACAGCTTTTGTCCATATAAATATTGAAACTGTTTTTTCTTGCTGCTCACGCTGGCTTTGAGAAGATCCTCCTCTAAAGCAATTTGAGTGTCGTGTGATGGGGACAGAATTTCTCCTCCTTTCATTAAACAGTTATTCAGAACTGTATTTAAATCTGATGATGTTGTTTAAGCAGTTTTACTTAAATCTAGGAAGTGCACATATTCCAGGGTTGCAGCCGTTTTAGTTGAAAACTCCCACAAAAACAGTGAAACACAAAAAGGGGGATTTTGGAGGAACTTTGGAAGAAATACTAGGGGGTGGGGGGGGGACTTGGGAATATATGTCTGCACAAAACAAAGACTGGATTTTTCTTTTAGCTTTTGTCTCGAAGAACTATGTTCGTGTTTTGGAACCAGTGAGGGAACGACTCTTTAACTTTGTTCAGCCTCTAACCCCCATGACACATTAACAGTGGAATGAAGGTTGAAAAAAAAGTCTCCATGAAAAGAGAAAGTAACACTTTCTTTTCTACTTTTATTAGTTTTATTGCCTAAGCTTAAATTGCCTTTACGAGAAGGACATGCTTAATTTTGTTTTACTGCCGAAGCCCCTCCCCAGTGTGACAATTAAGAGCGTTAAAGGAGTTTGGCATCGTTATTAATAACGGCTAACTCTGCACTAATGCTGCACTTATCGTCACCCCTGCAGGCACTGTTAAAATAAGCAAGGAGGAAGTGGAAATGGACTCGGTCGGCGAGGAGGTCAGTATGTGGGAGAAGATGATGCAGTACCCCGACTCGTGGGCAGAGGGAACTCTTCCACTGCGATCCACTATGCGGAAGGAGGAGGGCAAATGAGGACGGCAGCGCAGCCCTGGACCTTCAGGGAAAAGAGACTGAGAAGAGGAGAAGCTGTGACCTCTGAGACGAAAGTGAGATTAATGAGGAATGTGGATTTGTTTTATTTCATCAGACTCATCAGTTTACTGGCCTCCTGAACAACAGACATCTGTTCACACCCCCTCACACACATGCTGCAGACTGGTGTTACTGCTGGAAATGGGCCAAAGCATACAACACTATGTCTTTAATCCAAGAGCATTGACACAGTCATTTTATGTTTTTTTTTTAATTCAGGCTTCATACATTAAAATTATGCACAGCACTTAGCACAGAAACAGGGTCACAAATGTGTTTCTTTATAGTTGTATACAGAATTTGTGTTGTTGCATTCTACAAATTGTGCTTAGTTTAATCTACAACATTTTATTTTGCACAAATATTATCACATAAAATTATATTTATATAAAACGAATAAAGTCTAACTTGAAATTGTTACATTTGTTTTTTATCTCAATTATATATGTTTACCTCAAAGTTGCCTTAAATATTCTGTCCCCCAAGAGAAACCCAGGACATGGTTGATTATCTCAGCTCTGCATTTCACCTCAATACCTGCTGGATGTTCCTGAGTCTTCTGTCGCAGTGGTTATCATTTATGTGTTAAAGTTCTAGTTAAATATTAGTTTAAATGTTTTCTGTATCAGTGGTGGCCTCCATGCCTTCAGCTGATGACTTGATATAGAGAAAACAGTGCTATCTCTTCAGTGTTGTATAACGATCACATGTAAACAGGAGGAACGGCCTTCTCGTCCTGTTTTCCCCTTCTTCATGTTCCGCTGGATCTGGCTTCTGGGTGTTTGTCCTTCCTCATGTTGTTATAGTTCTACTGATGAGTTTATCGCTGTGGCAACCGGAGGGTCTGATTGAGTTAATCGCAGAAGTCTCTGTGGAGCTCGAGCCTCTCTCGCTCCTCCTCGTCCAGCAGGAAGCCGTCGATGTAGGAGAACAGCTCGTCCGACGCCATCGGGGTGATGAAGCGCTCTCGGTCCAGCCCGAGCTTGTCAAGCAGCACCATGCTGAAGTAGGACCTGGAGATTCTGAATACTTGTCTGCAGAGAAATGATGCAGCTATTAAAGGGACAGTCCACCGTCTCATACTGTGATGTTAAAGTGGTTATAGGTAATAATAAGTAATTGTACCGTGGGTTTTATTTTGACAACAAGGCCCAAAAATGTCCTTGTTATCTCATATCTACTTCTTCTTCTACATTTCTCAGAGTGCTTAGCACTATACTGAAAGAATGTGCCTGGTGTGCAGCTCTCACTCAGCTGTGGGGTTTGTGTGTCAGTGCAGAGACTGAAGGAAGAAACTCTGGGAGAGATTTTCCAGAGTCTGGAAAAAGTGAGCAGTGCCCCTTACTCAAATTTCACAGTTGGTGGAAAGAAGCTGTATCTTTGCCTCTTGTTAAATGGATCAGTGCCGACACGGTTTTGTCTCCTGTCTGGTGCAGAATGGATTTTAAAAGCCCCTGATTCTCATAGGAACTGAATCCAGATGTCTGCTGTTGATGTTGTTGTGTCGGTTCTGTCAAAATCCCATTACTGCGACCCTGGATTGACTGTGCTACTAACACTGTTAATCTTTCCAGGGGAGTTTTTCCTTTTAACATCAAACTAACAAAGACTCCCTTTATGTTAGGAGGCTCCTGACATTTTAATAGAGCAGTGGTTCTCAAGCTGAGGGGTGGGGCCCCTGGGGGGCTGACTGCCACTGCAGAGAGTGGGGGGGAAATATGACTCATGTGGGGAAATAAACCAAGAAGAGTTTACTAAAAACTCTTTATTATCAGTTGCTTCCTCATCATTATTAATGATTGATAAAGATTGTGGGAGGGAGGGGTTGAACTTGAACTCTGCCAGAAACTGAGTTAAATGTTATACTAAACTGACATTTTCCCCCAGAATGTACCATAAACCTCCTGAATAACTAAGTGGTGAAGTATCTGACCATTACCTCAATCCCTCGATGACTTCAGAGCCAAGCAGACTTTCTTTAATTCGACCCGTCTCTCGAGGCGGGGAGCCCAGGAGCTCGATCACGGTCACCTGTCGCAGGTCTAATCCACAGTCTGATTTCTGGTGGAAAACAGAGAAAACCGATTTTTTTAGTTTCTTGATGTTTGTTAAACTTTCTCAGAAACTCAGTATTGTGTGGAGATGAATGTTAAGTCAACAACAGGTTCCCTCACTTGAATCATGATGTTCTGCAGTTTGTAGTCGGAGTCAGAGATGTTGGGCGCAGACAGGATCAGCAGCCTCCTCTTCTCGTAGAACTGATCCAGGAGAGCTGAAGTTGTTTTTACATCGGATTTAATCTCCATCGCTACGAACACACAATGAAATCCTGCATTTAAACCTTATATACACCATGAATACTGTTGTGTATCGTATATGTCAGTGATAGAAAGTACATGCACTTCAAGTACAACTTTAAGGTTTTATACTTCTACTCAACAACGATTTATAGGGAAATATTGAACTTTTTACACCACTACATTTGTTTCACGGCTAAATACTATTAATACTTTAAAGTACATTTTCAAATGCAGTACCGTTGATTGTAGTGGTGTATTGTATTTTCACATTGCTGCACTAATACTTTTCCTGAAGTAAAGGACCTGAGTGCTTCTTCCACCACTAGTACACGCAGTATTTGCTGTTGTACACACCAACACACTCGGCTGCATTTCTGTCCCAGTTGCGGCTGAACTTGCAGACGCGACTCGACACCCCCCTCAGCTCATACCCTCCATCGCAGTGGTATTCACATGTTGCACCGTAGTTATTCCCGTCAGAGGAACAGGTGAGGTAGCCATGCAGGGGCGCAGGTAGTGCTGGACATCGTCTCACTGTGAGGAGAACATCATGGTAACAAAACAAACATCCAACTGACATCCTGCAAGTTATAAAGCTGCCTCCAGTTAATCTGTTGGGTTTAAACTCATTCAAATAACATTTTATGGGTATGGCACCATATCACAGCATTCATTATCTCAAAGCACTTAGTATTTTTCCATGAACTGCTTTATGAATATCAAGGTTCGTGATCTCACCCTCAACTCTGACAAAGAACTTGCAGGCGGCTCTGTTCCTGGCTTGATCGAACACTTTGTAGCGGATAACATTTACTCCTTCTTTAAAGTCAGAGCCCGACAGCTGGTCCACTAATATTACCCTGCAGAGACACAAGTGAAGACCAAAAGGTTAAACTCCATTTAAACAAGAGACAGAGGTAAAGGAACTTAGTGACATACTCAAGTGATTTATCAGCGGTATCTTTGGCAGTGGGGGGGTCCCAGGTGACCCTGGCAGTGAGTTTCCCCGGATCAGCGACCTTGAGTCTGGACAGAGGACACCTGATCTTTGGGGGATCGGTATCTGAAAGGAACAGTTTGAAAGGTAAGAATAACACTGGAGATATTAGAGGAAGGAAATTGGTTTGAACGGGAACACATGGAAGCCCAGAGCAGCCTGTGAAGAGACATCAGAGCACAGAGAACAGTTTGAATTCAGTCCAGAGAACAGAGGAGCAGGAAATATGCTTGTTATTATGAGAGTGGACACTGGGACGTGCAGCTTGTGAAAGAATGATGGGAAACTGCACAGCAACGCAGATGGACTCAATTCAGGTCCATGTTATGACGGCGAGTTTGAACATGTGGTTCGTTTTACGTGCACAGTAGCGGTGTGTACCTAAACAGTCCGGTTGCCCTCCGCTCCACGACCCCCCGTGCTGACAGGTGCGTGAGTGCTCCCCCTGGATGCTATAGCCGGGGTCGCAGGTGAATTCACACCTGGAGTCCACCACAAAGCCCTGAGTGCAGGAGTATCTGCCTTGTGGGATGAGTGGCAGCACGTGGCAACGCCTTTCTGAAGAAGAGCAGAAGAGAAAACGGTCAGAGAATCAGGGAGAATCTTTAAGAGTGAGGCTGCGTCAACAAATCCCATAAAAGACCAAAATCAACAATGAGTGGGTCCAACTCAATACTTCCAACTTCCCCTGTCTCAACCCCACACACTAAGAAATTGTCATTTTTTTAACTGCAATATTATGGGAAAGTAATGAAAGAACTGTAATGACATTGACAGAAATGAACTAATACTAAAGTATTAAGGTTTTCTTTCTGCGTTTAACTGTAAAATTAGTGTATTTAAATGCGCCAAAAATACCATTATTTTCCAGATATTTTGTTTATAATTAACATTACAAGCTGTTATTTAATGGTGGTTTCTACATGATATCTAAGCTTTAATGTTTTTTTACATTTATTTTGTATTAAATGACAATAATTTCCTTGATAGAGAAATCCTTTAACTATAAAATAACAGCCATATAATTTATTTGTGGTACGTGCTTAATCTGTAATTTTACGTTTTTTAAATGTTACAGTATTCTGTTTTTTGCCGGTTAAAATCTGGCCACAAGGGTGCCAGATTTTTTGACCGGATTTGTTTTTACAGTGCAGGCCAAGTCATTCCTACTGAGGATGTAAATTTTTCTGAACTATCCAGAATTTAATATAAAAATGTTCAAAAAGGTGAAATATTTCCTAATTTCCTGGACACTAGGTTTGACCAGATGTTACGTAACACGTGATGCAGTTGTGGGGGACTTTTTTCAATTATTAGACATTTTGAATCTGCAGGATTCTGTATGAGGAATCACTCAAAATATGTCTTTTCTTATGGCAATGATGGTAGATGCAGTGAAACAATGTGGCTCACAGATGCCTTTATAAAAGAGTTTTATCATTAATGGAGTTCCATGGTGCAGAGTAATAAACTTTAATAGGCTTTGAAACCACAGACAGTTCTTCAGCAGCATCACTTCACTGTTGCTTTTGGTCTTTACGTTTGTCGATAATAACAAAACACAAAACATCCCATAATGTGTCCCCATGTGTGATGGTGAGGTCTCCACATACTGCGGCAGTAGGCAGTCCCCGACCAGCGGCGGCTGGCGAGGCACTGGAGGGAGCTCCTCCCCACCAGCCTGTATCCCCGGTCACAGCTCATCTCACAGCGGGTGCCCAGCGTGCTCTTGTAGGCGGGGCCCCGAGGAGAGTAGCAGGTCACCTCCCCATTGGTCAGACCCGGAGAATGGCACCAGTAAGGTTCTGATAATTTAGCAAATGAAATGTCAGATTTTATCACAATGACCCCAAACGTTAAATAAAAATAAACCCCTGTCAAGATTACACAGAAACCGACACAACATATTTCCATTTCCCAGAAAACAATTCATGGATCTTGATGAAAAACATCAGGCACATTTAGGGGACTGATATCTTCGGGTGTGTGAAGTTTGATTGAACTGGAAGGGGCAGTTGGGCCTTGGCGGAGGTCAAACTTGGTTAAATTCTATAAAAGCATAACACAACATGATGAAATTGCAAAAATTGTTTCCAAATTGAGGTCACATATGTGCAAATTCAAGCTAGAGGGGTAAAGATAATACCAGGATTGTGCTGTTATATATTATTATTCTGATCAATGACCTGTATCCAAGAGCTATCACACATATCACTTTTTACATCTGCATGAATACCAATAGATTTATGTTTTTAAAAAATCATACGGATTCATAAACACATTAAAAAACAGTATTATCTTGTATCTATCTTGTTTAGCTTAAAAACTCAGACTTATAGTCTATATTAATGTATGTCCTAATATAAATAACTGTATTTATAGCAATTTTTTTAGTCTTAATAGTAATAATAATAATAGTAACAGTACAGTTTTGCCATTTGTTGATTCACACACATTCATACAGTGCATCTATCTGCAGCACTTTTCTCTAACACACTTCAGTCACACACCAGTGAAACGGCCATCAGTGATATCTTGGACACTTCCGCATGCAGAATGGGGGTGGGGGGTTAAATACGCACCTTTGTAGTCTAGTTGCGGAGCATTGTCGTCCTCTGTAAAGTCATTGTAGCCGTCATCCACTGTTGTACCGGAGCCAGCTGAAACAGAACAAAGAACACATGTCAGACATGTTGGAAGTGGAAGCTTCTGTACCCAGAGTGTTGTGTGATTCTCCCCCTGCAGCACAATCTCATTTCCATAACTTCCCTCTCAGGTTTCCTCTCACACACGCTCAGTAACATTCCAGTGCACACACACCTGGATTTGCAATCTGGGACTCTGAGGGGAAGCTCCTGCAAGTTTACAACCTGAGAGGTAGACTGAGAAAACATGTCAATCTCGCAAATGGTGGAAAGATTTTTGTTGTTTTTTTGAAGGGAACAGAAAAAAATGTGGATGTGAGTCAAGAAAGTGTGCAAGACGACTATTGTAGTGGTTTTCTGGCCCTCGCTTTATTGTGAAATGTTTAGCTGGACACAGTCTTCACCACAAATTAGGACAAACTGCTTGTTTTGATTACTCTGTTGGCGACGCTCCCGCTCACTCATCTCTTTCCATGTAAAAAAAGGAGCGTGGCTCGTGTGCTGAGTTTTGTCTGAATCATTCTTTCAGCACAATAAACCCTTGTCTCTGCCATCCTCCGCCCTCAGCTGCTGTGGTTCAGCCACTCTATTTTTTGTGATATCCTGAAAATGACTCTGTGTTTAGAGCCAAGAGCCAAATTTTCCAGTGTGTCGACCTCCGCCCTCGTCTCAAGTCAGTTCCTGTGCTGCTTCCTTTGCTTCGGCTCCGATTTTTTGCATGTTTTTTGGCCCAATTGCCCTCAAACAAATCAAGTCCTCACAGGTTAACACTGTGTTTTATTAATAATGATGCTTCATTTGACTTTCCTGCTCTGGAGGCTGCCCTGGGTTGTTCCAGTGACGTGTGGGTTAAAACTTCCATCAGCGTTTTTCTCATAATGAGCCCAGTGTTCCACTCAGAAAGCTCGTACATAGAATTATTCACAGAGGAAATAAACAGACGCAGCCCATCACCGGGATGGTCTGCACTGCTGGGCCGAAGCAGAGACGCTGATTGACCTGCACCAGCATGCATACAAATATTCAAATGCAGGTAAAACTACTGCAGAGGTGAAGATAAATACTTGTACTTTACTAGACCTTTTCATTCAACATCATATTTCTACTCCACATTGCAGAGGAGAATATTGTTCTATATAAAATACTATATTTAATTTGCAGCTTGCTAGCTACTTGTGTCTTTTCAGATTAAGATTCCACCTGAAATATGATAAAACCAATGCACAGTTAAAGATTAAGCCAGTTGTCCTATAGGGTCATTGAACAGGCCCACCAGATATATAAATATATATGTCCAAGATACAAGAGCCTATGTACGAAGTGAACATTAATATTTCTTGTTTGACAATAGTAGAACTCATAAAGGATGCACAAAGACACTCAAAATGACACAAGACAACATGTCTCTGTTGGTCTTTTACCTGTGTGCCCAGGGTGTTGCTGCCCTGAAGTGCAAATCACAACAAAAAATAGGAAAACACAACAGCAAATAAAAAAAACAACAACAAAACCCAAAACACAGAGCAGCAAATAAGAAAACACATTGGCTAATTACATCCTAAAAAAGGTTGTTTTTCTTATTTGTTATGTTTTGTGATTTGCTTTTGGTGTTTTTCTGTTTGTTGTGATGTGTCATTCTTTCAATGGCTCCCACTATGATTTGGCTTGTAGGGCTTCAACTAGCAACTATTTCCATTAGTATTTTGATTAATCTGCGCATTATTTATCAGTTTATCTTCATATCTGTGTCAGACAAAGCTCACATCTTCTTCAGATGTCTCGTTTCGTCCGAACAACAGCTCAACCCCCAAAGATCTAAAGCGTCCCCAAAGCAACAAATCCAAATATGTAAAAACAAAATGGTGCAGAATTCCACAACACTGACACACACACTGTGCATCAGACACCACTCAGAGAAGTGACTCTACCTCAGACACATGACTCACCCACTCACACCGGAGGAAGGTGTGGAGTGGGTTTCATCTGTCTGTGATGACAGAGCAGAGATAATAACCTGCATCTTTTCTCCTCCACTCATCATCTGAAGCTTGTGGGCGGATCTCAGGTCCCGTCGTTGTCTTGCAGGACTAAATGGAGGCTGGAGCGCGCTCGGCCCAGAGGGGGGGGCTCCTCGGTAATTAGCTGCCACTGATTGGAGCCGAGCTGTAATTAAGCTGCCTGGTCAACACAGCAGAGGGAAGCGTCTGAAAAAGTGGCTCAGCTGCAGCTACGGCTTAGTTCAGATTCTTCATAACTGGAGTGTGGCCAGTTGCATGTTGGGAGGTGTTGTGAACGAGCTGCATCCCAGCTCCTCATTCCTGAAGGGAGGAGTGGGTCCGTCTGCTTTCACCCAGTCACCTCAAACATTCTGCACATCTGCATCTCATACAGTTGTTATTACAGCGGGGATGAAAGCAGGCCCCCAGATGCAGGGATGTCACATGACTTTCAACTGTCTCCAGTGAAATATTATATAATAGAGAAATGTACAGTATCAAAGTACATTGAATACTGAACTTGAGTATTTATATGTCATGCTAATTTGCACTTTTATTTGAGTATACTTTGTCATTTTCTATCTGTTTATTTATGTTTTTTAATGAGTGTTGTTGTTTAACTAGTTACTTTATAAACTCAGATTTTTACATTTGAAGAGTTTATAGACTATGATTTATCCAGATTAACTTTAGGCCTATATCAAATTAAAACTAATAGGTGGCCCAAAGGAAATGTAATTAGATTGTATTAAGATTTAATGAGTTCACCTTTTGAATTGTGATAATTTTCTACTTTAGTCATTTTAAATGACAGTAAAATTAGTAATTTGTGGGTTTCCCTTCACAAATCAGGAAATTGATCGATAACAATGAACTAAATAATAATAATCAATTGCAGCCTGACATGAAAAACTGTAGTTTAAACCTCAACCAACACAGTGATGCCATTACTTCATCAAAATAACAAACCAATCATAGGATACTGTAAAGTCCAAGTAGCCTATTACATCCACAGTATATTTACTTTTACTAAATACTACATATACTAACATACTGTAACTTAAATAACATTTTTAACATTTTGTACTTTTACTTAAGTTAAGTATCTGAGTACTTTTTCCACCATGTTACACATATACACTATAATACAAACATATTATTGAAGAACTTGATGACTTGACTAAAGGGGTTTTCCTTGGACTCACCTGTGAAGAATAAACTGGACACAGCAACAAAGCAGCTGAGGATCATGTCAGAAACACAAAGATGAAACTTCTCCTGCTGAACCGAAGTTTCCCTGAGGTCTGAGCTTCAGGTTCCAAAGTCCCGCAGATAATAAAAGGACCAAGAACAAAGATACGATCC
This sequence comes from Hippoglossus stenolepis, assembly GCF_022539355.2. NCBI lineage: Eukaryota > Metazoa > Chordata > Actinopteri > Pleuronectiformes > Pleuronectidae > Hippoglossus > Hippoglossus stenolepis. The sequence continues at coordinate 18,986,878 of NC_061489.1, read as the reverse complement.
ACAGAAAGTTCTCAACTGAAACCAGACGCGTCTTTTTCTACAAACTTCACTTCATCGCTGAAGACAATGAGCGTCTCGTCACTGCAGAGTCTCCGCAGCTTTTAAAGAAATGATCCTTCTAGGCCACGATGACAGAGAACCACCGCTGGGTGGCGCTACCGGACTTCTCATGTGTGTGTTTTCGCCTGACGTCCGAGAGAAGGACTGAAGTGACGACAGAGCCATTTCATCAAAGAAAATAAGAAACAAAGGGGAAAAGAAAGATCAACAAAAAACTTAAAACAACTTCTAGAAAGTGAAAATAGACAACAAATTTAAGATCAAATAAAAGTTGTGAGTCATCCAGGAGAGGTTTTCTCTGATGTTTATTTTTATTTTATAAAAGTCAAAGTCAACAATATTGTCTATTCTGCCACATGTACATGACACAGACAGGATTCAAATGACGTTTCTCTCTGATGCCCGGTGTAAACATAAAGGGAGACAGAACTAAATTACACAATGATATTACGATGAATTGACTTTAAAAAGTTAAATTTGTCTGTTAAAATAAAGTGTTTTTAGTTCATGTTTTCATTTATAATCTGAAGGTGAAATTATTCAAATGTTTCTGCAGATTTTACTCTGGACTGGATCTGGATATAGATGTAGTGTGGATCTGGATCTGATTCTGAATCCGGTGTGAAAGTGTGGATCCGGATCGAGTGTGGACCCGGGTCTGATTCTGAATCTGGTGTGAAAGTGTGGATCTGGGTCTGATTCTGAATCCGGTGTGAAAGTGTGTATCTGGATCTAGTGGGGATCAGGATCTGGATGTGGTGTGGATCTGGATCTGGATCTGGATCAGGATCTGGTCTGAATCTGGTGTGGATGTGGATGTGGATCTGAGTGGAGGAGGGACGTTGCCCCTTCAGGAAAGTGAATGTGGGTCAGTGACGACACTCCCCCCCCCCTCCCTCCAGTCTCCTCTCTCTGTTTTCCTCTCCAACTTTTTTCCTCCTCTCCTCCGGGGCGCAGAGAAGAAGCCAAACATTTCCTCGTCTCGTTATTGTCCTGAATCTCAACCTCCGCCATGTCTCCGCCGTCTCGGCGGCTTCAGACGAAGCCAGTGATCACCTGCCTGAAAACCTTCCTCATCTCTTACAGCCTCATTTTCTGGGTGAGTCCGGACTCGTGGAAGTTGGAGGGACGACGAGCTGAAGCAACAATGAGCTAACAGGAGAAGCTGCGGAGCGAACACACGGTTTCCCTCAAATCACGACCCGCACAGGGACCCGTGTTGACAACATGTCCTCCGGTCACAGCTGTCGAGTTCACACAGAACCACTTGTTGGAAATGTCGGAGCCGTGAAGCAGATGTTTGTTGTTCGGTCGCAGAGAAAAGCATCAACGTGTCATGTACAAGCAGCGGCTCGTGGACTTACTGTCTGTTTCTCGGTGTTTCTCTAACTCACTGTTTCACTCGCAGTGTTGTTACATTTCACACATCATCCGTTTAAAGTTACATTCAACCCCCCGTTTGCTTCTCTGTTGTTCTACTTGGTAACAAAGAGCTGTGGTCGATTAATCGGTACACGTAGACTGACCGGAGGATCGTTGGTTTGTTCGCTGTGTCTGATCGTGGATTCAGTTTGTGAATCTGTTGTTAAAGTAGTTTGTTTGTAATTTATTTGTTCTGTGAGTAAAAGTCAGTTTAAAGCTGAGGACCAGCTCGCAGATCTTCACATCGACAGAAAGTGGATCAACTTTTACCAAATATTTGCGGTTTCCTGATAATTTTATGTATTTCTTTATTTATAAATCCTGTTTTTGACTGATGATGAATGACATTAGTTGTTGTATTCATTTAAAACTGGCCAAGGAATTGCCCTAATTCAGTTTACTGTTACTATCTAAGTAAACTTTGCGAAAACTCAAATTTTATAATTATTTATCGATTCACCAATGAGGTTTTATTTTTGTGTTCACTGTGTCCTTCCTGTGACCCACAGTGGTGCAATGTAACTTTTAAACAATCCTTAAGAAAACCTTGACCTCCTAAATAACGTGTCAACACAAAAGCAAAACCTTTGTTCGTTTCAGTTTCTCAGTTGTGTGGATTTGATCGAGGGTTTAAACTTAAACGTATTAACACCGTTAATGAATCTGCTGATTATTTTTGTGATAAGTTGATTAATTATTTGGTTTTAAAAGTCATAATTTGGTGAAACTGCCAGTACAGTCTCCAGTAGCTAAAGTTGACGTCGTCAAATGTCTTGTTTTCTTACAAGCAGTTCTAAAACAAAGGATTCATTCCAGTTTATTACATTGGACAAAATATTTAAAAAGCTGGAACAAGCAAATGTTTGATATATTAACATAGAAAAAGTTATTACGTCCTTATCAAAATAGTTGCTGATCCTCCTTTTGATAAATGTTTCACTTGGATTACAATGATTTACTTTTCCATGGCATGTTTATTAAACTGGATATCATGAAGACATGACCTTGGACTGTGGGAACTTTAAACAAGCTTTTATTACGTTTTTCTAAAACTTTAATTACAACAACACGGTTAATCAAGACAATAATCAGCAGGGTAACTGATAGTTGAAGCAGCTGCTGTTTGCAGCCCCCATTACATGTTGGTAAAATATAAACACGAGGTGGCATTGAGAAGAAAATGAGCACTTATCGTCGCTCCCCCTGTTAATCTTTGTACCTGAGCAAACAGCCGTCTCAGGCTGCTGCTGCAGACACAAAGTTCAGGTCAGTGATTTTATCTGACGATATATTGGTCTTGGCTGGTTGAGCTGATGTCTCGCCTCAGGCTAATGACTTGTGAGAGCAGTGGTAAAGGAAAAGATGCTGAGATGACTGAATCACAGGCCGAGGCCATAGTCCCAGGTGTCTTTCGTTTTTATGTAAAATCCTGACGGTAAATAGACAAACTGCTGCTTATCAAACATCTGTCTTTTACTGATACAGGTGACAGGAGAGTTCAGTGAAGATGTGTTGACTGTAAACAATATTGTAGACTCAATACTAACGATTCTGAAACAGACGAAACCACAATACAAATGTCCACTAACCCACAATACACTAACCATTCATTATCATATAGGACTTAAATAAAAGCATCACATTTCTACAGTTGAGATGTTGGAAATATTTGGCATTTTAGTAAGAAAAATATCTTTAACATTGAATTAAAGTAGTTTTGTGTTTATTGCCTGATTGATTATCATTCAGCTCATTATGTTCATCATCACTTGATCTGCTTTACTTTTGTTCACAGAAAAATGGCTAAATATGTTCATCAAATCCATCAGATTGCTTATTTCGTTTGATCCAATGGTCCAAAGCCCCCAAAAAACTGAAACTCTTCACATTTAAGAAGCTGGAATCATCATGTGTGTCCTTTTGGCTCGAGACAGGATTTTAACGAATATTTGATTTTCAGAATTGATGCAGACAACTTCAGCTTTATTCCGTCACAAGTTGTTAAAGTCCCTTTAAACTTGGGTTTTTATGAGAGAAAACATCACTGTCAATCCTCACATTTCCGCTCATAAACATGTCATTCTTTATTTTAGCAGCTCAAAACAATTCACCGTAAATGTGATAATTAAAAATCCTTCATGTGTGATAAATTGATACTGATTCAGGGGGGAAGTGCTTTGGAGGCTTTAATCTCAGGTTTTGTGTCCGACCCTCCTCATCTTACTGTGTGGCTCTTTGATGCCCTGCTGTCTCCTGCAGTTCACAGGCGTGATCCTGCTGGCGGTCGGGGTGTGGGGGAAGGTGAGCCTCGAGGCCTATCTCTCCCTGGCTTCTGAGGAGAGCACCAATGCACCATATGTCCTCATTGGGACCGGAGCCACCATCGTTATTTTTGGGCTGTTCGGTTGCTTCGCTACATGCCGCGGCAGCCCATGGATGCTCAAACTGGTCAGTGAAGGAGCAGTTCTCCTGAAAACATACCCCCCCCTCTCAGGTGTGACCATATATAACTGTTTTCCCCCCCTGTGTTGGTTCCGCAGTATGCCATGTTTCTGATCTTGGTGTTCCTGGCGGAGCTTGTGGCAGGTATCTCAGGCTTTATCTTCAGACACGAGGTGAGTCACTGGTGCCAAACATTGAAATGTTTCGCAGACGGGTCACATCAGCTCAAATGAAATAAATTCTACCTTTTTGATTTGATTTCACCAGATTAAAGCCAAATTAGGCACGGCCTATGAAAATGCTGTGAAGACCTACAACAGCACTGACGGCGGCAGCAGCAGCACTGCAGTGGACACCATCCAGAAGGCTGTAAGTTACACTCATGTGGTCCACTTTGTTTCTGTCTCGATGGACAATCAAAGAACTTGAGTTTATGTCGGGATATTTTAAACCTAATATAATATTACATCATGCTTTTTCAGTTTTTCTTTCCTTTGTTGGGTTTTATAGATTTTTTTCTGCATGTAAAAGTTCTGCAGAGTTACAAGACCATGTCATTGTGACGTGCATCTGCATGATGCATGCCTCGAGGCTTTTCTGGCATTCTCCCCCTTACATAGCCAGGGGCACGTTCAATCTTAAAATGCACCATTGCATAAGCAGTGTTTCTTCTTCAGCAGTGACATGCATGTAAACCCTGCTATATATTAAAAAGACAGTGTACACAATGGATTCTATATTTCTCTACAAATGTGGCAGCTACTGCATGGTGAAGACGGCACCGGCAGGGACTGTAACATCAAATCTTAAAATGTTGAATGTGTATTTCGGAGTAAGTAAAAAAATGTTTTGTTCCTTGTAGCTGCATTGCTGCGGGGTGAAAAATTACACCGACTGGAGCGACACGGCTTACTTTAAAGAGAAGGGCGTCCCTGCCAGCTGCTGCAAAGACGACCTCAAGTGCTCACCCGAGTCCCTGAAAGACCTCGACAAGGCTGAGAGTGAAGTGTACACGACGGTGAGTTCACTGCCCACAACATATTATGTAGCTTCAAATCAGTCATGTATTCAAATGATTTAAACATCTGTCGACGACACGCATGGTCACCAGTTTAAATCCAAAACTGTCACTTTCTTAGCCGCTCTATAAATCTTTCTTCCTCTGCTGTGTAGGGCTGCTTCGCTAAAGTGACAAGTACAATGGAGGCCAACCTGGGAATCATTGCAGGGATCTCCTTTGGGATTGCATTCTTCCAGGTACATCCCACGTTCTCTCAGATGTATTTAATCGCAGGAAACAAATGAAGCTGCGTTGTGCCTCTGGTGGGTTCGTGTACAAATATATATTTTCTCCAACATCAAGTATAATGTTTGTAGCTTTGGCCATGATGCCTGTCGGTTATGGGAACCAGATCTGGGGATTCAGCGACAGACAGCAGTCCACTGGGGAAACATCTGGACAGATGACATTGTAACATCTGTCCAGGGACTACAGATAGAAAATAACCTTGGTTAAGTCTGGCACATTTAAAGTGGTGTTTATTAATCTGTTCTGTCCCTGTAGAATAAACAAATAAATAAAACGACGAGAACAGTCAGATATCAGTTTTCTTCCTGTCGGCCAAGGGGTTAAAGACACTGTTAATGACCATCACCAACATGTGTGTGTTAACTCGATATTGTTTCAAACTGTTTCCTCTCAGCTCATTGGGATTTTCTTGGCTTGCTGCTTGTCCCGATACATCACCAACAACCAGTATGAGATGGTCTAACTGTGACCTGTCGCAGGTAAGACTTACGTGTCAAAGTGATGAAATATTGGAGACGTGAGAAAGAATCGTGCTTCATTCAAATCAGCACAGATTATACCGAGAAGCAACAGCAGCGATTTAATGATCTAATGTTCGAATGCAAATGAGCTGCTTTTATTCCAAACTTTCTGTTTTGCGTTTGCAGGTCACTGGTGTGCTGCTCCTGGTGAAAACGGACTAAAACGAATCTCCTGTGATTTTTTTATATTGTGCGTGTGTGTATGTGTGCTAGTTATTATCATTTTAGCAAGGGAAAAACACTTCCAGTATCAAGTGTCATCGATGACAAAATGTAGGGAAAAAATGTAACAGGAGAATCAGAAAGGGACAAAACCCGCAGCGTAGTTCGACGAAAGAGAAAAGGGACCTGGACACTTCGGAGGTCAGCGATACTCCTCGGACTCAATTAGGGAATTTTCATTAAGATATAGATTATCCTTTTTTTTTCGTTTGAGTTAATGAACTCAACCAGTTTCTCTCTGTGTGTTGCAGCTGCCTTATTTTGTAATGTTGCTATATTTAGTCTGTAGCAAATCAAACGTAGATGACGAGCTGATAAATGTGCAGGTTCTCTCAACACTAAGTGAATTTGTCTGTGAAACCGATTTAGCCCGGGAGATGGACAAGAGGTCGCCACTCTGAAATCAAATACGTGTGACTTGCAGTAAGGTCTGAGGGGGGAGTGTGGAAAACAGGCCTTGCTAATGGTTGTGTAGGCCAGTATTGTTGAGAGCCTGTATTCATGTGTACCCAGCCACCTTCATTTCAAAGTTCTCAGTGTTTCAGTTGTTATTCGTCTGTTGATGCATGTGAAATACTTGAAAAAATTTAAATAAAGATGAAATCCAGTATCTTGACCAAAGATTTTCAGCTCAGGATGCGTCTGTTCCACGGCTGAAGTCGATGTTTTGGCAGATGACTCAGTTATTTGGGGCCTTGTTAGGGATTCAAATTACAAGGTGGGAAAGGCGTCTAGTTTTTTTTAATATGCAGGACGACTTTTAATTAAACGTCAGCTTTATGCTTAAAATACCTTAGTGCAGTGTGTGGTTGTAGTTGTGGGTATTAAATGATTTTTGGCATACTTTGTGATCTATTTGTTCAAGTAATTGTATAAAAAATTCTTAAATGCTATTTTTAAGAATTTTTATTTCTGTCTGATATTTGACAGAAATATAAGTGAATTCAGATATCTATAAACTAAACTCTTTATACTCTTTATGATCAAAAAGCAATTCTCTGTCCATATCTCTCAGTTACAGCAGAGCTAAGAAACAGCAAAATAAGATTATACAAATGTAGAACAGACCATGAATCCCACAAGATATGGTCGATTACCAAATTTACACATCAACAGCTTTAATCCTATTGTGCCACAGCCGGAGAGAATGAGGCTGTAACAGTCCTGAATTTGGTAGATTCAAAACTTTGTAAATTCAGATCAAATTCATATCCAATAAAGGTTTTCTCAGTAGTCTTCACACCGTTACTCTGATTTAAATCAGCTCAAACATTGATAGAAACATGTTTGGCCTCTCACCAGCGCCTGTGTTCACTCCTCAAGTTGTATTTTTCTTTTATATCATTAAATATATCCTATTAAAATGTGTCAGCCATGTTAATACATTTCAACGTTCACGGCTGAATCACCGTCAGCTCCTGCTCAGGCCTCTAATACGTGTTGCTCATTTACAGTGTGTTACATAAAGATACCTGCCGATCCACAGTAAAGGTTCTAAATAACAGCCTGTCATAAAACAACAGTCATATTCCCATAGCAGTTAAACCGGTCTTACTGCCTCTAATCGTTCATATTGTTCACACAGTTCTTTAAAAGATCGACTAAAATGTATTTTCAAATTCTTTTCTTTTCTGCGTAAAGGTTTTTATTCAGGAGTTTATCTGGTGTTAATATGGGACCTCAGCAGTTTAAGTAATTCAAGGGAATATCTTCCAAATTACACAATTCACATTAAAATGCTCTAATTTATGAATAAATCCTCTTGAGTAACTCCTGAGTGCTGAGACCTCACAATAGTTTCACATAATCTTCAACACATTATGGAGTATTTTGTCCTATGTTTATTCAAGAGAGTGCTCTTTCAGTTTGCGCTCAGATTTCCTGCACTTAAGCTTCAGCTTCAGCTCTTCTACTTGCACTCTCGCTGTTTCTGTGCACACATGAAACGTCTGCTCCTGCATTTCTCTTCCTACGTATAGTCAACAGTATTTGCCCAAAACCAGACCTTTGTGTCCTATGATTTTATTTTTTGCAGCTAAACACGAATTAACACTCTGTTCAGAGTTAAGAGAAATCACATGGAGGTTAAAAAAAAAAAAACAGTCTCTGTGAATCCAGGATGAGAATGATTACTGAATGTACTTTAAGTTACAGAAAGACATAAGTGTTGTGATTTTCTTCAGATGTTGCAGATTTCCATGAAGTTGTTGCACCACCAGCAAAAGCATTTTTTCCTAGATCCGTTCTGGTTTGGTGTTTGTTAAGCATCAACCAACCATAGTGTAATGTGTTGAGCCGCAGTGTCAAAGTCACATGGAAAAGATAGAGGGAGTCAGGTTCCACTAACAGCTTCTTAGAAAAGTAAACACCAATGTCCCTCACGTCTCCACACAATAACAACCTACTTTATCAAAGAGAACACAAAGGTGAGTGTTCTAATGACCCCGTGTAATAAACCTGAGGTTTATCCTTATAACTGAGTTCAGACAATCTGTAAACACTGTGTCTATTCTTAGAGCAGGTCAGAGCTGCTGTGACCCTGCAACATGCAGCCACACAGGGAGACACCTTCTGCTACAGCATGTAAAATAACCTGGAAGAGTCTGGTGAGTGAAGAACTGTGGAGGCTTTTACATTCTATTGATCACACTGTAGATTGTCAACTGTCAATTAATGGAGACACAGGAATCAAATAATAAGAGTGGGAGACTGTTTTTACATTGACTCCTTTCAGAAATGATAGATAGATAGATAGATAGATAGATAGATAGATAGATAGATAGATAGATAGATATAGATGAATAGATAGATAGATACTTCAGGCATCCAATAGCTTAAATGACAGTGGCAGCACACAAGAATAGGAGAAGGGAAAACAAAAAACAGGAGACAAAAGATAATAGTGAGATAAAAATATAATCATTAAAACATATTCAAACATATGTCATATACAGGTGGGAAGAAAGAAAGTACATATCTCAATATCTAAAGCTGTATGTTGTGTTAGATTGCTATGAGATAGATAGATAGACAACAAAAAGCCAATATGATTAAGATTAAAGCAAATAAGAGAAGACACATTACAAAAAAATGAAGAATAGAATAATTTGTATTGTTATTAAAAGTGACGAAAATAATATATATATATATATTTTAGATTCAGTAATTAGATAGAGAAGGATTTCAATTAACACCATATGTCCACCAGGGGGCAGTACTGGTGCAATAATAAACTGAGGCAGCTATAGAAACAGATTGACTCCATTGAAATGATGAAATACAAGCGAAATAAAAGAAATAAGCTCAAAATCCACTTTCTGACGCAAAAAAACGAAAGATCGAAAGATAAAATTGACGCAAAAAGGCAGAAAAAAACGCTGCAAAATATAATAACTGCGTATTTTCATCGTTTGCCTTCAGGCAACAAACGGAACCGGAAGAGATGAGCAGCCAATCACCGCACACCGTGGGGGAAAGCCCGTTTGACAGACAGCTGCCATGCGCGTTGCCATTGGTCGGATATGGATGAGGTGCTCGCTTGGACGCGCCCATCCCTCTCCGCGCCGGCCAATCGGCTCTGCGGGGAAGCAACACGGAGGGCGGGGTTTGCTGCTTCCTTTCTTCCGCCCCAGCCCCGGCGCGTGTGGTATAAAAGCCGCGTTCAGCCGAGAGGAAGCCGGGGAAATAAGTGTGTTGCTTCCCGGCGGATGACGCGCAGAGTCTGAGAAGATCTAATCTGATTTTCCCTCAGCTTCACTTCGTGGTTCAGGTCAGTTCTGTTTACACTCGAAGCCTCAGCTGCGAGTTCTCACTGATCCGTCCGTGCGGAGGAATCCAAGGTCACGATGTTTGACAGATGCGATGCGACACAATGTGGATGGAGTAGCGATCCAGATGTGCGGCTGCAGCAGTTGTGTTATCAGATTATAACCAGATGATGAGAAACAAGCTGCATCTGTTTCGTCATGTTTCCTGGTGTGTGGGTGGGGGTGTGGGGGGGGATGTGTGTGTGTAGGGGGGGGTGTCCTGGGTGGAAGATGCTCGATGCCATTTTCTATATCACGGGGGTGAAAATTACCAAACACTTCAAATCGGAATGAAAAATGTTTTAATAAAAATTGGAGCAATAACATCAGTTCATGTCCAGCTGCTGGTGGACTCTCCTCAGCTTCAATCTGGGACTTTAAGGGAAACAAATACATTTTCAGACAAATTAACGCTACAGACGAGCAGGACTGACGGTTCCTGTCCAGCTCCCACGTCAACGTTAGGCCTTTTTATTATTGGCCGCTAGCTTAATGATAACCTAACTGACTGCTAATGTAGCCGCTTGCTAATAGTTAAACGGTTAACCTTTTATGATTTAATACTTCAGTGTTGGAACTTGTTGCGCTTTACCGGCCTCTCCAAACAATTAGCATCATCCATTGTCTTTCCCTGGTCGTGTGCCTCGTAGTCAAAATGCTTCCATCCGCCACTTTAGTTTCATTTTTTCATTTTCGATTAGAACAGTTGGTGAAGGCTCTTCAGCTGCAGCACTGTGCATGGGAAGTTAGTTTAATGCTGCAGACTCCAGCTCAGTGTTGTGAACATCAACTAGCCTTCATGTGCTCGGCTGCTAGTGGGGGGGCTGTGTCTGAAAGTCCTTCTAAAGACCTGTTAGCAGGGGACAGTTTTCACAACTGCGGACTAAAGCTGTGGATCCAATTGGGGAAACAAGATTTTTGTGTGGGTTACATTCGGGTTGTTTATAAACAGTAGTTGTGGGTAAACATTGAGGAATTGAAAGCAAGTCTAAATGTTCACAGAAGTGACCCGGGATGATCTGTGTGGCTTGTTTTTGCAGCCTCCTCACATTTCCTCTCCTCTTGCAGATCAGCCACCTCTAAATTGCCCCAGCATCCCCGCCTCAAACAACCCAACCTACCACTTTTCCGCTGTAACTACGCCAACTCAAAGCCTTCAAAATGATGCAGCTCATCAGCGACTCCGCCAGCAACAAGCACTCCCTCATCAACGTCATGCACCGCTTCATAGCGGCCGCCAACAACATGGACGAGACCATCATGGTGCCCAGCCTGCTGCGAGACATGCCGCTGGAGGAGCAGGCAGCCAGCGAGGTGGAGGCCAACAACAACGTGCCGCAGTGTCCCAACAAGCAGAGGGACATGTACGAGCACTACCTGCTCCTCAAGTCCATAAAGAACGACATGGAGTGGGGTATGCTGAAGAGGGAGATGAGCAGCGGCGCCAGCTTCCTGGAGATGGCGGTGAAGCAGGAGGAGCAGCAGCCGGTCACCGGGGATCTGCAGACGGACGAGCACACAGACCTGGAGCATCAGTTTCATTTTCACCTCCGAGGACTGTTTGGCGTTCTGTCCAAGCTCACGTTGCAAGCGGACAATCTCACCAACAGATACAAGAGAGAAATCGGAGGAGGAAACTTCATCAGATAGAAGTCCCCACTGTTTTCTTCTTCTTTCTGTTTTTATTCCCCCACTTCAGCCGGACTGCTTGACTTTAACTAATTGGATGTGTTGAAGGGCCCCCTCTCTTCAGAATAGATCTCAATGGACAGTGAACTGACCAGGGCAATCACTTAGTGACTTCTCACTCCTGTGTAGTGACACTCCCAGAATTCTTCTTCTTCTTCTTCTTTCCCATGTTAAACATACCTGAACCAATGACGCCTGCACGTGTCAACCTGGGCCTGTTTGTCGGTGCGGGGGTTGACACTTTGTGCTCAGGTGGAGGTTTATTGAATCCGTACTCGAGTCCAAATGAAGCACAGCTCTGGTTTATGCAGAAACTTGCACTTCCCCTTTTGTCTTCATTTTCAAATTTTAACATGATTTTGTGGCCAGATCGATGTGTCCGTTTTTGAATAAAAGGTTCGACTGTAGGAGATATTGAATGCTGGTTATTCGTCCCTCCTTTTTTAAAGATCTGACATGGTTCTTATGCTGAGCTGAAGGGCTCTTACCAGCAGAGGTTTTAAATCTTTCCACTCTGTGTATCTAACATGGTGTGCCTTGACTTTTGTATTCTCTCATGCCCTGTTCAGTTAACTCCCCATTGTCTCTGTGCTTAAATGGTTCAAGGTGTTTATGATGCAACGGCTCATTTAAGTGTCCTACGATATTTCAAAACCAATTTTATATTGACTCAGTTAAAAACGAAATAAATAATTGAAATCTTATTCTTTGGCTTGGTTTCTTTTGTCTTTGTCAACAGGAAGTGTGCAAGAGGCGTTGATACCTTTTTCCTGTAGCGGCTCATTCAGCAACACTTTGTTTCTGTTTCTTCTTTTGCTGCTCGAGGCCTGTCCAGGCATGAGTGGTGAGGCATTTTTGACATAACACGGTATTGAAACAAGACATGACTTGGTTCCTTGTTTTATACTGGTCAAGCAAGCTTGTGTAAGGGGATTTGCACAGGATTTACCTAAAGGAGATGTAAAGAGGTCACGGCTCTCCTCAAACACACAATGTATTCTGACTGTTGTATTCAAACAGACAGTTGGGCTGATAGGCAAATATACTGCAGTGGTGTTACAGCTGCTTGTGAAAACAAATGTGTGGTTTACCGTTTATAAACCTCACTTCAGAAAATAGTCAACTGAATTCTGGGCAGTGGTGGATTCTGCATGTATTTCCTTCTATTTTTGCTATCGCTTCTAACTTCCTAGACATTTACAGTCCACTAATCTCAAACGGTGTGAAACAGGGCCATAAAACGCAGATAAGTGCATTGACCGATCAGAGGTGATAAGACTTTGTTGGCGAGACAATAAACTTGATAAAAATAAGTGGCACCCTGGTGACACAGAAACCATGATCTTTAAAACCTCTGGAGGATATGAACAGGATCAGTCACAGGTTCCTGCTGCTTAGTCACAGAACACGGCGTCAGTGGCGTATAAATGAAACATCAAATTGATGTACACGTTGCTTGCAGTGGTTGCCCCCACACACACACACCCACCCCCTAACAGCCGCCACATCTATCCATCACTGAGCCAAACCCTCCCTTAGCAACAGCTCTGCCAGGAGCAGCCAATCCGTTCGCAAAGCCACCCCCCCCTCTCTCTTCCCCTCTCAAAGGCACAGCAGTGATTAAGAGATGGTCGTCTGATGAAGGGCATCCAGGAAGCGAGCGGTGGCCATGGTCAAACAAACTGGTGTTCCCCGACCAGCAGGAGCAACGAGGACGCAGAGGGCACGGAGTTTGCACAGAGAAAGTGCTGCATGAGCCACAGTCCTCCTCTGTTCCCGCTCACAATGGGCCTTACAAATGGCTGCAAATCAAAATGGCTGTGCTGGCCAGTGTGCCTCAGCCCACCCGGATAAACTGGGTCAACCAAGCTGGTGACAGCTGGCCAGACAGTGCATGTGAACCAAAAGTGGGTTTCTGGTCTTTTTCTTTACATCAAACAAATCTACATTTAATTGATAATTGAGTCCACATTTGAACCAAGAATCAATATTATTTAGAATTACAACTCGAAAACAACTTGAAAGTCGCATGTCATGAAAGTGAACCTGCAGGTTCAAAGCCAGTTTTATCTCTTTGTTTAGCTGTCTGCTCCCCAACAGGATTTCCTCTCAGCACTCAAAGCTGAAGAACTGCAGCTGATCGCAGTCACTCTAAAAACAACTCAGATGACTGACTGCTGAACGTAGAGCATTTAGCAGCTTGTCAGACACCCAACTGGTGGAGACCAAAAACGGAGCTAAAAGACAGGTGAATGTTTGATTTACTAGTTGGACAGAAACATGACACCAAATGAATTATGTTTCTCTGTAACTGTTTCATTTAGCAATTGTTCGTCCACAAGTTCACCAAATATGACATGAGTTCATGACTAGTGTGTATTGTCACCAAATGGCCCAAACTTCTGCATTTATGGAAATATATATGTTTGTAAGAGAATGTATGAAGATCGCATAACTGACGCAATAGCCAGCAGGAGGTTAGCTTATCACAAACACTGAAAACAAAGTAAAAACTGCTAACCTGGCCTTTTTTTTGTTTAACCTGAGTAAATAACAGTGTACGGGGGGGGGGTTGTGTGACTGTTGGTTTTTAGCTGTTGATGTTATTGCAGCCAACAGTAACTAGCTTCATATTGAACAGGCAGAGAAGAGGCATTAATCAAAAGGCATATACCAAAATATCTCATCCAGGATTATTTCGCCCACGAACACTAGACTGGTTTTAAGATGTCAGGGAGAGGCTAAAACACACATATAGCCTACAGATTAAAAAAAATATGCATAGTACATATAATTTCTACCTGTCTTTCAATGAGTATACGAATGATACAAGGGTGTGTGGGAGTGCAAAGAGTAAAATATAACACCACATTCGCCGGTTTATTGGCAGTAATTATATTGCTCTAAAAGAGTAATATCTCATCTCTTCAATCTTATGGCTTAAAGTTGTACTTTCCATTGCACAGTGTCACCAAGCAAATCTCAAAGGGCTTGAACTGCGACAGTGATATTCTGTAATCGAAGTCTGACTGACCCCGCACACGTCTCCCCCATGCTCACGTCCATGTCTTGAGAAACCTGAGAGCAAACGCTTGCAACTTCTCAGTCTGTGCGTTGCAGACTTGACTCGGCTCCGGGGTTGTGAGTGAGACGGTTTCATCACTCAGGGACATTTAGAAAACTGAGACTCACACTGGTTAAATAGGATCTTGTGTGCATCTGCGAGCGAGATGTTTCAATGCCAAGTTTGAGTTCAGTGTAATGTGACCGACATTGGCAGATATTTGGTGTTGAAAGGTCTCTTGGATCTCTGAGGTTGGCAGGTCTTTGACCCGCTCGGCCTGTCAGCCAGAGGCTGCGTGATACAGACTTGGCAGACAATGGCAGCATCTGCGTGCTGTCCCTCTCTCGGTGGAGCTCCCCGCTTCACTTCAGCTGCACAGTCTGTTGCTCAATAGCTGTAAAAGCTTGTGCCTCACAGGCACGTAAACCTGCAGACAAGCAGACAGAGCAGAGATTATGACTTTATGAGGCGCAGATGAGGTCAGCGTGATCAGGTGCTGGAGGAGGCTGAAGTCTAAGGGTCAATGTGATTCTAAAGAAAGAGACACCTCCACCCTCTCTGCTCTTATCACTGGGCTGCCCTTATTCTGCTGCTCCCTGAGTAAACACCTGCACGCATGCACGGTTTTGTTTGCTTTAAATGTCACATTAGGTCAAACAACCGAGACCAGATATGAGAACTTGAAACTGTCAGTGAATTTGGACTGAACGACAATAGCATTTGATTATTTTACAGAGACCTCCTGCAGGGTTTCAAATCACTGGAGGTGGTGGAAGGAAGATTGAGAACTTTAGATACAAACTTTCAGCTTGAAAGAATCGGATAGTTCATATTACTAGCAGCTAGTAAGAAAACCATGAGCAGGAAATGGCTGAGTAAAGAATCTGAGGCATGCCACCACAAATGTGAAAAATATCAGAAGGACGTGAAATCTTAGATTTGCTTGCTGTCCATTTATTTATTATTTGTTTATTTTGTTTGATTTCCATTAATGTTTATATTTATTTTGCATTAGTACCAACATAATGGACTTAAAGTTACGATTGAGAGGAAGACCCCCTCATCCACTTTCTTAAAACACTCTGAAACTATATAAAATATAATGGATCATACAAACTCTGATGAACCCATTCGTGGATGTGAACCCCAACACCCCCCCCGGACTTTGAAATGTTATTGTAACACAGCTGTCGTTCATTTCCTGTTTTATACCTCAAGCATTTAACGGAAGTTAAAACGTTTTTAAAAAGATAACAACATTTAGCATATAATACTTTAAGTAGGGTAAACATTTTAATGGAGTATTCAGTGGATTGCACTTTTCTTAACCTAAACAACTTATTCATGATATGGGAGCTGTTTTTGTCACATTTTAAAATTAAGAAAATCATGCTAAACCATTAATAGGTAGTGGCACTTTCTAATTAATCATTAATAAAGACTCTCTTTTAATTTCCTTTTATTCGTTTAACCACTAATACATCCACTGATCACAGTTTATAAACCCTTTATAAAAGGTCCAACTCTAACAATGTAGAACCAACCTGCTAGAAGGGACCTCAAGTGTCTAACACGGCTCCAAGGTAACTGTTGCTTCACTGCGTTACAAACCACTTGGTTGTCTTGTGATGTGATGCAGTTGTTGCTAGGCACTGCCTCTGCAGACGAGTCGACTCATGTGAAAGACGGCGGAGGCCACATACATCGCTGCTGTGCACCGCTCAGACTCACAATGTGCTGCCTTGTGCTGCACACGTAATTAGAACCAGCACGCTCGCTGATGCTGTTAACATTCCTGTGTGTTCGATGCTCTCCCAACAGCACAGGAGCAGCACGGTCACAGAAAACCGTCTGAGGAGGAGACCGACTGAGAGCATTCGAAACCATTTCTCCTTTGGAATTCTGTTATGTAACAAGAAAATGCAACTGTCAGCAAATTAATGGATGTTTTCTGAAGAATAAACACTTGAAGAAGTGATCCATGTGGCTATTCATGTGATTGTTTCTTTACTCCCACGTGAACTTATCATTCAGATAAATTAGGATATTGATGTGTTACTGAATGTCTGAGGGGCAGCCGACCCCTACTCACCTCTCACACAGGAAAAAGACAGTGTATAGACAAACAGAGCTGGGTCGTTTGTTGTTGATTTGTGTTTCTTTGGTTATGTTGTGTTCATTGTCCCATTTGTTTTGTCTCTTTGCAGTTATTTGATCCACAAGGGTCCTACTCTCAATAGACGTTGCATTTAATAGGTTTACTTATTATTTACTTTTTCATATTTTATGTAAATCACCTTGTTGTTGAATATGCTATTCAAATAAACTTGTCTTACTTAAGTGAGTGAATGCAGCACTTTGCTTTTAATGGAGTATTGTTACATCATGTATCCTAATTGAGTACAGGATGTGGACCTTTCTTCCACCACTGATTCTGCAGACCGTCATGCTGATGCTGTTGTTCTCTAGAGGATAATATCCCTTCATGTTAACTTTTAAACAAAGCCTTTTAAGGCAGAGTAACACAAACTATCATCGTCAGTTTAGGGACAAAAAGTTTCTGTCCCGTGTCTCAGCCACAGCTTCAGTCTCAGGTCTTTTGTCTTGTCAGCACAGAGACGCATCTGTGGAGCCGGGAACATGATGTTCCCTTTAAGCCGAGGCTTTCCCACCGAACCCCAACAACACAGAGGCACAACCCCTCCACACCCCCACCACCCTCGCCCTGTTTGTTCCTTGACTCTATGATAACCTGCCACCTCTGTGTTCTCGGCTGTTTGGGCTGCAAAGGCTTAAAACACGCAATAGTTATTTAGATTTTTCACAGAATAAAAATCCATCTAGCCATGGTGGTGCACTTGCAAACCCCAGAGCGTGTCACTGGAAAGCACCACAGTGGGATCAGTATGTGCTGGTTCAGTGTGGAACATATAGAGGAGGCATGCATGAGGTTATGTAAGAGGCGAGTGGGCGTGGAGTCCAGCTGGAGCAGCTTACAGCCTGACACACAGTGTCTCTGAGAGCAAGCAATCCTCTCAGCTCAGGCTTGTTTATATCTTATAAGCCCTCTCACTTTATGTGATGCTCAGGTACAGTAGGTCACTTCTATCCCCTGTCATGCACATGATGTACGAACATGTAGAGGCATCGGGGAGTTGAACATGCCACTGCCTCATACCACACCACACATGTTTGTTCATATAGCTCAGCATCTCTGTGGTGCTGGAAACATCACCGGATCTTTTACTGCAGTAAAAATAGTTACACCTCCCTCACATGTAAAAGTCTTCATGGGAGTTTTAACTTACATGAAAGTCCAGATGTTCTTTCAGCAAAGTTACATCAAGCATCTAAAGTAAAAGTGTTCATTAGCTCTGCAGAGGAAGTTGTGTTGTTGTTTTCATTGCTGTTTGTGTGTCTGTTAGCGGGATTACACAAAAACAAAGCAAAATGTCCCAATTCAAAGTGCTATTCTTGGTAGTATATGTGTAATTGTACAAATTGTTTTGTATTTGAAATGACATTGTACAAAGTAACACACATTAGGGTAACCATGATAACCACTGGTGGAAGCCTTAACTCAAGTAAAAGTACCAAAGATGTAATGTAATAATACAGAAAACTGCTGCATACCCTTCCTACTACTTAGGTAAATTATACATAACATGCATTTCAATTATCAAAAGCTAAGATTATTAAAGTGTCTCCTTTCTGAATGTATTGTTCTTTCATATCTTGAAACATTGAATTATTATTATTGATGCATTAAAGGCAGCATTATGTAGTTTATGTTATATTGTAATAATATGTAATAGGACTCCATCATATTTTATACTGTTCACACTGTGCATTCCTATATGTAGTTAATCAATCAACAAAACTTTATCAGTATAGCACCTTTCATACAGCTTCACAGTGCTTCACAATTGACTGATGAGCAAAGAATAGACGAATACAAATAAAAATGCTGATGAAAAGAAATGAAAAATAGATTTTAAAAGTTGTGATAACAATTAAAAAGACATAATAAATAGAGGGGGGGTCAATAGAAGGGGATACAAACATAAACTAATAACAATAACAGGAGGTAAAATGTCAAATATTCTTGTAAAAATATAAGTGTCCCTCTGTTCCTCAGGTAATTTCCTCTAATTATCAGGTGAGTATGTGAGAAGAATCGGGGTCATCTCTGGCAGTGACAAGGTCACAGTGAGATAAAAGACACCAGCTCTCCGCGTCCGTCTCCTGACGACCACTGGGTTTAATGTAATCTGCGAGGCGGGGCTGAGACAATGGAACGGCTTTATGTGAGTGACATGAAGCTCGCCATTGTCAGCGGTGATCCCGGCAACCCACACAGACAATCCACAGAAAACACACGGATCAGATTTCAATAACTGGGTGTGTGTTCTCAGCACTTTTTTTATCTGTGAACAAGAGGTTTTTCTGGTTATCGAGTGTTTTTGTTCACTGGGAGGAAACCAACATCAGCTCATGCTCCATGTGGGACTTTCAGAGACTGTTTGTTACCACCACAAGGAGGTTGTGTTTTCACATGTCCGCTTGTTCGTTGGTTTGTTTGTCAACAGGATCACGCAAAAGCTACCGCACAGATCTAGATCAAACTTGTTGGAGGAATGGTTCGTTGGCCAAAAAAGAAAGTATTCCATCTTTGGGCGGATCCAGGAATTTATTTTCACTTTCTTTATCATTGCGAGATAGGGCGTTTGTTTGTTTTCTTCACTGATTTCTTAGGGAATAATGCAGGTATATGGATTTTAAAAACCTGGCATATTTAGGGAGCTGGTACCTATGAGTGTGAGCACTTTGATGCACAGATTTAAATGTGGTTTCAACGTGGGCGCAGGATTTTTTTCAGCTGCTGTGTGGTGATACATTTTGGCGCGAATCAAGACAAATGGGCAGATAATCTTGGAATTTATGAATCTAGATTTTAAAAAACGAGGTATATGGGGCTGATTTCTATGGGTGGGTTCAATTCGGTTCAAATAAGAATGCGGATCTGGTGGATGTGGTTTCATGAGGGCGGAGGCTTTACTCAGCCGCTGACGATGTTTTTTTTATCACATTGCGAGACATGGCTCTTAGCGGAGGTATGGGCTCTACTGATGTGGTTTAACTAAAGTCCTTTTTTAAAACTTAAAGTTTTCAAGTCACCTGACAACACACTGACAGTTTAACTCCTTTAACATTTCTCCTTCCTTTAACATTTCAGCTCCTTTCAGTGCTTCAACTTCAACCTCCTCTACTTCTCATGACCTTCACATATCTAGAAATACAAAGTTTCCAAACAGTAGCTAGATCTCAGTGTGTCTGGGTGACTGGGTTGGCGGCCTGAGCGTTGGCTGCACACAGAGGCTATCTCAGATGACTGGAGAAGGTCAGCACCCTTGCGACATAGCGAGGGCCGAGGGGGCAATGCATGACTGTGTAATTTTCCCCCTGGCGTTTTATATTTAGAGCAGCGGCGGCGGCGTAAACCAAAAGCTGCAGCGGATGAATCACCGTTGGAACATTTCATGCTCGTGTGCAGATTGATATTTCAAAGGGGATGATTTATCAGTATGATTTCATACACACATACAAACTGCAGACTCCTGCAGACATGTGGGGAGAGAACACCTCCATCTGACTCCTCCTGAGATCTCTGTGAAGTCTCACAGAGACACTCAAATGTTTCCCAGGCGTCTAAAGAACCATTCAGCCGGGTTACATCACTTATTCCCCTGTGTTTAACATTCTGATCAACCCTCTGCTTTCAACAAGAGCTGACAGAGAAAAAGGAAGTATCCAGACCCAGCTTTAGATGCAAGTGAAGTGAGCAGGACTTCTCCTTTCTGTGAGGACTGTTGCATAACCAGAGCCGAACTCCGTTAACAACAGATGTTCCCAGAGAAACCAAGGCAATGGAGGAGGCGTTCAGACGAACTCGAAATAACCAACGACAACCTGAGACTCCTGTTAAAGGAGATGTGGACAAATCAGGGTTTGGTTTTAGTTAAAGGTTGATTAAAAAGAAAGATAATTTTTAGTTTTGGTGTTTGGTTAAATGAGAGACTACACATCCCTCTGACTCACACATAACTGAATTTAATATACCGTGTATTTATCATGTCCTTTTGTTCTATTGTCTCTTTCCCTCTTTTCAATTTGTGTCTCCATACAGGGACAATACAAACCTCTCGGCGGCCTTCCTTCCTCTTTCCATGTCAGTCTGTCAGTAGGGCTTGTGCAGACTTGCCCTCGTTTTAAACCAATCACAGTCCATTGGCCCACAACAGGAGACCAATGAGCTGCGGGGCTCGGCAGGGGATGGGCGGAGGATCCCAGAGCTAAACTCCACGTATGATGTAATAAAAGCTGGATTTACAGGACAGTCAAAATTTCCCAAAACTCCCCACAACCCTGAGAAATGTGATCATATCTCTGGGAAACAGCTCGAAGCACATAAAGAGTACAAAAACACTGAACACGTAAAGCTTCAATTTCACTCTATTTAAAATATGTTTATGTTCAAATCTTTGTGTGCAACAAGTGTGTTATGAATGCGTCTGCGCATGTACGTGAAACAGGCTCATACCTGCAGCGGCAACACGTAATCACAGCTCAGGAGATAAAGACCAGACACAGCAGCGAGCGGCTGAACTGTAGTAAC
This sequence comes from Hippoglossus stenolepis, assembly GCF_022539355.2. Lineage (NCBI taxonomy): Eukaryota > Metazoa > Chordata > Actinopteri > Pleuronectiformes > Pleuronectidae > Hippoglossus > Hippoglossus stenolepis. The sequence goes on along the minus strand of NC_061489.1, from coordinate 18,965,667 downwards.
CTCCTGGGGCCTGCACGGGCTGCACAGTGGTTTGGACCATCTGTGCCATGGGGCCCCGCGCAGGGCGACTACTGGCGTGTCACGTCGCAGCACAATAAAACATCTCTGCACGTCACTGACACGCAGCGGCATCACACAGAGGGACCATGTGCTCCCGGGGAAATGTCCGATTACCGTGGAACAAACTGACTAACGCCATTTATATCAGCTGAGCTTTCGTTTAGGTTCAGAATAGTGGATGCACATTTTTTTATAGCAGTGTTATTTTGACGACTGCAAAGTAAATACGAGATAAAAACATAAGATAGGCTGCAGCTGATTGTGGTTCAAAGCCACTTTTATTGTTATAATCACATGCACAGTCATTGTAAGGGGTAATATTGCTATATTTATTTAACTCTTATGCTGGGTGCATATGACATGTTTCCGTGTGTCACTGAGGTTAGAATTTCCCAACCCCAGCAGCTGCCCTGCAGGCTCAACAGAAGTCACAACATGTCTCACATGATGCCAACTCCTGGTATTTGGCCCAGTTACGTCTCCAACAGCGACATCGGAACAGGAGAAGTGCAGTTAAAACACTGACAGCAAACTGAAGAGCCTGCAAACTGTTTACTCTGAGGAGCTGACTGGAGCCTCGGAGGTACAGAGGGAATTACATATCTCAAAGGAGGAAGAAGAGCAGTCTGGCCTGCCTGTGGCTCCAGGTTGGTATCAGGGTACAGTGGTGGAGCATGTGTCCGTCTGGCAGAACCAGAGGAATCATGGGGCCTCTGTCTGTAAAGGGTCAGTTTTGGACGATACCTCAGGCCAACTGAGAACTTCCCTCTCATACCCCCAGAGGCCATCCATCACAGTCTGATCAATACATTATCACCACACCCAGTCTCCTTCTTAATGGTGTGGATTTCACCACCACAGAATAACCAAGCACTTGCTCGAGCTTCTAAAGATTGTTTTTAATGGTTGAGGTGAAGCAGACAGATAACAATGAAAACTGAACATTGTTGCTGCAGGAACATTGAAGAGTCATTTTATGTCAAATAGCAGGAAACAGTGGGTGAAACCACAGTTCTTGTCTTGTGAGATCTATCAGTTCACACAAACTCTTGACAACAAAAGATCCAGATCCGGAGCAGTGAAATAAAGCAGGATCTTTTCTCCCACAAAGAGCTGGAGCTCAGTCGTATATCTGCGTCTTTCCCACGTTTGGGCCGCTCCATCACATCTTAATGACGTTTTCAATGCTGATTTGGGCACATGAGAAAACCTATGGGACTGAGATGTAATGTGACTCATATCCTGATGATGGGAGATATGATCAGTCAGAGTCACAGTGTCAGCTCATTTCCCAGACACATGAATTTCCAGTTCCACAAATCCACATGACAAATTTGGATCTATGACCGTGTGGCCCAATAGTTTCACGATTCCACACATCACGAGCCCTCTATAGTTTAATGTAGTTTGACTGTGTGTATTCCACTGAAGCAAAACCATCATCTCATGTGACGTGAGATAGAGAAGTCATCATCAACTTTAGGATTCATGCTCAGTGAGATCAGATGAATAAACGTTCAGTCCTGGTTCCCTCTAGTGGATGAAATCAAACCATCGCACTGACAGTTTCCTGCCTAACTAGTTACTGTTGTATTTAGTAGTTTAATAACAATTTAATATTGTGATGGTTAATGTTTCTTTTTGAACAGTTCAAGCAGCTTCCTCCATAGAAATTAAACTTTTGTATTCAAACAAAAGCCCCATCAACTCAGCGTGATTGAGATTAGAGACAGGTCACAGAGGTCAAACCGCTCAAACTCCTCAAGTTCATATTTTACGTAAAAACGTCCTAATGCAATATCTGTATATAATGTGTTTTCTTCATAATTAAGTTTATGGCTAAACTGTAAAATATCAAAACTCAAATAATAATAATAACACATTTTATTTGTATGGCGCTTTTCAAGAAACTCGAAGACACTTTACAAGAAAGCATAAAAGCATTAAACATTAAAAGCAGTTTAGATCGTTGTCCTGTTGCTGACATTTAGTGCAGTCCGTTCTTGCCTCTATTTCCATCCATTGTTCGATTAACCACACAAACCAAGAGACTATTATTCCCACCCCATGATAAACAGTTGTAAAGATGCTGTGTTCTTCTGCTTCTTTTGTCTCCAAACACCTTTGTGACTTCAGAAAAACTCAAATGCAGATTCCTGTAACGAGGTCGTATGTTGGGTTTCCATTTCCACGCTGACAGTGATGGAGCTGCTGCAGTGGAGCAGTGCACCATCGCTCCTGTGTCAGCGGAACCCTCCTGCAGCTCCTGTGCTCTCACTCTGAGGTTTTTTCTTTCTTGGTTCTTTCCACGTCTCGTCTTCCACAGTTCCCCTCATCTGTGATTTCTTAATGAGATTTCAGACAGTGTAAATTTAAACCTGGAAGCACCAGGAATTATATTTATAGCCTCCCCTGCTTTGTCGGCTTTAATCAGCTTCACTTCAGTCGGTTGCTAAAAGGAGCCTGAGGTCGCTGAACGTAACCACGAGGTTTAATAAGGAATCAGAGAACGTATCAGCACTGGAAATGTCACCAGATGATCATTCATTCTGGTCTCACATGTCCCAAAGAGATAATGAGGTTGGACATCAGTGCGAGACATGTAGGGGCCTCAGAACATATGCCATAATTACATTTTTCATTTTATGCTTTAAATACATTTTTTATCATCTGCTAACTTTAGCTGATCTATTTGCTTCTTTTCACTTAGAAAATTCACAAACATGAGCAGTTTACTCAAACGTTTGCATACAACTACATATATTCTGTGTATATTTACCAAGATGTCTGTTGGAATAAGATCTGATTGATTCAAATATTGAATTTTCCTTTTCGCAACAAAGATTATTATTGTGGCAGATTAAGCTTTAGTCAATATCTTGAGAGGAGACAGATTGGAGGAGAGCAGAGGGGATGATGGGAAACTAGAGGCCTCATGATTATACATATGAGCCCTGAACTACGGCACCATGGCGACGCCGATTTATAGTATTTATTTATCATCCTTCTGATTCAGAAGCGTTAAAAATACAGTGAAATACTTCATAAATATACTTATTCGGAAAAATGAGGTCAGAGGGATATTCTGGAAAAACACGTGAGGAAGCTTTACACCATGAACACTGAAGTCATCATCGTAAACGGACAGAACAAAGAGATTAAACTGATTCACAATCATGCTTTATTCTTGTTGATTTCTTATAAAAGAATCAAATAAAAGTCTTTCAGGATGTCACGCGCTGCTCAGTCTTTCAGTCTCGCTGTGTCCCGCTTCTCTTTAACTAAACTATACTTTTCTTTACACCGTAAGTCTCTTCATCTTAAATATCTTTTTTATTAGTTTGTGACTTCAAACCAAAAACTTCATTGATTGTCAACACAAAATCTATCGTAGCACCAGTACAATAAAACTGTACTCCTGCTGTTTTGAAATACTGTTTTTGAACGAGGGAGGAAAATCTCAGAATAAAGGGATCCTAATAAGTACATTTTCAAAATGAAGCACCAACCATACAAAGCAACTTTTTTTTTTTTTTCATAGATAGGCTTGTCAGATACACAAGAGGTCAAATATATTAATGACTATTAAATAAAGCACAACAAACAGTGTAGAGAAAACACTGCAACACAAAGCACTCTAGGATCTGGAAACAGCACGTGGGGACGTGGGAGGCGGCCGTGGCTGCAGTTACGAGGGCGTCTCAGCTGCTTGGACTCAGGAGCAGGTTTTGGACTCAAGAGACGGTCCAACGTTTCCTCTGAGAGAGATCCACAGGATTCTGTATCAGTTCAGGAGGGAGCGCAACCTGGGGAGTGGAGAACACTACAACTGTTTCTGTCTGGTTCTGGAAACAAACTTAATCTCAAAAGGTCCAGGGGCAGTTGACCCAGGTTTCCTTCGTGAAATGTGGAGGAGAGATGAAACAACCTAAGCTCTTAGGTCCATCCAGTGACGATATCTGGAGCGTGATGAAGTCAAAAATGAAGAAAGAAAGAACATGGAAATCATGATTGATGATTATGTGCCGTGGTCGCTCCTCTGCAGGTCTCCAGGTCTCACAGGTCGACAGACGTCTGTCTCTCCCTGACTCAAGAGTCTGAGCTTTACACAAGAGTTCATCAAGATAAAAGTCTCCCGTCAAAAAATATCGCTTTCCCCTCAGGAACAAACTCAAAACAAAAAGTGAAACGTAATCCGGTCCTTGCCACAAAAATCCGTTTATATAACCAAATGTGTTTTTCCCCTGATGGCAAGATATACATATACACTACCATGTACATACATTATCCATAAAAAAAGGTTTGCTCAATAGTTCTCATTTATTCAAATATACCTATAGATAGGAACCTGAAAGCTGCTTTCCTGCACAGACCACTCCCGTGTGGTGATCTCTTAGTCACCTTCTGTCTGAGGTCAAAGGTTATTGGTGGAGTGTCGAGCCGTTGCCGTAGCTGGAATTCAAACCCCTGACGCTCGCTACAATGGACGGACAGGTTTCCTTTGAGCTGCTGCCTGCACAAAGTACTTGATGGAGGAGTGCGATGCAGCAGAGGCTATCGGCTGTGAGGCTTCCCTGTGTTTGTCAGTGTCTTTTCCTCCTCCTCCTCTTCCTCTTCCTCGTCATCTTCTTGCAGGATGTGAATGGATGAGCCCAGTAGTCTCTGGATTTCCGGGACGCAGCGCACCAGTTCCACTAGTCCTTCTTCCTCCTCCTCCTCCTCCTCCTTCTTGTCTTCCTCATCTTTGTTCTTGCCTCTGTAGGGTGAAGCCAAAGCCGAGCTCACCTGGCTGACCGACACTTGTTTCCAGAGCTCGGCTCGCGACAAACTCACCACCTCCAGGTGAGGGTAACGCGCCCGGAAGATCCGCGCAGACATCTTCAGGCGCTTCAGGACGTCTGTCAGGAGGAACCAGTTGCAAAAGCTGCGCGAGAGAGAAATGTCAAGATAAAGGTTTTTGGGTGAGAGAACAAAAACAAAAAAGATTTGGTTAAACATTAACAGAGTTTTACAACACAAACATCTCCAGATAAATAAATACTATGGCCCAATACTTTTTGTTTGTGTAAAAGTCTGGGAATCTTTGGGTACCATGACATGTATCGATCTAATTTCTTTATTCTAACTTATAAAAAAATCAAAGAACATGTGTGTTCCTGCTTATTCTATTAAAACAAAGCAGATGAGTTCTACACAGCCTGGAAGCCCTACACCTGATTTATCTCACATTATGAGTCTCCTAAACATCGTGAAAAATCTTGTTTGTTGATCTGAGCTGGGATTTTTTGTTTAACCATGTTACTGTTGTTTTTATTATTCTTGTGTAAACAGGAAAAAAAAACAAATAAACTACATAACCACAACAAAACTCTATAAAATATAAGGTAGGCAGCAAAAACATGTTCTAAACTAAAGGTACTCAGAGCACATGAGTCACAGCGATCCGTAACTACTCTCATCATCGATTACCTAAATTGGTCCCATATTTGAAAACATTGTGCTATTACATCAAAACTGAGAATACACCAATGTATATGGGGAGTGTAACAGCATCATGCTAAATGTAAACACTCTTAACTCCAGTTAAAAATATCAGACTCACTTTAACACAATTCATAAAGTTATCAGGTTCCAAAAATCAGCAATTACTGCACGACTGGACGCAGATGTTGATTGGAATCTTATTAAATTAACAAATTATAAGGATTTGGTGCGAATTGATTGTACTAACGATGTCTGGACTCACCCCTGTGCTAGTGACACCTGAACGTGAAAGCAGGGAAGCAGCGGCTCAGACGAGAACTCGAACAGGAGACAGTCTCTGTCCGAGTCGTGCTCGGTCTTCACTGGCGGGTTCTCCTCCAGCTCCTGGTTCTGCTCCGACAGCAGGAAGTCCCAACACGGCTCCTGGTCCGTCTCTGTGGAGAGAAAGTCTCTGAGGTGAGGAGAGATGGAGCGGACACACTGCTGCGCTGCTGTGGTACTCATGGAAAGGACGCCCCCTAGTGGACGTTAAAGTCACACCACCTATAATGAAGCCTACGTGATTCTGGCGATGCTTATCAGTTATGGAAAACAAACTCTGAGTGTTAGTCGCAAGTTGAAGTTAAGTGCATCCTACACAGAGACATAAAACAAGACACATAATCTGCGTCTCATTAACTTGTGGATGTTATTTTTCATTCAGGAAAAAAGTGATGGACCTTTAACTGCAGTAGAGACATTAACTGTAAAACCTGCAAGCACTCGACATGAGAGGAAATTGATTTTCCTTCATAACTTAATTTACTTTGGTGGAGACATGTTCTTATTTTCATCTATTTGTCCTACATTTTTCTAGTTGTAATTAAAAAACATTTAAGAGCTGACGACGGTGTCGGGTGCTGTAAACATGATCACAATGAATACGTCACTTCCTGCCTCTGTCTGCTCCACCCGGCTGCTCCACCTCTCGCCTGAATAATCTGGAGGATTTGTTGCTGTTGTAAACGTGTGTGTGTGCAGAGAACCTCCAGCTGTGTTGTGGATGTGTAAAAGTCAAAGTTTGAGTAAAGTCCGGAGAACTCGGTCCAGACTTTACCCGAACTTTGACGATCATGTCTGAAAACAGCGTATGTCTCCTTCTCTTCTTGAGTCCTGGTTTTCTTCCCCTGGTTGCCTGTGGCTGTTGCACGAGGCAAACAGCTCGCCACATCCCAGTGGCTGAGCCTGAGCCCAGCCTACAAACTAACTGCTCCGACAAGCCTCAACTCGTCTGCCTCACTGACGGTGGAGGAATGAGCTAACAACCACCTTTTAAACACCACATTTACATATTCAAACAGACCTTTTGATTGACAAAGACAAACAGAGAGACAATCAGATCAGGTAAATTAACACGTGTGAAGGTTTCTTACCAAACAGTGAGCTGCTGTAGAAATCCCAGGGTAAACTGGAGTCCTGTTCATTTCGACCTTCCAGTTCTGTGAAATATTCTGGAAAAGAAACAATCTTGTATTATACGCTGACCCAAGTTAAGTTTGCATGTTATTACTGATACTGAACTCATGATAGTCCTAATACTAATGCTTGTGTACCTGTCAGAGCCAAGAAGAAATTCATGATGAGAAAAGTGAAAAGACTGAAAGTAACACATCAGTTTGTTTTGCAAAGAGAAAAAATATAAAGAAGGATGTTGAAACACAAAGTGACCTGAGCTGTAGATGACGTGTTTGTATCTGTTTGAGTAAACTCACCTAAACGTCATGAAGGTGAGCTCCACCTTTTACTCTGCTGTTGTCTCAAATTGTTAATGTCAAGTTCAATGTGGATGGAAGATTTTACGACTCTGCTGTTATGGGAATGTTCAGAGTTTATTTATGTGTTGAGACACTGCCTGAATTGTGAAAATAAAAGATTTCAAGAAGCTTTGTTCCAGCCTGTTGTGAACAGTGTCTGAAGTGACTGCTGATGATGTGAGGAATGAGTTTAGTCTGTTTTATATTAAATACCTTAATGAGGAGGAGGAATGATTCTATTTATCCAAAAATAAGTTCCAATGATGGAAAAAGAGAAAAAATTGAATTGTACCTGTGAGGAAGGTCTTCATGCCGAGACTATGTGCCAGTTTGACTGGTGTGTGTCCAGAGTAGGTGGCCAGAGTCGGGTCTGCACCGTGGTTTAGAAGCAACCAGACTATTGGAAGGTTGTCACTCGCTACTGCATCATGAAGAGGCCTAGTGGAAGAAACAACGAGACATGAACATGACATCTATCTATTTATCTAAAGAAAAAGTGCTAAACAACAACTCTATACTCCCCAAAGAAATGGAAAAAAAGAGAAGGAAGGAATTTAAACATTTGAATAAATGTACAACCTCCGTTTTAGACAGTAAACACAACAGGAACCCAAGAGACCTGGATTATTGATCTTTGATTATTTCTGATGTTAATAAACACAAAATATTTATCCCAGTTAAAAAATATATAACAAATAGAACACAATATAGATATTATTAGTACATATGTTGTTTACAAATAACCAATGGCTACTTAATATATATATAAATTATTTTAAATCAATTTATCACAACCATAACGCTGAATAATGCATCATGTAATCTCACCGTGTTCCGTCCTGGGCGCTGCAGTTCACGTCTGCTCCATGTTTCAGCAGTATCTGGACTATCTGAGTCCAGCCTCTGGAGGAGGCCTCATGCAGAGCTGTGTAACCAGCGTTGTCGCGGCGATTCACCTCCCTGATGTCCTTCTCCAGACAGTACTGAACCACATCCTGCGGACAGAGGAAGGACACGCAGACAGTGTCATAAGTCTCAAAGACGTACGGTGGCTACTGGAGATAAATGTTCAACGATACTACACAAGTTTAAATAAGCGGGATTTTACCTGATAGCCCAAGCGGGCAGCGCGTTGCAGCAAAGTCTCCCCAGCGTTTTTATTGACGATAAGTCGACGAACCTCCGGAGGAATGACTCTTTTGGGAGGAGACTCTGAACCACTGCTTCTTCCTGATGAGCCTTTCTTACTGGATGGAGATGCTGGCAAACATTTGGGAGTGGGAGTGGGAGTGGGAGGGGGAGGGGGGCTTTCTGTTCTTTTTACATCAGCACCTTCATCACCCAGGGCGAGTGAGGCGCCTCGCTTGCCCAAGCTGCTGCGTTTGGTCTTAATCTTAATCTGAAATAATGATTCATTGATTAGGACACAGTGAAGTGAGAAGCTCTTGTGATGCTAGGATATGGCAACAGCTTCCACTTGTCAAAGACCTGTGCTGTAATAACGTAGCTGCCATTACACATGTGACAAACATGGCATATGTCTAGCCACAGGGGGGCACTGTAAGCTTATATATATACGTGGTACACTGTGTCATACATCTATCAACACTGTATGAGTTCTAATGAACTGTTATCCAACAAGCAGCATCAGCAGGTGACTTACCTTCGGCTCATCGCCGTCACTTAAATGCTTGCTTTTGAACTTTCTCTTCCCGGCAGGTTTATCGCTGCGCTCCGGAGACACCTCGCTCTCATGGTAGCGGACCGATCCTGAGCGGGTGAATGAGGATTTCCGTGGAGGAGGCTCCGGGCTGCAGGCAGTGGGACTCGGACACTGATCCCCTTGTGGATCTGTGATGACAAAACAGTAAAGGAGGTTGTGCATCAAACAGATGAAGAAAGAAAATATATTTCAATACCCCACCACACCCACCACCCATCTTATCTGGTGCACTGATGCAGCTTCATCCGCTTTCTCATGAAATATTTTAGGCCCTTTTTTTTGTCAACATCAGACAGACGGTACTTCCTGCACCAATCATCCTCGTCTTAGAACGTAGAGACATTTACAATTCTCAAGATATACACCTTGTGTGTCATACAGTGTTTCCCGTCACCTAGACTGTGATAGCCTGCTTTAGTATAATCCGTCCCACCACACCATCATAATGAACTTATGAGATCTCTAAAATTGTGTTTAGTGTCATTGCTTCATTGTAGAGTCACTCTCTTTCATATGTTGACTCATTTGTCATATTCGGACTGGCCATCAGCAATACAAGGAGAAATCCCACCATGGGTCATTAAATTATCAATAAAGTTATTACTGTCCTCGATAGACAGACAGGCCTCATCATAATACCAGTTCTTTCCTCTAGAGCTAAGCACGTTTGGCAACAGGCATTCAGTTCTCAGCGAGCAGGTCGACCTCGGTCTAACACCTGGCTTCTCTGTGTACCTGTGACTTGGATCTGAGAGTTTAATGCATGCATGTTCACTGCATGTTCACTGCATACTCTGTAACTTAGCCTCTTATCATATGCTTTATATGTATACTCTAGTTTCAAAGGGTCTAACAATGTTCTATTAATCCTTTTTTCAATTTGTTAGAGTCTATTTAATTACAGAAGCTACGTTTTTTTTTTTTATCATTACATATCCAGAAGTCCATTACTAACTGAACACACTCTGGGCTCAGAAATCCCTAATGATCAGAAGTTAATGCAAATGATATATTTAGGTAAAATATCAATCTATTTTGTTTCAATATATTTATTTAATCAAACATTCTGGCATTTCTGAAAGAAAAGTATTTACTTGAATGTTTGAAAATGTACAAAAACCTGGTAAATGGGTCAATGCGTTATTTCTAGTTCCAAAGACTCAGTGACACCAAATATCAGGTGGCTTGAGTTAATTAAATCATGAAATTATGTTTAAGTTATTCCACAGACTTGAACAGGGCTGCAACTATTTTCAGTACAGACTTATTCATTAGATAATTTTTCATAGAATGAATAATCACTAAGTCTATTAAACGTCAGAAATGATGATAAATGCCTGTCACGAGCCAGCAGAGCCAAATGTTTTGTCACTTAGTCTGGTCAGCGGCCAAAAGAGGATTAATATATAACAGTAATAGAGGAGAACAACTCAGGCTTATTTGTGAAACTGTTTCCAACTAATGCTACCAACTGTGTGTTTAAAGGATTATAACCATTATTTTGTCATTCATAAATGCAGTAATTTTTAATATAACTAATCTGCTCTTTCTTTTTTACGATGAACAGATTAATTCGTTGTCTCTAAAATGACAGATATTCATGAAAAACATCCACCACCTGCTGTTCAGGCCCAGTCTGAGCAGCAGTCCAAAACTCAACATGTTTATTTTACAATTATTTGAAACAAATAGTCACATTTGAAAAGCTGGAATTGGGGAATGTTTCTTACCAGATTACTCAAACAACGGATCAATTAACTAAATAGTTGCCAGTAAATAATAAATGTGTTTCCCTGAACAGCTGTTTAATGGTGACGTTGGCTCTGTAACGATAGCAAAAACTTACACATCACCCATTTAATAATCAATAATTAACCAACCTGTCATTGGGGCTCTAATTAAACTTTTGTGACAATTAGTTGCTCAATCAAATTTTTATTTCAGCCCTGCATCGTTTAAAGATACAAATAAGATTCTATGTTAAAATTTGATGATTCACACTATCATTTTCTAAATACTTTTCATCTGTTACCAACAGACTTTGATGAAAACTTGGGCTAGAAACAATTCATTAAATCTTTGAGAGAAACTGAGAGACCGTACCTGCTGGAGTTCCACTGTCCCGCCTCAGGGAGTTAGATTCCTCAGGGTGCTCTCCATCTTCCATCTTGTCTTTCTCAGTGATGTAATCTCCAGTCTGATACTTCGTGCTCCGACATCGCCGGCGTTTCTTATGAGCAGGCGTGTAACCCTCTGCACTACATGACTTGACCTTGCCCTGATGCGCTCGCTCTGGCAGCGGGTTCGAGCGGGGCCTCCCTCTCGGACGGCGGACGGGTTGAGTGGGAGTCACAGGAGGTGACGGGGAAGTTGGAGGTGGAGGAGGCATCGGTGGGGGTGGAGGCGAAGGTGTCGCAAAGCCCCAGAGGTCGAGTCGAGCCTCATCGGCTCGCCGTCTTCCTCTCCTCAGTCTCGGGAAGGAGCCCTCTGTAACGTCAGTGTCCTTCCTGGAAACGGTGGGGCTTTTGAGAGAGACTGGAGTCTCCCCACTAGGAGGACTGCTGCCACTATCTGTAACTGATTAAATCACAGTGGATTGTTTCACTCACACCAGCGTTTATGCGTAGAATCATGACAGAGACATGAAAAACAGGCCATTCAGAGACTGTGAGGCATTTTCTGACTGCTAAATACACATCATCTACCAGACTACGCAGGCTGACTGCAGGCTGTTATCTCCAGAGCTAAAACTCTGAGAAGGTAGAGTTATCAAACACTAGCTTAATGATCTGCGAGAGATAACAGACAGTTTTGCTGCTGCTGTAAGATTTTTCAGAGCATTAAATGTCACAATAACAAAAACAAAGACTGTACCTGTTTTTTTCGGGGTTGGTTGCTCAACCTTGCTGGGACTGGTCTTGTCCTTTGGAATCGACCCTTTACTCTGTGGGTAAAGTTTTCTCGCCGACAGACTCTGCTCCAACACAGGTGCAGGTTGTTTCTTCTGCTGAAATACACAGGAGACTGAGGTGAGCGTGCTGTATTGGATACTATTGATCACAGAGCTTTCATGAGATGGAGCATCTGACAGACTCAAAATAAACGCTTAGAATTAAACATCACTATTTGTAGATTAATGTTATTGAAAGGGAGCGCTGTATGGCAGATTCAACAGCTAAAATCTTTAAAAGGTGATTGCTACCTTAAATATTTCCCTAAAATTCTATCAAAGGGAGATTGTGAGAAATTAACTGAGATATTTAGGACATTAAACACACAGATACTTCACCTTCTTTGCGCTGGACACTTTGGTCGGAGTACTTTCTGCGTCTTGCTTCTTCTTTCCTGCCGCCTTCTTCGACGGCTCTGTGGGCGACTTCTCCTTCACTGGCTTCTTAGGACTCGTCTTCTTTTGCTTGATGGCAGCAGCTTTTGCTTTGGCTGGCGACTCCTCTTTGGTTCCATTTGTTTTTTTCTCAAACTTGTCGCCTCCCCTGGCACACTGGCCCGTTAGAATAGACGCCACCATGCCCTCCAATTTTTCACTGGGAGCACTGTCTGCTGCCCCACTTTCTTTCTTCAATGTCTCCCCCTCTAACACCTGGGCTAGTTTGCTCTCCATCCTGTTCTTGTTTGTTGATCCATTGCTCCCGAAGAGATGAGACTGCCCAGCGGGCTTTGAAGAGCCTTGCTTCTTTTGTAGTCCCATGTGTTCCCCTTGACTGGTGCGTAACTCTGTATTATTCTCCAGAGGCTCGGTGGCGTTCGCCTTCTCGTGTCTTTTCATTGTTTGAGTTAAATCCTCTGGAGATGGTACACCCGGCCATTTCTCCACAGACCAGTAAGGTGGGTATTTAGTCTGTGTGTCTTGACTCCCCGCGACTGGTTTCAGAACATCAGCTTTTCTGGATGCAACAGGTGAAGCTTGAGTATTACCCTCAGCGCTCAGTGCTGTCGTTTCCAGAGCTTGTTGCTTCACGATGGATGTGAGGTTCGACAGCGGAGACTTCGTTCTCTCCCACTTCTCCTCCTCCTGACTGGACGGGCTGTGATGAGCGCTCTGCAACCTGGATCCCTCTGTACCTGTGCTGCCCTTTGTCTTTGTGGATCCGTGGGTGTTTTTTCTCTGAGCAGAGGAGGCTTGGTGAGGATGATGAGACGGCTGCTGCCAGGCTGGATTGACAACAGTGGTCGAGTATGGCACTGCTGTTTTGCCCGGTGCAGACTTCTGGGCGTTGGCAGAGCTCGACAGGGTAGTCGTTAGGGCTGCTTTAGATGGACAGTTCTTAGTTATGGCTGTGCTGGTGTTTTTAACAGGCTTGACGCTGTGAGCATGCTGGTTGCCCTTCATCAGACAGGATGGCTTCTTTCCTCCTGAGGCCAGATGTTCTCCTTGGTCAATTATAGATATAAACTCCTGCTTCGCAAAACTCTGAAATTCATCCGCAAAGGTCCCCTTTCCGTCTTTGCCCCGCAGAGTAGAAGCCAGTATGGGGCTCGCCACACCCACATAAGTTCCAGGGATGTTTTTTATGGGGTCTTGTGCAGATCCCTTACCCCAGGTTGGTTTGGGCTCTGGGACCTGGTGATTCTGAGGCCTATTTATTTGCTTTTGATGGGACCCGTTTCTGTGGGTATTGGGTAGGATAGGGTATTGCACGGCAGAGCTGTAAGTTGAGGAATGAGTCCTCTTTGAGTTCAGAAAATCTCGCTGATTTGACTCAGTGTTATGAGGCTCCATCAGAGAAACTGGAGGGTCGTTAATGCATTTTGGACGTTTTGATTTCGCGGACAAATCAAGAGGCACGTCTCTTGACTCAATGGAACAAGCTGTGTGGTCCTCTGAAGCGGAGGGAAGTGCGGTTTTAAGAGAGCCCATAGTCGTCTTGTCTATGCTGTTGCCTTTCTCCACATGGTTCAGCAGTCTGCTTTGAGAGGTGATGCTGGCAAGTGCAGAGCCACAGCAAATGGCAGCAGTGGGAGATAGCGTGTAGTGGGTGGGTGCTGCAGAGGTTAATGACGGGTGCTGCAACGGTAGGGCAATAGCTGGTGAGGCTACCACTGAGGCTAAGGATTTATGCTCTCCTGCAGATTTGGTGTTCTTACTCGATGAATGGTTAGATTTAAGTTTTGAGGTTGATGTGCCTGCTTTTTTATCTTTAGCTGGTGACCGTCCCACAGAGAACTGGTAGGGATAGGTCCGCATGAGCGACGTGCCTCCGACACCTGAACTTTGAGGCTGAATATCTTTCTGAAACTGATTGGCTGTGGCTTCTCTCAGCGCTGCAATCTGACCCAATGCTGGTGGAAGAGTGATTTTACAAAGTGGCGAGGCGAAATTAGTGGAAGGAAGAAAGGCAACAGGCTGGGCTGGTTTAAACATGGCGGAGCACTGAAACCCAGGGGAAACACTTTGCACCGATTGTGTTTGCGGGTGTGATTTCTTACTGGATGTCACATTGCTGTGACAGGGGGTGAGTGAGTCCTCCCGGCCGACTTTCACGCCACTTGACCACTGAGAAGTGGGGAAAACGGCTGCAGCGTCAGCCTTGAGTTTAGGGGCCTCTGCCCTTTTGTCTGCTCTCTTCTCTGAGCCTGACACTGGCGCATTGTTGGGCTGCTGAGGTGAAGGAAGCTCTGGGCTGTGGTTGTAATTGCTAGTGTCCAGGCAGGCTTTCGCTGTCTTACAGTCTGTTGTTGGAGTGGTCTTGTTTTGCTGACTGAGGGTAACATCTCCTCTAAACTCAGAGGGTAGCGTCTGGGGGGGATTTCCCACCATACTAGTGGACGCTTTATTTGGAGCACTGATCTCTCTGCTCACCGTGCCTCCATCCCCTACATTCATTAGTGTAGGATCCACCTGAGCAATAAAAGAAGTTAATTAGGCCAGTGTTAATTAGATAAGAGGACAGGATGCTGTAATCTAGCAAACTAAATGCAATAATGATAATAACTCCATTACCTGCATAGGTGTTTTTTTAACACAACATGCCTTGGGGGTAGCTGAGTCAGTCGGGCGAGTTTTTCTCAAAATTCAGTGATACGCTGCAAAACAAAAGAGAAAAAGAACAGTTAATGTAATCACTGTTAGTGCTGTTGTCGTTTCAATTATAGAGAAGACATTTATTTAAGCCCTCGTGAAGGAATAAGCCGTGTCCTATGCAACAGTAATTGATTCAGAGTAACCTACATTGGGTAATTGAAAACTTCCTTTCTTTGAGACACGCAGGCAGATTTGCGACAATTTCCTCGGAGCACTGAGATGATTCGGGTTAGCAGAGAGAAGCGTGATGGACTGAGGAACGTGTTTGTTCTGTTAGTTTTATTTGGCTTCACACAAGACAGGGACAGATTCAAACTATCAGTGTTCAAAAATGTGAAAAGTCTTTACTAAAAATGAGATATTCAATCGGTGAAATGAGACCTAATGCATCATGGAAGCATCATGAGCCAACGAGCTCCAGGTAGAAACATGTGAATTTCTGTCGTTGATTGAAACCATTTCTTTCACAGTCTAAATCCTCTTCAAACATTCCTGCCACAACAGATCCCCACTCACATTTCTCTTTGTAGAAATCTCACACACTAACATATGATACAAGACATTAAAAATAACTGTATAAAGCAGATCTGTGATGCAGGTTCTTTTTTGTCGAGTAGGGATAATCTGCTTTCAAACATATTTTAACGTCCCCTCCTGACAGCTTTTAAGAAACAAGAATACACCGCTTTCAACGATTATGTGTCTGATATCACCAAAAAGATCAAGTAACTAGTTAAGAATTGATAAAACCACATGCTCCTTGTCCCTCGTTTAAAAAACAGCATGGATTAATATGCAAATATTGTTCATTTCAACTGTTGGACACAAGATGCCTCTCACTTCAATGAGAAGCCCATAAATTCTCTATTTAAGTGCATTGGAGGCTACATGTTTCCACATCACATAAGTTGCACGTTGGGCCGTGATTGGCTCCAAACTAGTGTTGATGTCACAAATCATGCTGGTGCTTGAATGTCTCAGACTTATGAAGTGGGAAAAAAAAAACAGAGAAACTTTCCCTTTCAGCAGATTAATGTGAAAACAGCCTCCTGGTGCCAAACTCTGCACATACATTATTCTGCACAGTGAAGGTCAAACTTTCAAGTCAAGGAACAATAAGCCAAACACGTTTTTGAGTGGAGGGGGACTTTAAATTGCTTCAATAACTTTAATGCAGGTTTACTGTAGCTGAACTATGCCACGGGAAAAAATGAACAAAGAGATAATAAATTAATATGAGATCGGTCTCTGTATCAGCAGATTCTCAATGTTAGGGTGTCAGGATAAAAAACACAACTGGAGCATCCTTAGCTTTGACTCAGCCCTGTGATTTCTCAATGAGAAATGCTTGCAGCAGACTTCAAACCGAGGCTCATGCTTCAGGGGCCCTCGACCGCTTGGGCCCCTGGGCCTGTCCTGATAGGCTCCTTCAGTAATCCATCCATGACACAATCAACCGTGATCCCTCAAATCATCTTTTTTACGAGTGAGTGGCAGCTTCAATGATAGAGACCTGAACACTCTAGTGAAAAGTGGGTGACTGACAGCGAGCAAAGGTTTTGTTACTTGCTAATATAATTAAGGATTATCTATCAGTGGACAGTTAATAATTCATGAGTACAGCCACCTCTGTTAAATGCAGTTTTAATGTGTGGGGGGGGGTCATATAATGTTAAGTGCTCATCATTCTTATCTCAAATTAGACATGAAACCCCACACATGACTTGTTAAACTCAAACAAAGGGCTTCTTCACCACAGCAGAATGAAAACCTCAATTCAAACCCTGTAATGAATGACATGGTGCCAGCACTAAATCTAGTTTGATGTCCTGTGAAAACAAACATTTGCATCACTCTCACACACACACAGCACAGCAGCGGGGTGTGTAAGTAAGAGGTGAGCGCAGGGCGAGCGCATCTGCGAGTAAATGAGACGAAAGAGGAAGAGCCGAGGCACAAAATCTATATCGGAGCTTTGATGGGGGATGAAAACACGTTTCACCCTCAACGGAGATGATGCACATGATGACTGACACACCGATCTCTGCTGGTGTCTGCGAGGGTGGACTGGAGGGGGGTGGTGGTCCGGGGGATGAGGAGGGTCTGCATTCATCACCGTGTACAACAGTTCTTTCAGCCATAGTTTGTCTTTGTGCTGCGATCTGCTCCCAGGACAACATTTGAATTCATCCGCTCTGGTGTAGGCCAGTGGATGTATGTGCAGCAGCAGCAGCGGAACAAAGTGGAGCCCGATGAGGGAGCAAACCACCCTGCCCCCCCCCTTCGGGTCTGATCACCGTCTGTCCAGCACAACAGACACACGTCCCAATGTCAAATCTGAGAAGTGCACGATAAACCACACGCGTGCTCTGACACCGGGACACTCGCGAAAGACAACACGTCTCCCTCCCCGATGCACAGTATCAGCACGGAGAAACTCTGGAGAGCTCCGGGTGCTCCGTGGAGATGGCGGCGTGTGGCACCCAGGTGATCCCGTCCCTCCACGGGAGAACGCGGCCACAAGGCAGGGAACGGGCTCCGTCTAATCCTCCGAATAAACACCACGGAGGAGTTGGGGGGATTTGAAGTGTGTCGAGGGGAATGACAGATGTTTGAGGGGGGGGTTCTCCCACCGAGAGGCTGCGTCCGCGGAGCACCGAGTGTCACCCCTCCACCGCCCGATGAGGTGAGTCAACACCGATGCAAACTAACTCCGGACCACCGCCGTCCCGGCTCATCTGCCCCCCCCCCGACAAGTCAGATCTACTCTGCCTGGTTTTAAATAAACACAATAATGGGTGTGAGCCGCTGGAGCAACGAGTTTCCCCACAAACATGGAGAAAGTAGCCATGCTGGACAACTACACCACGGGGTGGGCGACAACTTATTGCTCGTGCTGCCGGGGCGGCCGCGACAAAGAGGGCAGCACACTGACCACCATCACCGCGGGTCCGGGCTTCCAGCCTCCAGCCTCCAGCCTCCCTGCGCAGCGGAGTGTCCGCGGAGCCCTCGCGTGGCTCCCGGTGGTTTGGACACGTTGAGGCAGCTACTGTTATTTATCCCCCGGCCGACCTGACGTGAAGTGCTCGCCCGTGTCCGGCCCCTTTTGGACGGACTGAAACACTTCGGCGTTGGACGGCATTCACGGAACCCCCGCCACCGCCACCGACCCGCCTCTCCTCTCCTCTCCCCTGGACGACTCTCTGCTCTCCCTCTCAGAGAATTACTGAATAATCTGCCGGCGAGGTGAAAATAAAAGATGTCTCATGACACAAACACTTACGGAGCCGCTCGTCCAGATGGCATGTTTGAACGACAATGCAGCCGCGACTCGGTTACGGCCGAGTCCAGCCTCTTCGCCTCCGCCGTCCGAGGCTCCTCCGCCGATCTCGACGGTTCTCAAAAGTCCAGGAGGGGGAGAAAGGGAGGAGGAGGGGAGGGCTGGAGGGGAGGGCATGGAGGAGGGAGGGAGGGGGGGGGGGGTCGCCAAGACAGTCCGTTCCGTATCTCCGGTCTCCCAGTCTGCTGGGAGAGCGAGAGGGGGGCAGGAGGGTGCACGGGGACAGCATGGGAGATGTAGTGCTCGGGTATCCACGCCCAGGATTACACGCTAGAGAGGCTGGGAGGGGGGAGGACTGCAGGTACCGGCATGCAACGCGGGCCTCCAGCCGCTCAAGGGGAATTGGGGATCGCGACCAAAAAAAAGAAGAGTGTAACGGTGCGCTAAACTGATAACAGAGGGGTCATGTGGGCAATGGAGGAAGGAGCCGCAGCGGGTTTTATGAAGCGAGGGAGGCTGCGGGTGCCACACAGCCCGTGTTTGTGCGCCAGTGTCAGGCGGGGCAGCTCGCAGTCAGCACCCGTGGGTGATGGTCGCTCAACGGGATGTCTGAGATATAGAGACCCAGAGGAGGAAGAGAGATGTTATGGGTCCGCTGCAGGGAAGTTAACACGAGGAAGTCCGGGTGTGTGAGGGATTCAGATCAGCCTGCTGAGGGCTGCAGACACACGGAGCAGCTTCCAGTAGATGGAGGGAAACACTCAAAGCCTTTACTGGGGGGTTTTTGTGCAGGATTTCCAAACTTGCAACGATGTTATCTTTAAATAAGTTAGTGATCTGTGCAGAGGCCATGGGTTTAACTTCACTGACTTCCCATGAGGCTCACAGGCCACATGCATGCACTGACCTCCATCACTTCAGTGGCATAAAAACACATTCGCTTACAAGGTGACAACAAGCAACTTGAACAATTCCACCTCTGTTTCCTCTCTGGCTGATATTAAATGGACAGCACACGTATTTTGCACATCCCCCTGCAAACCTGAAGCGATGTTATAGGAATCTGTAGATTCTGGATCATTATCTAAGCCCTCAAGTTGTTCTTGTCCTTCACAAAAATACTAAAGCGCACGATTTGTCCAAAATAGAAGAAATGAGACAATTTGTGTAGACACATGACAACTTTACTCCTTTGGATTTCATGATTCATGATTGACAACCACATCCCAACTGCACCATGTGATCTTTTTTCACCATTTCCTGGGTTTGGCCTGGACAGAGTTTTGACAGCATGAGGGGCCAAAAGAGAGAAACTCACTCACTCTGCACTGGATATAAAGTTCACCATCATTCACTTGTGTCAGTGCAGTGTGTCAAAATCACATTTCCTGTTACTATCAGGTCAGGTCCGATTTGAACTGAAGTCGTGCCCATGGTTTTCTACAGTCGAGATGACTCTGAGCAAAACTACAGTCAGGATAAAACTATATGCATTTCAGTTTTAACCCATAGTTCTGTGGCAGACATTCCACACAATCAAGACAAGGCGAGCCACTTAGGGACGAAAGCCTTCAGCCTATACACAGACAATAATCCTTGTTTTACATCTGCATTTAACACAGCTGAAGACAGACAGGCTACTTTATGAAGCCACAACACAAAGAGCCCGGGGGAAGAAACAAATCTCAAGTCTCAATGATGTAGAGAGGAACCTCTGCTGAGGTCAAATCATGTTCACATTATGTCTGAATAAAACCTTTTACTTCTAACTTTTTCCACCATCTTCACTTTGAATAGGTGCACAGTCTTTTCCTTCACTGACGCCTGACTGTCCCAGAGACAGAGGAGCAGAGGACGTTTGAGGAGCAACAGCTCATGTGGGCAGTTGTGAGGGGAATGACAACACATCTGCAACGGCCAGTCAGACCCAGGCGAACAGACAAAAGTTTTATCACACCAGTCCTCAGGGCACAGGATGCTCCCCCCCAAAGACAAACAACCTCAGGATCCTGAGCTCTCCTGCTCCATAATCACACTGTGGCTCTGTAGTTAAGCAGCATGCAGGTTACTCTGCTGTAATTAGGCCACTTGTCTTACCTGGATCCAGAGAGCGGTGCAGGCCTGCTGTTTACACCGGGTACCCACCGCTTAAGGGCCAACACATTTCCTACTTTTCTCAACACTTGTGGTGCTGAGGAAATAACCGTCCGCACGCAGCGAGGCAGACGACGCCGTGTGCCCGAGAAGAGTTTGTTTACCACGGGGGGCTCGATCCGCGTCGATCCTCCTCACCACCGGGGCGGTGCAGAGGGGCAGCGATCCCCGTCCATCCAGCCGAGAGCAGCGCGGGCACAAACTACTTCGCCGCTTCCCTTTCGGGGAGTGGATCGGCGTGCGAGAGCCTCCGACATGCCCTTCGCCGTTCGCGCAGTAATGGCTGCGTGCGAGCGGGGAAATCGTTGACAGATGGCCAAACGTGAAATGTGGGGAAGCCGAGGAAAACGCCGATCAAGTTCACACGTAGCGCAGGACGCGGAGGATCCGTGTCCGCACAAAGCAGGAGTCTCGCAAAGTCGGCAGGCTGACACATCGCATTGTGTCTGAGCCGGGGGGGTAACCCGGAGACCTCGGCGATCCCGGTAGTGACCGGCTGCTCGGGGGCTTCACCGATTTGATACGAGTTTGCTCCACATCGCACGACTGAAGCTGTGGGGGTTTGAATAACTTGTTATGCGTTCAATCATACATTAGTCGAGCAGGGATGTGGTATTCGGCACATGCACTCAGATGACTGCGATAGCTCACATGGAGGCACAGTGTTTATTTCGAAGGCCTGTTCTCTCCCCCCCTGAAGTATGTCGTCCTTAAAGTGGGCACATACATGGTCCATCTATCTGGGAGTCACACTGGAGATTATCGACCCTATTTAGGCCGCCATGGTTTCCGGCGGCGAAAGGATGTCCCGTCTAAGTTGGTGGTTCACCTGGTCAATGCTGGGGGAGGACGGCTGAGTGGGAACCGAGCGCATTATTCTTCCATCTTGGTAGAAGTGATGAATTATTCTCCAACAAATCCGCAGGCAGGATGGCAGCCCGGCCGCGGGAGCAGTCCGGTGGGGGGGCTGACGGCTCTGTGTTCGTCAGGTTAACGCGATGCTCCGTGCGGATGGTGTCAAATGGGGAAATGCATCACTTCCATGCGTGGCGACCGTGTCCGCGTTCACACCGCATCCACCGCCGACACAGCGTGGACAGCGGACCCGCGCAGGCTGTGTCATCTCCGCGCACAACTTGGCTACATGTGACACGAGCCTACACGATAATGCCGCGGGAGAGCGTAGCGAGACGTGCACCGCGACTCCTGCGAGACAACCGACAACTGGAAAAATACGAATATCCAGGTCAAAGTTTGGCAGAGTTTTACTCGCCCTCAATCGCGTTGTGCAATGCCCCCTTTAATGCCCCCTGCTCGCCCGTAACGCCTTTGTTATTAGTAATCGCATGGTATTGCACCGTCTTACCTTGCGCTCCGAGCCCGTCTCCGGCCACAGCGCCTGCACACAGCGCAACAAGCTATTGTTGTCTGCACGCAGGTTTCCGCGAGGGGCCGGGGATGTGATTTTGAAGTAGAATGAATACACTGTGCAATCTTGGCTTGTCCTCGCGATCTTCCCTTATTGCCAGTTTTCGGTCTGCAGCAGCTGGAGATGAAAATCGCGCACCCTGGGTCCTAGCGCCGGGTGAAGCCCTACAGGTGAATAACAAAACAGAGCCGTGCTCGGTGGGCTGGAAGCTGTCACTGGAGCAGGTTCACACGAAGAGTCCCACACTTCACCGGAGACAAACACATGCTGCCTGGACTAGACTTAAAGGTTCAGTGTGTAGCATTTAGGGGAAAGGGATCTATTGGCAGAAATTGAATTTAAAATAATCCCAGGGATGTTTTCACTGGTGTGTTTCATCTAAATTGTGCGAATTGTCGTTTTCTTTACCCTAGAAAGGGCCCTTTACATTTAAATACTTTATATTTACATCAGGAGCGGGTCTTCTCTACGGAGGCTGCCATGTTTTTTACAGTAGCCCAGACTGGACAAACTAAACACCTTTTGAGTTTTTATGACAACGGAAGGCTACCAAAGGTTTTCTTTCATGTTAGGAAGGGGAGGGTGGGGTGAGGGGTATTCAGCTGCAACATGCAACTTCACCACAAGAGGTCACTAAATTCTACACACTGAACCTTTAAACATGTGTCGAATAAATGTACGTGTATTCAAGTCCAATTACGCTGGCCACATATTACTTCAAAGGGATAGTTCAGTGATTTAAATTCACTCACTCACCACTATGCCGATGGAGGGGTAGGTGAAGTATTTGAGTCCACAAAACCCTTTAGGAGTTTCAGTGGTAAAGAGCATTGCAGCCAAATCCAACACAATAGAAGTAACTGGTGACCATTTCTTTAATTGGAATAAACAACAGAAAAATAACATAAAATGTCTCCGTTCTGCTCCCCTGGTGTCATCCAACTGTCCATAAGCCCCGACATTCAAATTCGACTCGAAACGGCATCTTTTACACCATGTTTTTGCTCTGATATCCTCCTCTGGAACCACCTTCCCATTCACACACACACAATGCACACAAGCTGTCGCCCAAGACTGTGCGTGCAGTAGCATCACTACTTCCGATAGCAGATATTTAGGCTAAAATATGGTGTAAATGACATCGTTTTGAATGGAATTTGAATGTTGCGGCTTACGGACACTTGGATGACACCACAGGAGCAGTATGGAGACATTTTATGTTTTTCTTACGTTCGAAGAATCGGTAACCATTTACTTCAATTGTATTGGATTTGGCTGCAACGCTGTTTACCCCTGAAACTAAGGGGCACTTCACCCATCCCTCCCTCGGCATAGTGGTGGGTAGATAATAAGTGAATTAGAATTTTTCTCTGAACTATCCCTTTAACAATATATTCACACTAATTATGATCATTTACACACTGTTTAAAAACCACAAACTGGAACCTTTAGTCTTCCATGACATCCTCTATAACCCACTTATCACGGCCTTTTTCTGATTTGATTTCCAGAGGGGCATTCCCAAAAATGGGTTTAAGATCAGTGTTCTGCTATTGGCAGGTAAAGCCAACTGGTTTATTAAAGCTAAACTTAGGCAACGATTAGATCTGTGTTTCATATTTTATGGCTGCATTACTGATAAGAGCTGCCAAGTATATCAAAGGGCCCAATAGGTCAGGGCCAACAGAGCCACAGCATCTATTTAAGCTCAGTCAAAATTATAAAAGTATAGATCTCTCTCTCTGAATCTGGTTATCTTTATACCTAACCATGTTTATGACCAGCCTTTGTTAATTCTCAAGCAGTTTACATGAGTTTGACAGCGGAGTAACTCTGCTCCAAGAAAACATATCAGGTATCACAGGTTTGCCGCATTTGTCCTATAGCATTTTGTCCGGTACGTTTTGGAGGAGGTGTCAGTGAATTTGCTGCGACAGGAAGCTTTGGACAGGGGTTACAGCGCCTCTCCTAATTTCCAGTGAGAAAAGAATAGTGAAGTTCAGGTGCAGCTTTTAACAAAAGGCACTTCAGAGTTGTACTTCACCTGCAGAATCGGCACAAGCAGCGTGGGTGTGTGTTGGTACATGTGAGGAAGGGCTGTTTCCCATATTTGTGAGCAGGGAATAATTTTATCATTGTCAGTCTCACCACATAAGATTCAAATAATGTCACAAGTGTCCACCTGCCTGTTGTGAAATTTAAAACATGAAGTGTCTTTACAAATGGACATGCATATTTCTGTTTTGCTAGTAAATAATAGATCTTAAATGTTTTTGAAGGGAGCTCATACAACACAGTTCAAAAATAGCTTTTGCTTGTTCTCTTGGCAACATGACATAGACGAAGTAGACGGGACAAACGAGATTTTCCAAAAGTACAGATATAGAAGATGGCAAAAACACTGATGTACAAACATGTCTTATAATTATCAGTGACATAGATGCACGTAAAGCTGGAAATACATTTTGTTTTTTGTTTGAATCTTTTGCTGTAATGACCTTTCACATGACTTAAGGTCAGGTCATCCTGGCAACTTATCAGAGGTTTGAAAAATTGGGCAAAGTCAGTGAACAAATCAGAGCTGTTGGTGAAGTAAAGGACCAGGTTTTGCCAGGATAGAAACTTCTTGATGAGACGGGGCCGATGGTGTCACTACACCCTACATAATTTCCTGAAATCTTCCAGGAGGCACTGTGTGTGGGAACACAAATGACTTTCAGAATAAGAGCAGACTCTGGTGTTGACTTGCTATCAACAAAACACATGATTTCCGCAGCAAAATTGTATTCATCATGTCCTGCCTCCTGCCAGCTCTACCAAGGCACCACCATTCATCTGAATGTTCCAGAAAGGCTCCTATTGTTGTGCACGCGTCTGACCCACACGATCTACTACTGCGTTCTTCATATGTGAAAGGCAAACCTCAATAAATACCTGGACAAACGTTTCCGGAGTTCATGTCTGAAAACAGCATTACTGTACCAGTAAACATTTACCTCAAGGTGGTATGCAGCCTTGCAGATAATTTTCAGTTAATGTGGCCAGGTTTTGAGAGATCTGTTTCTCCCAATACAATGAGGTGAATTTCATTTAACAACACGTCGTTTCAGTAACAATACTCCAACCACTCCGGGTAATAAAAAGTTACTGTGAGCCATTTTCATTTAAAGTAAGGAATTTTCTACCAGGCGACTGTTAACAGTGAGGTCTGTGGATTTTCCCAAACAACTACTACATGACAGCGGAATTTTTCAAATGTACATTTTTTTTTGGATGCCCATGACGGAGATGGCATGTATGGTGTCGACATATATATACAGAGGCTCTGCAGGCCAGCCTCTCTGCATGGGGTCTACAGTTATAGCACCGTTTATTCATATCCACAGTTTCTTGCAAATATATTTCTTCTTCCCTGCCTTTGCTAATGCATTACTGCTTTTCTTACATAACTGCCACCCAGAGTCTGGTTGGGAACGTGATGGGTAACCCGCAAAAAGAACTAAAAGCAGTCTGGGCAGCGGCTGAAATATGGGAACACAAAAAATGTAACATTAAATAAAAGCACGATTTTTTAAACAAGGATAAATGGACTGATAAGGTAAAGCTGGTTATCTGTGGTACATTGCATTGCATCAACAAACCTGTGTGGTTCAGTAAATCATGCAAAATGGCAGAAAACCTCAGGCCAGCCGTGATGTAAACTCTGTACAAAGTGACTGGCTGAAGACTATGCCCGATGTGTTTCAATGTTTCAGAATGGGTCAGGTCGTGGAACTTACAATAACTGGTTGAATCAGGTCCGACTTTGCATAGAGATAATTGCAGGGAACATGTCGGTTCAATGCCAACCACTGTGGTTGCAGGTAGGGTGCGGGTTTGCATTGGACTTGTGTTGGCCTCTGCCGCCACCTGTAGATCAGAGGAATTGTTTAAAACTGTGGACAGGAATATGGATTGTGGGTGAAACCCACCCAAAAACAACAGCTCCATGGCACAAGTAGAGGTCAAAGACTCCACAGTGAACCTTTATCATCCTGTGAGGTTTCTAACTATTCCACTGAATGACCGCTGGGGGAGGTAACACCCTAACAAACTTAGCAGTAAGCCAACAAGGGTAAAAACAAGAGGACTGCAAAGTTAATACTGCATAACTTCACATCTTTTTTAAGATCTGCTTTTTTGTTTAACACGGAAGGAATTTAATCATAGTGTTTAAGCTGAAGGACGCACACATGGAGTTTTTGCTGAGAAACACTGAATGTATACTCCACAGGGTTCTTTTATACCATTCAATGTGGATGGGATGGAAGGCAGGTCAGTCGTCTTTTGAGATTGAGTAGAAAATATTTTACATTCAGTAAGATCAACTGAAAAAAATTTATAACATTTCAGATGGACACTGAATTATTTATAATACCATTATCAAAAGAAACTTTTCAGAAACTGCTTGAACTGATATTAAAATAAAGTATTTTGTTTGAATCACAAGTCTATTACAAGATTACCAGATTTAGATCTTAAAAAATCAATCGAATCAAATAAGTGAAAGAAATTAATCAGCATCTATTTTTTATACTAAATTTATCTTGTAAATCATTCATCGAGCTAAAATGCCAAACTCTCTCTGTTATGATTTCCTTAGATATGAAGATTTCTTTCATTTTACTGTGTTGTAAAAAAATATCTTACATTTGTGGTCATTTGGAATGAAAAATGGAATGAAATGGCATGTTGGGCCTTGACAATCAGTAATTTGAAATTGTAATTGATCAAGCAAGGGTAGTGATGTGGATATATCACATTTGCTTTGCCGTCACATTAATTTGAAATGTTTACTTGACATGCCCGTGGAATAGATCTCGCACATCTTGAATTTTGATCCTGCCCACATATGAATCTGCCTTGTCTATTAATTCTGGCTCGCAGTGCTGGAGCCAGGATCAGTGAGAATGCGAGCGCTGGCTGCCTCTCAAGGTGTGCTATTGTACCCCACATGATAAACAGATGCAGCTGTCATCCCCACATTTTCCAACGCGCCTTATGGCCCTTCCCTTACTGGCATCTAAGGAAGCTTCAGAGCTCCACTCAAAATGGCTATAAATGGAAGAATATGGCTCAAGGCAAAAAAAATAGTAATGTCATGGATAGTATTTAATAGAGCCAGACTGATTTATCTGTTGGCTGAGAGAAATTAAGCGATATGAGCCTTTCACAGACAAACCGGCATCAATGTTTGTTGGCTCACATGAAAACTTTTTTTTACAGAAAAGATGTGCATTTCTGTTTATATAACAAAAAATTGTATTTATTTTCTTAATTCAAGTTCTATATATTTGGTTGCATATGTGTTTTATTCTTTCTATAGTTATATTTAATGAACATTATTTTCAAGCTGCAATTACATTTCTTTGCCACCAGGATTTGATAACGACATCTCATGGAGTCATTGCCATATTTACAAATATTTTATAGATACACTGCTCAAAAAAATTAAGGGAACTTTACTGATGTACATTGTATAATTTCTTGAGAACAAAATGACGTAACATCGGTCAATGTTAACCAAAATTATCAACCCATTGAGAGCTGGATTCAAAATCACACTGAAAAATCTAAGAAATAATTGATATCACGGGTTGATCAATCTGTGTGAATTTCATCACAGCAACTCATAATGTGACTCAGTAGTGCGTATGGCCCCAGCATGCCTGTATGTACTTCCGACAACGTCTGGGAAGGCTCCTGATGAGTCGGTGGATGGATCTGCTCCCAGACCTGGATCAGGGCACCAGTGAGCTCCGTGTGATGCACCGATACATATAACGTTCCATAGGTGGTCAATTGGTTTTAGGTCAGGGGAACGTGAGGGCCAGTCAATGGCATCAATGCCTTCATCATCCAGGAACTGCCTACACACTCTAGCCACATGAGGCCGGGCATTTTCCTGCACCAGGAGGAACTCAGGGCCCACTGCACCAGCATAAAGTCTGACAATCGCTCTGAGGATTTCATCCCGGTACCTAACAGCAGTCAGGGTACTGTTGGCTATGACATGGAGTTCTGTGCAACCCTCCAAGGATATGCCTACCCAGACCATCACTGACCCACCGCCAAACCCGTCATGCTGGATACAGGGAGCGTAACGTTCACCCCAGCGTCTCCAGACTGTTTCACGCCTGTCACATGTGCTCAGTGTGAACCTGCTCTCATCTGTGAAGAGAACGGGGCGCAAGTGGCCGACCTGCCAATTCTGGTGTTCTGTGGCGAATGCCAATCGAGCTGCACGGTGCTGGGCTGTGAGCACAGGTCCCTCTAGAGGACGTCGGGCCCTCATGCCACCCTCATGGTGTCTATTTCTGACAGTTTGGTCAGAATCATGCACACCAGCTGGAGGTCACTTTTTAGGGCTCTGGCAGTGCTCCTCATGTTCATCCTCGCAAAAAGGAGCAGATACCGGTCCTGCTGCTGGGTTGATGCACTTCTACGGCCCTGTCCAGCTCTCCTTGTGTAACATCCAGTCTCCTGGTATCTCCTCCATGTTCTTGAGACTGGGCTGGGAGACACAGCAAACCTTGGATGTGCCATCCTGGATGAGCTGGACTACCTGTGCAACCTGATTGGGCTGCAGGTCCCACCTCATGCTCCCAGTAGTGACAAGGACACTAGCAGAACACAACACTAGAGAAGAATCAGTCAGAAAAGACAAGGAGAGCATATGTCTGTGGCCACCACAGTTCCCTTTTTCAGGGTTGTCCTGCTTTTGCCTCCATTGCACCTGTTGTCACTTTAATTTACACCAAAGCAGGTGAAGTTGATCACAATCACTTGTGCTTCCTAAAGGGACAGATTGATATCTCTGAACTTTAACTGACTTGTTGTTATACTGTGACGATTAAGTGTACCCTTCATCTTCAGCAGTGTATACAGGCCAATATATCGGTATCTGAATTGTTTTTACTCCCTTATAACGGTATAGGCCCTGGCCTACAAAAATCCATATCAGTCCGGCTCAAGTGTTAAAGATTCAAATATATATATTTATCAACTACATCAACTTTCCATTCTATTCCCTTTATTCCAAGTTAGACTAAAGACCTTGAATTTAAAAAAGCTGACCAGTGGCTGGTGGACAACATGTAGGTCAGAAAACAATCTGGGTCAAAGGTAACAAGACGTTACAGCTGTAGATGCATCAGCCTACACATTCAGTCACATGATATATAAACTCAATAAAATACTACGTGTCATGTTATGTTGTTTCTCTCCACCGTGTTGCATTGCTCGACTAAAGACCACACACAACCAGTGGTGTATAATGTTTAAACCTTTGAGGTGGGCTGTGTATCAGCTGTAAAATATCAAACATTAACAAAACACACTAACTAAACAGCACAGTAGTAGTTTTTGTTAACCACTGTGTGGGAAATGTAAAAGTTTAAATGGGGTCAAATTGCAAGTAGATCCAGTCCTCAACTTCTACAGTGAGGTGTCATCATGTGTTTTACTATCTCAAGTCATAAATGACCTATAAGCTGGTAAAGATGCATCGCAGTGTCTCCACAAGTCCATAATGTTAAATTCAAAACGTGTGCACACTTGCTTTATGCTAAGAGGATAAACCGGGTCGCTTTTTAAAACTACAAACACATCGTTATCCTCGGTGTGTCAGTTCCTGTGCAGGCGGGAGAGAGACGGACACGTGCGACTCGTCCGGTGAGCTGACTTCAGTTGCTGGGGTAATTTCACTGTTAGCTGCCGGGGGCCGTGTGATGGGTCCGCTGCGAAACCAAAAACGTGCAGATGACCTCGACTCTGCTGAAGGTAAAGCACCGGCAGCTTTGGCGTGAAGGGAAAAGGTGAATAACCGAGAGACGTGACTCACTGGAGCTTGTGTCTGTGGATCGCAGCCGTCGGACGGAGAGATGAGCCCGGGGAGGCGCTGCGAGTGTCGGCGTTATTCTGCTTTTAGCGTATCGGAAACACTAAATCTGGTCCTATGCAAATACCCTGTATCTACAGCAGACGTCTGTTTAAATTGAGGATCACACCCTCTCCCGCCATCATCTGGTTCCATAGTGTAGCGGTTATCACGTCTGCTTTACACGCAGAAGGTCCTGGGTTCGAGCCCCAGTGGAACCAGTGTTTTTGTTCCGTCCTGAAACGCCTACACCACTGACAGAGTCATTTTATATGTTCATTTAGATAGATAGATATTTGATATTAATTAGATAGATAGATAGATACTTTTATGATCCCGAGGGAAATTTGGGCACCCAGTAGCAAACAAAACAGTCGAACAAAGAGCACAAGAGGATAAAAACTCAAATGAGTCAAGACTAAGTTCACTGAGATGAAAGTGTTTGCTAATGAAGATATTGACAATACAAATATTTTAGAATTTAATTCAATGAATGAGATATTAATGCAATACTGATTTCAACTGCTACATATGTTAGAATATAGTACAAGATGGTGAACATCCCTTGTACGTTTCACAATTATTCTTGTGCTGTTTGTTTGTCAAGTAGTGAATTGATGCCCTTATTGTATTTTGGTAAAGGAGACAAACTCAAGATTCATGTTTCTAATTTAGGTTGTTACTTGACTAATGTTCAGAAAATGAAGGATTGATAAGTGAATGGATGTGTGATTAATTACAATGGGAGTGTATTGTTATTAACCAGACATTAATTCATTCATTTATTAAATTGGTACATTTAGATTGTATGAAAAACACCTGGGTTTGAAAACACCTGCAGCAAATTGACTTTTTATTTTTTTAACTTCAAATGTTAAAGCACAGTTGGCAAACTAAACACTGAGTAAACTAACTTAACACTGACTTAATAACAATGTATTCACTTTTTCTATCCATATCCTCCATGTTGACGAAAGAAAAGCAGAGATTTGATGAAGAACTGCAGAAGAACTCCAGTCAGACCAACAGACAACAGGCCCCTGTCGCCTCCTCTCAGAGTGCGAGTGAACCACAGACGATAGTAAACACGTTGCAGATGATTAACTTGTGTGGAAACACTCACCAGCTCTTCTCCAGGAGCCATTTGTCTGGTTCGAGCTCTGCAGCGGCATCAGTCCGTCACCACCAGGTCCGTGGGCTCCACTCGAGCAGGACAACAGCGCCATCTACATTCCTACCGCTTGAACTCTTTACTTCGACTTTTTAACGACCACCAGCGTTTTTATTTCATCTTAAATATTAAATCTTAGATCTAAAAACACAATTAGCGGATAATTTCCACTCTGACTCTGGTTTTTAATAAATTTGACCCGTTCCCTCCCGCACTAACGGACGTCGTCTCCTTCTCACATCCTGGTGTCGCATCGTTTACTGTCCCCCTCAAAATGGCGAACGTCGCCGCTGCAGCTGCCGCCGCCGCAGCCGCCGCTGTCGCCGCCAACAGAGACCCAGCCGTCGACCGGTCGTTACGGTCCGTGTTTGGTGAGTTCGCCCCCGGTGCTCTCTCCGGTTCCTCCCGTTTGCTCCGTTAAACACTCAACAAGTCGATAAAGTGGCGGCTGATGAATGGACGCTTGCTAACGAAGCTAGTGTTGCCGTTAGCCGAACGCAACGAGGAGGCAAAACTTTACACTGCCCTGGATATTAAAGATGGAAAGTTGTATTTTATTTATTGTTGCCTCTTTGTGAATTTAACTTATACTTCTATATGTATTTTTTAGTGGGGAACATCCCGTATGAAGCCACAGAGGAGCAGCTCAAAGACATCTTTTCTGAAGTGGGACTCGTTGTCAGCTTCAGGTGAGTAACAGAGGGATCATCCAAACACTGAGCACTTAGACCTAAATTCATAAATAATGATAATATACAGCATTAAAGTGTCAACATCACGTGTATTCCTTAATGCCCCCCCCCCACATGTTGTGTTTTCTCCTCACATAGCACGATTCATGATGTTTTTGTACCTGTATACACTCAGTTATCAGTTTATCAGGTACACCAAGCTTTAACTATAATAACAATACATTTTATTTATACAGCACCTCTCATACATAAAGTGCTTTACAATAAAATGAAATAAGAAAGCTCAATAAGAACACGTTGGCAATAAAACAAAGACTTAGGAATAAAAATATAAAACTAGCAAAAGGTAGAAATGAAGTTAATAAAAATAAACAAAAATGGTTGTTAAAAAAATTGATACAATTCATTAAAAGCAAGATCATAGAAATAGGTCTTGAGTTGTATCTTAAAACTATCAACAGAAGTAGCTTGTCTGATGTGTGGTGGTTAGCCTGGATTCACTGTTTCTATTGGTGTGCACAGTATAATAGGAACACCATGCAACAGCACCACTGACTGAACATCCCGCTAAAGTATCACACATTTGACTTAATACCTCTTTATGGCATATTTACATAATAGAACATTCATGAAGGTTGGTCTACTTACAGGACTGTTTTATTATAACACATTAGTTTGAGTTACCTATCTATGGTATGTGTTACATGCTATATTCAATGTAATCTATACCATTCAGATGTGAGAAACTTTCAGTCCACTCCCTGTAATGAAAATTTCAGTGTGCGACATCCTCTTCTTTTCCTTTTCGCTGTCTGATGTGCCCTATAACCAGAGTCCAACTATGAACCACTATTCTCTTTTTAATGTCAGACCTTTCTTGGTCAAATCACCAGTTCAAGCTCCTATGATTTTGTATTTTAAAGTTGAAGAAGAACCTCCCCAGCTCATGTTGGTAAACTTTCAGCAAGTAGCGATTGTCCTCATTATCATCGTCACTCTGGTTTTCAGGTTGGTATATGACAGGGAGACAGGCAAGCCGAAGGGATATGGCTTCTGTGAATATCAGGACCAGGAGACGGCTCTCAGTGCCATGCGGAACCTGAACGGGAGAGAGTTCAGCGGCCGGGCTCTCCGTGTTGACAATGCAGCCAGTGAGAAAAACAAGGAAGAGCTCAAAAGTACGTGTTCTTTTTATTTCATTTTGACACGATTTGAATTAGAGGTGCTGATTTTCTTTCAAATACAAGATTTCTGTAAAAATCTACACTGCTCTGACAGTTTTGTCATGCTCAGGTTTGGGAACAGGAACCCCTATTATTGAGTCTCCTTATGGAGACAATGTGCAGCCAGAGGAGGCCCCGGAGTCCATCAGCAGAGCCGTGGCCAGTCTGCCTCCAGAGCAGATGTTTGAACTCATGAAACAGATGAAGGTTGGTTGCTTTACTGGCTTTCTCTTGCATATTGTTAGGATAATACTGGTCTCACACTAATAGAGACATTTTCCTTTACATTCATTTTCTTTTATAAAAATTAAATTGATTAATTTAGCAATTTCCAAGGTCTAAATAATATGGTAAGAGGTTGACTTACCAGTTCAGTTATGATGCCAAGTGCAAAGTTTTATCACCCAACCTCTGGAACTGGCACATCTGTGGCATTAATATATTATATTGTCACTTTTATGCAAAATGTTTGTGTGTATTATTCAAAACAACAGATTTAATGAGGACTCACAGTGAAGTTATTGTAATGTTCCTTTTCACAAATGCACATTCTCAGGCTGCATGTTTCCTGCTGCTTGCTCTCTTTATTCTTCAAGGAAAGATGGGCACAAGCATTTCTCTCAGTTTGAATCACCTGCAGGATGACAACATTATGGAAATGCTCTTCCTTTGCTGTCATTAACAGAGGCTGTGCTGTACAGCCTGTCTCACTCAGCTCTGCCAGAGAAGCCTTATCTTTGCACAGCTGGCAGTCTGCTTCATTAAGCTCAAAGAAACAACACACTGCAGACATTTTTCTCCTGACTGGAAAAGTGTTTGGTGCACCGAAGCCTGTGTCAGTCGGACAGCTCCGTATGCTGATCAGAGTGCGGGTGTTTGAGCTCCTGATCCTGATGCGACCGATATTGTGGCCTTTGTCTAATGTTCTGTGCTGTTGCAGCACATGTCCACAAACAACTTAAGTTTAAAGAGATTGTTTTCAACCTGTTAAGAAGTAAAAGCTCACGAGGCAATGATGTTTTTGTTTTTCTGCCCAGTTGTGATTTTTTTCATGTAGATTATTACATAATTTTACCAGATTCTGTTTGGTGAAAATGTGGTTTGTCTCTCTCCAGCTGTGTGTGCAGAACAGTCCCCAGGAGGCGCGGAACATGCTGCTGCAGAACCCTCAGCTGTCTTACGCTCTGCTGCAGGCCCAGGTGGTCATGCGGATCGTTGACCCTGAGATAGCCTTGGTGAGAGAAGCCAGATTGAGAATGAAGAGATTAGTTAAATCCTACTTTTATTCAACTGCGACCTTGTCATTCGACAGTAGCGATAAATGTTAGTTACATTTTTAAGGGATTCTTTTCCATTTGCTCCATATACAGAAAATGCTCCACCGTCAAACCTCAGTCCAGCCTCTGGCTCCCAGCGGACAGAGTGGAGGAGCGCCGCCGGTCAATCCACCTCCTGTACAGCCCAGCAACCCAGTGTCTCAGCCCCAGCCTGTGGTGAGTAGTCACTTTCATGCAATTTCACACGTTCACAAAACTTCCCTGAACTTGGCCCGAAAAAATTACACATCACAGTTCTGTTCTGGGTAATAAATAGTACTTGATCATTTTGGTCACAAACTGTAAATGGTGTTGGAGAGTGATGCTACTGTTTGTAGTGTTTGTGTGATAAATTACTAAATATGTGGATGAAATAAAGTTGATCAAAGGTGAACTTTGCCTTGTAATTTTTTTTGTGTCGTGCCAAATCACAACATTACGGATTGTTTCTGAAAAAATGTCTCTGATGGAGAAGACTTATGTTAATTTGTTGGTGTGTTCTATGATATTTCTATTCTTTTTTTCTTTTCTTAAATTTTTGGAATATGATCAGCCTGGAATGCATGTCAATGGAGCCCCTCAGATGATGCAACCCCCCAACATGGGTGTTGTCCCAGGACCAAGTCCTGGACCGGGTCCGGGACCCGGAACAGGACCAGTCGGACCTCCAGGTAAACATCAAGCTGCATCAGCAACTCAACTGGTGGTTTACGCATCATCCTTATGTTCCAGATATCAATCACTGAGCTCATTGATGATTAGTGTGTGCAGTGTGACTGTTTCATTGCATCTGTCTCACTTGACCACAAACTGATCATTGGTCCGTTTTAATTTCCCCTTTATGGATTTAGTTTCACTGATAAGAAGCAAAAAGTTTATAAGAATTAAAGGCTAAAGAATGATGTGTTTTTCTTACTAATAAAAAAAAGGCAAAGCTGTATATTTTTGGTCAAATTAAACTTCAGACTTGTTGAAGATCAAACATTTGATACCCAGTTAATAATGTCAAATAATATAATGAATATGAAAAACGTCAAGTTTTGTGATTTAAGCAAATCACCCTCATGGATTTAGCTGTTACTCTCAGAACTATTTTAAACAAAGGTACAGTCATGCATAGCAGTGATTACAACTTCTCTTTAGTTCATTTAGTAGTTACATTTGTAAAAGTCCATGTTTATAAAAACATTCGCAACTGAAGTTCACCCAAAAATGTAGGTAAAATACTGAAATATTTTTTTTTGCTATAGTTGATGCATAATTTTACCTCATTTTATAGTGTAATGGCTCACTGGAGTCACTAGGTGTCACCAGAGGCCTGTGATTAGTAGATGTACTGTCAACTCGACTCTTGAGGATCTAGAACAGAAACTTTCTATTATCCATAAACATTTGGTTTTATATTGTCTAATGTCGAGTTGCCCTCTTCAAGTGTGTGTGTGTGTGTGTGTGTGTGTGTGTGTGTGTGTGTGTGTGTGTGTGTGTGTGTGTGTGTGTGTGTGTGTGTGTGTGTGTGTGTGTGTGTGTGTGTGTGTGTGTGTGTGTTCCTGTACCTCTTTGTGAGGACCATTTTAAGCATAGACAGTGAGGACATTTTTCAGTCCTCACTTTTTCAATGGGCTGTCTGAGGGTTAAGAATGGGGTTTAGGTTAGTGTTTGGATGGTTAAGGTTAGGGGCTGGGAATATAGTATGTCAATGAGTGTCCTCACTAAGATAGAAGTACAACCCTGTGTGTGTGTGCATGTGTGTTAAATGAGCATGCTTCAAACTTGTCAGTGTTGCTTTGCTTTCTTGAGTTTTGTGTCTCCTGTTCTTTTCACTTTAATGCTGGCTCAGGAAACCTTCAGCATTCTCCCACAGGATCGTCTGGCCAGGCGGCTATCGAGCGTCCTCCAGGTATCACTATCCTCCCTCAGTTCAGTCAGGTCGTGTGGAGCGGCCACTGTCCGAACATACAACAGATCTGAAATCAGGCCTTACAGTTTTTTAGAATGCATGTCCACTTTATCTCATATGAACCCTTGAGACATTTAAGCCGTTATCGAGCCTCTTTATACAAAGGTAATGAAGAGTATTAGCGTAGCTGCAGCAGAATGTGTCGTGGTGGCATGCGATGCAAACACATACAAGTTTGGGCCGGGAGAGTTTTGGCATGATTAGTTTGTGTTAATGTTGAAGCCAAACTCCTTTATTTGAAATGGGTGTTACTTACATGCAGGTCGGACTGCATTGTACGGCCTGATAGACGTAAGTTAAAGAGAGCACTTCACTTCAGTCCACGTTTGCACCTTAGGATTCTATGAAGGAGGCTGAAAATTCCCCAGGGGGCCTCATCAGCTCAGCAGGTTGTCCTCTCGGGCTGGGAGTTGATTGTCCTGTGTTCCACTGCAGTGCTTGTGCAGGGGTGACTCCTGTTTTCCCCTGAGGCACAAAATGCAGGAGCATGTGGGGATTTGTATTCCCCTCCGTCTGTAATCATTGTATTTCCGCCACGTTTGGGCATTTTTTTTTTTCATGAAAGTTGGATTTTGCTGCAGTGATGAATCATATCCTGAAGAGTTTTAACTGTGGGAAAACTAAGAGTCAGTTTCTGCATCTTTAAAAAAATCAAACTTCATGGTTCATTTTCCCGTGATCTTGTTTTTGATCATCAGTTGTCCAAAATACAATGTCCACTTTTATGCCATTCATTTCACATTAGAGTTTCACTGACAACATGAATAACAGCGATAGCAACAAGAATGTTAGTCCTGTTGTTGTAGGTGCAACAGATCTGTCTCTTTCTAACTAGTTGGACTAAAGTAAAATTTGAACACCCAGCCATGTGTTTTAGATTAATATTCATGTCAGATTCACTTTTTACAGCATGAGATATGTGATATGAACCTTTTCTCCCTTTTTAATTTTACGGTAGACCCAATTTTCTTCTTTCTTCTGCCCTTTTGCTCCTCCTCATGTCTCCTGTTGTGTTGTCGGGCTGTGGCAGTTTGCTGTGTTTACTATTCCCTATTTATCGCAAGCTTTATAAACCTGTAAATCTCCATCCTTGACAAACACTCACCTCTTTATATTTGTGCGTGGTTTCACTTGTTTGGAATTTCAGCCCATTTAATGGGTTAGTCATTAATCATTTCCTGGTCAGTGACTAGAGACGTGCCTTTAATGTTGTGTATTCATGTTGAATATGTGTTTTTTCTGCTCTCAGGACCAGGTGGAATCCCTCCCAGGGGCCTGCTGGGTGATGGTCCTAATGACCCCAGAGGGGGAACTCTGCTGTCTGTCACTGGAGAGGTCATTGAACCAAAGTAAGAAGTTAACATCACATTTCATTAATAATTCAACTGGTTGTGTTGATTTTTGGAGGAGTGACAATTTAAGCTATTGACGTTCTAATTCTAAAGAAGTCTGTCCTGTTTGATTTGTCGTAACAGTAAGTGTGGATAGATTTGAATGAAGAGTTGTGAGGTTTGAACTGATCCAGTGTTATTACCTAATTGCAGATATACTGTATCAGGATAGATGTTAACTGCAAGATTTCCTTGATCAAAAATGTTTATTTAATCAGTTGGATGGGACATAAAAATGTATATCTGATGTATTATCATCAGATTTGTTGTCTTGTAGCTGCTTGTAGTCTTGAATATTAGTGCCTCAGACTACAGACAATGCCAGTGGCGGCTGCAGCTTCATTTCCGTCCCCGCTGCATGTCGTCCTCACTGTCTCCCTCTTTCATGATTTGGATCTGTCCCATCAATAAATGCCACAGTGCCTGAAAAACGTCTTGAGTATTAAATTCAGTGTTGGCCTCAGAAACCCTGTATCAGTTGCAGTGTATGTTTTGGCAGCAGCAGAAGGAAATGTTCCATGCTCAGTAACTTAATTCAGCTCTCAGTGACTTGCCAGTTTTGTTTTTCACAAACATGATTGTCGTTATTTTTTTGTGCGACCATTTAGCCGAGGCTACATGGCTGCTCCACCACAACACCAAGCCCCACCTGTACACATGTCCCCGATGGCAAGTGGACCCCCTCCAGATATGAGAGGACCTCCGATGGACATGAGGGGCCCACCTATGGGTGAACCCCGGAACATGATTGGTGACCCTAGAGGGCCCCCGATGATGGAGCCACGGGGACCGCCGATGGAAACCAGAGGTAACCGCTCCAAACCCCAACTTATTGGAGTTTAAATTATTTTCTGATAGGTTTGTTATCAGTGCAGTCTCGGTCCCAATTTTCTATTCCTGCTACTATGGTTACGCTTCAACAAAGACTAGTCTATTTCTTTGAATTCACTTCTTCCTCATTTATCTTTATTGTCATCTATGTCAACATGTTTCTAGAAGCAAATCACCTAATCAGTACTTCATGTACACACCAGTGATTCACTCCGTATTCAGCCAGGTGGGGTTTTGTTTCATTCTGCAGGTCGCGACCCGAGGGCGATGGATGCTCGTGGGCCAGTTGCTGCGCAGAGGGTTCCCATGGCAGGGGCAATGCAAGGCCCCCCCTCTCACAGCATGGGTCCTAACGCTCCTCCACCTGCAAGATCGGTAACAGCAACACCCAGTGTCCCAGTCTGCCATGGCTGTTTGATTGATTTATTTATGTTGGGCGCTAATGTGATTTAAAAGTTTTGCTGTGGCTAAAACCTGAAGAGGATTCTCAGCCATCCAGGTCTTGATCATTCAAAAATAATTTAAGGCGACTGGATCAGCACTGAAGTCCAGTCGCCCCTGACTCTTGGACAAAATGTAGGAATAGTGGCCAGAACTAAAGTATATTGATATTGTCCCCCTCTAAGCCACAGTAACTTCACATTAAATTAAAAACATTGTGAAAATCATAGGGGGCTTGAGGGAAGAAAGATGTTTTGAGGTAATTTTCACCTTCCCGATGAAGAGTGTAGACTAACTGTGTGTGTTCTGCAGGGTTCTGGTATTTCTGGTGCTCCTCCATCAGGCGGCGGCTTCAGTCCGGGTCAGAGTCAGGTCTCCACACAGGACCAGGAGAAGGTGGGTGTCACGTCATCTAACTCCCCTGCTTTCTGACAAACTGCACCAAGATTCATGACCTTCATCATCATATCCAAATATCTTATGTCTCAAACCAAAGAAAGGACAAACACATTGTAACACAAATATCTTTTATCAATTACCAGCAGTTAGACATCATCTGTGTCCATCAGCAGCTTGTTGAATCCCCTCAGAGCAAAATGCTGCTTCCTGTTTCCCTTCTCGTTCACTAAATGCAAGTCATCCTGAATGTGAGCCTGAAGGACAAAACAGGGCTTGCGTAATATACGCTGGAATTTTCTGGTGCTACAAAACAAAAAAAGGAATTCTGACATTTCCTGTTACCAAAGAATATAAAGACATTCATTTTCTTCTGGGTGTGTAGAAACTAGGCGTGGACCGATTTGTAAAGCAGAGACGGTGACGCTACTTCATGTTGAGATGCAAGATAGATGCGCTCTTCTTCCTTCACTAATATAACAAACCTCATTTATCATTTCAGAGTTATCATATTATTATTGTAAATAATAATATATTTTGTAAGTATTTGACCTTACGTCGTTTTTTTGTCTGTTTAAAAAAAGAACAAACCCCCCAAAAACAACTGAGGTACTAACTGAACTAAAAACGAAAATCAAAACCCAGCAGTGGATTTTGACAATTGTCACACCGCTGGTTGAATTGTTCGTACAACTTTTACCTCCTAAAAGTATCCCTTCTTTTCTAGGCCGCCCTGATCATGCAGGTACTGCAGCTGACCCCCGAACAGATCGCCATGTTGCCCCCGGAGCAGCGGCAGAGCATTCTCATCCTCAAAGAGCAGATTCAGAAGACTGCGGGGGGTGCACCGTGAAGACCCGACGTACAAAGACCCTCGTCAGGTGGAGTTTTCCTCTTTTTTTTTTACCCATCGCATCACTCAAATGTTGAGATTTTGTAAACGTTCTTGAATCCTCACTGAGTAACTTATGATTTCTGTTTTCCTTTCTTTTTTAATAATCTCAGGGCTCCACACTGACCCGGTCCCCTGCAGCTTCAACACGTGTGAAGACGCCTCTTCTTACAGTCTGGAACGTTGTATAGTTTTTTTTTTTTTTATCATATGGTCTGTTTTCTGTATGAAAGAGTCAAGTTGGAGCTTTTGGATTCAAAAATAAGCAAAACTTGTGAGAGGATGATGTTGAAAAGTAAGTTTCATTCGTTTCCCCCCAAAGCTGTTTTCATATTATTGTTCTGGAAACTTTCTGAATATTGTTTTGTCAATAAAACAAACAAAATAATAGGACCTCTTGATTTTATTTATTCAACATGAGTCAACAATGTGTACAAGAAAGGCAATAAATGAAAATCACGTCAGTATTTACAACTTACCCCACAACTTCTTTCTGGTTCACATGTCATGTTCTGTTAATAAGGAAACAGCAGCCAGTGTGACCGGTTATAATAAACCATTGTTATCTAAACCAGAAAGCATGAGCCACTTGGGGTTAATGATAAAGTGAGATTACAGGTGTAATTAACGGCACAGAGTCTGAAGTCAGGATTCATAGTTTCATCATTTCCTGAGCACTGCAGAAATGAGAACACGCCGCGCCTCAACATCATCATTGTGCTAAAACACACACGGTGTCTATCGTGTTTCAGGCATCTCCGTCACCAGTACTCGTCTTCATTTAATCCACAGCAAACAAAATGCTTCTCTCCTGGCGTCTCTCTGCTCAGAAGTTCTCCTTGTTGAAGTAAAACTTGGTCTTCCGAGGATCCACATCTGAGTATTTGGCACATTTCTTCTCCAGGACGTTAGCCAGAGCCGCAGGGCCACAGAGGAAAGTCCCCACCACGGACCTGAGGACGTCGGCCAAACAGAGGGAGAGTTCAATCTCAGAGGCCAAACTTTTAATGGGAAAAGTTCATCAATAGCAGCGATGGAAACGAACAAGTTCCTTTTATTTAAAGTTTTAAGTACAATTCTAAGGTTTGATTTTATCCAACCTTATTCTTATATCCAAGATTATATTTGTGGCCTTCCACCTTTGTGTTTACGAAAAAGCTGTTGTGACCCCTCGTCATGTTTCTTCATAAGTCCGAACATTTTCTTTAAGTTTTAGCAAATGTAAAATGTCGAAGTGAGCCCACCCCTCGTTTTTTCCCGTTGTAGTGAACGTGTCTGACTCAGACAATCTCCTGCTGCCTTCTTCACATGTGAAAGACAAACTGTGGAAAATGTCAAGTTTTCCAGACATTTCCCAGAGTTCATGTTAGGAAACAACTTCATAGACAATTAGATGGCGTCAGTGCACAGAATAAAAGCGAGACTGTCTACTTTTATATCCTTTAAAGACATCATGTGGCTAACCTGAGATGAAGGTTAGCCAAGGGTCTCACCTCGATACAGGGCAGGAAGGATCCAACATCTAACACTTATACAATTATATAACAATTAAAAAACAGATATAAATGTGTCTGCGATGAGGTTTTTCTCTTACGTGGGGTTCTCTTTGCGGACTTGTTCGAACTCCTTGTCCCAGAGGGGTCTGCCGTACTGAGTTTTCTGTTTGAGCCCGGTCACCGCATCTGTTTCATCGTCAAAACGAACCTTTACATGATCGGCCTGCAATGATGAGGAGAGAAGAATAAGAGTTCAATCTGAATTTAACTGACATTACTTATCTGGACTTTTCTCTTTAACTGGAGTGGGGGTGAATCCACTGACCCTGACATGCACCTGTTTCGTCAGTATTTTTGAAATAATCTTGTCACTTGTGAACGCAATATATTAAGAACGCCAAAAGGGGATTTCTTCAAAATGTATACAAATGTTCACTTGGACCCAAGGATGAAGTCATTAGATTTTAGAGGTCAAAAGTCAAAGATCAAGGTCAATGTGACCTCAGAAATCCCACATTTTGCCTTGGGAACGCGGCATCTCCAGAACACCTTAAAGGAATCCTTGTACATTTGCTACAAACATTCACTTGGACTCCGAGATGAACTGATTTGATTTTGGTGATCAAAGGTCACCGATGAGGAGGCGGATGCATACAACCACAGTGCAGAGTTTCGAGTTTTAAATACGCAATGTGCTTGAATAAGGAATAATTTTCTAAACATATTCGATAATGTGTGTCTTAGATCAAAGCTGTAGAGCAAACATTGACCATTGCACCTTACAGAATCAGGAATTGTGCCGGGATGTTGGACATTTAATTTATGGCCCCTGGTTTAGAAATATCCTACATCTGCCACTGGACTTGAGTAACGTGACGCGTGGCTCGTGAACTCACGGTGCTCTGGTCCCATCCGGTCAGAAAGAGCTTGTAGGTGAGGAATTGCCCCATCCCTCTCTCCTCCATCTCTCTCTCCAGCACCTGCAGCAGGTCGGCGAACCACTCGAAGGCGTGGGTTTCTCGGCACAGCCAGTAGAAGTAGATCTGGAAACAGAAAGCAGGAGGGTTGAACAATGAGCCTCTTAGTTGAAAAAAAAGGTTAATGATGCTGCTGGTGACTCATCGTCCGACATGGGCGTATGTTGACAGACACACTTTGTACTAGAGAAAATAACAGGTGATTGTTAGTCAGTCTCAGCCGTGTGTTGTTGGGAAATCGATGCACAGGTGTAAATGTCAGTATCAGCTGACGCGATGAGGGAGTCTTTACCTTCCGGGTGCGCAGTTTAGGGTTGGAGTCCTTGAACTTGTACCAGATGGACTTGAGGATGGAGGCGAAGGGGGTGACTCCGATGCCCGCGCCGACCAGCATGCTGACCTCATAGTCAAAGACGTCCTCGCTGGCTGTGCCAAAGGGACCGTCCACCCCCATTCTGAGGACAGACGATGAATGACATGATGAGATAACAGGGGGAAGAACCAGAGACTAAAACATGAACGAGGAACTTGCAGGAAGGAAATACAGTGAAGTGAAAAACGAGGCAGAAACTAGATGGTCAATCATTTTGATTTAAGATATATATATATATATATATATATATATATAAAATGCATATAATGAACCACAATAGTAAATCCAGAAAACATTGATTAAAAAAGTCTTTTGCAATTTTGGTGAAGATCCAGACAAAGGGGCAGATAGGTGTTTCTTTCTTTAACATTCACAGATTGTCAAGGGAATAATTCCTGGATCTTGATGAAACAAATCCTATCTGTCTGTATAATCAGCAGCTACATGAAAACATTTCTATATTAATTGTGTATTTTTATCGGGACCGATCTGCAGAAATTCACTTTACTGCCACAAACAAACATTTATAGTCGGAGCTGGTTCACAGAGCTCATCCCTACACTGGCTTTTATTAAACACAAGCTGTGATACAATCATCTCACCTCAAGGATCATTAAGTAGCTGCAGCTCGGGAGCTTTCGACCGTATCGTATATATACATCCCTTCTTAACACAGATAACAAGTCTTTAAGTTCCCCGGAATACAAAAATAAAATTCCATAACAATTTGGACAAAGTGTGATGCGATCTAAAGCCGCACAGAGGTGGCTTCTTCTCAGCTGACATTTGCAGCGGTGGTTTGAAATGAAGAGACATTTTCGCTGAAGGTGTAAATATCATTTTAACATTAATAACATTAATGACATTTCTGTGGATCATTATGCAAACTAATGAATCAAAGTGATTTAAATTAAATCTGTGCAGGAGCCTGAAATAAATCAAGAGATGTAGATTGAAAAGTTTAAAGCGCAACCAGAGAGTTTTATCTTTTCCTAAATGTTTGTTTTAGTAGTTTTTAAAAAGGGGCATTGTGTTAAAAAAACAAAAAAAACACAGAGTTGGTGGAGTCCTGAGTGTAATGTTGTTCATTTACTAAATTTTTAATGGGATTATCAACACTGGAACGCTGTAGGAATGTCCTGTTCAGTTAATAATGCATCAAAATAGAGATAAATCCACTGAATTAAAAAATGCATGGGTTTTCTTTTCACATTTGTTTGTGTCCTGTGTAAGTATAACAAGGCTTCAAAAATGATCTCCTGTATTCAAAAAAAAAGTTTCAAACTTTAGCTTTGTTGGTTTTTATTTGTTTAATTGTAATGTATTAATGTGGCTT
Organism: Hippoglossus stenolepis; assembly: GCF_022539355.2. Taxonomy (NCBI): domain Eukaryota; kingdom Metazoa; phylum Chordata; class Actinopteri; order Pleuronectiformes; family Pleuronectidae; genus Hippoglossus; species Hippoglossus stenolepis. The sequence goes on along the minus strand of NC_061489.1, from coordinate 18,921,291 downwards.
CCTCCTCGTGGAACCCTGCAGGATAATCGTCGGAGCTTCTGCGGAATTATCGGATTTATGACGATCTCAGATGAACCGAATAGATTATTTTTGTGAATATGTAAATCGTTCTCTCTGAATATTGGTTTCCAACCTCAGCGGCTGCATAGTAAAGAGATGTTTCTTCTCGTTTGTACTCACTTTGGCCCCTGAGCTCCCTCTGGCAGCTGCTGCACGATGTTGATGAGCTTGTCGGTCCAGTCTCCGGCCGAGCGGATGTGGACGCTGAAGAAGTCCTCCTCGGGGGCAGAGGTCATGGTGAACGGGTGCCACTCCAGCTGAGAAATGGCTGGGCAGTTGAGGAAGACGTACTGACCCACCTCCATCTTGAAGCCGCTCTTCTCCAGCTGCAGCTCCAGCACCTTGGACGGCCGCATCACGATCTGTGGAGTGGAGGGAGCAGATTTAGAAACTTAAAGCTGCAGAGTAACCCAGAAACCAGCAGGTGAGTCACGAATCGAACGCACCTTCCTGTATGTGACTCTCTGCATGTAGCGGATGAAACGCAGCACACGTTCACATAGATACAGGATCATCGGACCAATCACCCACTGCCAGGTCTGAAAAAACAGGCAGAAAAATGTGATTATATAACCGACTGTTCTCATGTGAGGCTTTTCTTGTGCTGGCAGCTGAACTAGCTGAGTAAGTTAAAAAACACAAACCTGAGGGGCCCCTCCTGCAAACTGAGGGACAGGACACTCAGGAATCCGTCCCCATTCGTCACTGCGGTCTTTACAGAAGGTGACGTTGTGCGGTGGACTTGTCGTCTGCTGGCTCCTCACAACGCGTCTGCGGATAAGACGAAGGAGTAAAACCAGCTCGCAAAAACAGAAAACAACTACGGCCCGTGCCCACGTCTCCCCCCCTCCCCTTACCCGGCTCCGTGGAAGACGAGACCGGCGAAGAAGATGATGAAGAGATGATGTGTGTACCAGAAGACCTCAAAGTAGTTGCGTCTGATGACCTCCATGGAGGAGGTGATGATGAGGATGAGGGCCAGCGTGATGATGACGCCCGTGAGGCCGGCGATGGTGGTGAAGACAAAGTAGGTGGGGATCTGCTGCGGATTCTGAGACATGAGAAGAAGAAGAAGATGAAAACGGAGAAGAACATGGACACGTGAACTTTTGTTTACATGATGAGGACGAAGAGAGATTTCAGGATTTTAACACCTCCACCAAGAAGGTCATGATTGTTTGTTTGTTAGCCTGATTACTGAAAGACTACTGGACAGATTACCATGAAACTTAATGGAGGATGCAGTATGGGTCAGGGAAGAACCAATCAAATTCTGGTGCGGATCCAGGAGTTTTTTATTTCTCTAACATTGCAAGATAAGCTAATTTGGTTGCATTTCATTGGGATAGTTTGATTATAATTAGAGGATGAAACTTACTTCTGTTTGGCGGATCGGGTTCAGGTAGGTGGTTTTTTCTGCGTCGTCCAGGTTGGACAGAGCAGTGCTGAGTTTGTCATAAATACCTTGTCGGCTGCTGGTGTACCACTCCACGTTCAACAAATGTGCAATCACATGAACAGCTGTCGGAGCACAGGGAGGAGACGCGTTACATGGTCAGTCATTTACACAAGATGCCATTTTAATGACAGTGGTATGAAATTGAAAAATTAAAATCCCTAGCCTTGTACTTTAAGCTTCTTCCCAGATAAAAAATTTGCAGTTGCAGAACTCAAGGTCCAGATTTCCTCTTATCTTTGGCAAGAAATAAGCTGAAACTCACTTAAATACACCCTGGGTCAATATTTATTTTGCTGCTCCCCCCGGCCCCGGTTCCCGAACACACTGGTTCCACATCATGCAGAGGTAGAATTACTGGTGTCAGACCAAACATTAAAAATTTTCCCTATCAGGATTACAAACAGATTCATGTCTAATAATCTAATAATAGTCAGAACTCAGCACTGACAGCTTAATGTGGCTCTCATCAACATGAGGGCCATCTCAAACAAAACCTTAATTTTTATCTTTTCCAATTTCCTCTTCAGATTTGATGTTTACACTATTAAACTGTCATGTATGGTGTTCCTCAGGGTACGAGTCTGGGGTCACTTTTGGTTTTGCCGTACTGTATTTCCTTCCCCTAATCCTTGCATACTTTATAGTTTTATTTTCATTGTTATGCAGGTGACTCACAGTTTTACATCTCTGTGAAGTTTATTGATGCGATCACATTTCCTGGTGTCCTGTTTGATAGCAGTTTATGTTTAGAGCAACTTGACACATGTCCAATTTTTTGTTTTTTAATCACCTCAGAAATCTATTTTAAATTCTACAGAAGCAGTTTTACCTGATTTTATCTTCTTACATCTTGACTATTACAACAGTCCAACAACCTTTTTTGTGTCGTAACCAACACACTTTGAAACAACAACAGGTTGCTCTCAACTCAGCTGCTCTGCTTCTACCTGAATTCACATCACACCTTTTTTTCGACCTCTATAAACTGGCTCAGTATTTGTTTTAGGATTTTAAGATCACATTTAAGGCCTTCGTGGCCCTTTTAACTCTGTAAGAACCTTTTTGTAGCTGAAGAGCCTCGGCCAGAGGTATGTCTCATTGAGACCAGGTTGAAAACTACAGGGGACACTTTGCACTCAGGGACCTGAAGCTGTGGAATGAGCTGCCCGAGGAAACCAAGCTGGTGTGAGTCAGTGTCATATTTTCAGTTAAGCATTTCTGAGTTTTCCAGAGCTGTTTGTCTATTTCAAATTTTCATTTGAACTGTTTTATTTGTCTTATAGTAAAGCACTTTGTAAGTGTGTTTGAAAAGTTTCATATTAATAGTTATTATTATTATTTGGCTAAATCTAACCATGACCCTTCTTGACATTTTGACCTGTGTTTCCCCTCTTAGCGTGGGTAGGAGAAGGCGGAAAGAAATGTTTTATCTGTGCCACATCTCAAACAATAAAGCCTCTGTGTTAGAGGGACTTTTGTATTTTTTTCTACTTGAACGAATTACATCTTCACTACACATCAGAATGGACTGAAAGCTCTATTTCCTCTCGACTCATCTGAGTAAATAATCTGGAAAACACCGATGAGGTAAGGGTCAAGTTTCAGTGTGGAGAGTAAGTAAAAAAACGCACCAGAGCCGAGCATGAAAAGTGAATATCAGAGCAGAAAATTACACTTTTTTATCTGTTCCTATCTCTCTCATTACTTTTTTCTTCACGATTAGACAGGAAAAACAAGAAGCATACAAATGCACTACAATAGGCTTCGGTAACAGATAAAAGTAGAGGTGAGTCCAACCATTTCTTTTGGTTTCTGTTGAAATGCACTGAAGCGAACATTGAGCCTTACATGCATCGTCTCACCTGTCATCAGTGCTATCATGTACGCCACCAGCTTGTGAAAACTCAGGTTCTTGTCCAGTTGCTTCCTCATTGTTCTGCCGCAGCACTGATGAGACAAAAGACGTGAGGAAAGTGGAAAGTCAGACATTTAGCAAGGAGCATCATAACCCACCGACACTGTGTCCAATACAAAGGTGGTTCTTATGAAACGTGAGGTGACTCAACCCGGCGGGGATTTTACAGTCGTATTCTGTTAACTGGTTATTAATTAAGCTGATGCTCATGTGCTGAAATATCACAAAATAACTCTTAAAGCCTCCAACACTGAGATTGCATGTTAATGACAGTAGAATCTAATATTGAAAAATAAAATATATAGTAACATTAAAATTAACCTTACCCTATCCAAACATTAGAATGAAATATGGTTATAAAATGTATAAATACAACAGAAAGACAGGGAATGTCAATGTGAAATCATCACAGATGTGATTCAGGCACAGCAGTCAAACTAGTTTGTGGGACGGCTCAAAGTTGTTACTCAGTTCATCAGTCCGTGGTTTGATATGTAATTTACATGATGTTACCATGAAGGAGCCGCGGAGCAGGGACAGCAGATTCCGGCACACCGGCAGCAGGATCAGCGTGCAGTTAAAGTTGAGCACGGCTGCAGGAGCTCTGGCCCAGGCCAAGGCGGACTGAAAGAAATCACACATATGATCGCACACATATGATCGATAAATCAATTAAGTTTGTGGTTTCAAACAATTTTGGTTTGTCTCTCCTGACGCAGCCAGGGGCCTTTGTCACATTTTTCAGACGTCTGATTTGTTCCACCAAAGAGAGATATACACATAATTTAATATGAATAAACCTGAAAAACTGATTCCAGAGAAAAGAGAACAGAGAAATCCAGATATAAATTATTTAAAACTGGTTTCTAACAATTGAAATATACTCATATTATACAGTACAACAGTATCTATAAATCATATATCATAACTTCTCTGCAGAACAGTAAGTTGTATTACTTTAAGGGCGTTTTGCTGATACTAGGACTTGTAATATTACTAGATTGAATTGGCACTTTTACTTCAGTAAAACTTCTGAGCCCACAATGAACAACATCTGACACAATTCGTCTGAGGATGAGCTGCAGTTTTCCCCCTGACTCACCCCTAACAGATGCCGCGTGTAGTAGAACTGATCCCGCAAATCATAGAAGAAGTAGAACCAGAGGAAGAGGAAGATGTTGATGGCCATCCAGACCACCTGCAAACACAAACCACAACACAACATCACCACAGACTCACACAAGGGGAGTGCATGCTAATCCTACATCAAGAAGATTTGGCACTGAAGCTCACAGATTATTTGGACACTTGGCATTTTTTCCGAGCTGTGCGTAAAGATCATCTGTGCGTAAAAACTGTGCGAAAAAAAGGACTGTGGGTAAATTCTCGCTCCAGCTCCTTCTCTACTGCTTCAAACATGGAGACTCCTGAAGTGTGAGTGCAGAGAACTCACCATTATGAAGGAGGTGAGACCATGGTTGATGATGCAGTTCGCCATGATGAGCACGTTGTGTTTACCAGCAGCCTTGTCGCCGCATATTCCACCTGCCTCTGCGTTTTTATTTTAACCCCTCGTGTCCGGACTCCGCCCCCGTGCACAGGTGACGCGGGACGCGGACCAACACAAACATCGAGGAGCTGAAGAGCCACATTCCTTCCTGCTGGAGCTGCAGGTTGTGCAAACGCGCGTCTAAGCTGCAGGAATGAGGAAGTGTGTGTCACAAAACCACTCCTCTGCCCGGTAATGCAATTATCACTAATCTTACAGGAATGATATCACTGTAGTCGTGTTGTATTCGCACAAGAAGGAAATACAAGAATGGATGTTTAGACATTTCATTTTATTTTAGTTTCAAGTAACACAGGAGTAGTCAAATCACCGAAGGAACATGTGACAAAACATAAAAATCAGCAAAAAAGTGAAATTGCTTCAGTAAAGAAGAAGAAGCTCAGTCGGTGTCACTCTTCTTAAGGCCTCATCCAATGTAACTTTCATATTCCCTTTAGACAGAATATTTTACACTGACCTGTCGATTTTTTTTTATAAAACCTTAAAACCAGACCTGACAATGAACAACACAAGGCATTCATCACAGCAGGTTTATGCAGTTGTCGGGCATGAGGAAGAAAATGAGTCTTGTAACCTTGCGCTGCCTTCCTGCTTTTTGTTTGTGGTGCACATGCAGACGTGTGCGAAGAGAGGAGACAGGAGGCAACCTGGGGTTCGTGCCAGTTGGTCTTTTTCGGGCACTTGGATCACACTTGGCACGTTTCCCTACACACCTGGCTCAGGCCTGTACCTGACACGCTGCTGCTCTCTCAAGGCGGCCTTTGTGCATTGCTGCTTATATCAACACATTACATTCTTTGGTAAACCGGGGCTTCGTGGGGCCCTAAAGTGAATGTAATCATTCTTAATAAAGACATCAGGCATTAACCGCAATCCCGCAGAGAACAATGCGTGACTGGGTGAAGTTTTTGTTTTTTGCACTTAAAAGAATAAAAAGGCAGAAGTTTGTTCTCCAACACCTCATTTACACAAAGACACAAACTCATTCTGGTTTTTGTGGGAAACTACTCGAGGTCTTGTTCGGGGATATGCACCCCGCAGCGCCACCATCATGCCTTGCTATTCCCAGGATGCATTTCTACATTAGAGAGGTTGAGTTCTGTACATGTGATTCAGCAGAAAGCCCCTCTCAGGCTGCTTCCATCATGTCCTCAACAATTGCAGTATCCCGCTGCCCGACCAGCAGCTCCAGCGGCTCCTCCGGCACCAGCACCATGGTGGCAGCGGTGGAGTACGAGGGCGGCAGCGTCCCCGTCGCCCTGCCGCTCCCTGAACGGCAGCAGATGCAGTGCAGGCAGTCGTGGATGTTGTGCTTGAAGAGGCGTCTGCAGGGGTGGCAGAACTGATAGAAGAGCAGCATGAAGAGCACGGCCAGGCTGTAGCAGACCAGCAGCTGGACGCACAGCAGCGGGGCGCACACGTACTCGTAGAAGTCCGACTTGAAGAAGTACCAGAGCGCGATGAGGAGGAAGTTCTCGAGAAAGCGTCCGAAGTAGTACATGGCCAGCCGGTCCCAGTGCTGCTTCCTCTCGATGAGCTCTCGATGGGAGAGGTCCAGCTGCACCGCCGACCAGCAGAAGATGTTGATGCAGGCGTAGAGCAGCGTGAACATGCACAGCACCACGGTGGTGCCCAGCTTAGAGAAGTTCTTCTCCACGTTCTCAGTCAGCGAGCCCCTCTTGGCCCAGAACTCCCCCCAGGGCAGGAAGAAGAAAAACAGCAGGTTGGCCATGACGACGAGGATCACCCAGTGCGTGAGCGCCGTGCTGAAGAGAACCAGAGCGGTGACCCGGGTGGCGATCTCCAAGCCTCTCCACACGATCATGCACAGGTAGGCCACGGGACGCAGCTGCACCTTGTAGTCGTCGTACCGGATCTGGATGGCCAGCACGCTGCAGACGAGGGCCCCGTATATGATGGAGATGAGGGTGATGATCATCAGAGCCACTGTGAACAGAGACGGACATCACCTGTTAACCTGCAATAGCAATAACAGCTGCACATTCAGAAATATGTCAATGTATGAAACCTCTGCTGAAGCGGGATTACAGTGACCCCAAAGAAGGTCAGGTTGCTCGGGTTGTTCTCATTTGAAGGATTCTAAAGTAAGAATACTCCTCATAAAGTAAAAAATAAACTGCTCAAAATTTACAATCAAATGTTAAACCTCGAAACAGTAAAGCAATTATGAAAAATCCAGGAGATCAGAAACGTCCACTTTCAGGCATTTTGAGAGTGGCTTACAAAAGTGTGCTGGGGCTCAGGTGGTAAAGGGGGTTGTCCACTATAAAGAGGGTCGGTGGTTCAATACCCAGCCCCTCCAGCCTGCATGCTGAAGAGTCCTTGCACAAATTACTGAACCCTAAATTGCCCCTGACCAGTGTATAAATGGTGTGTGATAGAAAAAGCGTATAGTGCCACTGGGTCAATGGGTGATTACACTGGAAAGCGCTTTTGAGTAGTAATAAAAGTGAAAGTGTTATTTAAATAGAGTCCATTTACCATTTCTAAATACTTCCTTCCACGGAACACTATAGTGTCTCAGTTTACTATGATGCGTCTCTCTCAACTTTATTATCTGATCAACAAAAAACCACTGCAGACCCTGGCTTCCTAAGAGCTGCGGACAGAGATCCATAAAAGAATTAGAGGTAACTTTATTATGAGGTTATATGAGGTCATTCAAAGATATTCCACCTTAACTGCATCACGTCCACTGTAAAACTGGCTGTGACCTTAAATGTTATTTGTGCAGTTCTCATTAAAAGGTGCTGATTCACCTCTTGACCTCACAGAATATTAACTTTTAATCAGTTTTAGAGGCTTTTCCAGCGTAATATTGCAACGGTAACACTTCAGCCCCCTCAGTCGTCCTTACATCTCGAGGGGAGGAAGTATTTCTCCTGGATGGTGGCGTACAGCTGGAGCGTCAGCTGAGGCGTGGAGCCCAGGAAGGCCTGGATGACGGCGGTGCGTTTGAAGGCGTTCCGGTGAGCGGCCAGGTTGCGCTCCGACTGGCCAATTTCCCACTCCATGGGCATCCTCTGGCCCTTCTTCAGACTGATCTTCCTGGAGATGGTGACGTAGGGCTCCTCCTCCTTACCCGCCCTGAAGTAGACCAGGAGAGCCTCGACACACCTGAGGGCGAGAGAGAGGAGTAACGTTTAAGCACCAACAGAGGGCAGTACAACGCCATGTTTCAGTTCACGGCACAGAGGACTGGATGGGAGGATGTCAACATCTATTCATAGCGGGGAGAGAGTGAATAAAGTGTAGAAACAAAAAGGTAAAATGTTTGAAATTACATCCACAAAAAATGTGTTTGTGCCCAGTGAATAATGTGAGAGCAGTAAAGTTTACAGAACAATTCTTGACTTTTTATTATTCTTATGCTCTTGTGTTTTACTGTTTCGTATTGGATGCCTTAATTTCCCTCTGGATCAATAATGTGTCTCCTCCCCACCCACACGTCCATCTAGGACAAAGCTAAAGGTCAGGGTAAACACATCAGCAGTTTGGTGTTGCAGCTTGTTTTCAGTCTAAAAACTTAAAATATGATATTTCTAAATAAGTAAATTTTTCATGAACACAATGTTTAACTTGGAAAAGTGGCGTCATGTAAGACATCCATCCCCCCCCCCCACACACACACTGTTCTCTGTGAATCACAGCAGGGCAAACACGAGCAGGGAAATGAGGCTCCAGCAGAGGGCAGTGAGAAGAAAGAAAACACTGTCTTCAGGCCTGCAGAGTGGATGAAGTGAAAATCACTGGGTGTGGCTCTCCTAACCTTTGCAAGGTAAATGAGGTCAACGCTCAGACGGAGGTTAAATCTGTTCCATTCAGGGAAACATGTTTTTCCCCCACAGCTGAGTAGAGAGAGTCAGTTTGAGAGGGACAAAGAAGAAAGTGACAGAATCCTAAAGAAATATATGATCTATTGAGTTATTTTTACAGTTTGAACTTAAATTCTAATTTCACAACCACATTTCCAAGGAGCAATGATGGAAACTACCTAAACTGGAAGTGCAAGCATTTCACCTGCCAACAACAACCCGGCAGCGTCCTAATCCCTTAATAATACTTTTAAAAAACGACGTTAAACTCTGAAGTCCTGCACATCTGCATTCAACACACACACACACACACACACACACACACACACACACACACACACACACACACACACACACACACACACACACACACACACACACACACACACACACACACACACACACACACACACACACACACACTCCCAGTCCTCTGAGGATTCCCACTGCTGCACAACATCTCACATCACCGTGCTGGAATGTTTTTTCCTTTTACTCCACAATCCCCAACTTTGGTCCCACATTAATCTGCTTCTCCTTGTGCTGTCCTGAACCCTGTGGAGCCAGCACTCAGACATTTCGCCCCCCCCTCTGCTGCTTCAGCTGCTACTCACTGCTCTTTTGACTCCCAGCGCACAAACACAGCACGGTGCCAAGCTTCCTCACCGGGGCCCTGAGACTGCAAATCTTCTTGTTTTGTAAGCAGGCTGTTATCGCTACACAAACTTATTCTCGCTCCCAGGCTGATATCAGATGGATGAGAGCAGTTTCAGTGGTCAAGGTTTATAACAGAGTGAAGGAGAGATGACAAAACCCTGATATGCTCACATCTTTCCCTGGATATGTGGCTGCATAACAGCCTGAGGTTGAAATACCAGGGGTGCAGGCATTTTTCTGAGAGGCAGACTGAATTTCACTTAGGGGAAGAAAAAAAAAAAACAGCGTGACTTGATGAATGCATTAGCTCAACAGAATCAATAAGCTCGCTTCCCAGGCAGCATCCTATGGATTTATAAGAAGGAAACACGTCTGCTGCTGTTCTGCATTTGCCGTTTAAACATGCAGCCTGGTTCCTCTGTGTGTGTCGCAGACATGTGGCGAAAGAGGAACTGAGACAACAGAAACGCTGAGATTCTCTGAGTTGAGGGCAGCATTCAGGAAATACTTTTGACAGCTCTTCAGCAAGATGGTCCAGTTTTGGTCACTTGGGACTAAACCTCATCAGACTTCTCACTGACACGGCCTCGACAGACTGTGGAGACACAGAGACGCAAAACAAGACACTGCGCATGTCGAGACTGGTCCGAGCTGAGCAGAGTAATTATGTAGTTTCTGTCCCTGCTTGAGGAAGCATGATCTTATACTATAGCAGTCAAGTCAAGACAAGGTCCACCCTGTGGCACACCCCCCCCCCCACACACACACACCTTGAGTTTTCACAATGTCTGCGAGTCACATTATTACAATTGTAATCTTTAGAACCGATTTCAAGATTTTATTGCTGACTGTTAAGGCTTGTTCCTTAACCTGAGGTTTTGTATTTCTGCTCCAATGTGTGATCCTCAAATTGCTTCAATTGTTTCTTATTGTTTGGCTTCAATTTTTCATTTTGTAACTTGACTCAAGATTCCGCTTTTTGATGTCAGATGTGGTTTGTTTTCTTGTGAAGCCACAAGATCAGCAATTACACCATCACTCAGCCACACAGGAAAACTCCCATCTGAGCCAAAGAGGAGCAGAGGTGCAGGTTTACAGCAGAGCAGCTTTGAACAGAAGAAGAGGAAAAGAGGAAGAGCAGGGAATAAAATAGGAGAACAGAATGAACTGTACTGTAAACACAGTCTGGGCAACATGGAGTCTCTTCTTTCAGTTTCCATGTAAGTCCAGAGTGACATATTTACATGAATTCACATTTTCTCTTTTCCGCCGTTCTTTTTCTTCTTCCTCAAGTCGGAGTTGAACGAGTCTGAGGAGACGACACACTCGGTAAAAGGCCTCGAGCTTGTATATGAAATTAAGGAGGACTGTACTTTCAGATCTGGTTGAACTATAAACATTCATACCAGTATATGCTGGAGTATTTAAGTCTTTTATAATTAACTTACTATTATTCATATTTTCTTCTTTTCTCTTTCTTTGTCGTCTTAGTCTCTTGTTTTTTCTCTCTCTCTGTTATGTCTTGTGTTTTCTTGTATGTTTGCTCTAAGTGTATTATTGTGCTGCACGTCTGTTCAATCGTTTACAAGTGCCGTTATTTTTGCTGATGTCAGTTGTACTGCAAGCTCAAATTAAGAAAATCTTCCAGCCTGAGAGACGTTACGGCTCAGTCTAACACATGATAACATATCATTGTCATGGCTGATTTAAGCCCCTGGCACTAGCAAAGCATTCTTAGAGTGTGCAGAGACGTGTGCAGGTTTAAACACCAGCGTCTGACACACGCAGCTGCTTTTGGTTTTAGATGCTCACATTTTTCAGCTGGACCTGAATCCTTGATATTTTAGTTTGTTCAGGCTCCTTCAGCAACTGAGACTAAAACTGCTGGTTGAAATCTTTAAAATCAGCTCTTGGTTATAAAAATCTGGATTTTCACAAAGCAGCAGGTTGGAAACTGGTTAGAAGTGACTGTTGGTTGATATTTAGTCTCATTGGGTTGAGTTTCACTGTTTCCTACTTGTTTGACAGCAGAAACAGAAAAACATGTAAATGAGAGCAACAGATTAAGGGCTGAAGCCGGTTGATATAAGACTGAATGCAAATATGAAGCAATGATGTAATCAATATGCTAACTGTTGCTTTGTCAACCACTTTTTAAACAGGTTTTACCTACTTTCCACCGGAGGCGGCTGTCTACACGTTTCCAACTACATCCTCAGTTCTGACCTTGTTACTCTTAAATGTTTTTTTGTTTCCATCTTTAGTTTGATAAGCACTGGCCCTGTATCTCTGTATCGTCTGACCAAAGATAACTCATATAGATTGACAATAAATCTACCACTAGTGTTGTTCAACAAGTTCCTCACATTCAAAGTCTGACATAAATACAAAATATATATATAATAAAAAGAGCTACAGGCTTCATACTTGAGCATGAAATTGACCCCAGAGCTGCACACAGGTCTATCTGAACGACTAACCCATTCAATTTCATGTTGATCCAGGGCGGACCCAGGTTTGTTTGTTTTTTAACGGTTAACATTGTGAGGGAAGATGGAAGTCATGGAACTTAAAGAAAAAAAAAAATCGGACATATTTAAAGGACTGATATCTATGAGTGTGTGCGAATTCAAATAAAAAGTGTGGATCTATTAGGGACTGTTTGGTGGGTGTCTGCGCTCTACTGAGTTTCTAATGTGTTGAAAATGTGTAGAGCATCTCTGAATGTGTTGATAAAGCAGGAATTGCGCACACGCATACACACACACACGCACACACACACACACGTTTCGATACTTTACACAACAACAAACTCAGGTCAAAGCTGCAGCTCAGCACTAAGAAAGGGGACTTCCTGCCGTTCGAGAGGAATCACAAAGAGCTGTTGTGTTTCTTCTGTAGCACTCAGGGACCATTGTCTACATCTTTATTTCTATGGCTGATAGCAGCTGTTAAATATTTTCAACTGGTATATTTTAAGATGCACTGACAAGAGTTATTCATATGCCTTTTAGCAACACTTTGTCCTGCACAGTATTTTTCCTGTGGCAATTAAACTGCAACTGAAGACAAGGTTGAAGTGGTTGTTTTTTTGCCCTATAAAAGAACACACCCTTCAGGTCGCTCGGTTATTGGTTCGGTGAAATCATAGCAGCACCTTGGGGCGTACTGTTGACGAAGTTCAGAGAGAAGGTGTCAGGTCCTCGCCTACGTCTTCCTACATGAGTCACGGTTCACCAAACAGGTCTCTCAGCTGAGATCACGTGAGGTGCAAGCCGGCAGTATTCAAACAAACACCCTCCTGAGACACAACGTAAAACTTCTTCTTTAAACAAACACTTATTGCGACTTTTCCTACACATTTGCCGATACATCACATTTGTGTTTCCACAATGTGGACTTTCCGACAATATCAATAACCTCTTTTTGACCCCACTCCCCCTGATTCACTCCGGCCTGACTGGCCTGCAGCAACCAAGGCCTTTGGGTGCCATTATCCTCCGATGAGGTCATACAACTGAGTGGTGCACAAGCTATAAATATGAAGGATGTGAAACTAGGACAGACGCCAGCTCTGCAGTGTCATTTGATGGACTCATTGTGAGTCTCGACTGCGAGGAGCTCAGCTGTGATCAAGAGGACGTGACCACATCATCGGGGAAACTTCAAATTAAAAGAAGAATATTACAGGGACGGCTGCCTGCTCTGAAGTCGATCCATATCTCGACGCTTGTGATGTGTGGGAGGTTGTGACGGTCAGTAATCCCTCCTGTTCTACACAGTCGACAAGACTTCCATCTGGAGTGTGATGCAGTTCAGCTGCAGTGTTCATTCAGAGCAAGAACATTTGTTCAACCAAAGATATGGTGGAAAATTACAGAAAGAAAAAACGCCATTCACAGCTTTGCAGAGCCAAAGCTGATGGTGAGATGAGATCTAAGACATCAGCAATAAATCAGTAAACATACAACGTAAACATAAGGAAATATAAGCATTATATACAAAGTGAATAACTCAGATCAGTGGTGATAAACTACTGCATCATGTTAGCACCATCTCATGCACTTAGCTGAGATGGTCAGTTTGAATCCCATTAACTGTGCAACACTGTAAACGGAAAACTGGAAGTTCCATAGAGACAATGACACAATCTGATGAAGGGCTGCGACTGAGGATTGTTTTCATGAACCATTAATCCATCAGTTATTCTCTTAATTACCTACTTTGTCTCCAACACATCAGAGAATAGTCAAGTGATGCAGATTTATGAGAATTCAAGGTGACGCACTTAAATTCCCCAAATCCAAAGATATTCATCAGTGTAGTTTGCTGCCATGCACAACGTTTGATATTTTTGTTTGAAAAATGACAGGAACAGTGACCAACAAACGTTGCTGGCTCATTGATTAATCATCTAATTGTTGCGGCTCTACTATCGCACATATTGATCAAATGCTGCAGTATCATAATCACAATTCAGAGTTGACTGTGGCGCTTTAATCCACTCAGCACAGACGGCCAAGTTTGTAGCCCATTAGCCGTCCTGTGAATGGAAAGTGGCAACTGCAGCTCCGGTAAGTGGGATAGAAAAGTACAGATGCATCAGTGAGATACAGTGCAGGAGTAATAAATATTTATCGGGAAAATTCAAGTCAGTCAGTGGGGACTAATACTTAAATACGTTTGGAGATACTTGGACTGAAGTTTTTTTTAAATACTTTTACAGCTACTTTTATTAACAAAAAAAAAGAGAAGAAAAATCCTAATGTATTGGTATAGGCTGAGATAAGATTAACTGAGTACTGAAAATCAAACCAACCTTCACTAACTGCAACATTAATGTGAGAGAAACATTAATAGACCTAATTCTTATCTTAACGTGTGATATACTGTAAATCAGGTGGGGATTCACTAATCTGATACTAATATAAGACATCCAATCAATCAATGGATTTATTTTAGGAAGCATCCTCCTAAAGGTTTTTGTGAAATACTGTACGTGGTTTTGCACGATGAGTGCTTTTGTTTTTGTTATTTTAAGTATGTTGATGCTAATACTTGTACTGTACATGCATGTGTATTTCACTTCCGTAAAACTGGGAATGCAGGTCTTGCAGCAGAGCGCTGGTATTTCTTAAGTAACCGTTCTTCTCACTGCCTCGAATCGAATGTATAAACTGCTGTGTGAAATGTAAACACACTGAGGAAGACCATAACAACCTGAGGAAATGACCTGACTGACTCTGCTGGTACATGATCATTTAAAGGTTCAGTGTGTAGAATCTAGTGGTGAAGTTTCATGTTGCAGCTGAACACCCCTCACCTCAGCCTCTCCTTCCAAACATGAACCTGTGGCTTCAGTTGTCATAAAAACTCAAAAGGTGTTTAGTTCGTCCAGTTTGGGCGACTGTAAAAAACATGGCAGCCTCTGCAGAAAGGACCCGCTCCAGATGTAAATATAAAGTATTTAAATGCAAAGGGACCATGCAAGGCTAAAGAAAACAAGTATTCATACGCACCAGTGAAAACATCACCAGGATTATTTTATAGATCCATTTCACCTAAATCTAACACACTGGACCTTTAACATTCAAACACGAGCGTGTCTTTGTGTCGCACCAACCCGACCCCCACGCACCTGATGACCGGGCCGAGCAGCAGCAGGTGCAGGAAGAGGACCAGGGGCCGGTCCCGACCCAGGTCCCTGTGGATGAAGGTGAGGGTGAGCTGGATGAGCACGGCGGGCAGCAGCATGAAGACGATGGTGAAGCTCATCCAGACCACGTCGTGGGTCTTGCGGTACATGCTGCACAGCAGGGCGGCCGAGACGAACTCGGCGCAGTAGAGGATGGTGGCCAGCACCACGCTGAACGGAGGCCGGACCCGGCTGTGGTTGACCACCAGAATGACCCCGCTCCCCGCCATCGAGGAGTCGTCCTGATGCTCCAGGTCCGAGATCTCCCGCTCCTGCTGCTGCTCCATGGACACTTCGCACATGATGTTATTGTTTGTAACTCAGGTTTCTGCGCGGAGAGAAAGTTTGGACGTCGACGTTAACGTGTCCCGATCCGAAAAACCCACTTTTAGCGTTTGCTCCCTGCGCTGCGCCGTTTCTCCGCAACTTCCCACCGAGTTGATCACGGCTGGTTTCTCGTTGAATTCATCTCCAGCGTTCGGCTGTGTCACTGCTCCTCTGCGGGCTCTCCCTCGCACCCCCACGGCCACTTGTTGTGTGATGTTCGGTAGTCGTGTGCGGCGACACCAGCCGCTGTGGCCCCGTTTAAACCCGGAGGAATCCACCGCACGGACCCCGGCGCTGCTGCCGCACAGGGAGCAGGATCGGGAAAGTTCAGCCTTGCTCACGGAGTCAAGTCAGGACCGAGATAAACCACCATCCTGACCATCATCGATTGGGCTGAACTGGAGTTTGAATACGCGCGTTGTTACCTGTTTAAAATCACCGAGGCTTGCTCCGGCTGTAGCGGCTGGTGGTGGGTGGTAGCTGTGCGGGGTTAGGGTGTCTCCGTGTCGGCAGTAAGAGCACAAATCATGGCAGCTGTAGCTCGTAGAGGCACTTCCGGTGTCAACAGAAACTGCCACTGATGTGTAAAGGCAGCTGCCTCTACACAGTGTGTCAACAAAGGCAGCTGGCTTTACACATCTGTGTTGTTACACTGTCTGAGAGAAACTCAAGCTGTTTGTGATGTATTCAATGAGATATATATACTGTATTATAAACTGGTTTATGAAAGTTTATTAGATAGTTTGTTAGCTCTGGGGGGGGTTGGACTCAAAATGAATCAAGAACAGCTCCACATCTATCAGATCCATATGCATGATCTTTGTGTCTATGGATGGGTAAGAACTCAAAGACTGTACTGACTAAACTGTGATAAACCAAAAGACAAATTAAAATGTTTATCCTTCAATTCTACATAAGATGGTGAATAGCTCCATGATAGCAATGATGCACAGAGATGTAGCAATTTATTGACTACAACTGTACCAAAGTAGATGGAAATACCTCAAAGGAACAAAGTTTTAGTAAATGTAGGACCAGGCACAATCTCCATTTATATTTATGTTCTCTCTAGGCTGAATAAATGTATTCAGTGTTTTTGTGTTACAAGACCACAAAGAGAGACTCACAACATTTTACTTTCCAATTGCATATAAACCATTTACAGTTTTATTTACTATCATAAGTTGACTTTGGCCCAAATGTTTTTCCTTATGATGGGATCTCATAGGCAATCTCCAAGGACTCTTAAAACTCTTAAATACACTAACATCCATAAGAACATTTAAAATAGACTTATTGTTACTCCTTCAACTTAAAAATATGTATATGAGTTATGAACTTCTATGGTGTAAAAGCATCAGTGCATATACGAGACAAATGACGAAGCTGTACACAACAAACAGCTACTGACCTACTACTTTTTAACCAAGTTTTATTCTCATATCTGTTTTGCTTTTGATGACAGATAGACATTCAAAATGTTTAATTAATCACCTTTTATCTTTTTATGTTGGAGTAATTTGTGCAAATGCAGATCCTAATAACTAAATAAAAGCTGTAAATTATAACATTGTCTCTTGTAATGACATATTGTGTCAGTGATGGTAAATGTTAATGGAACCTTAAAAAGGGCGATAACAGACAAAAACAGCAGGTTTTACATGTGTCAAAGATAGTTAAAGGTTTTGCAGTAAGGACTCGGTAAAGTGTCTTTAATATTAAAACATATTTTAAGTTCTCAAGGCATGAACATTAATTGGCTAATGATACATTAATAACAGCTTCTCATGAACACGATCTCTCAAAGTTGTTTAGTTTGTAAGAGCCTAAAAGTATCCAACACTAATATCACTTAATTTTTAAATGCAGTTCAAAAAACACAATTACTAAACAATATGAGGAACAATAACAAGTTAGTAAACGTTCACAAACTATAGTTCAAATCGCCCTGAATAAGTCACAAACAGCGGCAGTTGCCACCAAACAGATGTGGCAACTGACAGCTGCCTCAAATCGCGGCAGCTGCCTTCACATATCAGTGGCAATTTCTATTGCCACCGGAAGTGCCTCTACGAGCTGCCGCTGCCACGATTCGAGCTTGCTGCCTCTCCGTGTCGGTCCTGCGGCCGCTGCCTGGGCGTCTTGTTTCCACTAAACCGCTTTCAATATCAAAAAGCTACGTTTACTCAAACATAAACACGCAGCGATACCGGAAATGAAGGTGCACTTGTCTTACTTAGAGGTTGCTGTAAAAACAAATAATCTTTTATTAGTCCCACTATTGGGAAATATACCATGTTACAGCAGTTAAATGGAATAGTGAGCTAAACACTGAGAAAATGAGAAAAAAATACAGTATAAACACAAGGAGCTGTATAAGATGCAGAAATATGTGTCAGTATGAGATTGAACTACTCTGGACCCAGGGGTATAAGCCAAATACAGACTGATATCCAACCACCCCTTCCTGCCAATCAGCTATGCATTGCACATCCATAATATTAAAATTGTACAGATAGAACCCTATTATTGCACAGTTAAATCAGTTGAAACCCTGAGTGAGTTATACATAAAATGCATATTAGATTAGATAGAACTTTATTGATCCACACATCAGGGAAATTCACTTGTTTACAGCATCAGGCAGGTCAGAATGAGGAATGCCTGCGGTGGCCAGGAATCAATTGCTTGGAAGGCAGCTATACTCAACACTATACCACCAATGCTCACCATTATATACCACTGCTGGTTGACTGGGAGCAACAGGAAAGAAGGAATGACCTCAGTCTCCTCAGCAGATACAGTGTTCTCTGGCTCTTCTTGTAAATTGCAGTGGGTGCTTTTTTCAAGATAAACCGCTGATCTCAAACTTAAAATGAAGGGATAGCAAAATTGTTTTGGCCCAGATTTGGCCCACATCCCACACGTCACACATCCAGCCCCCATAGCATGTGGAATGACGGCACTTGGGTGTTCCGCTCCTGTTTACCAGATCTGGGCGTTAGCCGTAGTAATACCACATGTGGCAAAGGTGCCAAAAGGTAGCCTGAATTTTATATATATATAATTATTATTATATATTCACCATTTACCACATGGGCCACTTTAGGTTCACATCCAGATTAGACCTTGTCTAGAACGCATTTTTGCCAAAAAAAGCCGATATTTGTTTTGGGATGTTTGGGCTACATTTGCTATTTTACAAGTTTAGGCCCACATCCATTTTGTTCGGGTCACCAAAAGGCCAGAGGTGCCGCATCATTGCCTGAGGTGGCCCACATCCTTATGCTGTCTGGGGAGTAGTCTGTCAGGATGTGTCTCATTAACCTTGTGCAGAAAACAATACACACTCATCATATGTGCACACTCACAATACTAAATCATGGCAAACACATTTTGATTAGTTTGTCTACCGAGATGTTTGTTTTCTAACAAGTTTCAGCTCTCAGGTTGTGACTCCAGCTGTAGGAAACATCACAAGTAAACAGAAAACGCCTCAATCAATATTTGTTGTCACCACCCTTCGCTTTAAGAGCAGCACCACTCCTTGGTAAAGTTTTTAAAGGATCTTTTGCGGGTGGTTTGTTCAACACATGTTGGTCAGTTGTTCTGTCTCTTCATGTGATCACAGGCTGACTCCATGAGGCCACACCATCAGTAGGGCTCCTTGTTCTTTATGAGTCCTGCTGTATGTTTGGGGTTATGGTTGTTATGCTGCAGAGTGGTGCTCCATGCTCCATGCCCTTAAAAACTCACACTTACAGACTCTTAAAAAAGCTTTTATCCAAGTGCCATTAGAAAACTTAACCATGTGCAATAATGTACTGTGTCTCTATGTTACAATTTGTGCCATTGGGACATTTAATTTTCTTGTTTTTAATCTTAACATCTGAAGTGCCTAAAAGTTTGACACAGAAATGACAATACTGAGATGAAATATACACGTGGAAATAAAGTAGTATATATTGGAAAATGAAAATTATATCAATAAACCTCCAAAGTGTAAAGTACATTAACTTAAGTACTAATACTGAGTACAAAGGTGCTGTACATGCTATTTCCATGGAGATATTGCACCTCACAGTCTATATTTATTAGTAGTTATTAGTAGATACTAGTTTTTTGCAGATTCACATATGATTAGAAAATAACATAATAACAAAATGAACAAAATACAATTGAAGAGTAAATTCTGATGTATCCAGGGGCATATTAATTCATAAATCCCACCCCCACACATACAACAATAAAGTGATGTACATATTAATGCATCAGTAATTATCATCCAATATATTTTAATCAGAAATTTGTCATTTTGCATCAATGATCACTTTGGTCATTGAGTATGTTCACATTTGGTTCTTTAGGTGCTTTTTGCCGCTAATACATTTCTACTTCTACTCAAGTAAAATTCTGAATGCAGGACTTTTGCTTTGCATTTGAACGTGTGAGCTACAATATCACATAGTTAAAACCAATAAATTGTACTGAGAGGAGAATCTGGGTTATAGTGTTGCAAATATTCCAAAGTGCAGGCATAGTATTGGACATACCTACAGCATTAGGAATAGAAACAGTATATTAAGAAGGCGTGGGCCGGGTTATTTTCAGCAGCTCAACATGTGGTAGCTTGTACACACCACTGAGGCTTTGAGGACAACTACAACTATAACTACTGCTACTTTTAGAGGTCAGAGTTTTAAAATCTCATATGCTCCTGAGTCCAACTAAAATTATCAGCTAAAAGAAGATAAGAAAAATATAAAATAATCTATTGTGAATTGATTGGAGCACCGTCACCTTCCTCTTTCTTTGAAAACTGTGTTTTCTCACAGCATATTCTCAGATTTCTCACCATCAGTACTTCAGTGTAGTGTTATCACATATAGTATTCGTCCTGTCTGAATGGAAACACTGTAGTAGGGCAGCGTAAGGATATCAGTTGCTCTGCACGTCCATTTTTAGTTTCCAGCAGCAGAGTGGACTTGGCCTTGTTATAGTGACCTGCAGGCCTGTGAGAGAAGCAGCTTCATGAACAGGTGCAGGCCACACACACACACACTCACACAAACAAACACACTGAATCAGCCATTGAAAATTCACTCAATCATCTCATTCACTTTTTTACACTGTCAGTCCCTCCTTATGAAATGATCCGTCACGGCTACATGATCCAGGAGAACAGAACCAGTTTGTTCAGAGACTTATGCAAACACAGATCGTCTGTTTGTAATGTGCATGAGAAGGAAACAGTCTGCAAGTGGCATACGCAACGTTTCCATTTCAAAACACTGTGTTGCTTGGATCAATGTCAACATGACCTTTCACCATCAACAAGTGCCTGTGCTATTTTTACTGGAGAAGAAAAATCGATTTCTGAAAGAGCTCACGATGTGACAACAAAACTACAAAATAACTTTTTCCTGTTCATTTCACTGCGAATGGTTGCGTAGTGTCAACACAGCTCGCCACAAACATCCCGACCCCCTCCTGTCTAATCACATCTCATCTGAGTCAGTCATGAGCTAGACGTGGTGAAGGGGGTCGACGTATCCCTACGAAGGCTTGTCATTACTAATGCATGTGGCATGGGTCGCTGACTTCAGTCTGCAGAGGCTGAATGCTCTGAGGAGATAAGTGGAGATACGGGAGGAAATGGAAGACGGAAACCTCATTACAAAGCACCAGGCACGTCCTGTACACTGCGGGACAGAGCCAGTGAAAGGAGCTGGATGTCGACAAGGCTGAAATAAACAATTTGTCCTTGATTTGATTTGTCTTTAAAGGAGTAGTTCCAAGTTTTTGGGGAGTATGTTTTTGCATCCGTGCCAAGAATGAGATAAGATGCCACTCTCATGTCTGTAGGACAAATATGGAGCTGCAGCTGGCTAGCTTAGCTTAGCATAAAGACTTGCGCTACAGGAAGGTGCTGGGCTGGATCGGAGACTGTATATAAAGATGGACGACGTGACAGCTCCCCAAAAGTGAAGCCAAAGTGTCTCAATCACCACCTGGTGGCTGGCTGCAGTATAGGTCGTAAATCCTGCCGTCTCCATGTTAGTGGATGGGGCATGCACCAAACTAAAAGGTTTAGGTAGAGCTCTCAAAGATGATTTCTGTGATTTACGGTAGTTCTTATCACTGTGATAGTGTAAATTTGGTTTTAATTAGTTATTTTATGCTATAGAAACAGAAGATATAACATCTGAATCAATTAGCTTTAAAGGGTTTGCCACTGTTTCAGCTTATACTGACATGAGTGTGGTATTCATCTTCTCATGTATAAAGCTGCAACTGCTCATTATCCATTAACTACACAGTAGACAAAATATCTGATTAAAGCAGAAATATTTAACAGAGATATGCAGGAAATCTACATATTAAAGAGGCTAAAACAATACATTTCCAGAGAGTCACTCAGACGGGACAAGCTTGACAAATGACGACCAAAATAGTTGGTAATTCCTGTATAGATCATTACAAACAGAGGCAGATCTAACTCGAGGGAAGACAGTGAAAATGTGTAAGTTTCTTTCATGTCAAGAAGCTGTTCAGGAGTCGGACTGTAACTAAGATTGCACAATCAGCAATCGGGGGTCTCTGAAACACATTTGTAATGTGGAGAACATGATGTGTGTGGTCCTCAGCTGCTGCTGTTTTTGCTGTGTGTGTGTGTGTGTGTGTGTGTGTGTGTGTGTGTGTGTGTGTGTGTGTGTGTGTGTGTGTCTGCTCTTGTACAGCTATCTTTGTGAGGACTAGTTTGAATCTACAACCTACGGAGTGCGGACATTTTGGGAAAGTGAGGACCTTTTGGCCGGTCCTCACTTTGTGACCTCCCTTTAATGGACTCTTTGGGGATTAAGACTTGTTTTTTAGGATTAGGGTTAGAATTAGGTTTAGATTAGGTTATGGGTTAGAGTCAGGTATTTAGTTTGGATGGTTATGGTTAGGGTAAGGGGCTAGGGAAGGCATTATACCAATGAGTGTCCTCACTAAGACAGCTGTACAAACGTGTGTGTGTGTGTGTGTGTGTGTGTGTCAGCTGCCACTGGGCGGTGGTCAGAGTCTGGGATGAGTCTACTCAGCAGAGAAGGGCCGAGCCTGATTGGACGTCGGTTTAATGACATAACAAGATAACGTCTGCTCACCAACCGCTGCTCCCACTCTCTGAACACTGTCACCAATCATGTTTTAACTGAAGTAAGAATTCTTTACAGCTGCAGGAACTCGGAGAACCGTCTCTTTTAGCCATATTTCCAAACATAAACATGAAGAAAAGAAATCTAAAAGCTTAGAGGCAAAACAAACAAGTTTATCTTTAAAAAGTGTGTGTGTTTGTAATAATATATAATATCTATACATAATATGTGATAGTATAATGTGTAATAAGCTGAAATATATCTGCGGGGGGGGGGGGGATTCATATAAGCTTGTCTAGTCACAGACAATATTTAATACACAGAGACCATTTGATGCACACTGAGAATAAATCCTGTGACTGCAGAGCCATCTAGTGGCTAATCCTGTTTGTCAATGTGTGTTGAAATGAATTAATTGAATTAACGTTACATAATACAGCAGGTTGATCCTTAGAGTACAACATCCTTGTTCTGCAGCTCCTTGAGCAGCAGTTTGTTTCTCTATATTTTTTTCTGTTTCCCATCTCATCACTTCATGTAGATATTCATTACGGTATTGATCCCTGGTTCAACATATCAGGTTTCAGCTCGTGGTTTCTGGTTTGTTTTCTCTCTATTGACTGTGTTTTTAAGTGAACACAGTCAGGTGATTTCTTACTTATATCTTTTATGTATATATATATATATATATATATCTTTTAGCACTCTGACATGTCTTTGTGTATTAGGGGTCCAAATACGGAAACACGCCAGGCTGAATCAGAAACTTCTTTAAATCAAGGCTATAAAACTTACTTGTATCTTATTGATTTGACCTGAATCTAGTTTTTAGGGCCCGAGCACCTCTGGTGGGAGGCCCTATTGTATTTCGAAGGATTTGTATTTCCCTTTTGGGGCTTTTTCAGGGCCTAGACATGCTCAAATTGTTATCAAAGTTTGCAGGGAATTCAAAACCCCAAAAAGTAATTGTATTCTGGAGTAACTTGAAATGGGCGTGGAAAAATGGCTCAACAGCGCCATCTAAGGAAAAGCCCCTCAGTTAGCTTTCACCGATCTTCACAAAAATCGTAGCCCAGGTGTATCATGACAAGACAAACAAAAAAGGTCAGAGGTGCAATGGGAAAAAAGCAACAGGAAGCCCGCCATTTTGACTTTAGTGGCCATATTGGCCATTTTCCACATTTTTACTTTGATGTACTTGTCCCAGGGCTTTCATCAGATCAACTTCATATGGAGATGCGTGTCATCACAACAAGATGGAGATGAAAACTACCTCAAAGATCGATTTTTCGTTACACGGTGTGACCGTGGCGTGGCGTCAAAGTTTGATTACACGCCATCAAAACACAAGGTTCTGTATCTCGGACATATTTGGTCGAATTGAGTCCAAACTAGACATGTAAGACAAGAGTTCCGGCCTGATGACATCTACACAGAAATCATGACTTAAAAACACAGCGCCCCCTGGTGGCAACAGGAAATGTCTTGTTTTTTGCATGTCTTACACTTGGAAGTATTCCTCCTCATCTACTGACCGCAGCCATGTCAAACCTATGTCAAAAGGGTCTCAAGACATTGATAATGTAGGCATAAGATTACTGTGACTTTTCGTCAAAGGCATATTAATGGCGTGGCGTTAAAGTTCATCGACTCGCTGTGACACACAAAATTGCTGTAACTTCCGTGTTCATGGGTCTATCTCCCTCAAACTACATTTGTGTAGCAACAGCCCCCCCCCTGCAGACATTCATATGGTTTTAAGGAATGGGCATGGCAAAATAACTGACTAGTGCCCCCTAAAGGGCAGCCCCGGCACCACGAGTTGCGGACATGTACAAAAAACCATTAGGGACATGTGTCTTCTCATAACAAACAAATAAGTCTCTTGGATAGATATGCTAGACCAAACAAGAAGCCCGCCATTTTGACTTTAGTGGCCATTTTGGCCATTTTTCACATTTTTACTTTGACGAACTTGTCGTAGGGCTTTCATCAGATCAACTTCATATTGAGATGAGTGTCATTTAAACAAGATGGAGATAAAAACTAACTCAAAGATCGATTTTTCGTCACACGGTGTGACCGTGGCGTGGCATCAAAGTTTGATTACACGCCATCAAAACACGCGGTTCTGTATCTCTGACATATTTGTTCCAATCGAGTTCCAAACTAGACATGTAAGACAAGAGTCCCGGCCTGATGACATCTACACAGAAATCTTGACTTAAAATCACAGCGCCACCTGCTGGCTACAGGAAGTGACATGTTTTTACTTTGATGAACTGCTCCTGGCTGCTTTACAATATACAGCTCAAAAGAGCTCAGTCAAGTCATTGGATCATGGTCAGAATTGTGACATTTCCTCAAACCGTGTAAACATTGAGGTGCGGCGAAGGTTCATCCTTCGCCAAAGGAGACGATGTTGTCATAACTCCAGTGTGCATTGTCCTATCACCGCCAAACTGATGTCTCATGATCAGAGACCAAGCCTGAACAGCTCTATATGTCAATATTTCCTCAGTGTCATAGCGCCACCTACTGATTCGCCATGAAACAGGAAGTACTTTGTAAATCCACTCTGCATTATCCAACCGGCTCCGAACTACTGACCTATGATCACAATCCTGACCTGAACACATCCATATATTAATATTAGTTCAGGGTCATAGCGCCACCTACGTTACGTTACTTTACGTTACTTTACGTAACTTTTCGTTACTGTTAGTTACTTTGTAACTTTTCGTTACTGTTAGTTACTTTTCGTTACTTGGCGTTACTTTCGTACTTTTAGTTACTTTTGTACTTTTATTTACTTTTTAGTTACTTTCGTACTTTTTAGTTACTTTTGTACTTTTAGTTACTTTTGTACTTTTAGTTACTTTTGAGTTACTTTCGTACTTTTAGTTACTTTCGTACTTTTAGTTAATTTTGTACTTTTAGTTACTTTTTAGTTACTTTCGTACTTTTAGTTACTTTTTGTTACTTTTTAGTTACTTTTGTACTTTTAGTTACTTTTTAGTTACTTTTGTACTTTTAGTTACTTTTAGTTACTTTTGTACTTTTAGTTACTTTTAGTTACTTTTGTACTTTTAGTTACTTTTTAGTTACTTTCGTACTTTTAGTTACTTTTTAGTTACTTTTGTACTTTTAGTTACTTTTTAGTTACTTTCGCACTTTTAGTTACTTTTTAGTTACTTTCGCACTTTTAGTTACTTTTGTACTTATAGTTACTTTTGAGTTACTTTTGTACTTTTAGTTACTTTTGTACTTTTAGTTACTTTTTAGTTACTTTCGTACTTTTAGTTACTTTTGAGTTCTTTAGTTACTTTTATTGTTACTTTGTACTTTTAGTTACTTTTGTACTTTTAGTTACTTTTTAGTTACTTTTGTACTTTTCGTTACTTTTTAGTTACTTTCGTACTTTTAGTTACTTTTTAGTTACTTTCGCACTTTTAGTTACTTTTTAGTTACTTTCGCACTTTTAGTTACTTTTTAGTTACTTTCATACTTTTAGTTACTTTTGTACTTTTAGTTACTTTTTAGTTACTTTTGTACTTTTAGTTACTTTTGTACTTTTAGTTACTTTTGTACTTTTAGTTACTTTTTAGTTACTTTCGTACTTTTAGTTACTTTTTAGTTACTTTTGTACTTTTAGTTACTTTTGTACTTTTAGTTACTTTTTAGTTACTTTTGTACTTTTAGTTACTTTTGTACTTTTAGTTACTTTTTAGTACAGTAACATAACGTAACGTACAATAACGTAAAGTTACGTAACGTACAGTAACATAACGTAACGTAACGTACAGTAACATAACGTAACGTAAAGTTACGCAAAGTTACGTACCCTGGGACATTTCTTCACTCGGCCTGAAGTTTATTGTACTAAAGCAGGGATTCCAAAACCTTTGAGTCCTTGATGCCCAAAATAACCGAGTCAGAGATATGTGACCCCCATTATCCCAAAGGATATTTTAGCTGAGCTTGTTCACAAAAAATCTCCCATGTGCAATGTTTCCTGTGGTGCTGTAAACTGACCTGCTGCAACTGATGCTGTCACTCATCTGTCATAATCACCATGCATGGTTATTTACATGGTTTTATTCTAACAAGTACTTTTTTTAGCTTTTGGAACAATTATGGCTAAAATATGATATTGAGAATTGCATTTAAATTGTATTTGATGTCTGTAAATCACCTTGTGACCCTTTTGTGTCTCATTAAAGGTCATACTTCTTCTAACCTGTTAAAGGCCTCGTCCAGATCTTCACAGTCACAGCAGCATCCGTACTGGTAGATATCACACTCGCAGCAGCACATGGGATCATCTGGCTCCAGAGGCTTTAACTTCTCCCATTTCATTATGGCTTCCTGAAGTTCACAGGGCAACTTCGTTCTCTGGAGCGATGCACAAATGAACTACACCATTAAAACAAACTATTAGTGCAGGGAACATATCTATGGAAATGTACTGACAGAATCTATAACACAAAAACCTCTACATCGTTGTGTGACAGCACCTCGCCATCACCGTGGTTATGATGTCACTATCTCCCTGGTGACTAATGTTGTGCAGCCTAAATCCGTCCGAACTGCTCCCACGTCCAATCCTTGGCGTGGAAACAGAGATTCCCTCACGTCACACATCACACCACAGATTTAGTTCTCCTGTCTGGATAAATGTGCACCGTTGTTTGGACTATTTAAAGAAGACCCGTACCACCCAATCATCCAATAGGATCACTGAGTGGCTCAGAGGCTTCAGGTATTGGCTGAAACACCAATACAACGTCTCCAAGGTTGCGCCTCCCACATGGGGTGACCAAAGGCTTAGTGTGAGCCTGATTATTTCTGTAGCTGCTGGACACAAGATGTTGTTAGAGTGGAGCATCCAAACAAATGCATGGATATAGACTTACTTCTGTGAGTATTCCTTCAATTTCTCATGGCTTTTTAAAGTTTGAACCTTTCACAGATCAGTTTTCAGTCAGTTTTATCACGAACAAGTCATTTAGTGATCAAAGAATTTAAAATGCTAAGTTTGAATTGACCGATTCACTGCATTTTACTGCTCGTGGACTGTTGTTTGTGAGTATTTATGACCAGCGTTCTTGTTGTGCATAGCATTATTTAGAAGTTATTAGAGATATATAAATATAAAAATATCATTGTTTATATTAGTGATGAACAAAATGTAAATTCATTTGTATATTAACTGTTTAAATTAATATGGTCGTTATTACTGGTTTTTAGGATTTTCTCACCAAGTTTTCCATTTGTTTATTTTCTTTCTGAGATCTAACATCAATTTACTTTGTCTAATGTATATTTATTAACTATGGACCAAAACTACAAAAATGATTCAAAGCAAACAAAGCATAATTTGTTCAGTTATTTCATATAACACACAGCATTCATTATTAAATTCTCTTTAACTGAGCAAACACATGAATCTTTTAATTCAGACCTTCTCAGCAGACACAATTTATTCAGTCCTGTAACCCATTGATATTGTTCTTTAAAGCATTAATGTGTATTTAATAATTAATATCAATCCATATCGACACTGTTATTCTAACTTGCTCTGAATGTCCAAATGCTGTAATTTCAGGTGTCTGTGTAAATACTGTGAAACGAGGTTGCTTACACTGTGGTGGAAAAGGTGGTGACCTAATGTGGGTCGGTTAAACACTTTAACAAGTGATCACTCTAAACTGGCTTTAGCAGATTACTGAGCCGGAACAGATGCACAAAGGACTGGAAGATTTGTTTTAGTGCATGACGACAGACACCTGCTGCGTGTGTGTTACCTTGACATGGAGGAAAGCTCACACACTATCAGACTGGATAATACAGGCTGATGACAAAACTGACTTTTTAAAGAAAAACTCAGGAAAACATTTTATGATTTTTATAATTGACGACTTTTTTGACTTGTACTTTTTAAAGTTCTGATTATTATTGATTTAAGACACTGTGTAGAAAATAAGCTTTTAATTTTAAGATAGCTGAAGAAAGCAAGAGCTAATTTTAGATTCTGCTGAGGTAGAAAGAGACGTTTACCAACTGTAACAGTCTCCAAAGCTCAAAGGGGACACACACAAAGCATCTTTGTGCCGGCCCCCGCTCTGTGTGAGTGTGTGAGAGTGTGAGTGTGTGAGTGTGTGTGTGTCTGTGAGTGAGTCATACTCAAGTTGACATCTGTTTGCAGGTACCAGTTCCAGAGAAGATGGTGGCCTCTGTGCTCACCTTCCTCATCTCAAGTAAACATGTTCAACCTAATGAGCAACTGCTGCAACTGGGTATCCAAGATACAGGAGCCAATCAGGTACAAACTAAAAAGAAGAAGACTGAATGAGTATAAAAGACGAAAGTGAAATTATACATGTGCTACAATAGACAAAACTTCTGTTTAATTAAAGTTGTGTTGACAGCTACAATGACACCTCCTGAATTCACATTTTACCAGATATTGGTGCAACTATTTATATTTCTACGATTTTATTCCAAATGAGTTCAACTGACACTTGAACTCAAAGTCTGTTCTCTGTGTTTTTCTCTGCAGGAAAGTGACTATTGTTGTGGTTGGTCTTGACAAAGCAGGAAAAACCTCCTCCATCAGGGGGATGTTTAGAGGTAATCCAACACTTACTGATTCAGAGTACTGTGCAATGTAAAATATGACAAATATTCAACCTGTACATTACCGTGTGTGTCCTCCAGTGAACCATGGCGTGGAAGCAGGACCCACCCATGGCTGCGTGCGAAACGAGCTGCGAGTGGAGAACTACCTGGTCTCCCTGCTGGATGTGGGAGGATCAGCGGAGTCGAGAGGGGGCTGGAGGGAGCTGTACGCCGAGGCCCACGGGATCATCTTCGTGGTGGACTCCAGTGACAAGCAGAGGATAAAGGAGGTCAAGGAGGTTCTGGCTGACCTGCTGAGACAACCCAGAGTGGCAGGGAAACCGATATTAGTGTAAATACACTCAACTTACCTGAATATTAAAGGTCCAGTGTAAGATTTAGGTGAAAGGGATCTATTGGCAGAAATTGAATATAAAATAATCCTAGTGGTGTTTTCATTAGTGTATGATCACCTAAATTGAACGAATTGTTGTCTTCTTTACTTTATTGTCTTTTTTGGGTCCTTTATATTTAAATACTTTATCTTTACATCGGGAGTGGGTCCTTTCCACGGAGGCCACCATGTTTTTTACAGTAGCCCAGACTGGACAAACTAAACACCTTTTGAGTTTTTTCTGACAACTGAAGGCTGCCACAGGTTCTCTTTCATGTTTGGAAGAAGAGGGTGAGGTGACAGGTGTTCAGCTGCAACATGCAACCTAACCACCAGATGTCACTAAATCCTACACACTGAACCTTTAAATGTGTTTTTTAAATATCATCATGTGCAGGTGCAAACAGTGCTCTCTGGTGGCTTAGGAGAAAAATACAGTGAAAACGAAGACACTCAGGCCTGACGTGAAGCTTTTATGTTTCAGGTTGGCAAACAAACAGGACAAGATGAACGCTTTGCTGGGAAGTGAGCTGATTGAGATTCTGTCTCTTGAGAAGCTGGTGAACCAGAGCCGCTCTCTGTGCCATATTGTGAGTACTGCTCTAAAATTCACCATTGCAGGTCACACTAGAGTACATGTGACCTCCTGTCAGAGAATTGCAGAGTTGCATGTTGACAGACATTTTAAACATCAAGACAAACTGACCTTTCCCCTCTCCCCCCTCAGGAGTCTTGTTCAGCCTTAATGGACCTGCGACGCTGGTCGGAAAGAAAGACTCTGCGAGGCCTCCGCTGGCTGCTGCGCGCGGTTTGTATGGATTATCCTGAGCTGTGTACCCGAGTAGCCCAGGACAGCAAGAGGCCTCTAGAGACAAGAGAGAGGGAGAAGAACGGGAAAACTGAGAAGGTCCGCAGGAAAAACAAAGGGGAACGGTAAGAAAAACCTTTGTGTTCAGAGGATTCACGACACAAACACTGCACAGTTCATAAAGAAAAACATTGGAGCTACACTCTGACCTTTTATATTCAATATCCTCTCTCCTCAGGTTGCGATCCAGCAAGTCCGATCTTCGTCAGGTTCATCGGCCCAAAGACAAGGAGAGGAAGAGCAAGGGTGAAGGAAAACTGCAGCCCATTCGAAACATGCTGCAGAAGGTCAGAGAAACATCATTTTCTCCACTGTTAACATGAGATGATATCTGTCTCTGTGGTACGTTTGTGTCCTTCATTACTTTATATCTCTACATTGTCATAATTGTGAAGTCTTCTATAAACATAAGAGTTGCAAACAATAAATGAATGTTGACTTAAACTCTTGTGTGTTTTCCCAGGAGTCCACATTAAAAAAGACGCTGAAGACAAAGAAGAAGAAGACGGTTAAGGTCAAGAAAGGTGAAAAGGACCAAGAGGAGGTGAATGAAGCAGAGGTGGAGGAGGAGGAGGAGGAGGAACAGGAGGCTGACGTTAATGAAGGAGAGCAAGAGAACTCCAGTCATAGAGAGAAAGCCAGCAGTGCCCTGATCCCGCCCAAAAAAGACAAAAAAATCAAACGCAAAGCAAAAGTAAAAGAAGAACCTCTGAACCTGCAAGAACCTCTGGACAATGAAGAGAAGCCGCTGAAAGGTTGGAATCGCTTATTAAAGGCCTATGTTTATTTTGTTACAAGCTGTTTAAGAATAGAAATCTGATGTTTCTTCTATCTTGTGTTTAGCTAAAGGGGAGAGGAGGAAGAAGAAGAAAGCTGTGAAAGTGAAAAGAAAGAACAAGATCAACACAGAGGAGATGTCTGAAGCTTACTCTCAACCCGTGGACCTCTCTGCGACCTTTGGTGAGCCTCGTCCACTTCTTCCTTCCGCCAATCTCGCACAATAACAAGTTGGACTCTAAAAATTATGAAATATGCTTAAAAAGACGATGACCCTGTCTCCTGATAGATCTTTACCGGAAAGCGATACTGGCTCTGAAGGAACGTCAGGGCCAGGAACAGTGATTCCTGGGTGTGTTCTTCCACCTGCAGGATGAGGATGTAGTGCACTGTGGCAGTTTCCAGTCGCTTCACATCACTTCACGGACTGTTACAACCTTCACCTGCTATTAGACCTGAGATCAACATCCATCTTGAGGGATCCCACCACTAGTGGACAGACGCATCAAGGACCCGTTTGAGTTCTGATCACTCGGACCACATCCGGAGATGGTCTGGGACACACCTGGCCACATTGTCTGAGCTGTGTGAGCTGAAATGCATTGTGGGCCGCATATTGAGTGATCACAGCTGACGTTCTCTCTCCCACTACAGTTTCATACTGAACCAAAAGTATTTTTACACTTCCATTGAACTGCCATGACTTTACCACTTCAGACCTGATCCCTGAACCTTTGAGAAACTTAAATTCCAGTGTGTTGTGAAGGGCGGGTCTGCATAAACATGTAATCATAGAAAAATAACATTATAATAGAAACATTTTTAAATTACCACAAAAAAATAAATGTGAGTGCTTGGCCAAATTGTTACATGAGATTTTGATTGTATAATCTTACTTAGTTTTAATTTTAAGGGAAACATCATTTTTCAACCGAATCCTTTTTTATGATGATTTGAACAATGATAGCAAAGTGACCAACACATCTCTGAAATTGTATAATAAACATTTTGTCAGTAAGTGTGCAGTGTATTTTGTGTTTACATTAGAGCAGCCACAATAAGTGTTGTCACAGCAGCAAACATTACAACAGTATTTATCCTGCAAGCTATTTAAACATCTAACATACACAACAAATGAAGAACATAATCTCGATTTAAAAAAATGGATTCGGTTTCAGTCCTCCTTCCTTACATCTAAGTCAACTTGTTTATCAACCATAATCCATATCTGAAAAAAATAAACTCTATATTTATTGGGTATTTACCGCTGCAGCTTCTGGAATGGACAGAGGGATTTTTGAGCTTCATCAATATTGATTTTACCGTCCAAGCCAAAGCAATGCCAAATATTGCTAAATTAAATAAAGATGGAGTGTTAAACGAGGGTATATGAAGTCACATTGAAAATAAAAGTGGCTCAAGTGATCACTGGTGAATTTCTGACCTTATTTTAGATAACAGAATAAAGTGACCTCCAGGAGAGGTAGTTATCCTACAGATCAACGTAAAGGTTTGGTTTTACATGTAATGTGTGGAGTACCATTTTGAACTGTGACACATGGAAACCATAGAGGTGTTGCATAAAATAAGAATATCTCTTGTTTGTCCTGGGTTTATTTTGAAATAAAAAGTTTGTCAGGGACTTAACAGGGGAGCAGAAGATCTTGGAGCAGATGATGATGGAGCAGAGGATGATGGAGCAGAGGATGTTGGAGCAGAGGATGTTGGAGCAGAGGATGTTGGAGCAAGGGATGATGGAGCAGAGGATGATGGAGGAGACGATGACGGAGCAGAGGATGTTGGAGCAGAGGATGTTGGAGCAAGGGATGATGGAGCAGAGGATGATGGAGCAGAGGGTGAAGGAGCAGAGGATGATGGAGCAGAGGATGATGGAGGAGAGGATGATGGAGCAGAGAATGTTGGAGCAGAGGATGAAGGTGCAAGGGATGATGGAGCAGAGGATGATGGAGCAAAGGATGATGGAGCAGAGGATGATGGAGCAGAGGATGAAGGTGCAAGGGATGATGGAGCAAGGGGGATGATGGAGCAGAGGATGATGGAGCAGAGGATGAAGGAGCAGAGGATGATGGAGCAGAGGATGATGGAGCAGAGGATGAAGGTGCAAGGGATGATGGAGCAGAGGATGATGGAGCAAGGGATGATGGAGCAGAGGATGTTGGAGCAGAGGATGATGGAGCAGAGGATGATGAAGCAGATGATGTTGGAGCAGAGGATGAAGGAGCAGAGGATGATGGAGCAGAGGATGATGGAGCAGAGGATGAAGGAGCAGAGGATGTTGGAGCAGAGGATGTTGGAGGACAGGATGATGGAGCAGAGGATGAAAGAGCAGAGGATGATGGAGCAGAGGATGAAGGAGAATGATGGAGCAGAGGATGTTGGAGCAGAGGATGGTGGAGCAGAGGATGATGAAGCAGATGATGATGGAGGATGATGGAGCAGAGGATGAAGGAGCAGAGGATGATGGAGCAGAGGATGATGGAGCAGAGGATGAAGGAGCAGAGGATGTTGGAGGACAGGATGATGGAGCAGAGGATGAAAGAGCAGAGGATGTTGGAGCAGAGGATGAAGGAGAATGATGGAGCAGAGGATGTTGGAGCAGAGGCTGAGCTACACTCCTCCTCCTCCTCCTCCTCCTCCACCTCCTCCTCCTCCTGGATGCGGCGCAGGGCGACATCCAGCGCGGCGCCATTTCTGCGGTTCAGCCTCCGGAAGCTCCTCCCCCTGGTGGTGGTGGTGGTGGTGGTGCATCTTCAGCGGGAGAACCGACCGACAGACGCTCATCCAGTCCGGTGAGGGAAAGCGCCCTGAGCTGCTGCGAGCCCCGGTCCAGAAAAACATGGCCTCACCGAGGACAGTAACCATCGTGGCCCTTTCTTTCGCCCTGGGCCTGTTCTTCGTGTTCATGGGAACCATCAAACTCACACCGAGGCTCAGCAAAGACGCCTACAGTGAAATGGTGAGTACGCGTCCGCGGCGAGAGGCCATTGTTCTCGGGGGAGGATGGAGGCTCTCAGGCTCGGATAACGCGGGGAGATGTTGACCTTAATATGAAGAGAGACGGGAAATGAACGCATGTGTGAAGGCTTTGTTTCCCCTGAACGTGAAAGAATCCGACCTGAGGTCGGTTAGCTCACAGGTTAGGCCTCTGTGTGATGGGATAAACCTTTTAAATGTGTCTGGATCAACACAGGAATCAGCATCGATACATAATCTCCCCACAGCAGCTGGTTAATGCTAAAACACTAAGGATTCACCAGGGATTTCATTCATTTCCTTTCACATTCTGTTATTTAGCTTAAATATCCCAATTTGTGTTCCGGACAAATAACAGATTTCCAAGCTTTACTAGTGTCTTTAATGTATGTTGAATGTGTATAAGTTGTTTAACTACTCGTTTTAAGGTGGAAAGCAAGTTAAGGATTTTAATGCTAGCTGTCCTGCTACAGCCTCACTAACATGCTAACAGGCTAGCTTCCTGTCACATGTAGATTCAAATAGGTTCAATATTAACTGTGGCAAATGATAAAGTTAATGCGTTTGATTTTAGAATGGAGACCTAACAAGTCCTTGTGGGTGTTTGCATGACCTTATTTAAAAGTTGGAGGTATCTCAAGCAGATGTCTGAATTCTTCTCCTTTGCAGAAAAGGGCCTACAAGAGTTACGCCAAGGCACTGCCGGGCCTGAAGAAGATCGGGATCAGCTCAGTCCTGCTCCGCAAGATCATCGGCTCTCTGGAGGTAGGCTGCGGCGTGGTGCTCACCCTCGTGCCGGGCAGGCCGAAGGACGTGGCCAACTTCTTGCTGCTGCTGGTCATGCTGGCCGTCCTGTTCTTCCACCAGCTAGTGGGAGACCCCCTGAAGCGGTACGCCCACGCTCTGGTCTTTGGCATTCTGCTCACCTGCCGGCTGCTCATCGCCCGCCAGAGTGACGACCGGCCGGAGAGAGAGGACAGCAGAGAGGAACAGCACGTGAACGACCAGGAAAAGAACAAGGTCAAGCAGTCCTAAGATCCCTCTTCCACTCTGGTCCAAGCCACAGCAAAGGGAAACTGATGCACCTTTATGGATTGTAGTCATTTGAATTTGGAAGGAAACAGTCACTCCCAGTAATAAAAGCCCTCACACATCCCGCCCCCCCTGTCTCATCCAGCTGGCTGACTGAATACCCTCACCCACTCCTCTGCAACGTTAATGTGAAACCAAGAACTCCTGACCCATACGTCCTCTACATAAACATGGACAATCTTACCTGTGGAAACTCTGAAGAGCTCAGCTCGTTGTAACAATAGTCTATCCCATGTTCCCTATTTATTTCAGTCCTACACTGTGTTAAAGTTACTAGTGTTTTTTTTTGTTTTGAATGAAGTGTACGTTTTGTTAATGTTACAAGTTGATTTGAGAATGCTGTTTTTCATGAAAGAATCTTTGTAGCTTGTTTTTTCTAATTTGTTTTTATACTGTATGTAGGAGAGACTGATAATTTATGAATTTCAATATTTCAAGCATGTTTCCTCTGGTCAAGACAACAGAACATAAACCAAACAGAGCACTGCTGAAAGGGTTTTGTACTAACTAACCGTACATTGGGAAGTATTACATAGCCGCATCTTACTTTGATGCAATGTGAACAGAAGGCTATTTTAAAAAGAAAAAATATATACATCCTCAGTCATATTTCATCTCTGCGGGTTTTTGCAGAAGTACAAATGAAACCCATTCTCCTGAGGTCAAATAGGCTGAATTCCCCTTTTCTCCTTTTAGTTCAGTGAACACAGTGAAGTTGTTCAGCTGGGAAGGACAGCAGCTGCTGCCTCAGGTGTCTGCTGCCAGCTCGTACAGCTGAGCATCCAACTCAGTCTTTTTGTCTGTTAAAATTGAACTTGACTTTTCTTTTTTAATTCACAGTCTTAGAATTCTTCTCTGTCTCGAAACGGCTCTGCTCAACCCTTTGGTTTTATTGTTTTCCTCTCTAAAGATTTGAAAATCCTCAGGTTTGGGGATTAAAAGTCATCTAAAAATTATGTCAGATTTGAGATTGAAAATATTTCTGTAAATGATATACTTCAAATAAAGAATTGGAGGTATGACTGGCTAAATATTGTCTGTTTATTAGCACTCTTGCGTAGCTCCACTTTAAAAATGCTGTGGTGGGATTTTTATGTTGCAATCTTATTATATAACTTCACTCAGTCCCTGTCACATTCCTTCTCATTAACAGTTTCATGAGCCCAAATATGCATCGCTAGTCTCTATGCACATTAAGGGATTTGTTTCTTATTTTATTACTGGTTCATCATAGTCACATGAAATTAATGTAGTTACAAGGAAATTATCTGGGAAATGACCTGATCCGGGTCATTTCCCTAACCCGAACCCCCTAACCCTAACCCCTTTCATTCTATAGACCAAACGATCAATTATTTGAGAATATAGTCACTAGATTAATGATAATAGAAATAGTCTGGCTGCCCAAGATAGTTTTAACCACTGTAAAGTTGAGGTTAATGAAATTTTACTTTTTTAAAGTTATTCTGAATAATTCAGTCATCACTGTGAACAGTTAATTTTTATTTGATAATAACATTTAATAACCGGACAGGTTTATGTCCTCTGTGTGAAAATCCAAGTATATGTATATAAATGTGTTTTTAATGGCGTGTTTAACATCTATTGACGTGTAACACAATTTCCTAATACTGACTTAATCTTAATCTTAAATTTACTGTCTTTCTGTGGTTGGCGCTATGGGCTGGAGGTGGACTACAACTCCCAGGGAGCCCTCGAGCGGAAGCGGCGAAGTGCGCACGCGCAGAGCAAACGGTCGGGCGCTGGATTTGATTTCGGTTTGAATGGCCGCGGCGGAACTCAGTGTTTCCAAGTGTTAGCGATGCAGAAATGGCAGCGAAGCAAAACGCGTCGGGGTCCTCTGATTCAGACCAGTCGTCTCTAACCGAGCAGCAGACGAGCCGGAGCTTTAACCGGAGTGTTCGGGTGGCGGAGAAGGAGCGGAGGAAGACCGAGGCGGAGGACCCGTTCGTCCCGGCCCTCAAGTACTTCTCTGACGGTAGGAGGCGGCCCGGCTGCTCCCAGTCAAGCAGCTAACTGAGCTAACGTCACTGTTAGCAACCGTGCTAACCGTCCAGGATTCAAACAACAAAGCTTTAACTCGCGTTACCTTCTTATGTGAGGTTTACTGGTGGCTAATGTTTGCTAAGTTACGGTTAGCTCCTGAATTAGATCATGACACAGTCCCAGACAGAGCTGGGGTTATATCAGTAACTTTATTTACAAAACACAGACGACTTCTGTTTTTAATATATACTGAACCAAAAGTTCCCCTGCTATGACGATGTAACGATTAATCGATTACATTAATCAGGAACCAAATACTGGTCGAGTATTTGTTAGAAAAACACCAAACATCTGATGTTTACAGCTTCTTAAATGAGAGGATTTTCTTTGTCATGAGTGTTAAACTGGTTTATTATTTAGGACTCACAGTCAAAACAAAACAAGATTAATCGATAATGCAACTTATTGATGATTGTGTAGGTTTCGTCTGATTCTGCAAGAATGTTAACTTATAGATTTTGACATTTGAAGTGACGTTTACTTGAAGAACTATATTGTATATTTTGTATTACTGTCATATTCTTGTATTCTGTGTGAATGCAGGCACACCCCTACCCTTCATATACAGTGTGTATATACTGTTGGGTTAATGTAAACAGGAAGGATGCTCACCAGTTCATTCACTGCAGCCTAATTTCAGCCCGAACATCTCCTATATATGTGCAATTCTTTGAAAAAGTATTAATGTAGTATTGAGTATTAATGCTTCAATACATTTTCCTTGCTTGGCCTGAAAATACTGTTACGTTCTTGTCACACACAAAAATATCCTGTGTTAAGATTTTTATTTACAATTAATTAATTAAATTATGTTTATTTAGTGTTCAAAAAAGAGAATAATTTAAATTTCCTTGCTTGTTTTTGGCATTGTTGTGTTAGGACAATACTATGTTGTCTGTGGTTGCTTCAGTTAAAATCAACAACTAGAAAAAACATTGAGAGAATTGGTTCTTCATCATGCTAACTCATACAGATTTGTGATGTATGACGTCGCCTCTCCTTCCTGTAGTTGAAGCAGGTACTCCATTGCAAGGGAACGATGAGTTTGAGAGGAACCTGGTGTTGGTGGAGAAGGTGGCCTACGCTAGAGGACTTTCCCCGGAGGCCATCTCTGTCATGCTGGAGTTTGCCATGAGCCTCCGTATGGGTAAGAAGATAATTCACACAGTCCGTCTTTGTCTGGGCACCAGAAAAGCCCACAGGAAACAACCAACTCCACACAGACTCATTCAAACTGACTCTCACAATGGGGTGGCAATGTTATCCACTGAGACACTGTGCTGTCCAAAATGCAATACCAACATTATTTATGTTGTAGATACGGTGTTATAACTTATCAATGTGATGTGAGGACAATTTTCACAAGGCAGTGTCACATTGTAGCACAAATATTGTCTGTGCAAAGGAATTGCGTTCTGTTAATGTACCGGGCAGTTAATTTAGTTTTCTGCACCTTTCTCGATGTAGGAACGAGTCCATGTGTCCGGATACTGAAGTGTCTGATTCCTGCCACCGTGGTGCCACAGGAGGCTGTGGTTCGAGCCGTAGTTTGGCTGGGTGTTGGCAAAATACCCATCAGCACCCAAGTAGGTGCATTTCATTTTGCTCGCACTTATAAATCTGAAGACTCTGAAGTTTCTGATGTGTAGTCGGTAGTTACTTTTTAACTTAATGATGGTGGGCAGTAAATGTTGATAAAATTACTTTAAAATGTTTTCTGTCCATGAGTAATTTTCTAGCATGTTGATACAGGGAGATGCATTATTACCTCTTAAAGAGTAATTATATTATAGTTTAGTTGGTAAAATGCAATATTTGAGACAAGCTTTTGTTTACCTGCTTGTAATTCTGTTTTCTCTTATTGCTGACATGTTCCATAGTTAATACATTTTTGCGTTTTCTACTGTATTCAGATTCTTTTTATAAAGTGGGTGTTGACCGTCTTTGACATGATTGACGCAAAAGAGCAACTTCGAGCTATCTATGGCTTCATCTTCAGCTTTGTCACGGAGGAAAATCTGGTAAGTGTACTCATGACATTAGTGTTGTTGTAATAAGCATTAAGCAAAATTTGGTAACATGAATTCAGATTTTTACGTATCTGGGATCCACTCAACAGCTGTTGTCATTATATCTTGTCCCATTTTTTTCAGTGTCCCTTCATCTGCCATCTGTTGTACCTTTTGACCAGAAAGGAAAGTGGTGAGTCTTTTCCCATTTTCACACCTGAAATATGATCCACATTTGTACTGTGGTCTCCTCCATTTGCTCTGGTTTACTCCTTTGTTTGCTCTTTTCAGTATTCTCATCACCTCTGAGTGTTATTGATTGCTTGATTTACTTTCTCATTGTAGTGCGAGTGTTCAGAGTGCGGAAGCTGCTGGAGCTTCAGTCTAAACTGGTAAATATCCTGCTAATTAAATACGATCTCTTGAGCCATTTATCACAGCTACTTGAATATTTCCTTACTGACTTTGAAAATCGGTTTGATGATAAATTGCATAAATAGATTTTTTTTTCTGTGGTTCACACATTGTTCCTATAAACAGTTCCCCATACCTTACTATTTGTTGTTGTGGTATATTTCATTATAAGGAAACTACAGTAAAATGAAGAAGTCATGAACATGATGCATCATACTGAGTGTGTTGACATTCGCTCTTGTGTTCTCAGGGAAGGCAGCCGTTCCTCATGCACCTACTGTCCCTTTACAAAGTGTTTTGTCCGGAACTTGTGACTCTCTCCATTTCTTCACGAATGCGGGTTTGTACATGGACTCTGCAGTTAATGCTCATTCTGCTGTT
The DNA here is from genome assembly GCF_022539355.2 of Hippoglossus stenolepis. NCBI lineage: Eukaryota > Metazoa > Chordata > Actinopteri > Pleuronectiformes > Pleuronectidae > Hippoglossus > Hippoglossus stenolepis. The sequence goes on along the minus strand of NC_061489.1, from coordinate 18,881,016 downwards.
AGAATACCAGATGACCATTATCTCCAATCATCAGTAAAATTACATATTTGTCTGTCTCATACAGAGTGGGTTTCGGAATCACAACTCCCCCTGGAAGTCATCATTGATTGCTGTACAGAAGAGGAATGGTTCCCAGCTTGCCTCCAGCGACAGTCTGCCCCTCACAATAAAAGATAAGCTCAGCTCTCGGAAACGGGTATGGACGTCTATTTAAGTTGTCAGCCGCACTGTTTACTTTGTTTGCAATCAGTCCTGCCACACTGCAGTTACTGCTGCAGTTTGCCAAGGCCCTTCCAGCAATTAATTTGGCCCACCTCCACCCCAACATCCACCTGGGTTCTCTCCAGGGGTGAAACTGTTACGATATCGTGCTCGTTTATTGTGTGAAATATGAATGTATTAGTTTATTTATTGTTTTATTATTTATATTATTTGTTTTGCGCATCTAAATCCTTAAGATGTTTAATTCATCTTTAAATTCAAATCAGAGAATTTGGTATCTGTAATGGAAAAATGACTGAAGGCATTATTTATTAACAAGATAGTTACCAATTATTTATTTTTCTCGATAGAGTAACCAATTAATCCACTAATTGTTGCATCTCTAGCCAAGTACCAGTTTTACACAGAGTTGTAACAATTAGTTAAATAATTGATTTGTGCAATGATAGAAAATAAAACATCGACCGTATTGATAACCAAATTATTTATCACTTTTCAAGCAGAAATGACAATTAGCTGATTCCAGCTCCTTTTCTCTGTAATATATATCGGGTTTGGAGAGTTCTTCAAACAAAATAACACATTTGTTGACGTCACCTTGAGGAGACGGTCATCTCTCATAATTCTCAAATATTTTATAGACAGAGAAGTAATCAATAATTTTTTTTTTATATAAATGAATTTGTACATAGCTGCCTAGCCTCTATTTATTGTGTTTTTTTACTGTGCTTTATTTCTCAGAAATACGGTCACCTGGAGTTGCCGGTTTTGAATTCGCTCGTCAATAAACAGGCTCAGGCTGAGTCGCCCTTCAGCAGAAAGTTGGTTCCCCTGGTGCAACTCAGCTCTTTTACTCAGCTCCTGGAAAATATACATCGAATAGAGGTAACACCTCTCAGGAAAGAGCTCCGAGCTCTACACCTACTGGGTGCTGACACTGCAACTGCTTTATTTACTGTCTCATTTCTTCTGTGTCTTTCTACGTTTCACTATTCAGCTGTTGGTCTCATAACATCAGTGTCGCCAGAGTATAATTTAAGCATCAAGCATGGGGATCATTTATTATTTAAGCAACAGAATTTAATTTATGCCAGTTTGTCCATGCCATTAGGATGCTTAACCACAGTCTGTGAAGTATCCTCACAGCCACTGGGTGGTGCTGTATCACTGTTAAAATGTTGTCTCTATATAGTTTTAGGCCACTAAGAACTTAAGTCCTACAGAAAGCCCAGCAGAGGTGGCCTCAGGCTGTAATTTGTTTATTAGATTAGAGCATAAACCAGTTTTATGAGCACCGTGCTGGTCGTTTGTCTTCTAAACAGATTGTGGCTACTTTTACAGATATCATCAGTTGTTTATCTATCCTATATGAACACTGGGAAGAGACGTATCAGAGTAATGCATTGGACAAAGTCACAAAGCAAATGGTCGTTTAAAGAGCCCCCTCCATAAATGTCTATTTGCCCTGCAGATTCAGTGACCTGATAAAGTTAATATAAGGCATTTTAAATGGCCTGCAGACTTTTATGTTTCTTGCTACATAAATCTACCTCTTTCCTTTCCCACAAAACCAACATGAGCAGTCAGGATTTTGGACGGCCTCAACTGTGTTGATTGCCAAGAAAGCTCCCCTCTGCCGTGTGTTAGGAAAGACAGCTGAGACCAGTCAATCCAACCGTAGAGCAGAGGCATTGACAGCAGCATTGATTAGATCCCTCATCTCCTGTTGTCTGAAGGAAAATAGTGCTTCCTCAGTTTAATGATACAATTGTTTCATAATTATTAAGGAGCTGTGCTGTGTCCGTCTTCTTGGTTTAATGTATTTATTATACTAACACCGTATCCACATTGAGAGGCAGCTGCTCATGCACAATAAAGAAGGATATGATGGATGTCCCAGTGCTGACATTATGGAGATTAGTGGATACGGAAAGAATCGGCTCAGTATCCCCTCTTTGAATTTATGGATATTTGATTATTTCAGCCTCTCAATTATACTGTTTCCCATTTTTTCCTTTTACCTCCACCAGCTGCCCGCTCAGATGGGCTCGCTGCTGGGCTCCAGTCTGGCCCTGCAGTACCTTGACTGTGTTCAGGATGAGTCTGCCCTCCTACGCCTCAACTTCTGGCTCGGCTACGCTCTCCACGAAGGTGTGTGTGTGTGTGTGTGTGTGTGTGTGTGTGTGTGTGTGTGTGTGTGTGTGTGTGTGTGTGTGTGTGTGTGTGTGTGTGTGTGTGTGTGTGTGTGTGTGTGTGTGTGTGTGTGTGTGTGTGTGTGTGTGTGTGTGTGTGTGTGTGTGTGTGTGTGTGTGTTACCTAGTTGGCATTTCAAAGGGCTTCTTTCAGAGACGGGTTTAAGAGGTACTGGGGGGGATTTTACTGTGTAAAGCTGCAGCACATTTGAAGTCTTCTGCTGTTTTCCTTTTTATTCCTTTGACTTTTTCACTCAGTAAATACCCTTTTTTGCTATTGCTGTTAAGAATTTCTGTTCTGTGGGGATGGAAGAGCCTCCCAGAATTCAGAGGAAGCTCTGCAATTTCTGGACAAGTTGCTGTCCACACAGCACTTTCTGCAGGTGAGCCTCACCACTCAAGCCCTGATAGCTACCTCTCTATCTGACAACCATCACTCACTATCTCTGCAACATGTATAGCTGACACCTGCCGCAAAACCCCAGCAGGTTACGTAAATGTTTTCAATTCACATTTCTCCAACAGGAAGCATTTTCCAGTTCAGAGGCTTTCCTGTACAAGTTTCTCAGCGTGTGGGATGGTTCCCTCCTCCGCCCACAGATCCTCAGCCTCCTAAGCAACATTCCTGTTGTCCCCAGTTCCCGTAAGTTGTGCTTCCACAGACTGCCGCTGTCATTGACCAGTACCCCTCTTTAGTTTGCTTACCTTCTCACTCTTCCTAAATTTATTATATAATCAAGTCGTTTAAGGAAAAAAACCCATTTGATTCGATTCTTGGGGGAAAAAAGCAGCACTGTCACTGCAGTCTCCCTCAGGAGTTCTCGCCTGGGCCTTGGCTGCTGCACACAACCCACCGCGTGACGGACAGGGGTCACACAATGTCACTTCCATTGATTGAAAATGAAATGTAATCTGTCAAACTGAAATGAACAAACAGTTGTAACAGTGGCAGAGAGTTCACAATCTAAACCCACTTGTTTGGAAATACTGGTAAATGGTACTTTCGTGGAACCAAGTGTTGTAAGCCTACCATTGTCTATCCGAGGGCACATCTCGGATATATTCACCCAAATAAGCATCAATGTTAACAAGGCCAGTAATTTTGTGTCATACACTTTGATTATGGTGCATTTATATATGCCGCAGCCGTAACTTTTTACTCCCCCACTTCAGAAATCGGAAGGCTTCTGTTTGAGCCCCTCATGCAGCTCTTCTTCACATCCTCGCTGTTTTTCAAGGTAGGCTTTCCTCCGAGGCTCAAGTAGAATAAGCTTGGTGCTATGCTTGAATTACCAAACCTCCTGCTATTAGTATGAATAAAACACTCACTGTGTCCTTTTTAGTGTTTAAGCTACTGTATGCTTAGTGCTTTTCCACTTTGTCGTGTGTGTGTGTCTGCAGTGTGGACTCATGGAGTGCCTGAACAATATGCTGTTGAAGTGGCTTACCTGGCATTCAGTGTACGCTCTGGAGGACGACTTAGACATCAGCCTCAACAGCCACACCTCTATGTGAGTCTCACAACTACTTTCCTCTGTGTGTTTATGCCCTGAACATAAACAAGCAATAGACCTGAAACACTCAGATAATTTACTTAAGAGCATAAGAGTTGTGGCTCTTTAAGTTTTTACTCTCAATCCCCAAAAATCCTCTCACACGTCGGATGTAATAAACGTCCTCAGATGCTGCCTCAGTTTCACTTACTGCAACTCAGTGAAATAAAAAGAATCACTCCATTATAGAAGTCCCAGTTGACACTTTGTTCAAATTAAAAGTTCTATTGATTTAAGCAGCATGTTGGACTATTTCATATATCAAATTTTGAGAGAAACTCAACATATATCAGCTAAGGCAGAAATGTGTATGGACATTTTTTGTTTTGAACCCATTTATTCATCATATTTTATAATTGAAATTATTTTTGAGACAGAAACATCCAATATCCAGTTAAATGATTTTCTAGCTTCCAGATTAAGAGGCGGAGTTGGTGTCAGTTATGTTTGAATATCTGCGTCATTCCACAATATATAATCCAATAAGTGGAGAAAACCATTTTCATTCACTGCCATTCCCAAACTCACCAAATGTAAAAATAATCGATTGTGTGTTTGTGCGCTCGTTCTCATGTCAGAGCTGATTCAGTGTTAGTTGTTTTTGTGATGTAGTGAACTGCCACTTTGACTGATTCAGGAGCTTTCTTCTATCAGAGTGCTCAGTCACAGAATAATGAGAGAGACCTGAGTCATAGAGTCATGCTCCACGGGCAAATCAGCAGACCGATGATACAACTTGGTGTCATGTCTAGTGTAAGTCTCTGTGTCTGACTCTGCTCTTCCTTCTGTCCCAGAAACATGACCCTGTCAGGGTTCAAAGACTCGGTGATGGAGCTGGTTCACTTTGTGGGTCGTCTGGCGTCCGTGGGCCTTCAGCTCGAAGGCTCTCACTCGCTCCTCCTCAGCTTCATCCTGGACTTCTACGAGACGGTAAACTGAGCTGATCTCCTTAAATCAAAGATGTTTTTTGTTGATAAACAAAATACATCTACTATTACTACACTTAGAAGTTTGAGTTTTACTGTCCAAAATAACATGCATGTAGTTTGACAGTAGACTGACATTTTCACATCTGTCTAATGATGGGGAACAGATTCTCTGTCCTCATTTTAATTATTTTAAAGCGTGAGCTTTCCCTTTCTTTGGCAAGTTAACAACTACATAAAGCAGACAAAGTAAGAAGACAACAATCAAAATGGACAAGGGCAAAAGGACAATGTAAGACTGACGAAATAGCAGCAACAAACACACTATAATAAGGATTATAGACACAGATATGCAGTGGATTAGTTTGACATTTTGGCAAATTTTGTTGTGAGTAAGATAAGAAGATTGATATCTCTCTCATACCTGTAATAATATGGAGCTGACGCCAGTTACCTTAGCTTAGCATAAAGGCTGTAAACAGGGGGAAACAGCAGAAACAGCTGTAAACGGGGGGAACCACTTGTCCGGCTGTCTGACTGTAACAAAATCTAAAGTTCATTAACTAACACAAAATTAAAGCATAAAAACATCCGTTTGCTGTTTTATGTTAGCCAAACTATTTATTTGAACATCTGGCCTGAAGCCAAATGACCATATGCCCAACCCATCTTTGTCGAAGCCCCTTTGACACTTATGTGGATTCACATGATCTGTCGGTCTTTTGTCAGCCTCCTATCTACCCTCTTAAAATTCTTGTGAGCGTATTTTATGATGATCCTGATGCAGGTCTCTCAACAAAATGCGTCATCCCAAGTTCAGTCCAGTTATATGCTTAGTTATAGCTATATACTGCAACTGCTGCTGGGGTTTCGACCTCTGCCAAACAGTTTCTCTGCCAGGACAAATAACTTCTCGTTGTCTCTTCTGGTTGCTTGGCAACTTTTCATCAAGTTTTATGTCAGACTGACGCATGTTTCAATCAGACGGAGCAGCATACAGAGAATCTTTTTTTATTGCAGCACACCACTTAAAAACTCAAAGCTTTTACTGCACTGCATGAACAGTAGTTCCTGGCCTTATTTGACTCAAAATATTCCATAAAGAAGAAGATAAGATGCCAAGAGCAGCAACAAAGATCAGCGTGCACCAACTGTTCACAAAGCAAAGTCCTAATTAACGCTTTTGTTAACTGTGTATTTCTCTCCTCCCCCAGGTGTGTGACACATTTCTGAAGTACGGGCTCCCCCTGGTGGTGATGCCCCCTTCTGGAGTGTTTTACCCAGCCCTGTTTTCACCTGACCCCATTAGCGTGGACCGACTGGCCTTCATCATGTACAGGTGCGGACTCTTGGTCTCAGTGTTGCAGCCTGCCATCAGCTAATCTAGATGCATATGTTAGCTACACGCTTAATGTGGTATGTCACATGCTTATGCATATTTGACGACGGAACAGAACTGGAATCAAATGGCTGCATTGCACTAATGTACATGTTAATGTATGATTTATGATAATGAGCGGCTAAGGGGCGACACACGTAAACCCTCTTCCCCCCTTGATGTAGAATTCAAGCATCATTCATAGCTCCAGTCTCTAATAACACAAATCCTTACAGTGCCAGCTAATTGACTACACCCCAGGGTTATGAAATAATTTTACCAATGCATAAAAATGCCACGGCCAAAGAAAATTGGAGAGTTAATAGCATGAATTTCTTCTGATGAGCCACAGAGAGTTTTGCAGAGAGTCACTGTTTCTTTTTTGTCCAGGTACAAGGTGAACCTGACATCAGCCAAGAGTCAAGAGAAAGTCACAGAGGTAAATGAACCATTCTCAGATTTTCACTGCATTGGTACTGTAACAGTATATTTTTCCCCATTGCACTAAGTACTAGGCAGAGGGGATGTGGTGCTTTCATGCACCCACACGCATGTATTTCACATATACACTTTGAATGCATTAGTTCTTATTTATTGCAGGTTTGATGTTCCTGCTCTCCTCTCACATTTCTTGCTATTTTGCACCTTTTCATTCACTCCAGTAGTTTTTATAAATTTTACACGTCTCAGTCTCGCTCTAGGAATCCACCAGTGTCAACTCCCCCTTAATACCCTCTCAGATGGGGACTTGAAAAGTTGTTGATTTGAATGCAGCTTCCACTGCGAGCTGTGAATTTACATGTCAGGCAGCCAGCACTCTCCCCCTGATAAATGTCAGTGGCACGTTTTTATTAGGAAAAATGGACTTGGTAAATGACATGCAAATTAATCTGCACAGCAAATATCAGATGTGAAAGTCTGAGGAAGTAGAGTGCGGTTTAGTTTGACTCTCGTTCTTTTTGCTTTTTCTTTCATCTCAATCTGCCGCTCCCTTTGATTCTGTTTTCCAGCAGGCCTTTCACATCAGCCGCCAAACGTTTCGCGAGTTCAACAACTACGTGGTCGTCATGGTCAACTGCCTGTGGAACTCCAAAATGTTTCATCCGGGAATGGGTGTGCAGCTGGGAGAGGAGCTGCTCCTCAAGAGCAACGTACCGCAATACTGCACGAGTTTTGACCTGGTCCACCACCCTGCTTTCTTGAGCTACGCTGTCAACTTTCACCAGAGGGTGAGTGTGAATCATCCTGGGCGTCTTGATTTGTATCTTACAGAGAGATGTGGGTAGGATGTACCTGCTGCAGTCCACAAAATGCTTCTTCTACTGAGCACCTCTAAACAAAACCTACTTCAAAGCTTGGGCTTATTTTCAAACGGTAAGAGGCACTTGATTTTATCAGCGTGCGGCCGATCTGTACAGTTTAGGTAATATACTTGAAGGCAAGCCAAGGAGACAAATGTGTTATTAATGTAACTTTCAAATAAGATACATTAATACAGAAAGACATTTTATTATTAATGGCTGCTGCATGAGCCGCGGTTCTCAGCATGTTTAATAATACACACACCTTTTTTTGGTTCGGTCCAACTGCTCCATTCAGCAGAAATCTTGAGGGATTTAGAAGTGTGGGCTGACAATGAATATTAATGTTCTCTCTTTATCAGTGCTGGCCCGGGAGAAAGGACGTGGACCTCAATTCCATAAAGGTATACAGGGGTCTCCTTTTCATATCCACAATTATAATCGACTTCACGTGTAGTTTGATGTGCATCAGTCGTATTTCAAAGAATAAGAGATATTGCTTTGATCGTATCAATCCTCAGATGTTGTCCATTTGTTTCAGCATTCCAAGCCATGGAGCTGGTACCTGGAGTACTTGTACAGTCAAGGATACGACGGCCTCAAACAGTTTGTTCCAGCCCTGTAGCCAGAGGAGACAGCGTGGACATGCATTTGACTTTCCCCGGACGGTTCCTTTTTTGCGTTCACTGCTCATTAAAAGCTACAGGAACTAAATGAAATAAGGTCAATATATCTATTTCATTTCAGCAGTACTGTTGGATGGAATTCAGAGATATATTGATGATCTCCTGTTTTTTATTTAATTCCTGTGAGAGGCTGCAGAACCTGTTGCATTGGGATCCTTTTGCAGGGTTCACAATTGTTTTTAAAGATGTCATCTTCTTGCAATATCAGTTTCTTCATACAGTGGATTTGTAACTTGGCTAAAACTAAACTAAGCAAATGCAATTTGCAACATAGTAAATCACATCTAGTTAGGATGAAATCGGAGTCATTACTCATGACAAAACCACAAGTGCTGTTGTTTGTTAAAAGCTGAATTTGAAATTTATGAATCCAGTCCAAACACTCCTGCCACAACCAATTAACAGACCACATGTAGGGCACTTTACAAAGTAAATGTATGAAAACAAATGATTTTGTGGACGGCAGGGACTCTAAGAGTGGGGGTGTAACGGGGGTTTCTGCAGCAGCCTCACCACCCCAGGTTCTCGCAGCTTTGAATGAGTGCGACGACTGTGCGGCACCTCTGCAGCTCCGCCTCACGTGCAGCTTCATCGACCTACGCTCCTCGGTGCACAAAGACTTTAACACATCGCAGTGGACGCGCCAATTTTTAATTGGACTCTTTTTTTCTGAAATCTTTTTGCAAATTAACTTTTGTGGATGGAGGTGGCAGTTAGAAGGTGGACAATCCACCCAATAACCCCACCCTGGCGTTTGGGCCCAGGTTTTTTCAGAGGGACATCAGCTGGAAACTGACAACAGGCGACAGTCTGTACACAGCAGAGCTAAATGCTCAACTCAGTGGAGAGGAAAAACAACCACTTGCATCTTACTCATTTTTTAAAAGACTTGTACATATTTTATCTCCTCCTCTCTTCCAAGTGAGCTACTTGCAAGCGATCTGAGTTTGTTTTTCTGTACATAGACTTATCTGTGTTTATTGTGCTTTTCTTATAGTCTCAGCAACACTGCCCTGGTGGACATTTGGTAGAAGCAGTGACGTAGGTTTGAACACAGTGAAAACATGTGTTACAGAGAAAATGTGTTTAACGCAAAGAAGACAAACTAAAGTGGAAATTATTCTTTTTCGTTTTCTCTTTTTGTAGCAATTCAATCACGACCAACCGTAACTCGTTTGATTTGACCACAGCGACCTTGAACCTGTTGTTCTGTTCAAAATGCATTGTAGCGTACTGTTTGAGTTTTATTCTTGTGCAGCTTAACATCTGCAAAAACCTGACTCTTGCACATTGCTGAAAATAAACAAGTGTGAGACTTTTACTTTCGAAGCTATTAAAATCAACCTGTGGTGTCTTTTTAATTATACTGCAGCATGTCACTGTTTACGGAGCAAATAGCCTGGACTCGTGTCCAACCTGAGTCTTTGGCATCAGTTGCTTGAGAAGCTTTTATACGGATCGATGTTCTTGGCCATTGTCAGTTTGCTGAACCATCTGGGAAACAACATTCAGTTTTAATTGAGGGACCCATCTGGATGATTAATAGGCCCCTGGATTTGTGATTGCTTTTGATGTCGCTGGGTGAAATCACTGCATGCACACAGTGACCAGCTTCTCCTTGATGTATTCTCATGATCAAGAACATATCAAACATGTCATTTATGTCGTGCCTGTGCTGGTATTTCGGCCAGATTTCATAGTGTCACTGTAATTTGGAGGAAAAACAAGACAGGGCCTCACTTCAAGTAAAGTTCAATGACCCCACAGAAATCTGGAACAACAGACCTGTAGTGCAATGTCAGTGTTGCATAGATGTACTAATAATTAATCCCGTCAAGCAGATTATTGAGTATTTTTCAAGTAATTGATTCATTTTCAAAATTGTCACATACCAAAAATAGTGGAAAGATGTTATGGGGCATAACACAAAGATACCCAATTTAAAATTATATTTAAAAAAAATTTGAATAATGAAATGATAAATATTACAATTTCTTTGCTTAGTTAAACCACTCAACCCACTTTTATATATTCCTCCACTAGTTGCTGAAAAGACTCCTTAACCATTTTCTAAATCTAAGTCTGTCACTGAGTTTTTGAGCCATATTTACATGTATGTTATAAAATTTCATTGTCAGGCATGAATTGGCTTCTTGTTATTTGGGGACGGTTTGATAAGAAGGATCAGGACTAACTTTGCTGGAAAATTGAAGAAAGTGGACAGCTAGCTTTATTTTGACGTGTTCTAGATTATACAGAATTTCTCTCTCCACTGTCAGATGATGTCGAGCTGTGAGGGAGCTGCTCTCTCAGCCTTGAGCCAAATTTCATCCTGACAGTTTTTTGGACGTCTCCCTCAGAGCTCTGACTCCAGATCCTCTCTCCTCCTCCTCCTCCTCCTCCTCCTCCTCCTGCGGCTGCAGCATCCCAGTCTGCACGGAACTTTTCCCTCTGGTGTGTGATCCTCGACTCTGACCGGTGACACAGTAGAAACAGTGAAATCCCGAGCAGACGCGAAGCCGGTCTCCATCCTGTGTTGTGTGATCGAGCGCAGCCACCTTAAAGGAAGCTGCGCTCTGATGTCACAGACTCCGCCGCCGGTCCAGCGCTGCGCTGCGCCGCCGCCGCTTCAAACCTTCATCTGCTGCTGCTGCTGCTGCTCCTCTTCTCCCTCCTCCTCTTCTCTCTCCTCACTTTCTCCAGCCCCGTGTCTCGTCCACATCCACTGGAGTAGCTGATTTCCGCCAACAACACGTCCAACCGAGCCGCGCCGGTCCTACCTGAGCCAAATCCTCGCCTTAGGGGGAGAGAAGAGGTAAGATTGTGCTGCTGGGTTTTATTTTGTGAAGTGTGCACTGCGGGAGTCGTGTTTGGGCAAAAGCCGGGTAACCTCACACGCATCCAGGGATAAACCCCGGGACAAGGTGTGACAGTGCGCCGGACTCCTGCGCTTGTTCAGCCTGAGGTGCTGGTGGATTCTGCAGTTGTGCGTCGCTCTGCACAGTTTTGCAGCTGGATTTTCTTTTTTTCCTCTAAAAACAGACGCACTCCTTGTGATGGATGTGTTTGTGCCCGCTGAGCCCCTGGAGAACTATTGTGTTTGTGTGTGTGTGATTGTGTCCGTGCGCGCCTCCAGTCTGGCCGGTTGGAGACGTCGGAACAAAAGGTGCGCAACCGGACGTTTGGCAGCAGCGTGTTCCCCGCGCACTTCACCCTGATGTTCCCTCATTCTGACCAACTCCGCGCACAGTGAAGTGACACGCGCACACATGCGGATCAGAGGGAGTCAGTTTCCCGTCACTGATGAAGTGTGCGCCCCGGTGTGCGCTGCGTGTCTGGAGGAAGATCTTTCCTCTGCAAGTTTCCCTGCAACTCTCATCCCCTGCAGAGAAAAAAGAAATAGTGTTTCTGTGAGGTTGTCTTTCTCCTCAGTGCGTGTGTGCGTGTGCGTGTGCGTGTGTGTGTGATGGCAGACTGAGCTGATGAGTAATTATAGCCTGTGCTCACTGTTACGCACCGTGCGTGACTCCTCGTTTTTTTGAGGGCCCCAAGGATGCAGCACTCTGTGGGATAAGTCATCCTGTCTGCTGCTGTGGATGTAACCTATATTTAATCCATTTATCACAGCGCTCCTTGATTTAAACACATGATCCGAACCTAAACATATATTTGAATCAGCTTTACATTTTTCTTTCAGCTAAAACAAATACACATCCTCTATGTCTGAGTTGGAACTATAACTGATTGCCCCCCCCCCCCATAATAGATCTTCACTACAGCCGGCGTGATATTTGTGCTGTGACAAATGATTCCAAAGAAATACATCAGTGTTAGTTGCACATTTGTCAGTGTTGTTGTGTCCAAATGTCGAAAGTATGTTTATTTTTGATGAATCAATCCCATGCAAAGACATAAATCCCCTTCATGGAGATGTAATCAGTTTGGTGTTGAGCATTAGAAAAGCCTCCCTCTTCCTCTGTTTCCGATTCTTTCCAGGCTTGTTTTGTGTTTTGTCCTCATGGTGATGTGGTGACACTTCAGTCCAGGATGGAACTCTGGATCTGTGGCAGCACCGAATGGTTTATTTAGCTGTTTTTATAAAGCAGCTGAATGCTTCTCAAAGGAGGTTTAAAATGACAAATCCTGCCTTGCACAGAAATTACTCCGAAAATGACTTGTATTGCCACTCTGACCTTTTCACTGTCGCCAATCTGCGTCCATCAGAAAGTCATTTTCATGGAGGGTAATCTTGCTGTACCTAGAAATCACTTTCCTCAGAACAGGAGCACGTCTTCAGGCGGTCCAGTCTGATGTGGCGATAGGATCACATTTCTTTAAACTGGAGGACTGCGACAGAACATCTGTAAACGTAAGGAAATGAGAGGAATCATTAAGTGCAGCTCGGTGGCCATGATTGCATATAGTGGTTCTCTTTAAAATCAGATTTGGCATTTATAGGGGAGGAGCGTTTCTCAAGGCTACGCACGATTATTGTGAAAGACGGTAAAAGGATTACGAGGATGTTTTTATGCCACTGCCTATCTCCGTCTACATGCCCCCTGGTCATCTTTTATCTTATGCATTTTCAACTCTCTCCCTCCAGCTGTGTTTTAGATGAGAGGCTGTAGATTAAATTGTACAGCAGCCTCCCAGTTTAATGTTCTTTATTAATTCTCAACAGGAGAATATACTGTCGCTTGTGTCAGATAAAGAGGAGGCGGATGCTTTCTGAAGGAAACCACCCAGATGACCTAAGTTAACCTTTTATTGACACAACCACCACTTTACAAAAGTGCTCGTTTGAATTCATGGATATCATTGACTTCTATGTCAAAATGAATATTGTACTTTCAGGTAGAATTTAACACTTGAAGTGACAGTAGCTAGAGGTTTAAACCATTCAGCTGTCATATCCAACAATATCCATTACTTTAGCAAACTATTTATGTTGTTTTCCACATTAGCTTTAGTCAACCATGTCAACTCTTTACTTTGTGTTGTACTACGTTTTGAGTACTTGATATGTTGCGTACTTATATGTTCTGTCTACTTATTTGTTTACACCGGGGATCAGAGAGAAACAGCATTTAATCCAGTGTATATCCTGCACAGATCGCTGAGTTGACAATAAAGTTTACTTTGACTTTTCTTGTAAAATCAATTAAAACTTTAGCTTTAATTTTAACCCAGCTGTTTGAAACATGAATTATTTCCTTTTAGCGTTTGTTAGCTTTTAGCCAGTTGGCTAACGTTAGATTCCTTCCTTGCTAATTCAAACACTCTCAGCTGCAACAACAATTCTTGCTCAAGCATCTCAGTATGTGGAAATATATTTAGAGCAAATTTGAATTTAGATTTGTTGCTACATCACGACAGTTGTACAGTCGTTTATTCATTTTTTAAAAACTGTTAACCTTTAGCTAATTATCATAAGTATTTAGCAATTAATCCCAGCAATCCAATTTAACCATTTTAACCAATTAAACTAGACTAGAACTGTTTATAACATGAATTGATTTCTTTAAGCTTTAACTAACTTACAGCCATTTGGTGAACGTTAGACTTCCTTACTAACTTGTCTTGTTCAAGTGTTACAGCTGAGTATTTTGTTGAACAGGTAAACTACCTTTCTGACTCTGTTTTTAGGCTTTTCACAGTTTTGGGAGCGTTATTTAAACTGTTATGTAGGGAGCAAGCTGTGTTAAAGAGCGTCTCTGGCATGTTTTTCCTTCCCCCCCACCCCTTTATTTTTTAATTCAGGAGAGTGATCTGAAAATGTCATCCTCTGTTAAAGTCTGCCCGGGGTCTCCAGTAACTGTAGCGAAGCGTTAAGAATTAGCAACCGACCAGTGACATTACATATTCTTACTGACAAGATTATTCTATTATTTACAGTGTAAAGGTGAGGGCAGTTCAGGTGCAGTGATTTCAAGGAAGCACTGTGATCATCAGCAGTTCGTCCGGTGCGATGTTTTCTTTTTCGAGGAAAACAGCGATGAATTTAAAAGTCGCGACCCCGGTCATCAAACTGCTCCAGTGATTCGATTACAGCTGACCCCGGCTTTGACCCCATTGATTTTTACCAGGGGGCAGAAACTCTGTGTTTCCTTTTTGTTTATTGCACAACCGAATGTTTGCATTGAAAGAGCGTCTGTGATTCTTTCTGTGCAAAGGATAATTTTTGTTTTTGACACTTGTCCAAGCTGCCCTTCTTCTTTATGGTGCAATTAGCGATAGTGTTGTATTCCTGCTGGCGTCCCTACACAGTCAGCATAGCTGGAGATATCAGCGCTCATTTTTCATCCCTTTTAACATTTTTCGCTATTTACTCTTTCACAGAACTTCCAACAACCTATAAAAAAAGCCAACTGAGCTTGTACCAGAAAGAGGTTTGTTCAAAGTTTCTCTGTCGCGTTACACAATCTCATTTTGGTTTGATGTTCCAATTCCTAACTATGCATGCAGAGAGTTTGAAACAGATCAAACCGACTTGTTAAATCAGCATCTGAGGCAATATAGCAGTTAGAAACGCATAATTAGGTGTTGGCATCATTTGTGGTTGACTTGGACTAACACTGACAAAATGAAGAAGTTAAGATCTCTAGTAGTAATCTCTAAACTCTAATCTCTTCTTATTGTTATTGAGGCTAGCTTGCGGCGGGTTTTACTTTAAATTGTCACTTTAATTATCCAAAGCTGAATCGATCGCACTAACAAGTACCTGTAAAGCCAAAGCTTGAGACAACTTCGCCCTCTGTCATTGACTTCCACTGTTAAAGGACTTTTAAAAAGAGATGAAATGCTGCTGCTCCGGATGACATGTTCCTCTGGTCACTGTAGTTTATTTTGAGTTGGTCTCAAACACTTTGTCCTGCTGATGTTAATAGAAGAAACAAAACCTATAACCACACATTGCGGTGATGTCACAGGGTCCTGGAGAACACGAGTACATCACTGCAGCAAGATAAGATGATAAACCACTGGAGGTCAGCAACAGCAAGATAAAAGTGAGAATATTTACAAACGCATTGTTACATTTTAACTAGCTTGTACCTTGTCAAGTTTTCTTCTATAATAGTAAAAAAAAATTATTGGAAATTGTATCAAAAAATGACAATACTGAATCCCCCAGTGTTTTTCTATACATTCAAGTGAGAGAGCAGTTTAATGTGGCAGTTTTCAGCTGACTAGAGACCAGCTGTGTCTTGTGCATCCTCTCTCCCTGTCCAACCAAAGGGCCACCAGGCACATCTAACAACCTCTGGCCCTGCTGGAACCGAAATATCTCGGTGTCCTGTCAAGTGGCTGCGGCTCCTGAGACCCAGATGTACGGGTAGTTGTTGTGCACCTTGGAGTATCGTCAGCTGTGGCTGTAGGACAGGTGTGCTCAGTCAGGCCAGCTGCAACAGGCCCATCATCTCCCGGCACCTCTCCATCAACCCCCACCCCCACCCCCGTGCTGAAAGATGGCACGACCGACAAATGGGGGAAGAATGGGGATAGAAAAGCAATTTGCTAACTCCATAAATTCCTGTGCCCGCGGTACCGATGCTCGACCGTGGTGACTCCGAGCTATTATTTAGAATCTGGTAAACGATGCTTTCCTATTAACATTAAATGGGTCGGCGTCTGCGGGTTGTCTCCCGCGACACGTTTATGCTGGTTATTTACTGCGCGGTCGGGCAGGCCTTGCCCTGGGAGCCACTCCGAGGGCCAGCTCACAGTATGGCCCCGTGTGGCAACTCATTCTTAATGTGGCAGGATGGGAGGGGGAGTAGCCTGTAGCAACCAGTTGTGTAATTTACAGTTTGTTATTAAGGGCAGATGAGGGAATGCTGTTGTTGTTAGAAAAGAGGATGACACAGAAATGAGGAAGCGTGTGAGTGATGGATATTTAATTCTGAATGTCAGCCTGTGTTTTTAACCCCACTGAGGGTTTGGCTCTAAGGAGGGAAACAGCATCATTTCACCACTTTGATCCATATTAAAATATCTAAAAAATCATGGAAGGATCGCAATGAAATATTCGTTCATTTGTACCAAGTGGCAACCTGCTGTGAAATCACCCATTGGTTTGGAATTTGCCGTTTTGAAACCTCGAGTTTGGAGGAGCAGGGGGGGAGCCTGACTGAGAGCTCAACAGCAGGGCACACACACCTGCGACCTGCACCCATTGGACGGCACTTGCTGTCAATCACATCAATGCCCCAATGGCTCCAGTACTTTATCGTCCACTTTACTTTATATAGGAACAGTATCTACAAAATAAACATGTTGTCACGAAGAAGACATGAAACTTGCGATGGAGATCATAAAATCTCCTTGGTTAAGTATTGAGTAGTATATACTGTAAGTATATAAAATCAGACTTTTTGCAACCAGTTGAGTCGCCCTCTGCTGGTCATTTAAGAATTGGCTTCAGTTAACAGACCCAAAGTCTGCATCCACTTTTTATATATAGTTTGTGATTTGTATATTCATCTTCCCCAGATGATTAAATTCTACTGATGTCCCGATCAAGTCAGAGTTTTCACTCATCCTGTGAAAGATGGAAAATTTGATATGTATATATTCATGGTTGCTGTGAATCCTAATGACTGTGGTGGTCAAAGTGAGCATATTAGTTCGCTGACAAGCTCACTGAGCCCAAAACCCGGCACTAGACTTTGAGTTTTTTTCCTCTTTTTTAATTTTCCTGTTGAAAGGAAAGAGGAAAGAGATCAAACATTTCGCCCTGAACCAGGCAGCAGTGCAGTGAGCTACAAATGTGAAAGTCGATGTTTTATCTTAATCCTGTCATCCTATGCACTAAAGATGCTGGCTTTCGTTTGTTTTGCTTTTATCTGCGTTTGTCAGCATGCGGGACAGGGGATTTGACGAAAGTCTCCGCCTGAACATTTCTGCTTTTATGCTGACTAACACGCAGAGTCCCCCTCTGACACAAGCATTTCGCTACTGATGAATTATTAGACGCGTGTTAATTAATCAGTGATGAACGACTCATGGTATTTATGTTTACAAATCGTTTTTGTGTGTCTTTGTGGTGTCACGGATGCTTTAAAAGTCAATTCCAGCACAAAACAAACAACACATCTAATCAGTTCTTTCGGGGTGAATCTTCAGCCTGTTGAAAACACTCTGTTCAATAACCTTACATCAGCACCGTCCCCTAAAACCTTTAATTGGAGTTAAAGGCTCCTACACTGAGCTGGACATTGTTCTTAGAGCTGCTGCTGACTTTGTGCCCCTGGATGCAGCTTCTTCTCCAAACTATGCTGAATGACTTAATTGCTGCTTGACTGTTTCCAGTAAATTGTATGTGCAAGTGAGCCGATCCCTCTTATGTGTGTGTGTGTGTCAGGTCTGGTTAGGCTAATGCAGTGTCTGCTCTGCGCCGGTCACCCGTCGACTTCCGCACTTGTGCTGACATGGTCCAATTAAAGGTGACATGTTCCGATCAGCACGCTGTCATGTCTGGCGCTGTGACCTCGGGCTGGGTTCGGGTGTCCTCCCGCTCATCCAGCGCCATCTGTGTTTTTTTCTCAGCTCTCGTCCAAAAAGAAAAATCGATGGAAGAAATTGTTGTACTCAGTCCGAGCTTTTGTTTTTGGTTACTTATTGGTTACGATTCAGTAAATTGTCTTGTGTAATTTGGAAGACTGCAGTGAATTTTTCTGGCTTCAGATCATCTTAAAAGACATAATGAAGTATTTATGGCAATTTAAAATCCCTCCATGCCATATACAAGGTGATGAACTAATTAGAAATGACTTCCAATCCTCCCCCTCCATAGTCTAACCTTCAAGCTATGAAAGACGGGAAAAAACACTGCCAGGGAGCATTTTCTGGCAAGTCTTCAAAGCAAATCTGAATCAAACATTTTCTATGCATTGCTCACTGGTAGATGATGTTTAATGTCATCGTCTGTGTAGTTGAAGGTGATGTCGTGCCTCTGCTTCCTCGCGTTGCACAAAAATAAAGCTAAAGTATCCAGGGAAAGGCTCCTGCCATCCAGCACCTTGACGTCATCAGGAGCCAGAGTCTGCACGGTAGTGATCTTGATGCGGTGCTGTGGAATCAAGGCCGATAGACATGCTCGTCCAATCGCAAGTTAGTGTCAGATGTCTTTTTTTAAAGCATCAAATAAATAATTAAAACCAAACTCCTCAGATAATTCAATTTCATATTTGAATGTCAGTGTGAAAAGAGCTATATAATATGACAGAAACCATATTTGAGAAAAAAAAAAAGTCCCATCAACTAACGTGGAGAAGGCAGACCTCCCCCTTTCATTACCTGCCCTGCAGCCAGCCACCAGGGGGCGATAAAAATAATTTGGCATCACGCTATCCATCTTCACATACAGTCTGTGGCCCGCACATGCAGGTGGAACATTATGATGCATATTATCTTTACTTTCTGTTATGTTAACATTTTACTACGCACAACTGCACACATCACAGAGACTAATTACAGTTTAAGAACAGGCAACACAAGCTTTAACTCTGTCATTTGAACAACAACATTCTGCAGGATCATCGTCTTTTTCATCTCTTGTTTTGATTTAGGCTCTTTGTGTTCCAGTTCAATCAAATGCGGGAGATGTGGAGGGGAAATTATGTGCAGAAAACCTCATATTGATTATGATATGTTGTGTAATCAGCCGCTGCTGCAGGTTCTTCTGTGATTTGAACTGTACAAAGCAAAAGTGAGACACACAATAAAGCTAACAACAACGCTAACAATGCAACATCCTGTCTCCTTAGGAACAGAGATCACTTGAAACCGAGTCATTGTTGTGTCTTTCATCCTTCACTGTACAACCATAATCATGTGTTTCTCATAGTTACCACGACGACAAAGGTACCTCTCCTCTGGGTTGTAACCTGGGTTGTTATGAAGTTGGAGGGCGTGTTGAAGTGCGTGAACATTTTAGCCTTCAGCTGCTGTGACGGAGCCACTTCACACACACAGGCTGAGTTCATTACCTCATATTCTACACTATTAAATAGCTAATGAATGCTTGTTGCTTTGTCATGATGAAATCACTTGGAAATCACATTTGACTCTGCAGCCCCGTGTTTCACCTTGGATATAATTGCTCTTCTCTAAATCTGCGATTAGTTATAAGTGTTGTCTGGCTCCTGATTGCTCACCATTTGAATTTTTTTGCATTCACAAGCTGCAGATGAATAATTGAGCGTGAACAACCTGCTTCGTTCAAAAGCCTCTGCCCCGACATTGTCCCGAAAAGCAGATGAAATGTGGTTTCCTCTTAAAATGAACCAGAAGAGAACCTAATGACTGTCTACATTATTCACAGACCAGGGACCAGTGTGGCTCCTCCTGCTGACGCTTAATTGAGCACCGCGGGAATGCTCCTCTTTACTGAATGATGATAAGAATTTGACTTCTACTCAGACAATGGAGCAACGGTGTCTCTCCTATTTCAAGCGGAAAGGGGCCGAATTCTACAAATTTCACAGGCCTCTCTCTGTGTGTGTGTGTGTGTGTGTGTGTGTGTGTGTGTGTGTGTGTGTGTGTGTGTGTGTGTGTGCGTGTGTGTGTGTGTGTGTGTGTGTGTGTGTGTGTGTGTGTGTGTGTGTGTGTGTGTGTGTGTGCTGCGAGCACAGACCGGCCAGGTCGATACGGCTCTAGATCCTGAGATCTGACATCATTTCTCAAAACTGCATATTTCCCATCTACAAGGCTAATGCCAGTCTCTTAGGCTTTATGATTTATCATACAGCAAAGGTCACCATGGAAGGCTGCAATTAATCCTGTCTGCTTTTATTTGGTGCTGCTCGGGAGTGCTCGCTCCATTAGTGACATATGTCATTACAGGGCCTGTCTCCAGGATGGGAGCAGAGGAAGCAGTGGTATTTATATACAATAACATTGTTCTATCCTAGGGGCTGAATGTTCATGAGTGCTTGTAGCTCATTTACGCTCGATAAGTTTACGAAAAACAGACTGAGCCTTCTCTCCATGATCTGCGTTTATTGTGCGTGAGTTTTGCACGTCTTCTGATAGCTACAAATGAAACGGAGCAGTACCACTGGAAACCACGAGGGGCAGTGTAGCTAATTGTTAAGCGAGACAATCATAGGACACAAGGAAGAAATTTCATTAATGGCGGAAGCTTTTGAGCAGAGACTTTTCACGGGCACAGGAACAAACAGAGACCTCTGCTTCTTTCTTAAGCGGCACATTATCGTAACCTCCTCCACCATCAATATGTTTTCAGAAACTCAACTCTGCACTACCCTCTTGTGGATGTATTGGTTAACAATCAAATCAACGTAAAGGACGCATGGAAGTATGTGGACAGTGAAGGTTACATCGTTTAAAACAGACACATCTCTTTTTCTACGTTTGACTTTAGTTGTTTGATGACCTGCTGATACGCTTGAGAGCAGCCTTGACAAAGAGTGAATTATTCCTTTTAAACCTGATGAGCTGAATTTCCAAACAGCTCTACATCAGTTTTGAAATAGATATAAAATCCAACTGATGATAGAAAAAAGGGAAAGACAATGGTTGTACGACACAAAAAGAAAAAGAGACATTTGGTTTCCTATGAGAAATAAAAAAAAAAGACCAGGAGTCTATACAGCAGGAGGTGGGGAACAGTGTTCTTGTCAAGGGCTTTTTCAATACGCGACTCACAGCTGCTTTTAGCCTAAATCACTCTAAGTGATCCTCACCTTAAGTGGAACCAGGCATGACTCATAAAGACAGTAGTTCTGGCCAATTGTGCATCTGTATGTATTGTTTCTGTGATTATTGCAGGTCAGAGAGAAAATTGTCCTTCAGTGTCGTGTTGCCCTGATGATGTAATTTGGAGCGTGAAGTCTGCGAAGTAGCATTTGTGGATAGAGCTGTGTTCGCCAACTGTTGAAAGAGCTGTCAATCATGACGTTTCACCCCATTTTTTGGTATCAGTTAACTAATTGAAATAAAACTTTACGAAAAAAAATCAACAGTTGGACAACGATTTACCTAACATGAGGGGGGTTTATGACCTGTACTGCAGCCAGCCACCAGGGGGCTACAGGGACACTCTGGCATCACTTTTGGAGAGCCGACATGTCTATTCTTCTGTACAGTCTATGGCTTATATACACACAACAACGGGGGCTGTAGCCAATCCCAGCTGACAGTGGACGAGAGGAAAAGATTCAAGCGATAGAATAATAAATAATTCAAATACGTTAAGTGGAAATACAGAAAATGGCCTGAGACATTGTTCCTCTAATGTGATGCTCCTCAGAGGAAACACGACTTAAATAAACGTTCCTACACAAAAGTCAAGTAAGTTAACTGCCCGTGGTTGATTCCACCCCCCAGCAAATACAGCAGCCACATTCTTCTGCTTCTTCTCATTTTACTGTTCTGTTTTGTGATGGCAAAGACTTTCCATCTTAGATTAGGCTCCGTGCCTCAGGCAGTGTTTATTTTTGTGATGTTTGCGCTGGAGAAATAGCTTGGATGATGAAAAATCTCAAGTTATTTCAACATGTTTCATAAATCTAGGTTATAATCCCTCATAATTAATGCCCAAATCTTTCTTTTGTGCCTGGTGGCTGTGTTCCGAACATAAACAGTCTTGCTCCTGCACTTAAAGCGTCTCATCAGTCTGCCTTGATAGCCTCCTTACTTAGTTCCTATGGAAACTGCAGTGTTAAGAGTTCAAACTTATTGTTATGCAGACCCATCCAGTAGTCAGTGAAATTGTACAAGGCGGGAGAACTCTTTACCCCGGCAGACTGTGTTTCTTTATATTAAATCCTGCTTTTTGACAGAGGGCAGCAGGTCACTCGACTGAGAGCAGCAACTCTTAGCAAGCACTTTAACTTTTTTCCCTAAAGATCCTTGAGATGCGGAATAAACATCGACCATATGATTCCGACGTCGGATCATTTCACTGGCTTGACCTTTCAGACTCTCTCCAATCACGTTGACCTTTCCATATGCTGGTGGAAGTTGCTGTAAGCCTCTTGCCCACAACATTTTAAATCCCGACCTGCACAGAGATCCTTGTTCACGTTGATCAGATCTTCTCCTCACGTTGCTCCCGCGTTCCTTAGATCATTCTGGCTGGTTCTTTGTGAACGACACCCCGGCGCCTGTGTCGAGACGTACAGCACAGGGGGAAATGCTGATGGTGCTCGGTGCTTTTTATTTTTAGAGTCAATCTCCTGTTGGTGCTCGGTGTTTGTGAAGAGGCTGAAGCGCTATAACCAATGAATGTGAAATGCCAAACCCCGTGCGATGATATATATGGCTCGGTAGCATTTATACGCTTTCTCTTTCCCTTTGCATGATACAATACGCGTGTTTGATGATCAGTAAACATCCTGGTGGATTCTGCGCGGGCTTTGATTTATGGTGTTTTGCTGTGCTGTGACTATCGGCAAGGACTAAATTACTTGGCTTCTTTTGGCTTTCTGCATCACAAATGAGTTGCAGCAGAATGTTCGCTAAACACTTGAAACGCCCACTCGTTCATCAAACTGTTTCTCGTTTCTCCTGTTGAGTCATGTTTGCCTCTCCCCATGCAAGTATTGTTAATGTGAATATATTTAAATCACACACTTTAGAGGTCTCGTGTCCAAGATTTAGGTGAAAGGGATCTTGAATACAAAATAATCCTGGTGATGTTTTCACTGGTGTGTTTCATCTAAATTGCACCAATTGTTGTTTTCAGATGTTTACAGATGTTAGCAGGTGTTTTTTTTCTTTTTCGGCCAGTGGAAAAGGGGCTTCACATTCAAGAATGAACAAATTTGATATCAGTGAATTATGAGTACAAAGCTGAATGAAAATTGTGGCATTAGTACAGTACAGTATTTTTACTGTCTCGATGAGATGTGAGTCCTGTTTATTTCTGTGGGGGAGGTGGTGTGACGTTTATATTAATGTTTCTGGTCATTTGTCCTGGTCAATATTAAATGTCTCTATATTGCTTACAAATGCCAAATAGGACATAAGGTAAAGTGTTACCTGCTGAGATGATCACCTTTTGCCGTCAGCTTGATTGTGGACAAACTGGTGTTGATCATCTCACGTAAATCTCAGCCTGAAGTCCATTGAATAAATTGAGTTGAATAAGTCCATTTCAAAACCTAATTATTCAACAACCACATCAAGACACGAAAGCAGCCACTGGTACCACGGCAAGAATGTTAAGGGAATTCATGTTCAAACAAGGTTCAGTAAAATTAATCCATACTGTTTTCCTTAGTTGCGTGAACCACTACTGATCTTTTCTCAGATCAAAACAAAAAAATTGCCCAGACAACCGCAGCGCATGTAGAAAACTGCTAAAAAAAAACAGTCCAATCGATTTTTCTAAGTCTGAAATCTCTGCTCTGGGTTTCCAGTCTGATAGAGAATCAATTTTAAGATATGCTTCTCATTTACAAACCACTTGTGGTTTAGAACAAAAATTGAATCTCTAAGGCAATAAGAAGACCAGGCCGTCTCACTTTGGTCAACGCAGTTCATGACTGAATTGAATTGTAGCCGACTCTTGGGCTTGGTGGAGGTGTGTGCTCTTCTGAATGCCATTACACTTACTCATCTTTTTGCCTACTCACTTACATCAACTTACATCAGGTCTATAAATATTTTTGTGCTGTTTTACCCCCTTGATTTGTTTGCTTTGACATTCTCCTGCTGTCTGATTAATTTTTTTATTTTCTATCTAAAGCACTTTGTACGACACTGTGATGAAAGGTTCTGTACAACTGAAGTCGTCTCATCTTTTTCTCGAATGAGAAGAAATAGAAATGAACTTGAAACTCTTCACAACTGGCCCTGGTTGTGTGTTCCTGTTTGGTGCTCGTGCTAAACCACTGTTAACAGAACGCATTCAAGGTTTTAACTCTGCGTCCAATAGATTGGAAGAACTGAGTGAATGTGTCAAAGAGTCATTTGTTCTTAGATCTCAGTCAATGTGCAAATGAGCCGTGCGAATAAAAGACGTAAACTTTAGGTTGGTGCATCGATCAATCACGGCTGTTTAATCGGCTGAGTGCTGCGGGAGCTGCACACAGACGGACGGATGACAGACTGAAGCAGGTGCTGAGACACTGACCTCCACGCTACCTGACTGTTTATCTGGGGCTGTCAAGGCTGCCATTTTTCTGAATGCCATCCTCGTCTTTGTTGCGTCGTCCAAAACTCTGATTGCGTCTTCCTTCGACACAACCTTAACATCAAGACTTATCTCTGGAACTCAGACTGGCAGTCCTTATCCCTGCACTCTTTCATGCTCTTATTCAAAACACAAGGGATTTGGCGAGGCTTGTTTCCCTCTTGCTCTTTAATATGGTCCTGGGAGGGAATTCAAAGAAACACGCGAGTGCGTTTGTGTCATCATTTTGAGTAAGAGTTATTTTGTGCCCAAGTACGCATCATCTATAGAAAGAGAAGAATAAAAGAAAGAGGAGACAGGGACAATCCTGGATTTGTGCAGCTCAGGAGAAGAGTTGGTCTTGCTTTCTGCATGTGGGACTGCCTGCGTCGTGTTTGGTTAGACTCAGATGCAGCTGTGAGAGTTTGTATGCAAGTGTTTTCACTGTGGCGTGAGGAAGCTCATCTGGGTCGGGGGGGAGCCTCTGGCTGTCCAGGTGAAAGATAAAGTTTCGGAATGAGGTCGTCCAGAGGAGGAGGAGATAAAATGTGAGGCTGCAGTGTCGAAGATATTAGTTATTAGTACTCACCGTGCATACTCACACAGTTATAAACTTTTAATTACATTTGGATTACTTCTACACTTCAGAGGATATAGCCGGAAAACGCAATGTCAATTTCCAGACTATTATTTGGATTATTTCACAGACTGGTGGATGGTTGATGTTGTGGATTTCAGCGAGCAGAGAGGAAAAGCTGTTATTTGCATATATTCACCTAACAGCGGTTCATTAATTTTCCTGGAATTTAGTGGGATCTGGTAGACGACTGCAGGCACAGACCTAATTACCTGAAAATCCATCCATCCATCCATCCATCCATCCACATGTAGATAAAGATAGACAACCCAACAGTAGCCAAAATGTCCCTGTCGCCCCCTGTTGGCTGGCTGCACAGTCACAAATGCTCAGCTGAAGATACACAGGAGAAGCCTAAATCAACCACAGAGAACACAAGGAAAGTAACACCATCAATAAATACACAATGAAATATATATGATGTAGCTCTTCTCAAAACATTTAATACAAGATATAAACCCAAAAGGGCTGTTACCAAGTCATATCAATATTAGTTTTTATATTTATTCGAAATCACTACAAGCGGTTTATATGGTATCAGAGGACAATATGCTGAGGAAAAGAGGAATCAAAAAGAGCTTCTTGTTTGTAAAAAAAAAAAAAAATCCTATTGACCTCAAGTTTCAGTGCAAGTCGGATGTAGAATATCTTACAGGAATGTGGTTGAGGGGATTTATCGACCGCTGTCCTGTGATGGAAGTTTTTATGATGAGTATGAATCAACGTTAAAGGGTCTGAACAACTCGGGTAAAGAGGTGATAATTCTTAAGGGTTTTAACTTAAGCTTAGGCTGACAGGAAATGGAGGAGTATTCTGGAATGAACCAGAAAGGATAATAAAATATCATTTTTATTACATAGTTTGATTGTAAACTGACTAGAAAAATACTTTATTTTTAAACAAGGAACAAATTTGAACATTTTAAAAGATCCAAACGGGGACCTGTCTAAACTGGATATTGAGCTGAAGCAGTTGGATTGAAGTTCACCTACAGTATCAGTAACCCAGAGGTGCGCTGCAAAACCTGTCAGGACATAATAAAGAATAATAAAAGGGTAGATGTTTTACGGTGTCTGTCGAGTAAAAGACACAAACAGGTCAAACTTCCCCTGGAACTGAGCAGATACTATCCCCTATGAGAAATAAGAATTTTCTTGAAAACAGCTAAATCTCTATAAAATTCTATGATATACAGGCGATAAATAAATAGTAAATCAAGTCAAGAAATCAAAATTCTTATCTCAATATCTTTTCTTTGGACATTCCTTAATGACTCCCTTAAAATCAGTTGAAGACTTGGCAACAACTTTCAGACCAAGTGCCGCTGTAATGAAACCACCAGACTCTATAAACCTGATCCTTTCTTTGACTGGAGTGAGTGAACGAGACAAAATGAAAATAACAACCAATTTAAAAAGCTCTGCAGCTGCAAATGTCATAATACTTGAGCAACTTTATGCTTTAATCTCAAAAAGTTATTTCCTCAATGTTTTATTTCCATTTTCATTACGACATCAGTTTTTAATTACAGTTTTCATGACCTGAGTTTCTACAAGATGCCATGAGGGGAGTTTGGTACCGGGTGTAAACGCCCCTCTGGCTGCCTCCCTTTGCCTTTCAAGCACTCTGACAGGGAGTCGACTCCAGGGCAGACCCACAACACGCTGGAGGGACGACAGCTCTCTCGTCTCCACGCTGACTTTTAAGCACTTGAGATGGCGCTGAAGAAAAGTATGTTTGGTTTGCTCGGCTTCCTATTTCACCGCTAGTGCTGAGAACCGGAGAAATTGGATAAAATTGATCAAAGAAAATTGTTTGTTTTGTGCTTTAGGATTTTGTGTATGGAAAAGCCCAAAGTAACACGGAGACAGTACCCCACAGAAAACACTGCTCCAGAATGCCTCGTCGTCATGTGACATCACAATGTCCTACATTTTCATAATGCACAATAGTGGATAATTTGATCCCCCCGCTCCTAACAAAGCCAGGCAGAGCGAGAATGGAGGTCCACTTTTCCTATGTGTGCTGGAAGTCGTTGACCAATCAGTACTGAGTGGGCGAGTTGTCCAATCACAGCAGACTGGGGTTTAACAAGAGGGGCCACTTGAAGAGACGGGAGCTAAAAGCAGGCGTTAGAGACAGAGGCTGAAAAGAGGAGCTGCAGCGATGGTTAGTTTGGGGAAATGTGTTTTCTGAACATTAGAGCATGAAAACCTTCTCAAGTAATAACCCAAATTTAAATTATGAACCAAAAAATAAGAGCATGATATGTCTTCTTTATGTTCTAGTTTTTAGTAAACACGTTTCCACGAACCTGAAATCATCTCACTGGTTAAATTAAATGTAACTGTCATTTTTGTCACAATTACCAGTAATTAATTATGATTTCGAATGGCTCACAGTTGTCATTTATATCATGAAATGCACTTTTAATCTTACGTGTGACCCAAGTCTCTTGAACCTTTTAATGCACAGAAAAAATCGCTCGCTGCTTTCTGTTCACACCTCTGTCTGACAGCCGCAAATGGTGAGAGCAGCATCGCAGCCATTATGAAGTCATATAAAGTATAAAGGTCATTGTCAGTGCTCAGGTTGCACATTTAAATTTAATTGAGGTGTATGAATAGGTTTCTCGCGCTCTCCTATTTCCCACTCTGTTTATGTATCATCATAACCTGCATGGCTGCTTTTCCTTCACCTCACCTTTTGAGTCCTGCACCTTGACGTGGAGATGTGCTTTTTGTGATCCAGCTCCTTTTGTTGCTGATATGTTAAGTCAAGACAGAGCAGACTGAACTGGGGTTTTTTGTGTGTGTGTTTGCTCTCCAGGCGAAATGAGGCATCACACATCTTTTCATCCTGGTACCTAGCAGGTGGACCAGGGCCGAGAATGGATGATTAAATCATCCGCTGGACCCAAAGGGCAACACGCAGGCGGCAGATGAAATGAAAACTGTTGGAGGGAATGCTGTGATTTGAGATATTTTGTATTCCCAGTGAATACAATAGCAGACAGAATTGACAAATCTAAGGGGTGGAGTTGAGAAAGATGGAGCTCTGGGGCTGCAGTGTTTGAGATTTCAACCCACGAGTCCAAAACTCACACACTCCTCATTTACCACCTCTTGACGTCTGTGCACCTCACTGTTGGTTTAAACAGATGTAGGCTCACCTCTATCGATCCAGCAGCTGCTCGGACAACAGGTCATTGTTAGGGTGGTTGTAATTGAATGTGCATCTTCCTTTTATGGAGCTGAAAATATATTCACTAATAATTCTGATGAAAACAGATATTGGTGAGTAACAGACATTTTCAGCCCAAGGTCTTGAATCTTGTTTTCCTTCCCGCTTGCCCTCACCAAAGAAAATATCAGGGTCTTTGCTTTTTAATCACATTTAGCTTTAAGAAAACCACCTCATCATTAAAGTAGTTCTCTCAATCACCCTGAACATGGACACAAATCAGTTTCCATGGTAACAATTTTTTTTAACCTTCAGATTGCATCAGTATAATTTCAGCCCCCTCGCTGTTTCTTGAAGAGGCAGCAGCGTGATGGGAGGGAGCTGCAGAGGACGAGGAGGCACAAAGGCACAGAAGGAGGATGATACGAGTTCTTGAGTGGGGTGCATGTGCCCTTATCAAAGTCTTGTCGCGTTTCGAGGAAGAAAGCGGTGGAGATGAAGCTCCAATGGTGCTGAGTGCTCCCCATGTGTCCTTCTCATCAGCCCCCTCCTCTCCCCTTCTCCCCCCTTCCTTCTCCCAGTGGTCTGTGAGTAATGAGCCTTGGGCCAGTCTGGCTAATTAAACCTGACATCATACCACAACTTGCTCAACGTGGGTCCTCTGCACTTTTTGACCCATTTAGATATTCATTGACACACAAACACACATGCAGAGCCAACGCATGGACACACAAGCACTGTGTGCGCGCCTGTCCGCACAGGTACGCCAACACCTCCTCATGTCTCCGTGAGCGTGTCGGACCCCGGGCTCCACAGAGGGCAGCTTTCCTCTGAGTGTTAAACACGCAAATTACTCTTTTCTCACAGTCATCTCCCCGAACTGTCTTCAGTCGTAACCGCCGTGCAAGCCCCCCGCAGAGGGCCCCGAGGAAAGGCGAGGGAGGCGAATATCAGAGCCTTGAGGTTAGAAAGTGCACAGCGCGTCTTGGAGCTGAGGATATTCAACAATAACTAACTGGTGCAACTAAGTCAGAGGGTAAAACACTTTTATAGCAGCTCTCAACACCAACATGTAGACAAATTGGCCATTATAGAGACACATTTATGGGCGTAACACTGAAAATGTTCCCCATCCCTTCTTTTGGGATGTACTGGTACCGATGGCTAAGTCCTGTATGATCACCATCATTAGAGCAATGTCACATTAATATGGCTGCTTTCAGACATGCACTGAAGTCTGGATACTTCCTGGAGGGTCTTTATGTGAGAACACAAACGACCATGTCAGTTGCTCTGGAGATTTTCGGGA
Organism: Hippoglossus stenolepis; assembly: GCF_022539355.2. Taxonomy (NCBI): domain Eukaryota; kingdom Metazoa; phylum Chordata; class Actinopteri; order Pleuronectiformes; family Pleuronectidae; genus Hippoglossus; species Hippoglossus stenolepis. Next base: position 18,851,488 of record NC_061489.1, on the reverse strand, counting down.
AATGTTCCTGCCACCCCATGAATGTCCGAGTGAACCCATGTGAGAATACAGCTGGAAAATTCAGATCCAGCAAGTGGGCATGTTGATGACGTTTCTAACACGTGACAGACGCAAATCTAAGGTTACATCCATGCTACATTGTTTCAGTTCTAAAACACATTACTGCTACTGTGTTTGGGCCTGGTGATGTTTTGAGTCCCTAGAATGGAAAACTTCGGAAACGCCGTTGGCTGCGTATTAGTTTGAAAACTCAGGTGCGGCGTTTCAGTGTGGACGGGCAGAAACAGAGATGATTTTCGGAACGATCACGCAGTCGCCCATGTTGTCTTCTGAACACCGTGACCAGTGGTGAATGCAAAGTGTTGCTAACACTAACTGTCTAAGAAATCCATGCTCTTTCTTTTCACCATTGCTGTTTCTCATTCTTAGTATTTACTGCAAACAAAAAGTGCAAATAGACAATCTACTTCCTGTTTCTCGTAAAAACGTTTGAAACTACAACGTACCAGCGTTGATGTAGCGTAAGTAGCATCACAGAGCTGCTGGCGTAGTCAGACTGTGCACTGAACTGTAGTCACCAAGAATGACGTCCATGTTTTCGGCATGCTGCTGTAAAGCAGTTTAAAGCTATGCAGAGTGACACACCATCTGGTTGGAAGCGAGGAGGACACACCTTTTAGTGAGTTCATCTTTGGGTGAGGGGTAACTGAAATATTCCGCCTGCAGGGAACGTTGCCGAGTTGTTGTGACAGGTTGTGTGGAGGCTTGAAGCTTATTTGAATCAGCCGTTGCAAAGCTACTTAGACACGTGTTATACACTTGAGACTTGACTGTTCAATTCGACGCACGGGAATCTCGAGTGCACGCATTTGTTTGAAACAGGGGATGTTCCATTAACCCATAAGTACAATCCCTCGTCTGTGTATTACCTGATTTATTCTCCAATCTAAATGTTTACAATGGGAAAAAAAGGATTAGTGAGGATTACTGGTGGAAAATGGCTTCCAGGATTCTCTTCATTAAGACACTGATATCATTTAGTAGCAGTGCTGTAGGGATTTCATAATGTGGACACTTTCATCACTGGTGTTACCAACTACAACGTACATTTTACCAAAAGGGTGTGTCGGCAGTGTTACATTACATTACATTACATTACATTTCGTTTAGCTGACGCTTTTATCCAAAGCGACTTACAATAAGTGCATTCAACCATGAGGGTACAAACCCAGAACAACAAGAATCAAGAAAGTACTATTATCTTCAAGAAAGCCAAACCTCCAGATCTACTTTCACCTTCATCAGACAAATTAACAAATTTGCTGGTTATTACTGTGAAGCTCCCTGTTGGCATTTAGGTTAAATCAGGAAATGATGATGCCAAACAGATGCTTTTGCTTTTCATTTCATCACTAAATCCTCTGCCCTGCTGGTCAACTCTCCTCTCCTCCATGAAGACTCTCTCCACTGAGACAACTCTGTGATGGGATTGTGTCTGACTCATAGACTTTATATAAAAATGGACGTTGACTCTTTGAGGCCGATGTTGGGCCGATGTGGATGTGCCTGAAACCTGACTTACAGATGGCGACTCCACTGGTTGCAAAAATAAGTCCGTTTCTATAAAAGTCGAATGAAACTACTTCTCACTTGATTTGTAACATCAGTAAACATTTTCATTTTATGATCGAATTTAGAGTAAAATGGACGATAAAGCACAGTATGCATTGGAGCAGGGATACCGTGTGATGACAGCTAGTTCTGTCCAATGTGTGCAGATCGCAGGTGTAGGTGGGGGCTCTCAGTCAGGCTCAACCTCTCCTCCAAATATGGTTACTTCTAGTTTCAATAAACCAAGATGGCTCTGGACAAAATTACAAACTTAAGGCTTCTAAATGTCAGTTCTGGAACCAATGGGTGACGTCACAGTGGATTGGTACTTGGTCCGACTGAGTATTGATAAACCAATATTTTACAAATTGGACTTTTGTTTTTATTGATAAATGTTGTCTCGATACATGAACATTTCTGAATGGGTTCTAAGTCTATAAGAAAGGAAATAGTTGGTGGGGGCAAATTATGTAATGTCACAGCAACTCTACAATACAATGAAGTTCAGTGTACAAAGATGTATAAAGATGGACGACATAACAGCTTCCCAAAAGTGAAGCCAAATCGCCTCGACTGCCACCTGGTGGTTGGCTGCAGTATAGGTCATAAACCCCACATCGACTGTGTTATTGGATGGGACATGGACCAAACTAAAAAGTCATTTTACAAGTCAAATACATTTTTCAAAGATGGTTTATAATCACGGACACATATCAATGGGACCTTGCTCCATTCCCTAAATGCTGCTGCACAGACTCTGGCCCCAAATGCACAAGATGACGGTGCATATATCCGGGTTATTTTAGCTTGACGTCTGGATAGTGGGAGGAAGTGGAGACGTGTTGTCCATCTTTTATTTACAGCTCCAGACCACCGTTGAACCTACAGCGATAAGGCAGGTTGTTTTCCGTGTGAAAAAACAAGTCATCCCACACAGTACTCACACAACTCTCAGTGAGAGGTGAGAAGTTAAACTGTGTAAAGTTGCTTTTTAAGGTCGGGTTTTATGATTGGACTGAACCAGTTTGTACAACATGTGTTGTTCAGAACGACTACACTCAAAGGCAGAGTGTAAAGCCGGCTGTTATACAGGGGGGGAGACACAGTATTGTTTACAGTAAATATGGTACATTTTTCAGGCCGTCTCTCCTGGAAGGCATTCAAAGTTTGCATTCAGTTGTTTACATGAACACTGGCAGAAATAGTGGTGTGAAATAATGAATGAAAGCTGGAGAGAAAACCCTGGATCCTCTCTCAGCTGTGCACAAGCTTCCGTGAATAATCTCAGAATAACCGAAGATCGTGTAAAAAAAATTGAACTCTGAACTCGTGAACTCGGACCTCACCTTTCGCTTCACAGCATGAAGAACGCAGCAGGAGATCGTCCAGATCAGACACATTCGCAATGATGGAAAACATTTCTGGATTCCGCTGCAGAAATCACAGGTTTTGGTTTTGAGCTCATCATCACTGCCGTCGGCCCTTATCGCCGAAAGCTCTTGAATCTTATCGTCTTTCCAAGTTCACATCTTTGTCTCCATCTTCTATGTGTATGTCACCTCTTTTTTATCCTGAGATATTTATATTCTTCAGGAAAATTCCCTGAGCATTCAGGCGAGAAGTGGTGCCTGGGTAGAGCGTTCAGGAGGCAGGACATGATACTATTCTGCTCGGGATATTATGTAATTACCAAAAGCTCTTGAATCTGATCTTTCGCTGGCGTCTTCCACGTCGGGCTCTTCTTTTTTATACTGAGATATTTCTATTCTCCCAGTTTTTCATCTATCTGGAGTTAGAAACGTCATCAACACGTCTACTTACTTTCTGGGAATCTACCTGCTGTATTCTCACATGGGTTCACTCAGACATTTTACTCAAGGGGTTGGCAGGAAAAGTTGATGAAAATGTCAGGAGCAACTGACTCTGACATTTGCGTTCTCCCCTTCCAGAAAATTTCAGGAAAATGTCCTGACTTCAGGGCATGAAAGTAGCTATTTGTGGTTTTAATGGCGCTGAACTGAGAGCTTCTGTAAACCCAGTGATTTTTGTGTGTTTCTTGGTAATCTTGGTTTCATTAATCACCAACAAGATCACAGACAGCAGCTTTATGATCGTCATGAATACTGATCGCTGGCTTTTATTTTGCAACTCTTTTTCTTGTTCATAAATGTATGTTAAAAGTTGCACTCTCTTTACGAGCTTCATCAAACAAAAGTTTTGGCTGCAGTATGTCTGAATTTGAAATTGGGACTTTCTGTGATATTTTTCCCCTTTCATCAGGAATCAAGGCGTGACGGTCCCTGTGCCTCAGGAATGAGATGTTTGTGTTTTGAAAGTTATTTTCTGTGTCTCGTGCTTTGAGCTGTTCCAGAAGTTAGGTGGGGAATGCACTCTCTCTGCTCACCAGGTGGTAAGCAGCCATGTCTAAGCCGAGCACTACGACAACGCTGAAGCATTACACTGTGGATTCCGCATGACATGAAGACCTGTCTCTGGAATATCTGTGACCTCCCTTCTGCCAGCTGCCACCGGCTGGATATAACAGCTATTGATTTATAAAGTACAGGCTAAATCACTGGTAGAAATATGTCTCAGCACTGAATCTTTAACGCACCACCTCTGGAAGAACAGTAACTTACGGTAAAACAGCACATGAGGTTCTAGCTAATGAAGAGGGGAGGGCCAACATGTCTGCAGACCTTTGTGAGATAATGTGTTGTCCTGGTGACTTTGCTCTCTGAGCGGTTCAGGATAATTGATCTGTACTGAGGAGCCGGAATGCAGTTCATTCTTCCATCAGAAAAGGGAATCTAATGACTGTGACAGTGGCCATTGCATCGCCATTGATTTCTGCTGTGCTGTCTTCAAAGACCCAATCAAGAAGGCGAAGGGGGGGTGGAGAGGAGCCGTGGAGAATACGCCTACGGGAGCATCAGCAGCTCCGGAACACAGGCAGGAGGGAAGGAGGTCGGTTCAGGCAGGGAGAGAGGGGGAGGTAAGGGGAGGAGAGGGGGTAGCTTCTGCTCCCGGTGATAAAGGTGCACCTCCTGTGGCCTGTATCTGTGCAAGAGGCTGGCACCTGGTTGAATAATGTGCTTGTTGTTGGTGGCGTTGCAGGCTGAGCTGCTGAGCTCATACACACGTTTGAATATTTGCATGTATCTACAACACAAAATGATAAAGAGGCGGTCTTGTGCTTGTTTGCATATCATGGTTTTGTTTGTGTGTTTGTGTGTGTGTGTGTGTGTGTGTGTGTGTGTGTGTGTGTGTGTGTGTGTGTGTGTGTGCCTGAGTTCTTGGCTCACCACTCTGAAGGATTTCCAAGCACAGCTCAGCCGTGGTCATCTCTATAGCAACTCTCTGCTCCCGTCAGGACTCCTCGATATGCTGAATATAATTAAATTGTGGCATGTAGGAGGGAAGACACTCAAGTGTTTTTAAATGAAACTAAATGTTCTAATTACGTCTTGTGCTTTTAAACACAACAGGGGGGGATTTAATTAGAGGGAGAGGCGTCCCGGTCTGTGCCATCCAGGGGGAACGCGCTGTGGAACTTGAAAGCGATTTGTTCCCGCTCTTCCTTCATTCCTCAACCCTGAAACGACTCTGATAGTGCAATGAAATTAACGTTTGGAATAAATGTTGGTGGAATTTAATAAAGACTACCCCTTCCCTCGTTTCACCACACATCCCCCACCAACTTTATCCTTTCCTCTTACATACACTTTCCATTTATTCCTCCTCACTACATCCCTCCCCCCGTCCCTTCGGTCAATAGTAAAGCTGTGACATTAGGTTTGTTGGTGCCTGCTTCACTTCACAGATTAATCTCTCCGCTGTGTGAATACGACAAGTCATTGTTCAGCATTTTTTTTGTGTGTGTGTGTGTGTGGCCGGGAGTGAAGATGAGTTTGGAGTTCAATTTTCATAAGTGCCAAACCTTGACATATCACGGAGCTGTGAATGAGCTATAGCGGCCTATGGGGGAGTTTCCAGGCAATGAGGGGCTGCAGTCTCCTGCTGTACATTTACAACAACAACAAAAGCGCCTGCTTCTCGCGGCTTTATTGAGACCTTTGAAGTGAGATATAGTTGCTTATCAAATATGAATGTCACACGCCTGCTGCGGCAGAATTGCATTTTTCATTAGGAAATTAAAGTTAATTTACGGCTCGCTCATTTGCTCAACTGGGACGTGACGCTGGGATTCGCTCCAGGAGAAACCGATCAACGGGCAAACATCTTAAACGGGAGAGAGGAGGAAAAAACCCCCCAAAAAACCCAACAAAAGCGCACGTGGCTGCAGGGCTGAACAGAAACACACTGCAAATAAAATGTTCATGTTATCTTAATGCAATTACTTGACTGAATACTCTGCTCCCAGCTGAAGCTGTCAGGGCCGAGTTCGTTTCAGTTACTTCCCCATTAGACATCCTCATCATTTCACCGAGACAAATATAATTAAAAAATGATCCATCACCTTGTAATAGGAGCAGAGGAATTGAATCCAAACATTGGCAAAACCTTTTCCCATTGCACCACCGCAAAACACTAACAGAAGAACTGAACGATGTTTAATCTGATAACAGGACAATTAATAAATATTAAATCCATATACTCAGATGTGCAGTGGATTAAAACCAGTTTTATCACATTTTAAAGTGTTACTCCATCACAATCAGTCTGTTTTACTCACTGCACAAATCTTTGCAGATGATTATGTAACAATACTCTGTGTAGATTATTAATATTAATGTATTGCTGTTAAAAGAAAACCGTGTTAGCAGAAAGTAAACACGCTGAATTAATTGTGTTGCTTTAGTTCAGGAGCCACAAATGCAGATACCACTTGTAGTTGGGTTGTTTCACTCTCAATCTCTGGATCTTTCTCTCACAGGAGTAACAGTGCGACTTTATTATTTTGAGCCTTTGTGCAATGGACTTTTTGACATTTCATTTTTTACCTTGTCACAGACATATTTGACAAATTGTGGTTTTCTCTCAACCAAGTGAAAATTCTCTCCATCAAGAGACGTATGAGCCATCACTGTTTCTATCAAAAGGAAGCTAAAGAAAAGGTTGCTCCATGGTCTGTCATCACTTCATCAATTCGGGGGTTGCACTGTCTCATCCTGCTAAAGTTCATTGTCTTGTGTGAAATCTCTGTCCGTCTGTCGTGGCTTTCACATCTCGACTGTTCATCTTATCACCTTCACACTTGGAATGTGAGTTGTTTAAGTCCCAAGTATGTGCAGTTTCAAATTTGATGTGATTTAGACACAGGGTTTGTCTAATATTGATAAACTTTGAATAAACGGGGGAACCAGAGCAGCAGCAGTGGCTCCTAAGTGACGTTGTTGATCAAGACAACAGCGCATTCTCGACAATGGCTGTGTTCACTACACTGGCAAGGACAACAGATTTTCTGCTTCTGGGTTGAGCTTTGACTAAACAGGTGAACAGTTTTTGTTGTGCAGCAGCGGTGACGCAGCTTCAGGCTTCTGCGGCGTGCGCTCTGCAGCCGGACTTTACTTGTCCTGCCTCAATTACTGCAGGTCACCTTTACATGAAAGAAAACTGCAACCAGCGTCGCCACAGGCCAAACAACCCGTTCCAAACAGACAGGTTCAGAACGGGTACTGCACTAGTTAGAATAACACATTCTTGGCCTTCATCCAACTTTCCCTTAAAAAAAAAATCAAGATGTTCTCCACGGGGTTACAAGGATGGCCCGCGGTGCCGGCTAATTCGTCAAATGCTGTAAGTGTGATGGCTGAAAATGTCACCTTCAATGTTCTGCCTTCCCCATCCCCTCCCAACTACTCGGCCCTCCTCCCCACCCCCACCCTCAGGTCATTGTGGCACCAGAAGCCCCTGCTAATGAACAAATCACGGCCCCGTGTGCAGTGTGCCGCAAAAAACAAAATAACGCATGAAAATATGAAAAAAAGAAAAAACGTTGCTGCCGGGAGCTGTGAAAATGTAAGCTAAGTGCTGACCTTGGTGGCCTAATGGCTCTAAATAGCATCTGAATGTCAGCGTGGTCCAGAATAGGGCAGCTCCTGCCCAAGGGTAATGGTTAGAGCAGCGCTTTGAAGTTGTGAAAGGGAGGACAAGGCGGTGGGAGGTCGCTGTAGATGGATTAGGAAGAATGGAGCTGACTGTGGTGGGTGTGGAGCCAGCAGGGTGGTGGTGATGGTAGCACTGGTTGTCTCCTTCAGGAGAGCTACAGCACCACCGCTCTGCCTCAGAGAAGAATCAAATCATTGCATTAAACCAACAGAAAGGCAGAAATAAAGTGTTTGTGGCTGTAATTTCAACTGCGGCACAAAATCACTTGTTCCATTAACCCGGCTATTGTAGGAAAGTGCAGTGCTCAGCGATGGTTTATAGCACAACTGTATTTCTTTTATCCGGCCACATATTAAATCCTCCATCCTGTTGCTACAAACGAAATACGAAGTGTTTTCAACTGGGACAGGAGGAGAAGTGAGTGTTTGGTAAGATTGTGGCAACACCATCACCATCAGTGCCCAGAGGCATCATGTTCACAGGTAGTTTATCCTCCGTCCTTCCCAATCCTTTGAACACGATATCTCAGGAACACCTTCAGGGAATTTCTTCAAATTTGGTACAATACTCTTATCGGTACAAATGTTCAATTGGACGATGAAGTGATTTGATTTTAGTGTCCAAAGGTCAGAGGTTAAGGTTGCTGTGATCCCACAAAACATGTCTTGTGAATGCGATATCTCAGGAAGACCTACAGGGATTCCATTCAAATTTTGTGCAAACATTCACTTCGATGCGCAAATGAACTGATTCGATTTTGGGAGTCAATGGTCAAAGTTCAAGTGCAAGGTAACCTCGCGAAAGCATTTTATGCCGCGAGAATACGCTTTATCTCGTTGAGACCTTTTGAAAATGACCTCAAGTCTTTTTGGAATTTGCTCAAAGTTGACCAGTTGTCAGATTAACTGATTCGATTTCGTAGTCTGTGGTCAAAGGTCACGGTGACTTTTTAAAAGTTGGGCATTCAAATCAAAGCTGATCCTCTTAATTAAGTTATGATCAGATGACCACTATTCAGGTGAGGGGTTCAGTGAACAGAGGGAGGTCAGTACAAGATAAAAAGATTCCTCTCTTTACTTTGTTGTTGTATTCACTGTTTACCTGTTTTAATGAGCCTTTGCCGGGATTTGGCTCGACACCTAAACTGGGCCTGGAGACGACTTCCCAAAGTGCCTTTTAATTAAACCACCTTTCTTATCAGTCCCGAGACAGCTAGTGAGGGAAACAGTCTACAAACCACAGCTTGTGAATTTATTCTGTGCTCCAGCAGTAAACATGATGCCTGCACTGGATACATGATGAGCTTTGCAGATGTGAAATCTTAATCAGAGGGAAGGCAGTTCAGGAAAACACAATGAGGTGGAGGCCTGGTGTGATATATGGGACTCTCTCTCAGTAATCCATCTCATTTTCCCCTCGCATGAGGCAATAAAATCAAGCTTTTATTCCACAATGAAGAGCTCGAGTGAGACATGGAAATGAAGTGAGCCACCTTCATTGACAGAAATTGAGTGGGGTGTGTAGGGGAGAGCGACAGGTGCAGGGTTCTAGTGCCATTGTGCCAGATCCTCTTCACATCCTTAATAGACCCGATCGCAAACAGTGCTCAGAAAAGTGATGCTCACACGGTGCAAGCGATTCTTTTTTTTTAAAGCCAAAGTACAATCAGATAATCATTCGGGTTTCAGGCGAGCGGTTTGTTTGAAGTGTGTGTGGGTGTTTGATGCCGCAGCTCTTGTTTGGTATTTCTGTTCCGCGGCTAGTTGGACGTGGTTGTATTTGGGACATTGATGAAAAGGGATGGGGACAAAACGTGCCTCTTCCCTATCTGAAGGCATTGTCTGTGTCATTGGGCTTTCAAAGTGTTTTATCAGCAGAGCGCAAAATGGTTGTGTGAAATTTGCTGCGCAGGCTTTACTGATCAGGCCGTCCAAGAAGTCTATTCTTCTCAAGATGTCTGGCTCAGGGGCGTGGAATTCTCCCCAATCGCACTTTGCTTTGCTATGTATTTCTTATTTAAATGAAAAAGCCTATTGATGTGGATCTCATTGGGCCTTCAGACATGGAAGGCTTGTTTCATTCTTTGTGTCTATCTGACTTCTCACCGAGGACTTTGAAGTGTGACATTAATATGTAAATCTGCTGCCAGGACCTATTTATGAGCAGGATATTTCCTCATGGTGAATTGTAAAGTTATATTACACGAGTATCACAGCGACGTTACATTGAACAGGTGTAGTTGTTTAAAGCCTGAGGAAAAGCTCGGCATTCTGGGAAACACGTCCAATTGATATCTCACTGAAAGGCAAAAAAAAGAAGACTGATATTTCTCCATTAACCCATTAAGACCGAAGGTTTCTTCACAGGAGATATTCTTAAATTGTTTAGAAACAACCTTCACAAACCTGAGGGTTTCCTAGAAAACCTGACATTCAGTAAAACCTTTATTTCAGCTCTGAAATGATTTTCATTTCAGAGCTGAAACCTTCGGCCTTTATTGGATATTTTTGCCTCAGCCTTGGAGACTGGATATGGCTGAAAACAACAAGCACATTTGCTGATACTTTCAATTTGATTGTTTTTTGACTTTTTTTTAAATGTTGAACATTATATGGCAACAGAGGGAGTTGGGTACAAACTTACAAATACATGTGTGTTCATGCGTTAAGACAAGATACAGAAATATAAAGACGTAAATAATGACATGGTAATTATTTTCCAGATGTTGAGCTTGTTTCTTAAAAGGTATCAGTTCCCCTGCAGGGAGAAGCATTCAAGTAAACAACTGTCAAACTCACCACAGGTGTGAACTCGGATAAACTATAGAATTTTTTCTTTTGTAAAAGCGATTAGGGTCCAATATTATTCTTCCATTTGGAACCTGCTTTTTTTTTTATGGAGGCGATAGATACATTTCCCCTCTGAGCGTTAATGTTGGGGCTGCTGTCCATTTCCATTTTTAATTGAATTCGAACTGGAAACCAAACCTACTTTGAAATATGTACGATGTATGTGGAAACTACTGATAAGCAGGAGAACAACATCCAACCTCACACATTGATTGAGAAGCATCAGACACAAACGCACACTGAGAGGCCAGAGTGGCGGGTAAAGTATCTGAGTATAGATAAGAAGTATCCAGGTCCTGATGGACTATGTTGAATATATATTATATACATGTATAATATAAGCCATATAGCCTACTACAGAAAGTGGTTGAGAAAAATCTCCACACTGACAAATACCTGCCGGCCAACTGGTCCCCATGGTAATAGGAGCATCTTGTCTCACCACCTCCATGTGAGAGGGGTGAGAAGGTTTTATTGTCATATATAATGATAATTTAAAGCAAAATGTTTATTGTCCCTTTATGTGATAATTAAAGAACAGTAATGCTTATTAAGGCTGATGGCTCAAAGCTCCTTTATTTATGGTCTTCTTTAAATGCTACAAATCAAAATCTGCATTACAATTTTAGTCCTGAAAATCCTTCCCCTGATTGCATTACTTTTTCTGTCTTTAACCTCGGTTAATTTCATTTCTCGAAATAAAACTCCTAAATATGTTTCATGTTGAAATGTCCCTTTTGTTTTGTGGGGGTGTAGGCGGATCTCAGGGAGCCTCGTGCACTGTATCTGTCAACATAACTCAGCCGCATTTAGCCCAACGCAGTCTGTTTCTGAACTCTGGCATTTCAAGGACCCAAGTGTAAAAGTGGAGGCATTGGGAAACATATGACGGGTTGCGAGGGGGAGATAACCTGGTGATTTGTGCAGGGAGCAGCCGGCAGGAAGTCTTGTAACATCAGTGCTTTAGTGATAGCGAGCACATTTAGCACAAGGACAAGGTGAGGCAACTATGTTTGTCCTGAGCCAGACTCCTGACAGGTTCAGGTGGGAGGAGGTGCAGCGGCCTGATAAGGAGCAGCTCATTTCAGATTCAACATGACAGCCATGATTGGATTTAGACGTTAGAAAGTAAATGTAAGAGGAGGACTGTAAATCCCACATAGCAAAAATTCTGTGTGTGTGTGTGTGTGGGTGTTTAAAAATGAACCATGTGCTAAGATTGCCCCTGTTTCATTTCGCCGGCTTTTGAAGGAGAGCGGTTGAGGTTGATAGATGTAGGATTACTTTTTATTTGTAGTTTTCTCTCGTGAACCGAGTCGAGGATGTGACCAAAAATCCACATATGTGATGAAAACGTAACTGTGCTTTCTAAAGTAACAGCACCAAAGAAATGCTATGTCACCTGGCTAATATACAGTATATTGTTAATGCAGTACTCCTGTTTAAAATGTTTGAAGAGAATTACGGAGAAGCAATACCGTTGCTTTTAATTGACCATTTCTAGCATTTTTTCAGGAGAATATTAACCGTAAATAAAAATATTACCATTGTCTGCAGATATTGTGTTTTAGTCCCAACAACCTGACTCTTTTGTCAAGGGGGCATACATTGGATTTTAAAAAGCCACAAGCAGGGGTGTTGCAACAGGGAAGGCAAAACAGGGCAATTGCCAGGTTCCCCGAGCTGAGAACCCCCCCCCCCCCGAGAATGGCTGATCCACAGAAACAACAGTTCTGTGAAAACCCCCTTAAATTCTATAGCTGTCTATGTACAGGAGACTGTATCGACACCGTGGTCAGAAATCCCCAAATGAGGCACCGTTCTGTTGGATTTCTTGCTTTGTATTTTTTTGAAGTTTGTTTGAAGACTAGAATGTCGATCATGTAACATGAGTTTGTTGGAGTTCAGTTTGGTTTGAAGTAGGCCCCCCCTAGGGTCTTTTTGCCTGAGGCCCCAAAAGTCCCTTGAAACACCCCTGCCCCAGAAGTGTTGGAAATCTCGATGTATTGCTCACTGTAAAGTTAACTGTGAAGCGTGTGTAAGTAGGAGGCTGCGGATGAGGGAATGACAGACCTAGATGCTACTCCTTGAAGACTGAAGTGCTATTCACATGAATATAATACAAACAGATTCATCATAAGGCATCAACAGCATATTTCTGCATAAGTTTGAATATTTCTGCATTCCTGATGTGCATTACTAGGATTTTACATACTATTACTCAGAAATTACCAAGGACATTAGCGCTGTGTGTGTGTGTGGTGGGGGATGTTTACTGAACTCTGACCAAATCTCCCAAACAGACATCACTCTTGTGGTTGAAGCTGCTTCTCGTTCCACAGTTTCCTGAGGAAGACGATTGCATTATTTTACATCCCTCTCTCTGCCCTTGTCTGGTGAGGAGGAGGCTGTCTCTGGCCTGGATTAATCCAACACAGTGCAACGACACTTCCTACATCTTGTTCTGTCATTTATTACATTCTGTGGAGGAGGAAGATGACTGATTTTCAGCATCTAATTCTTGGAATCAGGACAAGGCTTTTCACACTGGCTTGTTTCCTCTCTCTGGGGTTGAGGAGTCTGTCTGTGTCCTGCATAAATCAAGCTCTTCTTCTTTTTGCACGGTGACCATTATAATAAATTAACATGGCCTGCTGGTTCGTAGCAAACACAAACAATGAACACAGTGAGGGAGCTCCCTTCCATTTTCCACAACAACTAATACCAACAGTAAGTGGTTCGCTGACATATTTCTGCTGCATATGTGGGTAATGTGGCTATTAGCTACAGCGGAGCGGTGCTAAAACCAAGTGTGAAAATAAATAGGAACACCACAGATGGTTTCGGTCGTGGCACAGGCTTGAATCCTGCTCTACGCTTGTCAAGTGGTTAATGTTGTAGCTAATGATTCAGGTTGTGACACATACCGGTTGTGTCCATGATGTAAATCATGTCATCTTTTAAAATAGTTTGCAGTAGCACCTATTGAAAAAATACGTTTATGTATTGTTTGTTTGGCCATCGGGAGAGGGTTGGGGTTGCTTTATAAGATTATGTTGCAATCCTTTTACCCAATATGAAAGTTGATACTGGACAACTCTGGAAAACGTTGATTGTCATCGACAATTTCTTATTATTGCCTGGGAAATTGGTGAAAATGTCATTAAAGTTAATGTTGCCACGCCCAACCAACCAACCAACCAACCAATCAATCAACCACATTACTGAGGTCCTGCCAATGCTTGACCAATATTCTTTCTCAGCTCCTGGGAGAATTGTAGCCACTTTTAGAGGAGTGATTTGGTTTTCCAGTCTGCAAAGTCCATTCTCCGACATTTCACCCTGTTTTCATAGCATAGAATAACTGATTAGAACCAAACTTACTGAAAATATGAACACTTGAACAAACGTCAGTGTGATGAGAACAGAAACCCTCTTTGAAATGTTGCCCCGTCTCCGCTATATCAGCAGAAATCGTTCAGGCTCTTTGGCAGCTATTTACTCTATTTGTCTGTCAGCTGTTTGCTACTGGGCAGGTAAAGTCCAGTCATTTTAAAATTGATTTTCTTTTTTTTTTTGCTGAAAACACTTCACCTGCCACAGTAAACTAGGTCGGAGAATGGACTTTGCAGACTGGAAAGCCCCATCACTCCTCTAAAAGTGGCTGCAATTCTCCCAGGAGCTGAGAAAGAATATTGGATGATTCTGCAAAAACCTGATTCACATTTGAAACCAGATTTCTTTATGTCTGATGCCAATGATTGTAAAATACTCACTTTTCATAATTTATGGTTTGATATATAGTGGGGCCAGGGAAAAACAGACTGTGGTTATCTTGTGTCCCCTGTATGAACGCCCATCACACACCATGACCTCGACAACTGTCTGACCTTGTAAATTTAGGTCATAGGCCTTCATCAGTGAGCACTGAACCTTGGTAATGGACATAATTCATGAAGTGCAGAATCTGTCTGATGTGAAAATAACTCCTGAGGTTTATATTGATTTGTACTTAGCTCTAAGTATCAAAAGGTGTACGTTAGTTTCTACTTTAGCTGTGGGGAAGAAGGTCATTTTTTGTTTTGTTTGGATTTTTGCATGTGACGACTTAATCCTCTTAAACCCTGAAGCTGTGTTTTTTCCTGTGTCCTTCCCTCTTGGACACGGGTGGTGATTAGCTATCATGAAGCTAGGTTTTTTCGTTGTAAGGCCTTGTTGCTTCCGGATGATCATAGTGTGGTCACTATAAATGATAATTTATCCAATCAATTCAATGGTTTATGTTATTTTTTTACTCCATTTGCCCTCGATTTTTGGGAAAATACGACAGAATCCGTATTAACCCTGTCCTCTCAGGTCGATACAGCCTTGGGATAGCACTGCACGTTGTAACCCATCAACCAGAGCGAGATAACAGTGTACCAGAGTCAACAGAAAGCCCATTACAGCAGCATGCTCGCAGATAATAAGAGAAGATAGGGGGTCTTAAAGAAAGGAGTTCTCCTCCAGTTTCTGAGTGTGATCATCCCGGTGCAGCGTGATGCTGACCTGCGGGGGTAATAGACCTGGATGACCCCCATGGATGAGCGTAAGACGACCTCACACAAAGCCGGTGATCTCTCCTAAAACTGAAAACGTTCTCATTGATTAAACACTGCACGCTTATATATGAGCTTCATAAAAATACGATTACATCTAATGGCTTTTTATGGTATATGCATGAATTATGCTGACATTGGCGGCTTATCTGTGTCAAGGTTTGTGTAGTACACTGTTAGAACTTACCTCTAAACCGTTTTCGGCTCATTTAAGGTGCATGTTAAGTGAATCCATGTATACAGGGCACAAAGGCCGGATGGGAGAACATAAAATGCTCTCACTGATGGTTAATGAAGAGATGTAGGCGAGGTGAGCTGATACTGGAACGGTGCCTCAGGCCAACATCTTCCTGAGGCTCACGGTGGGGAGGGAGAGGTTCCCCGTGGTGTTCAGGAGAAAACACATTGTTCAAGTGAAACCCATTAAACGAGAGTTAAAAGAACAGGTGACAAGAGGGATTCACTCGATGCTTTCAGCAACTTTAATATACACCTGCCGCTCGGGTACATTGTTATTCAGTTGCTGTGTATCAGGGGCCTTTTATTGTGGTTAAAAACAGATTTAACTGTCCTACTTATCGGGCCAAGGTATCAGAGATGGACTCTCAGTGGATGCAATGACACATGGAAATAAAGTTTTGCGGTTGTGTGTCAGAAGTGGAATAAAAAATGTATTTGAGACGGACAATCGGCATGAGGAAGCTTCCTGTGGATACTGCGTCCCTGTGAGCTGCTTGGTACTCAGACAGGGTTCATTACCAGAGAAGATGGCCTGCGAGTGATCTCTACACTTAACCCTCTGGAGAGCCCCAGTCGCCACACACTCGAGGGCAAAAACTTCATGTCTGAATGGACACATCCTCACATTTGGAAGCTTAAAATGCTCAAGAGTTGAGGCACAGTGTTGCAGCAGAGGCAGGGCTCGGTCAACGTATTCCCAGAGGCCTGTGGTACTGAGGCGACAGCTGAAGCAGCGGAGGCACACGTTAAAGGGGACATAGCATGCCCATTTTACCACAAGTTGATATGGTTCCTTGGGGTCTTAATGAAATGTCTGTAACATACTTTGGTCAAAATACCACAAGGATCATATAAAACAGCACCCTTTTTACCCTGTATAAAACAGCCCTCCACAGAGCGACCTGTTTTGAGTGCCTGTTCCTTTAAATGCTAATGAGCCAGCTCCCCCCTCCCCCCTCTCCCCCCATGATTTTAAACGATATAAATTACATATTTTATATGATATAAATTATCAAATATGCATCCCATACTTTGTATTCCCTTGTTGTCCTGGAGTTTTAATTTTCCCAATCACATAATTAAATGTCCCCTCTGCCCACCACTACAAGCACACAAGCAACAGACAGAGAGAGAAAGAGAGGTGGGGGGCTATGAAGACCATCATTTACCCCGAACCCCGACATTCAACGGGTACAACAACAAGCGGAGAAAGCAGAATCGCGGGCTGACCTTATATATACAGTCTATGGGGCTGACCAGCGCGAGAAATGCTCGTCCCGTGTGAACAGCCAGGCGGCTGCGCGTGAGAACGGCGCTGCGCTGCCTCGCAGCTGCGCTTCCTCGTGTACCCCGGGTAACCACTGTAACCCGCGCCGAACTACTGTAACCCGGCATACAGTAGAGCTGAACACTGGAAGTCTTCCACACAGCTGGCAGTGTGGAAGACCGCTGCGAGGCAGCGCAGCGCCGTTCTCCAGCGCGCAGCCGCCTGGCTGTTCACACGGACGAGCATTTCTCCGCGCTGGTCAGCCCCATAGACTGTATATATAAGGTCAGCCCGCGATTCTGCTTTCTCCGCTTGTTGTTGTACCCGTTGAATGTCGGGGTTCGGGGGTTACAGTAGCGCTGAACACTGCGGAAGTCTTCCACACTGCTAGCTGTGTGGCGCTGACACAAATTCCAGCTCACGCACGGGAGAGCGAGCGGTCGCTCCCGAGCAGCTGCTGCAGCCTCCCAGTCCCAACGATCCAGACAAATGCCACATGTGAGTGAATCGCGGGCTGACCAGCGGAGAAATGCTCGTCCCGTGTGAACAGCCCGGCTGCGTGCTTGGGAACGGCGCTGCGCTGCCTCGCAGCCTCGCTGCCTCCGGTGTAAACCCGGAAGTAACGAGTGTGGGGGGACGGGGGTGGGGTGGGCCAAGACCATGTAGGGAGACTTCCAGTTCCTTGTTACGAAACAATACCCAGGAAGCGCAATCGAGTCGCTCAAGCATGACGTTTCTGACTTAGAGGAACTATAACAAAACGCGCGAGTGTTTTTTCCCCAGAGTTTTTGGGTTGGTAGACATGCCAGATACCCACATTAACCTGTAGAAGCACTAACAAAGTGGAATTTGCATGCTATGTCCCCTTTAAATCTTTCTACCTGTAGGTGCCATGATCACAATCACAAAAACTCAGCACGAATACGTTCCTTTAGAGTGTATAGGAGTTTTCGGACATTAACTTTTCTTTGTTGCCTTTCATATATGAACAACGCAGCAGGAGATTGTCTGGTTAGACGTGTCCTGCTGTATAAGCACAGTGTTTTTGTTTAAAAGCACAATAATACCAGCATTGGCAAGGTGACGTCTTTGTAAGTGTCCGATACGTGGTTGGCACCTCTTTTTCATCCTGCTATATTTGTATTATTTTAGTTTTTTCAGTTTTGTGTCCGTCGGAAGTTAGAAATGTCATCAACAGGCCCACTCTCTCACGGTGAATCTCCTGCTGTATTCTCACATGAGCTCATTCGGAAAACATAGTTTTTTATTAGGGGGCTAGCAGGAGATCATTTCAGGAGATTATCTGGAATTCAGTTCATGTCTGAAAACAGTTTATGATTGGTTGTATAATTCCACTGCTCAAAACATCTTTATCCAGAAATTGAGTTGTGCCTTCTTCTAAAATTCAGAGAAATCAGCTTCAAGTCATAAAACCAGATGACTAGTTTCATACATGAATTATCTGATGATTGTGTTGCTCCACTCCCAATTGAATATGTGACAATAGTAGTAATGACACAGACATTTTAGAGAACGATTGTTGTTGTGGTTGAACTAGAAATCAAGCTAAAAACAAGAAAATCTCAGAAGAAACTGTCATTAAAGAACAAGTGGATGACTGACTCACCGGAGCTGAGGGGTGGGTGGAAATACACATTCAACATCTCTATGTTCTTGCTATACCAGCTTCCGCTTACGTCTCCCCATATACAGTCTGAAGAAACATTTTCCTCTTATTGCACCGAGCATGTGTTTTTGAATTTTTAAGATACTGAGCTCCTGAAAACCAGACACTCACTGTGTCGCAGCTGGATTTAACTCTCTGCTGGTGTGTAAAGCATAACGCCGAAGGTTGTGATTCTGAATCACACCGCAGCCATCCATGCTGGAGTCCGTGCACCATATATATACTGCCGTTATTCATCAGGCTCTGTACCCAAAGGGCAGCCCCCTGCTCTTATATGGCTTTACTAGCACTGAGCAACTCTGAGACCGTCTTGTCTTTACCTTTGGATGACTTTAAGCCATGCTGGAGTATGAATAATAGAGAGGCAGCAATGTGAGAGCAAGGGCACAGAAATGGAGAGGACGAGCTCCGAGATGGTCACCGTGTGTGGCTCGCCACCACTGCTGGGCACCAAGCTGTTAGACTGGTGTGGGCAGATATTTATTAAATTCTCTGCCAGCAGTCTGAGCGCTCTGAGGAAGTTGTGCAGATATGTTGTGCTGTCGATAAGCTGCTTCATCGTTTCGAATTACTTCAGGATTTCCCATTCTACACTTTACATACTGTGTGTTTCAGATAAAATGTTTTGCAGCGATGATAGGAAACGTGGATTCTGCTCATGGGTGATGAGGTTACCGCTGTCTGGGATTACTCCACATTTCTGCTGCCTGGCAGGACTGACGACTTGGCAACTGCAGAAATTGATTGATGCCGATACCAGAGAAGGGAATTTCGTCTACAGTCCATCACTGACTCTGTGCTGCTGTGTTTACGATGGCCGAATTCGTAGTTTAGCATGTTAGGATGCTAATATTTGCTATTTTAACACGAATCAGGAAGTACAAGAATGTCATCACTTTAGGTATTTGGCATTGATGAAATATAAAAATGAATGGGACATGGAACAAATTAAAAAGTCAAAGCATAAGTCAAATAATTTTTTCTCAGTGATGGTTTTGGTAATTTCCGGTAGTTCTTATCACACTGACATATGTTGTTAACTTTTTAAGGTAATTTTGGTTTTAATATGTTATTTGTTGCTATATAAACGGGGTGAAACTAAATAATTAACAGATGAGACCGACTCATGATTGGTCTTGTATGTGCACTGGCACAACCTTGACTCCACAGCCCCACACCACCATCACCTCTGCACAGACTCCAAATGACGTTTGAAGTGCAAGATGGCGGCACCTGTATCCAGGGTATTTTGGCTTCACTTTCGGGAGGACGTGGAATGGCGTTGGCCATCTTTACGAAGTCAATGGTAGTTGGTCGTTGTTGTTACTATGCAGCTTACAGACTGTTTCGCCATGTAGACACTGAAATGTTGGGTATTTTTTTCCAAAACCAAAACTGCTAGAACTAAGTCCACTCAAGATGTTCCTGTTCAGCTCCGTCTCTCTAGGAGTGTGTGGTCTGCATAAACTCAGAAAACCATTTCTCTACAGGCCGCAATTCGTGTAGTATTATCATATTAATAGAGCATTTTCGCCCCACACTTAAATATCTAAAAATACCCTCATGTAGAGCAACATTCATATTTTCTTTTATTAAAACTTGGGCTCATAAAAACCAGCCCCAAACAAAAATTTAAATAAGTATACGGACTAAATGGCTTTTTTTGTCTTCATCTACTTATTGTATCAACTCACTGTATGCGTTTTATAGAGATTAGTGTGTCTGTGCTCAGTTTATATGCTTCTCTAAGTGGCCCCACTGGGGATGGAGGGTTATTCAATTGTATTGAATTGAAGTGAAAATTTGCTTTAGAAAAACAATAATGTTGACAATCCACCAGCGTTGACACAGTCCTGCACAACTGGCTCTATTAAGGGCTGCTTAGCAGCACAGAAACCTCAATACCAATACAACAATGTTATCTTAACAACCAAATTACAGTGAAAGGAAGAAAAAAATACAATAGACCTGAAGTTGAACTCAGCAGATTTTAATTTAGTATTTGTTTTGGTCATTGTGCTGTGTAACTCCACGGCTCTGTTGTGTTTATCGTGGGGAGAAGAGTTAAGTTCCAGTGCTCCTGGGCCCAGCTGCTGTTTAATGGTAAAGATACTTCTCATTCCAAACAGCGACTGCAGGGATCTGCTTTGGGATCGCTGACGCACTTTTGAAATGAACGAGAGTGACAGCGAGTCCTCCCAGCATTTCACTTCACATTCCACACACCTTCGCTTAATAGGAAGTGTTGGACCAAGACTGCTGCCATGTTCCTGGGATCTCTTGTTGGATGTGCTCAGAAATTCTCTGTCTCTTACTCCCGCTCCCAGAATATAGGATATCCGGCCTATTCATTTGTCATGCTCTTTCTCCCCTCCTGCCCAAGCATGACTCTTTCTTTCTTTAGCGTTTCATTCTCTTTTTGGATCGATCTCTTTTTCGTCCTCTGCACTGGGCTGCCCCAGCTGTGTGACAATTAACTTGAGTTGTGTTGAAAATGTCAGAAATACACAATGTGAATCTCTAGAGAGCACAGTTGGATTTTTCTTTGTCCCAAAACAAACAAAAAAAGGAATTTGACTTTGACATACATACGAATAAGAACAGCAGCAAACACTCAGATCCAGAGAGTCTTAAAAATGTCCCACCCCCCTAAAGCTGTACTAGTGTGCGATAGGTCCCGTCTAATTCAGTGGGTAAATGCATTTTCTGTATAGTTTCCTCAGAAATTCCAGTGTATTGAAAAAAGAGTAGTTTTCTTTCAACAAAACAACCCCACCTCAAAATATATTGTAATTTATAACTTTTACAGAAAATGATTAGTGTCTGAAATGTCAATTTCCTGCTCCTGAGTAAAATCCAGTGTTTTATCTGGAAAGATCTGGAAAGAGAGAGAGAGAGAGAGTGACTCATGTAACACAAGTGCCACGAATAACAGCAAGAGGTCATCTGACAAATGAGTCCTTTGTAAATGATGGTGTGGCTGTATTTATTTACAGTAAATATATAGAATGAGGAAGTGTCGAGTGAGAATCAGATTAAACTGATACCAGTCGTAAATTCAAACTAATGTCACTGCCACATGCTTTGTTATTTCAGGTGTATTGTTCTCCTGGTTTCATTATTACACAGCATTTTTACAAACTGTTATATCAGACAACCATGACTGTATTTTAACCAAAAAGACATTAGTTTTGTAATTGAAGTTACAGAACGTCTTTAATTGGTAATATTTAGAAAGAACTACTCTGCGTATAAACTATTTTGTGTGGTGCCTGTAGTGACTTGTATAAAAACTTATATTTGAACATACAAACTGTAAATGCAAGCAACTCATTGACCTTCTTTGTTTGAATTTTCTCTCCGTCCTCGACCTTTTGCTTTCTTTCCTCCCTCCTCTTCCTTCTGCTATTTACTACTTTAAATTCTGCTCTTTTCTGAGCGAAGAAAACATTTTGAGCTCTCGGAGTAAACCCACTTTAACTGTGTGTGTCCAGGATTACCCCTGTGTGTAGGTGGCCCTTCCTCCTTGTCGACAGGTTGCCCCCCCGATTGCTTCGGACCAACAACCAGATCTTAATCTGTTGCACATTTCAATACATTTCATTCAATTAAGTCAAACCAACCCAAAAAGCTATTTCATGCCTCTGAAACATTACCGAGACTTTTCTGTATGAGTGCACACTCATTCCCAATGACAAAATGCTTCATTATCTGGCCAGCGTGAATGTGACAGAGGGGGGGCAACACTGTGGATGATGAATTGTGTTGTTGAAGTGCACTTCACTGTGCTGTCCTATTTAAATTGACAAGCAGCTGCTGCAGCTATATGACTAAACTCTTGTACCCATATCCTAGGAGGGGAAAGCTGGAGGATGTATGAGAATTGCTCGGAGCGACGAGTGCCCTCTGGAGAGGGAGACACTTTGACAACCTGGTGTCCTCCATGAAAAGCCTGGACAGACTGAGATCCCTTTCGAAATGTTGTTGTTTGAGGCTGCTAAACACTCAGGGTCACTTGGTGGCCACGGGGGAAGTGAAGAGGAAACAGAGGGAGAAAGTTAGTATTCAGTAACACTTCATGTTAGTGTCAGTGCTGTGTGTCGGCGAAAGAGTGACAGAGCTGCACTTAAGGTCTCACCATCGTTCTGTGTGCCTGTCTGTTCGTCCCCCTGTCTGTCAGCACAAATCTGTCAAGGACACCACATGTGGCTCGCCCACGTTCCTGAGGCATGTGGTTTTCTGGATTCCAGAAGAATTATGAATAAACTTTCAGAAACTTTCCAGAAATAAGGGCAGTGATACTCACTTTCTGTTGAAGTGTGTTCTCCAGGATTCTGCTCAGCTTGTGACGCTATTTTTCAGAACAAAATAAAATTCCATCCAAATTTTGTAGAAAAAAACAAAATGAAAAATTGGCAAGAAAAGTTCAATACTATGTTTTCCCACCCACTGCTCAGTGAGGTCACCGATGTCGCACACACACACACACACACACACACACACACACACACACACACACACACACACACACACACACACACACACACACACACACACACACACACACACACACACACACACACACACACACACACACACACACACACACACACACACACACACACACACACACACACACGCACACACACGTTGAGCCCTTTACAGACTTTGCCAGTGTGCCACCTCCAAACTTTATTACCCACGATTCTACGAGACGAGGATTTTTTTTATTTTTACTATACAGCACATTAACACTGGAAAGGTTTAAGTGAGAAGAAGCAATGAAGACCACGTCGGAGCTGCAGCTGCTGAATAAACAAACATCATCGTGGATAGTTGATTGAAATGTCAAGTTTACAGATTGCTACGTAAACAGATACTCAATTAATTAAGGAAAGTAGCTTGAAGACACAGAGACATTCAGAAAACAAATCAGTTTGTTTAACCAACAAACCAATGATCGTTCATTGGAAAACTGACTTTTAAAAGTTGTATTGCTGCAATAACCATATTTAAACCTGTATGAAGGACTGGATTAGTTTCAATCAAGGTAAAAATAATGAGTTAATTACTTATTTCTGTACATAACTCATCCATAAATCATGTTGATTACAATCTAGCTTCCAAGTACTGAAAATGATATTAGACAGGCTGCCAAACACATCAGGAACATGCTCTGAACTGCAAACACTCTTAAGAAGGACGTGGCTATACCAGGGACATACGGGTAAGTGTGTAGTACAGTTTGAAACAGATCAAACCAGCTTTAGACGTTTATTAACCGAGCAGTGCTGCGTTAATCACTTTCCGGTGGATGATGTGTTTTTGGCCCACCTGTGCTTCCCTCTACGCCCATTACGCACGTTGCGTACGGTCCCATCAAAATAAGTGAAGCCCCGCCCGTGTCTTCCTCCTCGTGTCAAAGCGAGTGTCCGTCGAGGTTTTGATAAACTTTGAATAAAAGATGAAGCTGGACTTTTCTTCAGGGCAGGAGAAGAGGAAAAGAGACGCGGTGAGAGTGAAGTGTGCGGGGGGGGGGAGCATCACTCAGGTAAACACGTGTCCTCCGCAGAGTTTAATGTCGGTCCATCTCTCCGGTGTTGATAACCTCCCTGAGGGTAAATGCACCTCTAGGCAACGTCTGTGAGCGTAAGAACAGACGCCACGAAGGGATGACGTTACTTCTTGGGGTTGCGCACCATTTCAAAACAATCATCTGTTCAGTTTGAATCTAAAACGTTTACTAGCTGAAAATACTGGACTTGTGTCTCTATAAATAAAAAGAACCATCAACTATTCAGCCATCCTTAGTTTTAGAAAGGAATGTGTATGAGAGGGAATGTGGTCGATTAATTTAATTTGTGTTTAAGTTTGTTAGTAGAGGAGATGCTGGACCATATAGGACTGGGCATTATGGCTAAAAATGATATCAAGATAAACATTTTCACATCAGTCAATATAATATCTTATCACGATAAATGTCAGATTTATTTATTTGAAGTTTAAAGAATGAGTTGAGTGAAGGTTGTGGTTTTACAAACAACTAAACGTACAAATCTGAGGTGGATCAGTTATGTGTGATACTCCCTCACTGTTTTTACACAGCGCATGATATATACATTTGGGCTTTTGTTGTATTGCTGTTGATTATATTGTTATATCGTCGTAACTATTGATATTGATTTTTCGCTGATTGGCCCCTCGTCTAAACAGGCCCCTCAGCAGAGGTCAGGGCCGGCTCTGAAGCCAGGTAAACAGTAGAGAGGTATAAAGTATTAAGTGCGTCGCTGGATGACGCGTTGCGTTGAGCTTCAGTAAAAGTGGAGCCAGACGATCCAGAATTGTTTTTCTTTCTGGACGCTGCACCGACAATCTGGCTCCATTCAAATGAATCAGAGGGCTTTTTTTTTTTATGTCGGGCTTCTGTGAGTCTGAACGCAGCGATTGTCTCTGAAAAGCCTCGTATATGAGTCAAAACAACTCGGCTGGTGATATAGGATCACCTGATAATAGAATACAACAGGAAAACCCCGACAAACAAAATAAACTATACAGTCCCTCGATGGAAGACTTGTTTGTGACTGTTTGTGTTCAGTTTAATCTGTGTTTTTGTGAATTGTTTTTATATGAGACACCACACATCTCTGTTTTTTGAATTGAATTCAACAGAACACAACTATTTCATTCACATTCGGAGCAGCACAGCGTTTACAAATCAGCCCGGCTGAAGATTAAAGTCCTCCTTGACTTTTTAATACTTTACTTGCTTTGGGGTTTTTATTATTATGCTCCATCTTATCATGGAAGATACACAAATCAAATGTTAAACAAAAGCCTTTTGCTGCCATCAGTGTATTATAATGGCAACCTCAGGGATCTCTTGTGGTTTTATTGTCCGATTCAGTAAATTGGACATTGGGATTATTATTGCCTTTACTGTGGTTATGATGTAATGTTCCTGTTTGTATTTGAAACGAAGGACGTAGCAGGAGATTCTCGGATCTGACGCGTCCACAACGACACAGAAATCTGCGTTCTCACATACAGCCTCTCTGGACCATGTCAGGAGATGGGCGGGAGTTCAGTGCAGATTTGAATGGTTGTGTTACTTTGCATTGACGGACTTTATAGATGCTTGTTGCACATGTAGCATCTGTGTGCCTCTGAAATCTAGCAGTTCATAGATATTTACCTCTGCCAATGGGATCATCTTTTTTTATCAGTGTTTGTTTGTTCGTCGACGGGACAGATTACCACTAAACTTGGTTGAATATGGTCCAGGAAAGGACCCATTTTAAATTTTGGCTCGTGTCCGGATCGGGATGCAGATTCAGGGATGTTCTTTTCACTTTCTTTACCATTGCGAGATTTTTCAACATTTTCTCTGTTTTCCCAGGGAATAATTCATGAATATAGAGGGAAAACATCAAGCCTATTAAGGGAACTGATGTCTATGAGTGTGTGACGTTTGGTGCAGCTTGTTTGAATTGAAAGAGACTGCTGGTATGAGCTCTAATGATTTGTATTCTAGTTTCATATTTGATCCATTTCTCTTTGTCTGGACATTTCATAACAGTTTTGCATTTGAGACAAACAATGATGTAACGGCTCAGTGTATTTTCCTGTTTCTCACCTTGTCCGGCCGTATCTGTGTCTCACATGTGCAGTACATCCGTTTGATTCTTCTTTCTTTGTCTATGGCTTGTGCTCCCCGCTGTTTCCCTCCCTCTGGGTGGTCCGGCTATAACTAAATGAATATCCATAGCAACCTTTGATCATGTTAATATCCCCACATTATTTCAGCTCTTTATTATCCGTGAACAAGAAGATTTAGTTCATTGAGATCGGGAGTCTGGAATAGTTGTGCTGGGTTCTGCTGTCTGGTTTTGGAAATGAAAAGCTTCTCACACTTTGTCTGCTGCTGTTGTCGGTGACGTAACGTCAGGCTGTTTCATTTAGATTTCATTCTGAAACCCTCACAGGCTGCCGCTTGAAATTCTTGCATATTGAGTCTGTTAAATAAATTAAATATTCTGTCTTTCACAGAAATGTAAATACACACACACACACACACACACACACACACACACACACACACACACACACACACACACACACACACACACACACACACACGCAGACGCAGCTCAGCCGCCAGTGCTGCACATTGTTACAGGCAGTGTACAACACAGAGGAACAAGACAATAAGTAATAAGGAATCTTTTATTTGCTCATATAAAACTATAATGTGAATTATGAATGCAACTTACTTCTCTGAAAATAGTTCAGCTCATTCCCTCTCTGTCGGCGGCTTGCTGCTAGCTTGGCATTAAACTTTTATATCTGTTTTGAACTGTTAAGGAACGCTCTCACTTTTTTTATTTATTTATTTTTTCTCCTGCAAACCTCTGCACTGCACCCCCACCAGATTTATTGGAAGTGTAAGAGATCTCTGAGCCAACCTGTTTGCGGACAAACTTTATTTTCTAAGAGCCCTTGTTCCCAAGCCCCATCTGTGCTCGATCTTCCACTGCAGACTGCCTGGATGGGCCGTATCAAAACGCATTCATGTGGTTATTGGTGTTGGTTTATGGTCAGGATTACAAGCTTGGAACCAGAGAATAGACTCTAGTTGCCTCTAACATCGCTATCGCACCAGAGGCCAGGATAGAGACGGTTTGCAGGGGCAGTATTGTTCCGGAGTGGCAAATGAAATCGGTGGGAGGAAAAAGGGGGACACTCATTGGCATTCCTCCTGCATCGTGTCTCTCCCCCGTTTCCTCCCGGCGGCACCCAGTGTGTCAGCAGTCCTATATTCCAGTGTGCTGTCTGTTGATAATAAACAGCCCGACAATCGGGCCAGAGTCATGGAAGGTTCGCTGGTAGATTCTGGCCGCCGTGCTCTGTCTATCCGCCAGAAAGGTTTGGGCAAAACCTTTTGCTTTATGCTCAATGTCAGCGCACTGTTACTGCTCTGCTCCCGGGTCTGAATGTCACTGGGCTCGCAGGGAAGAAGGGGAGCTGAGGAGGGACTGGGGTTTAATAAAGGATTAAACTCCAGAAGACAGCTGTTAAACGCTGTGCCATTTTCAGCCTCTTATCAAACCTCATTCAGTTCACCAGGGAGGAGTCTCTGACCCTGTTCCCTCTATTGTAGGTCCCCCCCCACACTTTGAGGACGTTACTGCTGCTGCTGCTGCCATCGCCGCCGCCGTTCCTCCACATCCAGGCCTTCCCCGCCCCTCCTCCCCCACCAGTGCAGGGCGGCCACAGAAGCGTCGGCTCGATTCCAGGGAGGCTCTGATCCTGCAGCCACGTCAATCACGTCTTCACCGCTGGGTAACTATCAAGCTGGCAAACACACGACTCCCGCCTTTGAATCTTTTTATGGTTGTTTGTTACTTCTGGGGTCACTCATGTGTACATATTCCATGTTAAAAGAGACATTTTCTCCAGCCATGCATGCAGCACTTCTCTCTCTGTCTTCCAAACACACACACACACACACACACACACACACACACACACACACACACACACACACACACACACACACACACACACACACACACACACACACACACACACACACACACACACACACACACAGAGAGAGATGCTACAGGGCTCATGCAGGAGGAATCTCGAGGGGCTCGATCAGAGCTGCTGTGTCTTTGACTTTTCATCGACGAGTTCGACTCCAGGTGTCATCCACTGAACTATGTCAAACTCGGCAGCTGCTTTTCAAATTTACGGGTTGACTGAGGTGAAGAAAAGGAGAACACAAACTGGCACGGCTGTGAAATCTCACTCTGCCTGAAGAGAATATAAAGTAACGCCACAATCCTACAAGCCTCTTACACTGTTGAGCTGATGGACATGAAGTATTCAAAGACAATCGATCAGTTGTCCATTTGCAGTGTGAGAGAAATTTCAACCCGACAGTTCAGCTCTACGGAGCAATTATAGGGTTTTTAGTGACTCGATTTTATATGACACTGGGCGACTGTGGCTCGGGATGTGGAGCCTGATCGTCCACTGTCAGGGGTTCAATCCCCGTCTTCTCCATTCCGAATGCTGAAGTGTCCTTAGGCAAGATACTAACCCCCAAATTGCCCTTGACGGCTGTGCCTGCAGTGTATGAGTCACGGTATGAATGTGAGTGTGAAGGTAAATCTGTACTGTAAAGGGCTATATAAACACAGACCATTTATAACGGTAACATTTTGTTTCTGAACTTTAATTTACCTTTGATATACCACATTGGCATATTGGTTTCCCACGTCCATGACCTTCTTGTAGAAAAGCCACATCTTCTTGAAGGCAATCCGTCCAGTGACCTCTTAATCAACTTGTATTTTAACCTGCATAAGTTCTCACTGGCCCCAGACCATTGGGCCATCATTTATATCAGACCCTGTGCTGAAAGGTAAAACTAGGTTTCAAACTTATGCTCGTCCATTCCTAGACAATTTGAGTGCATGGTCCAGTGGAGACTGAAATGTCCTACTGACCCTAATATCCTGACTCCTTAGCTCATTTCCACTGGAAGAAGAGACACTGGACTCCAATTTCCATCTAGTATTTTAATGAAGTTTCCTTCTCTATTTTTTTCTACCCTTTTTTTCTACTTTTCCATCCACCTTTTGTCCGTCTCCTATTTCTAGGAAGACCTTAAATGACCTCGGTGAAGTGGCGCCCCTGTGGGTTTATTAAGTCTTTTTTAAGCTCACATGAGCGCAAAGAGTAATGCAGACATGACATCCTCTTGTTTTCCGCTGTGCTCTCGCCTCCAGCTCTGCTATGGTGCATTTCATCATCAGGTCCGCCTACACTGAGCTGTTGCTGTTGGCCCGTCGTCCAAGGCTCCTCGGAGTTAAATAAATGCGTCCTGGGTTTCCGCCGAGTTGTCATTTAGGTGTGTTTGACCATCTGGAGCAAATTCAATCACTGTCTACGCACAAGTAATATCCTCCGCCTGCCGTTATCTGTGGCTGCAAATTACTGAGCTTCAGCCCCGGTCTTTACATCAGAGCGCCGCTGAAGGAAGAGAGTGAACGAGGACGGAGCTGAGAGGAGGTCGTGAAAGGTAGTGGTTGGCCAGAAAGAGAAGTCAGGCGCTCGTGGATACATACACAATGAGGCTGCAGCGATTCTGAGGTGGCGGGTCCAGCTCAGCGCGTCGGGTTTGCTAGATCGGAAATTAGTGCTGTGCAGTGCTCACTCAGTCATCCAACTGGTGTGGCACGAGGGGAACATTACCTCGCTTCGACTGCTGCACATAAGAGATCGGGCTTTAGAGCTGCGGCCTGTTAAAAATGTTTGTAGCTCTAAGTCATTTGAGGGTTTACTCTTTGTTGGCGGCGAGGGAGATTTTCTCAACTTTTCCCTCCTCTCTTATCAGTGGGCCGCTGCAAATGTAGTCCACGCTTTAATATTTTGAAACCATTGCAGCGTCTGCACCATAGGCTTACGCCCTGATGTGTTCATCAGTTCAACTGCTGGAATCGGCCTCTCCCCTTGCTGCTGCTACCTATATGCTAATCAACAACAGTGTAGCATGAACAGCAAACATCAACATGTTTCCCTGAGGTTTATCCCCCTTCAAAGCTCCCAGCCTCTAATTCACCCGTCTGTGCTCATTCCCACGTTTTTACCATATAACCTTATTTTTTCTGCTTTGTATCATAATCTGCGTGTTAATAACGTATAAACCACATATACAAGTGGCTAAATACATCAGCATCACATTAGTGCTTTAGGTTCATAAAACCCTCATGTGACCGTATAAGGAACTCGGCGCCGCAGGGCTCAGTGTTAACATCCCCATCCTGTGGCTCGGCGCTGATCTTCGTTCCAGGCAGCTAAGCCTGCTCTCCCACCCTCAACATCCCTGAGTGTGTCACAGTGTCAAAGACCCCACATGGTGTCCCACACTCTTCCTTCCTCCCCCTTGGATTCTGTATTTCACCTCCAGATATCGATTTCTTTTCCTGGACTTTGCTTATTACATTACGTTTCATTTAGCTGACGCTTTTATCCAAAGCGACTTACAATAAGTGCATTCAACCATGAGGGTACAAACCCAGAACAACAAAGATCAAGAAATTACAATTTCTTCAAAAAAGCCAAACTACAAAGTGCTATAAGTAAGTGCTACTAAATTGTTAGTTTAAAATTTTTTATTCAAGGTATTATTGGCTGATATTAGCTGTTTCTTAATTCAGGAGGAGGACGTGGCCCACCCACCCCAAGAAGACTTCCTCCTTCATGGGTAGACCACGGAGGCCAAACGGAAATTAGACAGTCTGGTCTACTGAGACTTTCCCTAAACGGCTCTCCCAGCCCGGTCACACATATATAAATGCACAGCGGATATTGCGTGTCAGAGGTCACCAAAGTTGAACTCCATGCAAAGCCATGGGTTTGCTTAACCACAGGAAGCAAACGTTTTAGTTGCCTCCTCGTTCTCACTGATTGGACGTTAATGAAAGTTCGGCACTGAAACGTGTGTGTGACTGGGCCCTTATGAGGGGGGAACTACGGTACATACATTTAGGAAGTCACTGATGCGCAACCTCGCATTTTCACCATCTCTACTTCTATACTCCTAAACCCCAGTTTCATCTTTTCCTTCATTTGAATTGTATGTGTCCCTCTTTCATTTTTTTGGTTCTCCCTGCCTCCCTTGCTGTCCCGTGCTCTGTGTGCTTGCAACATGCTCGATGCTGCCGTGCATGTGTATTGTCCTCCAGAGGACGGGCTCCTGGTGTGTAGCAGGGCCTGAGGATGAACAAATGTGGCCCTCTCCTATCATCCTCTCCCTCTTTTCACTCGTCTCCCTGTTCGCTGTCACATCTCCCACTCCCCCTCTTCAATCCTTTATTTCCCATTTCACTTAGCATGTATCGCTCCCTCACTCTCTTTGCCTGTCACCTCTGAGAATGATGGGTAATGCTCAGGGAACGCGGGTGGCGAAGGAACAGAGATGTAGCTTCGCGACGGAGTCAGCTTTACCATTTTGTTCTTCTGATGTGTGTGTGTGTGTGTGTGTGTGTGTGTGTGCAGTTGTGTGTTTTACTGAAGTGTAAATGGGTAAATGGATGGTAGTTAGTATTTACGGCGGTGTGGGAATATGTGGGAGGTAAAGATGTGTTGTTGATGTTTGCTGCATCTCAATGATCCCATTTGAGGAAATGAGAATTTATGTTGTGTTTCCACGGGTTGAGCTGTGGGGTCATTGGTGTGTGAGGATCAGGTTTTGCATATGTTTTCCTGCAGATGTGGCCCTGAGGTGAAAAGCACAACAACATTACAGAAAACCAAGTGCTTCAGATAATGCTTTTTTTTCTTTTACAGATTTTGTAAAGTTGTGAAGAAAAGCTGTTGTCTCTAGCATTTATTTATGGTTCTTCTTGTGTTTTGTTTTTGTGATTTAATTTTCAAATTTATGAATGTGTTTTTTAAATGTTTTTTCCATTTCTTTATTGTTTTTTGTGGGGGTTTTTTTCACCGATGCCATGGAGGTTGTTTTCACCCCTTTTTGTTTGTTTGTTAGCAGTATTACATAAAAACTCTTTGACGGATTAACAAGACGAATGGTGGAAGGAAGCTCTGTGTGTCAGGGAAGAACCCATTCAATTCTGGTGCAGATGTGGATCAGGGGACGGATCCAGGAATTAATTTTCCTCTTTCTTTAACATCGCATTTTCAACTTTTTCTTGGTTTTCTCAGAGAATAACTGAATCTGGTTGAATGTGGTTTCATAAGGGGAACGTTTGCAGAGGCATGGGCTCGACTGAGTGTCATTCTAGTTTTGGTTGTGTTTTCCTGTGAAATGTTACCGCGTTTAACACGGCATGTGCTATAAATGTAAATGCGTGCGTGTGTGTGTACAGTCTGTCTGGTGCATGCTCACACAAGTCAGACCGGCATGCACTCGTGTAAAATTAAGTCCACGTCAGCAGGCAGCCATTCAGATAAGATTAACAGGACCTGACGTCTCCTTGGTTGGAGACAGATGCTTGCTCCAGTTCCTCACAACGTTTCCCCCTCTCCTCACCGGCCTCCATCCAAATTACATTTCATCTCTGTCCGAGGATGCCCCCCCCCCCACACACTTACCCTGCCTGCCCACCGTTCATTTGATTTCTGATATTGTTATTACAGCCAGTGTGATTAGAAGAGCATGAGTCAGATTAAAGGCTTGTTTTATGCCATATTGGAGCCAATTAGCTCCGAGTTCACACTTTCACCTCAGTAGATAGACGACCGTAAACGCTGATATTATGTGTGCGGGCTATCTCGCTGGTTTAGCAGATTTCTTTTCAGTTAAGGCCCGAGGGGAAGGCAGGTGTCTTTGTCGTTGTATAAATGCAGTGTTTACACAAATCTCCATGAAGGTGGATGAGATTAAAACTCATCTGGCTGGTGTTCAATGGACGTCCCTGAGAATCACATGGTGCTTTGTCAATTAACTCTGAAATTGCAATATTATTACCTCGGCCTTACTTGAAGTACAACAGCTATGAATGGATTTAAAAAATGGATTATATTACTGTTCAAGAGACCCCTCAATGGACGTATGATTGAGTTAAGAAATTACACACATATTAAATGCACAGGCGTGTTTAGCGCTCTGTAAAGTGATAGAAAGATTTATGCAGAAATACAGAACATGAGGAGGCCATACTGTGGGTTGATGAGTAACACTTAAATAGATGTGGACATCATTTATACATAAGCACAGTAGATGTCACAGGGATGTCACCAAGGGCCACAGTGAGGAAATGTGATTATCATTTATGCATAAGAACCATTATTGTGTGGGAGCAGCACTCTGGGGGGCGGGGGGAAAGTAATAAAATAAGTGTTTTAAAGCAGCCGGAGCAGGAACAGTTCGTTCATGTCTCTTCTGAAAAGGCTTCTTCAAACTATATATTTTGGACGTTTGCGTGTGTGTGAAGTAAAGCTAAGGTTGGGAAGTGACAAGTAACTGAGTACATTAGTTGCTGTGCTTGTCAATTAAGTGTAATAAGTCAATGATCTACACACAAAGCTGTCAAGCAGTGTGGTTGGTTAACGTTACTTTTAAACCTGAAGCCAGAATCTGAATTGACGGTCCGCGATAAAAATGGCTTTTTTTTTGCTAAGGGAAATTGTACGTTGAAATTCTGCTAATTGACTGGTAACAATTAAAGTATAATTGCAAAATTCTTCACAAATTCACCTAACAAAATCACTTAATGAATAAAACCCAACCTAGCTACAATAGTTAAACACAAAATAAGAGTTTCGGTGCTTAATACAAAATACTCTCTGCTCCAAACTCTGCACACACAGCATCCCTCTGATTTTTAGCATTTTGTTGTTGTGCTGACAACTTCTACTCGATAACAGTAGGCTAACATTACACGCTGCCAGAGCCATGTAGAGAGTGTGCTCCCACCAGAGTTAACTTAACTGGGCTGAGTCCATCCCTCTATAAATAGCCTACTGGTTATTATCAGTATTACCATGATGATGATAAAGGTCCCTTACCATTGCTAAAATAGTCATTTGAAATGAAGTCATATTTCTGTAAACCTCAATTAACTGCTGGTTCATACCTGAACCCGACCAAATCTTTACCACGGCATTGTCACATCAGGAAAAAAACTATTTGTTGGTTCAGAAAATGTTTTTATGTCTCAATCAAAAGCAAAGTCACAAATGGTGAATTTTGTTGTTTACTTGACTTGTTGACTCATCCAATATTTCTCCAAATAAGCAAAGATTAGAGTCATGTACAGAGAGTGAATACAAATTATTAGATTTCTCTTCTCTGCACAGCATTAATCATGTATTATTTATGTGGCTATGACTTTCTCTGACTGTCTCCATAGTGTCACTAGCCGTTAGTGGGGCCGTGAAACCGGGGCTCAGAGGGAGCAGTCATTGTGTGTATGTGTGGGTTTCTGTGTTTCATACATGTGCTCCTATAGAAGACACGTGCAGTTGTTTAACCTCTGCAGCTGTCAGGTTATATGATGGTGGGTGTTGCTCTGCCTGGTTGTACATGTGCGTAGTCATTATCACACCGTCAGTGCTAATCCTGGAGCCCAGTAATTGTGAGGGTGAGGGACATTGGGTTTTCTATTGGTCCTAATACCAGCAGTGAATTTCCCATCATTAGAAAGAAGTTAATCCCTGCTTACAGTGGTGGAGGCAGACGCATAAGAGCGCTCTGCGGAAGACAACACATTGATTACTGCATAACCTCTGCTGCAGAAGGGCATTTCAATGAGGTGGTGAGGACAAGTCGGCTGTTTTTAGTCAGGAGTTCAACAGCGAGGTTTTTCATTCCAGAGGCGTAGCTCCTCGGTTTACGCTACAGGTCAACAGTTTTTAAAACAGCCTCATTTTTCCAAGTTCGAGTTGAGTGAATAACCTTAAATGGTACAAAGGTAAGTGTTAAACTGCCCGAGGTAAAAGGGGGAAAAAAAGATTAGGTCACAGGAAACTGAAGAAAAACAAAGGTCTGTTTTCATGGAGAAATACGCGTGAATTCAGCTCAGCTTTTTCCTGCTTTAACTGAAGTAGCTGAAGCCTTGAAAGATTATGCAAACAATTCCTGCAGGAGCCACAACTATTGTTGATGACTCAGTACAAAGGGTGTGTGGCAGCAAAACGTGTTACCACATCCTCTGATACAATTAGGACAGTGTTGTACTCCGGAACTTGTCTGGAGGGAATTTAGATAAACATTCATCTGGACTCAGGAATAAACTGATCAGAATATGGTGGTTGAAGGTCGTCACTGTGACCTCACAAAATATGTTTTTCAGGCCACATCCCAAGAATTACCACACTAATTATTACAAATTTCAATCAAATATATATATTTTTTTCATGTTTTATATTCACAAGGTCAGAGATCAGTTTCACCGGGACATCATAATTCTCTGAAAAAGATTGTGACAGTATTTCACACTTGATTGAATATTGAATTAATGGAGCGACGCCTGCGAGCGAGTTCAGGCTGCCAACTCGAGCTGCGCTGCTCCAATCATGTGACATACATCATGTGACAGGCCTCACTTTCCACAACCATCTATAATACACACCCACCTTATCGGGTGGTCTATTTAAACAGAGATAAATTTCCCATCATCCCCTTTGCTTGCACTGCTGCTGCAGTATTGCTACCAGTTGCTTCAGCCCCTCCACCACCCCAGCATCCACCCGTAGGCTCCGACGGGGGCTCATCACTCCCATCATTCCTGTGTAATCATATTGGGGAGTGATTAAGTTGGAGCCCAGACGCCAAACACCTGTTCTACTGCTGCAATAAATGTTTGAATGTGAGTTGTCTGACTGAAATGACACTAAACTGGTGATGGATTTGTAGCTTTTTTAGGTGTTTTCGACCATCACGGCTACAACTTTGTGTTCTACCAGAATCAGCTCAACTGGTCAAACATGTGAACAGATTCAAGACAACACTTTGGAATATTCAGTTCCTTTACAACATATATTATGTGAGTCAGATTCAGTGTGTATGTAAACTGCAGCCTCACTGGTAGGAGGCTACAACAATTGGTGAATTTAATCTCTATATTTATTCATATTTATCTATGTTTTTATGACATATTACATCTGGTCGTCATCACCTACAAGCACCTTTCACACCTGTTATTCTGGTTCGGACTAAACTGAAAGGTTTGTAGGTCCGGACCAAACAGGGAAGGTGTGAAACCGCCATGAAACCTTTTGTCTGATTTTCCTTTTCTCTTTTCCATGAGGCCTGAAGTCCAAACCCTCTCTCAGCAGTGAAACACTGAAGGCTGCTTGCCAGTTAATCACAGCGCTAATACGCAGCATAAAACATATTCACATTCATATTGTTCCTGTGGGTAAACCGGAGCCTCTAAACTGAACCTATAAACCGGAGAAAGCTCATATTTTAATTCCTGCAAACCCACACACACACACACACACACACACACACACACACACACACACACACACACACACACACACACACTGCTGTGCACAGATATAACAAACAGTGCAAACATTCAGTAACACTATATAAACTGAAAGGTTTGAAAAGATGATGAACTCTGGCAGAAGTTGCTTATGTGTCCTCATCAGGATTTTACTCCGAACTCTCATCAGCTTAATTTGTGGAAGTTGGGAATTCAGTTTTTCCTTTTTCGGTTTACTTTATCTGTTTACATGGTCAGGCAGGTCACAAAATCCCTCTTTCAGCACATAAACAAGCAGGAACTAATGGACCTCTGCCAATTTAAAAACCAGAAGAAAAACTAACTGTTAATTTCAGCACTTTTTGCAGGGAATGAGATGTTTATCTCTTTGTAACGTCTCAGCTCGAGGAGCAGCAAAAAATTCAAGGTGCAATAAAACATGGATGAATCTCTTCTACTTTCCCCAGAATTAGTGAGATGATTTGTCATCTTATGCGATACAGAGAGGGGTTTGTTGGTGTTGTAAAAGGCACTTAAAGTCTGGGACCCCTTTCCAACATGTTACAGGAAGGAGATGAAAATGTTTCCCACTCACAGGGGCTGGCAGGAGCGGAAAGAGATAATCAGCAATATCTGAATGCATTTAAGAGACGTCCGGAAAGCTGAGCTACTCGTCTCCGAGTATCACTTAGAAAAAATACATGCAGATCCTCATCACTAATTAATATACTGCAGATTTCCTCCTCAAAATGACAGAATACAGTTTTCTTTCTCTACAATATCAGTGTCAGCCATTCGTTAGCACCACAGCCAAATTTCTCATTACGTTCACACAGATTATCCACCGCTGACTGGAAAATTTGAGTCGCAGCGTTTTTGTACGCGGCTCCAGCCCCAACGCCCAGTGAGGTAATAAGTCGGTGATTTGAGTGGTGTCACGCTGCGGAGGAATGGCGCTCACGTTACCCACATCATCAGAGAGGCAGAGTCATAAATAACGCAACATTTGGTGAGTGACAGCTCACCGTGGCACCCTCTAACGTGTGATTAAACGGTGAGCGCTGGCTGTGGGGCAGCTGCGAGGGGTCACATGTAAATCCATCAGCCCCAGTTACACCAGGTAAATAGTCTCGCAGACCTCTCCCAGCTGTGTCAGCAGAAAGGCGTCGCACTGGAATTTACTCGTCGCCTTGAAAGATGACGGGACACATCTGAGCGGCAGAGTGGAAATGCACGTCCCCGCCTCTCAGGCTCTGCTGCTTTGAGGAGTCCTGTGTTTGTATGTGTGATGGCGGCAGGAGTTATGTGGCTCTGCGAAATTGAACAAACAAGTTAATAAAATCCCCTGGCTATCTGTTACCCAGGAGTGTGCTCGGGCTGACAGGCGTGAGCTGATATGTGTGGCACGGGTCGTTATTTGTGTGGCGGACGTCTCGGACCCTCCGGCTTTCATCCAGAGCACGGAGCCGCCAAGTAGCAGGGACTCCCCGGTGACTTAATGTTTGGATTAACTGGTGAATGGATGCCTCATCGGGGCCTCATTCCGCTCCTGAGCCGCGTTGGACAGTGGGTTTGCCCGTGTCACGGCGGGGTCGGATGAGCAGACGGCGTGGGCGTCTGTGATTGAGAGCGCTGTCACAGCACCTGAGGTCACAGCCTCTGACGAACTCCACCGGGGGCATGAATAATGCGCACAGTGGGCCTGAGTGATGGGCGGTGTAACAATGCCAGGCAGAATAGCGTGACCGGAAACCCCAGCGACGGCCAACATCTTTACCAGCCTGCCAGCCAACACACACACACATGCTTACCAGGGGAGAGATGTATTTAACTTGCAGTCTGCTTCTGCACAGTCTCAAGAGTGCGGCTTTTAGAGTGAAACTGTTTTGCTTTCCTTTAACATCTGAAATTTTTATGATGGTTTAGAAACATAGCCGAGCTGCTCAGACAAGTTGGATCTTAGAGTTGTTAGGTTTGATGAAGTGGAACCCAAAAAGCAAGACTCCTGGGACGAGGCAGCTTTTGCAACCAAAAAAAAAACAGGGCTTTTTATCAAACGTTGGTCAGCGCGGGTAAACAAGGGTGGAGGATAAAGGCACCAAAACCACAACACCAGAGATGAAAGTTACACGAGCAGCTGCAAATATTCAGGATTCACCACGACGGGGGAAAAAACGACAATTTGGCAAAGAAACTGGGAGACTGAAGGAAAGCTCAGAAGAAAACCGGTTCGTACAGTGCAGTCACCACAACTGAGGCAGAAATGTTTTCATAGCTGCTCTGCACGTCCTTGGTGGAGGTGGAGTGAAAAGCCTCAAGTCACAGTAAAGGGCAAAGACGCGTTGAATGACACAAACAGGGGAAATGGTTGAAACAGTCTTCATTGTCACTTCCATAAGCAAAATACTGCTCACCACCGCTCAGTCACACACGGAGAAACACATTCAATCCAAAGACATGTTCAACCTCAAGCTTCTGCAACACTTAAAGAAGACGCAATGAGATGAAATCATCAGATAAGTCTTGAGAGATAAGGAGACTCTTGTTTGTCTAAGTTAATTTCTTTCATAACTTCGTCCTCGTCTTTCACCCTCTTCCTCTGCAGTTTTATTAATGGCACCCAACTGAAAAAAACATCACCAGCAGCAATTTATAACCAACCATCTGTAACCAGCTTTTCATATTCATATAAAAGCTGTGGAAGTCAATTTCTTTTCTTTAAAAAAAATCAAATTGGGTTGAATTGCAACGCATTTGCTAAAACCTCCCTCTCGTAGGTGTTTTGGCTCATCAAAGTAAAAGGAAAGCACGTTGGCTCTGCTCTGCAGGACCCTGAAACTGAGGTTGCTAAATGGAATTCAGCCATTGATTTTATTCTCACACCTGTGCTTTTCCTATTTCATCAAAAATACCTTTACTAAAGGTCTATTGAAATGTTGGAGTCTGCAGTCACACGACCCTGTTTTTCAGTGCTGAATGGGAAACTTTCCACCGGAGACATTTTAACTCAGCTGATATGAACAATAACGCGAATGGTCTAAGCACTCCAGTTTCAAGACCCTGGTATTGAGCACGATGATGATTTTTAATGGCAGAGGCTTTGACAAGTCGAAGTGAGACCGCAGTAATGTATAATGTAGAAGAGTTGGGAGAAACCGGTGTGTCGGAGTATGACTGGAAATTAAACTGAAAAACTGAAAAAAAGCGAGATAACAGAAACAAAGAAAAACGGAGAGAGCGAGAGAGAGAGAGAAAATCTGTGGCCGGGTGGAAAGAGGTGTGACGCCAGTTTGTTTCATGTGGCTTCAGAAGCGGCTCCTGTCTCAGAGCACATTGTTTGTTTTTGCAACCAAACTTAAACATGTGTTTCTTTGCTTAATTTCCGTTCTCTCTTTCTTGTATCATCGTATGATCTCTTTCATTCTCCTCCTCCTCTATCACCCTTATAAAAAAGCCTTTGTCTAAGTGAGTCATTTTCCTGGAGATTTGTTGATCTGTTTCTTCAGAGAATGTGCATCCTCCAGTGGGGCTTGCTCTGGTTGATTACTGCTAAGCTCTTTTCGCTCAGTTCCTCGTCTCTCATCGACTGTTTCGCTGTTGTTTCCCCCCTCTCCTCTCTCATCGACTGTTTCGCTGTTGTTTCCCCCCTCTCCTCTCTCATCGACTGTTTCGCTGTTGTTTCCCCCCCTCTCCTCTCTCATCGACTCCCCCCGAGTCCCTCTTCACCACACGTTTCCTTGTCACTCATTGTCTCTGTGATACTGTGCCTTTCCCCCCCCCACTCAGTTAGGCTGGTGTCAGGTAGTTTGCGACAACCCGAGGCTAATGGGAATAAAAAGGATGCGAGAGAGACGAGAAAACCGTCCTCCTTAACGTCTTCCATCTTCTCTGGAGCTGAGGAAAAGATCAGGAGGTAACGAGGGAGAGGAAAAAAGGAAGTGGTGCAGATAACTGGAGGAAGACGGCGTCTTTTTCCGGGGTGTTGATGGCGAAGCAAACACTAGAATGCATGGCAGCAATGGGATCTTCAAAGCCTCCTCTCCCACAGTCCCTCCTCACTCCCTTGCTCCCATGTTTTCTCTCTTGAGAGAGGCTATATATCTGCTGGCTGCAGGCGTCAAGCTGTAGCTTTACACTTGTGATCCTTTCATTACAGGGTTACACGCTCACCATAACCTTCACTGTGTCACTTTGTTAACAATGTCCCCTTTTCTCTTTTGTTTACATTACTTTTCTTCCATAATAGTAACTGGGACACTTGGAGAGCCCACACCTCCGCCAAGGCTGTGTGTTGACATCAGATACATTTATCTACACCAACATTTTCTGCAAACTGCTTCCAATTTCACTTGTTCATAGATATTCGCACTCTGCATATGCCTGATGCTGATTTCTATATAGTTTGTTGAGAAATTGGGAAAAAAAGTGAAAAAAACAAATCCTGGATCTACTGTCTTAATGGAATCCACTAAAAATAGTTGATGGGTTCTTTCTTGGCCCAACCCCCACCCTTCCACCAAGTTTCAAGAAAATACTTTTGAGTAGTCTTTGCTTAATCCTGGTGGAGGTAACTAGAATGGTAGTCAGTAGAGTGCATACTTCAGTCCTTTTAAATTCTGAACCAAATCTGCCAGGTTTGTTTGGCCAAAGTCCTAAAACGATTGGAGATACATATAAACTGATGCCCAACTTGCAATGCTAGAGAAAGTGATAAAAAACATTTCTGGATCGGCTCTTTATCCAGATCTGTGCCAAAATGCAATGGGTTCCTTTTTTTGGCTTGTGTCCCATCCTTCCACTAAGTTTTGTGGAAGAGTTCAGTCGTTTTTTGCGTAAACCAACCAATAAACAGATTGGAGTTGCATTCAGCAGAGAACTCCTGAGGTCCAATAGTGCCATTAAATTCAATCAAGCTGCACCACATTGCAAACACCCATGATATCAGTCCCCTAAACGCGCCTGATCTGATCAATATCTATGAACGATTCCCCCGGGAAACAGTGAAAATGTTAGAAGGTGATAGAAGAAAATTCTAGAACTTTCTTTGTCCACATCTGTGCCAAAATTGAATTTGTTCTTTCTTGGCCCATGTCCCATCCTCTCACCAAGTTTTATGGTAATTCGTTCAGTTGTTTTGCGTAATCCTGCTGACAATCAAACAAATCGACATGGTGAAAACACAACCTTAAACCACAACAAGGTCATGTTGTTTTTCTTACAAGCACGATGGTGGCCTTTCCTGAAAAGATAGAGTTTCATTCATCAATGTCTCCATGCCAACCGTCACAGCACGTTGCTCCCTCACTTCTTCATGGCTCAGACCTGTCTCCCACAGGCCAGCGCTTTAAAAAAAAAAACGAGACATGTCTCCATGCACCAGCTCTCTTTTCACTTCTTCTTCACTGACGTCTGGCCCATAAAAGCTAGACGTGCCACTGTGGCCAATGCTCACATCGGAAGCAGGGCCACTGCCTCGGTTTTTCAGTGAGGAGCGAGGACTTGCTTTGAAGCCTGTTTTGCTATTTTTGTGCTCCGCAAATACCTTCCGTGTTCCGTTTTCAGCTTTTGAAAATCCCCTCTTTTTAATCCTGTTACCGCTCACTGCAGGAAAAAAAAAACAGGACGCAGCATTCCTCACAGAGGTGTCACTCAATATTTATTTAATCAAAATGAAATATCGTTCCAGGCCCGTATACAAATGTTAATTGCATGCATGTGGTAATATCTTAATTCGGGATCCTGACGGAGTGATGGTATTGTTTACCCAGCAAGGTGCCTAAGGGAGGCCTCTCAGGATGTTTTATGAGTCTGCTTAGACACTTGATTAAGGACTTTCCACTGGGGCTCCGTCCCCACTGAAACGCACAAAAGACACGGTGAGATTAAAGTCCTTCATCCATCATTTGAGAGCGCAATAGTTATAGGCCTTAAATTAGCATGAAAAGGTGGGAAAACACAGGATTCAACGGCATAATCTGACAAGTGAAGAATGCATATGTGTCTATTGCTTACAGTTGGTTTCCTTTTAGGTGCTGGAGAGGAAACACAGCGATGCAGTCAGCCACAGCTTAGTGTTTAAGCGATCTTTACAGGCGGGCAGTGTCTGTCATGTTTTCACTCTAAGAGCCACTAGTCAAAGTCGTAAACCTTTTATTCCTCCTCCCTCAGCGTGGAGAACCGTGATCAAACTCCAGAACAGAGCTCCTAACAGAATCCGTTTGCACTGTTGTTAAGACGCCGGAGTGGATAAATAAGAAAGTACCTGGGTGGATTCCATGTCCTGCCTGAGCTCTGTCTAGGTTTGGCTGGGAATCGGAGCATAATTATTTCATGAGAACTTGTCAGTGTCAACCCTAATGTGCTCCGTGTGTGTTAAGACTTCAGGAGGAGCTGGCACTAAGAGGGCAAAGTGTACTATTCAGAAAAGAGCAGCCAGTATATATGTATTTCAACAGTGATTGGTTCCTCACTGTCAGGTTGCATTTGAAAGTGCTCCTGTCACCGGCGTGGCGTTAACGAGCAGTGGGAGGTATAGATTGAAACTGGCACCGTAGTGCTGCACAGGTCATCTGGGCTGTCACCGGATACATTGTGCTAAATGTACCTGTGGATGTTGCTCAGGCCACCGCTTTGTCCCACACCGAAATACAGTATCTCAACAGCTACTGGATGGATCGCCATTAAATGCTGTACAGACGTTCATGGTTCCCAGAGGAAGAGTCTCACTGACTTGATCCCCTGCCTAGTCCTTGAGGGCCGACCCGAGGTGGATATTTGTGGGTTCGGGTGAAATACCTCAACGGCTGCCGGTTGGACCGCTGTGACATTTACAGTAGCCGTAACTATGTTTTATGCCTGTTTGCAGTGTGCTTGTCGGAGCGTTGTTATTGGGGTAATGGGCTCGTTTTTCAAATTCACAAAGCAACGATCTGTGCGGTCACTGTGAAGTCATCCCATCGTAAACCTGCCAA
The DNA here is from genome assembly GCF_022539355.2 of Hippoglossus stenolepis. Classification (NCBI taxonomy): domain Eukaryota; kingdom Metazoa; phylum Chordata; class Actinopteri; order Pleuronectiformes; family Pleuronectidae; genus Hippoglossus; species Hippoglossus stenolepis. The sequence goes on along the minus strand of NC_061489.1, from coordinate 18,808,224 downwards.
GTTTGAAGGGTCTGCTGGATGAGCGGGTTGTCGATGAAACTGAAGGACAGACGGACAGAAAGATGGAGATTTCTGGTTTCATCAGTCGTCGATCCAATTCAGAATGACTAGTCTTCTCATGACTTTTCTCCCAGCGCCGTAAGATAATGTCTAGTGTTCAAGTCCAAATACCGGCAAATCTTTTGGGGCAGGAGACTCTGTTATTATCCGCTCCAGATTATTTTCACAGTTCCTACATCACTTGCAGTGGGTGCATATGGGGGGGGGGTAAAGCACTTGTTGTGACTCGTGGCTGTACTATGTTCTGTGCTGTCTGCTGTATTGTGTTGATGTCTGTTTGTGAGTGTTTGTTTTTTATGAATTGATGAGGTTGTGATGTCCTATTTTTAACTAATGTTGTGTTGTGGTCTGTTTCCATGGATTGCTGTTCCCTGTCTGCACAACCAATTTACCCTCGGGTACTAATAAAGAAACCTGACCTAACTTCACCTACTCGCACAACAACATCACCCAAAAGAAGCAACTCCTAATACAATCAGTCAGATAAGGATTTGGTACAACTGGCCTGTTTACAACCCATCTGATAGCCTGGTTGTGTCAGTTATATGAATCCTCTATCTAAAACTTCTTTGTTCATTCAACTTGCTGGTGTAACACAACTAACTATCTGATAACTGAGCCCAGAGAGGTGAGAGTCCATGAATCCATTATTTTTGGTAATAGTAGATTCCTTGTGCTTTGAAATGCAAATGTACAACAAAGTAAAATGGTGAACCCACGTTGACTTCACTCTCTCTGAACACGGTTCTGTGTTGCTAATGAGATCTTGTTAACATCTCACATTGTTTTCATCAGATATTACATGGCAGCGTACAGCCCACACACAGTCCAGCTAAGAGTGAGTAAGAGAACGTGTTGAAAACGACAGTCGACGCCCATCCCTTCACTACAATGTATTGTCGAACACAAAATCATGACGGACCCGTTTATGCCTTTTTTATATTCTGAATATGAATGAGTTCCTTCTGGTAGACGTTAAGGAGCCACTGTGTATAAAAGTAATCGCTTTAAGCTTTCCTCTCTCGCGACGTCCATTAAACTACTGAACAAACAACCAGCTAATCCTTGTCTACATCAGCGTGTAATCTTACGGTTTAATGACTAGGGTTGGGTCTTTGATTTCTCAGGTCTGACCTCTTGTGGTTTGATGAAATCTTCCTGTGTTATGGTTTCATGACTTCTATAAGTTACATCTTGAATAAATGTGCAGTTCTATACTGTGCCGTCGTACTTTCAATGTGTAAAAATTCCAGTGTACGTCATCCGTAGTCCATTTCTCTATGACTCCATTGTTGTGTGACTGTACTATATGTCAGCGGCGGTGGCCTGACACGCTGTTAACGTTCGAGGACGTTCTTGGATGAATCAGACAATGAAAACTATTGATTTTGCAAAGGGGATAAACAGCGGTCTCCTCTGTGAATGTCCTGTTTTGTTGACCATTTCATGGCTCTTTATACTTCGTCAACTAACTCCGTCCTTTGCTCGTGTCGTACACGGCTGCTGGAGGTCACCCAGCAATAAAACACAACTATGGGTTGTAATAAGCAGCTTGCACAGATCACCGGGGTTTTTATAGGAGGACGACGTCTTTATGCACCAAACTTCTCTCAAATTGTGAGAAATAATTCTTTCCCAGAGTTTAGTCCCTCTATGCAAGAGTGTTTTCAATTGCTTTAAATGTCAGGTCAGTTGTTTCCAGTCCAGCTCTCTGCCTACTGTCCTTCACTGAAAGGACAGTTTGTTTAGGATCGTGTTTGCAAGGCCGGCTCAGCGTTTTTCTTTTTCCGACCATGATTTGCAATCCTGTCCCACGTGTAATGACATACCACAGACGTTGTGTGGGTCTAAAACAGGATTTACTCTCCTTGAAGTCGACTCTTAGGAATAATCGTAAGAGTCGAACCTTGAGTCGAGGCCATACTGTGCAGGTATGTTAATGCAGGTCTCAGAGGATCAGCACAGAGGAGTGCTACCTGAATATTTAAAACTCAAATTCAATCATTAGCTTATCATAAGCTTCATCTAATGGAAACAAATTCATTTCTCATGTTCTTTTCACCCTACCTGCAATGTACTTCCAAATACTCAGCCACATACAAGGCCTGGGCATTGATTTTATTCACGTCTGACTTGCTATTCAGGGTTTAAAAAATACAAGGTTCAGCTCTTTGCTCTCTCACTGGTGTTTATTCACTGTCCCAATTTCATCACAGTGTTTTTCCATTTAGTCCGTCCAGTTTCCGGGCATGTAAATGATTTTTGAATCCTTTTCTTTTTTTCAGAATTTATTTGTGTTCAGAGGAAAACAGACATGACCCTGTTTACAAAAACAGCTGCTTTCACGCTGGATTTGTGCCTGTTCCAATTACATAGTTAGTCAGCCATGGAGTTAATGTCCCAGTGTTTTGTGACACAGGCAAAGCATTAATGTTGCATTTTCTATTTCTGTTGTAATGTTTGTTGGCTTTGTTCGTCTCCTGTGTGCTCTGCGTCTCCTCCTCTGTTTGGCACTGTGCTACTCTTTCTTAGTCAAACTCTGATTTATGCTGTAGCTGCAGCTCATGCTGGAGACTGCAGATATTCTGTGGAATTCATTGTCACCTTTTTAATGGACAGCAAGCTGTCAAGCAGATTCCCCATCCACTGGAACCTCTATGGCTCCCTCAGCAAATAGGAAGTGACAGGTTTGACAGGCCAGTGAAAGTGGACAGTTGAGCAGAGAGCCAAATGTCACACCATTCCCTGTCAAACGCCTTTTTCTTGCTGTTATAATGAGATTTGTGCTTTCAAACGAGCCTCGGTGGAGTGTTGCATCCATTAAGGTGCCTTCCCTGTTGATTTGTGCTTTGTGCTGCTTTTATTTCCTCACATATTTGTCATTAGCACTTACCAGCAGTCTGTGCACAGTCGCTGGCAATATTCAGTAATTATACCTTATTATGACAACATCATTTTTAACAATCATTTTGAATAATTTCACAGTTCTTGAAATTAGATGTTTTGCAATATCTCACACATTTATATCTGCCTCCCTCCTGTCAATCTCTCAGCCTTCACTATACTGAACATGCAGGTGCACATGCAGCCATTCAGGAAGCTGAACACACTCCCAGTTACCAGTTTACTTTTTAAGCTGCTGCTGCAAGACGTTGTGAAATATATACGAAACAATACTGGACAACAATTTGAATGGTAGTGATCACAAATTCAGAGAATGATGAGTATTTTACATTATATTGTAAAAAATAAATAATACAATGTCAGAGAAATAGGATTTATAAAAGCTGCTTTGTTTTGTTGCTCATGCCAGTGAGACAAATTAAACTATCACAAGTGAAAGATCAACATTAGATCTTAATAAGAAGTAAAACATCGAAATAAAGGGCAAATCCGTGCAGGGCCTCGCTCCACAGCACATATCCAACATAGCTCCACTTTACATCCTGTCCAGGAAACTGGATACAGCAAGTCTGTTCACCATCCACAACACCAGGTCGTGGACTTCAGGGGACAGAGCTCGTCCCCACCCTCTGGAATACTCTGCCAACTAAGATTTGCAGTGCAACATCCATCTGGACATAAAAGAAACCTCCTATTTAAAACTGCATATGACCTGACTTAATGCAATCTGTCCAGAATCACTCCCGCTACTGTCCTCTACTATGCCTTCATCTTTGTCCCCTTTAATATATCCTTGTCCCTTGTGTGAAACGTCCATGGGGCCCTTGAAAGTTGCAATAAAATAGTTTTTATCATTATTATTATTATATACAGCATGAAGATCTCTGGCATGGATACCTTTAACATTAATATTCAGACTTTACTCAGCTCTATCTAGCTGATTGTAATGTGTTACAATGTATTAATTGATATTTCTGAGCTGGTTTCTCAACATCAAGTCGTTAGCGATAAGCAAATACTGAAGTACAGAACTGAACAGGAACATAAAATATCTAAAAATAAAAGCAAAAAACATAAAGTATGTTCACGATGAAAATATGTGCAATATATGTGAGTGTGAATGTAAACAAAGCTGTTATCTGTGAAAACGTTGCAAATGCATTACTTGGAACCAAAGTCAGGTAAATGGTGTAGTGAGCTAAGACAAAGTCACCCTGTGATAATGAAATGAAAATATGTATTTTATTATCACCTTTACCGTGTATTTTCGACATGTTTTCCTTCCTCTTAATTATTAAAAACTTGGTTTGGAAACTGCTCACTTTCGTTGCCTCATTTCAAGAGAAGGCCAGCTGTGTTATACATGCGCTGTTAATCTCAAATGCTACACGAGGCTATTACAAAACCCTGGCTTTTAATTTGCACCATTTTTATGTGTTGCCGGCCGCCGTGCCGTCGCTAAACCAAATTACTTGTGACTTTTTTTTGCGGATGGATGGAAGAATGGATGGATGGACTGATAACTTTGCATTGGGTGTTCTTTTCTGACTCATCCTTTTTGTTTGAGGACTAAGTACAGAGGCATTTCATTCAGCCCATAGGTCACACAGTGTTCAGAACTTAGTGTTGCTATCTTTCAGTTGCTTCCTCCCTGTATGATGATTTTCCTTCGTTGCAGTCTTGCATAATGAAACTCGTAATGGTTCGTGACCAGGAATATTAAGAGTTGAAATAATGTACAACGTGGTAAAATATACTGTATATGTGTAATGATGAACATCTTGATGTGAGGGAACTTTGGAAGAAAAGTGACTGATAAAACCAGAAAATGTATAAAGGAGAGAAACTATCAGAAAGAGAAAAGTAGCTCTTTCATTCCCAGCTGATTATTTCATCTCCTTCGTTTTTGCAGTGGAAGAATCTCGTCTTAATTAGCATGGATTTTGACTGGGGTTTGGTAAATTACCTCTTCTCTGAACCAGGCGTTTCCTCTCCTCACATTACTGCGCGTTGGGAAGCAGTGCCGGGGTTTACTTTTAATCAGCACTGCTTACTCTGTAATTGTGAGGCGGTGCGGGCGTTTCTTTCCGTTCATTTTCTTTAATTAAGTCCAAACAGATGCACTTGTTAGTAAAACACAAAACACTGATTTCATTCATTGACTTTGTGGAATTTCCAACGTTTTCTTTTTCTGCGACACTCTAAAATGCAGCTGGGGCCACAATATGAACTCCTTTGAGATTAATCTTCTTTTTTTTCTTTTTTGTCTCGGCTAATCCCTAAAATGCCTTTTGATATAGTTACAAAGGACTTACTAAATAATCTGTTTAAGATGCGGACTGATATGGTTTAAATCCTCTTTACTGATGCTGTGCTTTGTTGTTGTGCTTCAGTTCTTTGCCAGTCGCCTTGTCACATTCTGCATATATTACTCCACTGTAGACCACAGATTGCGAACATCCTCAGCACAACATTGCATCAATAAACACTTTCTTTTACAGGGCTCACACTTGGAAAATGACATAGTAGGGCACTTAATTTTCATTATGCGGATATCACCAGTTCTGTCGTATTTAAAACGCACTGCAGAATACGGTTTCTGTGGCTGCTCGGTCCCAGAGCTGTTCCCCCAGCTTTCTCAGTCCCATGTATTTTTCAGTCTGCTCTCTGGAAATCTGCTGAAGGTGTGCTGGAAGCCTTTCGCCCGGGAAAACCGTATCCCAATCTGCAGAGTTAATCACCGTTTTTTGCTTTTGCTTAAGTAATGAGCTTGAACATCCCTAAAGTGAGCCGAGTTAATTTTTCTTATTTCTTCACTGGTAATTTCAAGCCCTGTGGTCTTCTGTTTTAATTTTGTAACTTTGATGCACGTCTCCCTGCAATTCTCAGGAAATGTTTTACAGCGAGGGAGATGTTTGATGCAAAATGAAATACATCAGCTGTCATTACTTCCTAAAAATAGATTCAAGACTAGAAACGGCTCCTTAGATCTTAATACCACTCTGTTCATTAGTTATTCACATAATTGAACAGATGACATATGAACCTCAAGGTGGATATACACACACACACGGATTGGAATACATTACAGTTAAATAAGCCATATGTGGAATTGCAGCCTTCATTAAGGTTGCACAGCTTTAAATCCAATTTTCTTCAAACAAAAAACAGACAGACGGCAGCAGCAACCTGAATTGACTGTATGAAATAATAATGGAAAGTGTTCACAATAAGCTCATTAGGTTTCTGTCTCAACCAAACAGCTAAGTAAAGTGGACATTTGCTTGTGATCTATTTCTTGCCGGGGGAGCTGTTTAAACAACAGGGACCACTCAGAGCACACTGCAACAATATTTTCCTCCTACCAAGACATCTTTGTTCGCTATCGAGACCACATATACTTGTTTTGTTTAAGGACGTTGGTGAAAATATTTAAGTACTTTATATTTACATCGGGAGCGGGTCCTCTCTACGGAGGCTGCCATGTTTTTTACAGTAGCCCAAACTGGACAAACTAAACACCTTTTGAGTTTGTATGACAACTGAAGGCGACCACACGTTCTCCTTCATGTTTGGAAGGGGAGGGTGAGGTGAGCCTTTTACACTGAACCTTTTAATCATCATTAGAAAATATTTGGAGGTTTAATGATAAGCCAAAAGCATTAGTCTGATTACAGGCAAAACTTAAAGCGGCTGTGAAAAATAGATTTGTGGATCAAATGTCTACTTGTAATGTGGTTGATGACCCATGTAATGTCAAACTGAGAGAATTATTATTTTGGTTTCATGGCTGTAACCCCTCTAAGCATTTTTGTTTTTCTAAAAGTTTCCAAACTCTTATAAACCTGATGTGCCCTATTTGTCAATCACTAAACCACAAACAAACAAGTTGGCAACTAGCTGGTGAACATGTTTGAGCATTTAGCAACTACAGAGTCGGTGGAGACCATAAACGGAGCGAAAATCTGAAAGAATATTGGGAATTAACTGGGAATTAACTGGGAAGAAACTTGACTCCAAACAAATGTTCATGTTGTTCTGTGTTAGCTGGATGAGTAAATAAGAAGTTGTAGGTTAACATGTTTGCCTTCTCAACTGTATAAGATCTGAATAGATAATCTAAATGCAATAATGTGAGGCCAACTATTAGAGTTTCAATATGAAATATCAAAACAACAAGGTTACAATTCTGTTTCATGCACCGTATGAGTTTAATGCTCTTTGCAAAAACACGATAATTAATTCAACAGTTTAACTTCAGATCGCTTTTAGATAATGTGACTCTAGTGCAGTATTTATGCAATGACAAAGTTTGCTACAGCTCTTTTTCGCTTATCACAGTATTTTAGCATTTTAAGTACAATTATGTGAAAACTCAATAATATACAAAACAAACCTAAATGAGATGGGGGATTTCTTTCCAGAGCACATTTTCCTGAAAGCTACTTGGCAACTGCAGGGCTCAGCCAGTCAGACAGTATCAACACTGGGCCGGGCCAAAGGATGACACAATGAGGACAGCACACAAACTGTAGCCTGCATCAATACACACACACACACACACACACACACACACACACACACACACACACACACACACACACACACACACACACACACACACACACACTAAATAATTAAAGAGTAATATTAGTTAGTTGATGCTTCACTGCTGCTTTAGAAGAACGCCCCTTATCATATAGTTTATGAAAAGCATAGACATTACTCACCTGATGCTACAATGAGCTTCCAATAGAGTGTTCAAATAACACTTCCCCGCCTCCACCCCCGGGAATAATAATGTTAATGTCCGCTGCATGTCTGCTCTTGAAAAAGTAAAAAAGCAGAGAAAAAATAAACTCTGGCACCATGTAAATATAAATAAGTGCGCGGATAACATGTTTTCTCCAGAGGGAAATTACTTTGGCATTGAAAAGATAATAAAGTACGAAGGGTAATGAAATATCTGGTTGGAGGGCGAAACGCTGCGAGCATGACAATGTGCAGTCGTGACGGGAATACAGGAGGAATGTGTCAGGAGGAGGGGACGTGGAAGTCTCTCGTTGCTCCCGCTGTTTGAGGTGGGTGCTTCAAACAGCAAATCAGTGCGTCGCATGTCTGCAGACAAAAGGAGTCAAGCTCGGGAAGTGAGCGCCGACGTTTCGGGGGGGGGGATAGAAACAGTTTGACAGCTGCCTGTGCCCAGCAGGGGTGGCAGGGTATCGCTGATGTAGCTGGAAGTTTGTGTGTGTGCGCGTCTACTATTTAATAGACAATATCGGAGAGTGCCTATGTGAATACCTGTGTGTGTGTGTGTGTGTGTGTGTGTGTGTGTGTGTGTGTGTGTGTGTGTGTGTGTGTGTGTGTGTGTGTGTGTGTGTGTGTGTGTGTGTGTGTGTGTGTGTGTGTGTGTGTGCTGGGTCATTGGAGCTCCCCCAGGCTCTCCTGCAGTGTGTGACAGTCGCAGCTGTGGTGGGAAACTCAGATCACTCATCCTGCATCTGCAACAGAGGGACTGAGAGCTAGCGTGTGTTGGTGTGTTAGTGTGTGTGTGTTTTGTGTTTTCCTCTTTGCTGTCTAACTAGTGGCTGTTGAGGAGCTGCGGGACAGAGCAGCAAGGAGGCAACAGTCCAACCTCCGCTTGATCAGGCTCAAGGCCAGGAGCTTGCTGCTGAAACACACACACATCACATGCATACACACACACATCCATAGAAAGGCCCGAATTAACTTGCGCCGGCTTGTCTTCATTTACCAGCAGGCCTCTTGGACACTGATGCTCTGAGTCATTGTTGGCTTGGCTTTTATTTGTTGAAGTTAAATTGGTGTTTGACACATTCAGCGGAGCCCAGCCTCTGAGTTCTGGGCGTCCGTATCAGCGCTTGCCAGTTCTTTTAGACAGTGCATAATAGCTTTATCACTTCTGCAGAGTGCTGTAATTGTGGGTGTAAAAGCACTACAAATTGTCGCTGGGTTTCGCCTGCTGACAGAATGATGTGTTCACAATTACGGTATGGAATTATTTCCATTTCGGAACAATAACTGCGTCTGTCACAGCTTATGCACATTTTAATATGAATTAACTATGAGGATGAAAGGCTGTTGAGTAAACCTCCTTTGTCTCCTTTGCTTCCCTCCGAACCAGTTTCTTCTCATTTTAAACCTCAGTGGTGAACAGTGATCAGTGACACCTTGGCTTTAGGACCCGTCCACAGGATCTCAGGATTAACATGATGATGATTTAAGAGTTAAAATATAAAAGTATGTTTATGTTTCTAAGTTTACCGCTTTAAGCATCTCCACACTTTTAAATGAAGCAACATAAAAAGGAACATTTTCGTTGAATTCCTTACAAATCATTCAAGGCCATAACCTGTCGTCTGTGAACCACAGCGACTGATGGAAATCCTTCAGTTTCCCCTAAACATGTCTGAACCCGGCAAGACCGAATTCCAAACATGTTCCCTTAAGGATGTACTTACTTTACTGATGGTCACGTTTTTACCTTCTAAGGTCCTTTCAAATGAAAAGAAAAACCAACGTAAGGTGTTAGGCCAACACGTCTGGTCAGAACAGATTCAGTGCACCACAACATTGTTTCTACTTGTCTGTAAAGCTTTACTGGAGCTCTGCTCTTCCAGAGAATATTCCCACATATTGATGGTGGTGGGTACAGCGTCATCTGGCACGACCAAAATCTCCCATCTGCTGAGCGTAAGGACCACAGAATTTTATCATTGTCAGCAAACCATTCAGTGACTCCTATCTATGTTGGTATTGTCCCATTAGGAAAGGAACGTTATATCACAGGGTAAAGGTCAGAAGAACTTTGTATTCATTTGTAGTTAAGACCCAAACCAAACCAGCAGAATGCCCTCGACAGCACAGCATAGCCAGGGGATCCCCTCAGTGTAGAGGTCAAGCTTTCAGGCCTGAACCGTTCTCTTGCACATGCAGTTGCACACTTGTTGAGAGCATGGTGCAGAGTGACTCATCTGACCAAATCACATGACTGCTTTGGTGCTTTTTTCTTTTTTTCTTCTTTCTATTGTACAGTGAACTTAAGCATTGTGATGCCTCAGTGCTGACAACCATGGCGAGAGGCCTTATGTGCTGGTTGTCCATCTGTTCGTTCATATCTCAGGAAATCCTTGAGGGAACTTTGGTACAAACATCCACTTTGACTCAAGGGAGAACTCATTCCATTTTGCTGGTCAAAGGTGAAAGGTCATGGCCGATGACCTCATTGCCGTTTAGTCAAGAATTTAAACAGATTAGGACAAAATCGTACACATATATCAGACGGGATAGAAAATGATGACATGATATTTTTGTTAACTTCACTGTGACATCTGTAAAAACTGTTTTCTACAATCATTCATCACCATAACTCGGGATCAGAAGGGGACATAGTGACCATATTCAATGTCTACCTTGAAACTGTGCTGACTGTGTGGATTGTCTGTGCTGCCAGGTTGAAGATGTGTGTGGTTGTCAACTGTCATGGCAACAAGTTTTTACTCAGTCAGCTTTATTAGTCACATTTGAACACTTTTGACTTTGACTTTGACATTTGACTTTGTTTCTCACAGTTATCTTGCAATCATACGTCAATATAGTAAAGTTCAAATCTGTTAGCGTAAAGTTTCCTCCCATGCTGTTGTCCCTTCACTTCTTTCACTGCACTGGAGCTTTGACCCTTGCTCTTCTTCCCATTCATTATAAACAGTGGGCACATACTGTAGGAACGAAAAGCCTCTGCTGTGGGAGTGTAAGAATTTATTTTGTCTGATTCTTTTCCCGACTTGAGAATCTTTCCAGTGCAGGTTGTTTTTGCTGTGGTCAGAGTGCATGTGTGGGTCGAAGGACATCGGGCAGATGGCCTTTTCTTTCCACTGGCCATGAGGAGTGGGGGCATGTAGGTGTGAGGAAGGAATGTGAAAGGACAGAGACGTCTTTGACCGAGAGAGAAGTCTCTGCTTATTAGGTCACTCATCTCTGCCACGTCGTCCCCTCCTCACCCTCCCCACCTCTGCCCCTGTTTATTTCTTCAGGCCCAACTTATCTCCTCATTCTCTGATAAGCCAGCCAGCAGACAGGATGAATACTATCAGCCCTCGTTTAGCCTTCGTGACAGGTTTTAACAACATGACACTGAGACTGGAGTTGTAACGGCACAGCGAGTCTGTATTATTAAGGTAGGCGCCGCGCTTTGTGTAAGAATTGGATTTGTCTGCAGAGCTTTGGTAATGAATCTTCCTGCTTCTCAGGAATATCTGAGATGCAGTCATGATTCCCTCAGATTAATATCAATGTGTAGACATGGTGCAGCGGCACAGAGGCTTTGATCGCCTGATGCTTTATCTGCTCAATTGAACTGTCTTTTCTCCTCTGCCTGTGAAATCCAGAAAGGCTTTGTGTGCCATCTTTCATAATCTTCAGACGCTTTGATTTAAAATTCACGTCTCGTCTGAAAAATGTCTTTTCGGGTTGCCTCGGCTTGAGCGGTCAAAAAAAAGAAAAGAAAAAAGAGTGCATTAGAAAGACAAGAGGCAGATATTCTCTCTGTGCTGTTCATGTAATTGGGCCAAAGTGTTATGGCATGATTTCTGTAGAGAACAGAGTCATGAGTACGTGGAGGTGAGAGCTGTAGCCATAGCAGCGGAGATGAATATCGTCTGTGTCATTTTGTGGCATGTCAGTGGAATCTTTGCTGCATCTTGTCAGCATCTTCGCGGTTATGTATGCTTGACTGAGAAACGCCACATTCGATCAAGGCCGTGAATAATGAATGTTTAAAGCTTGACTCATGTTTTGGAGGTTTGAAGCGGGAGACGGACTCACCTAATGTCTTGCACTGTGGGCTGATACATGACGATGTGATGAAGACGTGCGCCCACGAGACAGAGACGAGAGAGACATTTGCACGACGTGATTTTTCGAGACATCGTTTGCCTTTTGTGACGACTTTCAAAGTGTCTTGCATCCAAAATGAGATCTTTAAAAAAGTATATAAATACATTTTTCCAGGTGCAGCGATGTTTGACTTTGTGTCTTTATGAGAAAGCCTTTTATATCTGCAGGAAAAAGAGATTTAAGGTCGATGACAGAGCTGTCTGTCACTCGGTTCCCTCTTTACTCCAGAAGCAAACCTCTCTCGGAGCTATCGTTCAGCCGCAGGGGATTCTCCTGGAGTTAGCGCTGGTGTGGTTGATGTTTGTCATTGTTCAACACCATTTCACATCTTGAACCGGCAGCTTTCCTAAGCAAGCAAACATCCAATCTGCTTTTAAACGTCATTGCATCATGTGTTTCTTCTTCTGCTGCTTTGTTTGCATTCACTTCCATCTTTTATTCACAAACACGGAACAGCAAAGTGACTCAAATCTAATACAGAATATGAAGGTGTGTATTGTCTTCTTTTTTTGAGCTGTTTGAGCTCCGGTGACCTCTTATTACCAGCGACGGTAAAGAAGACGGTGAGAGTGGGAGAGATGTGCAGGTTATTGCTGATTCATACAAGACTCACCTACATACACTAACAGGAGCTGTCTGAGGGAGACGAGAGAGGGAAGGAAATGGAGAGATAACGGGAGACAGGAGCAGGAGCGAGACGATGATGATGATTCATGTGAATAAAAAAAAAAAAAACATCCGGGCAATCTGAGATGAGTTGGTCTAGAGAATGTGTAAGGAAGGAATAGAGAAGAATGAATAGAGAGGAGGAGGAGGAGAGAGGAGGGTAAAGATAAAAGAAAAAGAGATGAGTGCGCTGAAAGCAAATCTTTCTCTCTCTGTCACCGCGGTCGTTCACACAGATGTTGACACTGCAAAAAAAAGTTCCTTGTTCGTTCCGGGCTCAATTTGTTTTAGATAAACCTGAGCTGAGGGAGAAGAACGTGAAAGGAAGTGATGTGTAAGACGCATTAACCTTTTTATGCCCCCCCACCAGAACCAAAAAAATGTCTCTTCTTGATTTCTAAAGTTCCTTTTGGCACAAACTCTAAACACAGACAACGCAGCCTTTAAAACAGCTGGGTTGCCCTTTTATGGTAAATGTGCATCATGGTAATAGATTACACTCAAAGTTTGATGATTTTTTCATTTACACTTATCAGTATTCTTATTTAGGGTCAATGTGTAAAACTCCTGAAGTGAATGCGAACATTAGGACTCACAGTTTTCTTTATTGATGTATCTTTTCATTATTTTCTTGGTTAATCAATAAACCATTCTATTAAACATCAGAAAGTAGTGAAAAATAGAGATTCCTGTTTCCCCAGGGTTTAATCTTGCATCTTCAACCATCAATATTGATATCAGGCTGGAACCAGAGAGTGTTTGATCTGTTATCTTGAATCAATTGACTCAAAATGATAATTGATAATCACAACAGTTGACATTCAAGTTTCTGATGATCAACTGATCGTCTAATTGTTGCAGCTCTAATAAGCATGAAATAATTCTTAAAGACTAGTACATAAAATTAAAATGCACCTCTTTGCGTGTGCGTGTTTGTGCATTAGATGGATGAGCCCTGCTGCAAAGGTTAGAGGTTGCGACCTACTGCTGAGGAGAATCGTATCGACCAGTTTAAGATCCGATTAGAGTCAAACACAAAGGGTGTGCGTGTGCGTGTGCGTGTGCGTGTGCGTGCTGAGCGTGTTAGCTGAGAGGCCTAGCTGCAGCTAAGGTAAAGGATGTGAAATGAACAGAATAGACAGAAATCCACTCGCAGGCAAGTGGCCAAAGACAAGATTTATCATGGCCTGTGAACCTGGGAAAGCTTCTCCTGCCCTGGATGCCGCGTGTCTGGATGCCCCCCCCAGGGTTTTGCACCTCTTCAAGTGTGGCCTCACATGCCCCCTCTCTCAGGAGGTCTGTGGAAAAAACAGGCTTTTTGTCTGCGTTTGTTTCCCTGGGTTTAATGGAACGGAATAACAGGATAAAAGTGCTCTTGTCTCATGATTTCTGTTTTCTGTCCCACACACAGGACAGCGTTACGGTTAAGGTATAAGGTTAATCTGACTCTAAGATTTAACCCTTGGCTCATTCATTGCTTAACTAATTGTGATTGATTAAGTATCAGTCACTTGCTGGCAGATGGGTTGGAGCTTCTGCCCTCAACGCTCTATAAATCTTCTGGTCTTACTTTAGATTATTAATATGCTCCAAGGCTTCCTCTCTCTCCCAGGCCTGGATCAGGTCTCGTCTTAAAGAGGCACTGACTCATCTCCGTAGAGTTTTGTGCTCCACTTTTTTTAATCACAAGAATTCTTTTCATTTCCTTTCATTGTTATATTTTATTTATTTTATTTTGAAAAAAATACATCCATCCAGCTGTACTTAGTTTATGTCAAGTATAATAATCAATATGAAACATGAGTGTAGTTCAGTCTGTTTCCATGGCTCCGTTAACCGAGAAGTTTGCTGTAGTTTTTTTGACCCGACTACTTATAAATTAAATTTAAGTAAATAAAAATGAACAGGGTTAACTGGATAGTATGTGCTGCTTGGTCATTTATTTGAAATGGGTGTCTGTTATCAGCCCTGGTGCTGTGTTTGGAGCGTGTTGCTACAGGTTATGATGAAACAATACGTTTGAATAGTATATCCATGAGTTTTATAGACTTTAATCTGTTTGTTGCATTAAAACACAGAATTCAGAGTAACCTAAATATCCAAAGCATGTATTTGATTGGCCGTTTGATCACCTGTCACTATGTTAACAGAGTTTCAATCAATGAGGAGGATGTGTGGGATGTCAGTTTGGATGAAGTGTCCATGGTTGGTTGGATGAAGTGTGGTAGTTGTGTTCGGTTGTCTGCCTCGCTGTCTTTTTTAAATTTTTTTTACAAGAAATCCTGCCCTGTGAGGGTTGAAACAACTAACAGCAACTAAGTATTATTCATCAGCAGTTGACCTTAATACTCGCTGTTGATTCTCTTTGTTGTCCCTGTGTGTGTTTCTAGCTGCGGGGCGGCCCTCGTGGCCGGGATGCCACTGTGTGCCGTGCCAGTCCACGGTGGACGGTGAGGGGCAGGACGAGGGGACAGAGTGCCCGAGGCTGAGAGGAGGTGGCCCGCACCAAACGGGAGAAATGAACCTCTGCTGGAACGAGATCAAACGCAAGTCCCACAACATCCGGTAAGAGGCCATTCGCGCTGGTGTTTTTACAGAGGACAAGACATTTCGTAAAAAAAAACCTGTAAGAGCCTGGAGGGATGGATGTTTTTAGTACCGTGGAGCTGTCGGTATCAGAGAGATGAGAGTGGAAGGGTTTGAGGTGAAGTAAAGTTCCTCGGCGCTATGGCAACACAACTGCTAATGGCATTTCTGAACCGACAATTCGGCTGTCAAAAAAGAATTGGGATGATTTTCACAAAAAAAACATTTTTTCCTCGATCCATTATCTAAACCGCTTATTCTTTAAAGGGTCGCGGCGAGATGCGGGCTAGGGCTGACTTAAGCCGCTTTTCAACTGGTCAAAAAAACCCACAGATATTAACACCCACTAATCTGGCTTCCCTGCAATGGGAATAGTTAAAATCATTATTTACTCCCGGGTTAAACGACTCTGCAATAGACTGGGATAGCCAGGTGAACGCTCTAATTTGGCAAGACAGTGCGGTGAGACAGTTTTTGGAGGAAAAAATAACAGAAGACAAACTCCTACTGTCCATAGGGCATGGAGTCAATCGCCTTTTGTGGGTTTTACTTGTGTTTAAAAAACCCTGCGTTTACCTGCTAATTTTAGTGTAAAAGAGGTAAAAAAGAGATAATCAACCATTCACGCGACGGACCTTTTGGACAATTTAGAGTCTCAAATGAACATAACCCCAATCTCAATGCGTGTGGACCGTGGGAGGAAGTCGGAGAACCCAACATGCAAACTCCAGGCCCCTGCCAAGTTGACAGCTGAACCAGGAAGTGCTAACCACTTCACCACCGTGCCGCCACACATTGTACAACTCACTTTGTAGTGTTTCTCAAAACAAATACTTTTTGACAACACCTTTTTAGCCCAGCTGCTGTAAGTCGACTGCAGACTGTAAATGTGTTATTGAACCAATAGAAGCCTTTTAACGTGTCTCTCATGTTAAAGTTGAGAGACACGGGCTCTTAAATGCCGTAATTAACTTTTTAAATATTAAATAAGTAATTAACTGTGACAGTTGCCCCTTTGTGGGTGCAAACATTATGCTAATATGTGTTAGGTTTATGTCCAGCCAGTCACACAGTGGAACAGAGCCTAATGATGTCTATATATAGTTTCTCTGTCGCTGTCTTTGTTTCTTTTTCATTTCCCTCGTAACGATTCTTCTTGCTGCCAATCACAGTTTTTTTTCAGGCAATTTAAACGTTTTTTTTCTGACAAAGTGCAGTGAGTCAATAATCCATATTTCAGTGCTCCTCGCAGTCATCTTCTTAATTATTGATATAACATGGGTTAATACTGCCATAACGCTAGATACACTCCGGAGGTTTGCTGGTGCAAAACAGTTAGAGGGCATTCATGTTGTTCTTTGATTCTTAATTGGAAACTGTCCAGGCTCGCCGCATCATCCCTTCAATTCAACTGGCATCCTGTTTAGACAATTAGCCCTTTAATTGCTTCCTTGACCCTGATGTATCTAGGAGGAGGGGGGCTGGAGGGGTGGGGGTGTTAAGGAAGGCTAGTTGGGAAATTGCTTAAGACAGTTTCCCCTGCAGTCCCGTGTAATGAGATCACTATGGATGGCCCGCAGTGGCTCTTTGTACCCGAGCTGCACTCTGACTTCATCAAGCTGAGAGAGGCGGTTGGTGGTGGTGGGGTGTGGTGGTGGTGGTGGGGGGTTGTGAGGGAGGGAACAATAGAAAGGAGAGAGATAGATGGAGAAAGAGGTAGAGAGAGAAAGGGAGCGAGCAGACAGCTGGTATGAAATCATCGCAGAGGAGAGCTGGGATGCTGGGAAATGGGAGGGGCGCAGGGAAAGAGAAGAGCTTCAGTGAAAAGCTGTCTAACCTTGTGGGTGAGAGCTGTCCGGAGGAAACGTCTGGCTGCCTTTAGCGCCAGTGGCTGGACAAGTGCAGACGACCGGCTCTATAATGGCCTGTCTGGCATTGATTGACAGGTGGCCGAGGCTCTGTTACAATGAAAGTCACGGCTGCTTTATTCTATCCTTTAAAGTCCCTCATGCATTATCTCCTATAACACACTGTGCCTTGACTGGAGTTAAATTGAACTTCTCACGTTGTATTTCGGTACCAATTACTAAATAAGTTTTGTGAGGGAAAACTTAACCTTTCATCCATAGTCCTACATTTTTGTTGAAAGGCCCATGGTGTGCCATTTGACTATGACTGTTCTCCATTCATGTCTCTGTGAGGCTGCACTGGGATGCTTTGAGGCTACATCCACTCTACCATTCTATTCCACACTCCAGTTTTTGAGTTGCAAAAAGTTTTGGAAACGCAACTCGCCCCTTTTTAGTTTGAAAACTCTGGCACTGTGTTTTAGTCCGGGTAGAGGCGGGTTGGGATTAGCAACCACTTGCTGATTGGCTCTTTTTTGTCACGAGTCTTTGCTGATTTATCAGGCTCCTATCACATGAGCCCCTATCTGAAGAAAACAACCAGCATTAGTCTCAGCTACCAGTGTAGAACGCAACTCTGATCATCAATTACAAATGTCGTTGACCTTGTTGTCTTTGCTAACAGCTGTTGTGCTGTTGTACATTCTGCTTTTTACAACTGCTTACATGTGTAGGAGATGAGCTATTATTCAAGGAATCTGGTTATACTGGGACATGCACACCATTACAGGCGTGATAGTATGGACAGGAATCAAAACTGATACGGAGCCAAAGTGCTCATGTGGACAGATATCATTTTAGATTTAAAATAAAACCCGTAGTACTATGGATGTAGACTGAGATCAATGCAAATGTTGTTGACATGCTCATAGTGACAACACCAACACGTTGCTGTGTCTTATAGCATGCTAGCATTTGCTAATTGGCCATGAAAAGAAAGTACCACTGCGGCTGAAAGGAATGTCATGATGAAAGATGAAAAATCAGATGATAACCAGAATCACTACAGTTCATTGAGTCTGAAACCGATTTTATAATATTTAACAGCAGTTGTGAAATTTTGCTAAAGCATCACAACCTCATGTTGGCACTAATGGCTGCTGCCCACTAGAGGATTATTGGCACGATTTAAGGTCTGATCTGAACAGATTATCTGGCCAAAGGATCCTGTAGTATGAGGGGTTGACAAACACTATTTCAATGTCACAGACTGAATAAGAGCTCCTCTGATTTCGAAAAAAAGTAAAGCACCAGCAGATGTTGTGTACGTGTGTTTAGAACGGAAACATGGCTGCCTTCAGCGTAAATAAGACTTTTGTTTCCCTGTGCCAGGTGGACGGTAGAAGAGGACAAACTTGTTTAATTGGCAACAGTTCGACTGTTTGCTTAATGTGTTCTGTCAACCAGCGGACGACACCGGCAGTTTTTGTGATTTCCCAAGTCTCAAAAATCGCCTCTCATAAATAATCTTTGTTCAAACTCTAAATGTGCGGTCTGGCGTCTCGACTGGATCCTCTAGTGTGCATGCTCATGTTACATCTGTTGTTATGTCTGCGGTCTCCCACATATTTAACAGTTTCAGGTAAGATTTGAAAATCCTCTCGTGTGCAGCAGGCATAAAGGAAAAGTCAGGAGGATAGCCAAACTCAGTGCGGCTTATCCTCTGGGGAACAAAGACGTCTGTACAAAATTCCAGAGAAATCTATTAGTAACTGAGATATTTCAGTTTGGGCCCAAAATGGTGGACTGAGCGACACTGCCCTCCCTAGAGCCAGAAAAGAAAAAAAAAACGGGAAGATGTGAAAGCACCTGTGTGCCCTCGTTCCCGAAAAACAAATTAAGATAAGGAGTAAACAGCACAGCAAAATGCTTTCTGCCTAACATTTACAGATGGCAGCGGCCCAGAGGATTTATCAGTGTGACACAGTGTCGCTCAGCTAATTGCTCTTGCCCTTGATAACATTAGGTTAGAGGTTTGATCACTTTTCTTGAAGCAGACGAAATCATAACACTGTAAGCCGCTCACACACACACACACACACACACACACACACACACACACACACACACACACACACACACACACACACACACACACCCACTGGCTGTTTGTGTGGTATTGACACGGAAACAGCACCTTGATGCAACTGGCAGGAAATGTAGACACGCTGTTCTCGTCTTACATCAACTTGTGGTTTAATGTCTTTCGCAAGATTGAGCTAACGACCCCAAACAAGTGGACCACGGCAGAGCACTGTGCTGTGTCATGGTAATCACCAGTGAATGATTATGAATTTATATATTAAAGTGACAGTTATTACCAGGAGCATATTGCTGAGGCCGTTCAGCCATCTGCAACTAAAATACAGTGCGAGTGTGTGGGAGGTTTCAGTGAATCTCGCTCTGTGGAGATTATCATATAGAAGAGGATGGTTTATTCTTCTAGCAGCAGTGTAATTGATTCAAAGGACAGTCGTGTAATGATCTGGCAGTCCTTCCTCTCTCCTTCACTTGTGTCCATTTACCTGAACTGAAAATACCGTCAGCTCGACTGAAAAGTGAGAAAATGAAACGATGTCTTCCACCCTCGACTTGTGAGAGTGAAGCGTCTCTTTTAGCTCGTGGAAAAGAAAAGAAAACACGTGAAGCTCGGCTGTCGCATTCCATTCTTCCTTTTGTCAGACAATTGAAAGGAAGAATGAAAGGAAAAGTGCTTTTAATCTGTTAAGCTGTGTGTAACTTCCAGAATCAGACAAACTGAGATTCACGCCCACTTAACACAACTATTTTTGTCGCTTTTCATGTGCTCAGTGGTACACCATGAATTTACTAGTCTGGAAATTAAGTTTTTCCATTTGTTACTCCCCCCCCTGTTAAGGGTTATTATTAGAACAATGGAAATTCACTCGGCACAGAATGATATGTACAGTTATCATGTCCTAACAATCTATATACATGTAATTTCGCACACTCTTAAGTATTTCCAACTTCAACATGAATTGGCTGCAGGATGATTACACATCCCATGGTAATATTTTTAATCGGGAATTAGAAATAGTGACCAAAGTTCTAATTACAACCACAAAAAGCAAGTAGGGTAATGGAAAGATGATTTAAAATCACCTAAATGAAGCATTTTGTAGAAATAGTCACTGAATCATGAATTTTCTCATATGTTTATATGCAAATCTGTGATAGGAAAACAACACATTTACATTTTGATGAGACATTTAGATGGAAAAAGGCACAATTTCCATCTTTGAAATGTTATTCCACAGATTGATCATTTAAAAAAAGCCCTAGTTTTTATGCATGACAATTTTTTGTTTCAGAATAGGAAATTGAACGAGACAAAGGTACATTCATAGTTTTATGCTTTTGATTCCCGACGTGGTCAGGGCGCTGCACAAAGTCGTTCGGTCACCCTGCCTGTCTTGTTTTATGTTAGTATTATAGATGTGATTAGCGTCCGCAATGACACCAGCTTCAATGCTTCCTATTCTTGCTCTGACATATGCTGTGAATGTCAGAAACTAAACTGCGTGTGGCTGAATCGTCACAAATCTCCTCCTGTGTGGAATCAAAACATAGCATTTTACTTGCGGTTGCGGTTATGAACTTTCGTCCTTTCAACAGAGCTTTCATATAAGAAATCTAATCACAGTATCATTCACACCAGGAATAATGCAGTCATTGTTGAGGTGTGGGCTGTTCCACATAGGGAGGTTCCTGCTGTTTTGCTCCGCAGGGGCCCGGTGTGGGTGTCTCGTGGCATGCTATGAATTTATTTGCCACATGGCTCGGATAACTGCGGCGAGCCAAACCACCCACGTGCAGCATCTGTCTGAGGGCAGGGGCAGTCTGTTTTTGACTCGGCTCACTTCTGTCATTACCGCAGTGTTCCTGTTTCAATTCACAAAGCTTCTGCACGAGTTCTCATTCAAGGTCTCCTCCGTTCCCATTTACTCTCCCATTCAGTCTTTGCCTTTTTCGCTCTTCCTCCTCTTCTCCTCTTCTCCTCTTCTCCTCTTCTCCTCTTCTCTGCCCTTGCTCTTCTTTTCTTGTCCTGCTGTATCTCTTCTCTTTTCTATATCCTGTTTCCCATGTTCAGTGCGATGCCCCTTGGTGATTCTGTGCCCCACTTTCCCCACGGAACCCTCACGCACGTTACGTACATCGCCTGCAGAACTAACCCAGCTCCAATTACACGTTAATGATAATTCGATTGTTCAAGGTCAGGGATGGGGACCTGCTGTTGCTACAGGGGTTGGTGATGCGATGGCAGGTGGGTGAGACTCAACCATCAATCATTCCCTGTGAGCGAACAGGCTTTTCTGGATGGATGTGTTTGATTTGAGTCTTGACGTGATTTGGATTTGATGGATGTGATTTTTACCTGCTGGGTCAAATATCAAATACGACCTACAGTTCCGGTGTTTGATTTAACCTGACATAACATTAGTAAGCGGGTGACATTTTTGATGTCTTAATCATTTACTTCAGACTTGTAATAATGCATACAGCCCTCACACAAAGGCCCCATTGTCTTTTCCCTGAGGGACCGCCTCTGACGTCATGTGTATCACGCTGGGTAAAGGCTGGTAAACCAGGGAATGAAGAATTACCGTAGAAGGAATCACAGCTTCAAGACATTTGGGACAGACACCGTATCTGTTGGCAGGGCTGACGAAAACAAACTCTGACACACTTTAATGATAAAACAAACCACTCAGGATTTAGGAGCCCCATGAATAATTTGAATTACCGCTTTGTGTGTGCGGGTGAGTGTATGTAGAGCTTGAAATTAAACAAGAGTGAAGCTGTGAGGAGAGCACTGAACTGTTCCGTCTTACCCATCATCTAGTGCAGAACAAATCAGAGGTGGTCTCGCACAAATTAGAGACAGCGTTGGACCTTTTGGACGCTACAGTGTCTGCTTGACAGGTCACGTCCCCAAAGGACTGAAAACATTGTGCTGTTGGAGCCGTGAGAACAATGAGGGCTTGAATAACGTAGACACGTCACACTTTGCACATTAGTGCGGTTTCCTTGGTCGACCTGCAAGTTATTAATGAAATATCAGCTTTTTCTCGTTGTCACTTGATCTTAATTTAATTTTCCAGAACAAATGCAGATACAGATGAACGGAAATAACATAAACAACAGTTTGACCATGGTTACACACTTCTTCACCAGAGATTGTAGCCGCTCAACCCAAGTTCCATAGGGCAAGACAGTTGTTGGGGAATCATATTGGACATTTAAGTGGCGTCATTTTCCTTATTACAAGTCGTTTACCATCAAAGTTATTTTTGAAACTGTCATTTTAAGGTAAATTTGTTGCATAATGTTGTTTTAAAGCTACTCAAGTCGAGAGTTGTTTTTCAAATGACAGTATAATAGACTGGCAGAGGAGAAGACTGTGTTCCAGTCTAACTGAAAACTGGTAAATTAGTTTTTTTTAATGGGATTTGGAGCTTCAAAGTTTTTCCAGTGACTTTTAAATATCTCTGAATGAACTAACAATCAAAGGAAAGCTGGATTAGCCAATGTAAGATAATTAGTCTGGAGCCTGTGAAGTTTAGTGGTAGGAGATATTTTCAGACCAGCCAGATTAAAAACAAGCTCCCTGTTAACAGTTCCCTGATTTTTACACCACACAATTTGGGGTACTGGTGTTTGCTTCTGATTTCCTAATTTATATATTCTGATAAATCTTATTTCCTCACCTCATTTGGAACCACAAGCATGCAAACTTTTCCCTTCTGAAGTTGTAAAGAATTTGTCACCCGAGTGTATTCCCCATGGGCGCGAGCTGCTATAAATCATAAAACGTGCACCGTATTTCCAGCTGTGGGAAACAGCCCCAGTGGCTGGCCTCCTCTTGTCACTCATTACATATGTTTCACTCAAACTTCAGTTAAATGGCTGTTGGGAGAAACGCTTTAGGCGAGGCATCAAAACCTCCCCCACCTCCCCCAAGTCGCTAAAAGCATCACATGCGACAGAAAATCTAAAAGGGACACCGACAGACGGGGAGGGTGACAAACATGAATACTCCATTTGCAGTTTACAGGCATTAAACTCTGTAGTTTACTGATATTGAAGTTGGATTTGTAACTTATTTACTGCTTTCACCTGGGACCATTTGCATCCGGGCTACATTAATTTAGTCCACACAGCGTTCTCTGTCCAGGTGACAGATGGCAGCGGCTCCAATTGACAGCGATCAGGTCTCTGGGGTCTGATGTTGACTTTTCATTACACAGGGATGAGTGCAGTATATATGCTGTACAGAAACTGTGCTCAGAGCATGTGGTGTGTGTCATCACACAATAAGTAAAGGTTAAGGTAAGCAGAGGATATTTAGTTCGGATTCAGCCCCAAGGTAAAGAGGGTAAAGGAGTGTTGAATAATTCAGGCAATCATTCACTTATCTTATTTAACAGTTCAAGGCAACAGGTTTCGTCTAATCAGCTGACTTTTCTCTGCATTTGACTTTTTTACTGTGTAGTTGTTCATCTCACATTATTTCAAACTGATCCACAAACAAGAAAACCAAAGAAAAGGACAAAAAATTCACTCTATGTAACTGAGAATGAACATTTACAGCATAATCCCATTAATAACATTTCCGAATCGTAAAAATATCTAAATATTCAAATATATTGAAGATGTTATTACTTTTTTGCAGGGTGAAAGAATAGTACTCGGTTTCTCTCTTCTTTGCTTTTGTTGTTTGTCGTCCAATGATCGAGTGCACAGTGAATGAAATGCTACAAACAATGTTTGTAAGTGCGTGATTTGTCCTATGTTGTCTTTTAAACAAAATGTAATTAGCTGAGTCAAAAGATACATGGCACAAAAAACCCACACAAAATAATTACATTCCATATTTGAATATTAAAGTCACAGTCATTATTAACTTCTTATAAACTGAGAACATGCAGCCACATGCGGTGACACATAGAAATATACATGTCAATATTTGCTTTACAGAGAAAAGGAGAAACTGTTTATTTGACATTGGTTACTAACATGCTGCTACACAGTCACTTCTTATACACAGCATCGTCTGTTATTCCTTTCTCATCTGTTTGAAAAAAAAGGAAAAGCCCTTGACATTGATGGTTCTCTACAAGGCTGAATGAAGCTGACCATGAGCGAGCACTGTTTGCGGAGGGTACAATGCCGTCTCGCTCATTTTCTTGTCCGTGACCTTTGCTGCTTGTAAGTGACAAACCGAGCCAGACAGGGAGCTGCTGCCTGACAAAGGTGAAGGGAAGCTCATCATTTTTGTCATGGCGAGGAATCCTTGGTAGAAAGACCCTCTGACCCTTGTTTGTGCCTCATCTCACACTAATCCATAGATCCTGGTGGAGGCTTTCAGACTCGGCTCAGGAACTGCTTGCGGCATTGTTCCAAATATTTTTCTGTTAAATGACATGATTAGGTTCCGCACTCCCAAGGGTGTCGGGGAGTTTGCGAAAACAGAAGAAGCAGTGGGTTCTTGTAACTGTCCTCCCGAGCCGAGCTACCCAGAATCTAGATCCTTTCTTTTCCAGGATACAGCAAAACACGTCATAGATGACTTTGATATCTTTGTTCAGATGAGTGTATCCTGCTTCTAAGAGAATTGTCTCTGGCACCGCATTCCTTGGTGGAGGTCACAGAAAGTCTCAGAAATCAGAGATTCAAGAATTCTGAGGGGATCAGGAGCTGAAGTTAACTTTCCCCATGTTTTTCTTTTCCCTGTAGTTAAGGAGAAAGGTTGTTTTGCGCCGACATTAGTTGAGTTTCTGTTCACCACCACACAAATTGTAGCAGTATACCAAATAATTATTCTGTGACTTCTCTGGATATTTGGTATTTAATATATTGATTATGTGTTTGTGATCTTAACGTATTGCCAGCTGTGTTGAACCTTGAGCCTGGTCACACTATTGGCTACCATTTATTACAGCATATTAACCAAGGGGGAAAGAAGAAATTGATTTACCAGGAAGAATGTAATGAGAATTAAGAACAATAATCAATTTCTAGCTTCGTACGTCAACATAAGCCATTGCTACTTCCATAGTAATCCATATGACTACATTATTTTATTGTAACATAACCAGAGATTAGCTTTGCTTTACACCATACATACGTACATGTGATTAGGTCCACGGGCAGAAGGTACATTAATCCTCATACAGTTTTATGTGTTCACAAGATCTATGTTTCAGAGTTTCTGTGCACATCCTTGCTCCGGTGACAATGCAATGCAACCATTATACAACAGAAATCAATTTAATGCAAATCAACACAGACAAGGCAGGTTCTACTTCTTCCTTTTTCTGAATATTGCCCAAATTCCCAAGTCTGAATCTAATCTTAACAAACTAAGAGTGAGAGGGAGAGAGAGAGACAACATGACACCGTAAATATGTCACATCTCATTCTACTTTGATTTCCTGCTTCCACAGTTGCAATCCTGGGAGATTTTGTTAGAAGAAAAAGAAAAAGAATATATGGACCTTTTGTACAGGTACCGTTTTAACCAAATGCAGTGCTGCTGTGCCATTGTGGCCCATCACACACACCCTGGCACATTCTTTCCAGCTCCTGCAACGTCTCCACAATTGAAAGAGAAAAAGATCTAGAGAGAATAGTGGGGTGGAAGGAGATGGGGCTGTGCTCAAAGCTTCTCTGGGCCCCGAGGCAACGCGCTCGCTCCTCCGTCCTAAAGCGGCAGAAACACTGCTCCTATCTCCTATGCATTAATTAATCATTGAACCGAGCTCTAAGCTTCTCTCTGTAATCTCTCCGACTGATTGGGGAGTTGGATTTCTATTTGACAATGTTATTTATTTTGCATGTTTAACTGTCAAGAAATGTGGGGATACAGGGCTAATTAGCATGCAACAGAGTTCCCATTGAGTTATGCTGAATGGAAAACTCAAGGTTTGCTCAACAGGCGCACAGTTTTGTATTTACACCCAAAACATTGCGATTAGAATTCTTATCCACGGCTGCCAACAGCGATGAGCCGATAGCAGTTTAGTGTCGTCGTCAAGGACACGTGGATGTTGATTGTTGCCTCAGCTCTTGCAGCGTGACTCTTGTGTATTCACATTCATAACAAAGGTTAGTGTCTGAAATGTCGGGCTGCATATTTTATCTCCTCTGAATTCTTTGCTTGAAACCAATCCAGGAAGTGAAAAAGGGCCACGATCTTTACCACAATACCTCTTATTTTGACAGCTGGTGTCTGTTCAGAGTGTCTCGTTACGTGTTCCCCGGCGAGATTGGTTGTCTCTCCATCTTGAAATTGCTGTCTGTGATGGCGAATTGATGACTCCATATGTTGAGTGCGTCCCGTGTTGAGGACGAGCCGGAAACAAAGTCTGCCGTGCACTCAAGCCACTCAGGATCCCATAAACCCATTTATATTGATTATCGCCGGGGTTATCATCATGCCTTCAGGATAGGGTGTTATCGAGCAGCCTGGGATGCACACACAGATACACACGTGGCATCACACACACAGCACATTTAAAGGGGACATAGCATGCAAATTCCACTTTGTTAGTGCTTCTACAGGTTAATGTGGGTATCTGGCATGTCTACCAACCCAAAAACTCTGGGGAAAAAACACTCGCGCGTTTTGTTATAGTTCCTCTAAGTCAGAAACGTCATGCTTGAGCGACTCGATTGCGCTTCCTGGGTATTGTGTCGTAACAATACACTGGAAGTCTCCTACATGGTCTTGGCCCCCGTCCCGTCCCGTCCCCCCACACTCGTTACTTCGGGGTTTACACCGGAGGCTGCGAGGCAGCGCAGCGCCGTTCCCAAGCACGCAGCCGGGCTGTTCACACGGGACGAGCATTTCTCCGCTGGTCAGCCCCATAGACTGTATATATAAGGTCAGCCCGCGATTCTGCTTTCTTCGCTTGTTGTTGTACCCGTTGAATGTCGGGGTTCGGGGTAAATGATGGTCTTCATAGCCCCCACCTCTCTTTCTCTCTCTGTCTGTCTGCTTGTGTGCTTGTATAGTGGGGGGCAGAGGGGACATTTAATTATGTGATTGGGAAAATTAAAACTCCAGGACAACAAGGGGAATACAAAGTATGGGATGCATATTTGATAATTTATATCATATAAAATATGTAATTTATATCGTTTAAAATCATGGGGGAGAGGGGAGGGGGAGCTGGCTCATTAGCATTTAAAGGAACAGGCAGTCAAAACAGGTCGCTCTGTGGAGGGCTGTTTTATACAGGGTAAAAAGGGTGCTGTTTTAAATGATCCTTGTGGTATTTTGACCAAAGTATGTTACAGACATTTCATTAAGACCCCAAGGAACCATATCAACTTGTGGTAAAATGGGCATGCTATGTCCCCTTTAAGACAAACACAACATACACAGTCTGTTTGTGGTGAGTACGCACAGTCCATGCCTTGGTGTCAACGCTTTATGACACTAAAGGGCCCTTGTAAAAATAAACCTGCCTCTTAATAAAGTGAAGGTGAGTCACTCCCCAACACACACAACACACATGTTTGTATTTCTCGTCTCGTAAGGAGTGTTATTGACATATTTCTTTCCCTAGCCTCTAACCCCAATCTCAAAGAATGAATCTGGTGATCGTCTGTATTTTTTATTGCCAACAAATCCCATGATAAGACCAAAACCAACAACACGTTGATCCCTCCGTATTTCTGCAGCTGCAAATACCCCCCAACAAATACTCCACTTTGTCTACGCTTGAGTAGTTTTTGTAAAAAAAACAAGATGACCCACTTTTTAAAGATTTACATCCACAGCCGGACCAAATGGGCTGAGGACCTTAGACAGGCCATGGAGGACAGACATTATTGAGGGATGGACTGACGTGCTTTTGGTCTTTGTGTGGGATTGATTTGAGGAAATACAGACTTCACTAATAGGCATCAACCTTACATGCATTTGGTCTTTAGTCTAAAGAAAACATAAACCAAATTCTAACCCACAACCTCACAGTGAAGTGAGGACTAACTCAAATGTCTTACCGCAATAGTCCTTATTTGTATGTTGATAGTTTGTCACATTAATGCATTAAGGGGAATTTCTCCTTAACTTAATTAAGCATTTTTGCATCCCTCAGGTCATTGGTTTGATTTTGTAATAATTTTTTTAAATCCATAAGATCAGCTGGTGAAGAGTGGCTGCCACCAGACCTAGTGGAGTTTTGAGTGGGTTTGATTGGGACTGCAGACACGAGACCAGTAATGGCATTACAACGAGTGCATGGGAAATTGTGGCAGAAACATTATTTTCTCAACCATCAAGCAGCTTATAATTTTTGTGGAGCTCCAACTCCAGGCGGTAGAT
Source organism: Hippoglossus stenolepis (assembly GCF_022539355.2). Lineage (NCBI taxonomy): Eukaryota > Metazoa > Chordata > Actinopteri > Pleuronectiformes > Pleuronectidae > Hippoglossus > Hippoglossus stenolepis. The sequence goes on along the minus strand of NC_061489.1, from coordinate 18,779,829 downwards.
GTGAGCAAGCAAAGTTGCAGACCACACTTACAGCCATAATAATAGCTGGTGTTCATTTCAAGTGTAACTTAAAAAAAGGGCTACAATCTGAATTTTAAGTCAACCATCAGTAGAGGAATAACGTTAAAGAGATTAAAGGATGATCTGGTGGTTTGAGTCGTCGAACAAGACTTTAAAAGGGGCCTTAATAAAGATTGAAATAAAATGAAGCATACTTCAGGTAAACACAAATTCTGTAAGGTTGGTGGGCAGTGCTGGGGCCGTGACTGACAGGGAAAGTAAGGGAAATCTTGACGGCTTGTCTTAAAGTACAGTTTTTGAGTGAAGGCTGTCTGCATCTATTTAAGGACTGAGTGCTTTGGTACTTCCACAGTATTTATATAGTACCCAGACCTGCTATATAAAACCAACTTTACACGCTGTGACCTTAAGTTGTAAGTCTTTTTTTGCATTTATGGACTTACCCAAAATCCCTGGTATCGCCTAATGAATGCTGCAGAAAATGGTCCAGAAATAGCACCTCAATTAATACCACAGTGTTTCCACTGGAGATGAAATAGCTCGAGTCAGCCATACTGGCAGACCTTTAGCCTGACCCAGCTTAGCAAGGCAGGAGTTTTTCTTGGCAGCGCCCGCCATGTGACGGCTGTTCCATTACAGCACAGGCAGCGCTCCATTTGTCTCACCCTCAGTGTGTGTAATGACAGCAGCAGAGATGGGTCAGTGTGCTGTACGTTGTGTGTGCGTGTGTTTGTTTGTGAATGTCTCTGCATGAGTGTGTGAATTTCTGCTGTGTTTTGAAGCCTCTCCGCAATATTTCCAGGGTCGTCCTTGAATGGATGACCTCACTTGGACATATCTGAGGCCCGGGCTCGCTCCATTTCAGTCGGATTCGTTACTCCATTCACGCTTTTTGTGTGTGTGTGTGTGTTGTTGTGTATACGAGTGTGTATTCAAAAACGATTACAGATTTAGAGCCTATGCTGTTGGAGCCACAGGAAAAAAAACAGTGGCTCTCTTATTCAATTATCACGGTGAGCCGAGCCGAAGAGGGCGACAAGAGGCGAGGGGCCAGCGTGGCCTGCCTCATGCAGGGTCGAACAAAGAGGCTTATCAATTCTGAAATGTGCACTTACAAGGTTGATTTCACCTTTTCCGTCTTTTCACCCTTAAAGTCCCAGAGCTTTTAGCACATGCCCTCCTGTATCAGGCCTCCCTGAAGTGATACCTAATCCCTCATGTGTCAGAACTCGTCTGTGCCAAATTCAGTTTGCAGAAAATTGCCTTACATTTCTTTTACAGTCACTGACATGACATTGCCGACGGCAGCCTGCTGATGGCACAGGACCACACATACTGGAGGAGTTTAGTCATTTATATGTTAACGCCATATTTTTGCAGAGTTACATCATTGTGATTACGCTGACTCCACCGAGACTCTGAAATCTTAAACTGTTCCTCTGGCTTTACTCTCGTTTCTTAACATCAATCCAGTCACATTTTTCTTTTTGCAACATTCCCTCTTGTTTACAGTTGTGAGCAGCGACACTCTTTCTGCTTCTGCTCCCACTCATCATGTCTGATGTGACAGTGCTGGCAAATTGTGATGTGCAGGAATAATGATATTTGAGTGCTGGCTCCTGGTGTGTAATTGAAACAGTGGGACGCTTTCACACAAGCCCCACCAGCCACCACACTAGTGCCAGCTGGGCCAGTGATATAAGAGCGGTGGTTTTCCTCAGACACCTCTCATGATGCTGGCAGGTGGCGAGCTGATACGTGCTCTTTGAGCTGTTCCTGGTTTACCTGGAACCAACCTGGGACTCTGTGTCTCTCTTATCATTCTATAAGCAGACAACATATACACTGTCTGTCTGCTTGTTGTGACTGACTTCATAAATGAAGCTCAGATTAAGTTCAGTCAGGAAGACTGTTCCATTCATCTCTCCCACTCCACGCCCCCTCTAATCAGCTGACTGTTTCAGTGTTTCCCACAGAATTGATTCAGTCGGTTGTGCAGCGCAGGTGCATCTGCATGCAGTTCGCTTTGAAGCGCAGAAGAGCCCAAGTGACTCGTACACAAGCTACAGAGTGAAAGATGTGTTCTCGCCTGTGAGAGAACTGCATTGAATGCCGCAGACAATAAGTCAATGGAGCTAAATAGAGATCTCATCATCTTATTGTGATTTTTTTTTGGTTCATTATGAAACAGTGGGGGGAGACATTAGAATATGACTGGCTGCAACAGTCTGGATAATTCATTGAAAACACTGTGTTGGGTGTTTACAGTGATCCAATTCGATTTTTGCCATGATCTCAATCAGCCTATTGTGTTGTTGCTGCTTGAAATCTGTTCTCTCTCTCTCTCGCTGTCAGCTGTCATTTCAGTCATCCGCTCCTCCGAGCCAATCACCTCCGGTCTCCATATCCAGTGTACACTCAATCAACAATTTCTAGATCCAATCAGCCATTATTGTCTAGACCTGGGGGGGATCCTATACTATGTGACAGCCTCACCACCCTTTCAACCTTAATTACATCAAGAGGGGTCTGAGCACCAAATAGTCTCATTTATATCACATCAAATTTGTCTGTTATTGTGCACAGCAATACTTTTTGTTAATTTTTCAATTAAAATTTCTTCTGATTGAAATATATAATAAGTGTGAGTACATCCTCCACTGTATATATGTGTATATGTGTAACAGTATTGCAGGTAGATAGATGCTGTATTCTGTTGTTTTGGGATCATGGAGCATGACTCAGCTTGAATTTCGCTCAACTCTGCTGCATATATTTACTCACACGTAACAAAACACCCACCACAGATGACAATTTAAGTCCCAATCTCCTCAGACGCTGTCAAGCTTTTCTTTTCTTGCACAGCCCATATGCAATTCATCGTGATAACGGCGGCAGATTTCCATTTATCAAAATGCTTGATTTTTTTTTTTTTATAAACAATGTTTCCATGATTTCAGATGGAAGTAGACAAAAGCAGCTTCTCATTTGTAGTCTGTCACAGTTGATTTTTGCTGCTCCAGTAACAAGGTTTTGCTGATAACATTTATCAACTCTAGCCAGATAATTAAGCTTACATTAGCTCCATGACTTGTTTGATTGATTTTATAACGAGAACCCTGCAGAAAAAGGTGGATGATTTATAGATGTGGAGATGAAGAGCAGAGCAGGTGTGTGAGCTGTGTGGAGTTAGTCCAGGTAAAGGTGGAGGTAAAGGTAAAGAGTTAGTCCAGGTAAAGGCGACGAGGAAACGTGTGGGATCAGACTGTTATTTCATTCCCTGTTCGGATGCTTAGCTTTAACACTTGGGAAAGCGTGGCAGCCTGCTTTATTATTCACATTCTCAAAGAGCTTCTTTCAGTTTTAATGAGGAAATTCTTTTAGGACGTGAACAAACCGATGTGTTTTGCAAACTTAAGGTGCCCTGCGGAGTTTCCTTGTAAACAAACAAAAGTCCTGTTTGCGTTCTCTGCGACCAAAATGCTGTGTGTATCCTGGAGCTCTTACAAACATGTTAAATGCGCTTCTCTCCACATAAATCTTGGCAGCTAATTTTTAAAAGCATTTCAAAGCCACGGTTGTTTGGCTACACGTTTGTGCTTGGCAGACGTCTTCTTCTTCCCCATCTTTGATGGTGTAGTACCTTGAATCTTAACACCACCTGTTGATCAGTGGAAAAATAGTCAAACAATTAAATAGAACTGGGTGCCACTCACTGTTAGTCCCCGTTCGTACTAACAAACCAAAACACTTATACCTTATGACCTTGTATGTACAGTGTGCACACTGGTGTAAACAGGAAGCAGGTTATGACCCTGCAGGTGGTTGCTGACTAACAAATACCATAAATATGAAACATCAATAGAGGAAATTAAGATGAGGGTTTTATTTTCTTGGATGAACAATGAGGTTCACTAACAATAAGTGTTTACAACGCTTTGCCTTCACTGCCGGTAGTCGAGTGGTGACTTATAAAAGCCAATCAGAAAGAGAATGAGGGTCACTACGTCATCTACAATGCAGCTGCAGAGTTTTTAAAGCAGCAGCAGTGATGCGCTTTAGAACTAAAACGTGGTTGTGTGTGTGCTACGTGTGAACAGTCGGCTATAATAACGGAATTCATAAATGTAATGGTTAATTGATTGAACATAGTTATCACCAGCACATACACTTTATTGAGCGATTAAATTAAATTTAAATCCAGTAAACCGCTGAGCTTCTTATAGCCGGGTGCACAAAAACCCTGCAAATGTAAATCCTGACAGTTTGACTTGAGAAGAGTCGCTTCCCTGGATCGTCTCGCCACTTTCTGACAACGAGTCACCGTAGTGTGCCCTGAAGAAGTAGCTCTGCTTAGAGGGTGTATTAAAACTTAGAGGGGCTGAAACTCTTGGTAACTCACCATTATTAGCAGTAAAATGTAAATATAGCTCGTTTTGGGTTGTTCACGTGTTGCCAAGTGGGAGACAGCGACCAAATGCCATGTGCAGTATTTAGATTGTGTTTAGGGGAATGTTACCGTTTGCTGATTTGAGTGTGTGTGTGTGTGTGTGTGTGTGTGTGTGTGTGTGTGTTGGCAGGGTGCGGCTAGAGGCGTTCTCTGACAACAGCGGGAAGCTGCAGCTCTCGCTACAGGAGATCATAGAATGGCTGACAGCCAAGGATGAGGAGCTGTCGGAGCAGCTGCCCATAGGAGGCGACGTGGGGGCCGTCCAGCACCAGAGGGAGTTCCACCAGGTAAAGTGGATGAGTGCAAATATAACCCATTCAGTGCAAGTATCCATGGAAGAGATTTTAATCATCATTATACTTCCCAAGAGGTAATTAATTACCACAGAATGTCTTCCCACTAAAGACACACACAGACACACACACACACACACACACACACACACACACACACACACACACACACACACACACACACACACACACACACACACACACACACACACACACACACACAAATGCACCACATGTACAGATTGAGGCTGTAGATACAAGCTGTATTCGCAGGAGTATTCTGTTTTGTATCGTGAGTGGCAGAAGGGAATTCTACAGCTCCCTTCTCGACTTTAAAGTCCTGTGTTGTCCTCCACGTGGGCGCAGTGGGAGAAATGGATCGAGGGTGTGCCCAGGGTCATGTGCTGTGATCTGTGCAGAGCGTGTGATGGCTCTGTCATCGCGGTCTGAGCGGCTGGCGGTTGGAAGGACAGGGATTTTGTTTGCACAGTGGTTGAATCTGTTGTTGCCGCAGACGGTTAACGTGGTAAAGAAACATGTGGAGCAGCGTGGTATTGTAAATGTTTATGCTCGCAGAGCAGGAGTAAAAGGAAATGAACAAAACGCAGCTCTGTATGTAACCGAGTCTTCGCTGGCAGCTGTAAATATCAGAGACGTTGATCAAGGCTGAATTTATTGTCAAGTCTGAGTCAACACCAGAGAGATGAAACTTTCTTGAAGATCGTCTGTCACAGATACCGATGATGAAGGTGAGGCTTGTGTTGGGGGTGCCACAGATTAGTTTCTACATGCAGCTCCAACATTTCATTGCTGGAAAAGGTTGGTTTATTGAATATCTAAAGAAACATGAACAACATTCTCTTTCTCCTTGTTGGGAAATATTATAATATTTCTGTGGATCATATAGAGGGCTTGTATTCATAATTTCAACCACAGCCGTCTTTACTACACCATACCAACATATTCCATTTGACTTGAATGGAGACATTTTACAGCTGATTATTTTTTGCCACTTGCTCAGTTGAACAGTCAGAGACAGAAGCGCTGCTGTATAGCGAAACAAAAAGTCACTCAGTTAAAATTTTAAAGGCTCTGCTTTATGATATAAACTATGAATGATTCCAAGCATTGATGTGGATTCTGCTGAGAGAGCCAATCCCTTATAGCTCAATGTGAATTGCTTTGTCATTGTAAGTCCAATACTCACAAGCTTTAGCTCTGACTTTGGGCTCTACCTACTGACGGGCTGCAAATAATATTGTACTTTCATTATTGATCAATTTGATCTTGATTATTTTGTCACTTCTTGGACCATCAGCTCAAAAACAAAAAAAATGTTCCTTGACTACAACAGAACCAAATGGCAGCAACTCATTTTCACATCTGTGAAGCTGGAACCATCAAACAGAGCAAATGGAATTCAAATATTCCCAATAGTTCTCAGCTAGACATTTTCTTTTTGCAAGAATATTTTAAACATTGTCACACCTCTCCATTTATGTGTCTTTTGTCATGAATAATTTAAATATAGATATTTTGTTGATGTGCTGTGTTTGATTGATGGATTGATCCACACATTTTTGCAGTACATCAAAGCATACGTCAGCAGACAGTTTTTATATTACGACAATAAACTGAAGTTTGTGTTTTTATATTTTGTGATTAATTTCATTTTCTTGTTACTTGAGCAAACATGTTGACTACACACTTATTCACAGTAATGTCTGGAGGGCCACACACATACCGTTCATACACACACAATCTGCACAGTGCAACCACAATTCTCAAGCTATTAAGGGAAAAATAAAGACTTTGATTAACACTGAGCCACATGAGGATTAGCTGTTTCACCTCGGTTTCTCACCCCATAGACTCGATCCAAGACAAATTGCGAAGTTCTCCTCACCCGATGGTAACCTGATGGAACTGGTAGCCACATTTATTTATTTTTTCCAGTATGAAAGTTTAGGGCTTTAGAGAACATCAGTTAGAGCTGCTGACAGAGGAGCAAGCCACCTCTTCCCCCTTCCAGATAATTCCTCCACGGTTCAGTGATTTGAACTGGCCTTTAAATCCCTTCAAGGGCGTGCAGGGGAAAGAGGCGCACAACAGCTCACAAAACTCACTGACTGAGACTTCATTGATCGTGGCAAAAACTCTGCACTCGTTTTAATTTCCAATAAATATATTCATCTTCACTCTAAAGGCAGCAAAGGCACTCTGCCTTTAAAACCTGGAATGATAATTTGACGTAAATTACTGGATGTCAGCTGATTCTGCACGACATAGTCAGGAGGGGGAGTGACAGGAGCGCAACAGAAATATACATTTTCTCTTTCAGCGTCACAAACCAAATAATATTTATAACCATACAGCAGAATTCTTCAGGTCCTGTCACACACACGCGTTTCATTTCATTTGTCTTCAGCTGTCTCCTCAGGTCTGTGTTGGCGTGACCGTCTGCGCTTGATTGATTGTGTTTTGGTTGCACCTATTATAGCAAGACAACATAGACCTTTTAACAACATGTTCAAATAATACATTTCATCTCACCAGGAGCTGTCGCTGAAGTCTGTGGTAAAAATCTACAGGCAAGTTTTTCGCCCAGAATCAAATGAGTTAATACTAAACTTTATTTGATTCCCAAAATGAAATTAACGGTGATGCCAGAGGTCACCCAGAGAAGAAACACGAGCTTGTGTTGATTTCTCCAACACTGTGAATACATTTTTTGCTGACAAGTTATTTTATAATTTAATTCAGCCAGTGTTCTCCATTTTGGTTCGATGCCACAGACTTAAAACTACATTTCACATTTATTTTATACTTTTTGTCCCTAAGGTGCAATCGAAGTCACAGTAGACCAGAAGTGTGGGGAACATAAATTCTGTGTCTTCCTTTAAATCTCTTCTTAAAACTCACAAATATTAAATGTATTATTTGTTTTTACTGTAAAGCACTTTGTAAAAGTTTTTAAAGTTGCTATAATCATACAGTTATTTTTTGTCTTTGTCTTCAGGGTAAAAAAACACATTCTTTTTTTTTTATGTTTTCTGTATGCATTGTGCAGAGATCAGTTGTTGTGCAGGCCCGACTCATCTTGAACCGGTCTATTCTTATGAGTAATAAAAAAAGACAGACTGCAGATAGCTGTCTATGTGCACGACCTTGAACCGCTCGGCTCATATCTCATTACCCCTGTCTTCTTAAGTCTTTTACCCATCTTCATTGCTCAGTAAATACACGTTTGCTTGAGATGCTTTTGTCTCAGGGGCTTCTCCCGTTCTCTTTGAAGCTCCTGCACACGAGTGTATTTCATTACTTTTCCTGATTAAATCAGTTTTGACGTTGAGGGTCGGTGAACGTGTGATAAGAGGTTGTTAAAGTACAAATTGGCTCAACCTAACGGAGCCCACAAAGCTAATACGTGAGGAGTGTTTGTCAAGGCCTGGTCTCATTCAAACCACGGAATTTATTTTTGATTAATTCCATTGATATTGCACAATCAATAGATTCACTCACAGTGATGAGGCACGTCTGTGCACATCTTTCTCTTTGAGTTTTTCATGTTTGCTCCACAAAAAAGTAATGGATAGCAGAGTAGAGTTGATGGTACAAATGTGTCTTGAACAAACTACATTGACTTATTGACAGGTTAATGAGGAATCTTATCCCTCTGTTCCTCCGTCTGTCCGTCCATTCTCTAAACCTTTTTCTCCTTTTTCTTTGAGGGTTGCTGGGGAAGCTGGAGCCAATTCCAGCCGACATTTAACAAGATGCAGGCTACACCCTGGACAGGTTGCCAGTGTATCGCAGTGCCAACATATAGAGACAAACAACCATTCACTCTCAAATTCACACCTACGGGCAATTTCGAGTCGCAAATAAACCTACGCTGCATGTCTTTGGACTGTGGGAGGAAGCTGGCGTACCCAGAGAAACCATGGCCACAGTGAGAACATGCAAAATCCACACAGAAAGGCCTGAACCCAGTTTTGAACCCAGTCGCTAACCACTGAACCACTGTGCCACTCATAAAACTTCTGAGCTCGTCGATTGTTAGTTAGAAAGCTTGCCGGCTCAGACAGCTTTCTCTCCTCTCAAGGAAGCCTTTATGGAATGAAATGATAATCCAGAGAACGACATGTGAGGTCGGAACCAGGCTGCTGTGACTCATAAAAGTTACCAACTTCCTGCCTTGCTTATTTCAGGAGCTCCAGTATTTCATTTGTCACCAGGCTCCTGGAGCTACATATTTCTGGAAGAAACCCAGATGAGTTTTGCTGTGCTCATGCTTTTATTTACTGTAAATAAGTGAATACCTGAGTGGGTGGACCAGACCAGCCTCTGGTCACTTATAACATTACCACATACATACATTATATTTGCAGGCTGTTGTAATTTTGCATGCTGACAGAATAATTGGAGAGATATTAAATGTCAGTAGTATTTGTTTTATGGGACGGAAAATAAAATAAAATGAATGGGTTTCCTGTGTGTCAAAGATACCCACTGGTGGGACCATAACAACAATCCCAGGATTTCCTTAAGGGGAGAAAGTCTCCCAACTTTTTAATTGACATGCTATATAGCCCTGTGAGTGCTGAGTGTCTTAAAGTTGGTACAGACCGGAATTTCCCAGCAGGCGTGTGTGTGTGTGTGTGTGTGTGTGTGTGTGTGTGTGTGTGTGTGTGTGTGGGTGTGTGTGTGTGTGTGTGTGTGTGTGTGTGTGTGTGTGTGTGTGTGTGTGTGTGTGTGTGTGTGTGTGTGTGTGTGTGTGTGTGTGTGTGTGTGGGTGGGTGTGTGTGTGTGTACGTGTGTCTTACTTGCACAAAAATATCTCAGACAAAAAGCAGAATATGATGCAGTAGCTACATCATAGTGGTAATGACGCTTGGGATAAAACAGTGTTGAGCTGGCATGATTTCTATATCAAGAGAACATTAAAGGTGTGTGGGTGACGGTAACAACCATTACAATATGTGATCTTCGGATTCCTCCCTCTGTGTGACAGAACGTTTTTGGACGAACACTACCCGGGACTTCCAGGATGTTCTTTTATATTCCGGTAAATCAACTCAGTTGTGGCTGAAGCAAATCACAAACTGCGGCTTGCATAGATGTTCAGAAGCACACACACCCATCCTGTGGTCTGTATTCATGCACGCCCATGATTGGTTTCTGAAAGTACAGCTCAGTTTTCTTTTCTACCCTCCCTGCAATTTCCCTTCTTGTCAGTTTGTGCAGTATCTTTGTGAAGCGACTGGTATTGACAGTGAGAGGTTTGTGGCTCCCATTACACCTCAGTCGAAAACTCCCACCTCAGCCGCTGCACTGTGAAATCATCCTCCCAATTAGCAGGACAATGAGAAAACACATGTACTTCACACCAGCCTGCAGTGGCTTCTCTTCTGTCTCCTCTTCACACAATTTTCCTTTTTCCAGAGTTGATGGTGATGTTTAGTGGGGCACAAATTGGCACATTTACACCATTAACAGTCTGCCAAACTAGCTATTAAATTACTCGGAGGATCTTTTTTCCATGATCTCTGAATGGGTATAAGGTGTTTGCAATTGTTAATTGGTAATAATGGTATTTTTGTGGGGTTGGCCCAAATCAGACCAAAAGCAAAAAATAACTGATTCCCTCCACCAAGGAGGTTCTGTTTTCATACCTATCCAATGTCTAGTTTGTGGGTTTGTTTATAGCAGGTTTATGAAAAAATAACTCCTGAACGGATTTCAAGGGAACTTTATGAAAGAAGCTGACAAAGAAAACATATTTTAGGTTAGATGTGGACATAGAGGCAGATGCAGGATTTTCTTTCCCTTAGCAAGATATAGTGTTCAGTGTGCACAATTTGGTGCAGCTTGATTGAATTGAATGTCTGGCCTTGGTGGAGGAATGTGCTCCACTGGGGGCCATTCTAGTTTGTTTGTGTGTCAGCAGTGGTGGGGCTCTACCCAAGGAAGAATCCAACAGACTTAGGAGCTGATTCTGAGAAAAAGTTGGATCCAGAATTTTTTTCACTTTCTCTAATATGGCATAATAGGGTTTTAGTCTTGGTGCAGGTCTGTGCTTCTGGAGCATTCTCCTAGTTTCACATGCATCTGCCCTTTTCACCTTAAACAGTACATTCCATTCACGCCTCCCATCCGTCCGCACCATTCACTGGGATTCCCAGCTGAGCATCACCGAGCTTCCTCTCCTCCCCTCGCTCAAATGTCCCATTTTACAGCACAGCACGCCTTCATGATCTGAGATGACTCTGCCTCCCAAGCGTCTGGTTGCTCTAAAACTTTTCCGACAAAGCAGAGAGGGAAATGCATCCCAGTGTTCTATAGAGAATTAAAGCATTTTAAAAAACGTGAATTATTGATCTTGAGTGGATTCATTCTGATGTTGTTTCTGTGTGTGGGTGTACGAGCTCCCTCTGTGCTACACTTTTTTTCTTTTCTCTGTGAGCTCATCTGCAATGTTGGGGAACATGTTTGCAGTTTGCGTTTTTGGGGGTTGTGACGGCGGAAGGTAGGTGGGAAGATGTGTGTGTGTTAGGGTCCGGTTTGTGTTTGCATGTTGGGACAAATTAGCATTTCAGTAAGGGCATGGAATTTGTGAATTTGTCGCAGTGGGAAAATCTCTGCCTCATGCAAGCGGGAAAACCAAATGAAAATGTATCCCCCTCTCTCTTGTCAGAAGCATGTTGGGGGACGTCTGAAGGGAGGGGTAAATGGAATGCCATCAACATGTTTAGACGAAGTCAATGAAGTCATTTCCTCCCTGACTTTCTCTGCTCCATGCATAATGTAACTTAATCTGATCTGAAGGCTTCGCCCTTAATGTTCCTTCAACCAAAGACGAAGCCTCTGAGTGTGAAATTTAGCTGGAATTAAAGTTTGAACATGACAGCTGGCTCAGGGAATCCATGGCTGAGCTCTTCTTTGGGCGGCAAAGCAGCTAAACAGAGGATGGAGAGAATAGAGAGCTGAAGAGGACGGAAAGAGGGTTAAGGAAAAGGCGAGGATGGAAGCGGGGAGGAGCGAGGATGCGAGGCTGAGGAGGAAAAGCGAGGAGAGACAGGCAGACAGCAGGTTTTTCTTCATTTCTTCAACATTCTCTCATGCCTCAGCTCCCCTACCTTTACACACTTTTGCGTGTTTGCTCGGGGCCGGCTGATGTTTGCTGTTTCATGTGGGCTTTCAGTTTTAACTCCTGTGTTATCAGGCCTGCCCGGCTCTGGCCCGCTGAAACACTGTCACAGCTGCAACCGCACAACCCCGGCTAATTCCAACCCGGCGATATAGATTTTCAGCTGGAATTGTAATCTCGTCATAGCGTAAGAGGATTGAGGACTTTGGATTCAGCCTAAATAAATTACTTTCAAGAGGTGGGAATAACTGGCATTAGCTCTCACACACCTGCAGTGTGTTTTCTACAGCACAAAGATAAGTGTAGAAGAATGAAGGAGGTCACACTGGCTTTCTTCAAGGCCCCGGGGAGGCGCTGGGTATCTGCTCGGTGGCTGAGTGAAGGCGGAGTGAGTGTGTCTTCATTTGCATAGGGAGTGTTTGCTGAATGTGGACCAGTGGAGCCGGCCTCTCCAGCTAATTGGGTCTTCTGTGCTCGCAGGCCGGCAGACCAGTACTCCCAGTAGATATGGTCTCCTATTGTGCCCTGGGCTCAGCACAAGCAGACAGCCATGTAATCTTATGTGGTCCTGCCAGTAGATCAGTGCGACAGTGTGTGCATGTGTGTGTGTTTTATAACTCATGTATTCAAACGCTCCAATTATCCCATGGTGTTTCATATATACTGTACATGAGTGTTTGTTCTTCAGCCTGTGAAGCCCGGTGTCATCTCAGCACGAGTCTATGTAACATTTCAGAAGAGAAAACCTACATTTCTCCTCCTTCAATTTTAAGGCTAAACGCACAGTCAAGAGTTGTGATTCTAAAGCCGGTCGGCAGTCATTTTTGTTACCATGGAAACTTGGCTCTTAGGTAACCTTTTGAGCTTAAAATAAGTTTAACGAGTATTTTATGAAACTGTCAAATGTACATCAGACTAATATAAGAGCAAAATTGATACTGGACCAACAGTACAGACCAAAAATATAAAATATCTTTGTGATATCAGACCCTGACAGTTGCTATATTTGTTCTTTTGAGTACATAGCCTGTCACTGTTTAACATTACAGATTCAGTTTTCTGACTTTGTGTATAAGTACTTATGCTATTATTACCTCCACCAAGGAGGTTGTCTGTCCATCCCTGTCTGCTTGTTTCTTGATTTCCTTGTTACTTGTCTGTCTGCAGGATTGTGCGAAAACTACTTAGCAGATTTCCAAAAAACTAGACTGAAGGGACATGAGCCAAGAAAGAATCAATCAAGTATTGAATTGGATCCGGACAAAGGGGAGGGTGTTTGACATTTTCACCAATTTCACAGAGAATAATTAATTGATCTTGATGGAAAAAATTTAGCATTTTTGGGGGTAGGATTTTTTTCAGTCGATGGACAGAGACAAACAAGGCTACAGACCTTTTATCTACCACCAATGTGGAGCTGAGATCATGTGGATTCAGCAGAGAATCAACCCTTTATATGCATCTTCAATAGTTGTAGAACTATGTCCAAATGAACACAGTAGATTTTGGGTGGAACTGTTGGGCCTTTGCAGAGGTAAGATCTGTGTGAACCCCTCTGGTTACACTTGGTTTTATGCTCTAACCACTTGTGTCTTCAGTGTCTTCTTTCCCCTCAATTCCAACTTTACTCTATCTACTCTACTGTCGAGTTGTGACTATGAGCTGACAAAGACCATTTGTAAGGCCCCTCCAACCTGTTGCTTACTGTTCAATCAATCCCCCTCAACTGTGAAGAGTGTGAAAACATGTTTTCCGTTTATTGTTTGCCAGGTATTTTCTCTCAGATGGTCATTCTCGGTCGCTGGTGATACATCACTTGAACCAGACAAATGAAAATGTCTCTGCAGGATGTGAATAATGGAAGTCAGACATACACTCATTTGTTCTTGTTAGCAGCCCGGGCATGTTGTGAATCACAGGGATTTGCTGTTAAACGGAAGTCAAGCCAGATTTATTTCTACAGCTCAAATACAAATTGTTAGTCTCATAGGTTTTACACCGTGTATTGTGTATATTACATCACACGTGATCTTTAGAGCGCAGATGTGGATCAGGGAAATCACTTCAAAACACTTGATCTAATTCATTTAATCCAATTAATCTAATTAGTGTGAATCAGTTTTTATGAATATGCAGTATATAATATCCATCTATTCATGTGTCAGTCATGTGACCAAACCCAGCTACAGCTGATAGGTTCATGCAACACATCCTCTATCTCACATTATCTACTGATTACACGTTTCTGTTTCTGGTGGCTTGTAAATTGTGTTGGCAACGATCAACTGATTGTTTTTGCATCTAAATAACCTCCTCTGCTCTCTTGTCAGTGTGTTCTCATTTCTTCCTTTGACGTGTGAATACTAGAATGGACTCAGTAGAGCGCATACCTCCACCACAGTCCCCTTAAATTCAATCAAGCCACATCAAATTGAACACACTCAGGGGTCGTTCCCTTAAATGTGCCAGATTTTCTTTTTTCATCAAGATCCATGAATTGTTTCTGGCGAAAACAGTGAAAATGCCCCATCTCCCAATATGAAATAAAGTGATTGTGTCCCATCCATCTACCAGCTCAAAACATCCCAACACTCCCAGTTTCAAGAGTATTGGTCCAGTAGTACAGTATTTTTTATAATATTTCAGTAATTTAGTGTTGTTGTAGATAAAGCTAAAGTTGATAAAGACGACTCATTGTCAGCTAACCTGTTGGTCAGTTTTTTGAATGACTGTTGATTAGTCAGTGCCAGAAAGTAGTGATAAATGTCCAAATTCCACGTAGCCCAAGGCCATGTCTTCACTGATCTGGTTTGGGCAACCAGCAGTGCCAAATTCCAACAATATTCAATTTGAAAGTATAAGCAGCAACTTTTCATTCTTGAGAGGCTAGGACCATTCACTGATGTTTGTGAAAGGTAATAAATTAGTTTTTCCTAAATTTTCATTTGCTAACTCAACATTTTTAGCAGTAGAATGCATCAATCCTTTTTGTCTATGTTCGGTCGCGTCGCCTCCATGACTCACCTTCCCCGTCCACTGCTTTTGGAGAAACCAGCACTTGACTTGATAGAGAGCTTTTGTTTTTCATTCTCTTCCACTTAGAAACACTTTCCTCTCTTCTGTCCTCCGCCCCACCCCCCGCACCCCCGGCAGGCGTTCATGGAGGATGTCAAGTCTCGCGGGCCGTTCATCTACTCGGTGTTGGAGTCGGCCCAGGCCTTTCTGGCTCAGCACCCCTTCCAGGAGCCGGAGGACACCCTGGCCGATGGAAAAGGTCTGCTCCCTTCGTACTCGGTGCCAAATGCTGCGCCAGCCAAAATATCCTACACTCACGAGCCTCCTCGGCTGGGTCCCACAGTTCATTTGTTTGGACACATGCAGGTGAAATCTTCCATTAGTAGGTTCTAGCAGTAATCCGTCCTGTGGTGTAACGATGAGAGTAGGGAGCGTTTCCGGGTCGGAACCAATTAGCTCTAGTTCACCAGCTCTACAGTGCCGTCAATAGATCAATAATACAGTAAGCTCCAGTGTTTCTCAGGCCACGCGCCTTCTTCGAGTTGTTTGTCTCGCACCGCTGGATGCTCACCTTGGAGATATTGAAGCAGTCAACCTCACTGTGTTCAGCTCACTGTTTGCTTCATCTTCTTTACACCATCCACCTCCAATCATTGCTCCTCTCTGTGTCTGACCTCTAACCCCTGCTCTCTTCTACGCTCCATTATTTCCTCGTCTTCTCTGTATTTCCACTTCCTTCTTTGCACCTTTATCCTCTTACCCCCGCGTGGCCCTGACTTACCTCGTTCACCCCCTGCAGAGGTCTCTCCACGCCGGCGGATCTTGAATGTGAGCCGCTCGGTATGGAAGCAAGCGAACGTGGCCAGTGACCTGTGGGAAAAGCTGACGGCGCGCTGTGTGGACCGCCATAGGTCAGACGCTTCTCTTTACATTGTGTGTAACCTGCTCTCATTATGTGTGTGGTTCCTGCAGGTACATTTACTTTCATCTATTTCAAATATGTTACTCTTTCATTAATAATTTAGCTTTACTTTACAGATTAAGATTTTACATTAAAAGAAGAAATATCCTAATCTTATAAAATATGACTTAGTTAAAAATTAAACAAGTGGTTCCCAGATGTCTATGAGTTGTTAGCATGAGTCTTTCATCAAAGAGACATTTCCTATTCCTATTAGTGTTATTTTAAGTTCACCGAAATAAAAATTAAAACATTAGAGGAAAAGCAAACATATTAGTGCTTCACCCGAATTATCTCACATCCCCCTCAGATTTATTCTGTGCCCATTTGGAGCAGCCCCTCAACTGAGTTACTGAACTCTATGTAAAGTAGTTAAAATTAGTTTTAAATCAAGCAGCTACAATGGTAGAGTCTGCATAAAGAGTACTATTATTTTGGATAGATAGATATTTCGAATCCAAGACTCGTGTATTGGATTATTTTTAACATTGTAGCATTGACACTTCTACTTTGGGAAAAAATCTTTGAAATACTTTTCACCATGTCTCTTAAATAAAAAGTAGCACTGAAGGATTTGGTGAAAAGAGTTTCTAGAAGCAAACTTTCAGTCGGATCTCAAACCTCGCAGTTCAAGTTTGAGTGATTATGTATCTGTTCAGTGAGGTTCATGGTCATGTCTCCAAAACTTTCTTTCAAATGTCTTGGAATAATATTGCGGTTAATAAATTATTTTTCATGGCTCAGGAACTGTAATACAGAATCCAGATGACGTTATGTACTTCACTTTGTTTTTTACTTCTTTTAATCTCTATAAATAAATCGACCATATAAACCAGGTGAATAAAGTAGCCAAAAAATGGTCTTTAAAGATTTCTAATAGAAACAAAATCATCTGTATTTGTCGGAAAATTAAATAATAAAAGGTTTAGTACAACAACAAGAATCAAAGAAGTTTTTACCGACATTTAAATGCCTGTAACCTTTATAGCTATAAAGTCCTGAGTGTTATTTCTCCCTCTGACTGTTGTTGTGTAGCAAAGGTTATGCAGCAATACATTACACATAATATAATTACCATAACATGATTACAAACTGTGGCATGTATAATCCATTACAGAGGCCATTAGGAAAAACATATTCATCAAGAGTTAGATAATTAAAATTCAGCTCATAATAAAAAAAAATCATTTAGGTAGTGAAATGTTTGGTATATACATAAGCACATACACCTCCTGAAATGAAGTACTGCTGCAGCGGTTGCAGGTGGTTAAATGTGGTGCATTATATTCTCACCTGAATCGCAGACACATGGAGCGGACCTTGGAGCGGCTTCTCCAGATCCAGGCAGCGATGGAGGAGCTGGCCGTGGCCCTGGAGCAGGCCGAGGGCGTGAGAGACGCCTGGGAGCCTGTGGGAGACCTCTTCATAGATTCTCTGCAGGACCACATAGACGCCACCAAGGTAGACACACCGCACCACACTAATTTTTCATTATCTCTCTTCGACATTGTCATGAATCCTAAATATAGGTCGGTTTCACCTGTGCAACAACTTAATTGTCCCCTTTGAGATATTTGCCTGCGGCTATCCCTGAAAAAGCGAACATTCTTGACACGTCATTAACCAACATCAAAATAGTGACATCTGTTTTTTTTACATCACAGGAACAGAGCTGAATTAATGAATGAATCTAAATGTTTGTTTGGGTCGCCTGCGCACACGTCTCTGTTAGAGAGGCTGTGATCTGACAGATGTCGAGAGGGACACGTCGCTTCAGACTGACACGGTGAGACGGTCGGGGTCACCGTCCTCGGCTGAATGGATGTTGTTAAACAAATGGCAGGTCGTTGGTGTAGTCATTATTGAGTGCTGAACGCCGCCGCCGCCGCCTGTAATTGTGTGGCACTATTCATTAGAGACGAGGGCACTTCACAATAATCGTGTCACTGTTTGGACTCCTGTCACAGCCAGCACATGTTCAGCTCAGTCCTCAGGGCGGGCTTGTCACTCCGCTGCCTCTCCCCTCGTCTGTCCAACACACACACACACACACACACACACACACACACACACACACACACACACACACACACACACACACACACACACACACACACACACACACACACACACACACACACACACACACACAAACACACTCAGACACTAGAGCAGACACATGGATGAATACAATTAAGACACATTCATTCACACATTATGCACACTGGCATACACATGCATGCTGTCAAAATAATTGCAGTTTCAATTTCTCTTGATTGACACCTACAATACCTTGTTTGGTTAAAAGCATTAGTCATGATTCATTGTTTAAGCTCATACACTGACCCTCACTGTTCACTTCCAAAAAAGGTTTCATACTTGCTCCTCTGATGAAGACGTTTCTTTACATGTTTGAGTTTGAGGTCCAGGCATAAGACAACAAATGAAAGGAGAAGGGGTTTCTTTTCTTTTGAATTTCAAGATGAAAGTGGAAATGTGGAGAATAAAGTGGACTCGTCTGGTCCATCAGATCCAGTCAGAGCAGCGACTGACAGCTGTGTGAGCGGCTTTCTTTCATAGCTTGTCCTAAAATGATAAAGATTTTCCTTGTAACTAAAAATGATCCAGCAGAACCACTTTCACAAATTCATCTTCATGAGACATTTTTTAGAGGCAGTCATTTGTGCTAATGTAAGTAATTTGATATTCTCGTCTTTAAAATTCACGTTTATTCTCGAGCATTTCGAATTTATCCTCCTAATTCAAAAGGAAAGAAAATCGTCCAGATTCATTCATAAAAAAATTCATACCTGGCCCCAACTAGTTTCGACATGATTTCTGCTGGCGCCCATGTTTGTAGATATCAGGAATGAATTCTGTCATCAAATGCCATCTGCTGAGTTTCTCCTCTATAGAGAGGAGCTTCCACACAGTTACAGTAGATCATGGAAAACATGAAACCTTAATTAGATTTCAGTGCTGGAATTGATTTCTTTATTTTGGTCTCATTCAAATTTGCGCTCTGAGGAGCAGAGGCAGGGAAGTAATCCCTAAAAGAACAAGTATCTTCAGGCGGCCCCAGGGCTGAGTTTGCTACCATGCGGTTCACTACTATTGAATGTAGCGTAGTACGCCTCATTTCCAATCTCTCACTTATGTCTCTAGTGTGAACTGTCAAGTATAGACATCAGTTTCTATAAATATTATCTTAAAAACAACATGTCAATCAGGCAATAATCTCTGGGTGTATTTTATAATTAGATATGAGTTAATTTGAATTTTGCAAAAGTGTTTTTTAAGTCAACAGTGTTTCACACGTTAAAAGAAATTCTGGACTCAATTATTGTCACAACGTATCCTATAGCACTGTTTCCTGTGTATCTTCTCTAATTTCCGTCATTGTTCACATTTAAAATCTACTATGAACACAGACTGGTGCTTCTCCAATAACATCACATGTTCTTCTCACCTTTATTTAGGACATTTATACATATTTGCTGCTTAATACTTTCTAAAGCGGTGTTGAAAGCTGCCGTAATGGCTCCCATCTCATTTCATTTATGTTATTTATTGTGTTGTTACAGTGGAATTGGTCCAGATGTTTGTGCTCCTCCCTCGTTTCGCCTGTGCAAGATATCTTTCTGTATTTAATATCTCCTGTGTCTAATGTTTTCCTTATTTAATCCACTGCTCTCTTTTCTCTATCTGCCCCTGCACTCGTCTCCCTCAGTTATTTAAGGAGGAGCTCACCCAGGTGAAGGAGGGCATGAAGCAGATCAATGATCTGGCTCACCAGCTGGCCATCGCCGATGTTCATTTGTCGATGGAGAACGCCCGCGCCCTGGAGCATCTCAACAGCAGATGGAAAGTGCTGCAGGTGGGGGTCACTGCCTGCTCTGTGTCGTCTGTGTGACATTGTCAGCTGCCGCGTCTGCAGCAGTCGAATTCAAGAGAGACGTACCAAAGTCATTCTATGTTTCTCTTAGTGTAAGTTAAAGGTTTATATGAGGCTCATGTGGTTCTCACACTAAAGGCTCACAACTGCTTTGTCTTTTTTCAGCTTGTTTGGTTTTTCTCCATCTTTTGGATTCAGACTCTGCAGCTTTAGTGTATTTTTGGACATTTTTGCCGTTATGATGGATAATAGAACAAACATTCCTGGCATCTCTTCCAATTATATCTTCGGCGTCTTAAGTCTTCACAAGGATGCAGTGTTTTGGTTTTAGTTCCCCCACAGTTCAAGGGCAGTTGATTATTTCTCTTCATCTCAGTTTATTTCAAATCAATAAAGAGGCTGTTGATGCATATGAATTATAAACCATTACAGTGAACAGAAATGAAAAAGTAATCATACCAACATGAATTAATTCACTAGCATTTCTTCAACACCACAGCAACCTAGTTTCTTAATACTTAATTCCTTTAACAAGTAATTCATAAAATAATAAGTAATTGATAAACTAGGAAAATTGGGTTTTGTTCCAGTTGGTCCTAAAATATATACAGACATCAATGATTATAATAAATACAAATTTGAAATATAAATAAGTAAATATGAAAAAGAAGATAAATATGTAAAAATATCTACGGGGGGGTTAAACTACGGTAAAAATGTCCAAACATGGTTTAAACCTGACTGAGCTGCTGAACGAGCTTCAGATTCTCTCACCAGTGTCTCCTGCTCGTCCTGCAGCTGCTTCATGGTAATCACTGTGAGTCTGCATTAATATTGTATTAACAAAATGTCAGGCAGCTAATTCCAAGTATGGACCCGTTTTCTATCAACCGTTGTTTTCTGAGCGGCACTTCATTCCCTGCGAGGAGTTCGGCTCAATATTTTTTAATGAACTCACTTAAAGGGGATGAGGAAGAAATTAGACGATGCTCATTAGTTATAGAGTCGAACTATTGGCACCAAGCAGATCTTTACACATTTGAGGTTCGAAATGAGCAGAATGGCGAATGACGGAAATGAAATGAGTCATGATTTCTAAACCAATGCGCTTACATGTAAAGACTTGAATCTCAATGAATCTAAGGCACTGAATCTAAGGCACTTTACTCTTAAAGCCTTTTAAAAATTCCAAGAATAAAGTGCCTGAGATTCATTGAACTGCACTTGCCCTCTTCTTGATGCTTTACTGAATGTATGGATGCATTATCCAGTGAGCATTACTGTAACTCTGAAGTGTGCAGTGCTCAAGCTAATGCTGAGTTCTCCATCAGAAACCTCTGCACTGCTCCTACAAGCACAACAAAACCCACTCAGCCTTCACTACAGCTCATGAGTGAACGCCCCGTTCCTGCAGGATAACCTTCATGACACTTCCTCCGCAGCTCGGCCGATGAGGTTTTAATTGCCACTCCAGCCTCTCCTGTTCTCTGTCTCTCTCTCTCTCTCTCTCTGTGACTCTCTAAACGTGATGATTTTAAGATCCGACAATTCTTAGAAATTAGCTTCCAGTATCCACTTTACACACTTGGCGCTCCCTGACTTCTTCGTGTTGCAGCTGAGTCCCTGAAGCAGTCGGGGGGGACGAGGAGAACAGAACATAAGTACAGAAGATCACTGTGGACACGCGGTGGGTTTGATTTGTGAGCCAGTGTTTTTCTGTGTCCGCTCCTCTGAATGAAACCTCCTCATTCAGCTGAAGCCTCTGTTTTCTGAGTGAAACCTACTGGACTGTTTGTAGCAAATAATCACAACTAGACAGAGTCACTGCTTCTTTCCACGTCTCGGCTCAGGTTGTGATATCGCAGGAAGCAGTTAATGGAAGGACTTGGGTTGTTTTTAGCAGCGTGG
Organism: Hippoglossus stenolepis; assembly: GCF_022539355.2. Classification (NCBI taxonomy): domain Eukaryota; kingdom Metazoa; phylum Chordata; class Actinopteri; order Pleuronectiformes; family Pleuronectidae; genus Hippoglossus; species Hippoglossus stenolepis. Next base: position 18,758,136 of record NC_061489.1, on the reverse strand, counting down.
CTCTGTAGGGACGGCAATGTTGGTCTGTCAGTTCACTGCTTTTGATTGGACTTCTGTGACATTCGTGGTGTTGATAGAGTCTCAATGACTTTGGTGATTCCCTGGTGTTTCTTCTGCCACGATGAGAGGAGCACACAGTATTTGGAGTTAAAGTAAAGTATCTCAACTGTTGGCTGGATTTTCACATTGCAACAAATTAGTTTGGACCAGTGTAGGGCTGCTCGAGGACTCGTGGCAACATAACTAACTTGCGTTTCAGCCTGAGATGCAGACAACAAAAACGCAATTGTCCACAGTTGACATCTAGGTTCAATTGTGAAAAGGCCATCAGCTAGACCAGCTAAAAGAAATTAGCAAAAGGCTCAGACGTAAGTCCTCAATCTGAGAGTGAGGCACACACATTTAAACAATCGATGCCCTCAAAACAAAGAGCCGACCAGAAACGCAGAGGACATTCATCACACCTTTCCAGAGAAGTCCTGCAGGATTGTAACGACTCTAGTGATCCCCTGACTTTTGTTGTTATCAGGTCACAATTTCCATTGTGTTTAGTTCCCATTAGCAAATCCTAGCATGTTGTCGTACTCTTACACTGTACAAACACCTACCTCTATACTGATTAAAAGCACTATGGGGTGTGTTCATGAAAGAAAGTAACATTCAACTAGTAATCATGCTAAATACAGTCATTATGTGTGCTGTGGATAAAAGTAATTTGAGAAGGAGCTTGCAGCTAAAAATTACAATCAGATAGATTGTAGCTGGACAAATAGCTCCTGGAAAACAAAATTAATAAAAAAAAGTAAAACAAAAGTGTTAAATTTTAGGAAAAAGAAATGGCTGTGACATGTTGATTGACACCTGACATCACAATAATCATTTTTCCTGTCCTGAAGCTTAGTGATATTTCTCTGTTCTAACTGATAAAACAAGAAACGTTGAAGAGTTCTATACAGTGCATACCGTGTGGATTGGGAACGCAGCTTGTTCGAAGGCTGTGTGTGCGTTGATCTTTTTTTAGGACACTTGTTTGTCCAAAGTGAACGAGGTGAAGTGCTCTTTGCTCAATGAGCGGTGAAGAACTGTACTTCTTATCCTGCAAATGCAGCCATTACTGCATAACAGAATTGCAGCCCTTTTTTTCTGTGTAGGATGGAATGAGCTTGCATATAAATAGAAACATCTGTTAGTCGTATTTTTATGTTAGTCGCCACCTTCTTTCTGTTTGATTGCATTTTTTTTTCTTTCGCAAGCTCCTCGATGCATAGGGAAGTCTAAGCGATCGTTAAAAGCACAAGTTTTAACTAACTTTATGAATCCGGAATTATCAAGGGGACATCTGCTACAAGCTGTCGCCACAGTCCCATGTATTTTAGGAAAGGATTGTTGGGGCTCATTACACATTGTTTTTGAGAGAGCGCCACGCAGGAAGAACAGAAATTGGGACTCATTGATGTCCCTTCGCATTAGAGGTAAAAAAGAGTCTTCATGCAAAAGTTCTTTTACAGGATCATTTCTGCTGAATCTTTGATGCACTGTGTGCTTCAGTGGGCAGCGCGTCCTCTGCTCTTTGATTCAGAGACCATGTCAGAGTCTGTAATCCCCGCTGATGATCAGCATTGTTAAGAAGGCTTTTAGTATCCACCGGCACCAGCCGATATTCATCTTCCACATCTTGGAGTGTTCCGTGGTTTCTGTGACATCAGCGGAGCCAGAGTGATGAATTAAGAGACAGGTGTGGCAAATGGTTTCAGATGCGGCAAAAGAAACAACCCTTTCTGCACATTCCAGCCACCTTACACATCGATCGATCGTCCGCTTCTATCGTCCACATCAATAATTCCAATGCGAAGATGCAGAAGAACGCAGAGAAAAATGTATTTCATTGTCTCTTTCTCTCTCTCTCTCTCTCTCTCTCTGTCCCATTTTCCTCTTAATTAAAATGATAAATGCTGAATCCCAGAAACGTCCTGTGCCCTGTGTGATTTTGGCTGCTGTGACTGCAGCGAAAATGTATTTCCAAATTTGATTTGCTTATATTTGTCGATCATGGATATTTCAGTCGTTTGTCTTCCTTATGGCAGCACAAATTGCCTGTACAACAAATAGATTGTACAACACGGCACAGTTGGCAGCAGCATCTCCACGGCACATTGATAATGCTCTATATTAGTCCCCACCAATTTAAATCACTGTAGCTGTAGATTATATTGTTTTATATTCTGGCGAGGCGGCCGTGACGTGTGTACACTGAAAAATGCTAACTTGATATATCTTTCCACATTATGACTCATTGCCTGTGCGATTATTTTTTTTTCCTCCTATTCTCTTTCCCTCTTTATTCGTCTCTCTACCTCAACACAAGTGGATTTGCCTCCCAATTGTTTGAGGACGTGTTTCAAACATCCATCCGACAATGATCCATGTGCCAAATCCAATACATTTCAAATAAACCAGGATTAGATGGACTAAATCCCATTTGATGCGAAATAAAAGTGATGTGAAATGCTTTTGCAAACATAATATCTTCAACTCAGTCTCCATGGTTATTGACGCAGCACATGTGAGGCTTTGTAGCCCCCCACACCCCCACACCCCCACCAGCTCCTCTTTCCTCTGTCTCATTTCATCTCATTTTCCTCCAGCTCTGTTCCACACGCTGCAACCAGGAGCCGTTGTCCTCATTTTCAAAATATATTATTTTGCAATCTCTGTCTTCATTTCATACCTGTTGCTCTTCAAAGGCTTTCACAAGTCTTTCAAGAGGGGGAGCAGAGGAAAAGACATACTTTATATTCTGCAGTTAACTAATGGAGGAGAAGCAGGTGGCCTGAGTGTGTGCATCTCTATTGTGGGGATTTGACGAGGAGTGGGCTGAACAGCATGAGTCTCTTTGATTTAACTCTCTCTCTCTTTCTGTGTGTGTGTGTGTGTGTGTGTGTGTGTGTGTGTGTGTGTGTGTGTGTGTGTGTGTGTGTGTGTGTGTGTGTGTGTGTGTGTGTGTGTGTGTGTGTGTGTGTGTGTGTGTGTGTCCTCAGGGCTCCATAGAGGAGAGGCTGAAGCAGCTCCAGGATGCACATCGAGACTTTGGCCCCGGATCGCAGCACTTCCTCTCCAGTAAGAGTCCTCTTCTCCCATTTGAAGTCCGTGCCTCGTGTCCCACCATTCTGTGCAATGCTGCGCCAAGGCACCGTCTCAGAGTGTGTGGGGATGAAAAGGGGGTTAGGTGTATAGCAGTTTTGTTTGTGATGTGGCTATAAAACGCTCCCTGCGTGTGTGCACGTGTGAGTTTGTGTGCGTATTTGGGTTAGAGGTGGAGCTGGCAGGCTTTGTGCTTCTGTCTTCATCAGAACCAGCGCACTGTTACGATAAGCCTCCCCAGTGATTCTCCTCACAACAGTCATTGCTCTCATTTGAAGAGAGATGTACATATTTGTGAATTCTGTCTCTTCTTCTACCTGCTGCTCTTCAAAGGCCACACAGAGGAAGCAGGGGGCCGGAAACTGTGATTTATGTAGTTTAAACTGATGAAGAGGTGGAAATGCTGTGTGTTGCAGGGCATTCCGAGCGAGCGAATCTGAAGTGGTTCTGTGTACTTGTGTGTCCTCACTAACCCCCATCCAGTTTTACTGCTGTCACGCTGCCTCAGAAATGCCACACAGGGGCTTATCGAGCACTATTCCACTGCCAGCACAGCCCACTACACCCTGTAGGATCATACTGTGGATTTTTATGCACCAACATACCTATATCTCAGTATGCTTTACTCAATTTGTTATGGCGCTTGTTATACGGTGCTCACTGTAAATGTTTAGGTGGAATATCATTTAGTACAGGTATTGTACATCATTACATTTGTATAAGCTTTTACTTTCCTTTCATATTTCAATGAATTGCTTCTTTACCCCGACTAGTGTGATAATCTTTTCAAATATGATGCACTCTTAAAGATAAGACAAATGGTTCCCAACATTTTTGGTTTGTGACACCTTTGACAAAAAGTAAGATATAGCTGTAATGTCCAAGGTGTCTATGAGTTGTTAACAGTTCCATCAAAGGGACATTTCCGTTGTAAACGTCTGAAATGATTTCATTTAGATCGGATGTTTGAGGCCAAGAGGAGGTAAAACCCTTGCTACAAATAGGCTGTACCACCGAACTGTAAATAAAGTAGTCAAAAAAAGTTCCACCTTCAGCCGATGCAAAAGTAAAAATGCTATTTATATATTGATAGTAGAATGTAAATAACGACAGAGACGCGACGAGCTTACCATATTGTGCTTTTGATGTCTGCACATTAGTGATCGCGATGTGAAGCTGAAGTCAGTCTCATGAGATGTCAGCTGATTTTCAGAACATCAAATAATAACAGTTTGATAATAGCTACTTACAATGACATGTTTTAGTTTGGTCTATGTCCCATCCACTAACATGGAGGTGGCAGGGTTAATGCCCATACTGCAGCTTTTGTTTATCTTGATGCACAGTCTATAAATTGATGCATATAATTAAAATATAATAATATAAATTATGTCAGCTGAACCTCCTGTGGAGCGGTTTGAAGTAAAACCCTCCACTCGTCCACTCGCCCTGTCACATACTCTGCCTCCCTGTATTCTATTACATAATCGCAACACAGAAACCAACACTCTGTGGAAACCAGACACAATGTGTCCCTTTGGCTCCACTGCAGCTGCTCCGCTGAGAAGATCTGAATGGACACTGAGCCTGGACATGCTATGACATGCCTGTTTTTGAATTTGATTTTGTTTGTGCGTGTGTTTGTGCAGGCTCAGTGCAGATACCATGGGAGCGTGCCATCTCGCCCAACAAAGTGCCCTACTACATCAAGTAAGTGCAAACGTCAGGGTCAGCCTCTGCACTGTGGGGATTCATGCACGTTTCCCATGGCAGGTTAGGAAGCTTTATCAAAGCAAGGGTATTATGTGGGGAATTGCATGATCATTGTGTTGCTGAAACGCACACTGATGATGTTGTTCTCAACAAAGATTGAGTTGGACCATATTTTCCAGTTTGTAATAATATTCAGAACTATGATTTACTGACATCTGTTATTTTTCCAGTTGTGTCCTCCCAATGAGAAGCGATTCAAAAACAGCTTCAAGTGCAGTTTCATCTCGTATAAATGTGGGTAAAATAGTCCTGCTTCACACTTCGAGAGCACTTAAATAGAGCATCAGTGTCAGATTTGTTCATTCTGCTCATTGAGCTACTATGAAAAAGAAAATGCAATTTCTGATCGAGGGTTTCTTCTATTAGTCTTTCTGAAAAATAGTTCCCGGTGTTTCGCATCTATATACTGAGATAAATGAGGCTCTACTACAGCGGTCCCTATTCGAATTGAAACCATTTGTATTTGTGACAATGAGACATAGATTATTTGTGCGCTTCCGACATTCTGCAGCTGCAATGAAATCTGAAAGTTGAGCCGTTATCTTGCTGTCTGGGCCGCTATTCTCAGAGCCCACGACCTGACTGATCTCAGCCTGTGAAGCAGCAGTTTTGCAATCGTGTCATTGGGTTCGGCCTGATTGACCGAAGTAGAATTGACCCTCGTTCTCTTGGCTTTAAGCACAGATGGACTCCTGTTTCCACAGATCTCTCCGCTGTCCAAACACTTGTACAAAAGTTCCCGATAGAAAACGATTCGGAGAGGAACTCTATCGAGCTTCTCCGAGCCCTGAGCATTCATCTGTTTATCTACTCGCCTCATCAATGCTAGTTTACCTTTTCAGGGCCGTTGTTTTTATCAATGAACTGTGCAAGCGTTTCCACAGTGTGTTTCTCCGCAGACCAAGGTTATTGCTTTCCTGAATCATCTGCAGCAGAACCTCGTGGTTCTTGTTTTGTTCTGCCAGTCAGTTCTTTATGGGCTGTATTATTGTACCGATGGGAGGTGGAGTAGTATCTGAGATTCACTCCACTGGGTTCCAATCAATGAGCACTTGCACAGGCAAAGCTATGAGTGCTGCGCCCTAAAAGGCCCCCGAGTCCTGACTTCCTGCTTCTGGGTTTCTCATTATTTTTGCTGCACATGTGATATTTTATGGGATCTTGTTTTTTTGGGGGGGGGTTTCATTGTAAATTTCCTGAGTGTGCTCACAGTGTGACAGGAAAGTTGTGTAAACGTTTGGATTTCTGCCTTTTTGAAGTTACCAACATTGTATCTCCAGAGCAGCAGCAGCGGGACCTAACATCAGTGTTTGAACCCGACACCTTCATCATGCTTGACGTGTGCCTGCACTTCACAGGCCTGAACTCCCTTGTAGCCGCCACATCTTGCCCTCTCGATTTTACCTCCCTTTCTCACTTACCACCCTCTGATCTTGCTCCTTTTACCATCTGCCACACCTGCCCCGGTCATCCGCTCCCTCGTCTCAGTCCTGCTCCGTCGCCTCATCGCTTAATTTGTCTCTTGTCTTCTCTCAGCCATCAGGCCCAGACGACGTGCTGGGACCATCCAAAGATGACAGAACTGTACCAAGCGCTGGGTGAGTGAGGAGACAATTAAAGCACCCTCCGATTCGTGCTCGTGCGACCAGGACCCCCACCGCGCCGCACTGACGGCTCGACTCCGCTGGGGTTGTGCTTTGAAGGCCCTGTCATACAGCTCATTAAGTATTTCAAGCACCTCAGGGACTACATCACTACTGCCATTAACCTATGAGGCCCAATTTGCCAGCACTGTGATTGCTTTTCGTTTAGCCTTTAATTAATTGTGATTGAACGACATCATGTGTTTTACTGTTAATCTGATCTGACACGCAGAGCTTGCAGGGGAGATAGACGCGCTGTCACATGCCCCCACACACACACAAAGAATGCATGGGACCAGACACATACACAGATTGTATTAGTAACACATTACTCTGCTAATGACCTCTGCAGTGGTGTGATAAACAGGGGGACAGATAGGGACACCTCATTCTGTGATGGCAGGGCGGATTGGCGCGGGGGGGGGGGGGTGTTTTCCCTCATATTTTAATTTACTCTAATCCCTCTCTATCGCTCTCTCTGTCTCTCTCCCTCCATTAGCGGATCTGAACAACATCAAGTTCTCAGCATACAGAACAGCCATGAAGCTGCGACGGGTTCAGAAGGCTCTGAGACGTACGTACGCTTTTTCATCACCGGTACTTTCTGTCTGCAGCCCCTGGAGTGGCTGGTTAAGTGATATATACCATTATCCTGCCCCATCAGTAATCCACCATGACAAGCTCTTTTCGCGAATGAGATATAACGATCAGCCGCGGCACATTCCTCTATTCAGTTGTCGAAAGGAATCGTCGCTTCTCTATGAAATATTCTCTGCGTCCTCCATTACCGTTGGATTTATAATACAGAAATCTGAAGTATTGATATACTCAAGAGTCGTTAGAACCAGTCGGGCACCAGGTTCCTTCCTCATTTTCATCAGCTCCTGGATCGTTGGCATGTGAGATAATTAGAGCTATTAATTGGTCCATTTCAGATACAAAAGAGGAGGCAATTAGTTTTTGCCGCATGGTTAGAGTGGTAATGTGTGCCCCCATCAGGGTCACCGCACTTGTTAGATCCTACATGGCCCCACACACTTTATGCCTATTATTATAAATCTTGCTTATTCTTCCAGTGCTTCCCCTAATGATGAGTTTGTGTTTTTAAAGGCATTGCATTTTTAGCTCTTTCTGTTTTTCACTACCTCCGCCCCGTCCCTCTCTTCATGCTCTCATCCCTTTACTCTCATCCATCTTCCATTGTCTGCACTGCTCTAACTCCCGTTGACCCCAGATTTGCCACAACCACTTAATCATGTTCAGCCCCTCTTCTTCTCCTTCTCTTGCCACCTTCCTCCCTCCCCTCCCCTCCCCTCTCTCCTTCCATGTAAGTGTCTGTGGTTAAAAATTCTGCATATTTCGACCACTGTAAGAAAAAAAACTCTTTCAAAAGCTTCCTTTAGTTCTTTTCCCCCCTGCTTTCTTATCTCACCCTCCTCTGGTCTGCTAGTTGATATCATAACAGAATTTAATTGCCACGCTGCCGTGACAACTGCAGACTTCTCACTCTTTTCTCTTTGCACACTTTGAGAGTGATTGAGCAGCGCTGCATAAAAAAGTCCATCAGAAATACATTTTTAGGTGATTCACTCCCCGTCCCTTAGAATACTCCCTGTTATCTCCTCTCGCTGTTCTACCTCATCATCCTGCTATCCAATTATACCTGGCATCACCGGACACCCTCTTAGCTCCACTTTAACGCATGGGCCATCAAATTAGTTTAGAAGAGGGAAATCAAATTTATGTCACTGCTCTTGAAATAACTGGTCGGGCTTAAGTGGACAAAAAGAGTGAATAAGAGCCGGTGTCACTTGTGCTCTCGTTTGCTGAGGTGAGGATGATGATCGCACTGTGTGTGTGTCTGCGTGTTTTGGAAATGAATGAATGTGAAGTCATGTATGTATGAACACGTGTTAATAAGTTTGAACACTTGTAAATGTAAATGTACTGAGAATCAAATTACTTGAGTTGGGGCCGTGCCAAAAAAAGACTCAGTTTCAAATATTGAAAATCTTACACATGCACATCACACACAAGGTGCATCGCATCAGGAAGTACACACACATAGTCACAATAAAAGCATCACAATTTACATACTTGCCTGGGTCGCTTCTTCTCATTAAATTACAAATTCTCCAGGTGCACAGCTGAATAGAGATGAGTCTGTTGTTTCCAGGTATCCGTCTCTCATTAATATCCATCTACGTGTGTCTTCAGTGGATTTAGTGGCGCTGAGCGGCCTTGTGGAGGTATTCCGGGACCAGGACTTACAGCAAGGGGAGCATGTGATGGATGTGGTGGAGGTGATTCATGGGCTGACGGCTCTGTACGAGAGGCTGGAGGAGGAGAGGTCCATCCTGGTCAACATTCCCCTGTGCGTCGACATGTGTCTTAACTGGCTGCTCAACGTCTACGACAGGTGGGTTCACCGGTGTGAGAGTATTTAAGAAAATCTACTTACTTTTTTAAAACAACAGCTTATCAAATGTGGAAAGGAAAGTTGTATTAAGTCTTTTTTGGCTCCAGTGGGAGCTGTGCTAAGGCTGATAAATTGTCAGCATCAGTTGGGGCTGATGGTTACAGTTTGGAAATGGAAAAAAGTGGACGTGTGAAGAATTCAGTTAATTTACCAGACATCTGTGGCAGCTCCTCTCTGCTTGCAGCTTGAGGCCACATTAGCCACTAATATCATAACATGTTTAAATCAACCGAATAGTTATTTGCAATTGTGCTTATATCGGTAATTTATTATAATGACACCAGCTTTTGACAGGGGAGAATATTGAAGAGGAATGTGTGGAAGAAAAGACGATATCTCAATACACTGCATTAATATTGATAGGTTTTAAAAAACTGTCAATACTCATAAAGTCATGTGACAAACCAATCACTAAACAGTGGGATTGCTGACCAATCAGAGCAGAGAGAGGCGGGCCAAGACATAAATCTGAAATTTTTTTATACAGAGGATGAAAAGAGGCAATAAAGCAATGAAAGGTACGAGACAAATAATGTGTCTTTGGAACATCATAGCATATAAACGAGTAGAACCCCAAAATGAAATTGTAAACCTGTAAATATGTGTATTTAAAGTAACACACTCCTCCTTATATAACGCTCATTAAGTTTCATAATAACACAACTTCACTGAAGATTTCATACGAATGCAAGGCATACATATACAATATAAAGATCCAATTGTGCTGATTACAGTATATAACATGCCCTTACCTTTAGCTCGTAGCTCACACTGAGCAGCACCTTCATCTGTGATTAGAAGGGAAGTTCAGATTTTGCATGGATTGTATTGACTTTAATGGAATTCACCTGCAGTGCATCAGCGTTAGTCCGTTTTTATCGCTGAGGATATGACTGACATCATGAATCTGGACTGTAACCTTCCCTCCACTTGATTCCTATTTTTAATCTGATACTAAAAGAGCAATAAATCTGCCAAGAGCCCCATTAAATGACAGAAATGGGTGTGTCACGCAGCGGCATCTATGAATGTGATTTATTACATGGCGGTAGTGAATGAGGTTTAGAAATGCTGCAGAGTCAGGTTCAGCACGACTCTTGGTATTTAAAAATCCGAGCATCAGTTAAATACGTATCACATGCATATAATATGTATCGTGAACAATGACTCAATAGTTGTGATCTCATGCTACTAAAACGATTAAAAGCTATTTGGAACAAATAGTCCTAGAACAGAGGTCTGTCTGCAGATTGATGTAACCGTTTCAATGGCTTGTTGTACAGAAATCTATAAAGAACCACAGCATGGCTAAAGGCCCGATAGCAATGTCTCTAGGCTGAGGGCCAATCGTCCCTTCTGAGACACAACAGAATAAAATCCTTTTTCACACCAACATTCTCTCCACCTTTGTTTCTTATTGACCGTTTTGTCGTTTCCAAAAAGAAAGCACAGGCACAGAAAAGGAAATAAAGGAATTACCCCACGAGTGCTGTAAATTTGGTCGGTGGCTCTTAACTACATGGTGCTAATGAGAGACAATCAGAGACTCTACCCTCTGCATAAATTTCAGTAATTGCTTTTTGTTTTCCAATAAATAGCAGCAGTGGGTCTGAATGAGGTGTCCGTATGCTCGTTTGGTAATTTCCACGTGTGGATTTGTTCGTGTCTATGCCAGTGAATGGGCATCGCATCGTCATGCGTGTGTGTATAAACGTGTGTGTGTGTGTGTCCTGCCGAGGCATGTCACACTAGCGGGGTATACAGGAGTGACATGTCCCCTGGGGAGCAGCACAGGGGTGCATATTGAAGATGGCATGCGGCACAAAGTAGAGAGTGTGTGGGAAAGGTGCTGACAGCCAGTCGTCCCCATGTGCTCTCCAGCTCCTCCGGACCCACTCCAGCCCTGAAATATAATAGAGGAGCCACAGTAACGGCCTCCTCAAGACTTCTCATGTTTCTCCACGTGCCCGAGTTATGTTTCATTTAATTGTGTTTTGAACGAGTTAAAAAACAGTGAATCTACTTTACTGTAGAACTCACTCGGAGCAAAACCAAGCTCTGACAATTTAACTCGCCCTTTAATTTGATTTTATGCTTAATTGATCCGATGCTCTCTGATGAATGTGATGCTCTTGATTTTCTCACTTAATGATTTCGATGTTAATTCAATAAGCCAGCAGTTTCTGCCAATGCCGCTCAGCTAGGCACTAAATTTGTCCAGGCTGTTTTGGCACCGGGGCTGTGAAATCGTTGTGTTTGCTTCTCAAATCCAGTCCTTCCACAGTTGCTCCCCCACATCACCCTTTTTTATTTAAAGCTGAAAAAAACTACTCTTTTTGGCTGAGGTCAGGGCATGACAGCATCCATGTCACTGGCCTTGTCATTGGCCAGTAATCAGACATTTTATCCCACTGGGTAAACTCCTAAATGCTGGAAAAGTGTGTGTAAGTCATGACAGTGTATTGCAGTGTGTGTGTTGTTCAGAATGCATGTATATCTGTCTGTAAGAAACACTGGGACATAGTCGGGTATGTGAGCTTATTATTGCTCTTCTGGGCATAAACCCATTGACACCACACTCCATCCCTGTGGTGCCTTTGGTTACTGTGGATGTGCTCTAATACAATTTCACAGTGTTGCACTGACCCTTTCTGTCCTGCCTTGACCCACGTAATGCCTCCACACTTTGTCCCTCCCAGAAGGGCTCAGCCAATGTATGAATATACCACAATGCCCCCATTTTAGTGTAATTCACTCTTAAACAATTCTAACCTTTTTTTCTCCCTCTGTTCTGTCTTTCTTCCTTCTAGTGCTCGAAACGGCAAAATGCGAGTGCTCAGCTTCAAGATGGGATTAGTGAGCTTATGCAACGCAGACGTCCAGGAGAAGTACAAATGTGCGTCTGATGCAGGCTCATGTGGCTAATGCGTCGCCTCGGCTGCAAACAATGAGCCAAAACAAAATGGCAGTGATTGCCAGTCTTACATAAAGACATCCACTTAGTCTAATGGAGGAAATGACTCTGCTGCCACAATAGAGAAAGCTTTCTTTACTTCTACAAAAGACACCAGGGACCTTTTTAAAAGGATTGCTTGCCAAAAACACCATTTATGAACACCCTCTTTCTTTTGACTCGAACGCTCCTTTTTCTCCACAGGTCAACTAGCAAATAGCGAAGCCCTCTCCCTTTCTCCTTTGTCTATTATAAATTATGCTGCGATATTTTATTAGTGCAATGCTCCAGACTGAGATAGGGTTTTACTGTTCCACTGTAATTCCAGTTTACGAGTCTGGCCTGGCATTGACGGACCAATACGCATTTGCGAATGGGTCTGGAATCTCCCCGTTGGTTTTTTTAATTCTCAGAGAGGTGTTATCAACAGAACAGACCTGCAACCAATCAGAGCAATGAAGCAAGAGAAACAGAATAAGACAAATGCAGCAGCTGTTTGTTTTAAAGAAAATAAAGTGTCCAGTTCAATTAAAGGGGAAATCTTTTATAAGACTCTTAGCAAAGACCCAGAATAACAATTTGGAATTGGAATAGATCAGAATGGGGGGCGGCTCATCTGTATGAGGGAATAAACATGATTTTGAGGCTATAGAGTCATCCTGTAAAGGTGAAATGAGAGTGAACATTTGAGCTGCAGATAGTTGGACCTGGAACATCTTAGCTGAAACCGGATCTGAGAAAACACTGCCAAATTCATCCATGGCAAACCTTCTGTGTGATCTCTTAAACACTGAACGATAACAGATTTGTCTTCAATTGAATGGTCCCTCAGTGAGTCAGGCCTCTTTCCCTGTGTCCAGGTGGTGGCTTCAAAAGTCTGTCGTTCTCTCTGAATGAGCCTATTTTTGTCAGCTCCAGACGTCGCATCAATGATATTCTCAAATAAACCTAAAGCGTTTGCATCAACCTGCTTTGAGATACAGATGGTGGGTGTTTGTTCCATCAGCAAAAGTCTGTACCTGTGATTGACAAAACATATGTTTGTCATTATTTATCATTACTACTTTAAAAATAGTTTAATTGCTTTACTTGGTAACAGTAGCTTTGATACTAATATACTATTTAACATTTCTCTCTGCACAAGTAGGCCTATAATTTTGCAGACATCAACATTTACCGTCCAGTATCTGCCGTTGCTTCGTCTGGTTGCTACTTGAAAAACATGTTCGGACCTGTTTTTGGAGGCAATCTATTCTGTGCAGTCGCAGTGGATTACTTTATGTTTACTTTGTTTGAATAGTTCATGAAGTTGTGATAGCTCTAAGAGACTGGTGAATCATTAAGCAAACTAAACCGACTGAAATCATGCTATGAAAACGGAGCTTACTGGATTTGCAACTTTAAACCTACTTAATCTTTGAAAGCTGGACAAACTCGATCATATCATGTTTGTAATGTATTAGAGAGCCTGCCAGTCAGATTTGGTCCAGACAGAAATTTCTCATATCCGACCAAACACCTGCAAAATGAATGACATTTCCATCAACCTCATACTTTAGTGCTAGCAAATTAGGATGCTAACATGCTATGGTGACTATGGTAAACATAATACCTCATGAATATTATAGACTGTATGTATAGATGGTCGACATGAAACCATCCCAAAAGTGATGCCCAAGCATCTCACTCGCTGTGGCTGCTGTAATGTCATAAATCCTGCCTCCTCCATGTTAGTGGACTAAAACGTCAAAGTTAACATTAAATACATTTTTATGAAAGGTGGTTCTGCGCAGATTCTGGCTCCGGAGGTACAACATTTAAACTTGATTTCTGTATAGTACGAGGAACTGGAGATGTGTCGTCATTTTTATATATAATCTATGGTTAACATGAGCACGTTAGTATTTTTATTTTGTCATGTTTGCATATTTACTTTTGCATTTAGCTCAATGCACCGCGTTGCGTAAGTGATAACATGTGAGAACATAATTAGTGTTTTAGTAAATAGGTAGTTCAAAACCAGCTGGTTACTGAAAAGCCTTCACATACAAAATAATAGTAATGGTTGCTCAGAAAGCGTGTGTCTGTGCAGCCAAATCCAGGAACATGATCTCACTGCAGAGTTTCCAACATTGCCAGCTGCACGTTTCAGATGTAATAGGGCTGTATACTGTGTCTCCATAAAACATGTGGAAACCTCATCTCTATCAAACAGCTCAATGTGAATGTTTAAAATGTCAAACATGCTAGCAAACAGCTCTGAGGACTATGTAGAGGAGGCTGTTAAACATTCGGGTGTTAAAGTGTTGTCCCTGTCGGGCTGAATAAGTGCACAGTGGGGGGGGGTACATGGGATGCGTACACTGCCATTGTGCAGCACCCTCACACGCTTGTCAGCATTCATCTCCTCAGTGACAGGCGGAGTCCCAGCCGCCTTGTTAAAGGCCCCATTCAGAAGCTGATAGGACTCCACATACACAGCTTTTTATCTCCAAGCAAAAAAACCCGATCACTACTACTGTATTGATAGGCTCAGCATATAGTTCTTATCTTAGGGTAAAACCATTATTTTGCTGTGCCACATTTTCTTAATTGTTGCTGCTTTGCTTGAATGTTTGAAATGAAACTCATAAAAAAAAGCCTAAGTCATAAAAGCCCAGCTCATACAGTTCAATATACAAAACTGTAAATCAACAGATGTAAACATGTAGGAAAAATGCAGATATTATGATAATACAAATTCAAATAACCGTTTTTCATGCATACAAATGAAGTGCACAATCTATTCTGTTACACTCGTATGATCAGATATGTTCCTGCATAATTGATGCACACTATATGTTTGTGCAGACTTGTTCCGTCAGGTGTCGGGTCCTGGAGGTCTGACAGACCAGCGTCACCTCAGCCTGCTGCTGCATGAAGCCATCCAGATCCCGCGCCAGTTGGGCGAAGTTGCTGCTTTTGGGGGCAGCAACGTGGAGCCCAGTGTCCGAAGCTGCTTCCGTGTGGTAAGGGCAGAGTCTCATGCATGCATGTCACGCATAAACACATTCACAGACAGGCAATGGTGCATGCACAGTTTTTTGCTGCACACATGCACACACATGAGATTAAACCATCCGTCTGGAATATGCTGTGAGTTCACCTTACCTTATTTGACCTGATAAACAATGTTCTGCTTGTTGACTCAACTGCTACTGGGAAGTTCGCATGGTTATTCGTGGCCCAGTGTCCTTGTTGGATCCGATTTTTCACACTTGAAGCCAGCGAGCAGTGTTGAAGACACAATAGTGTTTTTTTCTGTTCTTCAATCAAACACCTGATCTTTTATTAATGCTGTTACAGCCTAATAATGTATATTGCGGTCCAAATGTTGCAGACCACATGAATCCCTCTGTATCTCAAACCTGCTAATCTATTTATTAATGTGTAGGAAAATAATGACTGAGCTCCAGATATTCAGAACAGACGTTATCTGTACCAGAAAGAGAATTTTAAAGGCCAAACCTTAAAAAATGAATGTCTTAATCAAACATTTGTCTGTGGATGGTTTCCGTCAAGTATGAAAAAATGATGTAGTCGCACCAGGAAGCAGCTATTTGAATCCTGTTGTGTTTTACTGACATCAGCAAAGTCGGACTCTTTCTACAGAGGAAGCAGTTAAATGCACCATCTCAGGAAATGGAGAAGTTATAAATATTCTTCCTAAGGAGCGTTGCCTCACAAACATTACATCTCATTAATATTGCATCTCATTGCTTTTAATGGACATAAAATACAGTCAGTGGTAGATAATGCATGATGCTCCTGACCATACATAGACTGTAGGTGGAATTCAAAAAAGTTTTATTGGGAAAGTTGAGTGTATAATAAGAATATTGGAATATTGATATGAAGCAAAGTCACAGAGTACATTAGTGAAGTGCAACAGCTAATGAGGAGACATGTCTTAATTACTTCGTCTTTTCTTGTTCTAAAAGTGTCGCCGCAGGTTGCCTGAACTTTAACCTCATGACATTCAACACCAGATAATTACTGATTTGTTAGGAGCAGGCTGCAGTTAAGTTTCTTTGGAAGCTGGCCTCTGCAAAGCCTGTTTAATTCCCTCATTTTCAAGGCAGATCCTAATTATATACACTCTATTCTGGTCCATGCTTACTGTATCAGCCACGGCCGATTAAAACCAATTCCTCTCTAAGTTTGCTCCATGTCTGGGCGTTTAGTTGTAGATGAAATATCCATGTAATGGGAATTGAGCGGGGGTTGACCCATTTGCCCATTTATCACTTGGAAGTGAGTGACATCAGTTTTTTGGGGATGTGCGTGCGGCACATGGTGTCACTTCACACTGATATTGACTGTTAGACTCTGCTGGGAGAGGAGAACATGAAATTGACCTGAAACAGATTATGCAAAGAAGTAGTTGTACAGAGCAATGTAATATTGCCCAAGGTGATTGATATGCACAGAGGTTATTGGGGCAAATTCAACTGGCAGAATAACTCAAAATTCTGCAAATACTTTCTAAAGTTGTGTACATAGACTGTTGATTTACAAACGTGCTGTTCAGGGGATATATAGTTCACAAAGCACAGAGTTTTGATGGATAACTGAATGTTTATTACTCTACTTTCCCCATGATGTTTAAAGTGTGCCATCTGCTCAGTGTGCTGCTTTGTGATGCAGCGGCACGCTCAGCTTAGTCAGAGCCAATCCCAGGTGCTCGGTATGCAAGGGGCTGCGTTTTGACCTCCCACATGGAGTGAAACTGGCTACTCTGCTACCAGAGAGGAGCTCCTCCGTCCCCGGGACATTCTACATCTCTGTACACCTTACACACATGCACACACATGCACACACATACACACACACACACACACACACACACACACACACACACACACACACACACACACACACACACACACACACACACACACGCACACACACATGCACACACACACACACACACACACACACACACACACATTTATTATGCTACTCAGCTTGAGCGCTGGAGGAAGCCTCAGGGAAATCAACCTCTTAATGCATCTCTGATGCAGACTTAATGAGAATTTAGCACATCACGGATTGTCAGCACTTGGCGACTCATTCTTTTATTCATTGACTTCCTTTTTATCCCACTTTCTGGAAATCTCTAAAACTGCTTGTAAACACACAATCACACGTACAGTAAACACACAGACACAGGGTTCATATCTGCTGTGAATTAGCTATATAATTAAGTGTATTATATATTAAGCAGGTATTAAGAATAATAAAGTGCATTACAGTGTAGTATAGTTTCATGAAAGCAAAAAAGACCCCACGGTGTACTCACCTCTTCTGCTCAGTTTTTTCTCTTCTCTTCTCTCATCTCCTCTATTCCCTTTGATACCTTTCTGCTACACCAGCTCACTGCAGGACCACCTTTGAAGAGGAAGCACACCTTCTTCTCTTATTACTCTTATGTATCTGGCCTGCTGTTGGTCTATATTTGTTCACAGTTTACTCTTCTTTCCTCACTCCCAATGTCCCTTTCCAGGCCCCAGGGAAACCTGCCATTGAGGTGTCTCATTTCTTGGAGTGGATGAGCCTTGAACCCCAGTCGATGGTTTGGCTTCCTGTCCTCCACCGTGTGACTGCTGCAGAGTCGACCAAGCACCAAGCCAAATGCTATGTATGCAAACAGTGTCCCATCAAGGGCTTCAGGTCGGTATGCCAGTGTAGGCAAACTGACATTCATGCAGATGTTCAATGAGGAATATTACAAAGAATCATGAAAAGCATCTGAGGAGCAATGTATAGTATGCATGTGTTGTATATACCACATATATATACACTACATATACTACTAAACAAGTGTTCAGTGGTCTTTGTCCCATTGCTTCTTTCACTTGGTCAAAATTTCGCTCACACAAATACTTTGTCCGTCTGTCACAGTGACTGATCATTGGCAGCACTAGCAGAGATCTTTCCAGTGTTGGTGGCTCATTAAAACATCCATAAAATGTTTAATGTCCTCTGTAGACAGGCAGGATTCAGCATAAACTTTGGCTGTGGTTATCACTACATCCCTGAGTTGTTACCCTGCTCCCGCTCATGCCAGCGCAAATAGACTGAATTAGTTAACTTAATTACAATGAAAGATTAATGTACACACATACACAACGAATGCAAGAAAATAACGAATGGGAGTCAAAAGGTCAACATTGTTAGGTAGCAAAATGAATAATTATGAATATTTTTTTTAATTACAGCCTGTTGAGTAAAAGCATATGAACATCAATGCTGGGAAAATGAAAAAAAGAGAAGCAAAGAAATCCTTTTAAAAGAGCAGCTGGTGTTTTCTGATTAAGGCGTGTTGACTAAGAAAACATGTGGCTTATGTGGACTAAATCTCTTTCTGGAGCTGAGGGATGTGTGAAAACAGCCTGCATGTCGACAGGCATACCTATAATTTCAGTACACATGCATGCACCAACCCTTTACTCTGCAAACACACACACACACACACAGATACAGACACGTACCTCTGCCTGTTCTCTTGCAAACATCACTTCAGTCTCTCTGTTATATTGATCTTGACAGGTATCGCAGTCTGAAGCAGTTCAATGTGGACATCTGCCAGACATGTTTTCTAACCGGCCGCACTACCAAGGGAAAGAAGCTGCACTACCCCATCATGGAGTACTACACGCCAGTAAGACAAACTTTATGTTTTAGCTGGATACAAAAAAAACCCTGCTGCTTAAAGAAATACTGCTATTTCCTTATTCCTGCTACCAGGCATGGATTAGTCACCAGTCCAGTGTAAGATGTCCATCGTCTTTGCCTCATCCACATCTACAGTAGGCATACATTGAATCCCACTTAGCGGTAACTCTGGGCTCACCTGGTGCACACATTGCACACTAAACCCCTAGAAAACCTGAGTCTTAGGCGGTCGCAGACACAGTCTCTGAAGTCGAGTTAATTCCAAAGCAGTAGCTCAGGCACAGTAGCTTGAGTGCTGGAATGTACTGAGACGGTGCCAGATTTAATCTCTAATCAATTCTGAGCTGTAAAATATGGCAAAGGGCCAGCTGTACAATGATTTTCTTTTTCACTGGACAATTTTTTATACGAGCCAGATACAGTTTTTCACGATGGCGAGGCAAACGGCGCCCATAGATTTCTGCTGTGATAGAGAGAGAGAGAGAAAAGTGGGAAGACTGGAAACAACATAGAAATTAAAGGATTCACAGGAGAGAGAAGCAGAAATTGAAAAAGAGAACAGATGGAGAAAGTAAGACAAACCAGCCTAGAGACAGTGGACAAATTTCTCATGGGGTCATTTGGGGGAAAACAACATTTCAGAGAGTTCTCAAGCTGTGTAATTTGTAATTTGTCTCCCACCCGTCCACTCCCATTGCCTTCGCCGCCACCGCATTTCACCCCTTCTACCCCCCACACCCGCCCCACTCATTCATCACTCTCCAGACAACCTCGGGAGAGAAGATGAGGGACTTTGCCAAGACTCTGAAGAATAAGTTCAGGTCAAAGCAGTACTTCACCAAACACCCGCAGAGAGGTTACCTGCCGGTGCAATCCGTGCTGGAAGCTGAGAGCTCGGAGACGTGAGTCACACACAGACTTTCAAACACAGTCATCTCTCCATCACTGCTTTACTGTGTCACACATCTCTCACCTTCTCTCACTAACACACATGCAAACCTCTGCTGTTGTCGGTTCATCGTCGTGCTCTGACGATTTCGGGCACTCCGCCTCGCTGACGAAGGTTAAGGGGTTCCGTCTGTGTTCAGATTCAACATGGCGCAGTTCATGTGATGTCAGTTCGGGTCAGACACTGTGTTCACATGAGCGAGTCTCACCCAAAGGGAGAAGCATGCGCAACAAGGCAAAAATGCATCAGATCATCAAGAAGCGTAGCTCGTAGCTATGGAAATTTATGATGATTATGGGTCCGATTGTGTCACGAAGGTCAACTTTTATAACCTCGAACAAACATTATACGAGTCCAAAGCCATTTTCAGACATGTCCTGCGGGGGATCTCTGTAGATTTGGGTCTGGATTTTTTGTTTCACACATTCACAATGCAGAGGGGGTTCTCTGTTCAGTCTTGTTCACAACAGACGTTGGCTCTTATCGCCACAAACTCTCTTGACATCTTCTACGTGTGTCATCGCTATTCCACTCGCAGACATTTGATTTATTTTTGGGGTTTAATATATTATTTTTATTTTTGCCTCTGTTGCGTGAAGTGTCATCAACCCCCTCACTCGATCGTGGTGAATCCAATAAGGGATTGACTCCTTTGGACCTTACACCAGGCGGAAAAAGGTTCTCCGGAGTTCAGTGCCTGTCTGAAAGCAGCTTAAGAGTTCATCCTTCCATCTATTGATACAGAACAGACATGAAAGTCCAGAGCTGGTCCAGAGTAGTCAGACCCTTTATTCAAGTAGATGTGGCAATAAAGCAATATTTAAGAAAAACCTCTGCATTATCAAAATGTAAGAAGTATCAAAATGGAAAGTTCTTTCTAAACAGAAGTCCTCAGGCATTAATGGAAGAAGGACTAGAACAGCAAACAGACTGCAGTCCTCCACCGAGGCCTTGTAAAGGGTCAGAGGGTCGGGAACCAGGAGTTTGATTAGAAAATTACATCATGATTTAAGAGCATTCATATGTTTTTGTGCAAATTCCTAATCTGAAAAGTAACTATAGTAACTTCACTCAGACGAGGCAAATGTAGCAAGTAGAAAGCACGATATTTTCCTCTGAAGTGTAGATTAGAAGTCTACATTGGCATCAAATGGAATAACACTTTTAAATATGCATCCTTTATTTTCCTTCACTTTGAAATAAATCAAATCTTTGTTTTGCATCATAAACAAGAAAGTTTTCTCTTCTTCCGATTATAGCAGCATGTGTGAGTTGTGGGCTTCCTGTGACCACACAGTCACACTTGCAGGGTGTTAAAATGCCTTGGTGCAGTATTGATGTTGGTTTTTTGTCGTTCGCAGGCCGTGCTCCTCTCCCAAGCTGCCCCATGCAGACACACACAGCAGAATTGAACATTTCGCCAGCAGGTACGTGGCTCACTGCGCTTTTACACTGTGTCAGGTAACCACAACAAAAGCTTTCCCTCCTCACTTTGCTCTTTCCAAAATCAACCTCCCCCTTCTTGATATTCCCCTCACCCCTGTGTCCACCCCCACCCTCCCTGCTCCCTCACCCTTTAGTCTTCACCACAAATTGATTGAAGTATTGATTTGGCTGCGTGGTGCTCTGTACTCCATCCAGAGCAGAGACTATATTGCCCAGCAGTTTCCCTCACTCGTGTTCTCCACGTGAACACGCTGGCACACAGAAGCAGAGCAGTTTGTGGTTGCTGTGTTGTGTGTGTGTGTGTGTGTGTGTGTGTGTGTGTGTGTGTGTGTGTGTGTGTGTGTGTGTGTGTGTGTGTGTGTGTGTGTGTGTGTGTGTGTGTGTGTGTGTGTGTGTGTGTGTGTGTGGGGGTCAGCGGGCCTTGTGGACTGTCACTTGCTAGGGCAATGAGCCCATTGGTCACATGGGAGCTGTCGGTGTAGATTAGAGTCTGTCTGACAGGTTATAAACAGGGCACAGCACTGGAGTCCCACAGTCCCACACTCCTGGCAGCTCTGCCCACAGAGCCGCAGAGTGTGTCTGTGTGTGTGTGTGTGTGTGTGTGTGTGTGTGTGTGTGTGTGTGTGTGTGTGTGTGTGTGTGTGTGTTTGTGTGTGTGTGTCATTGTGTATTACCTCCCTGAGGCCCCAATACACAACTGCTTTACATCCTGCCAAAATTGAGGGAATACACTCCAAAAAGCGAGCGATCACAATTGTCCTCTTTCCCCGTCTTATCTCTCCCTTTTTTCTCTTCCTCCTGTTTTTCTGTTTGCCTTTTTATTCTTATCTTTGATCCTGCTCTCCTATTGTGTCCCACCCACACATTTATTTTCCCCTCTTATCTATCTCTGGCTCCCTCTCTCCGAGCCCTTTCTTCTTCTCCGTCCTTAAATATCTTTTGCTGTTATGTTCCCTCACATTTTCTCCCTTTTTTGCCAATTACAGTAAAATTAGCTTCAAACTGCTCTTGAGTCCCTCAGAAAAATCGTAATCTGCATAATACGCTACGAGTGTAGCAGCCAACATGCCTTCAACCAAATAAAACCAGAAGAAGAGAAATGGAAAAGTGTTCACGGTTGAAAAGTGATGAGACGGAGAAAGTTTGCCTGCCTTCTTTGACCTGCTGAGAGAAAAATGGCAGAGAAACTCCCACGGTTAAAGATAATAAAGTGTTCACTGTATCTTTCTCTGCAGCTTCAGTCACAGCAAACTTCTCTTTTTTGCAACTCAGGAATCTTTCTCTTTAATTTGTATCAAACAATTAGTCTTAAGTTAAGAAAATAACATATGACTGCGTCTGCGCTACACTTTCAGACAGTGTCCTAACATGGTAACACTCCATATGTATCTTTTATAAGCTCCTGATAGTTAATTATTAAAAGGATAACAGAAGCATTTTAATCCCTGTAATGTAGATGTAAAAACGTTAAGAGGGTAGTAAAAGTGAAATCACTTACTAACAACTCATATGAGGCATCTGTTATTGGTCGAGATTAGAAACAAATAATTAATGCTTGATAAAATGTATGCGTGTATTCTTTTTATGGTATGTCTTAATGAACACATTAAGAACAGCTTAAAGTAGAATCTAATATGAGATATATATTTTATGAACAGTGTGTTTAAGTATGTATGAGCTAATTACAAACATGTATAAATCAATAAAAGATAAGTCTGGTTGAACAGTTTAAATTACATCAAAAGACTCAAACAAAAAAAATTTTAACACTTAATAGTAAAACTACAACCAGAACAGACTGATGTCAGTAGTGGATTAAGTCACATTTGGTTCTCCATTGAAGATTTATGGCAGAATGATGGTTACAAACGACCACAGCTTAGCTTTATTGTGTTATCATGCATCCATTGACTGTGTCTACACCATTTGTGAATGTTTCATAGAAGTAGTTACAGACACATTAATTAAACTTTAAAATCTGCATCTGGCGTCCTTATTGTGCTGCATGTTGCCACACATGGTACAAGAACTCAAGGATGTTGCATGCCATGAGGGAGCGTTAACATTAACATATATATAGTTCCTTTTTTTATAGTTAGTATAGTTTTTCATCTGTGTACAGCTTCACAACTCAATATAACAGCGCTGGGATGCTCATTAAGTGAACATTTTATTGTTTTATTTCCATTGTGTTTGCGTTAGATTACTCCATGTGTAATTGGTTGACCAGTATGACACTGGTCCAGTGGCTATAAACACATGAAACCGGCTGAAAATGAATGAGCAGCAGCACAGTCAGACACGAGGGGAAAATAGAACAGTGCGAGCACGCTCCTCTTATTTTCCAGCTTGATCTGAGCACTGTCCTAATAAGAGGAGACAGTCCTTATAATGGAAGTGGCCACTATTTTATCTGTACTCAGGCAGTACGCAGAACTGACACGAGTTTATTTCCTTCTTTCTTTCTGTCTTTCTTTCTTTCTCTCTGTGATACAGAATATAAAGGGAGAAATCACATTTCTCATTTGAATTGATCATGGCTCACTGTGAACACGAATAGAAAGTCAAGCTGACATTGAAATATTGAATGTCAATGCTGGCTGAAATTCTCTCCCAGACAGGTGTGTGTGTGTGTGTGTGTGTGTGTGTGTGTGTGTGTGTGTGTGCGCGCGCGCCTCAGCAAATGATGGGTATGTATGTATGTTAATTTTTGGCTGTAGACATGTCAAACACTGGGACAGCCTCAGTCCCTTCCCCTCTCTCTCTGTACCCCCCCACCCCCCATGATATCGATGCAGGAGTAGAATTGATGATTCCTTTCATCATCGGCGCTGCTTCGCCATCTTTTTCGAGGAGGAATTAGAGATCATGTAAAAAAACCTTTAGAACTCTGTTAGGATTTCTCTTACCCTCGTGCTCTCTCCTGTTTCTCACTTTCTCTTTCGTCCATTTACATTCACACATGAAGCAACATGTGTGCACGAGACAGCCACACACACACACACACACGCACACACATGCTACACTAGTTCCTATAACTAACTGCCTGTTCCTGTGGCTCTGGGTTTGTGGAGTGCTTTCTGATGAATAGTGTCACAGATTGAATTATGAGGTCCACAGGCCGGGCCTCCTGTAACAGGACATGGATAAATCCTGAATTTCTCAGTGTTATGGTCTCATTGGACACCGGAGAGAAATAGAATGTGATCTGGATGTCCCTGACAGCCTCTACATCACTCACCCCCCCTCGTCCCTCCAACCCTCACTCTCTGACGACACTCTGCGAAAGATGATGCAGCACGGAGTGTGTCAGTGTGTTTTTGTGTGTACGGGGGACGCTTTAAGACCGCTTTCTTGTGCCACATGCGTGTGAATGAATGTATGTGGGCAGCCACAAGGCTCATAACACATTTGCGTCAGTGGGTTGACTCTCTGTGTTGGTTAATTGCCTGACTTGAAGGAGAAACCCACCGTTTGATCATCGTTCACTGTTACGTATCATTAACATGATATCCCGAGAACTGCAGCAGTTTGTGTTGTGAATTAATTTTGGGTTGAACCCACTTTTATTCAACCGGTCATAGCCTGCATCGAGATCATGTCTTCCTACTTTTAGGAGCCAGAGAATGTAGGTGGAGGAGGCGAATGTGATTGTGATGAGCGACGAGCAGGTTTTAAAACAAGTTTTGTGGGCTGTTGAGGCCACTGTTTGTTGTCTTTGTGCAATACGTGATGAACCCCAAAACACAGCTAAGTTTTAAATTTGTGAGGCAAAGCCATAGACTATTAATAAGAATGGATAACATGAAAGTATCCTTCAAGTGAAGCCAAATCGTCTCTATTGTCCCCTTGTGGCTGCAGCATAGGCCGTATCTTCCATGTTAGCAAGTGGGACCACACAAGTTTGTCTAAGTCTCAGTTTTCCGGTTAGTTTGGTTTTAATAAGTTATTAAAAACACAAGATGGGGGGAGGTCTTTATATCATCATATATTCAGTCTTATATTCATCTGTATGCACATCCTTATATACAGTCTTGTTCTTTATATACAGTCAGTGGGCGAGGCAGGCAGTCCCCAGACTGTTTCTAGTGTTGTAGATTATTAGCATATCAGCCATGAAACACCAAGAATTTCAGCCTCACACCAGCATGAGCCACATCCAGATCCATGTGAGTATTGTATGTAGATGGACTTTAAAATATTTACCAGTTCTTTATTATGCAGAATACTATATGCCACATCCATTCATGCATCACCATTACTGCTTGTTTTTTACACAGCAGGTCTATTGCTCCAGCTGTGATTTTCTTTTTGCCATCAAACATCAGAAACTATAAGTACACTTTATTTTTTTCAAACACTAAAAAAAATCACCTAGTGCAACATTTCTGTTTGATGTAGTGAAAGCGCTTACAGCAGCGTGTTCAGTGCATCTGTCCACCGACAGCAGGACATAATGCAGAACCAGAAGCGCTGTCCTTGGTCCTGAAAAGTCCACCCGGCAGCTGCTTTCTCACACACACACACACACACACAAACTGTAGTCTCTGTCCATGGTGCTGGACAGCCACACTTTTCTGAAAGTGTCCAGTATTTCATCAGGATTTTACTCTCCCTCTTTGTGGACATCTTTATGGTTGCTGCACTATGGTAGTTAGAATTTCTGCCACTCTGCAATCTTGTCAGTCACATGTTTCTGGGCAGCTTGCTGTTCATTTGCAGTCCATAATTCTAAAAGGCCAGAGGTGTAATCTATGCTACTTAAAAGCTAAACTCTTCTCCTTGTTGTTGTTTTTTTTTTCATCTTGTATTCAGTGAAACATATTTCCCCAGCGTTGGATATTATCTGTAAATTAAGCTTTTTATGCCTCTGCGCCGGCGGCAGCCAAACTTTCTCTTGGTCTCAAAGATGAACTGATTCGATTTTGGTAGTCTGAGGTCAAAGGGCAAGTTCACAGTGGCCTCACAAATTTCATACAAACATTCACTTGTACTCAAAGATTAATTGTTTAGATTTCAGTGATCAACGGTAAAGGTCATGGTGACCTTCTATTAATCTGGAAAACAACCACAGAGCGGTATTTCTAGTTTTCTAAGATTTGCTTTAACATTACACTCTCCTGTTTCCTTTTTCTGATTTTGTGTGTCTGTCTGTACATATGTGTGTTGAATTCCCTCCCCTGTGTGTGTGTTTGTGTGTAGACTGGCAGAAATGGAGAGCCAGAATTGTTCATTCTTCACGGATAGCCTGTCTCCTGATGAAAGTCTGTGAGTATACCGCCGCCACCCCCACAGTACAAACCCCGTCATTACAGCCAGGGCCTTTCATGGGGATTCTGTGTGTGTTTTCTGTGCACGCCCTTTCCCCCTGATACACTGTTTGTTTCTGTGTTTGTGTGTGTGTGTGCGCGCTCAGGCTTGTTCATGTATGTTCAACAGTTATGGTAAGATTGCGTAATCATATAAATAATCAGCCACATAATAAAAACGGCCCACAGCGAGCGGCGTGCACACGGCCTCCCTTCATCATGCACATGCCTACTGTGATTAAAGTCTGCTGTTGTGGGTGGGTACACAAAGCCCCCCTCCCCCCCCCCGCTAGTGAGAGAGAGGCTTGTTGTGTGTTTGTATAAGATGAGTGAGTGGCAGGGTGGTGAGGGAGGATAGGGAAGTGTGAGGTGAGTTACAAAGCCAGTAAGGTGAGTTCTTATTGTGGAAAGCTGAGAGAGCCTCAGGTAGAAAAAGAGGTTTATGGTTGTAACAGATCATTTATTTTTGAGTGTCTGTGTCTTATTTTGTTGACTGTATGTTGCTGTATGTGAGTCGATCGTTTCCTCCTATGAGCTCGAGCGTCATGGATGCATGCCCAGCAGCTCCGTGTAAAGTGCTCTCTGGTCTTTTCGGGCTCCAGGTGTGTGTGTGTGCAGTGTGAAGTGAACTTATTTTTTCTTTTCTTTTTAATGTGTTTGTTCTGAGAGAAAACTGTGATTGACACCACATTAAAAGCGAGTTTCATGCTCAGACAAAACTACACTACTTATCGACAGTGCAACACTTTTGCGTGTGAAGGATTTTTCGTGTAGCATTGCTACAGCAGGTGGTAGCACAGACCCTAAGCTTGTGCAGATATAAACTGAAGCTGCTTTCAGACATGCACAGACCTCTGGGGATTCTCCTGACATTCTCCAGAGGGGCTGGATGTGAGAACGCAAATGTCCGAGTTTCTCGGGTCAGTCCCCTAGTGAGAACCTCTGGAGAACATCTAAATGAACCCATTTTAGAAAACAGCAGCTCCTCCGCAGGATTCACTGCAGTTTGATGACATTTCTATGTTCTATATAGGATGATGTTAATTAATGTTTGATAGCA
Organism: Hippoglossus stenolepis; assembly: GCF_022539355.2. Taxonomy (NCBI): domain Eukaryota; kingdom Metazoa; phylum Chordata; class Actinopteri; order Pleuronectiformes; family Pleuronectidae; genus Hippoglossus; species Hippoglossus stenolepis. The sequence goes on along the minus strand of NC_061489.1, from coordinate 18,730,666 downwards.
TCTTCACATATGTATGGATGGGTGTTATTGTCCCATGGATATTATCCTGTTGTTCTTTAAGGGTTTAAATCTGCCCTGCAGGGAAACTCACCTTCAGAATCAGGTGTCATTACAGTGTCAACTTATATTGCTGATCTCTGTTCTCCTCAGTGCTTTAAGCTTCGGTCAGTGTTTCTGCTCTAGACATGTGGGTCTCCTGAAACTTCTTCAAGAGCTCACAAGATGTTCCATCACACTACTGACATCTGTGCTCCTCAAGCCGGCTCCTGATGTTTTTGTTTCCATGTGCACGTTTCCAGAGTGTTGCTTGGGGTGAAGCTTTGTCACAAACATGTGTGTATATCAGTGCATGCACACATGGTGTATGCATCTGCGTCCGTGTATAATTCTAGGCCTGAGCGCGTGTTTGTATGCATGACACTTCCCCTCCTGTCCGTCATGTGTAGCAACGTGGTTTTCTGCTTTTGTGCCCTTGTATCGCGCTGTTCGGATTCTGTGAACCAGACCTTCTGTCTGTCAGCGCCTCTCTGTTTCTCCTGCTGCATGGCTCTGTACATGCTGCTATGCTATCTGTGCCTCCAGCTGGTGTTCGGCTGGCATCAAACTGTTTTCTGTCCTGAACCACATTGCCTGTGGTTGCAGCCTCCGTGCACCACCTGTATACATTGTGCTGTGTTCTATATCGCTGCATATTGCCAGGTAATGGGCATAAAGATAATTAGAGCCAGGTCTTCCATAAGCTGCTCAAAGAGGATCAGTATTATAATTGTTTCTCATGATAAATACATGCAATAATTCAATGTTAATAATTCAACTAAAACTTCTTGGGGGTATTTCAAACCAGCATTTTTAAGTGTGTTGAAAATATTTATTTGCAAATATAATAATATATAGTAATGTTCATTTCCAGGGTTATTCTCTACTCGGCTACTTCAACTTATCTTCAATTAGGGGGAAGTAAAAGTAATTCTTGACTCTGATTCTCAAGACTATCGGTCGTACTTGACGTATTGGTCTCAAATTTCATTCATTATTGTTTTAAAAAGGTCTTAAAAAGTCTTAAATCGAACTTAATAGCAGATCATTTTTTTATACTATTAGGATTACAATATAAAATCTATGTAAAACCGCATTTTCTGAGGTAGAACTGTATACAAATGCTTATATTTAATATAAAATTGTGTAAATACAGCAAAAACTGTATAATTATATATAATTATAATTTGATGAATGGAACTTGCCAACAAAACCAGCCTACTTATATATAATAGATTCCCCTTTGATGTATGATATGACATTACAATGCAAATCTTTAAATTTCTTTTAACTTTGGATTAATAAAGGGCTTCGTAGCCCACGGCCTTCTTGCACAATAGAAATGGACAAACAGCTGTCTGTCCAATAAAACAACTTCAAAACATTTATAGATGTAGTTATAGTTTTACAGCCGTATGTCTTCTATCAAAGATCTACACATAAAGTTTTATCTTCCATTATCAATGAAGTTTATCTGTTATTGTTTGGGAAATTAAATTGTCTCGTAGCTCAAGATCCTCATTCCAATATTAATAAATCTGAGTAGGTTTTTAATGGTGTGATGAGCCAAGTTTATTACAGAACATTTCATTTTTGGAACGTAAACCTGGCGCAGCGCGATGTCTCTGTCAGTGTCAGTGTCCCATCACGTCCTGTCTTGGGCTGTAAAACTGCCCCTCGTCTTGCTTTGCGTGCCCCTCTCTGTCCGGGCTGTGTGCTCTCCCGTGCCCGCCATGGCTCTGCTTTGTGCTGCTGTTGGCTGTGTGCTGGTGGCTCAGTGTGCTGTCTCCTGTGTGGGGGACTCAGGGATGAAGATCAGTACCTCCTGCGTCACTCCAGCCCAGCCCTGGACCCTGACTCCCCCTGCGGACAACACATGATGCTGGTTCACTTGGAGCACCAGGACAAGGAGCAGCTCCAGTGCACCCTGGCCCGTCTGGAGAACGAGAACAGGTCTGTTGAACATACACCAACACCATGACATCTGTGTTGAATTTGATTTGGTTAAAGCTTTGAATTGGGTTTAAATTATACTTGTAGCGGCAGTTGGAAGAGATATTTCCATTGGTAAATCTCCGGAGAAGCATAAAAACACAAATATGTGTGTTTGTCTCTAGGCATCAAACTCTTTTTGTATCTGTCTGCTGCCATGTGCACATCTCCTGGAGAGAGTAAACACTTTCACACTCTAGATCCTTTGAACATCCGTAAGAGAACAAGAGGCATTTCTTGTGTGCTCATACCTGACAGTAAAGACTATGGGGGGTGGGAGCATTTCTAAACCGTTCTTTGCATCATTAAAGGTGTCCTGACAGGAAACCTCCATTACAGAGTGACCGCTGTGATAGAAGCAGCTCTGAAACACACTAGTTTAGATGTTAATGCTTTGAATTTGAATTTATTGTGTCCCAGTAGCCAAGAGGCTCAGATATTTTCCATAAACGAGGCAAATTCATATTCTCTATCCACTTAATTGGTTACTGGAGGCAACCTTTATGCGAATGATTCACATGAATTATTTCTCTTGTCTTCCGCTTGGTCATGACCTTTCTAGTCACGCAAACACACACACACACACACACACACACACACACACACGTACACACGTACGTGTCCTCTGGGTGTCTGAAACCTTGACCCAGTTAATTTTTTTTCTGCAAAGTCTGCCTCCTGTTATGACACTGCACCGTGCTTTGCTGTCCGTATTTATGACAGCAGTAGTAGAGAAGCTTGGTTTATATCCTGTCGCTCATACCTCAACAATAAATCTCTCAGGGGTCCTGAGGTCAAAAAATATATCTAAAATCTTTTTATTGCAACAGAAAAGAATATGTGTCTCAGATATCCTGCTTTAAAATGTGGTTAAATACAATGATTTTCCGCTGTTTTAACTCTAACCCTCTCAATTTTCTTTTTTTAAACAGTTTGTTCATAAGACGTTTAACTTCTTATTATGTGTCTTCTTTACCCAAAACATTAGAAACATAGACTTCTTTAAATATGAATGAGTTTTCGATAAGATAAGATACAACTTTATTGTTCCACGCCAGGGAAATTCACTTGTTACAGCAGCAAGTAGACAAGGTAGACAAGAGAGTGTTAATGAAGATAAACTAATACAATTTAAGAAATTAAGAACATTTACATAATATACAACTTTCACTATGGAAATGTTATTTACAGAAATAAATAAATGTACTGTGGCAGTGGCACAAGATGATTGCACCAAGATGAATGCTGGATGCTTGTGCATACAAAATAAACATATATAATATAAATAATAAAATATGTCCTTATTTTGTTATAGTTAATCTACTTTATAAGAGTTTCTGGATGAATGTCCAGGGAAGGTTTATTTGTTCAATACTCCTCACATTGTATATTATATTATATTATAACCATAACAAGATTAGAGTCAGTGACGTCAAACCCAAATCACCAAAACACAGAACGTTATGCAACTGAACTGACATCGAAATAGACCAGCGTGTTCTGCACCATCATTTTCCAGCACCCAAATAAATTGGAGAACCTTTAGTGATGCTTCACAGCACAGTGTGCAATCAGTTAATGGCCTCAGTGTCACACATGGAGCCTAACAACAGAAGGAACTTATTTAGTGCAGCCTATTTTCAAGGTGAAGCCTGATTTATTGTTGTAATGTGTTGTTGTTCAGACAGCTAGAGAAATAATTTAGATTATGTAACTCATAAGAAAAGGCTATTCTGTGTCAGGTAAACATCTCTAGTTGTGTGTGTGGATGTATTTTCCATGTTGACTGACTGTTTTCCCTCCATCTGTCCACTGTGGTGTCCTCAGGGTGCTGCAGGGCGAGTACAGGCGGCTCAAGTGGAAGCACGAAGAAGCAGCGTCAGTCCCCATGCTGACCGAGGCTGGGGAGGACGGCCCGGGTTCACCCACGGCAGAGGGGCAGCAGGACGAGGAGCTCTTGGCCGAGGCTCGGGTCCTCCGGCAACACAAGACGCGCCTCGAGACCCGCATGCAGATCCTGGAGGACCACAACAAACAGCTGGAGTCGCAGCTGCACAGGCTCAGGGAGCTACTGCTACAGGTACATCCTCTGTGGGGGCGCAACGAAGATCATGATTTCCAGATACATGTCCAGGAAAAGAACTGCCTCATTTAAAAATGTGCTGAACTGATTTGGACCAAATTTGGGAGAGAGATGGGGCAGAGGCAAGGGAAGAACCAAATTAAAATTGGTTTGAATTAAATTAAAGGGTCGTGTCCAGGAATGTTTTTATCATTTTTCTTAACATTACCATCAGGCATTTTTCTACATTTTTCTTAGTATTACAGGAAATAATCTATGGATTTTAGTGTAAAAAAAAAAAGAAGCTAATTAAAAGAAAAAACCCTCCCAGTCCCTACTGTACGGGTAGGAGTGTGCATGTACGTGTGTAATTAGAATAATACATATAAAAAAGAGGATAATAACATAGAAAATCTGCCCATTCACACATAAATGGGTCAAGTGAGTAAGTGGCAGGGACTATTTTCCGTGAACCCACATTGGTAGAAGTGGCTGCTTTATTCGAGCATCCAGAAGACGGTTGAGCCAGGGTTTTAAAGATGAAAGTTTTTGGGAGATTTCCCGAATGTAGCTTCTTGGCTGCTGAAATGCCAGCCAGCCAGATCTTATGTGCCTTTTTCTGAGAGTAGCAACTCTGAGGAGTCATGAAGGAGCTGAATCCACGGCTGGAACATTTCTATTTGTCAAGGTGGAGATGGAGCATAGTTTCCTGCCCAAAGGAGTGATACTTTTGGGGCAATCTCATTTCCTCTGTATGAAGATAAGTCGTTTTCCAGGTGGGCAGGATGATAAGGGCAGGAAGATAAACCCATGACGTCCTGCAGTATATGCCAGTGTGATGGGGGTTATGTGAAGTCGAAATACGTCTCAATTTATACATATGCTTATGTGAGACATATGTTTCTCAGTCTTTCTGATACTTGCTATTAAGATATTTATTAACTCTACATAAAGGACGGGTATATAGTGCTTTTAATATTGCATCTGAGTTCTTATTTCACCATTGGTGTGGAAGAAGTACGAATTTTATTCATAAGAACAAGCAAGTATCCGTCTGCTGTGATTAGGGGCCTTGGTTAACTGCGGCAGCTAAATTCACTATACATAACTGTATAGCTGCTGTTTGAATGAAGGGCACAGAGTCAAGTTTAATGGTTTTCAAAATTTCTGGTCATGAACATACAAACATCAAGGAACACAGTGCGTCACATACTTTCATTAAGTGCGAACAGTCAAAGAAGGTTCATGTAAATAAGGATTGTAAAAACACAATTTCTCTGAAAATGTCAACTGTGACGATATGAGGAAAGATAGAAAACCTGTGGTGGGAATACAAAAGAAAACAACGTTGTGCGTGTTAAGAAAAAGGATAAGCCTTAAGACACTGTGGAGTGTCATATAAAAGGAATTACTGCAGTCTGGAGGAAAGGTGTGAGGAGGAGATGTGAAGAGATGACACACACAGTCACTGGGTCGTAAATAGTTAGCAGCCGCCGTACAGTACAGATGCAAACTGCACATGTAGGTCACTGATTAGAGAGAAAGAAGAGGGAGTGATTGACAGGAGAGAGCGTCTGAGGAAGAGGGATCGGATGCATGTTCAGGTTAAAGACTGAAGATTGAGATTGAGCATGAAGGCGAAATAGAGTGTGGCATTGATGGTTGCACAGAGACAGGAGAATATATACCTGCATATAAAATTGCAATTCAAATTCATATAATCCCTTTCTGCCTGAACCAATATCACAGTTTCATTTCCTCAAAATATAAAATCTCTACAATCTGCTTTTGTTGTCTGAGGAAGTGTACGAATGAGTTCCTCCCGGTCTCTGCAGACGTTTCTCAGCAACTACTGAACTTGCTCACCCCCTGAGTGTTGTTGCATTGTTTCTAAAAACAGCATAAAAATATCCTCACGTGTCACATTATGCATCTGTGATTGTGATTCTAAGGGCTCCCCTCTGTCGTCTGGGCAGCTGGCCGTCTTTTTATGTGTCTAAAAAAAGGACAAATCACAGTAACCTGATGGCTCCGTCAAACAGCTGCTGGATGATATTTCCTTTTTTTTAAAAATAATTATTATTATTCTGCTCCGAGATGTCAGTTGAGGGCCGCTGTCTGAGTGCCATTAACCAGAACATTCATTACTGTGTGAAAGGCTAAATGCCTCGGAGGTCTGAAACGTGATGGATACGAGCAATTATTTGGACTGAAGGATAATCAGTCTCTCTTCAAAACAGCCCAAAGACGATTCCGAGGCCAACGGATCAGAGCCGTCAACCCTGTCGTCCCCCGTGTCTGGAGGGGGCCACCACGGGGAGCCGGCCAGCAGAGAGACCACCGACACTGAAGCAGCAGGTCAGCGACGGGGCATCGACTGAAAAATGCATGCATGTTAAATGTGAAGCCTTTCTTCCTTCCCTTTCATCCTAGTCCATATACATATTTCCTGTGTGTTTGTGTGTGTGTTAGGAGACGACATGGAGCAGGACACAGTGCTGCAGCTCCAGGAGGTCATTGAGCAGTTGAGAAACGTCTTCCCCTCGGAACCGGGTGAGTTTGTCTCGCCTGCACGGATCTTCGCCGCAGTAGCAGCTCAGACTCTCGGCTCCCCCGTCACCCACGGGAGAGTGAGAGATGGAGAGGAGAGCGAATATATGTACTGCATGCGTGTTGATTGTCTGAGGGGAGGCGCAGGGAGATCAAATGGATGAAGAGAGACAGAAAGTGTTGCACGGAGAGAAAGAGCATCAGCGCAACCGCAACGCTCATGTAAAACGTGACGTGCTGGTTCGTCTCAAGCCTGGAAATTCATCCCAGAAAGGAATTATCACTACAGCCGACTTAGTTAAATGTTTAATTTGTAACTCCGGCCCCCAAAAAATGTTTTACTCTTCTTCTTTTTCCTAATTTCAGGCACCACCTCACACATTTAAACCCTGAGTGGGCCTGGAGGAGCAATGAGACAGCCTGATGGCAGCGGAGGGGGAGCTCCACACAGCTGAGGTCAGGCCCCTGCGACCACAGCAGCAGCAGCTACGACACCCAGAGCTAACCCTCCACTGGAACTCACTGCACTAAAAGCCTTTTTCCATGCAAACAATGCTAAAGGGCCACGCTGATGTCCATCTGGCCGGGCCGTGCTCAGCGGCGCAGCCTGACACCACGACGACGAGCCAAAGGAAACTCGAACGTTAGCGGCAGATCAGGGGGAGACTGAAGTTAAGGACACTGTGCTTACCAGTATCTGTGTAGTCGTTGGGAGGTGTGAAGCTTTATATCAGTCCACAGCACAAAATTGGACCTTCCGTGAAAAGAACTTAAAAACAAATGCAAAAAGAAATAAGGAGGATTTTCCCTTTTGTTTTGTCAGAATGCCTGTATCTTCAGTTGTTTCCCCCCCACCCCCTCCCATGAATGTGTTATCATGCTTGTTATTTTAGTTTTTTTTTTTTGAAGGGAGGTGGTGTGTGGAAGCTCGCCGGTGTAAACTAGATCCGGGCTGAGTGTATTTCATGTGGCTGCATGGCGGAGGTTGTCAGGGAGGTGACAGCACCCACAACGAGCTTATTTACTTTGTGAGAATGACACATCATCAGTTAAATCCATGATTTATTTAAGACAGCCAAAGTGCCCGCTAGCACACAGCGCCTCTGTATGCACACACTGTGTTCCTCTAATCCTCTCAAACTGCTTGTCGATCTCATTGCTCGCCTGCTCTGAGTGAGCCCTTTACGCTCATAGGGAACCACTCGTGATCCCTGTACGCGCACACAGACTTATGCTGCTACATCCACGCCCCACTTATAAAGGACCCTTCCCCCATTGTGCTCGAATGCACAAACGCCTCTCTGCATGATCAATACTATGTGCTGAGCCGCATCACTGAAAACACAGACCACATACTGTACACCATCATAAAAATGGAGATCTATTTGATCTCCTCGGCGTGTGGGATTCAGACAAGCTCCCGGTTTTGAGCCAATTTGTATTGTGACTGAAATTGGGCTTTTGTTGAGGAGGTGTCTGCCGATAAATATCAGCATGCCAGCGTTTGTTTTGGGATCTTGGCGTTCTCCTGCTGTGTGCGGAGAAAGACAAGGAAGGAGCTCCAGGCAAGGCACTGCCAGGCTGAGGCTCCCTCTCCCTCGTCAAGGCCAATCCCAGACACCACAGGGGGCCGCGAGGCACCACCGCAGCACAATCCGACGCTGGGTTCATCCCTAATAATCCCTCCTCTCAGAACAGTAGCTATTGACGATACATGCCTCATTTTCCCCTGCTAATGCCGACTTAATTGCTTTCAGATTTACAAAAAAAACGGCGAGTGCTTGAAATGGCTTCGCCCCATCATATCAGGGTCACGGGGTGTGTTCTGTTCTAAACATAGCACAGTCATTTAATGCCTTAAATCCAAAGTGAATTCATATATAGAGTTTCAGGACTTTTTGCTTTTTGCTCTTTCTCATCCCCTAGTAGAGTGTGGACACAGCACGTGAGCATCCACATGTTGAAAGCAGCTAGATCAGGCTATCATGAGTGAGCCCATGATGCTTGGAGGGACTAAAAGATCTGAGAGACCAGAGGAAAAAGCAGAAATAAAGAAAACAATCTATTTATTGCTGAAGGGCTGGTGAGAGCGATCCACTTTGATGTGCCTGCCACAGACAAATCTCCAGAAGCAGGACGAGAGGCTGCCTGAAACAAAGCAGCTCTGGCTGTTTCTCAGCAATCATTCCGCCTCATTCACACACGACACACAGAGATACACTCCACTAAGAAATTCATCCGAAACCTTAATGCGACACTCGTATCACCGCACTTTGAACTATATGATCTGCACTCATTACGGCCCCACCTGTAGGCAGACTGTAGATCCTCTGCCCTCGCCGCCTGTTCATTTTGACGCTGTTGCCAGGAAACTGTCCCCAAGGACGCAGTTCCACAGGTTTGTGAGTTGGAGCGGTGATGTGTGCTGTTTTTTCTTTTTTTATACAAATGCTAATAGCATCATGTTTTCCAAATGCAGCCCTCCTCTTCATCACTTCATCCTCCTCTGATGCCTGCCACTGCTTAGCTGCTGAAAACAGTCATTATCATTTGTCGAATCCATCTCTGCACCGGCGACGCTTCACAGTTTGTTTTGTTAAAGCTCTCACAAGTCGGAACAAAGAGCAGCGGCTCAGCTTGTGGTAGAGAAGAGAAGAAGAAAAAAAAGCCATGATGAGCTAAGTTTAGTCATAGACTTTTATTTTTATGGAATTCACACATTGACGATCACCCAGTGCCCTCACACGCTTTACCTCCGTCCTTAAGATAATGTAACAGTGACCGTGTATGAATAAAGAAGAGGCGGCTCTCCCCGTAGGTCTGTGTGTCAACATTTGTTGTTTTTATTTCCAGGCTGAATGAAATGAATTCACCACCAGGTGGTTTAATGGCAGCGAGTTACATTTCCATACCCCCCCCCTCTCACTCTGCTGCTCTCCATGGTTGTCCAGCCGCATCTCTGTGTAACTGTGTGATCATCTGAGGTCTGACCCGAGTACAAACTTAACACACTAACACCCCCTCTGCTCCCTGTGGCGTGACTGAAGCTGTGTGATTGAAGAATAAAGCCTCTCCACAGAGGAGAGAGGTCACCGCAGAGGCCGTTCTCCACACACGTGTTACTCCACCATGTTAACGAGCCTTGTCATTACTCTCCTGCCTTTACGTCTGACCCCTCCCCTCTCTGTTTCCACCGTCGCGCGTCTTGAGCATCCAACAAGAACGAGTGCGCTTGTGTGTCACCTCACCTAAGACTTGAGAACACTAACACACACACAGTATATACACACTCATACATTACTGATGAACTGAGGTGTACTTTTCTTTGTTTTAAAATCACCATTAATATACCTCATTACTCATTCAAATGTTAATTGTCTAATGGGTTTTTGAGTTGAAGTTTTTGTCCAGCACTCAAACACGTCTCGCTGTCTTTTCTCTGGAGTTTTTAATCTGTATAAAAAGTTTTCTGAAGAAAGGCTTTTTACTGTATTAACATGTGGGTTACTGGCTGCTTTCTACTCTTTGTGTACAGAAATAAAAAACTTTGTATTTGCCAAACCCCCCGTCTGCCTGGGTTTTTATTCTTTATTTTTATGTGCTTGCAGTTATCCCTCTGAGAGCTGAATAATGAAACTTGACTCAGAACGGTGCCACAAACAGGCTGTTTATATTAATTTTTCTTCTTGTGTTTATATTTGTATGTGGCCGAATCAATACTTTCCTGTTGAGAGTTGGGAGTTAATCACTTGTCTTTCCTCATATTTCACCTCCTGCATCCATGTCGCTTTTCTTTCTCCAGTTTTCGTTCTATTAATCTCTCCGCCCGCTCGCTTCGCCTGCAGCCGTTGGCTCTGCACAAGACAATTTCAGCCCATTGGTCTATTCTGATTGAGTGCCACCGTTTCCTGTCTTATCACTGGTGACTTTGTTCCCTTGGCTTGTTCGGCTTGGGCTCGCTGCAGCACTTGATTGGCATTTGACCTTCTTTCTGCCCTTATCACACGATGATCTCCTGCTCACTACATTATCTTTGCCTGTGCTGGTGGCCGCAGGATCACTATCTTTATCTGGGGCTCGATTATCCGCCGCACCCTGCCCATACTCGTGATCCACAGCACTCTCTATATTTTCATTATCTAACTCCTCTTCGCTCACTCTCCCACTATCTAGCTCTTTATTACTCCGCTCTGCTTTCACATCTGGGCTTTTCTCTGTTTCTGCATCATCCCCTCCCTCTGTCTCAGCAGGGGCGGGTTTCTCTGAGCTTTCCCTCTCTCCTGCCTTCTTATCTACTTCAGCGTTTTCTTCTGTGGCTTTCGGTGCAAATTTGACGTTCTTCTCGCTTGCCGCTCTGTTGGTCTTGCTTCCACCAGGCCCCCACTTCTCCTGCATCGTGTCCCAGTAAGTCTTGTTCTGGCAGGCGTGCATGGAGCGGACGCGCTCACCCAGCTTTTTCAGCTCTTGGCGGACAAAGGGTTTGAAGGCCGGGTCCAACTTCTCGACCATTTCAAAGTCCCTTCGAGCTTTGTCCTCATTGCACAAAGCGGAGTGCGCCTGAGCCCGTTGGTACACCGCCTTAAAGTTACCTATGAAGGGCAAGATGTGAAGACAACAGGAGGTCAGCCGGGTGAGCAGTAAAACTTGAAGTCAGATAAAAACACCAGAGGGGGGGGTGAAGTATCTGCACGGAACAGCAGCGGAGAGGCAGGAGACGGGGGAAGTTGGGGAAAGGGAAGTAAATGAAGGGAAAAGGGAAAGCATAAGAACAACAATTTCACATCAGCCTCCGCTATAAATAATTCAGTCGTAGCAGAAACAAAAGGAAAACAATGAATTCATTTTGACTGTGATGTCCACGGGTGGGTGCCGCGGGAGCGAAAGAGAGACTCAGCAATGTGGTTGGGAATGTTTGGTTTTCTTATTTCGGTGGAAAACAGCAAGATCAAGGATTGTTGCAGGCGTTTGCTGAGGGCCAGACATTTGTATCAGCAACAGATCAGATATTTTGAAACTTCAGAAAAGAAGGTGTGTAAGAGTGGGGAAAAAACTAAACCTGAGCATGTCTATCCAAACGTCTGAGGCCCTTTTGATTCCTCCTAACGTACATTACCTTTATGCTTCTTCAGCAGCTTGTTGATGAGCTCCACCACGCGCTGGTGCTCTTTCAGCTCCAGCATGCACTGGCTGAGGTTGAGCGTCAGCGGCAGACGCACTTTCTCCAGTGACTCCAAGTCCTCGCCCCGTTGATCCACCTGCCGAGCACACGGAGAGGGCGCTGAAGAAGGGTGGGATGATGAGGGGACGGTGGTGTGGGTGGTGATGGATGGGGGAGTAAATGTTGAAAAGATGAAAGAGTGTGACAACAGAGAGGGAAAGATGAAAATATAAAGCGTGGGGAGGAATGTTGACAGAAAGAGGAGGTGAGGGTGGAGGAATGTTAGAAGAGGAGGAGGAGGCGAATTGACGAGGAGAGGGAGTTTATTGTGTGTGAAAGGTGTGGGGGGGTTAGACAGCGAGGTGTGGCAGAGGCGGGGGAGTTTAAGAAAGAGAAAAGAAGCAGAGGCGAGCGCTGTCACCGTTATTTCTCTGTGGATAGCTGTTATTTTTAGCTCTTTCTCTGCTCCTCACTTCCCCGGCACACCTACAAGCCACAGCTGCTCTTCAGTAAAGAAACAATAATGATGATTACAGGCATTACGAGGCAGCAAACTATTGTATTCTTTTGTGCGACTACTTTTCAGGCACGTCCCATCAATCATCGTGCTCAAGTGGAGGCTGTAAATATGACAGAGGATCTGGCGTCCATCATCACAACAAAAGGTTTTACTTTGTTTCATTTGTCAGAAAAGGCCACATCACTTTATCGCATTACCCGTTAGGCTCACCTTATTCTGAAGGATGTCCACGTATTCTATGGCCTCCTTGAACTTCTCACCGGCCTCTTGGAATTGGTTTTGTTTCACGAGGAAGTTTCCTTCTTTCTGCAGCAACATGACGAGTTGTAGCATCTGCTGCCAGTCTTTACCCTCAGAGGAGCTCGTTTCCTCTTCGTCACCTGCACCCTCGTCCGGTTTAATCTTCACCGGGCATTCATCTCCTCCGAGTTCTCCTTCATCTTTACTCTCTGTGGTCGCGCTTTCACCATCTTCTTGTTCAACTTTGTCTTCCCTCTCATCTTCCTCCTTATCCTCCTCCTCATGACCCTCTTTCTCCTCCTCCTCTTTATTTTTGCTCTCCTTTGTCTCCAGCATGTTCCAGTACTGATCCTTCTCCTCCCAGTACTTGTCCTTCATGCGCTCTGACAGGTTCTTCAGCTCCCTGTGGACCAGAGACGCCAGCGAGACGTCGAGGTGGGACACCATGTTGAAGTCTCTGCGAGCCTCCTTTTCATTCCACACGGCAGTGTGGGCCTTGGCTCTCTTGTAGTAGCCCTTCACACAGTCTGAGGTGCGTGAAAACAACAACACAAGAATAAGGGGAAAACGTTGGTAATGATGTCTAAATAGAAATATTTGATAATAAAGCTGCTCTACCTCACGAGGGGGCAGTTTGTCTATTTTTGAACACGTGCTGCATCATGCTTGTGACTAAAGGGATTTATCAGATCATCATTATTTTGGGATATAACCCACGTAGATACAGGAAGTTCATGCAATCTCCTCAAAACGGGATTCAAACCAATAACCATCTTGCTGTGAGTTGGCAGTGCTAACCACTGCACCACCGTGCCGTCCTATGTCTAACAGTCACAAAAGTGGTGCACCACCTTCAAAGCTCACTAATGGAAAAATTAACATTTTCTTGTTTTGTTTGTTTGCAATCTAAAGTGTACAAAAAGTAAATTCTCCGCCAAGACAATGCTGAATTAATCCTTTAAATCTCATGTGGACACGGACACACACACACACACACACACACACACACACACACACACACACACACACACACACACACACACACACACACACACACACACACACACACACACACACACACACACACACACACACACACACACACACACACACACACACACACACAGCAGTGCCTCTGTTTTTAGCAGATTAGGTCCATGTGCTTGGTTCAGATATCCACTGATGGTTCCACTTCTCTGTTCCTCTGCATTTAATTTGCCTCTCCACTTAATCTTCATTCAGCCAACATTTAAACAGATTTATTCATCACCTCGGGCGAAAGCAGAGACACACCAGCGGGCGGTTTGCTAAAGAACAACTGGGTAAAAGGGGATGAAACAGCAGTGGAGTGGCTGATTCCAACTGATACAGGCAACGTGAAATTGATGACGGGAGAAAAATGCAAGTGGAATAAAAAAAAGAAAGAAAAGGAGACGAAAGTGTGGAAATGAAATGGCTGGAAAAGGGAAATAACAAGAGGTTGAAGAGGGGAAGAGGAAACGGAGAAGGGATGCTGGTGTGGAACGGATCCTTCTTATGAGGAGCTGTTTCGAACTGGGCCAGTGGAGCTCAGAAAACTCCTGCCTACCATTTTCCATGATGCCACTCCCGCTCACTCGCAAGCAAGTTTACATCCTCCTGCTACGTTAGCCCTGAGCACACACACATTCATAACAGAACACACACACACACACACACACAGACAAATGTAAAAGTGGGAATTCGGGCTGAGGGACAGAGAGTAAAATAAAGACTCAGTGGATCCTGTCTCTGGGTGAGGGGCATAATTCATAAGGCTCTGAAGTGGAGACTGTGCCAACATGCGAGCTCCTCCAGGGTTATTTGAGTAGCCCAGGGTCTGGCAGTGCATCTCCCAGAGCTGCTTCAACTGTAAAACCTGCAGTGACGTCAACACAGCTCCAACATGCAAGAGCCACTGCAGTAAACCCAGCGCCGACACAGGACCCTGACATGTCATGCAGCTTTTTAAAAATGATTGTTTTTTAATATCACCCAGAGGTGGAGTTTACTCTGTGCAGGCTTTTATTTTACTCTCTAGTGAGCAGAGTTTCATGTATTAAAAAATTCAACATGTTGGGACATATTATTATTTGTTTTCCTATAATCCAAGAGTTAGATAAAGAAATTATATTAAATTATGTTGCAGAAGTGTGGCTGATCTTCTCATCTACACATTTCCCAAAATGTTAAATCTTCCTGTATATCGATTACAGATGAAGATTTGTGTTCAGCTTCATCTAAAATGTCCTTAATTGTGGTGCAACTATTCATGCTGATATTCTGTGTAACTCTGATCTAATCTTCTGACTCTAATCTTTCCAAAAAACTAATTTTTAGATCAAAACCCAACCCTGTTCTCTGCATTACAAGCATCTCTTATTGGCCTTCTTCTCAAACACTTCTTCAACTTTTATATCTCCATAAAGAGTGAATATATACGGTTTCAAAGACCTGCACACATTTTAAATAGTAATGGCACTCATGCATAAATTACACTGGCTTGGCCAACACATGCCGATAGCAACATGATGCTTTTTTTTTTTCTCCTCTCAGATTTTGGGCACGGCTGCACCCTCCAGGTTACATAGTATGTTTGCTGGTTGAAATCCCTGCAGGGCAAGTGGGGGATTAACATCCTGCACTGCTGAACTGCACAGGATTAACCCTGGGAGCTCCCGTGAAGCTGGGTCAGATAGAGTGACGGGCGAGTACGTGAACATGCTCAGTGTAATGCACCTGTGAAATAATAATTAAACGTGTTTCATTGCCAAAAAATGATGATTTATAAGTAATCATGGAATCTCCTCACATTTGTGTCTCATTATCTTTACCTTTGTGTTTCTCCAGCAGCTCGGTGGTGTGCTCGATCGCCTCGTAATACTCCTCCAGCTCCATCATACACTGGCAGTAGTTCAGCTCCAGAGGGATAATCATTCGACCCAAGTTAATGTAGTCTATATCGCCCGGCATCTCCTAAACACACAAATGCACAGATGAGAGAGCAGGAACACGATAAGCGCTGTTCGGTTGCTTGACAGTTCCTACACATGTTTTAATGATTTATGAGAATCCAGAAGTTTAAATATTTTCTCAGGGAAACCAGAGATTTACTGTTTGCATATGGGCCAACTATCCGCGAGCCTCCCAACATCCGTCTTGTGGATCCGTCTAAAGCTGCCAGAAGAATCAAGAATGCTCTCTTATAAAACATCTCATATACAACGTGTTCTCCCCCCCAGTATTCCTCCATCCTTACATCCCCCTCTCATCCCAGACAGTCCTCCAACAAATCTCTCTCCCCTTTCCTTTGCCAGCAATCACACTCTATTGCCTGTAATGAGGGACACAGTGAAGCAGAGCAAAGCAGGAAAACAGGAATCTCCCACTGGAAAACAGTGGGAGTTGCATGTCCCATAAACCTCAAATCCTGAGAAAACGTCAACAAATTCCTGCAAACATCATTCACTTCCTCCCACCCCCCTCCGCTCACTTTGGACTGGACCGTTTTCAGCAGCAGCACCGCCTCTTTGTACTTGCTGGCAGCGTCCCGGAATTGTCCCTGCTTGACCAGCGCGTTGCCCTGCATGTGGAGAATTGGCACCATCTCCAGCTTCTCATCCTTTTCCATCATCCACGACTCTCGGTGGTAGGACATGGGGTCTCCGACCTGGAAGCGGCAGGGGCAGGAGCGGAGCACGACAGAGCCAAAAAGGTCAAAAGGAGAAAAACTCCACTGATTGAAAGAAAGGATTGTTGTTGTGGGGGAAACACACAGAGTACTCCGACTCGAGGAATGCACTTGAAAGCAGTTTTGAGGTAATTGTACTTTACTGTTTCAAGTTTGTTATACTTCTGCTCCACTATATTTATTCCACAGCTATAATTAAGAGTTTTTTACAGAGCATTTGATGAACTTATAAAACATGATGCATAAAGGCCCTGAATACCCTCACGATTATTTCCCGTTACGCGGCTGATTAGACCTGCTCAGGCTGGATTTATGGGAGAGCACTAATCACAAAGATAAAGTTTGAACTTTAAAAACAAACAGAGTTGTTCACTTAGCACTATTTTTTATGTTTTCGCACAAGATAATAACAAAAAAAATCAATATTCAGGACCTTGGAATCCCCATTATTTAACACCCTGAAAGGGCAATTATGCCTAATGAGCACTTATATTTTAGAAAGCAAACTGTGCTGGTAATACCTAATGTGCTTTTCCTGAGAATTTAGAGAGCAGGACTTTTACCAGAGTATTTTTTTTTTACAATGTGGTACTGCCACTTTTTCTTGAAGTAGAGGAGCTGAGCAACTGTCAGCTCGTGCACAGACAAGAACAGTGAATGGGGAAGATGTTAATTTAGTGCCACCACTGCTGGACCTCCTGGTGAGTTTCAAGCTTGTTTGGGATGATATATTATTTCGAAGCTGAATGTTTTAGGGGGAGAGGAACTTGGGTTTTCTCATTTCTGTCAGTTGATTTTAGAACGTCGGTACAAGTGTCTCGGATCTGGAGGAGGGTTGGATGAATCTGTAAATGTGTCTTGTCTTGCTGACAGCCTGTTTTTACTGATGCTAAAATATAGTATTTTGTATTGAAAGAATTAGAAAACAGCAGATTGTTTTACACAGTCTTCGATACAGTATTTTACCACTTACCTGCAGCAGCTCCATGATAAATATAAGTGGTTGAGGGGTTCTCATCAGCTCATCCAGCTCTGGGAAACCAGTGGAGTGATAGTGGAACACGTTCCCCATGCCGCACATGTGTCTCTGGCCCTCCAGGGGGTCTTTCCCTTGAGCGATCAGCCTCATTCCCTTAGACACAATCGGATACAACCCTGTGTGCTGCAAAATGAAAACATCAACATAGACATAAACAAAAGGACTTCAATAAGACATGGAAGCACTTGATCATGCTAACCCCCCCGCTGCTGCCAGCCTGTGTAATCAGGTCTGCAAGAAAAAAACACATGAAATACCCACAATTTCACTTGCAAATTACCTTTTTCTCCAGAGGGGTAAAAAAACTAAAATTTGCACAAATAGATTGCTCTGTTTGTAACACTGAGCATGTAGGAGGCTACAGAGGGTTGATTCATAATGAGGTGCAAAAGATTTTCTTTCCGGCTCATGAACTCTTATTAGAACTCTTTCTAAGGTCTTAATATTCCAGTGTGTGTGTGTGTCTTTTAGAAGTTGTTCAACTCACAACGGCATCGCACCAGAACTCCGCCACCTCTTCAACCCTCATGGACATCAGCAGGGTCTCCCAGATCTCCATCTTGAACATCTTTCCCACAAAGATCTCAGCGGGCCTGCCTGCCAGTCGACTGTCATCAATGACCGTCCGCTCAAAGTCGTCCAACAGCGTCTGGAAGTGGAACACCAGCTTGGAGGGGAGGAGGGAAGATTCACAGAATGGGGATTAATGATTAATGATTTTGTTTAAAAAATACATTTGGAATAAAAAATCTGACATGATTATGTTTTTCAGGAAATTCATGAACGGTCACAACATCTGCTCTTAGATTTTCTGTTTGTGGAAAACCTCACTTCTTAAGCTGCGAGTTATCTTTTTCATCTATGTCTAGAACGTATTTATACTGATTTATGAATTTATACACGTGTGTAAATACATTTAACTTGCAAATGTGCAGCTGTTGCCAATTCGACATGGTACATGCGTTTCTTTCCCATCTCCCTGCTTTATATTGCCATTATTCTAATATTTAATTATGATACAATATGGGCGTCTGATATGATTTCTGTCGTGGTATTTTTCAGACACTTCCAACGTAACACAGACCTGCTGGTTTTCATTATGTGCTCCATCTGTATTACATCCATCTGACGTACAAAACCTCACCATCACCCAGACTGTAAAATTACACTGGCTTCATGCAACCTTCTATTTATAGCTTGACAGATTGTGTATAATGGTCTGATAATGGTGTGAGCTACCGGGGATCACCTCACCAGGAAGTCAAAGCATATGCACACACACACACACACACACACACACACACACACACACACACACACACACACACACACACACACACACACGCAGGTAAATGGAAATTCATGCTGGCAATGTGATGGAAAATGTTTGTCACAGTGTCCAGGCTCTGTGCCATATGGCTGGAAATGACTAGAGGGGTAAAGAAAAAAGTGTGCGACCAGCAGATCAGTAGATGAAGTGAAACACAGACACTGTGCCAAAAAACATGTTGCAATTTGGCTGACCAAATGTTTGCTCTGTGTGAAAGAGCCAGATACAGAATACATTTCCTCACATCATGAATAATTCAACAGAAAATAATTGAAGTGGGCAATGAAACGCGCGGCTAAAAATAGACATCACTCTGAGCAACGCTAATTACATCACAATTGTCAGTTAATTGTGTTAAGAATCATCCTAGTGTATTATTCAGGTCATCGGGTTAACTATGACTTTGACTACCTTTGTCCCAGGTGGAAAGTGTGGCAGCGGTCCTTTGCCTCCAGCCAGAATCTTCTTCCTCACTCCTGGGTGGTTGGAAAGGTACGTCTCCTCCATCGTCACTCTGCCTCCAGCAGTAACCACACAGGAAAGTGTAAGTGTGTGTGTGTATTTTTGGGAGATTTCTTCCCTCTCTGGGTTCCGTGTTCCTCTGGCTTTCTAATTAGCCCGTGGAGAGTGTCTTGGCTGGTTAGCTGCTCTCTGACAGATGGCGGGATTAGGCAGGGTTTGGAGATGGCCACTCTAATCTGAGGAGCTAATCCCTCGCCTACCCCTGCGATTGGTGCAGCAATCCCCGCAGGCATGAGCGGGAGAGGAGGGGATGACCACCGGGCCCCGGCATCATGTGGATGAAGAGGGACCCGGATCACTCTCAGACAAGCGGAGATCATTCTAGAGGGAGTGTAATCTGATGACGTGATGATGGTTTAGGGATGTAGCTGTAGCCCAGAGCAAGTACTTAACAGCAGGCTGTGCTTTCTCTGGGTGAAGGTTTCAGGCCTGTTTCACCTCTGAGCACGTCTCTGCTGGGTGTTATTGTGCATCCTGGAATCTTTGAAGTGGAACCAGGGGTGCAACTAACAATTAATCTGCCAATTACTTACTCGAATACTAATTTTCTCCAAAAAGTAATTATCACAGCCTCCTGAGGCCAAGAGTCATGTCCTCGAAAAGCTTGTTTTATGTGACCAACAGTCAAACAGCGGATTGAGATCTGGGGAAGATGGAGGCCAAGTATTCGTCTTTAACTCATTGTGATGCTCCTTAAAACACTGGTGAACCATGTTTGCAGTGTGGAGCAGCACATTATCCTGCTGAAAGAGGCCACTGCCATGACAACAGCGGTGTCGTGACGGGGGCCCACTTGGTCTGCAGCAATGTCTCGGTAGGTGGAACGTGTCACAAAGTAGCGTCCACATGACAAGAATGCCAGGACCCAAGGTTTCCCAGCAGAACACTGAGCATCAAACTGCCTCCCCCGGCTCGCCCCCTTCCCAGGGTGCATCCTGCTGCCATCTCTTCCTCGGGTTAACAATGTATGCGCACCCAGTAGTCGTCCAGGTGATGTGAAAAAAAACGTGATTCATCAGACCAGGTCACATTCTTCCATGGGCCTTTTTTTCGCAGCAGACATTTTGACACGTCATGGTGTGAAGAGCACTGGTGTGTTAACAATGGCTCTGTTCAGTTCAAGTGTTCCAGGAAGACATGAGGGGGACAGTGAGCCAGCATGCACAACACCAGGACCCTGCAACTGAAGCAGCGAAATGGAATTCAGCCTTCTTTTTTTTTCCTCCTCTGTGTCAAAACGTCTGCTGTGAAAAAGGCTCAATGCTCCATGGTCTATTTGTGACGCTCACATGTCCAGTGCAGCGGACAGAGGTCAGCATTGACACTGACTGTTCTGTGGCCATGCAGTCTAAAGCGACAATGTACTGTGCTCTGACAGCTTTCTATCACAGACAGCAATAAAGACCTGCAGTTATGGAGAAGCTCGGTCATTCAGCCAATCACAAGTTTGCCCTTGTCAAAGTCGCTCAGATCCTCACGCTTGCCAATTTTTGGCTTCCAACATCTACAGGAGCTGAATGTTCACCTGCTGCCTAATAAACCCCATCGTCCCTTTACAGAGGCCAATGAAATGAAATAATGAATATTCACTTCACCTGTCCTTGGTGCACACACACACACACACACACACACACACACACACACACACACACACACACACACACACACACACACACACACACACACACACACACACACACACACACACACACACACACACACACACACACACACACACACAAGCTTTTTCACATATTGGGGACACTGCTTTTGTCCCTGATTGGACAAGCTGTCCTCAAAAATAGCCTTTGACATCCATACACACGTGTGTACAAGATGTTTGCCATTACAAACATCCCTGACAGAACCTGTTCCTGTATAAATAGTGTTTCCCATGTCAACCCATTCTTTTTGTTGAAAATTTGTTGATGTCAGGTTGTTATGTAAACCATCCTGACACTGTTGAGATTCACTCACTTCACTTATAAACAGCAACAAAGATATAAACCTAGTTTAAAAATATCCACATATAAATTTATTCCCACGCAATAAAGGTGACAGTTTTCTTTCTTGTGTATCACTGAAATTTATTCTTTATACAAGTCATGAAATGTTAAGATGCTTAGTTGAAGTTTGCTAAGGATGGACCTGATATTCATCTTTTGAAACTGAACAAATAGTTATCATCTGAAGCAACAAAGAAAATCTAACAACATTTAAAACAAAAATCATTCTGCTGAGTTTGTAATGTATGAAAAACAGAAACTGAAAGGAATGACACAGCAAGTTAGTTAACAAAAACTCCCTCCTCCCTAGATGAAGCCTCTTCTGCTCCTCTTCATCGTGTTTATGTGTGTGTGTGTGTGTTGTATGGCTGAAGATGACATCAGGCTGCCCCCTGGTGGTCACTTCTCGATCAGTGAGTCCAGCTGCTCCTGCAGCGAGGCCAGCTGTTGAAGCAGAAAATAGAGGGAGTGATTGATGCCCGACAGCCCCGGGGTGTAATTGGCAGGTAAGTAGATGATGATTAACATGTCTTTTCACATTAATTTGTTGCCTTCATTTTTCAATACAAAGCATGACCCAAGACAGTGGGTGGCCACTATTCCATAGCTGCTACAAGGATACCGCTGGTAGCTGCTGACAAATTGAATTTAACTTGATTGAATTTGAAGTTTGCAATTAAAATCGTTGGGTTTAAAAAGGACATCAAGGAACACCTCATCTACTAAACACGGTATTTGATAGTCACACAAGGTAAATTCATGCAAAGTGCTGAAAACCGTAGAGAGCTCACAGCTAGTACTGATCCTGGGCTTTTGCGAAGAGGTTCTTACCTGCTCCATCTCCCGCTCCTCCTGCAGAATAATCTCACTGAACAAGGCCTTGAAACGGTTCTGTGAGGGGAAAGAGAGACAAACGGGATTTGTTGGAGTCGACATGCTGAGCCTCATTAAATTGTGATGGCTTTAAATGTGTGTCTGCCTGGGCTGCTCATGTCGCTATCTCCTCTGACAGAAAGGCCACTTGGAATGCCAGTCAGAGACAGCTGACCTTTTCCCTGTGACTGTGATAATAACGGGCTTTGTCGGCCCCAAAACACCGGGCAATGAGAGCTCTAAATGGCAAAGTAAAAAGGGCTACGTCTGCTCATATTCCACTCACTGTAAAGTCCCCGCTAAGGAGTGCTTGGCAGAAAAAATGAATTGTCAAGGCTTTAAAATGACAAAAACAAAATAATGGCCTCCAACGCTGTGTATAATCATCTGGGTTTTTTTATGTTTTCACATCATTGTTGTGAGAACTTATGCTGCATGAAGACTTCTGCCTCCGAGCTCATCTGCATGTTCTTGTTTATGTTTCTGTACACGCAGACCTAGTTTCTGAATGACGGCGAAAAGAAAAAAAGTCTGAGTGTGTCTGTGCATGTGTGTATGTGTGTGTGTGTGTGTGTGTGTTCACAGCGTACTTTGAGAGCCTGGTTTTCCACTTTCATGATGAGCTCCTGCTGTTGTTTCTTACGGGCGCGAGTATCCTGAAGCTTGGCCTTGATGCTGTTGATCTGCACCTGAAACTCCATAACTGTGGGGGACAGCAGGAAGTTCACGGGTTAAAACCGTCATTAAAAAAAAAAACAACAACACACAATCAATGCTTCTGCTTTCTTGTGCAGTGCAGACGAGACAGAAAACCCTGGAGAGAGAGAGAAAGACGAGCCACAATTTCAGAGTGACACGGCATTCATAGGACGAGATATGTACCTTAACTTGCTGAACCACAAGGTTGCCTCCATTTCTGCTTGACAAATTGCAGTTAATGGGAACAACAAATCCATTTAAAAAGGACATGAGCCAGCAGGCTGAAGCACTAAAACACACAACTAAATCAGTCTGCTCCGGGCCTCACACAGGGTTCTCATTACAGCCAGACAAAGTGATAGTGTCTTACAACCTGTGGCTCCACTGCCATCAACTATCCTTCATACTAATTGCACACATCCTCTGCTTCCCTCAACTGGCACAGTCTAATATGCAAAATCATGCAGGAGGGAGTCAGTGCAGAACCATTTAATACAACATTGTATAGCTGCCAGATACAGGCACAGCCAGACTCCCACACACCACGAAAGGCTCTGTTGAACTGATACAGGAGCAATAATGTTGCTGACTGACAGCTCCATGTATGTTGATAAGGATGCCTTGAGCTGTGGGACTGGACAGCTGTCTCAGTTACATGCTGGGCCACAACCCCTATCAGCCTGGCTAGCTGAGAATCAGAGCTGAGAGCTGTCAGTGTGTGCATCTCCGTGGGCAGGGGGGGGGGGCGCAGCACGTGTATTTATATCAAAGTTGGACTACTCGTGTTGGTGTGTGTAGTGTCTGGCCTAGAAAACTCAGCTCTGATTAAAACATCCTGCTAAGGTTATTTTTGACCTCTGCTTTGACAAGTATCAGGGGGATTGATTTGATTTCATGTCAGGGCTATCTCTGGTCTTCGAGAAGGTTCTGAAATCAGCATGCATCATCGCCGGTCAATTTCTTTGCCGTGAACGCTACGACTGAAAAGTAAAAGACTGCTGTTATATTGAGTGAGTCTGAAAGAATCAGGGTTCACTCTGACGGGTAAATGGAAGTTGCAAGTACAGCACCAACCATTGCATAATTCTAATGCTGCACTTACCTCATCCACCGACTGTAGCTACCCGCACGCACAGATGAACTCACACACTAACAAACAAATACTCACACACTTTGCAGCATGTGTTAGAAAAGACATAAATAAACATGCACCTCCCACCTAAGCATACATCATTTATCTCAGAGTTTCTTCATGTATTTCATTTATAAAAATGCAGCAGCTTTTCCAGACCTGAAAGTCTGGACTCTAGACAATTTGTTAATGGATGTCAACTGTATTTTACAAGAACCAAACCATGTCAACAGTGCTGCAACAAACAATCATTTTGATTAACAACGGCACTAGAGTGGCACTCAGTAGAGTGCATAAATCCACCAAGGCCCAACATTCCTGTTATAAAACCACATTTAAATTCCCTAGATCCGGATTTTTATTTGAATCTGCATCAAATCGCAACACTCATAAATATCAGTCTTGCCTCGTTTTTTTCATCAGGATCCATGAATTATTCTCATTTCAGTGAAAATGTTGAAAAACTCATCTCACAATGTTAAAGAATGTGAAAAAAACGTCCTGGTTCCATCCCCTGATCTGCACCAACATGTAATGGGTTCTCCCTTCGGTCATTCCCCACCCCTCCACAAAATTTCATATAAATTGGTTAAGTAGTTTTTTGCATAATCCTGCAAACAAACAAACAACCCTCCCCCCCCCCCACCCCCCACCCCATAAATAAAACAGACAAAACCATATCGTCCATAGTGTCCAACCCACAGCCAAATACCAGATATTCAATTTAAAATATAGAGAGAATATTTGGAATTTGTCTTTGATAAAAATTATTTAATTAAATTCATCGTTAAGTAAAGAAACTATCTTCATAATTCCATAAGCTCTTAATAAAGTCAACAATTAAAAAAACATACATTTTCTAGATGGGTATAGAAGCCCTGAGATTCTCTCACCTATCTGGTTGTTTCTGTCACTCTCATGCTGAGCGGAATCCGACTCGTTGAGTTTGTCTTGGAGCTGTCGGACCAGATCATCCTCCGTGTCCATGATGTTCAGGTCCTCGTCCTCGTGTCGGTCCACTTCATCCTCCTCGTCCTCACTGGAGCTGCTGATGTCGTTGAAGATTTCTCTCAGTTCGTCACGCTGGGCTGGCCGTGGGATATTGTTATTAACACGGACATACAGAGGAAAACAGGGAGAATTTAGAACATGTGCTGGGGTTTGATGTGGGTCACAGAGAAAACAGAAGCTCATAGGGATGCGAGCCTCACATGGCATGAACCAGATATTATTACAGAGGACTCCAAACACCCAGCATGCTCCACTCTGCTGTAAACAGCCCCTGTCACCCAGTAAAACTTTGCCCACACTTTGTGGTGCAGTAAAAGTCACAGAAGCATGAACGTACAATAGATTGTTGAGGCAAACATTTACAAAGCAGAAAGCAAATAAGTGGTTTCAGCAGCAAAATGAAATAGCAGTCGTGCTTTTCATGCACATTAACTGATGTGGCAATAAGTGCCAGCCTGAGCACCTTGGTGCAAAGAAAGTCCTCTGGGGAATATAGAGGCAAAATAACCATGATGCCAAAGGGTAACTATAGCATGGGTGTGTTCTTCTTCCATTTCAAACCACTGGGAGAAAATGCTAAGAAGAGTGACAAGGATGATGATCTTACAGAGGTACAATTCTTCACTCTCAAATATTGGATTAATATTTTACTTGCTTTAAGTTTCTGCAGGCCATGTGGCCCAGGTCGTAACTCACGCCCCTTTACTGCTTTAAGCCCACTGCATCTTATTCACCACACTTATAAAACGTATAAAAGCATGTTTGACTTACCAGAGGATCCATGACCCATCTTGTGTCCTGAGGTGCCAGGTGAGGAGTCCAGGTTTGCCAGAGAGCCCTGCTGTTCTGGCTCCTTGGACTCATCTTCCGCTATTATTTCCCATCCTGAACATCTCGGGTTAAGGTCAACACACAGTGTGTAGATTCCTCTGAGCTTTTAGATTCCTCCAGTAAAAGACTCATGATCTTTCAAGACTCTCACTTTCCTCAAGCTCGTCTTTGATCCTGACTTGAAGGGTAAAAACCAGATGATGCTCTGCGGGAGCTGCCGCATCTTTACCGTTCATTAGCATGTCATGTGTGTGTGTCGGCTGCTGCTGCGTGCGAACTCCCAAAACTATAATTAGAATCCAGCTTCACTGTGACCAACTAAGCAATGATAATGAACAGTCCATCTCAATTAACGCGAAGCAAGCAGCCATTGAGAGCGGCCCTGCTGTGCTCTTATTCTGTCAGATAAGTTTAGAGTTTCATTAGACCATTAATAGCCTCCTTGCAAAGTGCGTCGCTCTCACAAAGGACTGAGTCACTTTAGGTGAGCATGTGAGATGGGGACAAGGTTATGTTTGTTCAAAAATACAAAACAGCAGGAATGATATGATGCATCTAAAGCTGAAGTCGTGGGGTGGGTGTAAATTCACAAATCATTTCCAGCTCATTCCAGACTACTTTTCTGAATTGTACCATCTTACCTGGTTCATAGATTTAACACCATTGTTGTGTTTATTTAGACTCTTACTGCTTTTTGGCCTTTACATGATGGACATGCAGAATATGAGTAGGTTACTAAAAGGATACGGACACTGACGGCATCAGCGTCTGTGCTCAGCAATCTCTTCACCTCCTTTTCCACATCAGGAGATTCAATATACTGTGGATAGAGAGAGAGATCGAGTTGCATGTACTGTTCGTGGGATCGCTTACACACACACACACACACACACACACACACACACACACACACACACACACACACACACACACACACACACACACACACACACACACACACACACACACACACACAGAAAGGTAGCAGCTGGCTGAATGCCAGCGTGCACATTAGCGATTAAAACAGAAGGGGCTAAATCAATATGGCTCGGCTGTGCAACTTCAGGAAGATTTATTCAAAAGACAATGTAGAAGGGTAGTGCTCGTGCACACTTGCTTTCACTTTGATCAAAGCAATAGTGAATTGCTTTTTGCATGCCTTTGGGGCAAACTAAGATGGAAAGGCTTTATTTATATGTAAATCTTAGTTTTCACTTTCACCACAGTTCTTGTTTTATGAAATGTAAATGCCCTGTTGGAAGAGAGCCTGGGAAAGAGATGGATCATCAGACGAGATGCTAAACGGATGGATGGGAAAGGGGATTGAAGCGCTGAAGGGGAAATGGAAATGCCAAAACCTTTTTTTTCGCTGTCTTCCGAAATCTTCTCTTGCGTGTGTTCTTCAGAGGGCAGGTGACTGGAGACCAAAACAACAGGATTAATGAAGTCAATGCAGCTCGTTCAGCTGTGCTGGGGGAAAACTGTACTTCTTGAATTGCTGATGTGCCAATATTTCAGCTCAAAATGCTGTCGTGTGTATATGTTTGTCGACTTACTGCCGTGGTTCCAAACAAATTTCTTGTCCTTGTCTTTGTCCTTTTTCTTGCTCTTTGGGTCGGTGCCAGTCGGCTCCTCTAAGGGAGGGTAAAGGTCTCCATCTAGTGTACATACCAGCATCTGAACCATGGAAAATTAATAATGAATGACTCAGTGTAATTAGCATTTTGCTGATTAAAGTCTCTGTACTCATGCATAATAATTAACTATTACAATTTCTAATTTAATGTAAAAATGTTAAAAATATTTTTATTTGCAATTCGTATCCTAAACTAAATATGTATCCAGTGTTTGTATATATATATATATATATATATATATATATATATATATATATACACACCATGGTGCTGCTATATCTGGAAAAAATCATGTTTAATTCAGTCATCCTAAACCTGGACTTAAAAAAAGGTATTTAATGAAGGTGACATCTACACTGATGACTCTGACATCCAATGTAATGCCCCTGCGGTGGTTTACCTGACAGACATCAGCAGTTTTGTAAAATGTCTTCTTGTCCACAGTTTTCAGAGACTCAATCATACAAGGCAGATCCACCAGTTTGCAGGCCAAAGGGACGCGGTCCACTCTCACTATGCCATGACGACCATCAGCTAAAAAACAAACAAGAGGAATGATGTGATGAGTATAATGACATGTTTGGAGGCTGTGAAAACCACTGCCACACATCAGTACTCTGAATGAACATAAAAGCATCTTACGGTGCAACTCAATGGTGAGTCTGTCCTTTATGTTCATACTGCCTGACTGTGCAATCCTTCTGACTGTTGAAGCATACTCCTGTAAAAGAGGACACATGTTTAAGTACAATCGCAGTTAATATCACATATATAAAAAAATCGGTTTCATCATGTACAAGTCTCACCGAGGGCAGCCGCAGGACGAACTGGCTCTCCAGTTCATACGGAGCATCCTCCTTGTTCTTGGAGCCGACCTTCCCGACTAGAATCAAAACAGGTGACCATGAACAAATGATTAAAACCACTTACTTATTGCTTCATGTATTTAGGAAACTACAATTTACACTGTCAAAACTCTTTGCCTATGCTGATATAACATAAGTCAGAGGTCTTGTCTTCGGATCAATTAAATTTCATATTTTTGGCATGAAAAAGTTTATTTCTGTACTATGAATATCTTAGTGATTAAAAACTTGCCTGATTTCCAAAAGAAAAGGAGGTTAATATCTCTCTCTATATAGAGAGAGATATTTAATATTTTAAGCAAGATTACTTTATTTTCATCTTGTACAAATTCAAAAGGGGACTTCAGCTTGCTCTATGCAAGGTCGTCTATTGTAGATTTTGAGGTTGGATTAGGATATTATCCAACTGTAGAAGCTGTTCTCTTTTCATATTCAGCTTGTTTTACAGGTGGAGTGAGTTTTGCTCCCAGAATTTGCTGTATTTTAATTGAATCCTTTTCCCTCAGCAAATGAAATGTTCCACTGGCGGCCACCCAAGCCCAAAGAATGATTAAACCATCGCTTCGCTTTGTAGTTGGAGAGGTGTTTTTTCCACAAAATTCTGGACTTAATCAGTCCAGGGACCTTGTTTCCACATCGGACTTGTTTAGATGTTCTTTAGCTCAGTTCTGATGCTGAATATTGTGCCAAGGAAGCAGGAAAGATTTTCTTATAAGGACTTTTCCTTGAAGGTCATATTAATGCAGGTGTCACCTCACAGTAAAACAGTACACCACCACTCCAGAGGTTTGCCTTTCTACCAAGCCTGGGAGCAGTTCACTCAGAAAGTGTTCTTGGTCTTTCAGACCTCAACTTGATCTCCACCATTTCTGTTAACTGCCATATCTTAATAACATTCAAATCTGAGGAAACTGTGACCCGAAAGCGCTTTGATATATCTTCTTATAGGCTTGTCCTGTGGGTATCAATTATGATAAGCAGCTGCTTTAGAGGAACCCATGATATGTCGTGGGGCAGCTGGGGCTCAGGCGGTAGAGTGGATAATCAACTAATCACATCGATGGTTTAAAGTGTATAAGGACAAAACTCTGATGGGTCAAATTTACCCTGATGGCTTATACCAGCAGTGGGAGAATGAGATGTATTATATGAGAAGCACAATACAAACGAAATCCATTACACTTGTATTTATCATGGTTCTTAATTGTTGGGACAAGCTTTAAGGAGGCAAAGCATATATATAATATATAAAAAAATATAAATTGAGGTCTGAGACCTTGGTAAAACTTATGTGAGCTCAAATTGCTTTATTACCTTAAGATATTATGAAATTGTACACATAGATAATACACAAACTTTGCTTTGAATGTCGAAACTTGAACCTTTTGGATATCAGCTCATCTTCTATTGACTAAACTAATCACAGTGTTGACCAGCGATGCCCAAACGTTTTCATGCCTCTGTTAGATTTGTTATAGATTAAACCTGTTTGGAGCCACTTCAAAAGGAATTGCACTTAATCAAAAGTAAACAGTGTGATTGGTGTAATGAGCTGCTGCAGGATTCTCTCACAACAACATGAGATGGTTCCATACGTCAACAGAGCCTGAGTCATTTTATATATATTTAAAACATTACTTTAATTAGGAGTTACTTTCCATTTTTGCTACATTTGTCCTGATAATTATATTCTACTTTCTTGCTGCATATTTATATTAATATAACTTCTTATTGTACATTCATTACGGCTGCATTAGCTTTAATAACTTTTGCCTTTAGTTGTTATAACACAACAAAGTCAGATGAATACACTCGATCGCTTGTAGATCTCACGTTATGAGGTTATTTTTAATCAGTTTGTGAAACTGCAGAGAAACGTTTAAACTAAGTTAGCTTGGTTGAAGCTAACTGGATATAACAGCACAGACAGTCCAGATAAACCTGCTTCAAACCTGGAGCTGTGGACAAACTGGTTCACACCCAGGAGCCACATTCCTGTAATAATGTTTCTTTGTTCCTACAATCATTAATTCATTTCGACGCAACCGCATTAGCAGCATGTTTACAAAAGAGATGGCTAACCTGCTATCGTTAGCTTAGCAGCTATGCTAGCAGTGTGCGGTTTGAAACGTACCTTTCAGTTTAGACGTCATCTTCCTTCTTCTTCAATAAACAGATGTGTTCGATGATTAAACGCCTGCAAAGAAACAGTGAATATTACGATTCTGATTTGAAATCCATACAGTTCAGCTAACGAGGAGAAAACATGTCGGCCACTGTGTTGACGACTGCTGCCTTCAGGTACTCCTCGGGAAATCTGCGTGTAAGATCACGCAGACCCAGCACACATTTATTACACATATAGTTAGCTGTATCTTGAAAGAAGAGATTGTATTATGCATATTTAAGATTTAAAAATATATAATGTACACGTACATATGTTTTCTCACGCTGTACACACTGATTCAGTACGAAAATTGCGTGATGTTTACTACTTCCCTATTAGAGAGAAAATATTTCCGATCGATTTGAACGTCACATTAACTCACGTCTTTTATTCTATATCATGAGACTTGTTGCACTAACGAGAATAACAATATAGTAAATAGGCGACTATACATATTTCACTTTTATTTAGCTGTTTGTACTATTGTTATGAGTTATATTTCATCTAAAAATATAAAATACTGTACGTTGTAAAAAAAAAAAAGGCCGTGAGGTCTTTTTTATATGGCTGTTTATTAATCACTAGATTAAAAAAGAGCCATGATGTTCAATTTATAACATAAATAACAAATACATATCTGTTTATTTATGTATATCACTTCCTGTTCTGAAGGATGAGAATGGTACATTTCACAATAAGAGCCACCCTTTTACAACTAGTATCATAACCTGTTGAAATACACCGTGAAAAACGATAACATCTATTCTCTCGACCACGTATGAGTCACATAAATCACCACACAATGATCTGCGCCATTATTTACAGTTATTGTTGATTTAAACTAACAACATCCTGTTGTGCTGCTTTTACCTCGAAATAAACACTGAACGCTTTCTGGGGAACGTTCGTTTTCACTTCCGGGCCGGGGTCGATCTGTGTGTTGCTGTCGTCTTTCCGCTGCCTGACTCCTGCAGCCAGCTCCTGGTCGTGGCTCCACATCTGCACAAAGTTTCCTCCTGTGTTTAATCCACGGCGACGTTACAGCGTTGATAGCAGCGAGCGGGCGACATGTTGGGTAAAGTGACTGTCAGCGGGGCGAGGAGGGCGACGCGGACGCTGTGGCTGCTGGTGCTGGTGAGTCTGTCCGTGAGCATCTGTGTGTGTCGAGCATCCTCCTCCTCCTCACTCCGGGAGGAGGACAGCGCCATGGAGAACATCGTCACGGAGAAGCAGGCGGAGGAGAGCCACCGGCAGGACAGCGCCGACCTGCTCATCTTCATCATGCTCCTCACCCTCACCATCCTCACCATATGGCTGTTCAAGCACCGGCGCTTCAGGTTCCTGCACGAGACCGGGCTGGCCATGATATATGGTGAGAGACATTGATGGAGAGAGGGGGGGGGGGTACTCTTGATTTGTTGCTGGTGATCCGATCTGTCTTTTATCAGTCACATTTTATTTGTATAGCCCATATTCCCAAATCACAACTTGTCTCATAGGGCTCAACAAGGTGCGACATCCTATGTTCTATACCGTCAACAAGAGTCAGGAACAACTATTAATAGGTGGTGAAAACCATAGAAACCTCATAGAGAGCCACATGTGAGGGATCCCTCTCCCAGGACAGACATAAGTGCAATAGATCAGTAAAACAACACTATTTACAACACTGATTAGAAGAAACAGTTAGTAACATAATGGAAAACACTGTCAATGTTTAAAGTATTTGTACATAAGAAAATGTCTGATAGAGATGAAGGGAGCAGCACTGACAAATGAATTGAGGAGTCATTGTCAGTAATGGTGTCTGTCAAGCAGTCTCGTTGTAATCGTAGTCCACGATCAGCAGCCAACATGATCAGGATCCACCATGATCCACAATCCATCGTGATGATCCACCACCACGATCAGGATCCACCATCGTGATCCACGATCAGCTGCCAACACGATCACGATCCTATTTACTGAGCTGCAGCACATTTCATTTTGAGTACATTCACACACGAGGCCGGTCCTGAGAGATACTGCAGGCCAAACAAGCTTAGTTACACAAACACCCCCTCGGCACTCTGCCTAGTCTTGAGAATGACAAACAGCTTATCCAGAGGGAACTACTCAAGAAACATGAAAGTAAACAGACCAAAAAACTGGACTGTTTCCTGAACCTTTCCTGCACCTGAGTTGTAAGTCACTAAACACATCTATTCAAATTAGGGCTGGACGATCTTGTTAAAAATTATCACGATATCAATAAATATCACGATAAATGTCACATTTAAATGTCTGTGTAAAGACTGATTTGTGAAGGTTGTGGTTTTAAACTCTTCTTTATGAGCAGAAAATGACACTTGATAAACAACAAAACATTTTACAAACCTAAGGTAATAATAATATATTAATATACAGAGCACTTTTCAGCACAAAGTATAAAGAGCTATAGGACAAAGATGGATGGTTGAAATACAGAAGGAAGCACATAAATAATAATGGTAATATTAATAATAGAGATGAAAGACCAATAATAACCCGGCACCCCAAGTAAATTCAGGAATATTCCATCCGAAAAAACACGTTAGCCGAGACTGATTAATTATGTCTTATACCTCCTCACTGTTCAATGAATACGAAATATATAGATATTTATTTTAAACTTTATTATATTTCTATTAATGATAATTATATTGCGATAATTGTTGACATTGTTTTACTGACCAGCCCTAATTCAAATACTGTGTTTGGATTTGACTTTGAGGTACTAATACCTTTTGTGGGTATTTTAATGCTCTGCTACTTCTTACTTCTACTGTTCTACATTTCAGAGGGTGGCATCTCTTCATTGAATCTGCTCATTAATCGACTCTCCCCTCCGTCGCCTTTTTGTCTTGGCTCTTTTCTAACCCTTTCCTCAGGCGTGCTCGTTGGCGTGGTCTTACGTTACGGCATCCACGTTCCTCGGGACATCAGCAACGTCACGCTGAGCTGCAACGTGAACGCCAGTCCCGCCACTCTGCTCATCAACGTCAGCGGCAAATTCTACGAGTACACTCTGAAAGGGGAGATCAGTGCCAACGAGGTGGACGACGTGCAAGATAATGAGATGCTGCGAAAGGTACGGTGTGAATGTCACGCAGAAGTTTGTCTCATCTCAAGCAGGTGTATTGATCACTGTCAATCTTATGCATGTATTGTGATGTTCCTTTATCTGGTGATTGATGAGACAATCGGCATAAAATAAATGAACAGTGGTTCGACGATCGCTTCAACATTTCATTTATTCTTAATCAAAAGTTTTGCGGATTTTATCTTTAGTTCAAATGTTCAGAAGTTATTGTTATTCGTCACATATAATGGTTTACAGAACTTTCTAGGTTTTTATACAGCTGATCAGACAAAACAAGCATTTCAGACTGCACTTTTCACCTCTTGACATCTTAGTTTTGTGTCTAGAATTGCAGCCTGAATTCTCGATTCTCCACCATGAATAAATAACTTCTGTTTTCACAGAACATAATCAAAACAGAAAGACAGGGGGCAGCCCTCTCACTGTAGGTCACTTAAACTTTTGGGAGCCATAATGGTTCCTGTTATACAATGGTCATGTGAATGAATTGTTGATTGGTTCTAGAGGTTTGTTCTGCATTTCTCTTGATACGCATCTAAAATGATGTTAGCCATCATGTTTAATTTATAAAAGCCGTCCCCTGTTCTTAATTTGTCATTTTACAATGTTAAGAACTTTCTGTTGATGGTCAGGAAGCTTCTTCATGCTGTTCCATTTATTTAAGTGATTCAATAATACAGCAGCCTCGAAGTTTCCATGAAAATAACTTTGTCTTGAAAAAGTATTTTTGTGTCCTTCCTTATTCTAGTGATTCATAAATGTGACAAGATATTATTACACAATAACACATGATTATTGTATTTTGTTTGTGTCTCAGGTGACCTTTGACCCTGAAGTGTTCTTCAACATTCTTCTACCACCGATCATCTTCCATGCTGGCTACAGCTTGAAAAGGGTACAGTAGTATTACAATAGTACCTATAGTATAGTAACATTACAGTAGTATATACAGTGCAGTAGTATTTTAACCACACTTTCTGCTGCTTCATTAAAAATACTTTGACAATTACAAAGTGAACATTTTAAAAACATGTTTGACTCAAACAATGTTCTCCTTTCATTATGAAATCTGAAATCCACTTATTCCTTCTCGTCTTCAGAGACCAAAGTATTTGATGTATTTAGTGAAAATGTATGATTTTATTCAGAGTGTTGATGTGTTTAATTGTTTTGTTTTTCAGAGACATTTTTTCCGTAACATGGGATCCATTCTCGCTTATGCCTTTTTGGGGACTGTTATTTCCTGTTTTGTCATCGGGTAAGAATATCAGTTTTCCAAAAAGGAAAACACTGATACAAACATCCTTGTGTTCTCATATATGCAACTTTATATTGGAGCCAGTGTATGCACAAATACTTTTTATACCAGAACAGAATTTATATAATTCAGTTGTCAGTGCCATTAAAGTCAGTGTTTTTTATGATTTATTTCAAAATGACTGTCTGTTCCTCTGTCAGGTTGATGATGTACGGCTGTGTGACGCTGATGAAGCAGGTGGGGCAGCTGGACGGAGACTTCTTCTTCACCGATTGTCTTTTCTTTGGAGCCATCGTCTCGGCCACAGACCCCGGTACGTGTCGTGGTCTTCAGCCTTCAATGTGTTTCCTGCTTACAAGTTGTTGAAAGCTCGTGGGACATGTTCTCGCCAACAGGAAACAGGCAAAACCAGTTCATCATAAAACTAAAGATGTTCACATACGATAATGAGAAATATAACTGGTGCAGATCAGTTACAAAAATAACTTGATATGTATTTTCTTTCATACAATTAATGCAAATATCGAAGCTCCAAATTGCACTTTGATCAGATTTTCACACAAAACAGTAAAGTAATTTTGAGTATTAACTTCCAAAATGGTGCACCTTTTAATGTTATTTATATTATTAGAATATGATATATATGACAAAAAGACAGCTGTAAGTGCTGTAACATAAAAAAAAGATTAAATGTTTAAAAGAATAAACCATTATAGATTGGGAGCATGGCTCCTGAAGCTCTGGACCCACTTGCTTGCTGATGTGTATCATTATTTTGGTTAGTTCTAATGTGGAGAAGAATTCATTGAGTTTCTCGTTGTTTCTCAGTGACGGTCCTGGCCATCTTCAACGAGCTGCATGTAGACGTGGATCTGTACGCGTTGCTGTTTGGAGAGAGCGTGCTCAACGATGCCGTGGCCTTGGTTCTGTCCTCGTAAGTCATCTGTCTGTTTGACATCACGCACAGTCGTTGAATCTGCGTCTGTGCCAAACTGTCCTGAGTGTTCGCTCGGCTGCTGCTGCTAACTCACTGCTTTTTTAACAGAAATAATGGAAGTGTGAGTCATGCATTTTCTTATTAATTGCCACTGACCTTGGACTAATATCAGCTTCTCATTGATGTGATGCTAAACCTGACGTAGTACCTGAGCTAGTCTTTCTCCTGCTTTACATTGAATTATTTCCACAGGATTATAAATTCTAAAGGCAGGCCCAGCGGAGGGGCCAGGCCCCGTGGAGAGACTCGGACCAGCCCATTGAACGGGTGTAATAAGTAGAGCATTGCATTGTGTGCCTTGGCGGTGCCTGGGGAGCGACATGACAAATCACTGGTCATTTGTTTCTAACCTCTGGCTGATTCAACTGTAGACGCAGAACATTTCATTATTTATTCATTTATTCCAGCTAAGAACACATTCCTATTATATTCAGACTTACTGTATATACAGAGGTCAAGAAGAGGGCACGAAGCCGCCAGTGTTTACCGACAAAATGCCTGATGATTTGTTTTTTAAGTGTGGGGTCTGTGAAGGCAGAGGGTGAATATGGTCTGCTGTCAGACTTGGTTCAAGTACTATTTCAAACTATTATTTGGAAGTGAGGTGTGCCACTTTGATTCCATTTTATCAATACAATATTTAAAATATCTTTTTTTCATTGTTGCATTCTCATGCTGACTGCACAATATTAAAAACCTCTGCTGCAACGACGTCCCTTTCATGGCACACTCCACTTTCAAACCACGTTTCTAAAGCTATTTGAGCCAAGTTTGATGAGACGTGTGGTACTTTTTCTTGTAAGTATATTTTTACTGGGATTTTTCAGTGTTGATACTCGACTCAAAGTCACACAAATTATAGAAAAGAGAAAGTATAAAATGACTCAGCTCATCTTCTCTAATCAAAAAACTTCCCTTAGTGTGCGTGGCTGCTGTGACGCAGATTCTTTCTCAATGAGTTTGTGGTGTTGCCAGTTCTCTGGAATTTTTCCGTCCACATGATTTCCAAAGCAGATTCTTTATCTGACTAAATCATCAGAGGAATGAAAAAGCTCCGTCGTCTCTTTTTCTCCCTGTGTAATTAACAGCACCTAATGATAATAACTACTGTATACCCCTCTTATCTTTTCATTGTTAGCTATTGTGATAGTGGCAGCACATTCAACCAAGACTGCACCATAACATTCAGTGTTTGTTGTCCTCTATTGACCTCAGTGGACATTTACATGCGTATAAACTGGATAAAAGACCCATTTCATATCTGTAATTCTTTATATGTAGCATTCAGTTCTAATCAAAACTTCACTATAAGTTGAGTATCAACACTGAATTAATGAAATACTCTATTATTCCAACCTCATGACCTTTTTTCTCTTTACCCCAAGTTGCCTACGTGAGTGAAAGTTTTACTTTAGCAAAAACTTTTTCACTGTACTGGGAGGTTACAAAATGTTTACATGTTTACAACAACACTCTCTGTATTTAGGCTTCAACTGCAGCTTCATAAGTTGGGAAATGACTCTAAACTTTCTCTGATGGTTATTTCTCTTATATCAGGACAGTACTTACACTTTGCATAAGATGTTTCCATTAAACGGTTGTTTCTTTGTGTGACGTCAGGTCTATAGTAGCGTACCAGCCAGAAGGAGACAACAGTCACACCTTCGATGTCGTGGCGATACTGAAATCTTTTGGGGTTTTCCTCGGAGTCTTCAGCGGCTCTTTCGCTCTGGGGGTGGCCACCGGAGTCGTCACTGCTCTCATATCCTTTTTGTGTTATTATTTATTGATACAAGACAAGTTTAAAAAGTCCGACGAAAGCCACGGGTTAATTTACTGTTTTTAACGATATCCCACTGCTGCTGTTATAAATGGGTTGGTGTAAAATATAACACGAAAAAAAGATAATTTGAATGTTTTAATTGATACTTAGGGGTTTGGCCTTTCTTTTAAAATAATGGAGAAAAAACTAACATGCCACACAGTAGACGTCTTCCCCCACGAAGGCTGAACAACCCTACACATGATTGATTAGTTTTAGAAATATGAAAGGAAAAAGGAAGAGGTCTGTTAATCTAGATTATTTTATTTAGTTAATTAAAGAAAGTTTACTTTCCAGGCCTAATCCCTTCAGCAAGTCTGGTGGAAATTGTCTAAGTAAGTAAACAAACAGACTTCTCAGAATTCTCTCGAAACATGTGACAGTACTTTAAAATATAAACCATTCGTCCATTGAAAGACTCAAATAAAATCATCTCACTGCATTGGCAGATATTTTGTTATTTAATTTTTTATTTCCACTTTATTGAATTCTAATGAAGTTCCATGTTTCATTGAGTGTCCTGTTCAGCTTCTTGACTCTCGTCTGTACGTGACCAAGTTCACAAAGCTGAGAGATTTCCCGCTGCTGGAGACGGCTCTGTTCTTCCTCATGTCATGGAGCACGTTCCTGTTGGCTGAGGCCTGTGGCTTCACAGGTAACACACACACACACACACACACACACACACACACACACACACACACACACACACACACACACACACACACACTGTAATCTGAATATAGTGAGTATTTCAATTGGAAACCATGTGCTCTCCCTGCTGATGTGTTGCAGGCGTGGTGGCTGTGCTGTTCTGTGGAATCACTCAGGCCCACTACACCTTCAACAACCTGTCCCCCGAGTCCCAGGACCGGACCAAACAGGTCAGACCTGGACCTCATTAGCACCACTGCTCATTCTGGTCCTTTTCAACATGCTTCAAATATTGAGTTGTTTTTGTGCATTATTTAGAAAGTTTAGAAAGGGCGAGTTAACAGTGGTGGAATCTGTGTGCTATACACAGTTCACAGTTTCTCAAGAAACACTGAGATTGGTTGAAGATTTTGGATCTGAAGTGAGCACAAGTCCTCTTTGCTGCTTATTTCCTACAAAATATAAATTTGTTTCTATATTCTCATTATATCAAGACATTATTCTCAAAATCTCAGAATTAGTTTTTCTTCAATGTGGCCATAACTCTCTTTCGTAGAATTAAGATAACTTCATTTGAATGTATAATTTTATTGTTTGTAGTCAAAGCAGTGCCAGCCATGTGTATTTAGCTGTTGGATTTGTTTAACCGTGTTTACAGGTTGCACACCCACTAAATCCTCTGTCATCTAATGTCGTCTGATGTTGTTTCTTGTGTGTTGCAGCTGTTTGAGGTGTTGAACTTCCTGGCTGAGAACTTCATTTTCTCCTACATGGGTCTGACCCTGTTCACCTTCCAGAGCCACGTCTTTAATCCCATGTTCATCGTAGGAGCTTTTGTATCTTTTGCGTCTGAAACTACCAAATCTTGTGCACACAAAAGAAACCCAGATGACCCCCTCTTCTTAGTAACAGCGTTTTCAGTCACGTCAGTATCGGAATAGAGAAAGTTCCCACGCTTTTACAATTAACCACCAACATGCAAATGGTAATTGATTTGAGGGGCTCAGTAAATAAGCTTGGAACAGAATTAACTCGCTCTCGGTTTTGTTTTGTGTTGGTGTCCTCTCCTTAACCTCTTCCCCACCCAGCTGGCAGTGTTCATTGGAAGAGCAGCTAACATCTACCCTCTCTCATTCCTTCTTAATCTGGGGCGACGCAACAAGATCCGATCCAACTTTCAGCACATGATGATGTTCGCAGGTTAGTGGAATACAGATACAAGACGTTCATCATGCACAGTGTAAGCTCTGTAAAAATCTGAGTACAAAATAAGACTTGAATGGATTTGGGGTCTAAGGCCATTTTCTAGTTTCTTGCCGCATGCTGTGAGTAAATCAGAAAATAGAGCAACACAGGCTTGTGACCAGAGGTTTGTCTTATGTAGTAAACGCACATGCTTGATCGGTGTTCATAAAAACCATCTGTACTGTGCTCGTCAGGACTGCGAGGTGCGATGACCTTCGCCCTGTCCATCAGGGACACGGCCACGTACGCCCGTCAGATGATGTTCTCTACCACTCTGCTCGTGGTCTTCTTCACCGTGTGGGTTTGTGGAGGCGGCACCACCCAGATGTTGTCCTGCCAGCGCATACGGTAGGCCTCTCCTCCACCCCCGCTCACATCCATCCCTGGATTTGCACTCACATGAGCGTCACATGAATACAACTGAGATAAGTGGATGTCTCTGGTTGTGCAAACTTTTCTCCCATCAGTTTCAAACTCCAGGAATTAAGAACTGAATGTAACCTTTGGCTCTGCTCTGGCCTATGCCTGAAGGTTTTTATAATGTGTACACCTCCTCGTGAGGCCTCTCTGCTCAGGAACTTGTTAAACGGGGGAAACGTGCTTCTCAACACCATCATGCTCTGACAGCTGCAACTCAAACTGATTTACATGTGTTTCCTTATTTGTTTTTTTTACAGAGTGGGAGTGGACTCTGATCAAGATAACCCTGTGAGTCAGGCTCTTGTGAAAGACGCATTACTATTCTGAGATGCTGATACATATTATGACCACAAGAATATGCCTGAAACATCATGTATTGTTTTTGTTTTTTTTAGATGAGCATCGGTGAAGGAACAGAGAGAAGAAGCACCAAACTAGAAAGTGCTTATCTTTTCAGGATTTGGTACAACTTTGACCACAAGTATCCTTCAGTGAGAAATGAGTCATAAAAGTCAAGCAGAAAAAAAATATTTTAGTTATTTATGTGCTTAAAAAATTGGGGGATTTTAGTTAGTTCTTTTCTGAGAGCTAGACACATACATGGCAACACTGTAAAGGATGATAAACCTCTGACTTAAAATAATGAAATACATACAAAATAAAAGTACACAAAACATGCAGAAATCGTCAACAGAAAAATAGAACTGTATATAGATGTTAAAATTAAGATTTAGAAACAGAATCAGCTTTATTGGCCACGTATGTGTGGACATACAGGGGATTTGACTCCTGTTTAGCATCACTTTCAATGTACTTACATACTAAACGAACATACATCATTATTCTATTCTTAACACAGAGTTAAGAATAGTGCAAAAGATAAACAATCCACAATATATACAAAGAGTGATGAATGGGAAGTGAATGCACCATGACTGTGGTGTGTGAGAATGAGCTGCTCTGTGTGTTTACACTGTATAAATAGTGCAATAAAAGCAAGTAATAAATATAAGTAGTTAAGTATTTTAGCATTAGACACAAGCATTACTGTTTATTTTCCTCGGCACTTTGAGC
The DNA here is from genome assembly GCF_022539355.2 of Hippoglossus stenolepis. Classification (NCBI taxonomy): domain Eukaryota; kingdom Metazoa; phylum Chordata; class Actinopteri; order Pleuronectiformes; family Pleuronectidae; genus Hippoglossus; species Hippoglossus stenolepis. Next base: position 18,689,695 of record NC_061489.1, on the reverse strand, counting down.
TGACAGCAATTTTCTGTTAGTGGCATCTATTGTAGCTGCGTAGAGACTAATGTAGTTCACAGTGTCAGACAGCAGGGGGAGTGCCTCGTACAGACTGGAAGATAAATGATCTTTAATTTTAATTGATGCAATATTAAGGTCATTATGTTGAATTACTTAATTGATTAAAATGTATTCTGTTCTTTTCAAATTGAACATGTCAGGCTCATCATTCATTAATCTCACTGTACTGGTGTCTCTGTTTCAATATGTCTAACCTCTCTCACTCAGTGCATGTTCCTCTATGTTAACCTTCCTTGACTCGAGCCCCCTCTACAGCTACCTGAAGCCCATCCTGACTCACAGCGGCCCCCCCCTCACAGCCACCCTGCCTCTCTGCTGCGGCCCCCTCGCCCGCTTCCTCACCAGCCCCCAGGCCTTCGAGGTCAGACACTGGCTCATACAGGAGCCAAACTGTATTTGTGAGGGTTTTATCCTGTATTAACTGAATGGAAAACAGTTATTTAGATAAATCATGATTTGCAGAGGCTCAGCTTGAGAGGTTTTGTTTTACCGGCAGATGAGGAAAGGAAACGATCATTTAAATGTGTCGCCCTCATCTTAATTTTTGTTTCTGTGAAGTTAATGGAGTGTCTAACGTCTTCCCCCAGAATGAATGCCAGTTGAAGGATGACGACTCTGACCTCATCCTGACCGACGGCGACATCAACTTGACTTATGGCGACATCACGGTCAGCACAGATGCCTCAGGGGCCCACACCAGCGGCGGTCTGGCCTTTGCTGGCGTCACCTCTGACGACTTGGACAGAGAGTTGACATACGGAGACCATGAGCTGGTGATGAGGGGCACACGCCTGGTGCTGCCCATGGATGACTCGGAGCCGCCCTTCACAGACCCCCACCTCCGCCTGCAGATGTGAGGCAGTCAGTCTGTCAGCGCAGACGCAGACAACCGTCCAACTCACACTGACCCGAGCCATCGAGCAAAAGACCAGTACCTGTCATTCTGCCTCTGAATTCTGTTTTGCTCCGGCACCATTTCTCATTCCTCTTGCTTTTTTCTTTTCCTCACTGCTTCATTTCCTCACTCTCTCTTGTGGCAAATCACTGTCTCTACCTCATTCTCATTCTTCTTGTTTCCACACTTTTTTGGCATCTGCCAAAACTCTAATATATTCTAATTTATTTGCTGGGTTTGTATTCATTTGAAAGTCAATTCCTCTCAGTTTGGCTTCAACTTGTGTGCTAGTTACCTTGACTGTAGCATCGCACAGAGGTCCAGCAGCATGTGTTCGTGTGTAAACGCAAGTACCAACCACTATCTAATTTGTCGACGTACAGTATATCACTATATCTTTGATATGCATGCTGAGGATGCTCGTTGTTTTCTTTGTATGTGAGGTCGAGGGCTTTTGTGTTTCTGGGTCTGACCTTGAATGTTGCTGCCTTCTCTCTGTGCACCAGAGACATGCTGACCCAGTGGACAACTTTACTGTACATTTGGTTACAATCAAGTGCCTGGGAATTGTAGTTTTACGCCTGGCGACCCACACTGGATCAGCCCTGGGAATCAGAGCTGTCTGAGGATGGGTCGGTCACGCGGTCGAAGTTTTCCTTTGTAAAAAAGAGAAAAAAAACCCAAAACAAAACAGACACCTCTGTCCATAAGGTAGCAATATACTCAGCGGGTGTTGGGGCTGTCAGTTTGTGCTATTTGCGTGTGAATAGTGTGTAGCGATGTGAGGCCACAGATGCGTTGTGACCTGGCAGTGAAAGTGGTGGATCTCTCCCAATGACCTTTGACTGTGACATAGAGATGGACTTTACACCTTATTTTAGAAGCTGATGCCACTCACAACTGAACGAAGGGCTGCTGTGAGATCCAAATGAAGAAAGCTTAGTGCCATCTGCGTCCTGCATTTCCACTTTTTGTGAAAACCAAATGCAGTTGATGTCATCAAGTGTTTTAGATTCTTTTTGGCAACAGAGCTTATGTATTTTAAGCAGAATCACATTTTTCATAGTCATATTTGGCTTCATGCACATTTTTATAATCGTTGTCGAGACTTTGAATCCAATTTTCTCATTAAATAACAAAGATAGTTATATGAATTTGACAGTAAATGAAGTTGGACCATGTTATTGGTAAGCACACTGGTGTTTTGTAAGTATAACTTTGGTAAATCAAAGAATTGATTGTCTCTGTATCTGATTTTATTGGGGCTGCAGCTAATCGTTATTTTCATTGTTGATTCATCGTTATTTTTTGATTGATTGATCATTGTTTTGCCTATAAATGTCAAAAAATACCGAACAAAGCCCAAAGATATAAATTTTCCAAGCACATATGACTAAAAATAACAAGTATTTACATTTATGAAGCTGGATGCAGTGAATTCTTTATGATATTTATGTGGGAGTTCGTTTCAAGAACAGAACAACTGTAGTTGTTGATATGCTGGAGGTTTTTCTCTGCCGTCCTTTAGGATTCATGGCTTGATATTTAAACAGGAAGTTAAATAGCATTAATGTGCTTCAAGTCATAAATATACGTACTTTTTAAAAATGTTACTCAAAGACGGACGTGTTACATTTAACTTATTGTCTTAGTCCAGTCTGTCGCACGCTGTCGAGGTTATTTTCGTGCGTGTACGAGTAGAATGGAAGGTTGTGTTGTCTCCTCCGGGATGTGGAGTATAGCAGCTGTTAATGCGGGTTCAACAGGAAGCGTTGATAGGACGTCACCGTGGCAACACTGTGTTGATGCGGACAGAAGCCAGGAAACACTCGATGACGAGGTCGAACACAACGGGTTAGTGAACCCTCTTAGTGAGCCAAAGAAAAAGAAAATCGGGTGTATGCTTGAGGGTGGAGTTAGAGAAGAGAGTATTAGATATAGATGATTAAAATAAGAAGAATTGATGAGGAAGGAGAGTTTGGCCTTTTGTTTGTGTGTCTGTTCGTATCTTGGGGATGAAAAAGAGGTGGAAGGAAGAGCAGGCGTTTTTAAATATCGCTTTTCCTTCCACAGTTATCTTCTGCTGTGCAGGAACTTCTTATTAAAAGTGTTCGACGTCCAGGAAACTATTTAATCTTCCCTCCACTTTATACTTTTCATTTGTGTTATTTTGGAGTTTTATTTTGTTGAAGGGAAACAATGATGTGAGGGGGAAAAAAGCTGAATAATTTGCACTCATGTTTTATTGCCATGTTTGTTTTATCTAATAGCTGCTTTTTTTATTATTATTTACCTTGTGTTTTGGAAGGTTGTGAAAAAAAAGAGCAACAGTCTGTTAAATGATCGGTGAAGAAATGTATTTCGTAGACATTCAGTTTGGTTCATTGATAAATACTTTGTGAAGAATAATGTCCACACTGTAGTGGCAGACCTTTCATTCTGTCATCCCATAATTTACACCTTGCAGGTACTTTGTATGTGTGTCTGCAACAAACTGCTGTTTAAATGTCTTCTGCAGAGCATGAATCATTCATCCTCCACTGATGGTGGGGAAAAAAACGTCACATTATATACAGGCAGAGTTGTGTGCCACTGTTCTTTAAATGACACATTAAAAAAGTGCAAATCTGCAAAAGCTCTTGTAGGTTTCGGTATTTGCCTCCTGCTCTGCCAGTGTGTTTCTCTCTCTGCTCTCTGAATGGTGACTAGTGATCGGCTTTGACCAGTGGGAATGAAGTAGGAGACCAAAGAGGCCTGCTGTGCCCGATCTTTATACTGCAAAGTGTGTATGTGTGTGTGCGAGAGAGGAAGAGCGAGACATCGCGTTCTCCCTTCTCCTCTGTGTTGCAGGTACTGACTCTACTGACGCATCTGTATAAATATACTCTCACCTGTTCATGTGCGTGCAACGGTCAATAAATAGAAGCCTGTGCTTTTGATTAAAGCCCTCGCTGTAACGGCCTCCTCATTTACTTTGTTCCCCCTCTTTTTGTTTATTGGATGTATTGGTCGTGTAAGAACGTAGCTGTCGAGATTCAGCGATCATCCCGTTCACAAGACATGTGAAACAAGATTAGTGCCAGAAATAATTTTACTTGAAAGGGGGATTTATGATTTATTGTAGGAAGAACAGGTTTATAATCTTCATAGCCTCAGAATATGGCCGAAAGCCCAAAACCTAAAAGATAATTAAAACTTCTTAAATATTTCAGTGGAAAAGATTCAACTTCAGCCTGGTGGCCAGGAGGGTAAGTCCCAGGAAGTAAAGATTAAAAATAAAGTTTCCCAACCCCGGATGGCGCTACTTTAATCATGTTTGTGTCTGTACTGGACTGAACACACAGGCTGACGTATCATGTTTTACAGCATTATTTCTACCTGTGTAAAGCACATTAACATCCTCATATCACTGCAACAGCTGTTTTTTATTTAGTAGCAGGTTCACACACTCATTACCTTTTTGGTCCAGAGCTTAAAAGTCCAAACCACAACCAGGCTTTAGTCCAATAAATGTGTTGTCCAAAACCTTTTGTCGTTTTGTTTGCATGATTGACTGAATCCAGTGTTGTGATTGTAACCGAAATGAGGAACAATAACCTCACTATTTTGGGCACATTCATTTTCTGGGACAGATTCAGGAGCCACATTTTATTCTTCTCTGTTCTTACACAGGTCGACCAATCTCTACATTGTTGTGTAAAAGAATCTAAACTGTACAAAACTTCATGAACTGATCCACACTTCTTCCCTAAAACATGAATCTCTCCTGTAAAAAAATGTTGACATGGCAGATCTCCCACATCCATCCGAGGCAGGAGGTGCAGAGTGGTGTGGACGGGAGAAGCCGCGCCCTGCGCAGCCGAGACTGATGGCATTTTATTCTCTCAGACACGATTTGTAACACGTTCCTAATATGGTCACAACTCCCTCCAGTCTGCTCAAGAATGTCTGTACTGTGCAGTGAGGAAACAGTAGTTTTAAAGGCCCACCTCCCTGTCTCTTTCTGTCTCTCTCTCTCTCAAACTGTTTTGTCTACTTGATTCACTCTTTCACTCCAGTTGATCCTCAATGATTGTTGAGTGGGGAGATTTTCTGTTTTCAAAATTCAGTTTTTTCAACATCTTCTAAAATGTTATCAAACTAAATGAAGCCAGTGGCCGACGGCATATTGTTTTCGGGTTTTCGTCTGTCCACCCGGCCCATTGTTGTGAACATGATATCTCAAGAACCCTGAGGGGGAATGTCTTCAAATTTGGTACAAACTATCATTTGGTACTTACGCATGACCTGATTAGCTTTGGGTGTTCAAATGTCAAAGGTCAAAGGTTAAAGGTCAATGTCACTGTGACCTCACAAACTCTGTTTTGGCCTTTTGAAAGTGATATCTCAAGTTTGATTAGATTTCATCTAGACATCAGGCATACAACCAAAATGTGTTATTTCTTTACTTTTTTAAACTTATTTACCGAAAGAAATTAGACGAATCTTAATGTAGGTGATGCACGTTGCATTTGAATTCATATAGTTCATATATAAGCTTCTTGTGTGATAGTGAAATGCTGCTCTCATAAAGGGAAAACCTGCCCTTGCTCTTGCAGATGTGAAACCGTAAAACATCTGCAGATCTGATGTTCACGACAGAAGGAAATACACGCAGCAAACCTGTGGCTCTCATCAACACTGATCTCATGTAATACACTCTCAGTGATGTTACCAACAGAGGAATCTCATGTTTACAGTAAGAGGAAGAGTTACCAGCTAAGGGCTTATTTAAAGTGGATCCATGTGCAGATATATGACGCAAAGACTAGTCGTCACATTTTGACCTTGATGTTTGAGTAACGCTGAGACTTTGGAACACAACAAACATGAACTCCTGATGATAAAAACACCTCCGCACATCTCTCCCCCCCCCCGGCTGCACTAACAGCACATCTTCACTCTCACCTCAGGCTGAGCGATGTGTGTTTATCTATGCAGATGGAGACACTCTGGATTTAGTTCAAACAATGATGCAAATATCTGTTTAATCTCAATGACACACTTTATTTAAAAGCATCTGTGTTACATAACAGGACCACACTCTGGCCATTTAATCAAGGACTTGTGGCGGATTAACTTTTTCAATTTACAGGCTGCGAGTGTTTACTTTGGGTAAAGATTGAGTCATCTTGGTGTAATTCCTTCTTTTCATTACCAAAGAAGGAGAAAGATGAGGCCAATACAGAAGTGGGAGGAAATAACAATCCATATTTTTGTAAATACCTCAAATACAGGATTAAAGCCAGAAATTAAAGTAATAACTAAATAGGGGAACCCTCTGCAGATCTGCCCCCTACACAACAAGGTAGTTTTCCATTCCCTGGTGCTAAAAAAAGAAAAGAAAATCAATTTCATTTTCTTGCTGATCCCGTTTTGCTTCAGGGCCAATGAGAACTTTTGCTGCTAGATCTTGTAAATTCCTGGTTGAGGTCATTGTTTATGTGAGCGTATACAGAGGTTTGGCTCGTGTCGTCCCCCCCCCTTCCCTCCCCACTGCTCCCTCTGTCCTTTAAAGCTGCGATGCCTCCTCAGACTTCACCTCTCGGCCAAACGCGCAGGACGCACAGGGCGCACAGCTGCTGGGGAGAGAGACGCTTCATCTGAGAGAGAGAGAGAGAGGTGAGTCTGAACCACAGCGGGGTTTTATAACCTTTGTTCACCTCAGGTAGCGCGACAGCAGAAGTCAAACAGGAGGATGATATTTGGTTCACTTAAAAACCGTTATAGCAGATGCGTGATTGGCTGATGCGCTTTCCTTGGCACCGCGATGGCACGTTTTGGATCCATTTCTGTCTTCATCGCTAAATGTCCATCATACATGTCCTTGAACTTTGAAACTTTTTATTTCAGGGATAAACTTTGTCATTTACATGTTTTTCCTACTTGTACACCATCACATTCCAGAGGGAAATAGTAGTTTCACTTTCACATCTATAATTATTGCACATATTAGGAAGTACCAAACATTATAATGCATCAAACATAATGATAAAGTAATACAGGCCTAATATACAAATAAAAAAATCTACTATTTGAACGTAGAACTTTGTGGTACAACTACTTTTGTTTCCTATAACAAATATCAAACAATAGGATCCAAGTGAAGTGAATAAAATAAAACTTATCAATGTAATTTATCAAAGTGTAGGTCCATGCACCTGAAGGAGGCAGACACTGTGTCTCTAATATTTTATGTCACCCATGACCATAGCCCTGTAAGGATTAGACCTAATACTGAAACTTGAGATGAAGGGCTGGTGATTTGTTTAAAAAAAATTCATCGATATCAATAATTTATCACCATAAATTTCACGTGATTCTTTCTTTTAGGTTTAAAGATTGAAAAAAATCTCCTACACGATCAGAGAATGACAAACGATTGATAAACAGCAAAGTATTTTACAAATCTGAGGCAGATCAATTATGTGTTAAACCTCCTCAATGTGTTTGTCCAATGCATAAACAATATATCGACAAATATTGAACTTTTGTTATGTTGCTGTTGATGAAAACTACATTGCAATAATTATTGATTTAGTTTATTGGTTTTATCGCTCAGCCCTTAAGATGTAAAAAATGTGTCTGGTTCCACATCACTTGATGACTGTGCTACGCTGTTTACTTTACCTTAATATTTAAAAAAAGCCATCCCTCGGAAAGTCTAAATGTAAACCAAACAGTGTAATTCAATCCAACACAACAGGCCGTAATGGCTGCAGGCTGCAGCAGATCTGAAGTGTAGGGATATCATCGTCCTGCAGTGATGCTGGTGTCTGAAAAGCTCTGCACAAAAGTTGCCGTGTGAAACTGTAAAAACGCACGTCAGCTCATCGTTTCCTCCCTTCAGGTTTGGGCAGCTGCCAAACCAAACCCATGATGTCATTAAAGAGACCAGCAGATTACGGTCTGTTCCCTGGCACACTGGACCTCCTTGTGGCTCCATATGACTTCACCATGACTTCACCATCCTTTAGAACCCATAAAACATTTATAAGTTCACTGGGTCATAAATTAAACCCACATTCAACTTGAAAACACTGCTCTTTCTTTAGTGACTAACTTCTTTTTGCAGGCAGCACTTTATACATCTCTTTTTTAAAGACTATAATGTGCGTTTTAGAAGTCTTTTATTTTTTTTATATTCATGTAAAATCAGCACAAAAGTACTGTGTAAACCCAAGTCACAGATCATTCATTCATAAAGCCTGGTATTCATGTGATGTATAATTCATATCAATCCTCAGTGATGCTGTTGTATGTCTGAGCCTGTGAGGTCTCCTCTCCATCAGGCCACCACCAGCAGGATGTGTCTGCCACACTGAGGCCACTGGGAACTCTGGTGGCTGCAGTTTGTTCAGGCAGGGACACGCTTTTGTTGAGAAAAGAGTTTCAACATTTATTTTATTCCTGCAAATACATAGAGTAAAAGAGAGAGAGGGAGGAAAGAGAGTTGATGAAACACACTCACCAGCTCAACACTCCTAAATAGGCAATGCTGCTTATTTGTGTGTGTGTGTGTGGGCTGAGTGGAGTATAAGCGGAGGCAATATCCTCTGTTGTGGACGTCAAACTGCTGGTTGCTCCCCCTCAGCCAGAGGAAAGCCGCAGCTGAAAATCACACGATTACTTTGTGAATAAAAGAGGATGAAAGAGAGAAAGAAATGAGAGATGAGGAAGACGCAACAACCACAACAAGTACTGAGAGGGAAAGAGAGCTGGATGCTTTGTGTGAGAAAAGAAGTCTGTGTGCTCGTGATTTCATGCAGTTATGGAAGAAGATTCCAGATCCACAAGTGAAAGTACCATTACCTGCAGTGCAAATTTACTTAGTAGTAATAAGTACTAATCCTGCATTCAATTATTGCCCAGGTAAACATTTTAAAGTATCAGGAAGTAAAATGTATTTGGAGTTATTTCATTTTGCAGACTTTCTAATTCCTTTTTTTCTGTTCACATTATAAATTGTCCTTACTCCAGTAGGCATGGTGTCTTCTGTTATCAGCAAAAACTCAACTACAGGTCAAAGTATCAAAATATCAACTGAGCGAGTCAGTTTCAGCTGTCAATCATTTATATCATCTAAAACCCAATTAAAATCAAACTTAAGAACTATACCTGAAATGACAGAACCGTTATCTGGGATAAATGTATTTAACGTGTACTTTGACTGGTTAGTTTTGTCAGTGCCCTGTCTGCTAACATGGAGGAGAAGGGGCTTATGACTTATGCTGCAGCTCAACCATCAGGGGGCAATCAAGATGATTTGGCTAGACTTTTTAGGAAGTTGTCATGCTGTCTGTCTTTATATACAGTCTATGGATTTACATATAAAGTAATCATGCAAAGTAACTGTAACAAACTAAAATCATCAGAAAACTGTAAGAGAGTAAAACTGTAACTGTCAGATGATTGTCAGGGAGTAATTTAGCACAATATTTCCTTTTATGAAGTAGTAAACTATTAACATGAATGAGAATAAAAGTAAAATCCATTGTGAAGTACCTCAAATGTGTAGTTAGAGTAACTGAGTAAATAAAAATAAAAAAACAAGCAGTTGCATTCGATGGTAAAATTGTCCAAGCTCAGTCTAACAGAGAAAGAAATAAAAAAGTACACAGTTATGTAACTGACTGTTAAGTGTTGTCTGTTGGCCCCATGACATGAGGATAAAAGCAGTGAGATAAAAATTATGCATTTCATTTATAAAATAAAAAAAATATCATTTCTACTGTATGTACAAACAGAAAACTTAACTTGGTATCACACTGACTCTGAGAGTGATGCAAGTGTTGAGATAAAACCTGACGTGAACTGTGCATGAAGGATTTATGTTTTATGATGGTTTACGTGTGTCTCACTGAGATATTCAGCCCAGAGTCAGGCCCACAAATGGATTTCTTCTACCCTGTAACATATTGCTCAGTGTTGGGAGGCTCGGGTCATGTGAGAGCTGAAGTGCTGCAGGCTTAAAGTGAGGGCTTTATCTCAGAGTGCTTGTGTGTGTGTCTCTCTCTGTGTGTGTGTGTGTGTGTGTGTGTGTGTGTGTGTGTGTGTGTGTGTGTGTGTGTGTGTGTTAGCAACACTCCTGTCCAAGTCATATCCTCTGGACAGGAGTGTTACTGTTCTGATAGAGGTCCCGTTGTGGTCTTTTGTCTTCACATGTTTGACCTCAGTGTGTCTGGGTCGTGCAGCTACACCCTGATTTCCTCAGCTGCTCACTGCACTTGTGTTTGTGTTGTAACACAACTCTGTGCGTGTTGACAAAATGACACAGTGTGTCTTGTTGCTGTGTTTTTCTGTGTTTGTGTGTGTGTGAGTGTGTGTGTGTGTGTGTGTGTGTGTGTGTGTGTGTGTGTGTGTGTGTGTGTGTGTGTGTGTGTTGTGTTTCTCGTACTGCGTAAAGACCATTTTGAGCATCAACCTTATAGAGTGTTAAGACTTGGCTCTAGGGTCAGGGTTAGAATTAGGTTTAGATTAGGGTTAGGGTTAGGTATTTAGTTTTATGTGTGTGTGTGTGTGTGTGTGTGTGTGTGTGTGTGTGTGTGTGTGTGTGTGTGTGTGTGTGTGTGTGTTTGCATGGTGAGTCATTGTTCCCCTGACAGTGATGGTGTGGCTCAGTCTGTCATTGCTCTGTCTGCCCACTAACTAGATTTGGAGGCTGACAGAGACACATGGACGTCCAGGTGCGAGAGGTCGCTCAGACACACACCCAAACAGTGACAGGACGGTGCCTGCTTGTTCCACTCGTTCTGAGGTGTGTTTCTCTCTTGTTCAGGAAGTACAGGTCTGATATCCTGTTTCTCTGTGCTGCCAAAACTGTAGAGACAGAGAGAGATGACCGGCTTGGAGCCAAGAAGCAACACCTACCAAACAATTCGTGGCATTTCATGATAGGGTGAGATTCAAAAGCACAAGCAGTATGAAAGAGAGAGAGAGAGTATGAGTGGCAACGAGGGCCTTTTATAGCATTTATACCCTTTTTCCACATCACCAGAAACATAATCAGCCCAGATTCTCTTTGTTTGTTGTTTTAGATGATCTGGAGTTATTTTTGTTCTGTTATGAGCGACGCTCCGCAGACAGCAGGTGGAGAGGTCGGCACCACAATTCTGGTTAATGGACTGTCACTGTAATAAGATCACCACATGAGACTGTTAATAAGCAGCACAGTGTGAGGACACATGTAGTTTATATTAGAGAATCAAAATCAATAAGTGGAGCAGAGAAGCAAACGTGTCCAACAGGTTAAAATGCTGATAACTTTTGTTTCGACAAGTGTTGGGTACAGGAAGTGGTCCGGAAAACATGAAATATGCAAGATTACACAAGTGTTTCTTGATTTTATCATTTCACCTCTGGACGTTTGTCGGAGTTCATATGAAACACAAAACAGGAAATCTTCTACATTTCCTCTTTAAACTCAACACTTGATATTTGGCTGATACGAGGAAGTGAGGGTTAAACATGTTGGACACGAACATAAAAACGAAGATAAAGGAAATATCAGATGATAAAACTGAGTAGAAAACTACCATATGTTCTACTACATGAAACTGAAGGGGTGGAGGTATTCAGTTATCTACAGCTTATCCTTTTAGGGTCCTGAGGGTTGCTTGTGCCAATCCCAGCTGACACTGGGCGAAAAGCGGGGTACACCCTGGACAATCGACAATGTATCACAGGGCCAACATAACCATTTACACTCACAATCACATATATTTTGAGCCTCAAATTAACCTAACCCCAATCTGCACAGCTTGGATCTGTGGGAAGAGTCCACATAGACACAAGGAGAACATGCAAACTCCACACAGAAAATTCCCAGCCAAACTGGGATTCGAACCGGAAACCTTCTTTGGTTGCAATGAAATCCTACACACTGCGCTGTTAAAGGAGAATTTGAAGATATTTCCCGATGTAACACAGAGCCGTTCATCTGTTGTAGAGGGCTTTCTGTGGGCCGGGAGTCATGGCGCCTTCCTGCACATTAATTAGTCTTTGTGGGTTCAGTGTAATTGGGTGACAGATGATAAAAGGGGACAGATGTAATGTTGTGTTCCAGTGTGATGGACCAAATTAAATCTGTAACTACAACCAGATGCCTTTAAATTAGTGAGCACTTACACAGTCTCACTCGCTGTATTGATTCATATTGTGTATAAAATATGAAGATGGTTATTTGGGCTCTAACTGAGGTCAGTGAGTTTATCTAAACAGCTGATTTATTTCCTGTCTTTCGAGGCTCCTGGTCTCATTTCTACATTCCTGTATTTGCACTCACACTAAAGACCAAAATCAGTCAGAGTAAACAAGAGACTCATTTGCTGAACTGCAGGAGAGATAATGATAATGATGGTGTGCTCTGTAATATTTAACCCAATTTGAATCACTACAATCAACATTATATTAACTATGAATCAGATGACTGTGTGTTTAGTATCAGTCACAGTGACACACGCTGTTATCATTTGACTCTGCAAAGAGCCAGACCCACAAACATGTGGTGCTCCAGGTAAGGTGTAGTCTTGATGTGAACCCAAAGTGAACCATGTGGTTAATGGTGAACATCGGCCCAAATAGCACAAAACAAGGTCGGGCCACCTTTGGCACCTGTGGTTGATATACGGTATTGTTATGGACCAGATATGTCAAACAGGAGCAGACTCCCCGAGTGCCGTCATTCTGTGTATGTGGTCCGGATGAGAGTGTGGGCCAAATCTTTCCCCGCTAGCTTCACCACATCCACTTAAACGGTGACGATAGGTAAATGAAATGTTCGTAATTTGTTTCTGCTGCAACCAAAGTGGCCTAAACACATGTTATTACAGTTTTAATAACATATTAAAATACCTGTGCTTTTAAGGGAGGATTTTAAAGCTCCAGAGTTCCCATTATGACCCTGTAAACTGCCCAGTTTAATAAGAGTGCATAGTATTCAGCTGTTCACCATAAACCTGCAGAAAATTAGCCTAAAAATAGCCCAGTTGTTGTATCTCAGAAGAGAATTGTCCTTAAGAGACAGATTGTGTTTTTCACTCGGTCTTTTTGCGTTTCCTTCAGGAATGCACTAGATGTTTCCTGCTTCTAAAATAATCTTCTCTGGCTGACTTTATAGTTCAGGTTTTCCCTTTATGTGAGACATGTGATGGTTGTAAATATGTAAGCACACACAGGTATGAAGAAGAGGATACTTACACAACCCTCTACAACACTTTGTCTCTCCTCAGCTCAGTCAGTAACATCCCGCTGCTCCTCCTGTGACTCATCCCTTTGTCTTATGATGTTAAATGATCCAACTTGTCATATGTACATGTTCCGAACACCGACAGAGCTTTTGATGTCGGGGCAGTGGGAGTATCTGTTATCCTTAATCGCTGTGTTTCATTTTTTGACCTGTGATGTTACAGCAGTGGAATCCATCCTCCATCACCTAATCTATCCCCTCAGCATCCCTCTCATCCCCTCTGATCTTCATACCCTAAAAAGGGCCGGAGGGGCCAGAGGGGCCGAAGGTTGGATTTGGACGTGGGGCCAAGGGGTGTGTTTGTGTGTGTCACAGAGGGGTATATACAGCCCCCCATAACTAACTGAGATGCATGGTCTGAGGGTGTGACCTCCTGTGGATGCTACTGTCTTCTCCTGTCCTTGTGTCGTCTGTCTCTTCTTCTTCTTTTCCTCCTGACGGGAAGCAAACATGACTTTCTACAAGCACACAGGTAAAAATAAGGAAAGATGGTGACGGCACAGGATGCTAGTAAAGTTATCGAGTGCACTTCTTGTAATCAGGTGCAAAATCTAAAATCTGTGTACCTACTAAATTCTCTTAAATTTAAGCCAAGTTCGTAAAAGGATGCTTAACGTTTGACCATTGCCTAGTAAAAACAATGTATCTCCACATTTTTCACATTTTAAAAGCTAAGAAAATAATTTTTCGGGCCGTATGTCCCACAGCTTTTAAAAGGTTCATTTAGCTTAAGGAGCAGTTTATTAATGTACTGCTAAAGATTTATGTTTCATACTTTTTTTTAAATTAGCAGGAAAACTAAACCACATCATGATATTTATCAAATTATTATTTTTTAAATGAACACATGAATTAGAGGAGTGTTTAGTTTTAAGTAAAAGTATTAAACCAAAAAGTTATTTTAAGCTTTTTACTGAGTTTAAATGATAATATAAAATGATATAAATATATGATAGATAGATATATGATGATGATGATATAAAATAACCAAATGATTTCTTGTCTTATAATGTTTAAAATAGCTTTTAAATCTGTGTTTCGACCTCTCTTCCATTTTTCATGTCTTGCCGCATGTTTTGAGACAGAACTGCCTGTTCCAGGTTTCACATTGTGCTTTTAAAAAAAGTTTTGCTGTAATTAATATTTTTTTTTTCTCCATAGCACCATGATAACTAGATGTGATTATGTAAAAAATGTCCTGATTTTGCAGGAGACCGTCTTTCAACAGAACCTGCTGTTGTTTTTCAAAGCGTCAGAGAACAGAAAGTTTCTAAACTGTGCCTGTAGATTTGGACTGATACGCTCTCTGGCTTGTCCTGACTTTGATCCACTCTTATCATGTTTCTGACTCACCTCTCAATCTGGTCTCACTCTGACCTTTCTGACTCATCCCTGAAGGGACAACGGTGGAACGCCGCTCTCGCTCCGCAACCGAGCGTCGGTACATACCAGGCCTGCTTGACAGGCGGCAGCTGTCACGCTGCTTGTGACAAAAGATTAAAGTACCACACACATCTCAACTGGAGCCACAATAGCTGCTTAGTTTCAGTAGTCATCACTCTGCATCCCCCTCCATTTGTGCCCCCTGGAAGGTCAGTGGACTTTAGAGGGTCCAAGTCTAAAATAGCTCTCTGCTTATAGGAATCAAGTACTGCAAAGCTGATTTGAGGAGATTGACTGGGTTGGGCTGGCCAGGTTTTGCCTGTTTCACTGCCACTAATGGGCGAGCGGACTTGGGGTGTGTCAGGGGCTCAGTCTTTATCCCTGCTGCACAGCTGCACATATATATTCTCCTCTCATCTATCAGTCCACACACACCAGGGGCACATACCACACATAGGGAAGCTCATATCTATCACACGGCTGTGGAGCACATCCCACTTAAATAGCCCCAGTCCCCTTTTGTAAATATTTTCCTTGTTCCTATGGTTACGAGGACAAAATGCCATTCCACCAATTGTTTCCCTCCATCACTCCTGTTGTCCCGACCGGATTTAAATCGATATCAGTCGCACTGAATAAATCACTTTCGCTGAGGTTCACCCGCTGTTCATCTGCTCCGCCTGACATCCTGTGACAGAGGATTTAAAGTGATGTAGATAAAGTTTAATGTGTCCACACGCTCCACCCTGTGCACAGTTGTTCCAGGAAACTACTCAGTCTGCTCCCAGCAGAGACCAGCTGTGATGGAGAGGCAGGAATGTTGATGAATGAAAGAGCGAAAAAAAGCAACTCAGTTTACAATGCTTACACCGAGGACCCAATAAACTGACCTGGCCTAAAGAGAGCGTGTGGGCCGGACTGAGCGAGGGAGGTCTCTCAGGTGGTGAGGGAGGGGGAGTTGGAAGGGAATAAGCCAGACAGTCTAAAAATATGCACTCAGTTTTCCAGGGAGAACTTGATAAAAAAGTCTGGTGGCCAGAAAATACGCAGACGACTGTGGGCTGCTCTTTGATATACTTCATCACTGTGGTATGCTGCTGCTGGAGCTGCACCTCCCTGTGACTCTACAGGAAAACACAAAATATAATCAAATTCCTGCATAATACTGTTGTTTTGCATTGTAAGATATAAAGTTTAGTTACAGCCTTGGGCATAATTGCCTGTTCACCAAACAACAGCCACAAATATATGGGATTTGTGCTGATTTAAATTAGCTTTTTGCTCCTAATTCCTTACATTTTTTTCTGCATTGCAAAGCACTTTGAATTCACATTGTTTTCAGCGTTCCACTGCATAATTAGAATACATTCATCATTGTTGTTGTGTGGGACCTTGAAGCTCTGACTTGCTTCGTTCACTTGTTGTAAAAAGAGGCGACACTGCCCCCATCTGGCGTCTGATGGAAACTCACCAGTGATGGAGTCCAAGTGTGTGACGGTGTCCTGTGTCTCCACAGCTCCCAGGAGTTACCTCAGCTCCACCATGACCGACCGCTTCGACTGCTACTACTGCCGTGACAACCTCCACGGGAAGAAGTACGTGAAGAAGGACGAGAAGCACGTGTGCCCCAAGTGCTTCGACAAGCTCTGTGCCAACACCTGTGCAGAGTGCAAGCGCCCCATCGGTGCTGATGCTAAGGTGTGTGAGGTGTCGAGAAAAGATAGATGAGCGACACAGGAACCGGCCGAAGCATCTGAAAAAATATATTAATGAAAATTACAGAAGAAGTCACTGATAAATACAAACAAAATGATAAAATATCATGTTATATATTAATTTAAACGGCACTTTTCACAGTTAGTAGTCGCAAAGTGCTTTACAGGATGGTACAAATTTTAAATCAGAAATGCACAGGTTCGCACAAAGAGCAAAAACAGAAAACACACACACACACTGGAAAACATAGAAACTATAATTTCTGAGAAGAGTATGAAGATGAAGCAGTTGATTGAAATTCAGTCCCTATTTACTGTATCATTTACCTGTGGTTTACCACAAGAAACACTAATATGTTGTTAAGATAAACAACAAGAGAATAAGTGTGTGTGTGTGTGTGTGGTCCAGGTATTACTGGTGTTGTGGGGACCCTGGTAAAATACTACATTATTGGGACAAAAAGCAAGTCCCCACAATGTAAAGCATTAGATTTAACAGTGAAAACATGTTTTAAGGTTAAGGATTAGGCTACGGTTAAAAATAAATTTACGTTCAAGTTTAAGATTAAGGTTAAGGATAAGATTAAGGATAAGATTAAGAAAGGGTAAGGTAAGGGTTATGCAAGTAACGGCTGAGGCTAGAGTAAGTCAATGTAATGTCCTCCGAGGTCATGGGGGAATGAGTATGTGTGTGTGTGTGTGTGTGTTTGTGTGTGATCAGTCAGTCTTTAACAGTTACACAAATTGTCCGTCCTCCAGCGGTAGCCTGTTTACAGATGTGTACAAAAATATAAATACCCATATTACTTCTACAAATGGGGCTTAAATACAATACTTTCCATCACATTTCCAGCATCTAACTCTCCTCTAAATCCTTCCTGGCTCACTCACTGCACTGTAACATGAGCCTGAGTTCACATGACGAGCAAACAAACCCCACTTTAATTAATTGGGTCTGCATGAGGATTCAGTCGAGGGCACCTCTGCTCACCCTGCTCTTACCCTCTGCATTCAGGAGCTGCACCACAAGAACCGCTACTGGCACGAGGACTGTTTCCGCTGTGCCAAGTGCTACAAGCCGCTGGCCAGCGAGCAGTTCAACGCACGGGATGATGGCAAGATCATGTGTGGCAAGTGTAGCTCCCGGGAGGATGGTAACCGGTGCCAGGGCTGCTACAAGGTGGTCATGCCAGGTGGGTGTGCTCACTGTCACACTTTATTCTTAATGCCCCTAACTCATTGTCTCCACTGGTTTATTACCTGACATGAGCACACAACCTTCTGCTGAAGTTTGAGCAGTTTGGAGATTTCTGTATTTGTTTTCATAATTTGAACTGTCAGGGCTCAGCTGGGTAAAATCTTACTTCCCATCTTATTTCAATAACAATACGTTTTTGTTAAATAGTTTCAACTAAATGTGATAAAAATGCAGTTGCGATAAAACAGATTAGCTGAGTTTTATAGCAGGATTTTATTAATAAATAACATGACAACATTTGAAACCACTATAAGGGGCTTTAAAGCGATACTATGTGACTTTTACTGAGCAACAGCGCCCTCTGCAGCCACACATGGTGACTAGTTCTTTTCATGTAGAGAAAAAACAAAGCCTGTCAATCTCTAGACTGCAGAGTCCCACTCACTGAGCTGAAACACAACTGAATGATGCATTTTACCCATGATCCCCGGCTTCCCCAACCAGAAGAGCCACAAATCCACCAAACTGTGCTTAGAATTCTTCATATTTCAAAGTTTACTCGCAGAATACTGTAGAAAAACTGGGTTTTAAAGGATTTTTGAGTCTTTTTGAATGATCTACAGTTCAGCATTACTTTTGAACCTCAGATCACACTTCTCACAGGAGATCGCACCCACTCTAGTTAGAAAGAACAGGAACAGACGTTCAGGGTGAGAAATGGGGTTGAAAGTGTCACCATTGTCTCTATTCCAAGTCAGTGAACCATCAAACTCACTTCAGGGCTTCAGCTATGACGAGTTTTTAAGTTTTCTACATCCATATATAATGTTTCTGACAACACAACACTATTTTTCCCACACCTGCCCTCTTTGCCTGGTATTGTTCTGCTCTATATAAAACACAGTGTAACTGAATCTCGTGCTACACAAAGGTTATTATTACAGTTGCCCTCGAGCTCCGAGGATATTCAACCAGTCAGTATCTGTTTCAAATGACCTACTGGTGGGTCACTCATTATAAAATAATAATGTGACTATACAAACTTTGTTTAGACCTTTATTTTACATTCTAGTTAAGATCTCAAAGCTTCCAAAGATACAGATTAAATCAGCAATAAATCAGCATTTGTTGTAAAGGTGCATAATAAAAATATAGTGTCATGTTTGATTATTACATAATATAGAGCACAGGTAAAAAACATATAGGAAGCTGGATTAAGTATAAAATCATTATTAAATAATGATTCATGGAGAAGAGGTGATATTAAATACATTTGTACTTCTCCTCACTCCTTTTTGAATATGTAGATTAAATCATAAAGCGTTTACATTTCTTTTACCTCATCAGTTTGTAAATAATAGTTTTTCTATTTTTTCCACTTGTTTGTATAATTTCTCTCTTATTTATTTAAATGTTCGAAATAATAAAAGAAAAGAAGAAAATGAAATGAAAATCATAAAGCTTCAATAAAATAGATGGAACAAGCTTGAACACAATATATATTGTTGAACAGTGAAGAATTGAATTATTCTAAAATATACTAAAACACTACCAATGAATTAAAAAAAGAGTGTGGAGATATGAAAATTCTCCTGACATTAAGCTCAAATGGTTTTTATTCTGTTTCCAGGATCCCAGAACGTGGAGTACAAGAAAAAGGTGTGGCATGAGGAATGCTTCACCTGCTTCGACTGCAAGCAGCCAATCCGCACACAGAGTTTCCTGACCAAGGGCGACGACATCTACTGCGCCCCCTGCCATGACAAGAAGTTTGCCAAGAAATGCTTCCACTGCAAGCAGGTACAAGCTCTGATGGCATCATTGTGTGTGTTTTATTGTTGTGAAGTCACCGTATACTGTTCTTTTTACAACAGAATAAATGTCCGGCCGTGTTGTGTTTGAGCTCATGATCAAGATGTCTCCTTCTTTAGCCCATCACCTCTGGGGGGATCAGCTACCAGGACCAGCCCTGGCACTCCGACTGCTTCGTGTGCCGCACCTGCCGCAAATCTCTGGCAGGAATCCGCTTCACCTCCCACGAGAACAGCGTCTACTGCGTGGACTGCTACAAGACCGACGTGGCCAAGAAGTGCCACGGCTGCAAGACCCCCATCACAGGTCAGCAGAGATGAATGAGAAAACAGTGGTGCAGCTATTTTCTAGTGTGTTTTCCTCTTCTCGCTGTATGATTATAAAGACCTCTGACACATTATGATCTAATAATCTGGACTGACTCATGATGCAGTGTAGCCATATTTTGGAGGATGAGCTGCATCTTCCACAGATGATACAGTACATCATCAAACAGCTTCAGTGTCTCACAGCAGAAAAAAATAGATCTAGTATTGTTTTATTTATGAGTCTGTAATTTTGAATAATTTCCTTACAAGAGAAACACTGTTGAATTAATAATCAGCTGTGCACAGCACAAATGTGAATTTTTTCACAAGAGGCAAGCTTTCAATTCAGCACACAGAGAAAAGTTTCTGAGGATTTTAAGTGATTATTTCTCATTCTTATTTTTTTGTCTTATTAATTATTCTTTGAATACATAATTATTTCAAGCTTGAGTTTCAAGTTTTATTTGTTCAGAAGAAAATGTCGGCTCATCAATGCAATAAGAGCATCAGCCATAGAGAATATAGAGTAAGAGAGAGGAAATTCTAAATAAAGTAAATTTAAATAAAGAGCACAATATAAAAACATCAAATACAAATCAGGATGAAAACTCAGAGAAACCTAGGAATTGTTTATGTATGTAACAGACAGATTAAGTGATGTTAAGCAAACATCTTGAGTTTCATAACACCTAAGTCCACAGGACTGTACACACAGTAAAATTCAAACTTAATGCAAATGAAGCATGCACATTTGCTTTGAGTACAGATCAGTGTGTGCTGACAGTTTGGACATTGCTTTCTAAACGAAATATGACCAGCCGCGTTCTGACGGGTTTCTTCCTCTGATCTCTGCAGGATTCGGCCACGGCACCAACGTGGTGAATTACGAGGGCTACTCTTGGCACGACTACTGCTTCAACTGCAAGAGGTGCAGCCTGTCTCTGGCCAATAAGCGCTTCGTCATCAGCGGGGATCACATCCACTGCCCCGACTGTGCCAAGAAGCTGTGAGCTGTGAGCTGCACCGTCAGCTGTGCAGAATATCACGGTTTTAACAAGTGGGATTACAACAGAACTGACAGTTTAGACTTTCAGTTTGCAACAGAACAAGTCTTCTCATAAAATTTAGATTCGCAGCAAGAAACTTTAGTGAAGCATCTTCTTCTGAAGTGGACAGTTTAGGGGTTATTTCAACTCAATATGCACTATAGCTTGAATCATTTATCGACATATACATACAGTAACTGCAGCTTGTATTAGGGACAGGGTGTTGGATACTAACATGGAAACAGTGTAACATTAGTCTAATCTAATCCAGGATTCTGTGCATCTTTATGAGACGAGAAGCCTTTTCAGTGCCTTACTGGAATCTAGAATAAACTGCTGCTCATACACACCAGCTTTGATTATTAATCTGTTACGTCTCTTGACGCCTGGATGGGTTTTTTTGCATTTGAAATGATGTTTAGAGTGAATTTAAATCACACATTAGGTTTTTGAGGTTGATGCTGAAATATAAACTGCTCGTGTATTCAAGACTTTGAGTGTAAACAAGAATAAAAATAAATAAATATAAAACATGGAAAATGAGTATTTTTGCAAACTTTATTGTTGTAACAGTTTGTGTCAACTCAGTACACTTTTAGATATATTTACAGTACAAATTTGTATTTTCTGAACAGGGCGTTGTTAGGTCTGTAAATCTTTCAGAGAAATATTCAATATTCACACAGTTGCCCTGGTTGGGTGAACTGATTGTCGAGGCTGAGGTAAAGACAAACTTTCTTAGTAACAAGTGATACAATAAAAATACTAAATCTCAATCTAAGGCACCGTTCTATCCTATTGTATCAGACAACGTTGAGCGCTTGAGCCCTAAAAGATGCAGCAGGACCTGGAATAGATACAGTATCTGTTCAAGCAGCAGCTACAACAGCCCCCAAACAGGTGCTACACAGGAGCGGAAGGAGGGGTAGGAGGGGTAGGGGGGTATTTGGGTGTAGGCATGAGTAGGTAGAAGTTTCAGGTTATGAATGAGACTTTTAAAATGTGTGAACGGGAACAAAGCCAAGATGACATCTTCCAGAATATCACAACTCTCCTTGGGCTCTGTACAGTAAAGCTACTCTTATGTTACCATTCTTAAAACACAGCGAGTACTTTGAAACAGTGCAAAGAGTCCATGTGTTTTCTAGATGAATAATGCACAAAAGCTAAAAGCGGGCAGCTTTTGAGAGATGTGGTAAATAATGAAGGACGGTTTACGGAGTCTGTTACATTCTTTGAGCTTATTAATGAAAGCCAGTTTTAGTCAGCCAGCAGAGAACAAGGCAAAAACAAAACATTAAGGTCCCCCAACCTGGTGCTTGGACAATTCAAGCATCAGGGAATTTAAACATTTCAGTACAAAAATCCAGAACAGACAGTACAACAATGCGGGAAAACAAGTCTGGCCCCACGTCTGGTTTTGTTTAGCGGATGTGCATCGTTGCAACGGAGGAGCCGATATCTCCTCATCCTTTGACAGTTTCTAAAACATATTTCGGTGACATTAAAATCACTGTGAGGCACAGACGCGACTGCTTTCACGGCTCAGACATGTCGCTGAGGGCAAGAGCTCAGCTCACCATCAAAATGTTGACTTGTTTTTTTTTTGTTTTTATGAGGCAATAACTGAATCAAAACCAGAGCTTGGGGACACACACCACAGTGGCCCCTTGTGTTTGCAGAGCTCTTAAAGAGGGCTCCAGTTAAATATTAGTTTTCCAATGTGCCCTACGCCAAATCTGACTTCCCTCACAGGGCACGTGAAGAAGAGAAACCTTAAATCTTATACACACATACACAGACTTCAATTATCCACATCCTGACACCACTCCCACCGGAACATGGCTTCATTTGCCTAATACTGATTATATACACAATACAATAACACTTAAATATATGTAGAAATGTATTTTCATATATAAACAAACAAAAAGCCAAATTTGTATATTATCAAAAATAGTTGAAATGCATTTGTTTCAGATGCAGCAGCTTGTGTAAGAGGAGGTTTTTTAGAGGGAGGTTAGTGGGACAGAAGTGAAATTTATGATAAAGCCGCACGGGTGGAAGGATGAATGGAGGAAATGTGTGTATGGATGTGATGAAGCACAAAATGGAAAAACTGTAGTTGAAAGTTTAACATTATTGACAGAACAGCCAAACATTCAAGTTCAGGTCAGTTAACAGACACTGTTTTCCAAAGACACGATGAAGGAAACTAATGAACTTCACTTGTGTTAAGTGAGTGGAACAGCTGCAGGCGGCGTCACTACAGATGTTAGACACTAAAACTGGATACAACTCAAGAAACATACAGTTTATATACATGGAACCTAAATGAACTGCCAACTCTAAATCAACAAAGTGCTCAGGCTCCACCGAACATTTGAATTCACAACTGTGCCGACATTTCATCTCGACACCAAACAGCTTCAAACGTTACAGCCGGGCGCCTGAATCCCTCTAGTGGCCAATGAAGGAAACACAGGGAGGGAGAAGCTGGGAGACGAGTGTGGTTGGCATGAAAAACAATGGGGGTGAAAGAACCGAGATGTGTGAGGTGAAGCATGAATACAGAATCTGCTCCCAACCGAGACGGCTGAACTGTGCGCGTGTGAGCTTTTAGCACAAAGAATTTAGTATATTCATACGTCGAGGTTGGGAAACACGATAAGGCCATATTGCTGGATGCTGCAAAAACAGCCGATCAAGTAAATTTAGATGAATCACATGCAAATCCTGGGATGCTCCCCGCCCCCTCAACCCCCGACAGAACAGACCGTTTAAACGTTCCTTCCATTTACTCACAATGTTTACCTCATCGTCAGTTCACGCACGTGTCCTGGAATATTGTCACAGAAGAGAAACAAAAAACTTAACACATAATAACAATAATTACAATAACAAAGAAGCCAAAATTAATAAATTACAACAATGCACCCCTGACAAAGCTCTTAAAAAACATCAAAATAGGACACAACACAGGAAAAAAAGAAAAAACATGTGGGAGAAGAACTAAACACAAGTGGGAGAGGAAAGAGACCTGAAGAAAGCATGTTTAAGGAATATATGGAATTTCCCTGAAGAATATTTTTTTAAATATATAATTTCAATACATATGTTTCCTCATAATGTGCGGTGCCAAGATAGCACTTAGGGAGGTCTTTCCGCTTCACCTTGTGTTCCTCCGTCTGGAAGAGGAGGAGGACAAAGAGGAGGAAGCTGTTTGGAACCGGTAGAGGACTTGCTTTTTTTTTTTTTATGAGCTCAGCTTGATAGGAACTTCAGGAGTGCAACAGTGAGAGGCTTCGCAGGGATGGAAGCAGCATCACATCTCTGCAGAGACACAGGAGAAAACACAAGATGGTTAATCTTTAAGTTACACATTCCCAATAAATGAGTAAGGGAGTGAGCCCTCACCTGAAAGGGTTTCTATAGGTTGATTAGAGGAATGCAGGGGGTTGACGGGGGTTCCCTTGTCCTCGAAGGCTACCCTGGTCCCATCTGAGCTCCCGTCACAGTTGATCAAGACTTGGTTACAGTCCTCCGCCGCGATGAGGGGGGTCTTGGAGTGGACGTTGAGGTCAATCAGTTCCTCAAAGCTCCACTGGTTGGATTTACCGTTCCGACCTGGGATCAAGCCCACTTTAGCAGAGTCCTGCTCGTTCAGGAACTCTGAGCCCTCCACATGGCGGCCTTTAGGGACTGGACTGGAGAGGAGGGGGCAAAGGACATATGTTCAACTTTGTCAAAAGTAATTTCTATGGTTTTCCACTAAAAATAGTCAAATCAGACCCTGAACCCTCTCAGCTGTCTGACTGTGAGGAAATCGGATGTTTTCACGGGATAGATGATGAAGACACTGAGGTAAATCATGAGATTAATGTCAGCTGATGTGGGAATTAAGCATGGGGAGGCTGGACTAACACTGACTGGGTGGCTGAGATTGTATTTGTTAAATTTGACTTGAGTAACACTGTGAAGTGTTTATAAAAAAAAACATATTTTGTCAATACATCAGTTTGAAGTCTAAATCCTGACTAGGGAATAGCACTTGTCATTTCCTACAAGAGTTAGTGCTGTGGTATTTCAATAAATGATCAAAACAAATGTGGTTCTTTACTGGAGAGTTAATGTGAAGCTGCTGGTGTGTGAACTTTTACATACAAACCAACAGCTGGGATGTACTCTACAATTACAGTTACATACTCGTACTCCTTTGTGCAGTTATACCTTATTGCCTGGGTCTCATCTGTGCTTATGCCATTGTTGTTCTCCTTATCGTCAGTCTCTGGTTTTCCATTCACCCTGCCCAGGGCCTCCTCTCTTATATTCACTGGCTCACAGGACAGACCGCACTCATCATATTTGTCGGCCTCCATGGCGATGTCATCCATATCTGCTCGGGCGTCAATGGAGGAAATTGATTTGGATGAGACGAGTCATAAGTTAGATAGGACATTATTCAAAGTCACACACACAAGGAGTTTATATAAAACACAAAGATGAGAAAAGATAGTCTGATATCTTGCATCTGCAATCAAGGTGAAAGCTTAAGGATGGAAACACTAACCATTTGTTTCATAGTTTGAGTCCACATCGTCGTCATCATTGTCCTCATTGTCCTCATTGTCCTCATTGTCCTGTGAGCATTTATCATCATCTCTCTACACGGGTAAGAAAGGGTAGAGGATTTTCAGACACTTAAAATTCCCACAATATGCTTTTCTGTTTTTTTTCCTTTCCTTTAGTGGATCACAGAGTTTCTTTGTGCATATAAACGTCTTTTTTTTTCTCTAAAGCTTTCACATCACAAGGTAACATGCCAGCCTTCATACAGTTTTCACCATGATGAATAGAGATAATAGAGTTAAAATGCTACATATGAAATATAAGAAAGCTGCAAACAAAGCCTACCACGGTAAAACATTGTAATCCAGTCTTAAGCTGGTCCGGGTCTATTGACTGGTTCATATTGACTTTCAATATCTAACTCGTGCTCGTATTGGTCTGGCAGATTCAATGCAATTGTTACCGTGGCTACAGCAGTGTTTACAGATGACCAGACAGTCTGTGAAAGAGGGGCATGACATTTTGAATACATGCAAGTCTAAGCGGTTGACCAATCACAAAGGAGTGGGTCGCCTGACTAATCAGAGAAAACAGCTCTTTGAGAGGCGGCCAAGAGCTAAAATAGAGTGTTTCAGACAGAGGGTGAAAAGAAGCACTGCAGGAGTATGAGACAAATAATTCATATGATAAATAAAATGACATGTGAACCTATTTTAGTAAACCCCCAAATTAAAACCATGAAACTGTAAATGGCCAAATTATGGGCAAATCATATGAATATATGAACTGAGTGAATGTGATCTCACCTTGTCATTAGGGTCCCCTTTTCTAGTTCTCTTCATTATCTCCTCAATCCTCTGAAATGGAAAGAAAGAATACATTTTTATAAATGTTATCTGCTAAATAATACTGTAGTTTTATGATGCATTAGTTTTTTTACACAAGTCTGCCTTTCACACATTTACAACACAGCAGGATGTTCTCTACACAGACGCGTTCACAACAGTAACAAATCCTCCGCATTATTCAGGCGAGATGTGGAGCAGTACAGAAGACAGTGGCAGGAAGTGACAAATTAACTCCGCTGCCGAGATCACGTGATCATGTTTACATCACCCCGACACTGTCGTCTGCTCTCATCACCACAAACTCTCTTGACATCTTTGGCTGTGTTTTCTATGTGTGTGTCACCGCTTTTTCACCGGGAGATATTTGTTTTCCTTTAGTATTTTTCATTTTCGTGTCTTCACACATATGCACCTTCTCTGGATAAAATACGGTCGAGTCCAGTGCATGTCTGAAAGCAGCTTACCTTCTTTCTCTCCATTCGCTCTTGCTGGTTCTGCTGCATGACGCGGTCTCTCTCCTGACGTACTTTCTCCGCCTCCACCAGAGCCTTGGCCTCAGCCTCCTCTCGTTCTTTCTGTAGCTCGGCCTGTTTCACTGCCTCCTCCTCTGCCAGTCTCACCCGCTCCTCCTCAGCCATCAGAGCCTCCTCCTCTTCTATGACTTTTCTCTCCTCTGCAAGCTTCTTCTCCTCCTCCACACGTTTCAGTCGGGCCTCCTCCGCTAAACGCTCTTCCTCTTCCTTTTTCAGCCTGGGACAGGGATGAGAACAAGCAGCAAATGCTTGGCAACAAACTCACAAATATGTTCAGGTAATGTCAGAGAGGGGACATCAAGAAGGTGCTTTTCAGCATCTCAGGAGATAAAAAATCATAATGATTGTACCTTTAATACCTAAAAAATACAACCGTATTTCAAATGGTTTCACTTAACATCTACAGTTCTCTAGAGAACATTGTCAAAGTAGGTAAGCAATCTTAATTTCAAGATCCTCACTTGTCTTCTTCCTCCTTCTGTATCCTGAGCAGCTCCTCTTTCTCTTTTTGCTCTCGCATCAGTCTGCGATTCTCAGCCAGGATCTTGGCTGCCTCAGCGGCCGAGTTGGTTCCTGTCGAGCCCTTCGAGTCTGTAAAGGTGTAAAGACAAAAATGTGAGATTCATTTAGCGTTTTATGTCCACTCTATCACATATTTCTTATTGTCGTGCAGACCTGAGCTCAAAGCAACGGGACGCTGTGACTGGAGGATAAATAATGACAGAGGACAGAAAGCCAGATTGGCTGCAGAGGCTTAATGTGATGAAGAAAAAGAGCAGGAAAAAAAAGTGGCCTAATTCTGAGTTGTGTAACTGTCACATGATAATCTCTATGTCATTTGAGGAAACTCGGGTTCCAATAACCTTTGTAGCAATACTTATTTGGGTTAGGCAGTAAAATGATTATTATTGAATTGATGATTAATTTGCCTATGCTCAAGTATCCTAGCCATATCATTTATAACTATTTAATAAAAATTATTATGTTATTTGAGATAATGCTAAATCAGTAAAAAAGAGATGGTTGAGAGCACAGTTGGACTTTTATATGAATTTTGCAACACTGTGATTAAAACTTAATCACAGTGTAAACAATTAATGTTAAATTAATTGTTAAACAACTCAAACAATTAATGAGTTGTTTAATAAAGTATTTAATTGATTTTTGAGAAAACCTACTTATCCTGATATGTATTGATATATTATTAAATTACATATACCATGATAGAGGACTTAATCCACATCACTCATTAAAATGAATGTGTAACAAATGAAAAGAGTAATGTGCATATTTGAAATATAATATAGATATTACTAGGAACTTATTAAGTCAGGGTTGGAAATTCGCTGATCATTGGTGTCTTCTTCATTTTTAGACTGCTCTGCATTCTGGGTAACAGTCCCTGCCCGGTGACATGTATTAAAACATTACTAAGTCATTTGATCTTGCAGAGCATGATTCTGTCCATGGGGTGGCAGCAGCAGCAACAACAACAACCACAGATCTGTAACAGGATGTGACTCCAGCTGGGACTTAATAGGTCTCCTGCTCCACTGAGATTTTATGCAAACTGAGCCTTTGCCACGTCAGTCTGCGGCACACAAACACACACACAGATAAACAAACTATTAAAAACAATTCTGTTAAAACAGATGATAATGCTCTCTAACCAAATTATTAAATTATTAAACCAAGATATCAGAGGCTGTAATTTGTTATCTGCTCACAGTGAAGGTGCAGCTGAATACATCGCTGGTAATAGACAGTCAGAGAGGGTGCGTGTGTGTGTGTGTGTGTGTGTGTGTGTGTGTGTGTGTGTGTGTGTGTGTGTGTGGAGAAAGAGAGAGATAGTGATAGAGAGAGAAACAAAGAGCAGGAGTTCAAAAGGGAACAAGGAAGAAACGCTGCATTATCTGGTTCCCATGCAGAGTTGGCAAACACATGAAACGCAGATAATAACATTTAAAATTAAACTAGAATAATATTCAGTTTTGCAGCTTAAACAGTTAACTAAACATAATCTTTTTTGTTTAGAATAGATTTGACAATGTATTCAGGCATCAAACCTCGATCTGCAATTTCTTGTAGATACAAGATCTCTTGCTGTTTTATGTCATCACGTCAGGTTATATAAACGATGACAAGAAAGAAGCTCTTGTGCAGCAATACTATTTAGATTTAGCACCCAGTTAATAATAGGTAATTGTGCAGTGTAAATGTCAGAAAACAAAGAGTTCACTTGAATCTTTATGAGACTGTAAGATGGTGATAAGATGAAAAAGATTTTAGCTTGTCCAGCTGGGTCACTGTGCACCTTGATATTAATAGCATGTCTGGATCCACCAGTGCAAACATCCTGGTTGTCACAATAACAGGAGGATCACACTTGACAAATACTGGTGCTGACTAATAAACAGTCATCAGAGGTCTGTGGTTGTTAAGTCTGCCTTTATACGGGCCTTTGTATCTTATATGTTTTATACAAATATAAAGCACTGTCTATATATTTATGCAGCACAACAACACATTCATATTGTGTGGCGCTTTGTTCAAACTGAGAAGAACTCACCATCTTTGTCTTTGGTCTTGCTGCTGTCAGAGGACTGCGGAGACAGAGCCTGGACAGGACACAAATCCTTGGACTTGGAGTCTCTCTTTCGTAAAGTAGGGGGTCCTGTTGGAGTAAGAGCTGGTTTCTGGATGGGTGGGGGTTTGGTTGATGTGGGCTGGGGAGATGGGGGACGTTGTTTCATTGCACCAGGTGAGGATGGGCGTGTCTTGGAACTTGGCCTGTAAAAAAAAAAAGGGTGAGTTGTGTTGTTTTGTTTTCTAATTAAATTAAAATGAGAGGCCGCATCTAATCCTGCAAAAATACTTATTTATGAATGAATGACTTAAGATGTATTGTAGTCTCACTTGGATGCTGCTGGGGAGGGGGTCCTCTTTGGAGCTGGACTGGGGGCTGGGGATGGTGAGCGGTTGCGTCCCAGGGTGGTGGATGGGGAGGCGGGACGCTGCCCTGCTGGCGATGTTAACTGCTTGTCCTTCTGTAGTTCCACAGAAAAGGGAAAGAAGAGGAACAGGAATTTATGGCAATTTCCTAAGTAGGTGCTTGACTAAGTTGTATTGACATTGAAAAGGGATCAGTTCACTGCAGCAAGGGATACTTGTGACCCCTTGTGACAGCTTATGGCATTAATGTAGACATGAAACACTTAAACCAAACACTGAATTTTTCCATCTTAGACTGTAAGTATAAGTATTTTGATGATGAAAGTATCAGGAACTACTAAAGAAACATGCAAAAAAAGAGAATAGTAAAAATAAAAATTATATAACTTCTCCTAATGCAGCAGAAATACTCTAGGTTTGTCTAATTTGTCCCTTTTATCATTCATCTGATAAAATGTCTCATGGTGAACTTTTATGTATGTAACTGAATTAGCCTTATATTTATTATTTAGAACAAAACTCTAAATCCTGCGATAAATAGGCAAAAACAGAGATGCCTGTTATAAACAAAGTAACTATGACTAAAATATAAACTCAGCATTAAACTCATCGTTACTTCTTCCTCTTTTCGTTTAACTCACAAATCAAATGGTGACACATTGCTGCCTTAAAGTAGTCCCACAGGTTGGGTTTTAATACATCTATTTTTAATCCCTATGTGCTAAACTAGGCACTGCAAACAAGATGACAACAGGGCACAGCAAGGTCAACCATGTGACACTCAGATTGACACACAAGTGTACAGCACTGTCCTACACAAACCTGTATGCACTAATCTTTTCCAAATCTCTCTTTCTGCGCGTCCAATGACTAAACAAAATGGCCAGCAGTGTTTTCAAAAGTCTCTGTGTTCAGGACATCAACATGTTAATATGGGTGTAGCCCAACTAAGTTGACTTGAAAGCACATTTGAACCTATATCTGGATGGTGAGCATGAGGCTCTGAATTCAAATTATCGCCACACCAATCTCATGTGGAGGAGAGAAGACACAATGAGCCGATGAGGAGAGTCAAAGGCTTTTGACATTAGGCCCCAGGGTCAGGGGTGGGGTCTGCTTTGCATGAGATGATCTGTCCATAATCTGACTACTGTGAATCCCTTTGTTTCACACTACGACAATGAGGCCCTTCACAGCCACAGAGCAGGAGGAGGGCGGGCAGGTTATGAGAGAAAGCTGGGCACTACAGGGCACCATATAAGACCATTATAATTATCGTTTATAAGGAACAGTACAGAGGACAAAAAATAGCCAGTGTATAGGCAAGTTCAAATGAGTGTCCAGGAAGGCCAAAGAGCAGCTGGGGGAATGACATTTCCCTATCGTTAGCATCCGGCTGAAATACTTTGACAGGCAAATATATGCACATAAATCAGTGTCTTTGGTGTCAGCCTCATTTCTCTGATCAGTGTGACCTCTATGCATTTGTCATTACTTCAACCTCATCCTGGGTTCTATTCAGCTTTTGGAAAAGGTACAACTCTTCTTTAGAACTACCAATATTTAAGTAATGTGTCAACTACTATGTGTCTCTCCATATTTTCCAAGTCAAATTCAATGACTTGGAATTACTGATAGTGCTGGTTATGTATTATGAATTTTCATAATGTGGTGATAATGTGGTGACTGTAAAGTATAATATTCTCATGAAACCTTTTATTTTCTGTCAAAATAGATCACATCAAGTTCTCATGGTCCCTTCACATCCACTAACTAAAAGCCCTTTATTCAGGATACTACATCAGTAAATGCAAACTAACTGACTGACAGGGCTGTAATATAATTCAAACAACCTTATCGTTCTGGCCCCATAGTTGTATTGTGCATTAATTAATAAAATGATCAAACTAAGATATTCAATTTTAAAGTTAAGAGTCTAACAAATAGATCTCACGCGCCAACAGGGTTTTGCTTTTATGTAAAACACTGATAGCAGGACATCAAGGCCAGCTCAGGTGAAATATGCAAATATATGAGTGACTGGACAAATTAAATGCAACATTACGAAAACATTGCTGGCAAGTTTTCCTTCCAATTCTGCAGAAAAAAACAATCCTCTGGGAAAAATCTGGAGGGAAATCTTTAACTTCAGCTAGTCATAAATGTCTGATTGGAACGGTGTTCTCTGTTAGTGACGTCAGGAGGTGTTCTCACCAGTGAAGGGTCGAGGGCTCCATCGGCTGAAACAGAGGTGGTCATGCCGCTCTTCTGTCGGTCAATGCTACGGCTGCGCACGGGTCCGCGCGGTGGGTGCAGGGGAGTGGCAGAGGCTGAGCGAGGACACAGGTGACACTCTGGTAAAGGACACAGTGATCGCAGGGCCAGAGGAGAACAACCAATGGGAGGCGTGATAAGCGGCCGAGTTGGGCAGCAAAGCAGCAAAAAGAAGAGGAAAATAAAGAGAGTGGAAGAAAAGAGAGAAGGAAAGTGGGAGAGAGGAAGGGAGCAGAAATGATGGTTGAAAGAAAGGCAGAGGAGTCATTTTGTAGGGGGACAAGAGCACAAAAAAAGCGAGTTGTTAGCACTTTAAGCAGGCAACAGCATGATTGCTCATGTTTTGATTAGGCTGGAGATTAAAAGGCCACACGAGGAACAGAATGCAACAAATTCACAAAAGTCCCAGACACTCCACAGCTTACGGACACAACATGAACAAATCTGAACACCAAGGACCACACCACAGCACACGCTATACAAAACCTACCACCAACACAGTACAACCAACACTGGGACTAAACACACATTTCACAGATATATTAGTACAATAAAACACACAGTGAATGTTGATCGTGTCACGTGCTGTGTTCAGTAACAGTAACTAAATCAAGAGTCATTTGCCGTCTATGTGTCCTTCTGTTAAAGGTAATAATGTTGTCCTCTGGTTTTGAGCTTGTTGTGTCAGATTGAGGGATTAGCCATGATAATCCCCAGACCTGGAGAACTCTCTCTGCCAAAGCCTGATCACAAATGTGTTCTTCAAATCCATTCAAACTGCAAACTGCGCAGCTATGTCGACTATGAAATGTATCCTGCTCCCACTGCTGCTCCTAATGCGGATGTGTCATGTTTCTACTGGGACTATACTTAGCAAAAGATCTATAGCTGCTAATGGCTTTGTAATGGCCAGTCAATAAACATCGCAACCTAAAACCAATGCTTGGAATGCAGTGGCAGCTTTTAAGTGAGTCAGTACTTTACACTGTGCTTCTTTATATCCTTAAAACAGTGTTCTCAAACATATTCATTAATGGTCATCTATGCTGGGTCTAAAACGATGGATCTTTAACAAAAACCTATGTTCTGCAGATTATTACTGAGTGTATAACACAGAAATAGTTCATATAAAACTAAAGGCATTTAAGTTCTTCAGTGAGACATAAAACCCTACTTAGATGGCTTTAGACCATATTTTACAATGTCTAGCAGGAGATTAAGGATGTACTGATTTTGATAAGAGTGACTTCAAGCCCATATAATCTATCAAATACAAGTAATTACTATTTTAGTGCCATGTTTTGGAATCTCAGACACCCTGGTTTTTACGATGAGAACACATGTAATAGCACAACGGTCTCATTCTGATGTAACAAGAACCAACAGGTAAGCAGCTTAGAGCAAAGCTCCCAGCATGCCTCCCTGACGCTCCTCAGATGCAGAGAAACCCTCCCTGCCAAGTCTGCCCTGCTCGGCCCAGCTCAGCACACAACAGCCAATTGTGTCCGATCGGAGGGTGCAAGGGAGCTGGATCCATGTGTGCGTCTTAATATTTACTGAGTAACTATACGTGCTCACATGAGTGTACTTTGCTGCAAGTAATTATTGTTCATACGTAACATAAACAGCTGATTGTTACAATAGCAGCTTTTAAACACAGGGTGCTGCATTGAAGTCTGTGATTCCGCCACCGTTTTCTCTGAGAGGACTGTTCCAAAATCACGAGGATCTGCAGCAGGGCACTGGGATGAGTTTTAATCTAGTGAAGTGGTACTAGGAGTGACTGGGTTCACTTTTTACTAAAAGTAAATAAGGGTAAGCAAAGAGGACCAGGATCTCTGTCTAGCCATCCTTCCTCTCTGTCAGGGTCTCCTGTGTGGAGGTTACCTGGAGCATCTGTTCCTTCAGCGGACAGGGCGGCGGCGCTCTTGCTCCTAGCTAGTGAGGCCTGGGTGGGGGTGAGCAGGCGACTAAGGACCCCTCCGTCCACAGTGCTAGCCGGTGACTTGCGAGCTAAACCGGCCGAAAAAAAATCACCCGAAAAAGTAGAGGAGAACAAAAAGGCAAAGAGGGAGAGAGTGGGATGACAAGGCAACACAAAGAAGGGGGTCAATGAAGTTTGGAAAGGTCACCATGTGATTTAACCAACAGGAGAGAATCAACAGATAGAACCAAAGGTTACTGTGTGTCTGAATAATCTTACATTGCCTCCTTATCAACTGTCTTTTGTACTGTTAATAAATGAGGTTTGTCCGTGAAAGACAGTAAGAAAAGGACACCATGGAAGAGTACTGAGACAGACTAAAGAACTGATTGTCTGGTAACTGAAGATCAGTTAAAAAAACAGTCAAAGTAGAAAATGAGGTCAAATCAATGGTCCCTTGAGGCAGAGGAAGGTGTGCTGATGGGGGAAAAAAAATTAGTGAACTTCAAAGACAGCAGAGGATTACTATTGGGTAGGAAAATGAAAAGTTAAACCAAAGTTTAAAAGTGACAGGGTGAGGGGACTGGGATCAGACAATAGTTCTTAAGCTTCGGCTGTTGAAACTTTTCCATGGCTGAGATATAGAATGTGCCGAGTTTATATCAACAAATTAAAATAAGAAGCAGTGAGTACTGAGCAAGTCAGCATGTTGGAAAAGCACTATGGTCCACAGTTATTTCACAGCAGAAACAAAGAGCTCTTGCATTCATGAAATTAAAGCATGAACATTTCCCCATTTAGGTTGTTACTTCTTTAAAGTGTTGACGGGTTGATTTGATTTGACAAGTCCCTAAAAAGCAACCTCCTCAAATGGAGATTGCAGAGTCACCTCCTTTAGGAGCCCCTTATAGAGAGGACATCTGTTGTCGACAGACTTGTTTTTTGTCATCTGCTGAGTACTAGCCCCTGGAGCCTGCTGCTCTGCACCAAAGTGTGAAGCATGTGGGTTATTAGTCTGTGATAAGGTTATAGTTATGAAGTCTGTATGAATGATAGTTGTTGCTGTGTTGTATTATTTCTCAGGTTAATCACAGAACATACATCTGAACAGGACAAGTACATTTTTTTAAGTCCTCAGCACGAAGAGGCTGACGTGGCTATGGGACAAACAAAAGCATTGGTGGTTAATGGCAACACATAGACTGCAGTGAGCTGCTGTGATCATTTCTGGGCCCTTGGGGTGCTATGGTGGGATGGCACAGACACACACCACACACCAAACTGAAGCACAAGCCCAGAGACTTAAATCCAGCCATGACGTTATCTGGGAGGGAGAAAACAATCAACACTTTGTGACAACTAAACAAAACGCTGTTAGTGTTAGTCCAGACACACAATCCATTGCTGGGTCGACGGTTGAAAAGAAAACAATGAAAAGGTTAAAACAAAGTAAGGAGCATGGCACGGTGCAGGATCTGGTGGAGTATGACAGCAGAAAGGTTAAGAAACACAGCTTTTCCAGTAAATCACGAGAAATGACAGTTAACAGAAGCTTAGCAGCTTCCCAGGAGGTATTTCTGTAATAAGTGAGGGAGACCCTTTGGTGAGGGAAAGAGGGAATACATAGCAAGAAGAGTAAGCCAGTCAAAAGACTCTTTCAGCACCATGACATTAAATTGAGCCAAATGAGGATGTTATCCCGAAAGCCTCTCCAATGCAGACAGTATTGTTAGGGGCTTTAAAAAACCAACAGTAGATCCTTGAGCAAGCTATTAATATCAGAGCCACATGCTTGTTATTCAAAAAAGGAGGCCTTAGTGATGCAGATAGGGCCATAAAGAAAATGACTGCCGATTGTTCATGCTAGCCACCTTGATCATCCGTTGTCCCCTTATCAGGCTTGGTAGGGGTCTGTGCTCTGCCCACACTTACTCGAGTGAGGGAGGAACTTCTCTTCTTCATGGAATGGCCTACGGACATGAAAGTGGAATTATAGCCAAGCAGGCACTAGAGGCGAGTCGACAAAGACTCTCCATAGACAGTTTACACATCATGTGCACTTCATTTGGCTCAATGTTAGTCACCAGGCTCGGGCTGACAGCAGCTGATGCCCCAGTTTCAAAGATGATGGCTAAACACACAGACAAGAGTTGTAACTCATTAGATCAAATTACCTGATGCTCCCTACTATTAGTACAGTAGGGGAACTGTGGTTGTGAGTGCTTAAACCATTGGCCTATACAAAGTCAGCTTGCTATGTGGTTATCATAGCTGTGACAGAGGTGAATCTATAATTGAAATATTTCTTTATAAGCTGCAGTGTTTTGGATAACGGTACTATTCGCCGTCTCAGCTGTTAGAGCACAGTGTGGGATGGAGGGCGGATCTTTTGCACCTGTCTTTTCCACCTGAAGCTTTTTGCCATCTTCCTTACTGGCCTGAGAAGCATTCACATTGCTAGGCAACCGGTTACAAGACGAACTCCTCTGCTTAACACCTGAGGGACAATGATGAAACACCCAATGGTAAATTTTCACAACAGTCTCTTGTGAATGGTACAGAAGTCTCTCAGACTTGAGAGAATGTATGGAAAAGAAAGAGTGGTAGAATAATCTTTTGAATGAATATGGCAGTAGAGAGAATTAAGCGATGGAAAGATGGCACTGGCAGCCCTTGGAAGCTGTGAAGAGATAGGAATCAATTGAATGTGTCTTTTTCCCCTGCAGAAATCAAATAGGCTTTTTGCGAAATAAAATAAACCAAGGAATATTGTTAAAGTCCTCTAAAAAGGTTCCTTCAATGCCATTTGTAGAGGAGCATAGTGAATGGATGCAGCAGAAGTAGGAGGTGATGCTAACTTGTCCAGAGACAGAGAGCTACAGCATTTTTACCAGAGTCTGTCTGTGCCCCTGTGTGCAAAACCCTGGACATGAAGAGGTCAGAGTTCACGCTAAAGAGCTGACAGAAAAAGAGAGGTTTGTTCTAGATTATAAACAGTTTTATCACTTGATAGATTTCGGGACATGAGATAAATCACTGAAAAACATTTAACTGGCTGATAACAGTCTGGAATATACTTTGTTGGTTGAGACAAGCGTTGGAATGCAGGGTGCAGGGAGAGTAGGAAGAAGGGTAGGAGGGATAGGGAGCAAATGAGGAAGGGGGGGGGGACTTACTTTTGTCGGGAGATTTGATGAGGGTGGCAGAGGAAGAGGATAGGCGTTTGCTGATGCCAGCCTCGGACGACTGTTTCAAGTTCTGGGTGGATGTGGAGCGCTTGTCCACTAAGAGGGAGGAGGAAAGACAGACAAGGGAGGCGGGGTTTACACTAGAGGCTGGCTGATAGGAGAGGGTATGTGGGTGCGCATGAGGGAGCATAAAATTCTGCCAGATCCTAATACACAAATAGTGATATCTACCTTCATTAATAAACCCCCCAAAATACCATAAAATTCATCCATTGATCTTATGTGTTAACAATGCAGTGCACATTTTGTAATTCACATTTTGTAAAACATGATATATAGCATACATTTGGCAGTAAATATCATGTTTAACATGAAAATGTACATTTGTAACAAACCATACGGGGTCATGGTTTCAGAGACAGGCATTGTGGTTAGTAAGCTGTAGATGCTAATGTTTAAACACCCGTTTTTTTGTTCGGCACACATAAGTGGACTCCCATGCGAATTCACCTTCGTGACCTAGAAGAGCTGGAAAGTGTGAATGAGTGAAAAACCTAAAGCTACAATTCCAGCTATTCAACAAGACTGAGGCACATTTACAACACAGGCCACACATACAAGAATGGTTAGTGAAAGCCAGTTAGACCGCAGGTGGTGGAGGGGTGTTGGCAGGAGGAACTGTGGGTAACCATGCTATTTGCAGTACCGGTGCCAGTCCAAGCTGTGTTTTGCAACATAGGTGAGCAAATTAACAATTAATCAACAAACAAAACCTTGTCGACTCCTCGGTGGCTTGTCTGGCGAGGCAGGGGAGATAACTATAGTTACTGGAGATGAGGCGCTGGCATCAGAATCTCCTGTGGGAAAAAAGAGCTCTCAGGGAGGAGCAATAAAATGCAAGAGGCGGCAAATCCTTCATCATCGACTAGGGTGTAACCTGGCTGTCAGCCATCAGCCTTCATTTGACACCTTGCGACTAAAGCAAAAATACACCAGGCGAGTATTTAAAATGTTTGCACCAAATTAATTTGGAGACATCAGCTGGTAACAAACAAAAATGCTATCTCAACTCAACCTGTGTAGTTTGAAGTTACAAATGCTGTACTTTCTGCAGGTAGAGCAAGTGTAGAGACCAATCAATTAATATCTCATTAATGTATTTATGCAATAAGTGGGTCAGATTACCTTCCAGCTGTCATTTACAGTCAATCTTACTCTTGCGCTTCTGTATTTTTTGTGAAAAAAAGTAGTACTGTATCTTTTTGAAAATCAAAAAGATAGGGGAGTATTGTGTCTTTCTCTACGAACCTTGTCTGACTGAAGAATCTACAACCTAGATTTCCTTCATGCACATTGTGCCTGGATTTTACCCCAATTGTGGTGAAACACAGTCACATTGTCAACTTGACCATTTTTGTGAGGAACTCTTAGAACATCCCAATTGCCTCTTTAATGCGCCGCTGTAAGTGGATTATGAAAATCAAATTTAGCAGAAAAGAAATATGAACTTCTAAGATGAAGGGTTTTAAGGAGTTCTACCTGTTCGTCCATCGGAGTCTGTGGACAGTCCTCCCCAAGACCATCTTTTCTGCCTCTGCTCCACACGCTGACTACGCTCCAATGTCCGCCGCATCACTGCCTCGTAGTGCTCCTGCAGCAGAGCAGGGGCAGAGGATGAGGAATATGCAAGTCATTTAGAATAAAACAACATTCATGGTATTTTAGTCTACTTTGCACTTTACTGCTTGTACTCCTTTTCAATTTTTCCTGTTGTGTGGTATTACTGTGCACACATCAGCACAGAGGGAATGGGGTGTAGTTCTGTACTGCATACTGAACATTGCGTATGAAGTGAAGGACAATAGATTCTACCTTGAACACTGAAGACGACAAGACCCAATATAAAAACTGTGCTGTAAGCTCTTAACAATATACTATATCCTTTTAATTTAATCTCTACCTCCCTTTTTTTTTATCTATAAAGGGAAACATTGCAACATAAACAAGAGTTCCTATAGAAATGTATTTATTTTAGTCACAGGAGTCAAATTACTTGAGAAACAATAAGATCTAAGGCTCCCCAGATTCAGCCTGCACCCAGCTACCTTTTCCTCTTCCTGTTTCTGCTTCCTCTTCTCCTCCACAGCCTGTCGTTTCTGC
The DNA here is from genome assembly GCF_022539355.2 of Hippoglossus stenolepis. Taxonomy (NCBI): domain Eukaryota; kingdom Metazoa; phylum Chordata; class Actinopteri; order Pleuronectiformes; family Pleuronectidae; genus Hippoglossus; species Hippoglossus stenolepis. Next base: position 18,650,541 of record NC_061489.1, on the reverse strand, counting down.
TCCTCCTTCTTTCGCTGTTCCTCAACCTTTTTCTGACGCTCCTCCATCTGACGCTCCACTTGCAGCTTGGCCTTACGCTCCCGCTCCATAATCTGAGACTCTCGCAAAGCTGACCACACACACACAGCATGTGCATGCACGGACAGAGAAAAACAAGTCATGTATTAGTATGTTGTTTTTTGGGTGAACAGCCTCAAAATAATAATCCCTTTGTTTGTAATAATCCCTACAATTCCTACTGTATATTTGGCCGAGGTTGATATCCACCATATTAACTATCAATTAGTTTAGTGAAGATGCTGCTAATGCAGGTTTTCTTTGTAATAAATTGTTATCATTTCCTGTTTTAAAACACTCACCTTTAGGTATCTCTATGAATCTAACTAGGAAGTCATCACATCGAGTTAAATAGGTTAGGGCTAGCTTTGGCGAAACTAATCTCACACAGCAATCTTACCCTGTTGTCTCTCTGCCTCCTCTCGCCTCTCTTTTGCCACTCGCAGTCGGTCGTCTATTCTAAGAGAAGCACCGTCGAGGACTGCAAACACATACATGTGTATACAGCATGTGATTAAAGGGTAATGCATATATGATGAACACAGGAGTGGATTACAATGCAGCATAGAGTTACGAAGGCTTTAGCAGATGTATGCATGTGACTGTCATTAATGAGCTTTATCAACTGTTACAGTAATAAGATGATGACTAAGGTTGACCTGCAGTAAGCCACACTGAGAGGGTGGTGGAAGGGATTGTGTTGCATCTAATGGTTCAGATTATGGATGACAATAGAGCGGTGACAGGGCTGTGTTTGTGAGAACCAATCCGTTTCTGTGTCAAGGTGTGGTGTCGTTTACCTGGTCTACACCCCTGAGGTTTAGCTGATGTGTTAGTTGTAGGTCCTGGACTATTTCCTGTCTGGCTGCGCCGCTCCTCTGCTTGGGCCTGTGCAGCTGCAGCTGCATGTAAGAGAACACACAGACACCCATGGTTTACACAAAGAGAACTGGAGTCACATACAGCCATTCTGACAAAGCTGGAATATCACATAATATCAAGGAACCGGACTGGATTTACAGGATCCAAACTAATCGTGTTAAATTCAGAGGTTTTTTCTCTGTGCTTTGTTTGTTCTTCATAGGAATTCTAGTTCTGGAGAGATTCAGCAGATCTGAAGCTACAGCACAATCCAACTATTCAGCCATGAGACATAACCCCCCTCTCATAGTCAACCCTGTAGCCAGCTATACACAGCCTTCTGTGGCAAGCTGGGAGGGATGGGCTGCAGTGAGAAATGTCTGGAATCAAACCCTTGTGAGCATCTTGGTATAGCGCTAATATGCCTGAGGATGCACAACATTTTTAAATACGTGCTCCATAAAATAATAATGATATAAAATCAATTTCGAGCAAATTTCCACACCACTGCTTCATCTTGATAAACCAGATTATCAGCACAAGGTTTCCTGTCCTGATGCAAATGAATGACATGTGTGTACATGTGAGTGTACACGAATTGAAATCAAGGCAGGAGTTACAAACATGCTCAAATACATCAACTCTCCCACCAAGACCACCGCAGGGTCAACAGCATTTTCTTCAGCCAAAACAGTTCCCAGGAAAATCATGTTTCAGAGACACGGAGGCAGGAAGGAAGGAAACAGTTAGGACATGATCAAGCTTTATGAGCCCTAGTATCAGCTTTTTTCTCCTGTCTCTTTTCGTCTGAATTCAGCGTTACAGAACTGCTGACAAAGAAGCTAAACCAAGGTTGGTTATGTGTTATTCACATTATTGATAAACACTTTGAACTGTGTGCTTAAAGTTTTTCTCTTTCTCCATCATAGCCATTATAATAAAACTAATAATTATTATGAAAAATAAAGAAGCAACCACAGTAAATTGAAATGGTGCCATGAAAGTGCTTATTGGATTTATCAACACTTATAACCGAGTTGTTTTAGCGTATTGAAAATATGTAAACTGTGCCAATCACAGGCACTGACTAGCTCTACTCTCTACGACACTTCTGTCTGGAAAAGCAGAGACGACAAGGGGCTCAGCTTCAATGAAGTGACACTGACAAACTGACACTTACAAACTGACAGGTAAGCTTTGTTCACACAGCTGACTGTCGAATATGCTTTCTTAGATTAGGAAGATTTATGAGTGAAGACGAAAAGAAATAAGACTCAAAACAGAGGAATAAGGAAGTGTGATATCATCAAAATCTCATTTCCTGATGATTGATGTAGTAAAATTTCAGTAATATCTTATGCACACATTACTGTGTCAGTCAGGGCCATGTCTTTGCAGATGTAGGTTGCTACAGCAGCTACCGCAGAGGTTAGTGATGTTTGAGTCTTGAGGCTGATCTGTATCATAATCTTCAAAGTAAGGCTATTCACGTCAGACTTTTCATGCTCTACCTACGTCCATGCGACAGAAGTATCCCCTCTTTTTTACATACTAGCATCTTAATAGGTCTAGGCTGGACGGAGTCCTTCCTCTGTTCATAATTGCCATGTTCTATTATCCTCTGTGTTTGTTGTGTTGAGTCACACATATTCATACAGCTCTTCTGTATCATACATCCCATTCACAAACTGCCCCAGCCGGTGTTTTCCCCAAAGACACGTCAACCTTCTGATCAGCAAATGACCTGCTCTACCATCTGAGCCACAGGTACTGTAAAAGAGTATGATTTGATTCATATCTTCCTATTGCCCTATATCTGGGTGAATGTTTTGAGACTGATCTGACGAAGTTGTAATAAACTAGTATAAACCACCACTAGAGTTATAACCAGGTGACACACAGATAAGAGAGAGCTAACAGGTTTAGCAGTAACCAATGCACTAGATATCTGTACCCTGTGGCAGCATCAGTGCTCTCCAGTCAAAGGAGATTACTAAAGGTCAAAGTCTGCAGCTAATTCCCTGCATCAACCTCATGAGTAGGCCAAATGTTAGCTAATGCTAAGCTAAATGAAGTTAAGGGTGACTGTGATCTAACAGCACTTATAAAAGCTTTTTGATACAATAGAGTAACTTATTTAATTGCATTAACTATCAATCACCAGCTTTGTGCTATGAAGTACATGTGGTAAAAATCCTACAAAAAAAACCACTTAAGTCAAAGCATACAAGTAAACTTTTGTTAAAAGTTTGTTCTGTATACAGTTGTGCATTTAAACAGTGCATTTCACTGTATGTGTAACAGACAGTATGTCAGCACATCGATTTAGGACACTGGAGAAAATGCTACTAACCGACACCATCTTTTATGTGTAGGAATAACTACAAAAAACAGACAAGGCACTGTTGCAGAAGCTGATCTGTATTCATAAGAAACGGCAAAATGTGTATTGGATATAAATGAGTCGCATCCAAGAACAGGACACATTTATCTCACCAGAATAGACAAATGTTCCTCATTTATCTCCACCTTCATAAAAAAGGCTAAAAGGGTTGAAAATGAAAATAAGGGTAACTGTTGCCATGTCTCATATCTCATATTTCATCTCAGAATATTATGACAATCTTCCGTTGCCGTGACATGATAAGCAAGTAAATGCAGACAGGAAATCAAAAAGGTTGAGTAGGTACCATTAGTAAGCTAAAATAATGCATATTCTTTCTTTTTTATAAGAGCTGTGATATACATGACAATAAGCCCTTCTGTTACAAAGACTGATGCTGTTATGACTTTGCTGAATTTCTGTGTGCCACAAGCAGAGGATGTATCTCCTGAATGAACTTCACGCTCAGTAGTGATGAGAAAGAATCAAACTAAATGCAAACCAACACCAAGTCAGACATGCCATCTCGGAATAATATAACTTTCCACTGACACAAACACAAGTATGTGTCCACTAAAGTGCATTAATGAGACGGGGGACGAGGTCCAGATCTCAAGAGAGCCAGGTGTGCTCACAGAAACGCAAAGAGCCAATCAGAGGAGCTCTCTCTCATCACTATGGAGATCTGCACACATTTACATATATCTTCACCGCTGCAACAACACAGACTCAGCTTCAACAGGTTAGAGGGACAAAACCACTAGTAATTAATCTTGTTGCTAATTTTACACCAGACTCATTAATGCCATTGTCTGCCAGATAATCTGTTGCTCAGGTAAGTGTGTGTGGTAGTGTAGAGCTAAAGACCCAGTGAGCAGTGGATGCGTCATGCCATATCCTGTCAATCCTCATGCAGTCATTAAGAAATTATTACTTTGGTCATATTGTGACAAATATATATATAGAGAGAGAAAATATATTTGTATGACTCTTGTGTTTATGATTACAGCTTTATTCAACATTTTAAGGTCGTAGATATTCAAATAAATACTGGAAACACACTCTGGATGCAGCACATATACATATTGAGGACTGCTGGGTTATTACAGCAGCAGAGAAGACCACCAAGGGGTGTCGTGATGACCCCGCTTTGCAGCCCAGACAAAAACCCCAAACAGGAAACAGACCAGCCTGCATTACATCATACCACTTCTCGTCGAACGCTAACGCTCATCGAATGCTAGCTCCCTGCTAGTTCTCCAAATAACAATAACGATCTTTATATTCTGGGAGTCTCTGTGCCTCCCTCTTTTTCATACACGTGGTGTAACAGAAAAGTATGAGTTGGATGAACGGGTCTTTTTTTCTGTCCCTTCTTCCAACTGCAGCCTTCATTGTGCCCTGCAGCATAATTAAGTAGCTTGTTGCTCAGGAAGTGTCTGCACAGCTTAATGCATGGGTGGACGACCATTTGGCAGTGAGTAGCAACGCTAAGCAGGGACTCTTCACACCAACTATAACAAGACAATTCACTGTCAAATACAACTTGTGCCACTGATTTGTTATATTTCTTTGCTTTATTTTATCCTGATTAGTGCGGCTGACATATATTGTGCCCGGCTGCAAAGGAAACATTAACAATCTTGGCTTTCCATGGCAGAGAGCTACCCGTTGCTGGCTCAGTAGCTCAGATCATCAGATAACACAGCTGAGCTGATGCACGCTCACAAACATGCGCACTCATGCACACACAAACACACTAGACCTTCTATGGGATTAGTGGAGACCTGTTCATGCAAAGGTAAGCCTTGGCTATTTGCAGTACTAGCAGGATAATGATGACACACCCCGGTTTCGTAGGGAGTCTCCTCTCCCAGATGGACTATATTCTTTTGTATAGATGGGCATTAAAAGGATTTAATCATTTCCCCAAAAAACACCATCAATAAAAACTATACTTGACTCTCTAATGTGTTGTGGGAAGAAACAAGTTTACACAAGTTTTATAGTGTTTTAATAGCAGTGCTTTTTTATAGCTTAGCTTTGGTTGAGAAAATATATTATGAGCTGTTTAAATGATAATGACGGTCTTAGATTGTAGTTAGACTTCTATTAGTGTAGTACACATGTAGTTATTTGGTTTACAGACCTCTCTGAACCAGAACAAGTTACAACTTAAAGTGCCAGACCAAACATCTGTCACATCAATAATCTTTTCATAAATCTGATCTGCCTGTAGCTAAAATACCACACTAAATTAACCGTGACATTGTGCCTAATAGATAATATGCTTTGCATTGTTATTAACAATGGACCAGCACTAACGAGAGAAATGCTGGACAATTTCACACTGGTTCAACTGATGAGACGCCGACCTCAGTTATAGCTTATACAAATGAGCATGTTTTGCTTTTCAAATATTGTGGGTGTGTGTGTGTGTGCACACATTTCTACTGTAACACATCCTATCAGCCATTGTATAGAGCTGAAATAAAACTGGGTTGGGAATTGGAAGAGCAAAGCGAAAGCAATGTGAACCGATCCAAGACAATACACATGCTAAACTTACAGCTGGTCCATTTCCTCTGGTTAAATCTTAACAGTTCTGAAATATTTCTCATGCTTTCAATTCTGCAATGGCAACTGCTGAGCCAAGATCAGGATAACCTTGCGGTGTGTCTCGCAGTAGTGTGATCTCCCTTCATAATAGCAGGGTACATTTTCTCCTTGCTCACATTCTTGTGGAGTTGACCATGCACATTAGCTAGATTCCTGACATTATTTTATTATTGTCAGTCCTCTGAGCAAACTCTTTCTCAGGAGATCGTTTCGCTCCTTTGCAAAGCCAGTACTCCAACATTTCACATCACATTCAATTTGCTAGATATTTTCACAAAACAACACAGTTGGATGGATGGAAATTTTAGATTCAAAACACTAAATGGACAAGTGAAGGGAAATAGGAACGAGAGCAGCACCAGAAGTGGTCCAGTCGCTGGCAGAGGTAAAACAAGCCTACACCCACACTGGGTATGCGGAGAACTCCCTCTTATCCTAAAACACTGAAAATCTGTCGGAGCCATAACAAACTGTGCATTCATGCCCGTGGATGTAGACCCAGTAAACATCCATGCATAAGGTCTAGAGGAGGCCGACCGGGGCGTGGAGGAGAATCACTGATGGAGAGTTTGCAGTTGGCCTAAATCACATAATGTCCATAATGCAATGTGGCTTTTAGCTTTACAGATTGTGTTTGTATGCAACACTGCTGGTGCAGCCCCAAACCCTGTTGTCACTGCATCGAGACCAATCGAGAAACACAAGCGTGCAGACAAATTCCACTAATACACTCTCTGTCTGACAATCCAGCTTTATCTGAAAATTCAGGTCAGACATTGTTATAGTTGCCCTCCCTGGAGAGTGGAGGGGGTGATGCCATATGTCAATAAATAAATATGCAGAAGTGGCGGCCGGTGGATCCAGGAGAGAGAGAAAAAGAAGCACTTTGACTTAGGCTATTCAACAAAAAAAAAAACTGAGAATAGCATCTTCTCCCATGATGAGGCAGCTGATGTTGGGACAACACGAGCTGCCGGGAGTCGACACAGATGGCTGTCAGCTGCGATACAACAAGAGACACGGGGCGAGGAGCGCTTCCTGAACTCTTCCCGACGGGGACAGCAGATCACTAGTGACAATAATCCCCCCGCGAGTGATGAGCGATGGTTATCTAAGCTACTGGCGTTGACTCCGAACGCAAGTTAGCCTCGTTTACAAAGCAATTTTTGTGTGTGTCCGTGTCCACACACACACACACACACGTTAATGCATAAATACAACACGTTTAAAGTGGAGTGAAGCATCCCTGAAGTGGAGCTAAACGCAAGTTAGCCGAGTTTTGGTCGCGATGTGTCAACCGTCGCAACTTTAGCTAACTCCGCGTAGCTTCCTTACTTTCACTGCGTGTGTGCGGCTTTTACAACCCACGCGTCCATATCAGCTAACGTGGTTCGGCTATTTCAATTGATAAGGTTTAATGTGGGAATAAATTGCAGTTTTGTCGGCGTCCATTGTGAGCGGACAGCGAGCTAACGTCACTACCCCGGGGAAGCTAACAGCGCTAGCAGCCCGGTTAGCGGCGGCGGCTGCTGCTGCTGCTGCTGCTGCTGCTAGCAAACATTACAAAGTGGTAACCGCCGCGTGAGACACATCCGAGTTCAAAGCACAACAGCACCGCGGCTGTCAGGACGCATCTTACCCATCTGGGATCGCAAGCCTTTGAGAGTCGAAGCGCCCTCCGCCATTTCTCCGAAGTTTCTCCTCCGCTGTGTGTTCTCTAGCGCGGGGGCGCGAGACGCATCGCAGCCGGTAGAACTCGGACACCGCGGGGACGTGGACAGCAAAGACCAGTGGGGAAAGCCGCGAGCTCTCACTCTGAGCCGTTTTCGCAACGCGTCCCATAAATGTTGCCGTGGTCAGATGCAAATGTGCCAGAGGTTCGAAGCCTCATGATTTAAACACTGAGGTTTTTCAGTGTCACATTATACGATTATAAGGTCCTCGAGGTCCTCATCTTGTTTTTGGATGCACTGGAACAAATTGTGATGATTCTACTCTATATATTTATTTGTGCTGGATTTTGGGATCAATTCATTTTATTTCACTTTTATACTGATTTGAACCAATTTGTGTGAAAATAAAGTTTAGCTAACTAATATTTCAATGTTATATCAGTTTACCACTTAAAGGGATAGTTCACCCTGAAAATTCACTCATTATCTACTCACCACTATGCCGATGGAGGGGTGGGTGAAGTGTTCGAGTCCACAAAACACTTTGGGAGTTTCAGGGGTGAACAGCGTTGCAGCCAAATCCAAAACAATTGATGTAACTGGAGATCTATTCTTCAAATGTAAAAGAACAACCGAAAAAACCCACTAAAAGCCTCCATACTGCTCCTATGGTATTATCCAAGTGTCCATAAGCCCCCACATTCAAATTAAACTGATGTCTTAAGCCTAAATGTCTGCTGATATCTGCTCACACACTTCACAAACTCTCGCCTCTTTGCTCTCGCCCAAGGGGCTCGTGACGACATGGCGATATTCAACAGTAACTGTAGCGATGCTACCGAAACTAGCGTCGCTAACACAAACCCTTGGGTGAGAGCTTATGTGCAGTGTATGCGCGTGAACATGAACAAGGCACATGGCAGGACGATATCAGAAGACATTTAGGCTAAAAACATGGTGTAAATAAGCCGTTTCGAGTAGAATTTGAATCTTGCAACACGTTTGAAGAATAGGTCACCATTTACTTCAAAGAAGTCTTTTTTATGAGGTTTGGGGCCTAAAGTAAACTAAAACACGGCCTGTGGTATATGAACTCATATTTTATTTTACAGCAGAGACGGCAGCTTCACAAGTGTAACTTTCAACCATAAATTAAAGCAGTATTGGAGGAGGCCCTAAAATCTCTTACTCACATAAGACTGTCAATTGAGTAGTCACACCGTAGAAATACTTTCTTACATTTAGAATCCACAACTTCCCTTAAGTAAAAGTACAAAAGAATTGGAATAAAAATATACTTAAAGTAGCAAAAGTAAAAATCCTTTGCTCACTGGGGAAATTGCCCCATTTCAGAATAATATTTGTAATTTGATTATAAATATTGTTGAATTTATGTGGAGGCCTTCATCACATGCTGCAGTTGGTAAAGGTCGGGGCTATTTTTAATCTCTTGCTCTACTGCTGAGTAGCTGATGAATCTCCACTATAGTCGACTGAAGGACACAATTTATTTCCACTGAATTGATTTGACATACAAGCAAGTAGCAGAATTACCTCAAAACTCTCCTCAGGTACAGTTCTACAGTCAAAAGTTGTACGAATGTGCCAAATTCTACAGAGTAGTGATTCATCTGTTCCTTTCACGATCTACGCAGGGGAGGGGGAGTGCTCGAAAAATATTGGACACATTTGCTATGTTGATCAAGAGCGCCACCTAGCGTTTGTAGTTAGTTATTGCATGTACACTGAAAAAAAAAGTGTTGTCCACAAGAGATGATGAGAACAGCAGCAAATCAAATGTAGATACAATTAAAAACATATAGGATACTCTAATGGTACAAGAGTGTTTACTTAAACAAACTAAGTACTTTCATTATGACATATTTTTCATTATAGTTCTCAAAGTCAGTTTTCAGACAAGAGGGAAATAGATTTTAGATCAGACAGCAAACCTCACTGACAATTTGTTAATCGTTATCATTTGAGTTTGCTTTGAAAAGTAGCGACGAAACGAACCTTACCGGATTTAACGTGCCGAAGAATCTGCAGAGCTGGAGATCAAGAAAAATGTTCAGCTGGCAAACGTCTCCCAGTGAGAGAATAACACATTTTCTCAGGGCTCTATGTTCTTTCTCTTGCTTTGAACACTGCTCCCTCTGTCCTGGTCGGGCTCACATGCTTGAGCCAGAGGGCCTCTCCTCTATTTTACACAGTAAACAGGAAGGAACCTTGCATGGAAGGTTCAGTTGCAATGACCTGGATATTGTGTTATTTAACAAGCAAAGCACAAATAATGACTTACTGTACTGTTTGGTCAGTCTCATGGCTTCTATTAACATGATTGATTAATTCAGGTGGAACCAACAAAGTGGGCAAAAAAGTGTTGGAAGTCTCTTTGATGTTATTTTCATGCCTTTTATATCTACTTACAGTAATAGTCCCACTTCACCCAAAATCAATTTATGTCAGTACAAAGAACATCATTGTGTCTCAGGGAGACGCGTCAGGAGCATCGGGCGACCCGGCTGGTAACAGAGTCATCACGCAAAGTGGGTCAGAAATACTATACAGCTGGAGTCATGGTAACGCATCCTCGGGGGCTAAGTGGTCACTTGTTCACCACAGCCCTGTGTATCCTAGCAACGACCTCAGGATTAGGCAAGAGTGCAGCGGCCTGGGCCAGCTGGGGCAGCAGTGTGGAGGTGGAGGTGCGCAGGTATTGAAAGAGGTCCTGGAAGCCTTGGAGATGAACGACGACCTGAGGCGGGACACCCAGAGACCGCCCCAGTCCCCTCAACGCCTTCCTGTCGTCCGCAGAGTCGAGGAGCAGGGACAAGTCCTGGACTGAGTCATAGTCGAGCGTCTCGACACTGTCACCTGGACAAAGTCAGGATAAGTACAAGGAATCATGCATGAACTTAAGAAATGGTCCCTGCTGATAGAGGCCATTCAACAGGATGGTGCCTCCTACTTGGACACACAGAGGTTAAATTGAACGGCCCTTTTATAGTCCAAACGAATAACTGCTGTGTTTGCTTTGTCTTAATGAAAACATACACACCTTGAGCCTTCTCCCATATTGTCTGCAGCTTTTGCTCCATCTGATGTCGACATAGAAAAGAAACAAGAATGCATCACTTTGAATGTATTTCATTTACACATAGTAATTCACATGAAGTAAAACTGAGTTGTTCCTACGCACAGCTTTTATGATATGCAAATTTGAAATGATGCTTAATTCTCTATGACTAATATTATAAAAAAATGAAACCTTCTGGATTTGAGAGTTGGCGTTAAATTAAATAATTAATTTTGGGATCTCATATGGATTTTGAATAAAGCATAAAGAGTTTTTAACGCCAACCGTGTATCTTATTTATGGGATAATGACAAAGAAAGGAGCATCCACTGTAAATCTGATTTTGTTCCTATTCCTGCCATGACCCTGACAATAAGTTATATATGTCCTGTGTATTTCACCTCTTCTGTGGAGAAGCAGCTGCTTTTCTGCTCCTCCTGTGTGATGTTCTCTGTCTTCTGACTGGAGGGCTTGATGTTGGTGGTGACATTAATCACAATAGAAGTTGGATGCGCCTCGTTCCCATGGTTCAGTGAGGTCAGGCCTCTGGGAACAGATGCCATTTATGTAAATAATTAGTTATGGTCTGGTTGAAGGAGTAATAATTCAGTAAGTGCTATTTGCAGAGAACCTTGAAAGAAACTCGTCTCTGAGTGTTTTTGCTGTTCCCTCAAAGTTACGTACTGAAGATCTGCTGCAGACAACAGTCCCTCAGGTCCAGGACAAAACTCTGGAATCTGCTCTGGATGTAGCAACAAGTTCATATGAGGCACATTTAGCAAACAGAAGTCAGATTGGAGAGACGGAGAAGAAACATCAAACAGAATGCGTCTAACTCACTGAATCTCTTGGCAGTCAGGAGGAAAGCCCAAAGCAGCAGAGCAATGAGGAAAACAGAGGAAGCTGTTGCTGAACCAATCAGGATCACTGAAATGTCTTCTTCCTTTTCTCCTGGATTGAACAAAAAAATCTGTCAAGTCAAACTGAGAACAATGAAGTAATGAAAATCCACAGGGTCACTCACTCTTATTCAGGTTCTTTGTAATTTGAAAAGTGACGTCACTGTCTTATCAGAGAATAACACTTGTAAATCTTCATTTACAACATGTCGCCATAAAACTCTTCATACAACATTATTAACATAGTTGTCTACACCGTTGTGCAGTCACTGGTTTATCACTGGATCTTACCTGCTTTGGAGCTCTGAGCTGTGGAAAGCAAACACTCTTTATGGACTGTGTCATGGCTGTGACACGGCACACAGGACGGCTCCACTTCCCCAGTCACACTCCTGAGTTCATAATACCTGCATGCACAACCCCAGTTTTACATAAAGATGAATGCCATGTATCAGATGATGGATGATTGCAGTGTGGGGGTGTACCTCACCTCTGGAGGCAGTGGCCACACAGGGCATCACTGCTTGGGGAGCAGGCCGTGTTCTCCAGGCGGCTCAGCAGACTGCACTTGGTGCATCTTCTGCAGGGAGCCACGTCGGTATTGGAGCTGAACTTCCCTTTGTCACACGGCACACAGGCTCCTCCACCATCATCTCCAAATCCACAGTCCTGAGAGGGAGGCACAGTTCAGAGTCAGAAAAGAAAAGAAAGTGAAAAATAAAAAGTTGCCGACCACTGTGATGTGTTATGTTACCTCTGAGAGCTGTTCTCCAGCTCCACATACAGGACACTCCACACATGTGCCATTAGGGTTTAGGAACTTTGTCTGATCACAGCTCAGCTCAGACTGCACCTGAACACACTGAACCTGAGGAAGTAACATGTGAGATAATCAGAGGGAAAATAAAATGCTGAGGTCAAAATTTTGTAAAAGCACTTGTTGCTAAAAAAAAAAAAAAATTCTCGCATTTTATTGTATATCATAAGACTGAGTTATAGAAACCTGTATTTCTTAAAACAAGTGAAACTGCAGTTATTTCATTTTAATCCGCTTCTTTTAAAACGTCCTCCAACTGAGTGTCTATGGATTACTGAAAAAATACTTTAAACAAGTTGAGAATTACTTTACAAATGTTGGATTAACTTTTTAAAAAATGACTTTAAGTACAAGTGATGAACCAAAAATTGTATCCTCTCCATAATTGATCATATTTTACCAAACTTAACATATTCTGAAGTTGTATAAAATAAAGTAAATGGTAGTAAAAAGTACAAAGTGGCATGAAATGTAAATACTCAAATATAATATCTCAATGTTCTACCTTAATACAGTGACCAAGTGAATGTACTCTGTACTTTACCTTTTCAGGTACTAAGTTACAGAAAATATTGATTATCTGTCAATAATACAACATCACACAGTTAAGAGAAAACTGCTTTAATGGTCAGACTTACCATAACCAGAGCAACATAGAGACACAACCCCACTGGAGAAATGTCCATTGTCCTTTTCTACTCTGAAACTGTAATCCTAAAAAAGTATGTGTTCTCGTTTGAATGCAATCTTAAAAGTTTTATCATAAACAATACATAGATAGTTAATAAATTAATTTGGTAAGTTTCAAATCTGTAAAAGCAGTGCATCCTTCACAACGTGCCTCCCTCCAAGCTGCTCCTCATTCAGCAGAGGCAGACAAAAGTGGGAGAGATCTTTGGGAATCCCCCTCATTGTACATCACATGTGACGCAAGAGAGGTTCCCAACCATGACACTCAGGTCCCCCCCCCCACCTGGGCACCTCACGTCACACCTGGTCTTCTTACGTTACCTCTGGGGAACCCGCTTGTTTTGGCCGCAGCTCCTGCAGACATGGAGGGAAGGAGGAGGAGGAGGAGGAGGGAAGGGTATTCAAATACATGAATGAGAGCCTTGTTAAGAAAGCTGTTTCCAACAAGGATATTTTGTGTGAGTGAAACAAAGTCACTTATCTATTATTTTGTCCTCTTGCTGACTCCACTGAGGAGAGACAAGCTGAAGGTGACGAGCTGCGAATCATTAAACGGCTCCCAAAGTGCAGCCAGGCTGCTACAATATCGCGTTTTACCACTTTGTGGTAGCATGGAGCCATAAAACATCCTGTCTTCCCTTGTTGAAGGATTTCAACGCCCTGACAGGATATTGCTGGTTCAAAAAAGGTCGAGATATTGACATACATCGGTTGTTTGAATTGTGAAGGCTCAAAGGAAGGCTGCACTGTGGACTTATACCTTATACCTTTCACAGACATGGTCATAGTGTATCTCACACAGGGAAGTAAATTAGATCTGTTTGAACTCTTATCACCTGTAAAAAACAAGAGCAGTGGAAGAACATAGTTTCTAGTTTTATTGTCATGTGTAAGTTAACACAGGGTGAACAGTACAATGGAAAAGTGTTGGACGAGAAGGAAATGTCAGCTCGGCGGCGCATTTAGAGCAATGATTAAATCCAATTAAAACAATTTGTATATTTAAATTACATACATTCAAGGATGCAAGTGTCGAAACCAAAGTGACAAGTGTAAACTGTATAGGAATATGTAAGTCTTCGTACATTTTCTGCATTACTGGCACGTTACTCTGTTTAAAGAATATTTACACACTCACCCAAACCAAGAAAGACTTTTGTCATAAGCAGCATTTAAATAAGCATTGTTTTGTGTCTACTGCTGTAATATTAATGAAAACAAATTCTCAGAGACATCCATCCCCACGCAGAAGGAATCTAAAAGAAGAAGCTCTGACAACGGCCCCCGAACCTAAAGCTTGTCATGTCTTATTACATCTGTGTCCTCAACATCTACACAAACTAGGGTGTGTGTCAAAGCCGGACTATTTCTCAACGACCCTGAACTCTTGTCTTTGAACTTTAAGCCTCAGGAGGATAATTATTCATTCAAACTCTCGCTGAGCCGCTGAACCCGCAGCACCACAACCAGGTGATTTCACACTGAGCACAAAACTCTTCAATGTGTGAACCGGAGAGATCTTGAGATTCACTTTTGCAAAGGGTTTCACAAAGTCATGGTTTTAGTGTTATCGCCTGTGTTGGTTATGTTTATTGCCAGTGATTAATGAGTAACTCTAGCAAGAGGGCGTGGAGGTCTTCTTATAGAGAAATGAGTTGACACCGCTCAGCAGACTCATTGCTCGGGCAGCTTTGTGTGAACTGATTTTGATCGATTGATTCATTTCTTACTGAATATCTTATATTTTGGATTTGACCAAAGCAGGGAGGAAGCATGGTAAGTCTCACTTTTTTATTTAGCCACACAGATTCCTTCAACGTAGTGAATCATAATGAAAACATCTGTTTATTTATTCTCACCTTTCAGCAGATGACCAGCTGACTGACACTGAAAACCCGGAGGTTTTTTAAGTTGCAGTCATGGACTCCCGGTCTCCACTGACCGTCTGTCTGTACATACAGCTGTCAGTGGTTCTTCTGGGTTCTAGTAAGATTTCCGAGCATTTCAATGATTTCTAAAGAGCTTGATAATGTTTAAAGTTGTAGAAAATATTACAGAGAATGAATACAAACCATATCCTCTGAAATATTCTGTCCTTTTATTCTGTTTTTGTTGTTTTTTAATTATTAAAATCTTGATATCTAATTGAGTTCTACGTGAGATTAGACTTCACACATTTAAGATTTGACTGTGATCTCATATTGAGTTCTTAAAAAAAAATAACAGTAGTTTAAACCTTTCTGTTTCTTTTCTACATGACAAGCTGCCTCTGCCACCACCAGCCTGTGGGGTAAGAAAGTGCAATTCAGCGGTCGTCCTTGCACGTGGCAGCTACAGCCAGGTGTCGTGGTGCCGGCCCTCGAGGAGCTGAGTGTGTGCCTGCTCTTACGCCGCAACGTTGCAACCGAGTGGACAGGGTTTGTGTACAAAGCGCGGGGAGGTAAAAGAATAGAGCTGGGACTCGGGGGCTCAGGTCCACAGCTGACAGTGTGGCTGTTCGGAGAGAAAAAGCCTCTGGTCTGGGAACTGAAAGTCAAAGAATGGTACTCTGTGTGTCTCACCTGGTCGGGCAGAGCTCGAAGGCTGAGGACCTACATTAATGGAACCCTTCTGCATGAGGCCCCTGTGAATCCTGACCTACCCCAACAGCTGGGCCCAAACGGCACACTCACTCTGGGGGTTTCTCATAATGTGAATACAAACGGGGAGGTTCAGCCAGAGAGCGGGAACAACCTACTGGGGGAGATCGGTCTGTTCAGGATCTGGTCCAGAGAATGGAGTGCTGAGGAGCTGAGGAAGCAGAGCTGTGCAGATGGAGACGTGGTGAGATGGGACCAGCGGCAGTGGAAACACAAATGCCCTCCTGTGCCTGACAACAGCCTAAACTGTGGTAATTACAGTGGGAACTATTTCTGTTGCATTGCATGGTTGTCCAGTTCAAACTTCCCTGGAATTAAAGGTTCAGTGTGTAGAATTTAGTGACATCTAGTGGTGAAGTTGCATGTTGCAGCCTCACCTCACCCTCCCTTCCAAACATGAAATAGAACCTGTGGTAGCCTTCAGTTGTCTTAAAAACGTAAAAGGTGTTTAGTTTGTCCAGTCTGGACTACTGTAAAAAACATGGTGGCCTCCATAGAGAGGACCCGCCCCTGATGTAAATATAAAGTATTTAAATATAAAGGGCCCATTCTAGTGAAAAGAAAACAACAAATTGTACAATTTAGATGAAACACACGAGTATAAACATCATTAGGATTATTTTATTTTATATTTTATATTTTGCAGAAAGATCCCTTTCACCCAAATCTGACACACTGAACCTTTAAGAAATCTATTGCTCCCAAAATGTCTTCAATTATTCACAAACCAAAGCATTTTGCTGTGTGAGTTTAATGAGTGTGCAGATATTTAGACATTCAGGAACTACACGGTCAAAGGAAAGGTACAGCACATCTTCCAGAGTTCAGCAATACCTTGTTTGAAAAAGCTGTTGATTATACTTGATTGATTAACATTTTCCTTTGCAACTGTTCCTCATTTTCTTTTTCTTTTTTGTTTAGCATGGTCTCTCTACAAAATCCAAATGTGGACATATATTGTTCACGCCGCGGAGCCTGGGAACTGTGTTGTCTCCCCGGAGGGAGTCACAAGAGGCTGGGTGCGATGATAATTTGTTGAATATGCCAATGAGATTTCAACAGTTAGATTTGCCTTTCAGAATAATGTACCTGTTGTCACCTCTCATCAGCTGGAGAGCATTTTCCCTCACACCATTTCTGTCCACGACATCTCCGTGTCATCCCCAAGGTAAAACCATTCTCTTAAAACTCAAATTACAAAGTACTTGTAAACGTAAATCCTTCCCACCACTTTGAACAGAGGTGTGAGGTGCAAAGGTGACCGTTGCATTTCAAGGCTGAACGTAGTGTATATTCTGAACATGACTGTAATTTCTGTTATCTGTGTTCCCGTACAGCCGCAGCTGCCCCGTGGTTAATGATTCTGCAGCTCTGCATGTGCGACAGCCTCAGGTACAGTCTTGTGAACAGTCCTCAGTTTGATTTTCCATGGAAGCAATATCCTCAATTAAGTTAGCTGATTAGAGAACAGAATAATTAGAGAACAGTATAATTCAATATTAAAAAAGAAGAGATTGTTATTATCTGCATCAAGTGAATTTTTTTTTATTTTTAGCTGGCAGGATTATGACGGATTACCATAAAACGTGGTGGACATTTGGCGGGTCAGGGAGGAATCCATAACATTTCGGTGTGGATCATTGCGAGACATCGTTTTTCCACATTTTCTATGATATATATTTGTATTCATGAAATTTGTCGCAGATCCAAATATAAATCTAGTCAACTTAAATATGGTTTGACAAGGGGACTGTTGGGCCTTGGTGGAGGTTTGTGCTCTGCTGAGTGTTATTCTACTTTTCTAAGTGAATGAATTTCGTATGAGAACATTGATGTGAGCTGAACGGCAGGTGGTTGTGAATCATAATAAAAACAACCAGGTGTAATTGAATGAGTAACCTTTTAATGAAGAGACGTCTGTTTCCAGGGATCAACAGCGTCACCAGTCTCCCTCTGTGACAAGTGGTGAGAAGAAATCAACACCTACAAAAAAACGAAGTTCACGATCATTGCACTGTTAACATGTAGATTTAGCTTGTGTTCTTGTGTTCTACCCCCAGTTTCCGCTGTGAAGTCAATGTGAATGTGAATCCTGCCGCCAACGTAGAAGCAGTTCAGGCGTACATTCCTGCTCTGCTGAGTTTGACCTCCTCTTACAGCTTCCTCAATCTGTCAGCTGACCCTAACAGCATCATGGTACTTCCTGTGGGTACGTACAATCTGTGCAGCACATGTCAGTATCACATACAAAATACGCCCACTGTTGTGTAACCGAACACGCATTTGTATAGTTATTGTCAAGTGACTGAAATAAACGTTGTGTAGCTGCACTAATGAAAACAAGGAGTGAGGTAAAGCCAGAGAGCACATTTCTGAGTGAAGTGTCTAAAAGTATCTAATAGAAGATAAGAAATTCATGATATCTCATTATTGCACAATTTAAATCACTTCATTTTCTTAATTCACTATTTTCAATCTAGATTTTTAGTTGAATGTTTTTTCTTTAAACTTTTGTAATTCATGATTTCATGTGTTTCTTTCAGAGTCGTTCCCTGTAGTAACAGAACCACCGACAGCTGTCACTACTACTGCATCTACATCAGGTGAGCGTGCGAGAAAGAATACGTTTATCTACAGCGACAGCAGTAACTTTCCTTTTTAAAATAAGGTGCAGCCAAGTGTGAAAGACATTCTGTCCGTGCTGTTCTTTTCTTGTAATTCATGTCATTTATTTCTCAGAAACGGTTCCAACTCAAGGTCGACCTGCTGGTCCCGCTAACGTGTCGACGACAGGGGATCCTTCAGATTGCAATTTGAGTGCCTGTCAGTTTATCAAGAAACTCTGATGAAACATACGGGTTCATGCAGCTTCTTCACTCCTGTTTCTGCTTCACTCTCACATCTTAGCTGTCTCACAGTGGAGGACATTCCTCAAATCATGGCAGAGGAGCAGCATTAAAACAACAAATAACTAAAAACACAATAAGACAACTGAAGATGTTTAAAGTGCTGGTAACACACACAGAAATCAAAGAGTTAATCTTTATAATCAGGGACAGAACTAAATTTTGCCATTGTTGGTAGTTGTTATCACACCGATGTTTGTTCAATGTTTATTTCTAATTTAATGCAATGAAAACAAGGTCAAACATCATGACTGACAGCTGAGAATGACTCACAAGTGGTCGAGTATCGTCGGAACCTCTGTACCACGGCTCGAATGACCGATCACTACTGGGATAGGGGCAGGAAGTGGAGATGTGTCGTCCAGTTTTATATACAGTCTGCGCTCTAGACGCATATTCAGAATCAAAAGTGTTTATTTCACACATCATACAATTAGAAAACTTCAGTCAATGCAACCCTAACAGCCATAACCACATCTCTGGTTTTAGAAATGTTCTCTCCCAGAAAACCCCGACCGCATGGCCTGGGGTTTGCTCATTTTACGATTCTGTTAATTTTAAGAATAAACAGTAACAGGAATTGGTCACGACCCTGTGGGGAGTCTGCACAGCACAAACAGATTTGTTGTTCCATAAATAGAGTTTGATTCAGAGTTGTTCTTTGAATTGTGTCATTATATGACATAGACCGTTTCATCCCTGCAGTCGGACCGGATACGTTCTTCAGAGTTAATATGACGTTACAGATGATTGGTGGCCCCACGAATCCTAAGGTTATCATTAAGAAATGGGTAAGAGACAGTGACTCACACTATTATCACCAAACAAATTGTGTTCACTGAATTGTTGTCTTCTGGGATAAGGTGAAAGAATCACTGGAGGTGAATGGCACCATGATTGTACTGAATCTCGTCATAAAGGAGAAAGTCGGCCGGTGGGTTGATTCAATTATTGTTGCATAGCAAACATCCTGTTTCTGATATTTCTAATTTGAAAGCTCTGATTTGTTATATATTAATCTGTATTATTCAATAGGAACATGGACCAAGAGAATAAACTGACAGTGAGTATGTTGTTCAACATCAATATGTAAAGACAATATAAGTGCACGTTATTTTTAGAGTTTTGGTTAATCCTAGGAATAATATCTCACACTGCTTTAAAGAATGATAATTACTATTCTTCATCTCTCTGGTTTCTGTTTTTAGATTTCCTATCAAAGACAAAAACAGTAGGTGACTGAAAATAGAAAATTATTATTTTAAAAGCTACCTGCACTGCCTGTTTGACATTACTGCATTGTCAATTTAATTTGTTTTCCATTCAGAATTAATTAAAGCACTGTGGTTGTCAGCAGCACTAACTGTGTGTTTCATTAACAGATATTACGGCGCCTTCCATGTTCAGGAATACAAAATCAACTGTGTTGCTGAAATCATAACTTTCATTAATTCTGCACTGACGTCGAAGCACGAAAATGGCTCCGTTATTATTGAAGCCGTGGACGTGGCGATAAAGCAAATATGTAAGATGGATTTCTAACTCACATGAAAAGAGAAAGTTTAAATTCGACAACTTAAAGTATATATATATATTTTTTTGTCAGTGCCAGAAAACTGTTTAGAAGAAACCAGAGTAACGATCTATGGAGAATATATTTGGCCTGAAGCATTTCCACAAGAACAACAAGAGATGGGCTGCAGAAAGCCTCAATCAAAAAGAGCTCACAGGCTTTGGTAAGACTTCACCAATTTCCTTTTACACAGCAGATTTGACCAGAGACGATGAAAACGTAATTGTCCCATTATAAAACGATGACCTAAAGACAACACGAAAATCAATCCAAACACATCTTTATTAGCAGAGCTTATCACGCTGTACAAAATGATCGAATGATTTATTGTTTGACAGTATTACGTAATGTCGGCCAATATTAATAAAGCATATCCTGGTTTATAGTTGAGATGGTGAGGAATCATATTAAGGGCTTTATTCTCACTAGCATGAGGCTGAATCGTCTGATCCGATCAAATTTGGGAAGGTGTCTTTTCGAACTCCTCGACAGTATTTACTCGTTCGGATCTTTTGTCCCTCTTTGTCAAAACTGTCACTCTGTTTCCATGGAGACAGCCCAGCCAGACAAGACGTTCCCCTTGATTACGACGTCCTGTTCCACGCGGCCCTCCCACTCTGCACACAAGCTCTCATACCCCACACACACTGAAGGATCCCTGCCAGCCGCCTGCTCAGGCTGAAATCAATTTCCTACAAGTGAATTATTAGAGTAATGAAAGGCTTCAGCCTTCCTCACATCATCCCTGCACTATCGCTATCACTCAAGAGGCAATGTAATACAGATAACCGGGTTTATGGCTTATTACTGGAACACAGGGTTGATGTTAAATAAGGCAATAATCCACATTTGGTAGAAACGGGTGATGATCTTACAAGCAGAGGAACCAAACTCAAGATTTACTTTTTTATAATTGAAATATTAAAAAGAATGTCTCTGATTCTCTTCTGTTTTCAGCAAGTTAGACATTGAAACTGACATGACCAGCTGGGCTAGGCCTGATATGAAGAACTGCAAGCAACTTGTGACCATGTCAGACCTTTTCAATATCACGGTCACCACTGGTAAGAGTATCACACACAGTCTGGTTCACTGCCTTTGTTTGTATACAAAAATAATTAATTGCAATTACAGGAAAAGTTAAACCATAAATGTTTTTATTGTTTTGTAGATAACGCTGCTGAGGTGGTGGACATTGTTCAGGACCTGGTGGACGTTCAGTTAAGTAACAGCTCCGTGCTCTCATCCTTCGAGCTGGATTCCGTGGTGGGGAAGCTCAATGAAGTGGTTGATATCAGCGTCATCAAACCTGCTGTTGGTGCTGATATAGTCACTGTCATCGCTGTTATCCTGCTCTCTGAAACCAACGTCACACCAGTGGCTACAACGTAAGCAAAGAGGGAAGTGGGCATCTGGTTAATCTCAGTAAATATGAACAAAACGTGTGCACCCTTGTGCAAGATTGTTAATCTGTCTCTCTTTTGTCAAAGAGTCCTCAAACTGACGGACAGAATGGCAGACAACATGTATTTCAGTGGTAAATCTGTGAGTGTCACCGCTCCCTCACTGGCACTTTCCATGGTCAACGTAGCTGCAGATGGATTCAAGGGCCTCACCTTCGGTGTGTCCTCAGTTTCATCTCTCCTGGATCTGAAGGTAGAAAATCATAAATGTGATGTAATGAAGAATCCCAATTTAACGAATCAGCTGGTTTGTGACCTGCAAGAGCTGAAAAGAAATATTGTTTTGATCAAGCAATGGGCCAATGTGGCCTCAAGCCGCCACAGCTCATTAAACTTCAGTGAGAAAGCAAATGAGTCGACTTTAATACAATTTCTAACATAAAATAATACATTCAGCTTGAATAGTAAATGCCATGTAGCCGATTAACTCACAAATACTTATTATTATTATTATCTGTACTATTATTTTTGTTTTTCAGACTTTTGTCAACTGGAATTTCGTGAGTGAACCACTTCCAGACACCGATGCAACCATCTCTCTGCCCTCTGAGCTCAACAACTGTTTCACCAGAAACACAACTCGTGTTCAGTTTCAGTTCCATGGAACACCGGAGCTTTTTCAGGTACTCTCATTACGCTCCTCTCTATTTGTCATTTTGTTTATGTTTTTTTTTCTTTTTTACTTTCTCTTTCTTCATAAAGAAACTGAGGAAACTGCAGTAGCCTGTTGTATGCAGGCCACTTAATGCAAGAATACAACTGTGATATTCTTAAGAGATAAATTATTTTGTTGATAAGAATGTTGATACTGCCGTCATATCTGTAGGATGTAAATGAAGCTGTAGCCAGGTGACAGTTAGCTTAGCTTAGCATAAAGACTGGAGACGTGTGGGAAAAGCTACTGTGACTCTGTCTGATAACAAAATCCACATGACAGCACCCGTTAAGCTCAATAATTGATACATTACCTCTAGTTTCTTTAGTTCTGTTCTAAAAAGTGAAAAAGAGCAGCTCGTGGTTTTACACAGGGTGATGTGGGTGTGACCTCCTGACCTCCTACATTTTACACATTTTGTTTGATTTAATTCAACGAAGCAGATTCAGTTGGGATTTGTTTTTCCGGTCTGGATGCAGAGTTAAGCTAACAGGTTGCCGCTGTATGTATTCATATTACATGTAATCGCAAATACCAAAGAGGGGAAACAATTCCTCTTATCAATCTCAGCTTGAAAGTGATTTAGCTTATTTTCACAAATTATTTGTGTGAGAAACGACAGGAAAACCAATGTTGGATATTTGATATTTACAGTTAAACTTGTAACTTTCCCCACTTACACAAAAACAATCTTTGAATATGACAAATCTCTATCTGCCCCTCTGTACCATATATCATTGACCAATGACCTCAGTGAAACTTTACACCCTCCGCCAACTTGCTGTGATTTATAGCCGTGCCACAGTTAACGTAACCACTATTTGATTCCTACCAGGACACCACCAGTGCAACTCAGAGCAGGTGGACGTTGAACTCTTATATAGTATCTGCCAGCATCAATGACACTGATGTCAGCCACCTGAGTGATCGAGTGGTGGTGACGCTCAGCCATCACAAACCCAAACTGGTGAGAAATGACTCCATTTTCAGTTCGCCAGGGAAAAGACACATTGTGTGTTGTTTTAACTCCAAAGCCACCATCACTTCCTGTTTCTCTTTTACAGCCCGAGGACAGGGTGCAGTGTATGTTTTGGGATTTCAGGAAGAATGGTGAGTTAGTCATCATTTATTGTCCAGTATATATCTTATATGTTTACAGTTGGATTTAGAGCCAACTTTCTATGTACCAGTGAGACCAAACAATCAAGGTCCATGTAGATGCCAGAGCCAATAAATGGAGTGTATCTTTGTCGGTGTGTGTGTGTGTGTGTGTGTGTGTGTGTGTGTGTGTGTGTGTGTGTGTGTGTGTGTGTGTGTGTGTGTGTGTGTGTGTGTGTGTGTGTGTGTGTGTGTCAGGTGGACTGGGTGGTTGGAACGGCAGTGGTTGTGAAACCCGGAGTATTTCTCCTCATCAGACCAGCTGTCTCTGCGATCACCTCACAAATTTCGCGGTGCTCCTGGTGAGTCGCTGATTTGCTTTTTATAAACTAATCCAGGAAACAAACAACAACAACATGAGGTGTTCAGTCTGGTTAGTGGCTCACTGCTGTGATGCAAGATGCTGACGTTACAGCTTTTAGATTCTACCACCAGCTCACATTTAGAAAAATTTAAATGTACAATGTGTCATTTTCTGCCACTGGTGGTCTGCAAGTGGTCTGTGATGTTGTGAAATACGCATGTTGTCATTGGAATTACCTTTGCCTGATTAGCTTTCCTTCGCTGTTTATCGTTGATCTGGTTTTTAACGGGTGGTTTATTGTCCGTAAAGGCCTCCTTCTCTCCAAAACATATAAACCAATTAATAATCTAATAGAAGCAGTTTCACGTTAAATATTGTCCCGGGGAGCTGTTAGCCAAACTGCTGCCAGGGATTGACTCACTTTTGGAGTCAGCCTCAAGTGGCCATTCAATGAACTGCAGTGTATTGGTATTGGCTTCAGTTGCTGCTTGCTGTTGACATTTGCTCAGCTTCCTTCTCTAATAACTTATGATGAAAACATATGGGAGGTTTTTATTAGGAGACGATTTAGCATGAGGTGTTCTATTCAAAACAAACAGAGCTCTGGATTCAATCCAGTAAAAACACTGAAAAGCGGAGCCATGCTGCTGCTAACACTGGCTTAGCTTGTTTCTCTGGTAACTTATGATCCACACATCTGATTACAAAAATCCCTCATTGTGAAATAAATAGTTAAAAATGATCAAGATTTAAAAAGTGTATTGTAAAAATGGGTTAAGGGTTGGCAGACAACCACAACACTGATTCAAAGGGGATATGACTAAGGATGGTGGAAATATTTGTGATAATTGAAGTGCATAACTCAACCAAATATATATAACATAAGTCTATGTTTTTTTTAGATTTTGATGCAGTGATGTTACGTATTAAACCTATAAACTTTGACCAATTCTGGCTTTAAATATAAGTTTTGCCCTGTTTGTATCTGGTGTTTCAGGATGTGTCCAGAACTCCCATCAGCGAGGCCAACAGCTACATTCTGACTCTGATTTCATATCTTGGATGTGGGATATCCTCCATCTTTCTGGGTATCACTCTACTCACCTACCTGGTGTTTGAGTGAGTCGCATACACTGACAGTATAAGAGGCATCGTGCATTCGCTACTTCAGTGATTCACTCTGTGGCATTTTAGAATTTGTTAATAAGCCTTAAAACACTATTACCTACTTGCACCATCCTTAAAAATATTGAGGTTTTTAGCGAGACTTCAGACTTGTCCTTGGTCCGTCTGTGTTTGTGTCCTCTCTCTCAACGTTTCCCGCTCACACTCTTTAGGAAGCTGCGTCGGGACTACCCGTCTAAGATCCTCATCAACCTGTCAGCTGCTCTGCTGGGGCTGAGCATGCTCTTCCTCCTGGACTCCTGGTTCTCATCCTTCTCCAGCTACGGCCTGTGCATCGCCACCGCTGCAACGCTGCACTACTTCCTGCTGGCCTCGTTCACCTGGATGGGCCTGGAGGCCGTAAACATGTACCTCGCCCTGGTCAAGGTCTTCAACATCTATGTTCCCTCATACATCCTCAAGTTCTGCGCTGTAGGATGGGGTAAGGCAGAACGCTGAGTACTCCTTACAGAAGAAAAGTTCAGGGTCTGTTGGCTTTGATTGGCTGTGTGGGTTCAGGACTGGATTTTAATTGGCTGGGGTTGATAAGACTTTGTTTAAGAAACCTGAGATTAGAGATTTATTTGCCAATCATCAAAATTTTAAGTATCCTAGAAAGAACTTAAATTTAGTATAGGATATATATAGAATAGGGTAAATAGTTATGTATCATTTCAAACCTTTACCCTGAATACTCTCTATATATGTTCAAGTCTACCTGTAGAACAATGTTTCTGTTTGAACGACACAAAGAACCAGATTACATAGTGTGTTACAGAAATGACAAATAAAGCACAAAAGTGGAGTTAGACATTATCCAGGACTTTTAGCTGTAGAAAACAAACAAAATCAAGAGCAGTTAAGTTCCAAAGTCAAAATTTCTTCAACAAATCAGCCAGTTATTCTAGTATCCAAAGCAAAGAATAAACATATACAGTATACAAGCTTTATTTCTTTCACTATATACGATTGTGTTAAGTTTACTGTATGTTTGTTTGTGTGTTTTCACAGGTATCCCTCTGGTCATAGTCGGTCTGGTGCTGGCTATAGATAAAGACGCTTATGGCAACGTTGCGGCTGAACAGGCTTCGAGCACGCACCAGTCCACTGACCCATTGTAAGAACTGAGCAGCAGTGACCTTCATGTCTCAAATGATAGAAATTATGAGATTTCTTTGGTGCCTGATAAAATGTATGGAAGCAAAAAATGTACCAAGTCAATGGAAAGCACTGTGAATGTGTTTATCCTCAAAGACAACCTAAAGTACGGTAACCCTGATGGACAAACTAAATGAATAAATAAATGGAAATAAAATTCAAAGCGATAAGAAACTAAGAGCAAACACAGAGAGTAAAACAAGTAAAAGCAATAAAACCATTTAAAAGAAGAGTGATTAAAAGCGCTGGTAAACAGGACTTTAGCTCGGATTTGAATGTTCCAGGGATATTGAGGAAAATCCATAAAAACAACAAACATACAAAAATAAAATGTAGTTGGTGACATTCATCCTAAATCCCAGTGTAAATGACATGGCCGCCTGTCTTCCTCCCTCCAGCTGCTGGCTGCAGGACGACGTCGTCTTCTATGTGACCGTGGTGGCATTTATTCTCCTGATCCTGTTGGGCAACATCTCCGTGTTCGTCGTGGTTCTGATTCAGATCAGACAGATGAGAGCCAATAAGCCCTCAGCAAACAGCGTCGGCTCGCTGCCTGACCTGAGGGCGGTGGCCAGTCTCACCGTCCTCCTGGGCCTGACGTGGTCAATGGGCTTCTTCTCCTTTGGGCCGGGCCGGGTGGTCATGATGTACCTGTTCTCCATCTTCAACACTCTGCAGGGTAAATATCAGCTGAAGTGTTTAGTGGTTATTAGTCACAAAGGAGTTAGTCACAAAGGAGTGTGTCATTTTCAACACGTGTGTAATTCTCTTAGTTCTCGCATGTATGTAATTTTGACTGCGTTCTAGACTCGGGGAGGTTTTAAAAATCCAATTTCTTCACATCATGTTGTTCACATGATTGTTTTGACATTTACCAGCGTACTTCACGTGCATTTACAGTTTATCACCTTGGTTTTAAAAAGATTTCACAACTAGTTTCTTCAATTCAATTCGCCATGCAATGATGGGTTTCTCGTTTCTTGACAAAATGTGAGTGCTGCAATAGCAATATAATGAAATTATTTAATCAAAAGAGCTTAGAGAAATAGAAAAAGAATAAAGAAAACACTACAATTCCTATCGTATAAGAAAAGCAGTGACAAATTGACAGAGGACTGTGTCCATTGTCTCTGCTCTTGTGTCCCAGGCTTCTTTATTTTCTTGTTCCACTGTGTGATGAAGGAGAACGTGAGGAAACAGTGGAGAATCCACTTGTGCTGCGGACGCTTCAGGCTCAGTGATTACTCAGGTACCTGCCGTAAAGCCATGTTTCTTCTTGTGGACATGCAGTGTCCCATGGTTCATGTCCTGATGTCAACTCTTTTTCATGATCCTTCTTCTTCATCTCTCTTTTTTCCCCCTGTGTCCAGACTGGAGCCGCTCTGCCACAGTGGGGGGCGGCCGCAAAAAGAACAATCTTATCAACTCAGTTGCTTCAGACAACACCTCCAGCATCAGGAAGGTCTCGGACTCCTCTACAGGCTCAGCACCACAGCACCACCAGGGGGCGTGAGCGGCCTCCGTATGAGACGTTCTGTGAAGCTCTCCTTCTCAAGGTCTGTTGTTAGGTGACTATCCAGTGGTTAAAAGATGAACTGCTCCATGTCTGTATCACTGAATAGCTAATAATTGAAAAAAAATATGTATGTAATGTAATAATTGTAAAGTAATTAGAAAATGTAACCTTGCATTTAAAGTTATAACAGTTTTCCAATGAAATTTAAAAGCATATTGTTGTAATTTGTAAGATATTAAATCATCTCTCTGTACAGTTGCTGTCATGTTTCAATGTTTTTTCAGTAAGTTTTTCTTTTTTTCTTGTTTGTTCTGCTTCTACTTTTTCATTTGGGGATATTGTCTAATGCCACGATTCAGTTTTATTAACATATTTTTACATTTCCATTACTACTAATCTGCACAGTGACCAGACGAAAAATATAAATTTTACTTTTATTCTAGTCCAGACTAAATCTTTATTTGTTATCAATGATAAAAAAGCCACATTATTGTGTTTGATCTGTTATGAATGACACAAAATACAAAGTTTAGTCCTCTAAACAAGGAAACAAGATTTCATAAGTCAACCACGGAAGCCATGAAAATTGTAAGGAGGTCATTGGTTGTCAAAAAAAAAGTTTTATGTCATAAGTACAATTGGTATAAACCTGTATTATCTAACATCTGAATCTGAAATAACATTAGTCTTATCTGCAATCATCTAATGAATCACCTCAAAGCTGCTCTTTGACTTCTTGTCACTGTGGCTGAGGAATGTTTTAATAAGCTGTCATTCAGTTTCTGGAGGAACTTGCCGGATGACATTCTGCTCATAGCCGTCTGCGTCTATGAAGCATCACACGCCCTGCCAGTCCAACACATCATGTACACTTGGAGGATCGGCGAGCGAAATGTTGTGTGTGTAGAGTAGAGGAAGAAAAGTACGGCAACAGCTGTCGCTTCTTCGAATCTTATCGATGACTCGGAAACCAGGTGATATTCCCTCCAACAACATTTGCTGCTGCTGCTGTTCACCTTCACTCTGATCCACCAGTCGATGCAAGGACTCAGTGTCTGGTCGTCTTCGGTCAAACATCAGGTCAGGTAAGAAATGCAAGTAACATGTGAATGATGCACTCTCTGGTTCTTTGCTCAAAAGTCAGGTTAGGAAGTTCATGGGGGCTTTATATAATATAATAATACATAAAAAATACTTTTATTTCACCATTTCTTTTAAATACACAGTATATTTCAAATTCAAAAGATGATAAGATAATGACCCACTTTAAAAAACTGCAAACCGCTGCTCATTTTTCACAGATTACAAAAGAGCTTCATGCTAATGTTGACATCTCTATGCTCTTTGTACATATTTCCATTCATGTGAGTGTAAGATGTTACTATACTTAACAAATCTACTGAAATGAAAGGTGGACCTCACTGTCTGACTGGCTGAGTTTGTGTGAATCGTTTGGACACTTTATGGGAAGCAGGACAGTTAGAGACAGCCGGCTGTTCATGGCTTGAATCATCCAGGGCAAGTTAGGTTTCATGTGAAGATGAGGAGGAAATCTTCCCTCTTGACTTTGACAGTACTCGTCAACAGCGATAGGTTTTGTCTCTGTGTTCAGTCCCAGCTGACCCATGGAGGACAGAACAGAAAGCCCGATGGCTGTGAAGGTGGAGGAGCATTCTCGGGGTGTCATCCTGACTTACTTCCAGGGCGACATCAACAGCATGGTGGACGCTCACTTCACCCGAGCCCTCAGTAGGGTCTGCAAGGCCAAGGCTCCGGTAGTGAAGACAAAAAAAATGAGGAAAAGTATCAAACTTGGTGAGCACATAACAGTGAGTGACAAACAAACAAGATGTGCGATTCTATTCAACTTCATGGCTTCTCTCTTCTTCTGCCCCCTGCAGAGAACACCAGCTCATGTCAGGGCAGGGCTGTTGACCCTTACACTGAGTCACAGGCCCCTCCTGCCGCGGGACGTCTCCTGACATTCAGCACCGCGGACGAAACTCCCCCCGGTTCGTGGCACTCGCTCGCAGCCCGGCCAGGAGAGGGCTCAGGTCTGCCGCCCATTGCATACTCCCTGACCCCGCAAGGGTTGAGCCTAACTGGACAACAATACGCCACATCCCTGCTCAACCTGCTGCACAGTGACAGGGGTGAGATGGGACCCAGCATGGCCTCCAGCTCCAAGCCAGAGCTGCTGCCAAGCTGGACCGTGCCTCAGGGGTTCAGAGAGTCCGTGGACCCCGCTGTGGGATTTGAACCTGGTAAGCCTGCAGCCGCAGCATCGGACCTCAGATGGAGAAACTGATAAAGCAGTAATAATAATATAACTTGGTGCCAAGAATTGTGCAGTCCGAGAAAGGAACAAAATCAATAATGTATAGTAGGTAATGATTGGTTATTAAAAATGACTCTTAGATACGGGGCAGATGTTAGCATCTGATGATTACATCCCCCAGTATCACAGGTTGCGTAATGAAAGTGAAATTAATTCAAAGTGTTGTTTCAATCTTTTGCTGGAATTCAACTCCTTATCAGCTTCAGAGGCACATAACCAATGTTCCTTCTTTGAAGTGCATGCTTGTGTTTCTATGCTCCGGCAGTACACAACTGATAAGTAGCAAGTGCATTCTTACTGGGAAAGCATTAACAAATCACTTGAGTGACGGCAATTAAACTAAAATATCTTACTGGTCATCTTCAGAGCACATTCCTGTTCATTTGTTGCTCGTGCTGCATAAAGCAGGCATGCTGCAGTACATCTTTACATAAAAGCAGTGATTATGTGCCATTATGCACCAGATTCAGAGTCAGTCAGTACGGAGGCACTTATGTAGGTTATCATTGGACAGCAGACAACCTGTCATTCTCAAATCAGTGTGGACGTCTTTGGGAATTTCTTGTTAGGAATCTTTGAATTGACAGTAAGATCTGGAAAACTTTCTTGTTCATTTCCTTGTATCTGCACAGGAATTTCTTGCATCTTGTTCTGCTACTGTTTGAAAAAGATAACAACATATTAATTAGGCTGTAATTTTCAACAGTGTGGGTGATCGTGAGTTGTTTAGAAATGCTGGGATTTTGTCTCCTCTCTGTCAGAGCGTCGTCTGGACAAGAAGGACTTATACTGGTATTGAAGAGCGAGCGACTGGAGCAGCAGAGACAGTAACGTCTTCAACCACGCGACACTGAGTTACAACAGCTGGCTTACTCTTCAGTCGAGGAGCAGCCAGATGTGTTTTTGTCAAACAGACCTCGAAGTGTCATGGGAGAACTCACAAAGACGAAAGAAACAGCAGCACTTCCATTCCCTGGCTCGCTCTCTGCACTTCTCACGAAAATGAACTCAGTACCTCAGTATGTATTACCTGGAACAAGCCTTCTGGAAGGGAACACTCTCTGACAAACCTGTTCTTCAACTCTGTCATTCCTCTGGTAGATCTCGGAGCACTGTTGTTTCTTCCTTTGCGGTGAAGTTGGACAAAGGGCATTCTCTTATATCTTATGTTAGTGGACCTACACCAGTAACTAGACCAGTATTACATTGTGAGACTTTTCAGTGTAAAAATATTGTTGTTAATATCGGTCTGCAGTTCACCTGGATGAGCTTTAGTTGTTAATATTTTTACATATCCAAAAGGGGACAGTCATATAATCTTAATAAATAGTTTTCTGTAATTTTGTATCAAAAGTAAAGTAAAAGTATAAAAAAAAAAAAATGTTAACACTGGACGGGAGACAACACAAATTGAAAAATAGTGGCATCTAGTGGCAGGTTGACACCATATTAAATATTCATAAAGCTACTGTCGAGTAAACTACCCAGCAGAGTGAAGAAGTCAAATTAGCTTCACCTCACACGACTACAGCATTAAACTAGCAATTATATGTTAATGTAGCAATAATAATCGAAAAATAAGATAAAACTAAAAGACGTTTTTCTGCACAATCAATTATTTTACTTTAAATTTGTGAAGAAGATTTTACTGATAATACTTTTACTACAGTAAAACTCATAAGTCAGGATTTTTATATGTAATTGGGTATTTTTATTGTGTCTTACTGCAACTTCTGCTTAAATTAAATGATTTGAATACATCTTCCACTCGTGCACATGATTTATTTTTACTTATTGATACTATGGACATTTAAGGTGGTAAATTCTTAATGAATACACAGATGAGACATTATGAAATAAAATGTCTTGTGAATAAATACAAATACTGGACAGTTAGCAAAGCACTTCTTGCAGCTTTTGTGTGTAAACATAACTTAACCAGTCTGTGATTCAAACCACGATTGTTCCATTAACTTAAAGTTAATATTGTAACCATGACGACAAAGGTCTGGTACCCTTGCCAGCAGTTGGGGCACAACTTCAGGAGATGCTCCAGTGGATCACATCAGAATGAAGCGAGGATTCGTGGGACACTTCTAAGGCACTGCAATGCACATAGTATTAAAACGTTATATATAAAAAAAAAAGTATGGTTAAAATTTGGTTCAAACTGTATAAAAACAACCAAACAGGAGAACAAATGTTGAAACCTCAGAGAGCCACAAGTGAGGGATGGGATCCCTCTCCCAGGACGGAGGGGTGCAACAGATTCCACGTGAAACAGAGCACGTCGACAATATAACATTATCGATAACATTCAAGACAGTGTATTAATGTTTAAAGTATTTATACAAAATGTGTGAAAGAAATGAGGGGAGCAGTAATGACACTTGTAATGTTTGAGGTATTACCAGTGATGCACACAATAATGAATCATGATTGATTCATTATTGTGAATCCACAGTAGCCAGAGCTGCGATCCTGAATCTGCAACGAAATCACGAAACAGTTAAGATAGTTTATATCAGAATCTGTTAACTTAAAGCTTTGTAAGAGAAGGGGGCTGCAAACAGAAGCACTGTTCTCTGGTTCTGTAACTGTTTTCTGCAAATACGAGTTTCTCATTCTCTTTGTCGACGGACATTCAGTCTGCGTGACCCTCATTTTTCTATATTTGAAAAATGCAGCTCCTTTAGCTTCACACCAGACAGCATCATCGAGATAACGCATTCCAAACAAAACAATCATGACACTGTCCTTGACTGTCTAAAAGGATTTCACAGACCTGAGGGGCCACGTCACCTCTGTTTGTTAAAATCATTCTTCGTTGTAGCTGCTGGAAACTCGTGAAAGAAGAGGAAGAAGTGTGAAGAAAGGAAAGTTATCAACCGTATCACTGACAGTTTGAGAAATCACACAACTCGTAAAGCAAACAACTAAAACATCCAAAGATACAATAACCAATATGTACAGGATGTGCGACAGATATAAAAATGAACTAGAGGGAGTAAAAATACTGTGTAAAGAGAACATCTGAGACAAAAAATCCCTCTATCTTCCTACTCAAGAGGAGTATAAAGGCGAGCGCCTATTAGAAGAACATTTGACACCGGTGACAATTACATCTGAGATTTACAGAGATCAGAACAGATCGAACAGCACAGTGACGTCACCGCCCCCTCCTCGGTCGTACTGTAATCTTTAGATTCCACAAGTGCATCATGGGCAGTGATTAAAAGTAATGTTGGATAAAAATAAAAACAACTTCATTCAGTGTTTGTGTTCTTTCATCTGGTTCTAATGAAAAACAATAAAGTAAGAACATCAGGGTCAGAAAAAAGGGAGACAGCTTTTTCTTTGTTATTAAAGTAACAACTTACACATCCTTTATACTTCACTGTAATATTGTCTGAGGAATGCCATTGTGTTTTCTATTTTAAATTTAGACTATATGAAGATGGATGACATGAGGCTCCCCAAAGTGAAGCCAATGCATCTCGATCACCACCTGGTGGCTGACTGCAGTATAGGTCATAAATCCTGCCTCCTGGGACATGAACCAAACAAATACAAATACATTTTTCTCAAAGTGGTTTCTGTCATTTTAGTTATTTCTTATAACACTGGTGTATGTTCTAATTGTCATGTTTCTGATAGGTTTATTTATTTATTAGTAATTTGATTATACAAAAGGTCATGATTGACAGCTGAGATTGACTTGTGATTAGTCCAGCATGTGTATCAGCGGTATCTCGCTACCGTGCCTCCATGCACTGATTGCTGCTACACAGACACAGGCACATGTATTGTTCATACCGATATGAGACTTAATCGATTGCTGTGAACAAGGCAGCTGGGAGCGCAGATGTTTTCACTGCATTGATCTGCAACAGAAAGTGAACTTTGCCAACTTAGATTTTGACTCTCTGCATGGATCACCTATCTTTAATGGCTTTGAAGTCTCCATAAGTTCACACAAAGAAGAAATGAATGAGAACAAGTCGGTGCAGTGAGGTAAAAGTTTATTTAGAGGACACAAAACACAGGTTGGCCGTGTGGAAAAGAAAATGCTGAACAGGTGGGAATGCTTCTTTGTTGGTGATTTACTTTGTGCACAGTTGACTAAGCTCCTACACACAAGAGCAGTCCTGCACAGAAAGCACCACTGAATATGAAACGCATGGCTTAGCAAAACCATGCAGCCAAAGTTTGTGTCTCTGAAGCGGAACGCCACAAGTAATTCTCTCTCTGGTGTATAATTAGAACTTCATTTTGGGACAATCGCTTGATCTGGCCTATATCTGTCGTGAAAACTCCAATGGAAGGAATCCGATGGAAGTCAGTGTGACCGTGCAAATTTGATTCACGTCTGCACATACGCTCAGAAAGACATTGCACCTGCAGCCGGAAAGCAATAAATTGGTGGGATTCATTCTATTAACACAGGCCACTGGGATCAAAAGGACTCATTATAATACCAGGGGAGATTCTGAGGAAGAAAGGGGAGGAGAGAGTGTGGAGAACAGGAGTGGGGAGGTGGGGGGTGCGTTTATTATAAGTGTGCAGGTATAAAGAAGAGCACAGGGCAAAGTACACTCTCTTCTAACTGTGCAGTAGCGGCCCTCGCAGCATGTGGAGCAGTTGCATCGGGGCTGTGTAGGACAGTGTGTGAGTCCAGCTCCTCTCCGGCTGCTGTCTGGCTCCTGTCCTGCTCCTCTCCTGCTTCTCTCCTGCTCCTCTACTGCTCCTGTCCTGCTCCTCTCCTGCTCCTGTCCTGCTCCCCTCCTGCTTCTCTCCTGCTCCTCTCCTGTTCCTGTCCTGCTCCTCTCCTGTTCCTCTCCTGCTCCTGTCCTGCTCCCCTCCTGCTCCTCTCCTGCTCCTCTCCTCCTCCTCTCCTCCTCCTCTCATCCTCCTCTCCTCCTCCTCTCTCTGCTATGGTCGTCCTCATACGCGGCTGCAACTTCAGCACCGCGGACAGCTCCCACTCCACCTCCGGCCCCAGCACCGACCTCTCCCTGCGGGACTCCCCGGCGGCGGCGTCCCAGAGCCCCGGTGGCCTGAGCCCCGGTGGCCTGAGCCGGAGCGGCCACACGGTGGTGGCCGTCTGCCTCGGCTTCATCCTGGTGGCGGGGATCCTCAACAACCTGCTCGCTCTGCTAGTCTTCGCCAAGTTCCGCTCGCTGTGGACGCCCATCAACTTCATCCTGCTCAACATCAGCCTCAGCGACATCCTGGTCTGCGTGTTCGGGACTCCCTTCAGTTTCGCTGCCAGTCTGCAGGGGAGGTGGCTCATTGGGGAGCACGGCTGCAAGTGGTACGGCTTCGCCAACTCGCTCTTCGGTGAGTCACACGTGAGAGCAGACACAAAACTTTCTGTCTGTGGTTTTCCACCCACTCGTGAGTTTTATGATGAATTCAGAAAGTTAAAAATTCATGTTTGACTTTGGTAGAGATGATTTTGACAAGACGTGGAAGAAATAGTCAAACCTTTAATACTGTAGCAGTACTTTTGTATAAAATGACTCATTTACAACCTAAAGTCCTGAAGTCAAAGTTTTACCAGAGTAAAAGGGAAAATCCATAGTCAGCTAGTTATTAGATTTTCAAAATAATCTTTAAGGCAAATTTCGGGTGATTGACTTGTTTAAATGACTTCATGATTTTGTTAATACAGACAGAGGTGGAATAAATAGTACTGCAGCAGTACTGCTGTATAAAATCACCTATTTACATCCTGTATACAAAATGTCACCAAAGTAAAACTAAACATCAGATATTAAAATAATCTTTAATAAAGCCAAACCTGGAGACTGACTTGTTAAAGATTCATTTTGATGATTTGGTGATTTTGTCAAGACAATGGCAGAAGAAACATTTAGAGCTTTGATAAAAGTACTTTAGCAAAATTACTTATTCACAGGCTAAAGTCCTGAATTCAAAGTTTTATCAAAGTTAAAGTGCAAATCCAATATCAGCCTAACATCAGATATCAAAATCATCTTTGACAAAGTCAAACATGGTAACTGACTTTGTTAACTGGATTTGGATGATGACGTTTTTGTTAAAGATAGTTGTGGGAGAAGTATTTAGATCATTTTGATAATAGGACTGAAGCAGTATCATTGTACAAGAATTCTTATTTACAACCTTAAGTCCTGCATTCAAACTGTTACAAATCAAAACTGCAACGTGCAAA
Source organism: Hippoglossus stenolepis (assembly GCF_022539355.2). NCBI lineage: Eukaryota > Metazoa > Chordata > Actinopteri > Pleuronectiformes > Pleuronectidae > Hippoglossus > Hippoglossus stenolepis. The sequence continues at coordinate 18,614,393 of NC_061489.1, read as the reverse complement.
TCTGTTATCAGCTAAATATCAGATATCAAAATAAAAGCACTAAGTCACTTTAAGAGTGATTCTGTTTTATCGTAATTGATGTATGACATCAAAAATCTCTTTTGTTAAATCTGCTCCTAAATCCTTCTGTGCAATGTAATTCAGAGTAAAATGTAGTTGTACAGTCCATCTGCTGGAGTCATAATAATAGTATCTCTCTTTGTGGGTCACATGAAACTCAAACCTCAACAGTGCTTGAGAAAAGATGACTTAACTCCAAAGGTTAAATAAAACCAAATGAACTGTGTTGGTGTCAGATTCAACCAAATATTTCAGATACTTGACTCATAAGAACCATAAAGAGTTCACAGTATTTAACCAGTGGAGGGAAGTAGCTGAAATGCATTTACTCAGGTATTTTTATATTTTTCATGGTAATTTTGTACCCAGAGGTTTAGCGGCATTTGAGTAAATGTACTTTACTTAGTTATTTTCCACCGCTACCACTGGTTAAATAAAACCCACAATAACCACGTGGGACTGTGTAGGTGTCCCATTCTACCATTTATTTCAATTAATTGTCTCTTTTAAGGAAACTAAGACCAAAGACAGCAGCGAGATTCACGACAGGAAGCCAGTGACGGTGACATAGAGTACCGCTGCAATCTATTCATCTTGTGTCAAAGTGAGAACATGTCATTTGACAGATTTACTTGAGTTTCACTCTCTTGATCTCCTCAGCACACACACGCTTTCAGTTGAAGGTTTTCTGCAGCCGAGATAGAAATGTGCATCCTGTTTTTTTTTAAATTGTTGTACAAAAGACAAACTTGTTGATGAGTCACACAAACACACACACATAAACTTTCATATAGTTTATTTATATAACACCAGGCAGACATGTGGGAGTTCGTAGTGGTTTACGGAAGCATAGAAAAACCTAAAGAATAAGTAATTAAGAAGAAATAAAAAATGCATGGGAACACAATAACAGCAAAAGCAAACTAGCAAAGGAAAGTTCTCCAACTATCACACACATTCACAAACATTATTAACATGAAAGAACTATTTCACTCTAAAATCTAAGAGAATTTGACGGTGAAACTCGTGTTTTTAATATTAAACAATTCATTTAGATGAAAAGTTATATAGTTGTAAGATTCAAACCTTTTGTGTGCTGGAGATCTGACAGCATTCTGGGATATGTATTAATGAGATGATGACAAAGGGAATGTTAGAGTCGGCATAAATATCTGTACCAACTTTCATGTCGATCCCTTCAGCAGCTGTTGAGACATTTCTCTTATAAACCACGAGTATGAAACCTCATGTTGGAGGAAAAGTCAGTTCATCAATGTCATTTCAATTCATCAGACAGTTGCTCAGATATTTCAGTCTGGAGCAAAGAGGCGGTTCAGCCGACGTTGTCATTCTGTGAGCGGTACACAATGACAAGGAACAGACAGCAGCTGATAGGATGGAGTTTTCTATGACGGTCTAGTGGCCTTAAGGTTTCCTGTCACAAAAAAAGAAGAATGATGCTCACACACAGCTTCCCACGACAGTTTTGAATAGTCATCGTATCACAAAACATGTATAAATTTCAAGATCTTTGTTCATTGTTAAGAAAAAGCCACAACTTTCATGTTTTTACTTGGAAGAATAAAAGCCGGACAAGCAATGATTTTTGCATTTAATGAATTCATTTCAACTATTTATTTCTTATTCTGCTTTCACACCCTCGAGAAAGTTAAAGGTCTGATTTGACAGAGAACATCTCAGTTGCAGTCAGCAGGTTGATTCAGACCAACTGTTCCTCGTTCATTGGAACCAGTGTGGAGTTGTTAGAAGAGGGAGAGTAAGAAGTATAAGTTGCTCTCTTATAAACCTGATCTACTCTGATCTCTCCTCTCTTGCTCCATAAGGGATCGTCTCCCTGGTGTCCCTGTCCATTCTCTCCTATGAGCGCTACACCACCGTGCTGCGTTCCACCCAGGTCGACATCTCGGACTTCAGGAAGGCCTGGCTCTGTGTCGGAGGCTCCTGGCTCTACTCTCTCCTCTGGACCGTGCCGCCTTTACTGGGTTGGAGCAGCTACGGGCCCGAGGGACCGGGCACCACATGCTCAGTCCAGTGGCACCTCCGCTCGCCCACCAGCGTGTCGTACGTGTTGTGTCTCTTCATCTTCTGTCTGCTGCTGCCCCTTCTGCTCATGGTCTACTCCTATGGACGAATCCTGTTTGCAATCAGGAGGGTGAGTGCATGTCGGTCTGGTACACGCTTACACAGATCGGTTGGTTGAACATGTCATAGGACTGAAATTACACAGAACACGTATGTTTTAATAAAGCATAAGTTATGAATAGTTTCGTTGTCAGTTTCATTTATAAGGGATATAAAAACTCAGAAGACAAGAAATGTCAACACACCAGTTGACGCCCCTGAAGCTTTTTAGTTACCTTCCTGCTAACGTTTTAGACACAGGCTGTTAACTCTTCAGGTAAAGTAGAAGCAGAGACACTAGACATATGCCTGCAACAAATGAAATAAAGAATGAAACCATTTTTAAAAAATCAGGGCAAACAATACAAAGTTTAGCTCAAGAGACAAAGCATAGTTTTTGTGTTTTGTGTATCAAGGACATTGTTTCTCATGATTGTTCAGGTGGGAGTGGCAATGCCCTGATATGAAATAGCTCACGGGAGAAAATCACTGAAAACAGATAACAGATCCGATTTAAAGCCTGTGTGTGCTTTCTGTTCTGTCTCTTTCAAAGCTTCAGATGCTTTAGTTGCTGCTCGAACTGAGTGTTTCCATGTCACCACTTGCCGGCTCTTGTTATGTCACAGAAATTGGTGTGACTGTATTGGTGTTTATATATAATATTGTATATACACATGGCTAAATTACCTTCGGCTGTGTTTCCCCCTGACAGTAAACAACACACACATTTCTATAGGTTCAGTGTGAGATACATACGGCACCCAGCTGTAATTTGCTCAGGGTAAAGTGCTGAAAGTGCCATATGAAGCCTTAATCGGTCTCGTGAAGTGGGCTTCACGGTGCCTCTTGAGCTGTCAAGGTATTCTTTGGGCATCAGATGGCAGCTCGGAGGTTGAGTGATGCCTCTCACACTCCCATCAACACTCGCTCATGTGTTTTCGAGGAGCAGATAATGCCAAAAGCTGCAAATCAGTGTTGGCTATCTTACAATCCATTTATCCAGCATGAGAAGGACCGAGCAGCCACATCTTCGGGCGAGCGAGGTTTCAGAGCCCGGCTTCCTTCCCGAGGGCAATGACCCCCTCTCAGTTTCCAGAGAGTGACTCATCTGCAGCTCGGTGTGGGTTACGTAAACCTGCCAGACACACAATTAAATGTTAATAAAGAGCAATCAATTGATGTTGGGGGCCCCTCTGCCCTTTTCTGCTACTGCGCCTATGAATCACCTATGGGAGGTATTTTTAGATCAGGGAAGCAACCTGTTACTAGTGGATACCTGCTATTAATGCACCCGAGGGAGTCAGCGCACGGAGGGGCTTTGCAGACATGATTACTGTATACCCTCGAATGGTGGCTCGCCCATCGCCCTCTGACTGGGAGCTCTTTTCTTAGAAACTGAGCAATCAGCGTGTGGATTCTTCAGCCGCCTTCTCCGAGGTGACTGAAGCGGACACGTCAGAGGGACACATGACATTTACATCAGCAGCATCAGTGTGGATCCAGCTTGGATTTATATACTTTCTCCTCTGCATGGCAACATCGCTCTGAGATTGTGTCCATGATGCTGTTGACAAAGCTTCCTCCATGAACCCACACACCTTTGAGATTTATTCTCATATAACTGTGTCCTGTTTATTGCCAATGGACACATTTCCTGACAGTTTTTTTTAGACTATATTACAAGAATAGAATCTTACTCAGTAGAGCGCAAGGCCCAACAGATGAAACCACATTTAAATTCACTAAATCCAGATTTTTATTTTGATCTGCACCAAATTGCGCACACTCATAAATACCAGTCCCCTAAACATGATTATAAACCTGATTATTTTCATTAAGACACATGAATTATTCCTGGATCCCCACCAAAATTCGATGATAACAAAAAATAATTTATTTACATTCATGTAGTAAAGCACAATTCTGCAGCGCCCATATGTCATGAGTGATGTTTGAAGAGAAGCAATAAAAAACAGTTTTATTAGGATTTAACTGAGAAGCTTCTCTGTGGACAACGTTAGCTCAGTATCTGAGCTAATTTTAGCCCACAGCTGCACTAGAGCGGGGGAAACCAGCAGGTCCGATGTAATGGAACACAGTGGAGCTGCTGGACACACTTTAACCGTCTAGTGTTGCTTTGATGAGTGTCTCTATGGTTACTGCGACATGTCCATTACTGAGTCTGACACGTTAGATCAACCGTTCCAGCCGACACTCACACGTCGCACACTGCACGGACAAATTCACACTTTCTCCTCAACCAACTGTCAGCTCTCATTTTGTTTCTGGAAAAGTTAGGGAACAATTCGTGAAGAGCACAAAATAGCTCTACTCAAACAAAGTTGCCATCTTAAATACCCACAATCCATTTTAAAGTAATCAAGTGATGTATCAGCAATACAGAATATACACATATCAAAGTAGATATTAAAACGGAGCACAAAATACAAAATCACATTTATAGTCATCATGAACCCTAGTTATTTGAGGCGTCTATGGTGAAAATAGGGAGAGTTAGAGTTACACCATGGTTCAGCATTCAGGCAGATGTATAGAGAAATTATTTGTTGATCCAGCACCCATCAAAAAAAAAAAGCTAATCCCTTGAATGTGTCAACCAACTTGGCAATAAACCCTGATTCTGATTATTTTTCCATTTGTCTCCAGGCGGGTAAGATCAACCTGCTGGCCGCTCAGCGCAGAGAGCAGCACATCTTGGTGATGGTGTTGTCCATGGTGTCCTTCTACATGCTGTGCTGGATGCCCTACGGCATCATGGCCCTGATTGCCACCTTCGGTTGGCTGGGAATGGTCACTCCCATGGCCAGTGTGGTGCCCTCGGTCCTGGCCAAGTTCAGCACCGTCATCAACCCTGTGATCTACATGTTCTTCAACAACCAGGTGAGCGACCCGGGCCGGGGGGGGGTGAGGAACGATGATGTACGCTATGTAAGATCTGTTGGTTAAAGTATAAATATGTCTGCTCAGCTGTGTCTGTAAACTGTGAAGTGGAGAGAAAGGTAGAGAGACATTCACGGAGGAGAAGCTCAGTCTTTTTACTCTCAGTGTTTCTCGATAACAACTTATCAGCTGTTATGTTCATCACACTGGATGACAGGCTCCTGTTTAGGCATAAGCAAGAAAACCTCCTCATCAATTTGGCAAATACACAAAATAAGCTGAATAGACAAATATGCTACAAAGACACACAACAGAACCAAACAGAAAAGTGCCGCAAGTAGATACACAAGATTTCTCTCCCACACATAAGAGCTTTCCTTCCCCCGCAGCAATATGTGACCTTTTGCTTCTTTCATAGACTGTGGGCGACATGAGGCAGTATAACGCATAAATCCTCCATGTTGATCGATGGCACATGAACCAACTAATAAGTCAAAGTTCACGTTACGCAGATTTTTGTGTATGTCTTCTGTCATTTGAGGTAGATCTTATCACACTGATCTTTTTCCAAGTGCTCAATTTCCCAGTAGGTTTGGTTTTAATTAGTTATTTAATGCGATAAAAAAGGGGTGAAACATCATGATTGACAGCCGAGACTGACTCATGATTGGTCAAGCCGGAGGAAGTGGACACACGACATCCATCTTTAAATACAGTCTATGGTTTCTGCTTAAACACATTCAATATTTGTCTTGAGTAAACTAACAAATTGATCTCTAGATAGAGTATAAGTATTGTTTCAGCAGACTATATCCTAACATTTAGTAACTGACTGATATGTTACTGATATAATGAGCTTGGATGTCAAACTTCTTATAACCTGCAAATCGCCCGAACACCACATCAATGCTGACAAACACTGATCTTCCTGCATTCTGTGTTTTTCCACAGTTTTACAGATGCTTTGTGGCTCTGATGAAGTGCAGTGACGAACCTCAGTCTGTTCATGAAGAAGTGCACCCGACCCCAAGGACACTGGCTTCAGGCCTCGACCCCTTCCACAAGCATCAGGCCTCTGTCAGCTCCGCACAACCTCCAATCCACAGCAGCTCCAGCAACGCTGCCCCCTGCAGCCGGCAGAGTGAACGTCACACACTTGCTGTTCATTTCACTCCTTAGACGGTTTTTCACCTTTTTCATCTGACAGACTGTGGACGTTAAAACAAAGTTTTTTAATTTTTTTATGGATGTCCATAATCCAATTCTCTGACGTTTGAATGTAAACTCAGTCCCATGCAGTTCTGCTTTAGTTCACATTTCACTTGGTCATGTGCTGATCTTCCATATACGATAATGTACAGCACATGTTAAGAATGTCATTATGTGTAAGTTTGCAGCTTGACTCACCAAGTTAAAGCAGCCTCTGCATATTCATGCCGACGCTCATGAAATGTAAAAATCAATGAATGTCTCTTGTGGTTTGCATAAGAATAAAATTCCCCCGGACTTCTCAGTTAGACGTTTGATTCTGAATCCTGATCCTATCTTCTTTTATTTCATTTTCTAAAATAAACAGCAACAACAGGAAACAGAAGAACCAGTGAGAATATTGTGTAATGCACCATTTAATGGAGAGAAAAGGGAATAATTTAACATGCACTGATTCTGGTTCAACAATTACATAGAATTTAACCGTACATGGTGTCTGGTACTAAATTAGTCAAACAAAGTATAAAATGTAGGGTTTAAAAACCTTTAATCTATTCCTATTTGTATTTATTTCTATACATACAAATAATCTATGTATATATTTACAGTTGAGGATATTTTGAACCACTGAGATGATGCAAAAGATGTCGATATGAAACGTGGTTTGATATGAATATCTGCAGTAATGTCACATTACAGCACATGTTTTGTCAGACTTCATGTGTGTCAGTCATTTTTAAGTATCGGTTTTTAAAGTCTTTTTTTAATAATAGGAAACCCTGTCCAATACTTGTGTGCAGTGAAGAGAATATTATACATATTTAAGTTTAAAACAACCTTAATGGGGTTAGAGGCACCACCAGATAAATGAAACTGGTTTTTTTAACCGAGTTCTCAACATTAGAATCTTAAATTTTAGCCCCCAAAACAATCACAAATGTTTTTTTGGTGAAAAGTTTTCATTCCTCAACATAAAAAAATGTAAAAGACAAACATGTCATTGACAACAAGTAACAAAAAGTGACATGTATCTCGGAGTAAGAGAAGATTATAACATTTTAATTGAATAACCCAAAAATAACAAATAATAATGACTGTTTTCTACTCACTGGGTAAACGTAACTCAGTATCGCAGCGATTTCATGAGAAGCATGAATTTTAAGAAACTCTCTCTTCGCCTTCCTTCCTTTCGCTTAGAGGCACATCTGGGTGTGGAAGCTCTAGGAGGAAGTTTCCATGAGAAAAAGTTCTCGTGCAGACGAGACGCTGCACTGACCTCTTCAGAAATGACTCAAAGAATCTGACACACGACACAGTGTCATCTGCTGAGCTGTCTCAAACCTTGTGCTTTTTTACGGCACTCGGTGACTAATTGGGAAAACTTGAAAAAGAGTTTCCCTAAACTTTAGCCTAAACTTTCTGTGTCCTTTTGATTCCCCGAGGAACATAACGAACACCCTCCATCCTCTCCGCTCCTGTGCCCTTCGGTCAAGTTGTTGCCATGACAGCCCCTCTTTCTTCATCTCTTGTGCATCTTCTCCAGGTTTTCTCCTACTCCTCTTGCCTTGTTGTATGTGCCGCCACGACCGAGCAGTGTTCACATATTCTGCAGTGTGACGACATCGCCATGTATCTGAATAAACCTCTTTCAAGTTGAACTGAGGTGAGATGAATTCAGGAAGCTTTTATCGGCCTGTGCTCATCTGGCATTTGTCCACTTGCATTCTGCACTCATTCTTGTTTCCTCTGAATACCTTGTGAAGTAAACAACCAAATAAATACTCCGTAAAATATTTAAACTGCGTGGTTCTACACACAGATCTTCTTTAATGACCAGATTGATGCAGAACATGTTGTAAATGTGTTGTTTCCTGCTCCTATGACTCTGTAGATCATATGTATTTGCTGCTGCTGTGGTCATTTGTGTCTCAGGAAATACACACAGCATTAAAACCACTGAGTGTTCAATGCACAAGCCTTTGGGTACAAGCTCTGTGACACGTTGCCTAGTTTTATTCCTGTATAACAAATAGTAGTACATTATACTGCACTTTGTAGGATTATTGTTCATTTTTGTCAAGAATAGAAGTGTTGCCACACTTACATGGAAATATTGAGTAGTACAAGTTCACGTAACATTCTGCTGAACCTGTCAGAATGGAAGACGCGCACACACACACACGTGCATGCACACACACACACTCACACATGAAGTCACCAAAGGTCACGTCACTTGTAGATTTGGCACGTTGAAGTCTTCAGAGCTTCCAGGAAGTATCAAGAGTAAAACTCAGTTGGCAGAGACAGCTGCAGTTCAGAGGTGCGTGGGGATGTGACGGACAGCAGGCAGCTCCTGCAGACTCCACCACAACTCTCCATCATGATCAACACTTACCACACCAGCATGGCTCCACCGCCGGTGCCTCCGCGCCTCAGCGGGTCCCAGACACTCCTCATCCCTGCTCCACTTCCATCACCGAGCCACAGCAAGACTCTCATCCGATTCCTGGTCGGCGTGGCGGTGCTGCATTTGCTGCTGTCTGTCGGAGGATTCATCTATCTGTACCACTATGAAAAAATGGTAAAAATAAATCTATTAACTACACATGGCCTAGCTGTTAGCACTGCTGAATTTATTTTTAAAATCATTATGCAGTACTTACTAAAGCCATTACAAGTATTTTACTCTGTAAATATAAAGGTGATGGTTTGAGGGAAAAAGCCCTTTTTGTTATTCAACTTTTTAAAATTTCTATTAAACTTAAATACTAATCAATAGGAAAAAATAATTATGAAACAAATATTTCAGTTTCATCTGCAAATTCATAATTTTTCATTCTAAATTCTGAATGAAGTAACTGATCTGCAAACTGCAGCGCACTTGGGTTTGCATTTGTGTATTGAGAGCACAGGAAATCCTCTTGAACAAGCCGGTGAGGTGTGATATTACTATAACAGACATTTTGTGAACAAAGAGAGAAAGCTCTTCAATTGCATGATGTTAATATTATAGATAATATGATATATAGATAATAAGTATATGAGGAAAATCTTAATTTGTGTTCCTAATTCATTCCCACAGGAGAGATTTTCCTTAGCTGAAGGAAAAGGTAAACTCATTTAATTTCTTCCCAAATGTAATTTGATATATTAAGTTGCATAAAAATATTTATACGACTCTGACCAAATGTTTTCTCTCTTTTCCAGCTGAATTTCTATCATCAGTAAAACAGGAACCTTCCCACAGAGCCTTGGCGAACTTGGTGGTTGACCGGAAAACAGCAACGACATCGACACGTAAGAAACTATAGAAATAACATATTTGAAATGAAATGAGTATTTTCTGTAATAAACGTCTCCCTGTGTCTCTCCAGCTGGTTATCTCCAGTGGGACATGAATAACTCACCTCGCAAGAACATCAACTACTCCTACAGCAGCTGGCTGACTGTGCTGCATTCTGGTGACTACTACGTCTACTCCAGGGTGACCTTCTCCAAGAGCCGATCCACCAGCCCCCTGTTCAGCAGAGTCATGCTGAGGAAGAGCGAGACGACGAAAGACGAGGTCTTGATGCAGGCCTACTGCAACCTGGGCAGCCCCACTGGGCTGTGCACGGCCACGCAGGGATCGGTGGTCACGCTGGAGGAAGGAAATCAGCTCGGTGTCTGGATAGAAAACCTTTCTTGGGTGGACTACGATGAAAAAGCCACAGCGTTTGGGATGTACAGACTGTAGGAACGTCTAGAGGAAAGTGTACACGGACCTGAAGTGAACTCATTCAGCGGATGGACTTGGATATAAATCTACTGAGAACACTGTTGAATACTGAGGTTTGATAAACTCTGATTATAGAGAAACATTCCTCAACTATAATTTATACATAATCATTCTGTATTTATTCAAGTAAATGAAGTTTTTATGACCCTGAAATTATTGTTCTATATTTAATCTTAAGTGTCCCGTCTTATATCATCAGTTTATCGCGCATGTGCTCAACTCAGGAGTCAATTAAAAGTAAAGGAGATACAGATCATCTTAGTGTTGTGGTCGCCAACCTGTCGATCGCGATCTACCGGTCGATCTCGCGGTCTTCAATGTGATCCTCGAACTCTCTGGACTCACTGGCTGAGGTTTCGCCGCAGATCAGCTGTGTCGGTTGTTTACATGGCAGCGTGTCCGCTGCAGGCGGCGGAGCTGCTAGTTTATCTACTGCAAGTCGGTTTATGTACTAAAGTAAATATTAGTATACTACGGTATGAAGACGCGCATCTTTCGGTCTGTCGATAACAATCTAAGCCCCGATAGAACCTTAGAACAGATGAATGGACTCAGAACGTGAAACACTGGAGTCCTTTTACTTGGAAACGGGTTCGGGAAGTGTTGTAAATACGTTTGTGTCATAGACAGATAAACATTGTGTTTTACAGAAGAATAAACGGAGAAAATGATCTTTCAGTTGAGTTTTAATGTTTATCTGTTGAAATTATGTTACAAACATAAGTGGTTGCAACACTTTCTGTATGCGTTTCAAAATAAAACCACCCCAGCGTTTCTGTTGACGGAAAAACATTCTTTTGTTTAAAAAGGAGATTTTATTGTGACATATTTGCAGGAGCAGAATATGAACGGCTTCAAACTGTATAGTATTTGTATTTATTTGAGTACAAGGGACTACTTTCACACAAGGAAATCATCATATTTTTGGCCATGTAAAAAACATTGTGCTGCAGTGTTGAACTGAAGCTAAATATTGTGCACTGAACAGATGCTGCAAATATGAATTAATATTAATATTGTTCATTGAATAGATAAAGTTGCATAACCGCCTTTCTTTGTGTATGTTTATGCTCGTACATTCAGCCTTTAACAGAAAATGCAAAAATAATAAATATCACCCTCCTAAGTGGGTTTCTTGAAGATATCAGGGTGGTAGATCTCAGCTTACGTTTGGATTTAAAAGTGATCTTGGGCTCGAAAAGGTTGGTGACCACTGTATTACACATTCGTGTGTATGTCCAAATATGGAGCACATCTGTGTGAAAATATTTTTAAACGACGTTAAGAAATGGTGCAAACCAAAAAAAGAACAGAATCATTGCTGAGGCGCTGGATAAATCATCACCCAGTCATCGGGACTACGAAAGGGAGGTCTGAGGAGCTCCACTGGCCACTCAGAAATCAAACTTTGTAATTTAAACGGAACGGTAAAGTTCCTTCTGTATCATTAGTCAATCTGTTACACTGTGGTTTAAAATTTCTAGGACACGAGAAACCACACAAAAGATGAAGTTTCTCAAGATGCTGCACCACAAGAAACACGACCACTGCAGCTGTCGGTTACCACTTGAAAAAAGTTTAACTATACCCCATGAAGCGGGAAACTACTTCTTTGTTGACATATAATTATTTTTATGTATTGTATTTTACTGCTAACAGTTTTCAAGTATAAGCTGCATACTTTCTTATTCTGTAATATATTGCTTCCTTCTTTCCAGGCATCCAATTGGCCTACATTTAATCCCATGTGGCGTATAAATCAGTTGACCATGATCCATCACAATGAACTTTTCATTTTTCTTTATCCTCTGCTGGAACAGTATGATTCCTCCACAGCGATAAAATGACTGACACAAATGATCATAGATTAAAGATTCACTGTGATGTATCACACGATTACCTTATGTGACATCTGCCATTCAATTTTTATACAGTGGAAAATTTGATTTAGACCCATGGCTGCCTAAAAGACAGGAAATGATTCTCAGTATTCCGGATTCCGAGTAAAGGAAGGGGCTGAAACATTAAAAATTACAAATCATATCAGTTTATATTTAACTGCTGGCTCCACCTTATCCTCCAGGTATGAGTTAGAAGCAACTTTAACCTGCTTGATGACTATTAGGCTTTAAAAATACTGGGTGAGTATTATAAAAGAAGGTTCTACCTCCCTCCCACCCATCAAAAGTAAAATGCAGTGCAGTGCAAGTTTGAAGTCAGCACCTGAGACATCATGAAAAAACCCGGCAGTGTGTCGGATGAGTAGCAGAGAATGGAAAATGTGATTATCTATGGAGGTGCGTTAAGATGCAGAGGCGACGCTCTCTCACAGGATGTCATCTATTCTAGTCACTCATTTCCATCCTGTGAAGAGTTTCCTGCAGTCGAATCTGAACAACCTACAAATTCCTGAAGCGCAAAAGTGCTGAATGCTGTGTGGAAAAGGACGAACCAGACGGGATTTCCAAGTCAAACGTGAACTCGCGTAGTTTCAATGTTTGGCCTTTTCCATTTTGTGACATTGACGTTAAGCTCCACATGTTATATTAAACTTTTAATAAAAGGATGACCATACCAAACATAAAGTAACAGAGTGTCTAGAAAAAAAAGAAGCAATAACAATACTTTGCAACAACAATAATTGCATAGAACAACTTTTCAAAAACATTACACACAGTGGTCTGGAGATGTGATTTCAAACAAGATAAAAAACGGAGTTCAGCCCCTTCCCACTAGTAAGTGCTCAATGAGGCTTTGGGGAATTGAAAACTACAGTATGTTAGACTCAATGAAAACAATTCAAAATACAGAATGAGCAACAATGTTAATCTCAACAGCAAAGATATGATGAGACCGTCACACATCTGTGCAGGCAGCAGAGTCTGTGTAGCGCCGAGGAGAATCTGCATGTTGGAATAGGAACAGCGGTTTAAATCGGTCCCTTCAGCTGTGTAAGAACCGACCTTGCTTTCGTGCCCGTGAGCAAGACAGCGACTCTGCTAGAGATGTACCAGTGCTGCCTTGTACCCTACACGGTGCCCTGACCTCCCTGTAAAGAGGTGCATGCAAAAACAGCGATTCCCAACATGGATTGTACAGTATAACAATATTATAACATTTTATATGACTTGTAATGAAAACTGGGACCTGGTCAGCGATCTTTAAACAATCAACACCAACCAAGAGGACTTGATTAAATAAAGGCAAATTGAACGTAATAAACAAGCTAACTGAGCCACATTCTGTGGTCCTATTTTTTTGGTTAATAAACTGGGTTAATTCATTCATTATTGCAATTTCTCCAAATCTGGTCCATGGCGCTGGGACTGACCCAGAGGTCAAATCAGTAAAGCAGTCACTTATTGCATTTCAATAGCATCCACTGCTGCTCTGCAGCGCTGCAAGAATAGATAACAGTGTTGACAGTGCTCAACCGCATGAGGAAATGTACCGCCGAGAGTCCCCACTGAGAGGCTGCATCTTAAATCACATGCTGAGCCCCGTTCATATTTCAGACCCCATATACGCCCATTGAGTTTGAGCCATTCTCATTCAAATATTACAATGATCCATCTCTGACACTTTCAATATAAATCATGCATTTAGTCCCAGTCTGGTGTTAAACTCGGTTATAAGTTTAACGACCCCTTTGGGAGGCACTTAGACAGTTCAGCTCTACTCTACACCATCAAATGAATCTCACTGGGTTTATTTCCTCAGTCTGTCTCTGTCAGTTCTGTATGAGACTGAACAAAAAACCTTTGAATTGTCCAGCAGACTCATTCATTAACATGTTTCCTCTTTTGTAATGAAAAACCCCCGTCCTCTTTTCCCTTGGCCAAAACAAGGACATATGTTCTGCCTTTATCCATCAGTTTGGTTTGATTAAAAAACAAAAATCCAAACAGATGTAAAAGGCAGCAAAACTATATCAACAAGGCTAACACCACAATTTAATGCTTGGGTGAGCAATAAATAAAGAATACTTTTTAAAAATCCAAAATAAAGCCAGGCTATGCCAATGAGTAAAATGATTGAATATATTTTAGTAAGAAGAGTAGGGGAGACATCAAAGTCATTATTTGCTCTTGTATAATAAATGATAGTTAAGCCTTTACTATTTTACTGCAGCTGCATCCCTGATAGCTTTGGACTAAATATCTGAAAATCTTGTCACATTTCTGATGCAGGATTCTGCAGAAACACTGTACATTCATGCAGTTTGTAAATCAACAGTCATGGGCAACAACTGAATTTAAGACGATGAGCTGAACCTGGTTGATTTGTTTGAAACGGCCACAACAACCGGCAGGAAATTTGTAATGTGAATGACTGAAATGTTACAGAAACGCCAATTACACACACTCATGAAAGGTCAATCGATTTCCCCACGGTCGGTCCTTGTGACAAATAAAAATACAAAGACAAAAAAACATCAAGATGCGAACAGAAGAAAAAAGTCCCCTAGGTAACTGAAGTGCATGCAAGAGAAAACCTATTGGACTTGATGGCTTAGAACTCTACTGCCAACTGAAGCAAGAGAAGCAGCAGAGAACTTGTTTTGTCCTCGTCCAAAATTGTTCTATTTGCTGGGGCAGGTTCACAGTGCCAGTAGCCGAGAGGAGGTATGTTTGTAACATCCCATTTTACCAGTCTTGGTTTAGCTGATCTGCTTCGGGAGGAAGCGGACTTGTATCTCTCATCCAGTGGGTCTGGATGAGGAAGACGGATTTCACCATGACGTCAAATTAAGCCAAGAGTCTCCAAGAGTCATCGTCAGAGAGGGAGTCCAACTCTGCTGTGGTGTGATTGAAATACGGAGACGCAACATAGACAGATACACAAATATACACGCACACCTTCCTGTCCCTCTGCAAGCATGCTCACACACAGTAAAAGGTACCCACAGACCCACACACACACACACACACACACACACACACACACACACACACACACACACACACACACACACACACACACACACACACACACACACACACACACACACACACACACACACACACACACACACACACACGAATGAGGATGATCAGAGGGATGCGTTCAGTGGCCGCCGTCATCCCAAGTACAATCATTCTTCTGGCCAGTTTTAGCCAGTTTTCGGACAACTCGCTCCAGCTCCTTGCGAGACTTCTGCTCCTCCTCCAGAAACTGCTTCATCCACTTATTCTCCTGTAAAAACATTGGGACAGTGACAATATTTAACAAACTGCGAAACCGTTCCTCGTTGCAAGAAACCCAGATGCGCAGGCCGAGTTTAGCATTTAAAAAGCAGCATATGAACATCTAATTAACAGTTTATAAGACACTATACGGAATTTACATCTCAAAACAGGAGAAGAAGTGAAAATATACTGAAGTAAAAGGAAAGTTGGGATCATTAGTTAAAACTCACCTTTTTCAGTTCATGAACCTCGTCCTTTAAAGCATACACGGCATCAACCAGGCTCCTGAAAACAAACAAAACGACGATGAGGGTTGAAGGACAATATCGATATTTATTTTTAGCTGCTCAATAAATAAAGCAGGTAGCAATGTCATTATATGGCAACACATTTGAACATGAAGGTCACACTGGCTTCTGAGCCGAGGTCAGTCTGAGTAAAGATCCAGGCCCCCACGACCAAAATTGGATCAATATCATATTCCTGAATCTAATTACAGAGATAATTAGGATCCAAATTCAAACAAGGACAAATCCGTTTTTGTCGCTGTTGGTACAACAACTAAATGACAGCCTATTTTTCAAAGTTATAATATGTTTACTTTTCCTCAATGACTGTCTGCCCGTTGCTCTTCATCTCCTCCACAATGATCTTCTCTTCCTCTGGTAGGAGCACCTGAGGGATGCACTCTTTCCGCACCGCTGCATATAAACACACAGACAAATCAAGAGGAAACGTTGATACACGGCTATATTTGTTGCAATGGACGTGCTGTCTAAGAAGGCATTACAGAAATAATTTGTCACACACACACACACACACACACACACACACACACACACACACACACACACACACACACACACACACACACACACACACACACACACACACACACACACACACACACACACACACACACACACACACACACACCTGTGGTGGTCTGGTGCAGGCTCGCTCCTGTGCAATACGCCTCAATCACCCTCAAGATCTGAGCATCCTCCTCCAGAGCGGCCGTGCCTGACAAAAGCAGATTACGAATCATAAATACAAACAAACAGACACCAATGAAAACATAATGTCCTTGGCGGAGGTAATACAAATTTCCCACATTGCATTGGTGCAGTAAATTCCCTGGGAATCTGTTGAAAATGTCAGGAAGTGCAAGAGAATGTTAAAGAAAGTGAAAAACAATCATAGATGTGGAAATCCATTCAGTTTCTTTTGTGTTATCTGGTTGACAAACGAACCAACCAAACATTGGACAGGGGGAAAAAATATGAAGTTCTTAATGGAGGTAAATACCATAATAGCGTTAAAACCACACAAAGAACTAAAAATGTAGGTATTTATAAGGTAATATAAGACAGTATTAGGCTGTTTCTCATGTTTGCCATAAACCTTCATATAAT
The DNA here is from genome assembly GCF_022539355.2 of Hippoglossus stenolepis. Classification (NCBI taxonomy): domain Eukaryota; kingdom Metazoa; phylum Chordata; class Actinopteri; order Pleuronectiformes; family Pleuronectidae; genus Hippoglossus; species Hippoglossus stenolepis. The sequence continues at coordinate 18,597,699 of NC_061489.1, read as the reverse complement.
TAAGATAAAACTCCTACTTTTCCTGATTTGAACCTCGTCATCTGAGGGCTTCCGCTCCTTCTTCCTGTTGCCTGGCAGGAACTTCTTCATGGGTCGCGGGCTCTTGCTGGAGTCCTGGAGTAGTGAAACAATTTAGTCTTAAAACAAACACACACACACGTACTCACTCACGCACTCACGTACGCACGACACACACACACACACACACACACACACACACACACACACACACACACACACACACACACACACACACACACACACACACACACACACACACACACACACACACACACACACACACACACACCTGTAAAGCCAAGACTTCAAACCAAACAGAATGCAAGCTCACAGGGACGCGCATCCCTTATGAACAGACAACATCAAGGAACAAAATACCATCAACGAACAAGGCAGCAAGCATGTGGTGGTGACTGTGACCGAAGCACCCATCTAATCCATCTGTGCTGATATGAATCCTTCCTGACAAAAAGCAGAAGCATGAAGAAAAACCTAATTCCTCTTTATTCATGTCAAATAACATTTGCTTTCAAAGCCAGGAAAGGAAGTAAAGATGTTCTTCATTATTGTGACACTACTACTACATATTTTTCAGGCAACAGCCGCCTGTTTGTGACGATTTCCTCCCATGAGAACATTAAAGATGAGGTGAATAGTCAAACAAACTGCTGATGTGCTAATGCTGATTTGAAAGTGTGGTGCCAACTTGTGACTTAACTTATTCCAGTCATATTCTTATTAAACTTTACATTATGTAATTTGTTCCATGAAAAGGAGAAGCTAAGACGAGCACGTAACAGAGAAATTCATGGTGCATCCTGACACGCAACCACAGATCAGGAGGAATAACTGACTGAATCATGTCTTTAGAGCCTGTGAAGCTGAGGGATTCCTGTTAATTCAGCTGAACAGCGGATCTTTCCATATTAGGCTTGGTTTTCTGAGGACTGTGCCACAGTGTTTGGGCCAGTGGAGCAGGGTGGTGTGTCAGTGTCACGCCAACACCATTCTGGAGCAATGATTGGTTAGTCATCTACCTGCTTGGAATAGATGAGTAGTAAGGAGCACATGGAGATGAATTACTTAATTTGATTTGGGAGCCGCAGAAATTCACATGCTAACATAAATGCGGAGTTTGGAGTTTTGTTTAAAGCCACCGGGCGAATGATGGATTTATACATTAGTGCAATGTCTGATAAAACTGTAGACCATTATGGAAAGGAAAACAAAGTTTTGTTAGAAACAGGAAACTACACCTTTCACAGCATTTTCAGGCTCCTCAGTATTCAAATGGGATTCGTTTGCATATAACATTCAGGGCTGAATGACATTTGACTGTACTTTGCACTCTGTACCCACATTTCCAAAAATAGTATCCGAGAAGGAATTACTACACAGTGTTTTTTGGTGAGTCGTTCTTTGAGAGAGAGAGAGAGAGAGAGAGAGAGAGAGAGAGAGAGAGAGAGAGAGAGAGAGAGAGAGAGAGAGAGAGAGACGCAGAGCCACAGAAAACAGGAAACCAACAAGATGACAATGAGGGAGGAGTGAAGCAAACAGAGCGATCGCATACCGGCTCAACACTGGGGATAACACACGCACACACGCACACACAGAGAAACAGAGAGTGTTCTAACCTTACCTTCATGATATAAGACATCCTCTACAGAAGGCAAGATGGAGAAAGAGAGAAAAAGAGGAAATGTGCATGAAAAATACGATGAGAGACAGATGTGATAGAGAGTTGGTAGTGAGCATTTTTACACCCCCTCTGCAGTTCACCTACGGTTTGTCTATGCAGCATAGGGTAATAACTATGTGTTTAAAAAATAGCATAAAAAAATAGCAGCAAGAAGGTCATGCATTCAGAGGACTATGCATGCTATCTCTGCAGAGCAGAGAAAAAGACCCAGCGAGCCGTAAACCTGTTTTATTCTCAAGGTGGGAGAAGAGGAATATGTGTATATAGTTTTAAAGATGTACAGACACCGAAATATACTGTGTATCTAACGTGTCACAAAACTGTGGGAGTTCTTCACAACCGAGTGCTGACTAAGAAGTAAAGCTTCTGCTTCCCGCATGCGCTTCAGAGTGACCTTCAACAAACATGAGAAGTTAGTAACTCGTGGTTCCCTCAGTGCCAGTCAGACGCGGTGATCATTCTGCTGTTACTGGAATACAAAAAATTGACCCGTAAAAGGACTCTGACTCTATCTACTGCTCAACAATAATAACAACAATGTTTGCTGCGCCTTTCCAGTCACTGTGTACTTTATCTAACTGGCTCACAAATTCTTCAGAAAACTAATTTAAATGTGGGTTTTCCTGTTTGCATCACAGCAGTACACGGTTTTAAGAGCCTGTGACCACACAGTTCAGGGTACACGAACTGAACCACTAATGCTATTCTCATCTACCTGGAGCACTTGTATCTTTTACTTCTGAGCAGGTGCCATATCAGTCATTTTAATGGATTAAAGGCCTGTGTGTGTGTGTGTGGGGGGGAATTTAACTTGTGTGTTTGGTGAAGATCTTTGTGTAAAACAGACTTCCTGGGTCTGAATCCAAATAGAGATAGAAAAGAGGACAGAGGGGGACGTGGGTGAGGAGACTTCTTTCGGCTGCAGTAACAGTTCACTGCAAGACTGCTTACCGTAGATGCACATCCAGCAAGTGTGGTTTTGTTTGTGCAGCTTTCTAACTCCTACCTCTTTGTAGCCCAGTGCAGCGGAGGGTTTGAGGGGGGGCGCGGGGCGAAGGCAGCTGAGCGACCACGGTTTGCTGATCTTTGGTGGTTCCAGGGGGCCACGACTGATGGCGCTGAGGCTGCCCAGGTGGGACAGGTGAGTTGGGGTTCCGACCATGCTCAGTGGCTTTCCCTCTACAGTCTATGTGGAAAGAAGAGAAGCGGTTGTGTGACAATCGAAAATGATGACTGTACAATGAAAGTGTGAAAGTAATGTTCATCATGTCAGGGCGAGAAAATACTCAATGGTTCACACCTTATCAGTGTAGGGTTCAGTTTCAGTACGGTTTTGACTCAATGCTGTTTATGTGTGTGTTTGTGTGTTTGTGTGTTTGTGTGCTTGTGTGTTTGTGTGCTTGTGTATGTTTATGTGTGTGCGTTCTAACCTTTGCAATGGTGCCTGCAGGGCTGCCACCTTTGGTGAAGGGCTGAAGGTGCTCCAGCCACTCCTGCAACTCCTGGGGACTACTGCAGAGCACTGTCATTCGATCAATCATGCTTCCTGCAATACACACACACAAACCCACGCACAAACACAAATAGACAGACTTCAGTGGAAGTCACCAAAAGCTGACTAGAAACAACATTTACAAAACCCACATTACGCAGGTGGCATTTAGAGATCGAAGGAGTCAGCAACTCCAGACATTTTCCGGAAGTGAGCCGAGGTGAGAATACAGCAGGATTGTGCCCGGATAACTCACAGCGAGCATTTGGGTGTGTTGATTTAAATAGCTCAGGTAAAGACAAAGGGGTGTAGAATTTGTGTAGAATATGCAGCTGAGGCTGTCAACTTGTAAAGTCAACGAGATTTAGGAACTTTTGGTGATAAGAACAGATGCCGATGCAAACAAATGCACATGATTTCCGCTGTGAAATTTATACTTAATTTTCCTCTTCCAGCATACTCTACTCAGGCTGCACCCCTCGCCTGAATGTTCTGGACATTTTCCTTTTGTTGTGAACGTGTGTGACCCGGAGAATCTCCTGCTGCCGCCTTCGTATGTGAAAGGCAAACTCCGGAGAAGGTGCAAACCAAATTTTCTGGACTTTTTCTGGAGTTCATGTCTGAAAATAGCTCTAGTTAGCCGAGGTTGGAGCTACAACTGTGAGCACTTGTGAGTTTTGAAGCCATATTCCCAAAGCTGTTCGAGATCCGCTCATTGTTATATATTATCATTATGCATTATTACTGTTTCCACAAATAAACTGAAGGAGAGGAGCTTCAGATGCAAACCTGTGATGTCAAAGGCAAAGTGAGCACTGTCGGCATCCTCTGCATGTCTCGTCACTGTGGTGCCCGTCAGCGGCAGCTTTCCCTGAATGGAACGAACAATGGAAGAGGAAATAAGACACCATGTCATACGCAGAAGCCACGCAGCCACGATATGTTGTTATCGACAGAAATTCATGAAATATGTAGGATTACATCCACAAAAATGCAAAATCTTACATAAACCTAGAAGTTTTGGGTTTGTTAAATAGTAAATGATGCTATTAAAAACAGCGAATGGTGAGATTCCACCAGAATCACAGATACAGTTTCTTTTGGGTTTCACCTTTCTATTGATAACGGGAACACATGCTGCAGCTCACCTGATAAATAAATCCACTCATTCGGGGACTGGCGGAGAGCATGACCAACATATTAGGAAAAAGCATTAAATAGCGCTCCTCTTTCTCCTGTAAAAGAGAAACAGAAAAAGATTTGGTTTGCAATATGAAGTATGAGTTCTTGCACACATGAATGGCAACAGTTAGTCACTGGTTAAACAACCGTTTTCTCTGACGTCCAGTTTTTGTATTGGCACTGAATGGAGGGTGGCAGCAGCTCTAAAGGTTCATCATGTTGTTCATCAAAAACCAAAGTGCGTTCCAGTTTATTTTGCACCTACTGACGCTAAAGCCATCATTATAGCTGACACTGGCATAATGTAGCTCAGGTTGGCAACTACATATGGGTTTGGCAAAGCCGTTGCTCTATATATGAATGGAAAATAAGATGAGCGGATATGAAGGTTCAGTTGTAAAACAAATATGGGGACAGGTACGGTGGTTGGAAAGTGGTTAGCAGTGATCAAAAGACAGTGAATCCAAATGAGTATGTCTCTTCCAAACATCAAATAAAAGCCGACCCCTACACAAGACACCACATAAAAAAAGAGCTGTTTTTCAGTCTGCGTGCGGCCTACACTCCTTTCTGTTTTGACACTGAACTAGTGGTAAAAGAGGTTGAATTGTGGGACTGTGGGAACTGGTAACACATTTCGATGATGATAAAAGTTTCATTTTTCTGAAAATGGAGAACCTGCTGGGATTATCACAGAAAAGGGCGAAGTGCGTTTCCCCGAAAGGTGCTTTTCACACTTCCTCTGTTTGTTTACCTGCATCAAACACCACAGTCTCACTTTAGCAGAAAACGCAGTCAATCATCTCAATTAAAAAAAAATGTAAATATGTATTGCATTTTCTTGAACTAGTGAAGGTCAATGCATCGGTCTAGATTGTAGTTTAACATCGAGGACAATTTAGACGATTTAAACTGTACTTGTTATACAGCAGTTGAGGCTTAACTGGGATAAGTAGCTCTGTTTTCACCCAAGTCCGTTTGTTTGTTTTGTTTGTTTTGTTTGATTACGCAAAAACTAATGAACGGATTTCCACAAAACTTGGTTGGCGGATGGCACGTGGGCCAAGAAAGAATCCATTACATTTTGGGGCGATTCAAGACAAAAGAGTGGATCAAAGATTTTTTGTGTGCGAGATAGGGTGTTTTTTTCACATTTTCACCAATTTTCCATGGAATAATTCATGGATCTGTATAATTTTTAGACTAAAAGGCACCCTTGGGACTCTTATCTACACATTTGCCTTATACAGCCAACTCGAACAATTCGAATGAAAACTGATGTTAGTTCTGGTTGTATCCGGGCGGCATTAAACCCAACACAGCTCTCTCACCTCACTGGACCCATTTTTCACATGGACCTGGGACATGTAGACTACGTGGCCCAGGCTCTTCATGGCGTCTCCCTCCCAGCCCCGCACAGGCTCTGACAAGATCTGGAGCTCCAGGTTCTTGCGCTTCCGCAGCTCCTGGCACTGCGTCTAAACACCAACACACACAATCATATATATCAGTCTATGAAGATGACAAATGATTTAAACATTCACTGAAACTGTCGAATGCACAGGGCTGCTTTGGGGATGTATTTGCAGTGTAAATTTACAGATTACTGGAATTAGGGAGTTTAAAGTCTAAAGCCCATGTTGACACCCACTCTCAAAAATGAGATGCTTCCTTTTTGGTAGATGTCATTAAAACATTTAACCGACCTGTTGTTGAACAATGTAGTTTCTTTCCTTTTAGGAATACTGACTTATGAGCAGCTTTCGAAAAAATCAATGTCCATGTGTTTCTTTTAAATTCATTGTCACAGGTATGAGGAGAAAGCTGCAGCTTCAAGTAGTACACTTTCAGGTGTTTGGCAGGGGTTCTCCCTCGTCAAGCAGAAGAAATGATAATGCAACATCATCCATTTTCCACTGTGCAGTATACAAAAAGAGGTTCTGCAGACAGGGTACTGCAGAGGGAACTAGAATGTCTCAGAGCCTGCCCACCCAACCACCCAACCACACATGCAAACCATGCAAACCACACACACACACACACACACACACACACACACACACACACACACACACACACACACACACACACACACACACACACACACACACACACACACACACACACACACACACACACACACACACACACACACACACACACACACACCCCAATTGTCAGCATTGTGCAATTCCTACCCCGCCCCCTCCCAATTTTCCTGTGCAGCACTGCGGAAGAAACATGTGTGAGTCAACTCATCTGGTCTTACCCATAACTCAAATCTCTACAAGGGAAACTGTGTGTCAGAATCAAGGTTCTCTCAGGTACAATGCGGGTTGCCCTTCTTTTTTTCTAATCCAACTCTTTAGCATTTCCGTTCACACCCGCTGCAAGAACAAGATTATCACCCAAAAGTCTCAGGCACTTCCATTACACTCCTGCCATGCAGCGCTGTGAGGTGCTATGTTACATTCCACTGTCAATCATTTGTGGCATCACTGACAATGAAGGGGACATAATAAAATTGTCAATAAAAGAAAAAGAAACACACAGGACATAACTGAATTCTTTAGTGGGATCATTATTACTTCTGATGATACAAAGCATTCAGGAGAATAGCATAAATTTACCATGCAGATGTATTTCAGCCTCATTTTAACCTTAACAATTTTAAGATCAAGTTTAAACCTGGTTTAAGCATGAAGAGCTCTCTGGATTACCAGACTTACCACGAGGCTCCTGAATACTGCCGTTGCCTTTACGATGTCGGTGTAGTCTGGGTGGGCTTCCTGTGATGGAAACAAGCAACACATCAAATCAAACGCAGCAGCTTGGACCAGCGCTTCATATTAAAGCAATTGTGGTATAGAAAAGAAAGATGGAGACAGGAGGAGAAAGACTCGTTCATTTTTACTTCCCCATTAATATACGTTGTCAGGTTTAAGCATTCATTTAGTTATTGGAGGTAAATCAAGTCAATGGAATTTGAATGAGTGGTTAAATATGGGAACACTTTTCAGTATTAATTTTAATTCTTTATTTATCTATGAAGTAATATTGAATATTATTTCAGTATGTATTTAAACATGTCTTTCTGTACCTCCACGTGTCTCTCCAGCTCCTGCAGCAGGGTCGGGTACTTGTCGAGCCTCATGAAGGGCTTACTGAGGCTGGAGGTCAGGGTCAGGATCCCCGGAGCAGTTGCTCCCTGGCTCTCCATGAACTTGTCTAGTTCTTCACTGTAAAACACACACAGACACACACACGTGTAACCCTTAGTTAATGGTAACGACTGTTCTGCTGAGGATACAGAACACAGAGCACCCTGACTGTAAATTAAAGGTTCTTCATTGTGCCATCAATGCTTCAACAAAACAAAAAAAGATTGAATTGCATCACAGCTTGGATTAAAGTTAAGTACGATCTATTTCAATATCAATTTAATAATTTTACGTGTGCACATACACAACACACATATACTCCACTTATTTACTATGTATAACGCAGCAGGAGACCTTATCGAGATACACAGGGTTGAAAATAGTCAAACGATGTATATAAAAGTAGGCATACTTTTCAGTTCATGTAACTTAGAACCAGTAAAAACTGCATCTTTTTATGGCAACAGGTCAATGAACAGTGTACTGAAGTTTTTTCTGTTTAACATCACAGTTTTGATTTGATATTTTGACTGATTTCTGGAAAATAAACCACGAACTGATTTGGAAAGTGATCTCAGCGAGCACGCTAACATTCTTTGAAAGATCCAGAGCTTCAGTCATGCCGTATCCTGTAGCATCACGAACTGGCAACACTGAGTAAATGTGACAAATTCTTCAACTGCAACACAAAGGTGCTCACTGTGAAAAACAAGCTTCTCGCTTGTCTTTAACCACAACTACATGTATATACATCCTGTCAACAGTTGGCTTCTTCCTGTTTGTAATTCAACTTGCTTTGCATGTCTCAGTGTAGAAACTGACAAACCACTTCATTAAAATGTCACCGTGGTCATTCTGCTATTTCACAGAGATCTATGATCTGTGATCCATGCAGCACAGATTCCTAACAGTGTGTCCCTCTGCCTTTAGATCAGAGCATTTGAATTATAAATGGAGAGACAGAAACTTTCAGTGCACAGGGACCCGGGACAATTAACCTCCTGGTCATTAACAGATGGAAAGGCTGACACCTTCTGGCTGAAAAATTAACTACAGCTCATCAGTAGAAAACATAAGGTGGCCGACAAGTCACTCAGTAATACTCCATGTCAACAAATTACATGGAAAAGGCCAGTGGATAAACAAAGTTTCAGGGCATGCTGGGTTTTTATATCAATAGTTTAAAGAACGTTTTGCCTTTGATCCACTACAGAGTGAACATCTGTGACGCTTCTCTCTTCTAAAAACGGGTTGATCTTTTATTTTTGATTTTTTTTTAAGAAATAGCACCACAAGGGTCATTTAAGTCAAAAGCCATTTTTAAAATGCAGGACTTCCGACTGAAACTGAAACTTCAGTGAAATGTTTTAAAACTTAAATCTTTGGCAATTCTGCACTGTCCATTTCAGTTTTCCCCTCTGACATTTGTAATTCCATAGCAAGACTTCTCCACTGGCAGTGTAATGTATGGCTGTCTGTGCTGTTCAGTGTGCAGGGGCTGACCTGTGGTCCGTCAGGATGCACACAGCTGATGGGTGGCTGGAGCAGTAAGCCATGTACAGAGTCTTGATCTGACTCATCAGGTTTAAATAGCAGCCCGCCACTCGCTGCTGGCCCTCTGGGACTCTGCAAGGTCGGACAAACAGAGACAGGGTCAGAGAGGTGGAAAAAGTGAAGAATGTAAATAAGGCTGAGGAAAAGGAGAGTGACCAAGGCAAAAAGTTTGCACTGATGATACACTGAATCATTTTCATAGATTTCTTCCTGCAAAATACATTTTTACTGATGATACAAGATGGTTCTAGCATTTTTGAAAACTGTTTACTTATACATTGTGCACACTTTTCCATTTTCCAATGCAAATGATACCTTAGTTGCATTTACATATTTTCCTTCCACCCCACGGTAGATATTTGCATTCCAGTAGTTTTGCATTTTAGTTTCCCCAAAAGTGCACAAAGGAAATGAACCAGATAACATGCAAATTTATAAAATAAATTGTGCAAAGGTGGTAACTTTGATTACAATATTTCAGTAAGTTAATATTTGTACTGTAAATAAATCAATATGAGAGGTCTGGGAGGAAGGATAATACAAATAAGTATGATATGCTTTGTGTAGAAATTGAGTTATGACAGAACGTGACATAACTGATCTAAATATAAAACTTTTCATGGAGGTCCTTGCCCTGCTTGACTTACTTGGTGCAGTCCTCCAGAGACACACACAGTCCCTGCTGGAAGTTCAGGATCTCTTCCAGGTTTCCACACAAGGTGGCGCTGTCTGCATTGCTCAGCCTTAATACACACAGATGTAGTATTATTACAGACCACGATAAATGTGCTACAACTTCCACAATGAAAGAAAGTTAACATGAAAGTACAGTAGTACAGACATTTTTCTGAAAACTTCATATCATGTGCATCATTCTGGATCATCTAGTTAACAAAAGGAGATTTCCTTCGTATTTCAGACTGTCCTCTGTCTTCCTCATTTAAAATCTTTTGCACATTAGTGGATCCATCACCCTCTTAGTTATTGGCTCTTACTTATCGCTGGCTTGCAAAGGTCGGAGGTAACAACTCAGCACAGTTTGTAATTCTTTCACAAACTCTCGCTCATGTTCCAGGATGTCTTGTACCACCTGGGAAAGCAGCAGAAAACGTCTGGTTAATATTGTCAGATTCCAGGCAAAACAACGGTGTTTCCAAAATCAGATGAAACTGGTTCATGATTAGGAACATTTAGGAGTACTTCATTGTTTCTTATTTAGTTCAATTAAACAATGCGCAAACAAAAAGAGATGCAGAGGTTATACAGAGTAGATAAAAATGGAAAATATACTTATGTTAAAAATAAGAAAACACAAGAAAACTGTATAAACAGATAAGTAAATATAAAATAAAATGCATCACTTTCCACATGTCATTTTGCTTTAGTGTCTAGAAATATCACTGACTGACCAAATTATATTTTGTCAAATGCATGGTGTCCAAACGACTCCATAGTTTTTAATGTCAAGCAAACGTATATAATAACAAATTCCTTTCAGCTGTGCATAGATCTGTATGAAAAACCAACAATCAAGTTAACTGACATGAAGAACAGCACACATCAGAACTTTCACTCACCACACTGTAGTAGTTCTTAGTCAGCTGAGTTCCTTTGGGAGACACCGGCTTCTCTGTAGAGGAGATAAGAACTGATTAGTAAGAACCAACCAGATCCTCAGAAGTAAGGCATAGTAATAATCAGCAACATAATATCTATTTATTTCTATCCAGACAAAAACAACCATCTTACACATCAGTTTGACATTTTAAATATACAATTGAATTTGAAAATATATATCATTCAGAAAGGAGTTTCAGAAGAGGTCTTCAATGACAAATAAGTAAAACTCTTTTTTTAACAAAACTAACAAAACCTCAGCATTTTAATGTTATATTCTCTCCTGCACACAATCATATTCTTAGTTAATTAATTTCAGTGTTGGAACACAAGTCAGGTCAAACACATTTTTCTTTTTCACACAGCTCCTTTCCTAGAAAGCCGGAACAATGCAACTGAACCATAATTCTTTACTGTAGCGACAATGTAACTCTTATTCTTCTAAGAAATGTTTGTAATGAAATCCACACTCAGAAATGGAGGCTGTGTGGCCGGACTCACCGCAGGGTTTGATCTCCCGGACGTAGTTACTGGGGAACCAGCCCGTCCTGCCGTTGAGTGAGCCCTCCCACCATCCTCCGTCCTCCTGCCGCGACACCAGGATCATTTCACCTTTATTGAACGACAGCTCATCCTCGTTGTTCTGTTTGAAGTTGAAGCGGGCCTTCACCATCTGCGTCCCGCCTCCGCCGTTCTCGGACATCTCCTGTTAAAGAGGCGTCAGCGTCACAAAGACAAATGTCAAGAGATAAAACAACAAAAATATCTTGTGCAGTGCAATAAAATACATACACTCACCATATTGAACTTCCACAAGTTTCTTTTAAATTAGGCTGGGGCTATGTATTAAACTTTTCATGCTTCTCTTGATATAATGATCTGTTCATTACCTCCGCCACAGTGCTTGTGTTTATAGTTATAATTTAGTAGGATTATGCAAGAACAACCGCACAGATTTCCATGAAACTTTGTGGACGATGGGACATGGGCCAAGACAGAACACATTAAATGTATATATTTAGAGGATTCATATTTATGAGCGTGTGCAATTTGCTGCAGCTTGATTGAATATTAAGGGACTGGGGGCCTTGGGGGAGGTATGCGCTCTACTGAGACATTCTAGTTGTGTAAGCGAATTAAATGTGCAGCCGTGTGGGGTAAAACATATCAAATGATTTGACAAACACAATGTAAAAAGGAAGTTAACCGAACTTGAAATGAACAGTTTCGAGCACATGAAGTGAGCAGATGACAGAAAATGTAGACACATGTAGAAGAGAGCATACCACTGATTTGGATTGTCTGCGCAGGGAGCCTTTGGATTTGGCAGAGGAGAGTGTGTGTGAAGACGTCGACTGACTAGGAGAATGGGCGCCGGACTGCGGACATGACCTCTCTGCGGCGCAGTCTATGGACAAACACACAGAGGAAACATGGAGCCTCGGTTACTTCAGTTGTGCTCATGTTTGAAATTCTCCAAGAAAACACACACGTGATCATCATCAGAGTTGACACAGGTAAACACTTGATGATAACTCATGTGAGAATGGTCCACTGCTCTGCACAACCCCCAGGACAGTGAACATGGACACACACATTTACAATGTCAGACAGAACAAACCGATTTAAATAAAACTGTCGCACCGCTCCAACACAAGCAAGCAGCTGGAAAAGGAACTCTCAAGTCTATACATTATAATATAAATATGTCTCAGTGATCGTACAGTCCAGCAAATACGTTCCTTCTGACTAATTCAAACATATATCCTACAAACCTGTCTCCTATAAGATATACAGTCTACTAGGCGATTTACATTACAGACAGCCGAAGCCTCGACAGTGTCACCACTGAGCCACTGCAGCAGTGATTTAGGTTCAGTCGCTGCCAGCTGTTCTGCAGTGAGTGCAATCTTTGAGACGCTCTGACAGGAGTAGTAATTTTCTTTCCCAGCGCTCAATTGAAAAGTGACACATGACAGCCACCCAGCCGCACACAGGCGGAAAAGCAGAAACACACTCACTGATGACTACCTCTCAAATTCCAACTGGATGCTAGCGAGGTCTACTGCGTCTTCCTACTGCAAATTACAGAAGGATTGAAAAATAATGAGCGTGCACCATTTGTCTCCTCTGATTCAGATCAAATAAGGAGCCCAACTCAGAGACTATAAAATTGACATTAGCTTAAGTGCACTTTTCCTTGGGGGCAGTAAAAACGTGCTAGGGTCGTTTAATCAGCCTGTCTTCTGGAATCTATGTCATGTATGTTTAGATGGGGAAATGGTGGAGATTCCCTACTGTTTTCCATATGCTGAGACGTCAGGTTGCATCACACTGAGGCATAACTGATATGATGAAAATAACACTTTAGCCAGCGGGATATTCCACGTGTACTGGTGGGACTCATGGATCCCACACGCCACTCCCTCCACACATACACGCACAAACAGGATCCCGAAAAGCCCTTCTGTTAGCCAAGCGCTCTTTGGCGAGCATTGTCATATTCAAAGTATTTACCCTGAACAAACATTAATACCTCGAACTGAAACTCATGAGGCTTGGAGGATCATGAGTAAAAACACAGAGGCCTCTTTTGTTTGATTATATCAAGTAACTTGTGACTAATCCACCTCAAATCAAGTTCACCTCTGAAGATGACAGAACAGCTGCTAGGCATGGCCACTGGCCAGCCCATAAAAGCGTTGCATATCAAGCAGAGACCCAGCACCGGCAGAGGCTTCTGATCCACATCTCACAAGGTGCCGTGTTTATCCCCTCCATTTATGTGCAATTGTATAGAAACATTTAACCTGTTAAATGATGGGTCAAAACAGAGAACATTCAAATTCATCAAAAATAGGAGACAATTGCAGCTGATAGCTTCTAAATTATGAGGATGTTGTGTCTTTGTTTGTTTTATATAACTCTAAACTGAACATTTGGGTTAATATGCTATTTGAAAACATCACTTCTGACTCTGAGAAAATTCAGCAACCGAGTTTCACAGTGCTCTGACATTAGACTCATAATATAATAATCAACCATGAAAATAAACATTAGCCGCTGCCCTAATCTCAGGCTCTAATCCTCACCGTCAATCAAGCACATATCTGTTTATATGCAGGAATGTCAAAAAGACAATGTTCTCAAATAGTTATAAATCTTGCAGAAGTGGCCGACTGGTCTAAAAACTCGCTGATTATACAATCAATGCTGCTGGTTCTCAGGCAACAATGAGAGGGGGACTGGTTTTACCTCTTCACTGCCCCAAAATAAGGGCTCTCGAGCCTAAACTGCTGCTGTAGCGATACTGTGCTGCAAATTATTTTATGCTGCGTCCACATTAAAGAAACACACTTGAGCAGTAGGTGTAAACGTGTGTGTATTCAGCCACACTGAGGATTTTGCATCATACTGGAGCTTAATTTCAATGTACCAAAAATAATTAGCCAACAAAGAAGGCTATCATCCATGGTGCATGAATGCTATGGATGCACATGAGTAAATATGGCACCCAGCATGATGCAAACACACACTGCCATGCCAGCTGCCCATGGGTAACACAGAAGAGCTGCACTGACAGAGTAGAAAATCTAGAAAAAATAATATGGAGGCAATAAACATCCTCTGGCCTAAAATGAAACTAAGTGTACTGTTCATTTATTATCCAAGCTTGTCCCTTGGAAAACAAGTTTGCATTAAGTGAAAGGGGAGGGGGAAATCCTCAAGAAGCATTTATCTATGATATGCAGACTTGGAATGAATTTGTTACATGCCTCATCTTCTTTCATGCATCAGGACACTGTGATGTAAAAGCTAAAAAAAAAACATATGAATATTACCCAGCCGACAGGAAATACAGAGAAAGACTGCACAGCTCTTACCTTGTGTGGCAAAGTTGACTGCCAGCAAAGTGGTCAGTACTTTGCCAAAGTTCTCGCCGGTGTATAACCACTCTGGTTCAAACCCCTGGATGGAGAAGGAACAGAGAGGATGCTTTCAGACCAAAAGAAAAAAATTTAAATCGCCAAACCATGTTTTCATAGAACCTGGAATCCATCAGATGTGGAAGAATAGAAAGTCATAATTGGAACTTTTTCTACTGATTGCAGTGATCTGAGCATTAATGCTTGGTAAGTACACACAGATGAAGAGAGAGGGGGGAGGGAGGGAGAGGCTGCAGCACAAACAATAGACAGACACATGCACACACACAAAATGAAGAGCACACAGGGATTTAAAAAAAAAAAGCATACAAGACAGAGATAAAAACGGACATGTTGCGCACGACCCATATTTTGTGACTTAGTGGTTTGTATTAAAACAGACAGTGCCACACTCATTTGTGATTCGTAAATGAGCGCGCTCTCCCAGTCTCACACTCCTCGCTCTGTCTCAGACGGCTATCCGCTTTCCTCCAGCAGATAAGGTTTCACATTTTAAATAAAACATCTTAAATATAGAGTTTGAGTGATACAGCCTTGGTCAGGAGTCGTGTATGACCTCATTCAGACTTAAAGTAAGTGTGACCAGTAAGTCTTTGATTACCATATCAAAACTCAGCATGTTTTTCCATCATGCAAAACAAACTGAGAAGGCTTTGTTAGCTCTTTGCGTAATGATTTTACACCACTGGTATTAAAAGCAGAACAGACTGGAAAAATCCATTCGCACCGATGAAACAAACTGAAGGAGTAAACGGTTCTGACGTCATCGTATTGAGCTTGATCAGAAATAACCGTTGCCAGTGTGGAGACCTTGACCGTAGTTGGGGTCATTAGTTTCAAATGAGTCGCATTACACATACATGTTACTCTGAAGTAGTGCGTTGAAAATATGAGCACATAAATAATAACACGACAGATATTCTGAGCGATAATTGCTGCTTCCTCTTTCTGCATCTCAGGGCAGAAGTGAAAATGGTATGACTGCTTTCTTTGTGTAGTCACAGGACAAGCGGGCACAACTTCGTTACGCCAAAAATAAAAGAGAGAGAGAGAAAAGTTCTTCAACCATGATCACATCACTGACCAAAGCTTGGGCAGGGCGTTTTTGCAGCGCCACATACATCCCCTGGCTGATACATTTGACAGTAGATCTCCAAAAGCCTCTGCCCACGAGCTACTGGTCGGGCCGCAAAAAAAAAGGTCTAATTATGGGCTACGACAGGGTTCATGGATAAAAGCAAAGGGGACCTCCCAGACATAAGAAGCCAGCTGGGCAGAACTACTAAACCACTTGACTTCACAGTGAGCCAGACCCGCTGACTCAATCGGCCGTTTAAAGAAACCAACTGATGTGATTCAAGACCAGAAAGAGATTATTTATAAAGCTAGGGGAGAAATTACTGTCCGGTGTGGCCAGTCTCAAGCAGGCTGGTGCAGAGTGATGAAGAAAACTCCCCAAACATCTGCAAATCATTTGACACTTTGCAACATTAGGACGTCTTTTAAGCAACACAGAGCATGAGTTAGGGGCTGAGGTTTGTTTTTTTTAACCTGCAGCAGAGATAAACAAGCGAAAAAGTATGAAAAGCAAAGGGGGGATTTATGAGGAAGTAAATACAGTTTACTAAACTGAAAGCTAAGTTAGGTCAAATTTGAGAACAGATGCTTCTCTCAGATCTGGTCAGTGTGAGTGAGTGACTGACTGAGTGACCCGGTTAACATGGCTCACTCCACATGGTCGTGTGGAAGAAAACATATGTCAGTTAAGCAGATCACAACACCAGCAGCGAGTGAGATGAAGTGTCCTCTGTGACCTGCACTAAGGAGATCACGCTCAGGGACACACAGATCACATCGTCGTGGGTTGGAAAACTTGACAGGACACTCTTACCTCCACTTTCAAGGACGAGCATCCTCTGAGAAACTCCCTGATGTTGGAAATGCAGTCGGCTTCAGTTCTCGGATCCTGGCAGTACTGAACACACACACACAAACACACACTAAATATATAAACAAATAGGAAAGGAGATAGAGATCTGACACAAGCTCTTATCTGACGATAATAAAAAAAAAAAGCTGCTGTAAATCCACTTACACACAGACAATAAATAAAACAACACTGCTGCGATGATCCAAACGTGGAGACCTGCAGTTAAAATACAATAACTGCGGGTTCTTCCTGCGTCTCCTTCGTGCACACACACACACACACACACACACAACCATTTACAGCGCAGACACGTCAAAGCTGCAACTTAGAGCAAAACATCCGCTCACTTCTCAAACTTTCAAAATAAAAGCACCCTCCCCCCATCAATGGACGCTGGGGAATGAACACGCTCGGGTTTCTTCCCACTACCTGTAATTTTTTTTAAAAAGTGTTGTGTGTCATGTGAAATAGAAAGTTCACAAACGAGGGTAAAAGATTTAACCTCGCAAGGGAGAAGTGGCTACTTCCGTGCTACTTCCGGTTTCTTGTAAGCTAGCTGCTCGCACCGGGAAGAACCGAGGAGGAAGTGACGAACCGTCTTTGCAACTGTTATTTATCCTTATTAAGTTTTGTCACCTCAATAATAAAGAATGTGTGTTTAAGATCCACTGTCAACGCGTTTGATAACTATATAAAAAGTTGGTTTAGAAAGAAAGGAGCGCTGCGGAAAGCTGCTCCGTCGCCTCGGTACGGCCTCGGTGTTTGAGTGCTCTCCCTCTGCCCGAGTGGGTCCTGTGTTTGGTGGGTGTCTCACTCCGACTCACTCGTGTCAAGAATGCGGAACATTTCACCCCCGAGCTCCGCGGGAAAGCACGTCTCGAAAGCCCGCCGAAATGCGGCAGTAGTTCGGTGCCCGGAGCGAGAACTTAACCCGAGCTGCATGACCGTCAGGCCCGCAGCAGGGAGAAGTTATGTCGGTATCACTTCCATCGAACAACCACCCCTCCCTTCCTCCTTTTTCCTCCCCAAAACAAGGGCTCAGACCCCGCTTCTTTTACAGTTCCCCTTCAACCGACAACTCACCTTGGGCGTGAAGCCAGGTACGAGCCGCTCGGTGAGCTTGCACAGGACGACCCCATCCCTCAGCGAGCTTTTCAGAAACTCCTCCGGGTCCGCTATGTTCTTTTTGGGCGAGCTGAGCACTCCCAGCGAGATCAACCACGTTACCGTCTGCTCCTCTGGATTCATGGCTCCACAGAATGATCATCGCCCGTGTGCACGCATGGCTAAACACTAAATATATATATCGAACAGCGAGAAAAGTGGCGGCCTGCTCCGTATCAATATGCAACTCACATCCGCACTTCTGCCACAAGTAAAAAAAAAAGAAAAGGGGAGGTGGGGGGAAGGACGGTGTTTCTACACTGAGAACTGATGATCACCCCTACTGGCAAATAGGCACCTAAACAATAGCCAGGAGTTTTTCCTCTGCAGAGAACCACATGCTGACACAGGGTATTTACACTCATATTATATTACAAACAACACCAGGGACCTGATATCTGATGTGGAAAAAACACACCATAGTACTGTGGGAGTGATTCAGGATATGTGATCAGTGGGGCTGACATGCAGTCTGCTGACATCCATTATAACATTGGCATGGAAAACCACTCCGATGCCAAATGGGTCATGCACTAATTTCCGGAGAACAATACCAAGCTATTTGATTATTGCATCGCCCACTTGCTAAATACTTTAACTGGATATTTGCAGGAGGAAAATCATCATCACCATTAGAAAAGCCTCTTATCAAAAAGAGGTTATGAAAAAAAAAAAAACTCATAACTAAACCATCATCAAAGATATCTTTGTGCAAAGGTGTGCTCATTTCATTCTTCTTTCATGACAAGACAACAGAGGAAACAAAGCTCTCTTTTTTTTTGAAAACTCTTTATTGAATTCACCAGAAACTGTGAATATGAGCAAATCCTCAGCCGGTGTTCTTCCCCACTGTCGACACGTTGATCCACTTGAAAGGACCGGAGCGCCACTCTCAACAGAAGCCTGTGGCAGCATCTGAAACACAGGGAAACAATGACAACCAGTTATATATGTACACAGCAATGAAAATCCACTTAACCACAATATAATGATTATTGTACGATCTGTCTGGTTGACATACCTGGACAAGCGCACTGCGGCTTGATCGGTTCAACGTCACCAGGACACAAGTCAGCTACGTTGCAAGGGCAGTTGCCTTGGAGGGATGTTCATCCTGCAATGAGAACAGAATATTAACATGTTGGCCATGTCCTTGTCATGTATTCATAAAATAATCGGAAAGTATGTTGTAGTCCTTGGTCCGACTTCGAATTCGCTTCAGTGATCGTTTCCAGTTGGGCAGTGAGGACGATGCGGTTCTTCCAGAGGTCTCCATTGTTTGAATTGGCATGCTTGTGGAAAAGGTTTTGATACTGAGAATATGGCTCTTAATTTAAAAATGGCTTTTCAGTTTTCGCAAAATAGGTCTTAAAAAAATAAACAAACACTTTTTACATTAGAGATAAAAATGCACGGTTGCCAATCACTTTACTGAGGGTGAACGATTGAGAAGGCAAAAAAGGTTGTTTCGAGGGCTCACGTGGTGTCTGTTATGGCTTTCATTGTCTTGGGCTGTTTCTCACTTTTGACAATTTTCGCCGGTGAAAACGGACTACAGTGAAAAAGGCTCATTCAGTCGACCTCCTTTTGTCTTTTGTCCACTGTAGCAAAAGCCATCTTGAACATCACCCTTCTGAGTGGAGATTGCAATACAGGACAATGAGAAACTCAGTTACAGACGAGAAACAAAGAGGTTTGCTTTGCTTACCAGCTGTTGACTACCAGTCGAGTTGCATTTGGTTGTTGTTGCCTTTGGTTTTGTCGTTGCATGCCATCATATGGCTCTAGGGTGATGGATCCGTTTCCAAGGAAACTACATTGGAACATTTTGACAGCAACATTTCCCTAACCCTTAAAAACAGTAGCGTCCAGTTGGAGGTACATGAGTGGTAAGAATGAACTTCAGTCACTTGGCTGTGTATATAGTATGAGCAGAGACTCGGCTTTACAGAGATTCATGTTGTTACTTCACATTCATGTTACTGTCTCTGATCTGGTTTCGAAAATGGACGAGCAGTGGTCATGGTACAACTAAAAGCTTTATTAGAGTAGCCAGACTTATAGGGCATTGCAGATTCCAACAGCACTGATGTACAAAAACTAACACTCACTTGGTAACTGTACTGTTACATGAGCAAGAGAAATACTAAAAAAAACAAAAACAAAAGTAATTTTACACATAAAAAACTGGGAAAGTCATGACAGAGTTTAAAGCTAAGCTTTGTAATCCACAGATTTAGACATGGCTAGTTTGTCTTGTCAGGTTTCATCCAGAACACGTCTTTACTGTGCAACGGCGACCAAGGTTGGCTTTAATGCGATTTCCAAGTCCAGTTCAGTATCTGCTGCGAGCCATTCCTCTATCGGCTCGATTGCCCCCGCGGCCCCCACGAGGCGCTCCACGACTTGAGCTGCTGTACGTATCACGAGGAGGGTAGCCTCTCTCGACAGGGGGAGCAGGGCCCCTCTCCTGCCTGCCCATACGCTCACCACGGCTAGGTGGATACGGCTCACTCCGACTGCTGGGGTAACTGTCACGACTGCCATAGCCATCCCGGGTACTGCTGCCATAGTCATCATAACGACTGCTTCCACTGCTCCCACCATAGGATGGTGGGGGGCCCCTTGAAGGTGGGGCGCTGCGAGAGTTACCTGCAGGGTCAATGGTCAGGTAATTGGCAAGGTTTAATTTATACATATTCTCGCACTGCCAAGTGCCCACTTTTCGCCAATAGAATTCACTTTGTGAAAAATAAATTGAATGGATGACATATTTAAATGTCCCATCATGTTTTGCTATACTTGGTTGATATCAGCAGTAATGTATCCAAGCACAGGGAATTAATGGGCATTGTTACCCATTTCAGCATGCCATTGATTTGAGAAGCCTTTTCCATTTAGAGCTCCAAGAGTCAGAACTGCAGGTTAAGGACGAGGTTTTCAGAGTTGTCTTGACGGTTTTGTGAAGGTTACTCCTTGAGGGAGGGCTTTGCTAGGCAACACATACTGAGAGCTCAACAGATGTTTCCAAGGACTTTTTTTGAGATTCCTTATGGTTGCAAATATTCTGCATGATATTGCCACAAAAGCTGATTATTTTGATGGCTGTAGCGGTTCTATGGACATAGATATGAAGAAACAGCTTTGGAATAGAATTTTGTTTTGAATTTTAGATGCCAATGGCTATAGGCTTCTAATAGCGTGAACATATGCAGCTTGGATTGCAGGTCAAGGATGCAGAAGAGGGAAGAGAAAAAAGTTAAGAAGCTGCCTGATAAGTCACTTCCTCTGGGGTGGGGAAAAACTGCAGCTTCTTCTGACTGGAGAGTGCGGTAGTCAATGCTATGATTCGCTTGGGTATTTGTGCAGCTTTTCTTTGTGCCACAGTGGTTATTACATTCATGGAGTCGTATCTTACCATAACCATCGTATGAATCTCGGTAGGAGCCACCACTCGGACGGTCCATGTAGCTTCGGGTTTCGCGGCCTCCGCCATAACCATCGCGATCGCTACACAGTACAAACAATTGTCATTTGATGACCAAATGTGATGATTTAATCTTCAAATCATTTGTGTCAATTTATTCAAGTACCTGTATCCTCTTGACATTGAGCCATAGTCATCTCGGGAACTGGAATTTGTGTACTCTCTGTATGAATAATCTCTGGGGGGAGGTCCATAATCCCTTGACTCTCTGGAATTATAATCCCGGCTGGAGTAGCTGAAAAACATAGTGCAATTAACTGCAGAGCTGTAAACGCCGTCTTTGATATTTCACTTGGGAGCCGAATTTCTGTTGATTATTTTATCCATGATCATAACAGTAAGTAACTAGTTATTGAGTTTTTTGAACAGATTTCAGACACAAGCACAAATGCTCAAGTTTGATCTAATTAAATGCAGAAACATTTTCACATTATCACACAATTGTATAATGTAACTAAAGATGAAATGTTTTACCTGTCTTTTGAGTTGTAATTTTCGTCTCGTGGTGATGGATAATCATCCCTCCTGGACATCATGGAGTCTCTGCGAGGAGGGGGTGGACCATATGGATCCCTGTCCCTTGACATGGATGCTAGAAAACAAAGACAAGAAAAGCTTGTTAATTAAAAAATAGAATCTGAGATACAAGAAGCCAATCAAGGTACTTTCAGGAGAACTAGATAAGTGATCAAATCTATGAACCACTGGGTTTCCAGTCAGCATAGTACCAATAGAACACCTTCTCATACTTACGTCTGCTCAAAGGACCAGACGGGGCAGACCTCTTTGGTGGGGGGCCTCCATTACGTACTGGGGGTCCTCTCTTCATAGGAGGGGGGCCTCTGGATGACATCCCTTTGAAGAAGGGTTCTCCATTTCCTGAATTATCATCGTAGTCTTCACACAGACAAGAGATGCAAATATTAACACACTAAGCTCCAAAAGTAAAATAGAATACAAATATGTTGTTTTACAATTGCACACATTCAATTTGTTTGCTAAATAAAAACATACCTCTGGAAGGTGGGCCCCTCATTCCACCAATACTTCCCCTGGAACCACGGGCTCCTCTGGGGGGGCGACTGCGGGAGTACATGGGTGGAGGTCCTCGCCTGCCTCCACTCTCAAACTGAGGCTTTGTAGCCTGCTCGACTTTGATAGGCTTGCCGTCGAGAGACTGTGGTAGAAGAATTACAATTTCAATCACAACTCAAAGCAGATTTCTAAGGGGAGTGCGGCTGACTGATGACAGTAGTTACCTTTCCATTCATCTCGCGTGCTGCATCCTTTGCATCAGACGGACTTTCAAAAGTAACAAAAGCAAATCCTCTTGACTTGTTTGTTTCACGGTCCTTCATCAAAATAACTGAAATAAAGAGATAACAACTGAGAGCTTGTACTTTGTGTTTAGGCTGATTACATCATTTACAAACGATACTATTTTACAACAATTTAACTTATTTCTAATGTCAATTTACTAACTGTCAATCTAAAAGATTGCTGTCAATTTTAATCTCACTGCTTACTTTGTGGTAAAAAAGTTTTCGGAGTTCCTCCTTCAAGGCTAGATTTCAATTTACAGTAAATAAGAGAAAATGGGGACTAAAGTAAAAGGTCAAAAAACATCAGATGGTGCACACATCTGATATTCAAAATACAAACAAATAAAATGTTATTAATATTATCAAATTGCGAGAAAAGACCAAAAATAAAATGCACTCGTGTAGACATCTGGTGCCTTTAGTTACATTCAAGTAAGTGCACAAACATCTGGTAGAGTTTTGAAGTGTTCATCGGCAAAAACTGTGCATTTTGGAATAAACCGTAAACCGAGTTGCGGGTTGAGGTGAGCGTTAAAATGGCCAACAATGGCTCCATACACACCTTCGACAATCCTGCCATATTTGTTGAAGTACTGGTCCAGGGCCTTCTCGGTGGTCTCCGTGTTCAGTCCCCCGATGAAGAGCTTCCCCGGTCGGTCTGCCTCTGCCATGCTGCACAATCAACCACCTGCGACACACAACGGATCGTGTAACGTTACTGTTATAAGGAGCGTCAGCTAAAACAAAGTTTGGTTCCTGGGTGTATTTCTGCGGTTGTTACCTTGCTGCGGGCGAAAGTCTTGGGCTGTTGAATGCGCAAAATGGCGATAAAGCGCCCGCAGCTGGTTACTTGGGCTAACGCTAGCTAAGGAGCGATCCGGCTAACTAGCGACAGCGCTGAGCTTTACAAACGCCAGCACGCGAATTCTACAACATCTACGATAAAACCACAGAGTAGATTAAATGGAGTAAGTCAGCATTACAGGCGGCGGCCTCCGAGCTGATCAGCACCGAGACTCTGAAGCTTCACAACGACTTCTCCCACTCCGCCCTCCTTCTCCTTCTCCCGCTCTGTTCCCGGCTGACCAGAAGCTCCGCGGCGCGACACCGCCACCTGCAGACCAAAACCAAGAATCGGGATTATTTTTTTGCCCTGTAAATTTGTTGTTTTTATTTTAAAACTTGAATCGGTCAAATATCAAGACATTGACGTCATTACAAATGATACCAAATAACAAGGCACATTATAAACAACGTGAATTAGATAAAAAAAATAATATAATAATAATAATAATTATTATAATTATTATAATTATTATAATTATTATTATAATAATAATTACAATAATAATAATTATTATTATTATTATTATTATAATTAATTAAATACAAATTAAATGATAAAATAATAGAAATAAACTACTTTTTAGTTTCACTAGAGGTCCTCATATATCTTAAAGTCTTCATAAGCCCAGAGAAGAGACTTGGCATGTTTCCCCTCCATTAGTTTCAGGGCACAGAGATGATTGTCCACCTTCTGAACACAGAGAAGATGGGTGGATGAAACATTTTGCCAGGAGCACCAGGCTTTAATAATCAGGTCACTCTTATTGTCCCTCAAGTTAATACCCAACACAATCTTTTGCCTTGTGAGGGGAACAGGGAGTTGGATGTTAGTTGACCGCCAGTCTTGTAAGTCTAGAGTGTTACAGAGTACATGCAATCGAAAAACAGATGATCAGTAGTTTCAATTTCAGTGTCAGTATTCGATAACACTTACATTTTGTAGGATTTCTCTAAAATCAAAATGTACTTTAATCTTGCCAAGGTTTACAATTAGCTGCGTTCTTTCTTGCTCCTCTTTAGGACAGTGTACTATAACACTATGATCTGTTTCCTCTTGCCCACAATAATAACATTTTCCTGTATCATGTTTTCCAATTTTTTTGCAAAGTACTGTTTAGTCCTGTGTGTCCATATTTGAGCCTTGATATTATTGTTTCTTCTCTCCTGTTTCCTCCTGTCAATGTAATTTCTCCCACTTTCCTTTGAATTTTGCAAAACCACCGTCCTTTCCTGTCTTCCTCCCGTTGCTTCTGCCACCTTTCCTTCAACCTCTGTTTAATGATGCTTTAAGTCTCCGCTTTACTGAAGCTGACTGCAACATCAGTGCGGCTGCAGTAGTTCCTCCACTCCAAACATTGAATACAACATTTTAATTTAGTCCGTTTTAGATAAATATTAATGTTTGATGTGGGTTTTTTAACATTAAGTTTAATAAGCTGGTATAAAATTGTTAAATTGTGTTCTTCCCGGCTGATTTACCCATCAGCAGTTATGAGTAAGACCTCAAACATTATGCAGAACAACACATAAGTAAAGTAACTGAGTTGGTGGCAACTTTAAGTTTGTGTTTTTATGTCAAGTGATTTTTAAAGAAAAGACTGCACTGACCTGTTTAGCCAGGTGTAAGTTAATGCCTAATTTCCCGGGGCGGATTCTTTAGCCCTTATTCATCCTTATAAGGCCTGTACACTGAAAGACAATTGTAGCACACAGTGTATCCCGAGTACTTGTTTAAAGATGCACTGACAAATCTTCTACCTTTACAATCACTACCTGTCAGACTCCACCATCCTTTCATTTACAATGCCCTTTGGGGGGAACCGGGGTTGTAATTATAGGCTATGCAGGTCCCAAACTCACTTTTCAAGTGTCCGCCAGTATTACTCATTCTTATACTAAATATCCACTTTCGTACCACAGGATTAGAGCTAGAGCACACCTGCTACACAAAGTATATTTTTGTTGATTTTTGAAGGGGAAAATCAACTCCTGTGGTAAATAAACATTAAATAATAGACTTTCTTTGAATTATAATACAGTTCGCTTCCATCTATGAAGTTTGCAATAACAAAACGGTGACAAGTCTCTATTTAGGTGCAAAAAGTTGGTTTGTTTTCTGTTTCAAGCTCATGTTAACTGACTGTCTGGTTTGAATTTAATTCTGTTCAAGTCGTGATGTAATATGCATTGTATTGCAGACCTGTTAATGTGCCCATTCCAGTTTTTCTAGTTTGCCAAGCAGCCTTTGACAAAGATTTGCTCGTGTTGCATAAGGGTAGTTACATGCCTCTTTTATTGTTTTGCTTCCTCATATCTGTAATATTTCGTCCAACACCCACAGTAACTCACAAGCTTTTATTTTTACAGATTTGAATGCAGCGTAGATCGAGAGTAATTGTTCTTAATAGGAAAATAAAAAGTATTTTTCTGGTATTATTAATCAAACATCGATAAGCAAACGTCACTGTTACTTACACGACGTTAAATCCGTCACATGTGACATCCGATTTCTCAACTTTCAAAGTAAAGGTACTGCCAGTGCATGGTCGCACAGTTTGATGAGTTAATGATTAAGAATAGTGTTTATATCTATATTATGAACAAAATGTACAACAAACGAGTTTGTGCCTTCATAGCACCGGGTAGGCGTGTGAGGAATACAGAACACTAAAGTCATTATTTTAGTGCGCGCGTTTATTTTGAAGGGTGAGAGGTTTCAGTTCCGGTGCTGATGCCGTGGCCGGGTCGGAGGCGAACGTCATCAACGTTGTCAGGTCAGCGCAGCCTCTGCGTCCCGAGCACAAACAGCCTGTTAGCCCAGAAAAGCGAGCAGCAGCCCGCCGCCCCCGAGAAGAAGGAAGCCTCTCTGCTCCCACCACCGCAACCAGAGCGTCGAAGACCCGCCGGCAAACATGAAGAGGCGGATACACGGCGGTTTTGCGCTGGTTTATTTGCTGGTCTCCCATTTCTCTTCGTGCTCGGCGTTCTATCTTCCGGGTTTGGCCCCAGTGAGTTTCTGCGAAAAGGGCAACGGTGGCGAAGATTGCCAGGTAAGGTCCCTTCATAGATGCAATAATAGTCGTTATCTGACGTGGTGGAGGTTTTTTTTTTTTTAGTGCTAAGGGTTGATTGTGCGTCTTCGTATGGAATGCACTTCCTGGATCTTGCTAGCAAACCAGTGCTCCCCGTAGGCCCCGGCTATTACCGGGAACACTAGCATGAGTGTTCCCATGCATCGCAGCGTCGGTTAGGACTGTCTGTCATTGCTAAGGCAGTAAATGAGCTTTCTTGTGTGTGTGTGTGTGTGGGGGGTTCACCTTTCTAGTATTAACCTGTCACCACACTAGTGCAGATTTCAAACAGGGTTAGCTTTTAGCCTGTTAACTCGTAGCCCAGGGTTCATCCCACACAGCTGCTGAACGTGTGAGACAAACTCTTTGCTTCTTTGCAGACATTGATTCAGCTGTTCGTCAATCGCCTGGACTCAGTGGAGTCGGTCCTGCCTTATGAGTATGATGTGTAAGTAGTATCTGGATTCTATTGGTGTCATGGGCTGGTCACACGAACATATTTCCCATCTCGTTGTCATCTTCTCATTCTCTGCAACAATCTGTGAATTTACTTAAAGGTTCGACTTTTGCAAAGATGCCAAGGAAAAGAGGCCTTCGGAGAACCTTGGACAGGTGCTGTTTGGAGAACGAATCGAGTCTTCGCCCTACAA
The DNA here is from genome assembly GCF_022539355.2 of Hippoglossus stenolepis. NCBI lineage: Eukaryota > Metazoa > Chordata > Actinopteri > Pleuronectiformes > Pleuronectidae > Hippoglossus > Hippoglossus stenolepis. The sequence continues at coordinate 18,570,556 of NC_061489.1, read as the reverse complement.
GGTGTGTTGCCACACAATCTAAGGGTCTGGTCAGAGCTGGTTTCAACATTTGCCCTGAGAGATCTGATCACAAGGCAACAGCCCTGCTGAACCATTTTTATTTATTTAAAAAATATAAGTAGAGGTGGGAATCGTTGGGTAACATGATACATTATGAGACACGATACATGGCCCACAGTAATACATCATACATCATGAGATCTGTCTAACTGAAGAAGAATCTCCCTAAAGTTGTCAAGTGCTGGATTTGTGGATTTATTCACTGCAGTTTGGTGTCGAGTTTGACACTGAAACTGTAAAGTAATAAGTGAAAAGCCGTATCTCAGAGCCTTCTCACTCTGTAACAAACACACTGTCAATATTCTAATGTGACATCATTCAAATGTGAAATGAACATGCAAATGTCCAGAAAGCGGAACAGTTCTGTAGCAGAACTTTTCAAAATCAATTTACAGAAATATAGAAAAATATACATTAACAATTAAAATCTTGATATTTGGCGCCAGCATATAGATCATCATATCTTCGGAGTCAGGACAACTATATATCAATATTTTGTCCCATCCCTAATCCCAAGCCTATTTTTTTTTATATGTTCTCTCTCGATGCAATAAGACTCTGATCTTCCTTTTACAGTTCAACTTCAATGAAGATGTTAAATGCAAGGCAGTGTGCACAAAGAAATACACCAAAGCCTCCCAGGAGGATGCAGCCAAACTGGAGTTTCTCAAGATGGGAATGCAGCTGAACTACCAACACCACTGGTTAGTAAATTATGCACAGCACTGTAGTACAATGATATTCTTGGGATTACAGCACTCATAGTATGGAAGTTTTGTCCGTGATATGGATGGCCGCAGTAAAGAAAAGCTGTCGGCAAACAAAAAGAGGCTTGCTGAGATTAACCAATTATTCCTTCAGGATCATCGACAACATGCCGGTGACTTGGTGCTATGATGTGGAAGACGGTCAGAAGTACTGCAACCCAGGTTTCCCCATTGGCTGCCTTGTTACGGAAGACGGCAAACCCAAAGATGCTTGTGTCATTAATGTGAGTCCTGATTTTGTCTTTTTGTCTTTGATTTTCGTGTTTGTGCTCCACTTTATATGTTAAGTTTTCCCTGTATTGGTCACTTGCATATGAAGTGGTACTCATTCTGATATACTGAGTTTCATGAGATCTTCATATTTGTCATGGGTGTCCAAGGATGATGGAGTAATTTCCCTTCTCTCTATCTAGTTTAAATAATCATACATATAATGTTGCCTATTTTTGTGAGTATTCATAGACAATGAAGGAGTCTTGTGTTAGTTTTTCTAGAACAAGAGTTGTCTTAAATTTACATTAAACGTCTCACCCAGTATTTTAACTTTTTGCAAAGTCATTCATTTGACTATAAATATGACATTATCAGTATTGATTGGATCAGGCCATGCATTTACACAGTAGCACAACTGACATAAGCAGTGTAAAGGTGAGGTTGGAAGTCTTTTTATAAAAATTGCTCTAATTGAACAATTTCAATACAGAAAAGAAACAACAACTCGCATATGTTTGTTTTACAAATCTTTCCCTGACAACCCCCAACCCTTTTGTTTTCAGTCTGATTTCCACAAGAAGAACACATTTTATGTCTTCAACCATGTGGACATAAAGATCATGTACCACAGTGGAAAAAACGAGGGATGGAGAGGCGCTCGGCTGGTCACTGCCACTCTGGAGCCAAAGAGGTAAATGTTGGTTGGCACTAGATACAATTGATTTGCTTTATGTCTAATCTTCCTCAACATGCAGCAGGTGAATGACAACCCACCATTTTAACGTAATACCAGCCTCATTAATAATGTGACCTGAACGATTGTGTGTGTTTTGTCTGCAACAGTATCAAACAAACAGATGAGGGAACCCCAAGCTGTGATGGAACCACCCCGATGGAGGTTCCTGTGGAGTTAACTGAGGATATCTCTGTAGTTTACACCTACTCTGTCACATTTGAGGTCAGCCTCTAAACCATATAATACTTTTATAATGAAACTAATTATATGTAACTAATACAAAACTATTTCTACCAAATAGAGAGAATGTGACAACAAATCAGTGCTTTTATCAATACATTTATTTCATTTAACAGAAAAACAATTTAATCAAGTGGGCTTCACGGTGGGACTACATCCTGGTCTCCATGCCTCATACCAACATCCAGTGGTTTAGGTATGATGACTTTTTTCACACAGTAACACCAGAGAAACCCTCTTGTCAGCTGATGTTATGATACTATGATATGTCCTGTGTGTCTTCTCCAGCATCATGAATTCCCTCGTCATTGTCCTCTTCCTGTCCGGCATGGTGGCCATGATCATGCTGAGAACCCTGCACAAGGACATTGCCAGATACAACCAGGTGGACCAGGTAAAGGTCTCTCTCAGTTGGAGCTGATCTGGATGTGTAGATGAAGTATTAACAGACAAGTGTAGACTACTTGAAGATTCATTTGTTTGGCAAGAAACCAAAACGGATTGTAGGACACCATTTTGTCACCATGCAAATAAGTTGGTCTAAAGATTTTGTCATTATAAACCCGGAAGTCCTAAACAAACAACTCTACTGGTACTTTGAATTGTAGCCCTGCTTGTAACCTTTTTGTCCCACTGTGGGAAATTAATTTTAATATATTTTAGATAAAACTCTCACATTTTAAGTGCTTAGTTTTTTTGACATGGCAGTAACTCAGTGTTTACTGGTCATTGCTATCAGAGTTAAATGGCTATTGGTTAACTTCTGCAGTATTTAATACCACCTCGCGCACACACCTAGAATTGTATATATTTTGTCACATTTCACAGGCAGACTTGATAAAGCTTCCAACGACCAAGGAAAAAAACCCTCTACCCTATGTAAGCTTATGGAAAAACAACAAAACTCTTTTTTTTGTGTTTACGGAATCGGGTGTTTGGGTGTGTGATTGCAGTAAATCGGCACATTAAAACAAAATTCAAAATGTGGTGTGGAAACACGAAAGTTTGATGAAAAAAAGGTCTGATACTCAAGAGACGAGAACGAGGAGTTTTCACACCAGATTTTCCAGCTTTTGGTGAACTTTTCTCAGTCTTCACCTCGTTTTACTTTGCTCACAGGTGTAAGCTTGTGAGATAGTATTCACAGCTTGGTGGTTGGTTAACCTTTTACTTTTATCATTTGCAAGCGTAAAGTATTTAGCCCTTTGACCTTGATTGTGACTGTGCCTCTCTGGCTGACTGGCTCCCTTCTCAGGAGGATGCACAGGAGGAGTCTGGGTGGAAGCAGGTGCACGGGGATGTGTTCCGTCCCCCCAGGAAAGGCATGTTGCTGTCTGTGTTCCTTGGGCAGGGCACCCAGATCTTCATCATGACCTTCATCACACTCTGTAAGTTCTGTTTTACAGTCGCTATTATGAACTGCTGTAATTAGTTTCACCACATAAACTATATAATGGGCAGAGCAGCAAACAATATACAGCAGTTCGGAAGTTGTCGCGGTCAATACACTAAGAGGCTGCTGAGCTATCCTTAACCAAAAATACAGATTTTTAAATGTATGTATGTCAGTGTGTTGTGTATATTGAGTATATACACACAATTCCTATGGAAACATAATTAATATTGACTTATCAAACGAACAAGATTATGCAAATTAATGCTCAGCTAAGCTAAGCTAGTAAAGTGTAACTTTGCCATCATTGCTACAGAGGCAGTATTATATTACAAGTAAAAATATTTCCCACCTCTGAATGTGGTTGAGAGTCCATCTTTGTGTTCCTTTTTAAAAATATATTGACGTACATTATCAACCATGTAAAGGTATTTAAAGGACTTGAAAAGGTATTTACTTTTTTCCGGGTCAGCTTAATGTTTGTAAAGTAGAACTGTCACTTGTTTGTCCACTTTAGTCCTGGCCTGTCTGGGTTTCCTGTCACCAGCCAACAGAGGGGCTCTCATGACGTGCTCTGTTGTCCTCTGGGTTCTGCTGGGAACCCCTGCCGGCTATGTGTCTGCGCGCCTTTACAAAAGTAAGAATCCAGCGAAACCAGTTACAGATTCGTTAGTTTCAGTCTTATCAGGTAACACAGACAATGTCTTATCATGACGCTCACATCCATCTGTTTTATTCTCAGCTTTTGGAGGTGAAAAGTGGAAGACAAACGTCTTGCTGACAGCACTCTTGTGCCCAGGGTATGCTCACTTGCTTCCTTTGCTCAGCTTTTGTTCTTTTGTCCCATGTTTTCCGCATCATTTCTGTCCTCGAGTGCTGGAATGAGACACACTGCACTACATAAGCCCTCTCATGCCTTGGACTCTGCAAATATCCCTCTCGCATGTATTAACTTTCTTTTTGTCATTGTCCTTTCGTCCTCTCTCCTGCTAGTATTGTGTTTGCAGACTTCTTCCTGATGAACCTGATCCTTTGGGTGGAGGGTTCCTCAGCAGCAATCCCCTTTGGCACTCTGGTGGCTATTTTGGCCCTGTGGTTTGGAATCTCTGTGCCCCTCACCTTTGTTGGTGCCTACTTTGGATTCAAGAAATCTGTGAGTTTGGCCTCCTGGTTTATTAATCTGTCCTGCTTGGACTGACTGTTTGAAACGATGAAACGTGTACACATGCTTGAATCATAATTATTCAATCTCTCTTTTCGCACCTGTGCAGGCAATTGAGCAACCAGTGCGAACAAACCAGATTCCCCGTCAAATTCCTGAGCAGTCTTTCTTTACCAAACCCATTCCTGGTATAGTAATGGGCGGGATCCTGCCCTTTGGCTGCATCTTCATCCAGCTCTTCTTTATCCTCAACAGCATTTGGTAAGAAGACAGGAATCCTGTTTTTCAGGATTGTCAGGAATTCTTGTGTTGAATGACATGTAACAGCATGTCTTCTGCCCCTTTGTGTTGCCATCTAGTGGCTTAAAGTGGTTGTTTGTGTTTTAGGTCTCATCAGATGTACTACATGTTTGGGTTCCTGTTCCTGGTTTTCATTATTCTGCTCATCACCTGCTCCGAGGCCACAATTCTTCTCTGCTACTTCCATCTATGTGCAGAGGTACGTAAATATACAGAGAATGTTGTTTTCTTTATCAAACATTTTTAGAAAATGGAATTATATTAATCTGATCTATTAACTCATTGTTACAATTCTAGTGAAACAGATGTCAGAGCACCATTTGTTTCAGTATATTTAGCTGGTTGCAGTAAAAGATGAAGCTATGGGGCTACAGCCGTAGTGCTGAACGTGCTTTACGCCCCCACACAAGACTTAACAGTAGCTCACAGCTTAACAGGGAGAGTCGTGACAAAAACATGCCTTTTGTTGCTGAGGACTTCTCGCCACCGCCTAAGCCTGAGTATTTAACTGAAGACGACGACCATGATCAAATCCTTTTGATTTGGAGTGAGGCCATATATTTTTTTAGCCTAGATCTGAAGCCTGCAGTGCATTTTCTCAAGACTCAAAATTAGTAACAGCCCCTGAGTGCAGGATGAGTCATCAAACATTTTACAGGGAGAAAATACAGGGATTTAAAATACTATGATGTTGGTTCTTTGTTCATGTTTCTCCTGTTATTTGCAAAATATATGTCTGTTTACACAGGGACACAGTATTGAAACTGAAAACTCATCTGGTCCAGATTTAAATCCTAACATGTCATATTTTGTCATGTGTTTCCAGGACTACCACTGGTGGTGGCGCTCCTTCCTGACCAGTGGCTTCACAGCAGTCTATCTGTTCATCTACGCTGTGCATTACTTCTTCTCAAAGCTACAAATCGTAGGGGCGGCCAGCACCTTCCTTTACTTTGGATACACTATGATTATGGTCCTCATCTTCTTCCTCTTCACAGGTGAGGCCTTGGGTTCAGTGACTTGTCAGCTCTGCTTGTGTTGACACAATGCAATGATACCTGGATATCATGTTGTGATCTGTTGCTTTTACTCGTGAGCTCAGTTTTATATAAAAATGACAAATAACCATCCGCATACACTATATCCCTTAGTTGAAAAATGTATTTAATTTTAGTGTTATTTTCTCTGACCTGTGAAGAAGCTCTGTGTCGTACTGCATAGACATTTTCTCACATGAACGCCAGAGAATGTTCGGAGATTGCGTCCGGACATTTAGCAGAGTTTGCCTTTTTAAATATGGAAAACGCAGCAGGAAGATTGTTGGGATATGACACGTTCACAACAGTAGCCAAAATATCCATAACGGTGAGGTGAGACACCTTGGCAAACCATGCAGGAGGCAGGACATGGTGTACACATTCACACTGAGTCTCTTGCTGTCCCTGCAATTTGTATTAGATTTGAGGCATCGGCCCTTATTGCCATACGAATCTTTGTCATCTTCTTATACGTGTATGGCACCTTTTTGTTCAACCCAAGACATTAGTATTCTTCCAGTTTCGAGTCTGTTGTGTGTTTAAAAACCTTATTGACATGCTCACTGGATCGTGAATTTGGACATGTTACTAGGGGGCTGGCAGGAAAAGTTCCAGAAAATGTTCTGAGAAACAGAATTTTACGTTCTCCCATTCAGCAGCTCTAGAATATTTTTGAAAATTATCCAGACTTCAGTGCATGTCTGAACGCAGCACATGTCAGAGGTGGACAGGTGTGTGTAGTTTATATTGTTAGCTGTGTTTGTAGAGTGCACCTAATGTACACTATGGAGATTCAGGATCTCCACCCTGTTCCTGTGAGACAAATGAGCAGGAAGAATTCCACACTATTTGCAACATTTGTTTGCTTGTCATTTAGACAAATAGAAGCCTTTGCCTTCTCATTTCTATACTGGCAGCATAAAAGCCCCGTGTCAGATGAAGCCAAGAGCATTTAATTGCAAAGGTCCCATTTGAACTCTCATTCTTAAGTCCTTTTGTAGTTGAATGAAAATCAATGGGACTTTAGGAAATGAGACTAGAATGATAAAAGTCCCTGATGGTCAGATCTAGTTTTTTGCAGACTTATTTGGGTCAATTCTTCTGTCGACTGCTGTTTGACAAGCCAGAGCCTGGTTCTGCGGGGGGGGTTTTCTGAACATCAAACGATACAGACACCACAATCACTTGTTGCCATGGATAATAATAAGCCTATAAACACTCAGGATTCCTGATCATCGCTCTTTAGACACATTTTCTCTGCTTGCACCTAAAATCAAGCTAAGTGACTAAGCTTGTGCAGATCTATGTTCCACATGCATTATTATCACGGAGCTACGATGAGCAGAACGTTGTTACCGTGCTCGTCTCCATGTTAAAAGATCCCGAGATTGACGCATGTTGACATGGTAACGGCACTCTCTGGTCCGACCCCGTCCGACTCTCATGCACTCCCACTCAGACGAGATGAGGGATGTGTGGAAAGAGGATAATATACAGGACTAGATAACTGGCAAACACACGCCTGGTCTTTATGTCACCCAGAAATATAAGGCTCACCATGATGTCAGACGACGACATACTTTATGGTGTTATACCGTCATTAGGCCAGATAACAGTTAGCCCGTAGTCCCCACGTGTCGCTGCTACAAAGTTTGACACTATCTTAAGTCAGAGCTGTAAGTAGCAAGGGAACGAGATGTCAAAAGATTATCACCAAGAAGTAATCCAAGGATTCAAGGAAAAGACTATCACTTCCCATCCTTGCTTCCAGTTTTGATCTAAATAATCCTCCCTCACTTCCCATTTTAAGTTATTTTTAAATTTTTTTTATTAAGTTTGTTTCTTATACCTCATTCCAACTTTAATCACAACTTCATTCGGATTGGGCTGCGTGGCCCCTATCAAGCAGTCAGATTGGACTTTAATACCCAGATGAATTGATCCAGGATTTTGACCAATCTGGCTTCTCAACGTTGGTGGAGCTCAGGGCTCAGATTTTTGTGCTTTTTGTTATTTTTATATTTTGTAATCACATTTATCAGATCATTCCTGTAACCTCTCTCCTTTCTTCTCAGGTACAATTGGCTTCTTTGCCTGCTTCTGGTTTGTAAATAAGATCTACAGTGTGGTCAAGGTGGACTAGAGGACTGAGGGAAAGACTGACTCCTTGCTGTCGCAGCACTCGCCTCCTCGGTGCTGCCTGTGTGATAAAGAGGTCTCAATGGACCTGAATGAAACCATCACTTATAATAGAGAGACCTGAAGAGCAGAGCCCGTCCTCTTTTGTGCTTTAAACCTACATTGCTATTCTTTTCTTTCTTTTTTTTAAAGTATATATGTAATTTTGTCTTCACTGTTGACCAGTAATATTTTGAGTGGCGCCTTGAAAATCAGTGTGGGTTCCAATGATCTCGTTTCTCATAGTGAGCAGTTTGTTTTGGTGGGTTTAACAAGAGAAGATGAAATGTTCACCCTGTATTTTTTCTTTTTTCTTTTTTTTATTATGTTGTGTCTAAATGTCTAAACCTTTTTTTCATTCATTACTTATATTGTAAAAATGAAAAAAACTGTGTACATATACTGTACAGAGCGAGTGTGTGAAAAGATGCTACTTAAAGATTGTCACCATTAAGGAACTTTAATTTCTTGTTTCAGGTAAAGGGTGGGCTTTAAATCCTTAAACTATCAGCTTGTATTGTAGTTAAGAAATCATATAAAATACTGACATTGCTACGACACATGTCTAGTCTCTTGTATTTGATGGCTATACTCAAGTTTGCATAGTAGCAAAGGTCACACACGTCTAAGAAGCACACGTGTATCATTGAAGAATATGCTGCAGTTACAGTATGTTGCACATTAAGAATCTCAGGAGAAATTCTTAATGTGCAGTGAAATCCTCATGCAGTGAAATCCTCATGCAGTCCGTTAATTTACTGATTCAGTACAGATGCACCCTTTTAGATATTAATAAGCAGTTTGCTGAACTGTAACTATACGTAAAACTCTGCTGCTTTTTTGCTTTGAGCAGTGTGGAGTCATCACCCAAGGTGGTAACATTTTTACAAATAAATGCAGTTAATTCAAAGTGAAGGCCATGTTCTTTTTTGAGCCACTAGTTACATATATGATCATTTTATACACTCTTAACCACTTCCCTTACTCTATATTTATGAGGTAATAGGATATGTTACCCCTAGTGACCTAAAGACGAGTAGCTTTGAAGCTTCATATTTCCATTTAAATGTTCATGAAGTAGTTATGTTTTTATTGTGCTGACTTTTAAAACCGATGAACTTCATCGCAAATCTAATTGTTTTTTATAGCCTAAATTCACATGTCACAATTTGCCTCATAGGGTTTTTTAACAAGGCTCCTCTGCCCTTTAAACTCAACCAGAGCGAGGAAAAACGACCAAACACCTTTAAACTGGGAAGAAAAACGCCGTAAGCGAGCTGCAAGTGAGGGACCCCTCCCTCTGGACAGACAGATGTGCAATAGATGTTGCATGTAACAGAGCAACAAAATAACAATATAGACAACACTGATGAAAATAAAGTTTAGTACAAATACACAACGTATACAAACGCATAGTGCCCTTTGTGGCGAGCATTTTAAAAGTGCAGCGCATGTCATTGTCACTTTATTTGATGTAGATGCATTTTTCTAGTCTCACTTTGATTTAGAGAATTTCTCTGAAGTCTTGAGTTTTTACAGAATGATGCTTTGCCTGGTGACTCGAGCAGACCTCACTCCACAGATCCTGCTGATAGTTTAAGTCAGGCTTTTGTCTGTGGGGACAACCCCTCACATGCACACCTAGGACCACTTGGTATATTGAGTTGAATACAACACTTAGACACATAATACATATAATTCACTTTTATTAAACAACAGACAACTTGTGATCTTGATCGATGAAACCAGAAATAATGCAAAGACACGATAGAAATCACAAAAATATGTCGTTTTAAAGCACTTTAAAAACATCACTACTCTCTTTATTTGATGATAAACTGTTTCACACACTGTAGTGTAACTCTTTGTCTCGCACAGAGAAACGTGTCAGACCTACTGTACAAGCTTGATTGTCAGCTATAATACTGTTGAATGACTCCAGGCTCAAATCTATGGCCGTCCAGTCAAACACGATATATCAATCATGATCATAATAATAAAACATTCATTTAAAAGTTATAAAAACTTGACCACAGAACCGGACACGCTTTTCAAATAATGCACATAATGTGGTCATGCAACTGTGAAATCCTTTGGCGACACATCATCTACAATCAGCTCAGTGATTCGCTCTTTCTATGAGATGAGTCATGGCAGGTATTCATCCTCTCTGGCTGTGAGAGGGCAGGTTCTATCAGGAGGGATCTTTACAAATATACATGTGTTCAGAGGAACATAAGAAAACTCTTATATATACGCCACTGGTTTATATATATATATATACAATGCGGCCTACGTTAAATAACTGGTCCACTGAGTCCACTGGAGTCTATACCCTGTTCTCTATGCACTGCACTGATTCAACAATAACACTGTACTTCCTCAAAGAAAGGCCGACATCACAAAGGCAGAAAATTCCGGACCAATATTAAAAATTCCCACCTCATTTGAACTAGAATTAAAGGAAACACAGAGGTTAAGTCAAACTGGTTTGTTTGTCCATCCCATCAAGGAAAGTAATCCACCAACCCTTGTGTGTTTGAACAGGCACAATGCATCACTGATCTACTCATTTCCTCAAAAGGCGCTTTGAGACTAAGAAGAGTTACAGACACAAGGACGTAAACACACACATGTTCCACTTGCTCAAGAACAGAGAAGGGCACGATGAAGTTTCTCCAAAAACAGATCCTGAGTTCATTAGTGGCAGGCGACGCTCGCTCGCCCAAACACAAGGTACACAGTACGTCCTCTTACTCCGAATACACAACACGCACACAAAAGGTTTAAAGGAGACCGAGTAGCTGCGTAGATACTGCAGATCAATACGTTATCAGTGACGTCTATTAACCCTAATCAAAGCAAAGTGATCAGATCACACAGCACTTTAATCCAATGTAATATTTTTTCTATATCACAGCAGGTCAAAAACCCTAGTGGTATTAATTAGTGACTTGTAGGTTAAAGACTTTAAAATACAAATTAAATGTTGTTTCTGGTTTTACTGTATAGCTGTTGTATAATAACTGCACACATTTAAACTAATGAGACAAAACATAAAACGTGTTTCTGAACATTTGAAAAAACATTGTCAAGTTGTTGTTCCTAATGCCAGTAACTTCTTAATGAATAACCCTGTTGTATGAGGACATTGCTCCAAATTCTCAAGGCCGTTCATGTGCTTTGTTTGCTGTGGACCGTGAGCTCCCTCTCTGAGCTGATGCTGGTGGAAGCCGTGTCTTTGCGGCTGTCCCTCGACTTCCTCTCAAAAGTGGGGGTGGAGGAGGTTGTGCATTCTTCCCAAGTCCGCAGAGGGAGGACTCGAGCGGCCAGGCTGGGCAGGTGAGGGTGGGCGCCCGAGCGTCCCTCTGTGGTGGTGAAGCAGCTCTCCACAGCCGAGCTCTGGCTGGGACGGCCCTGCTTGCAGAACGGTCCGCAGAGCAGGGCCAGGAATTCCTTCCTCACACTGCGGTGCATGTAACCGTAAATGTAAGGGTGCAGGCAGCACTGTAAGAAAAAGAGCACGAGCGCGACAGAGGACAGCCAGGGTGGTACAGGCGCTCTGGTGCTCATAGATATTGTATTCAGTATGCTGTAAGGCCCCATGCTGAGGATGTATGAGGCCATAATCACAAACACTACCCGAGCGGCCTTGCAGTGGTAGTGGAAGCGTCTGTGCCTGACCCGAACAGGGCATCCTCTGGCTGAGTAGGGGCCTTCAGGTGAACTTGCCGGCTGGGCTTGGGGCTGCCGCTGTGGACTGCCGGGGCCCTGGATGTCCTGCGGCGCTGGCTGGGTGTAGGATTGCTTTTGTATGGGGTGCACGAGAGCGTTCTGCCTCCGAGCTGCCCTGAACACCATCCAGTAACATCCCAGCATGATGAGCACGGGCAGCCAGAAAGAAAAGGTGGACACCACGGCAGAGTAGGTCAGGCTGGAGGACCACACCACCGAGCACATGTTGTGGTGTCGGTCAAAGTCAATGGCCCCCCAGCCGTACAGAGGCGGAGTGCTCTGCAGGAAGCTGAGCACCCAGGTGCAGATGATCAGGTTGGTGCCCAGGTGAGGGGTCATGCGGGTGGGGTAGGACAGAGGGTGGATGATGGCCAGGTAGCGATCCACAGAGACCACTATGATGGTGTTGACCCCGGCGAATGCGAAAAGGTGCATGAGCACCACCAGGGCCTGGCACAGTCGCACATCCAGGGGCCACACACCCGGCACGGTGGCCGCCATGGCGAAGGGCATGACCAATATAGTCTGGAGCAGGTCGGCCAACAGGAGGTTGAGGACGAAGCGGTTGGCCACGTGAAGGAGCTGAGGCTTCCTCTGGAACACCAGCAGGACCACCACGTTCCCGAACAAGGACACACACACAATGAATGATATGAGCACCATCTTCACCACGCAGCCGGCCGTGGTGGACCACACCGGGTACTGGGCGGAATCAGGGGCGACAGCAGGCTCCCAGGGAACGTCGGTGATATTTGTGCCCATACTTGCAGCAGTGCCAGGGAGTGACATCCAGCAGCTTCAGGTTAGTCCCATCGTGATGGAGCAGAAGAGCAGCTCAGGTTGTGTTTGCACTAACACTGCTCCTCTCACATCGGCTGCATCTCACCTGACATGGCACAGGCGTCCATAACGTGTGGAAACGGTGCAGCAGACTCGTCCAGGAGTCGCCTGTAATGCTGGAGACGATCAATGCTGCTCATCGCGATGTATCCCGAGCAGGCCTTTGTCCCTGATGCAGCCCACATCTGCCGGAGGAAACCTGGAAGGTGGAGGCAGCCGATCAGCACCGAGCTCGGGATGTCCAGACAGATGCAGATTTCTAATCCGAGCAGGATGCGTGTGAAACGGTGATCACTGGTGATGTGATCATTTTCCTCCACCTCATCCTCGGAGCTTTTTTTTTTTTTCTTCACGGCTCAGCTAACACGTAGCCTCCGCTGCGCGTCTTCACCCAGCGGGGGTCTCTCATCCAGACGAGCGCATCCTTCCTCCCTCCGCTGCTCTTTCCCCCGGATTTTCCCGGCAGATCAGACGTTTATTATTTCATCAGCTTTCATTCCTTCTTAGGCTCCTTGCGGCTCCTGTCTCCGAGCTGTCAGCGGGGAAATAAGACCAAGGACACCTGCACCGACGTCTCCTGTCTCCCCCTCCACCTCCTGCTTCACCAGCCCCTCTCCTGCTTTGTTGTGAACGTGCGTCTCACGAACCCACTCACACTTGGAACCGAATGTACAAAACACTATCCACGTATTACATTGGGTCAATTTGACCATTTTCTTTAGTGGAAATTTAAAAGCATTTACTCCTCAATTGGATTCTTTCATTTATTTTATTTATTTATTTTTTGTACCCCCCTCCCCATAATAAATAGCCTGATTTCCATTTAGCCCAATAGGATCTTGGTTAAGGTCACAGGTCTCCTTGATAAGTGATTCAATCAGTCATCTTCACATAATGGAGTGGCCAGAGCTTAATAAGAATCAGAAATCAACCTCATCGTCTCAAGCACAAGGTTTCGATTCATAGTGTTTTATTATTTCAGTTGCTTGAGCCTTTCCTATACCCAACCCAAAGGGTTTGAACAGTAACATGCTCTAAATTCAAGGATTGCGTGTTTCAATTGTCATTTTACTTCATCTGTTAACAAGCCTCCCAGGACTCAAATGAGACTGTTTCTTTCTTCAAATAACAAATTACAGTATTTAGATTGTGTCACAGCACAACAACAGCTGCATTGTGTCCTTAACAACATTATTGAAGCTGTGAAAAAACACCATATTGTGCGGCCCCTTATGCAGATTTATCTTAAGTATTTCATTAGTGCATCAAGTCCATTAAATGGTTTAATGACTTCCTCTCAGGTAGAACTCAGGAGAGACCGTCATCTCCAGCAGTCTCCAAGTCAAGTCCCCCTAGCATTAGCATAGGTGCACCACAAGGATCCATTCTTGGTCCTCTTTTATTTACCATATACAAAAAAATTATATCATCTCTCACCCAAAATGGTGACATAGGCTAAAATAACTTTTGTACCTCATTGGCTCTTCTCCGAATCTGGCCAAATCTACAGTCTGCCTTTGATACATTTCAGATCTCTACATCAAATAGAAACTTGTTTTTAATTCTGATCAAACTGGACGTAGGCTATTGGTCATTTTGGAGTATCCAGCCTACTGCACCCTTCCAAACCTCTTCATGGTTATGAAACTGAATAAATCGGACTATGGCTGGATGCTAATGTTAATTCTAAGATCCATGTAGAACAAGCAACCTGAAGTTTAAAATAAAATTTTTGAATTTTAGAAATCGTATTTCTCTTTTGCTTGTTGAAAGACTTTTCATAATCATCAGTTTTATCCGCCCTTGATCAAAGGGATGTTTTACTTTGAGTTTGCATTGGGCAAGTAAGTTTCTTTGCTTTATCCAAGATATTAACTTTATCTTTCACATACCTACTTTTACAAATGACAAAAGCTGTAAATATTCTATTATTACAACTTCTGTATTCTTCATTATTCAATGAAGCTGATGCTGAAAACACAGCCAGAATAGATAAACAGAAACCCATTGTGCTTCTGGTGGTTCAGGATAGCTGTTGTTTTTTTTAATCAAACCCTAAATGTAACCATGGAGTTGAATTATCTCCTATATGAGTGTTTGTATAAATTATATGTTTATATAGGCCACCATTTTAAATCCAGGAAACACAAAAGTGTTCTTCAACATTTCAGAGAAAAGACTTCATTAATGCACAGAAAACAAAAGCAGCACTGCATTGCACAATCCAATTAGTGTGTATAGCTTACATGGCCCACTCATCAACACTCGTAATTAGCCATTTTATTTCAAGCCCTTGCTCGATCCCAGCTATCAAAAAGCCCTTTGATGTGACTCACCAGCACTGTGTTTTTTAGATTTAGATTGCAAATGAAATGCTGGTGACCGCACAGGGGGCGGGGAGACGTCCCCCCTGTTCTTATGTTGAATGGACTGTGATTCAAAGGAGGGCCTGCCGCCTCATGGGATCATTATCATCAGACTGCTAATGCAGTATGAGAGTTCAATATGGCCTCAGGTGTCCAGCTCTCCATCTGGAGCTCTGTCATTCAGCTTGTCCCCCGTTCGCTGTCACTCACCGACACCTACGGGTCGACAAGAACAAACCCACAGTCCACAGCAAGGGCTCATTCTGCAAGCTCACAAATAAAAGCTCGGTCTCTCTCTGATTCTCTCTGTTTTCAATTTAGTTTATTTGTTGGTACTTTATCGATGTGGCTTTGTACATTTTTTCTTCCAGATTACAGAGGCATAAATAAGCATCTTGTATTCTTGCTGTTGACAATGTGATGACGAGGAAGACAACAACAGATGTAACCAAGTCCATGATTCATTTAAACGAGAACCCTGCCGTTCTGACACAGGCCTGCAGCAGTTTCCTTTTTCTAACTTGGAGAACTTCTGTTGTGAATTTAATTCTCTGGCTGTTTATTCTCCATAAACTGGCATCTTCACAGTGTCTGTCCAGCACACACGTCTTCCTCTTCATTTTGAAATGAAACATTGAAATCAAAGTGATCACTTGTTTTATAGTTTTTTTTGTTTGATGTTTCAATTAGAGACTGGAGGACTGACACAAGATTAGACCAGCTAAAGTTGTTGTTGTTTATTTTTGTCAACTATGGAGCAGAAAGCTTGATTAACATTTCTCCTGTGAAAATCTGGACATTTAGCACTTCCACACTTGTCAGTCTGGTGTCTGCTAGTTAACGGCCCAGCAGCAAATGCAACAGAAATTAACCCAATGCCTGTGAACACATCAGCAAGCATCTAGCAAGTAAATGTGTCAGATTCTCTCAGTGGGAGATGGTGGCGAACAAACTAGAGCTAAAAACTGAGCAAATGTTAAAAGTACTTTCGACAAGCTGCCAGAAACAGCTCCACACACACTCCAAATGAAATTATGTAATACTCGACAATATGGGGTGCTTGTGGCTCAGGAGGATAGAGTGGGCCATCCACTAAACAGAGGGTCGGCGGTCTGATCCCTGGTCTCCTCCACTCCACGTGCTGAAGTGTCCTTGGGCAAGATATTTAACTCAAAATTCCCCCTAATGACTGGGCTGGAAGTGTATGATATAAAAAGTGCTGCACAAGTGTTTTGAGTGGTCATCAGGACTAGAAAAGCTGCTATAATAATACAGACCATTTGTAGGCAGTTGTTTGCTGGCATGTTATGAAATATAGCACCGGGCGGTTTCTGGCCACTTGAAGAACTACAAAACATGCTGATATAACCACCTGACACCGTTTCTGCATATTTCCTATGGCTCAGAATCACCTGCAGCAGAGAACAATATGGGTCTTAAAGGTTCAGTGTGTAGAATTTAGAGAGTGGTGAAGTTGCATGTTGCAGCTGAACACCTCACCTTCCCCTTCCAAACAGGAAAGAGAACTTGTGATAGCCTTCAGTTGTTATACAAACTCCAAAGGTGTTTAGTTAGGCACAATGATTCACTGTTTGAGTGGTTTACTCAAAAGGCGCTTTGAGACTGCGAACAGGATGTTAACATAGAGAGATGGTTGCCACAAAGTTTTTCCAGGAGCATATCGCAGGCAACGCTTGTTGCATTCTCTGACTCAAGATCAGAATAAATAAAAGACACAAAAAGTCTAAAAGAGACAGTGTGGTGGCACAGACGCTGCAGATCGATGCCCTAAGTTCTCAGAAACCCAACCACTGTTATCCAGAATAACAATTTCTATCCAGAGCAGGTCTATGTTAAAAACACAGTGGCATTTATAGCTTCACAGACTTGCAGGCAAAGATCTAAAACACAAATTAAATATTGTTAAGAGAGACCAATTACAAAATGTGTCTTTTTTATGTGACAGCAAAAACAAAAACTGCACACATTTCAAATAGGAAGTTTTTAAAGACACATAAAAGCATCTGTACAAAGTCTGATTAATGTGGCCCACCCTGCCACCTTACATTTACATATGCTGCGCCGTACAACTAAAGTTTGATTGATTGATGAGCAAACAGAATCTGTCATGTATGATTTTTATCTCCACTAACTCCACTGTTTGGTTTGTTTTGATGCTGTCTGCCCTCTGCTGGCTAAAACGAGACACACGCAGCTCAGAGGGGTTTGATGAGGACTATAGTGAGGAAACAGAGAGGAGGGGATTCTCATTCATCACCACAACCACTAACTGTCACGCTCCTTTCTTCAGGTCTGCCAGCGATGCAGCTGTCGGCATGTTGAGTCAGTAAAACTGCTGCTGTGCATCCAGATAACTCTTATTGCAGGTGAGAGGGGACTTAGCTGTCTGTATATGTAGGAGTATCAGCCATTGTTGCTGTGCTGCCCGCAGCTTAGTTCACTTAAAGGGATTGTTCACCCAAAAATGAAAATTCACTCATTATCGACCACTATGCTGATGGAGGGGTGGGTGAAGTGTTTGAGTCCACAAAACACTTTTGAAATTTCAGGGGTATACAGCGTTGCAGCCAAATCCAATACAATTGATGTAACTGGTGACTGATTCTTCAAAAGTATAAAACATAAAACTTACAATGTTATAGAAAGAGAAATCTATCTAATCTAAGAAAGTGTGAACATAATGCAATATATGAAATTAACAAATGCTTGATATTTGATATTTTAGGGGTGACAAGGAAATTAAGGCCAGATGGCATTAGAACCATTTTCTTGTTTTCATGACATTTCGCAGTCAAAATTTATTTCAACAATTTTCCTCAACACCTGTTTTATCGGCAGTAAATTAAAAAGCTCTGGAGACGATTCAATGCTGGAATATAGGCCTATTTTCATCTGATAATTATACTAAAGAAGTTTATCCCCCAAGAAAGATCAGTATCATCTCTGTGCGTATACAAACATGTATATATATATATATGTATAAGCATGAAAATATATTTATGTAAATAAACATATTTATACAAAGAAATGCAATCCCTTGTATTTTGTGTCGTTGATCTCGTATGTATTATATTTATATTTATTTGTAGAATATGATGTTTCCAGCAAATCGAAACTTCTCCGTAAAGTCCCTGAACTTCATGCACCTTAATCTGTAAGTGCTGCAGTGATTTTCAGAGACCAGGAATTTATCTAAGCTGCTTTGCTAATCTGTCAGCTCCAGACCTACACAGGTAAATATGTAACTGTAGCTCTCATGGGAATAAAAGTAGCATCGTTCCTGGAAATGATGTAGAATATTTTCTATTATGACAGTTTACACTATTAATGCATTACGGTAACAAGTGCCACTCTAGTTTCCCCTAAGTGTGAATTTAAATATTCTATTCTATTGAATACATTTCTACAAAACATCATATTTCATATAATATATATTAATAATTATAATTCAGGCAAGAGAGTAAGCATCTGCTCAGCACCAACGTAGTTTAAAAAGGACATTCTAAGAGTGTAGCACGTATTTTTTTGCTAATTTTGTCGTCGTTTTCTATCTTGTTGTATTCTCCATTTGTGCGTCCACCCATAATAAGAGAAATAAACCCTGTTGAATCAGCAGAACCTACATTATCTCATCGGTGCAGCTCAGGAAATAGTCTTTCTTCTGACGTTCTTAGAGCCTAACACGGGATGAATAGAGGTCTGGTTGAATGCAGGAATGTGCATAATTAACTAACTCTTTTGAACTGGAGGGAACATTTAATTGTTTAATTAAACAATTAAATGGCTCCTCTTAACATTATGGCTTGTAGGGTGCGAAGTGTCTTTTTGTTTGCACGATGAATGTCGACGCATACCTCTCTTTTCCTCGAGAATACAGGAACAGAAGGGCCTGAAGGCATCAGGACACACACAAGGCCAAAACACACACATGCACACATACACACATATGATAAAAACATGGCTGCAGCGGGCAACTGCACAGAAATATCTCTGTAAACAAACAGATGACAAACAGATTGAAAAAGACGATCCTGGCACTGCTCTCCAAAGGGAGCCTTTCATTTTATTGCACAATGGCAGTTGTCTCCGAAGCCCAAACAGTTTAGAAGTAATTACTAGTGTTTTCTACAGAAGGTGATTACTTTGTCACACTTTGCAGCCATTGTCACCGGCCGCGCACCACACTCATCAGTCCCACAAAGGGGAGAAGTACTCGATTGATGATGAGCCCTCGGTGGCTCGGGGAGAATTTAAAAGTACTTGTATGAGGCTCTTTCAGGAGATTAACTTGCAATAAGGGCTACCTGCCATGGACACATTCCCTGTATTCATGGTGGTGGCACAAAGACTTTTTTTAAGAGGGGCACAGCTGCATGAAAGCAAATGGTGAATGGGGATAATAGTCACAAAAGACAACAAACCTCAAGTGTAAAGAAATAGAGTGTTTTTTAAGATGGGAGGCTTCCATTCAAAGCCAACACCATTCCTCCTTTTGACCATTGAGGATGTGGCCACTCCACCACCCAAGGCCCCACTCTAATTATTTTAGGACAAGACATGTTATGGTGCAAAGTGGCAAAGAGGGAGCACTCTGGACCAAAGTGCACTTTAATTCAATCGTGCTATTTGACAGATTCCCCCTTCAAATGAACGTCACACACCAGTAAACTGGCACAATCAGGAGGCTCCTGGCAGGGCCCCGGGCCCTTTTCCCCTGAGGTAAATAACACAGAAGTCACAAACACTTGTAGATACGAGTAAACATATACGGATATACAAATGGACATGTTATTTACTGGTGTGTTTTGAGATAAAAAAAACAACTGTGTGTGGAGCTGCAGGTTTATTTTGCTATCTGGATATGGTGAAAAATCTTCAAAGGCAGATTAGACCACAGCCACGGGGGCCCGGAGCCGACTCCATTCATTAAACACAGAGAGAGACTGAGAGAGAGAGAAGAGAGAGAGAGAAAGACCGCATGTGTCCTTGCTTGCCTAAATGTGAAAATTGCTCATGCCATTATTTCAGATGAGAAAGTGGGAACTGAATGGATTTGCTTTAATATAGCAGACATGGGATACCACATACAGAGAGACAGAGGGAGGGCCAGACTTCTTTGCTTTTGCTCACGCAGTGGAAAGTCCCTGACAGGTGTGCTTTTGTATACATATGTCTATGTGAGGGTGAGGCAGATTGTGTGTGTGTGTGTCAATGTGTTTGTGTGTGTGCACTGAATAAACAGAGACATGAAGTGTGTGTGTGTGTGTGTGTGTGTGTGTGTGTGTGTGTGTGTGTGTGTGTGTGTGTGTGTGTGTGTGTGTGTGTGTGTGTGTGTGTGTGTGTGTGTGCGTGTGTGTGCGTGTGTGTGTCCACGTTGTGCTGCCACTCCCTGGTGCAGAGAGAGGCCTTCTCACTTCTCCTGGGTCTGGTCTTGCAGCAGGCCAGGATTCAGTGCTGATCTGCACACGACTCACACCCACTGATCCTGAAATGGAGAGGGAGAGAGAGAGAAAGAAAAAGTGAGCGTGTGCATAGTGAACATCCAGAGGTCGCTGATGAAGAAAATGGCATAATTACACTGATTCGAATGACCATTGCAGAAGCCTGTCTCGTCTGGAATACTGTTCGAGAGAGCCGTCAACTCCAGCCTGCATCTCGCATCTTTGGTAAGACCTTTTAAATCGTATGCTTTTATGTTAGAATTTACTTTTTATTCATAATTTAATTCAGTTCTTTGGAATTTACAAACCACAACAGCAAGCAGGCATACGTCCGGTGTTTGCTGCCAGGTCTTGCGCTAAAAACAGATGCCAGTATTGCCAAGCGCGCCCGTAATCCAGCTCATGCCAGTTTGTGTTTGAGGAAGTATCAGCTCTTTTATTTTGACACCAGTGCCATGGTCAATAAGGTAAATGACATTTAAAGGTCAGAGGTCACCTCACCTAATTTAGCGCTCAGGGATCAGAGAGCAGGGATTAATCCCAAAGGTGAATCTGGATAACCTTTGAGCTGCAGACCTGTGCTACAAATGTTCAGCATAAGTTATAGTATAAGTCTATGTTTTTATGTATTTTTAAAAGATACATTGCTCAAGACAAAAAAAAAAGACAGAAAAAAAGTTTTCTAAATCTTTTTCTGGGGTTTTTTGTGGCATCTGCAGCCCGATGTAGTTTAATATCTGACCACTAGATGTCAGGATTTGACTAGTAACAGTGCAACAACACCCACCCACCCACCCACCCCCTCCCACACACCCACCCACTCCACCCTTCACCAGCACCTGAGGGGGAAACTTGTGAGTAGCCTCCACATGGTGTGACAGCTTCCCCAGGAAGCTCGGGTGACATTTGCCTCACTTAATGACACAAGCTAATTAATCATTAGCTGTCCCAGAGGTATTGCTGTTAGAGAGGCTTTGTCGTGCCTCTCCCCAGTAGGGGGTCCCAGCCTCAACATGTTATGTATGCATAACTGCCTCATCCCACGCTACAACATCTTAATTCTCACCCGTTCAGCTGGTTTGACTGAACCGCACTCGTTCTATTTCAACCCTTCATCTAGGATAAAGTATAATCTGCGCAGACATTGATCATCTTAATTTTTTCCTCAGCCTCTCGCAGTGTAAAGTAGTCGGCCGAGTCTTTTCCACTGTGGCAGGTGTGGGCCTGGCTGGTGCCGTCGTCGCAACCGGCACTGGTTTTTATTGATGGCTGATCGGGCGGATAAGGGAGTGGTGATGGATCAATTGCTTTATCAAGGCCCAGTTTTTTTCTGAGCTGCTGGTGGATAAAGTTTGGCTCAAATTTGTCTCAGTGTTGAAGGTTAAAAGCTAGAAATGCAAAGAAAGATCACTCATTACCTCCATGCACATTGAAATGTTTTCTTATAGATAGAACATTATCAATTTGAGCCAGTGTGTACATGAACCCGAGGTAACGGGGCTGTGTGGGTTGTGAGTAATTATCTCTCGTGGGTTGAAACCTCTCTGCAGCCGGGCTTCGAGTTCAACAAGAATGTACGAAAGGCCTTTGTGAAATATGAAGAAAATGAAAATTGCCCCCTTGTGTGTGTGTGTGTCTCTGCCCCCTCAGCATCATTATTGCGTCCCCCCCACCGAGTCTCGGGCTGGTTTTGGACGGAGCGAGCCTGTTTGTCACGTAGTCACGGCTCCAGGTGATGCACTCAGGCTTCCACCTTCGCTCACCAGAGAAGAGCGTGGGCTAGTGCATATATGCAGGGGGCCATTGGGGGCACTCGCTGATGAGGGCCTGGGCTGCAGGAGGTCTTTGAAAGATGTTAGAGGTTTTGGGATGAGACTCAAGGTACCCTTGGGATGCTGTGACCCCTGACTCCTGCTCGCTGGCCCCTGTGCTTTGTTCTGTGACCTGTGGACGACGCGGGCCTGTGGAGAGATACACGCTAGCTGGTAGCTAATCCAAAAGTTTCAATTGGACGCGCGGTACAGTGATGAGTCACCAAATGACTGCCGCACACCTCGGCACCGACGCATGTCCATTTTGTACCGCGTGTCTGTGGTGCACGTTAACACTGTGTGTTTCTCTATATTTGCATGTAATGTTTAATATATTCAACGGCCGCTACAGTGTACGGAGAGGTCACATGCTTGGATGCTGCATTTTATTAGTAATTAACCATTTGATGATTATTTCATATACTTCGTCCATGCTGGATTTTCATGCCAATTGTGGCTCCTACATCAGAAATAATTCTTGTAGTCCAACACACTGCGGTTGAATTATTCCATTTCACGCAAGCACCTAATGATTGATATGCAGAGGAGCACTGGGCGAGGCTTTAGCCCTCCTGCTCTGCCATGTGCCATTTAATATCACTTGGATATACACAAGATCCTTCATTTCCACTCTAATCATGGGCAAGATTTCATTCCGCCATGAACAGCCAATATAATTCGGCTCGAAAAGAACAAACGCCGGCCCTTTTGCTGCAGTGAAGATATAAAGCAAACTTGAATTCTGATCCTCGGAGGCAAGAAGGGAGTCTGTAAAACAAACACGGGTCCCTGAGTAAACCCATCCTGTGAAGATGAGAGCCACTGAGGTAGATTTATATGCTATTGTGCTCACACTATGTCACCTTGATGAGGCTCTACGTGATTTATTTTTCTCTGTTCCATTCAAAATGAGGCCGGCTAAAGGAAAATCTTCTGTGCGAGACATCTAAGCCTCGACCTTGTGGATTCAGAGGCTGCGGTCTCCACTTCCCTAGCAGGAGGCCTTTGGACATGACACATGAAGAGACAAGAAGAAGTTTCTGTTTCCTGGCTAAGTATCCGCCGAAACCTTTAAGATGCAAAGATGGATCTGCCGCCATGTTTGCCTCCGTCTCTGTCTTGGAAAACACCGGGGCGTGTCCCTCCTGTGGGAACCCCATCTGCAGGCCTAAAGTGATGGCACCACCCTTTCCTCCACACCCACCGCCATTCACTGTCAGTGAGCCAAACACACGCGCGCACGTACCCCACCTGCACACACACACTGAACGGAGCGCGCTCTGTGCAGATGTACCTGACAGTGGCAGCGTTTGTGCCTTGGAACATATTTAACAATGCACACTCAGCACCTGTCCCATCTCAGCAGGAGGCCACAGGAAGCAGACGAGGACGAGTCAAGTTGATCAGGAAAACTACAGCCTATACACACATCCTCCACGCACCGGGCTCACGCTGCCTACCTCTGGGTTTATTAACAATCAATCAAAATTATTTTTCCGTGGAAAGCAATGCTCATGGCTCGGCAGAGAGATGGAGGGGAGGGGGATCGCTTTCTCGCTTTCCGCGGCTTCCTGATTTCTAATGGGGGCAGCCAGTGCGCCTGCATCAATCGTGCTGCACACGTGAAATTACCTCGTCTCAGGAAGCAAGTGATTCCTACCAGGACCTTTAAGATGACTGATTTACTCACTTGTTTATTGTGCATCAAAGTGGAGCAAACTTTTGTGCCCACCCCCCCCTTTGGCCGTTGATGCTTCTTAGCCACAGCCCTTTCATGGTGTCAGGGGTGGAGCTAGGCATTGCATGTGATTCTCTATCTCCAGGAACCCCGGAATTACATCTGGCACAACTCTGCATGAAGTAACGCTTTATACGCCTTTGTGCATCGCGGCTTTGAAGACCCTCGGCCTTCTATAAGTTTGCTTTTTGTCCCCCGCTGTTGTACACCCCCTCCCTCCTCAAATCCCCCCCATCCCCCAGCTCGGGACAGAAGACAGAATGTGATGTGTCGTCTCCCTCCCCGCACAAAGCGCCAGTGCATTGGACACACCTTGGACAGCACAAAGGATGAAAAGCACGACGAGGCTTGGACACGCAGGACCACGCTGCCAAGCCCGATAAAGACGCTTCAAAAGTCGAGCAGCAAACAGTGGCCTTCTTCTCTGCTGCTCTCTCCTTTTTCTTCCCAGGGCCTTGCAGGGAGGAAAAAAAATAGGAGACAGAAGAGAGGCTGACTGAGTAAAAAGGAAATTTTGTCTTCTGCATTTTTTTATCCGCATAAGACCTATGAACGTGATTTGGGGTAATGTTGTGTCTACAGCGAAGCAGACAGTGTAAATGTGTGTGTAAACACCTAGATTAACATTTGGATGTCTGCTTTTGGTATGAGTACAGGATTAACCAAAAACATCCCAGCTTTAAAGCAGGCGGCCCATAAATAAACTCCACTGCCCCATCTCCAATCCCCTTGTCTCTTTAGCTGTCTGCTCGCAGCTTGACTCAAACCTGCCATTTAGTCTGGAGCAGGACGCCATTTTACCTCTCGTCTAGAACAGGTCACTTGTGTTTCTGTGCTAAGTTTGTTCACAATGCAGTATTATTCAAACCATCACCAATTTATTTTATGGACTTTCACGATGATGTTTTTCACTTAGAATGGATTTTTTCATTGCATTTTTGAATTTAAGACAAGAGTTTAAAATGTCACCAAGCGTTACTTTTTCTCCTTTTTTAATTTGTGTCCCCTTGTTAGAACATAAAAATGACCAGACATCATAAAACATGACTTTTCACCGGTAGCTCCCTCCTCCTCCCTCCCTCTCTCTCTCCGTCTCTCTCTCTCCCTCTCTCTCTCTCTCTCTCTCTCTCTCTCTCTCTCTCTCTCTCTCTCTCTCTCTCTCTCTCTCTCTCTCTCTCTCTCTCTCCCTCTCTCTCCCTCATGCCCTCATTGAAACAGATGGCGTTTTATGCCGGGCACAATCAGGACTATTCAGCGTCAGGCTGGGCAGGCCCTCCCCACCTGCGCTCAGCCCCAATCACAACCTAATGAACACATTGGGAGCAGTCTGTTCCAAATTACTCCCAGTTGGAGCCAGGGCCACAGGTAACCCCCACCACCACCTCCTCCTTGCCATCACACTCTGCCCCTTCCCCTCCACCTCACCTCCTCTGCAACAGCCTCCTCCTCCCCCCCACACACACACACACACTGGCTCCAGCGCTCAGACCCTCAACTCTGACTCTTAATCAAATCAAGATCCATATCTCTGTGCTGTCAGCATTCCAACACAGCTCCGAGAGGCGGCGTGCGCAGCGACAAGCGTATAAGTTACACGTGGGGAGATATGGATTGACAGCTAATGTGTTTATGTGTTGGAGCTGAATTGGTTCTATTTGATATGTCTCTCAAAGCAGTTTTTCCATATGTGTATAGAGATATATGCCTTTACAATTAATGCCCCCGCACCCCCCACCTGTGTACACACACACACACACACATGCACATGCATACATATGAAGGAACATTGAAGGCCTCTGTAAATGCTATGGTGTTAACCACATCAGGCCTATCTGAGCGCTTCATCAGCATGTTTCCACCTCTTCAAAGGAAACCATTTATGTGTTTGTCTTCCGATTGTTTGTGCTCTAAATTTCATGCAAACATGTTTGCACTGTACAGGTTCTATACACTCATGTTTTATTCATGATTGAGGTTGAACATAAAAAGAGAAAATTAATTTTATCCGTCTTTTCTTAGACACGGTGCGTTCCACTGCTATCTTCCCGGGGGTGTATGTGTGGGCATGCAAGGGGGCAGTTGTATATCATAGGCAGTTGACACGAGAAGTGTGCTGTAGCCAGGAGCCTCTGACATTCTGATACACCCTCCAACATCCCCGGGGACAAAAGACTGAAACCAGGGCGCCTGCTTGCGTCATGTCCTATCAATTGCTATAGGACCTCCGAAAACGCAGGCCAGCTAGCAGCCCCCTCGTGGGTGTCCATCACCGGTTTTGACAGGAGCGCTGCCCTGCTGACTGCCCTCCTTCACTGTCCTTCTGGTCAATCTGCACCTCAATTGGCCCTACACTGGTGGGTGATGCCTGCTCCTTCTGCCGCATGTCAAAAAAGAGCCAGGAGCCACAGAGGAAGTGCAAATATCCTCTAATGGCCTTGATCCAGATGGATGCGCCCATGACAATAGGCCCTCGTGCCTGTGGTTTGGGGTTTTGTCAGTGAGAAACACAGAGGCCACCACAATAACACAGCAGAATTATGCATGCAGGCCAAGTACCATTGACATGTTAAAGAGCACTGCCAGTTGCTATGATAATTAAGTTAGTTCATTCCAAGGCAGAAAGCTCCTTTCTCTTAACATGCCTTTAAAGACACTCTGGGCACATAAGGCCCGGCTTTAAAACAATGGATATAGGGGGAGCAATAATGGATTCAGTGGGTCACCATTTCTCTGCCCATTTGCTTAACATAGGGCCATACATCTCTGAGTGAATGCTACTTGATGGGCTTGCCTTTAGGGGGTGTTTTGTGGGTTTTACATTATATCACTCAAGAGATTGATACGTTCTATGAAGCCCATATGGAAGTCTTCAGGATAAAGCAGATTAAAGGACGGAGTATGAAATATTCAGATGACCGCTCTACTTCACGACGGTGACAAACTTTGAATTCTCTTTGTAGAAGCCTCCGGGCTTGCAGCGTTGCTCACAAGTATGAAATTACTGTCTGTAATATCACACTAGCCATGAGTGAACGCTGACCTGTTTAAGCTAGCAATAACATCAATGGCATCCCTTCAGCGCTCTCTGCTTTTAACTGGGATGTTTGGTTACGTCAAGGGGTGTCTGTCTGATCTCCCTCGGCCTCCATAGGGTCTCATTGAGAGTGGCCACTTTGTGTACAGCTGGGGTGTGTTTGGCCAGTAACGTAAAACCAGGAAGCCTTTGAAACTTACCGAATGCCTCTCTAGGAAGAGGTTGGAAGTTCACTCTTATTTTGAGACTCCAAAGCTTTCTCCCTGGACACACCGCGGCAGATCACGGACTCTAGAAGCCACCTTTTGTCCTGCTCCCATGCAGCTGGAGGTTGGAGTTAAAGTCAATGAAAGTATCCGTGTCTCTGTTTTTTTCTCTCTCTTTAGACACATCTCTTTCCATGATATTCAATTTCAGGATGTTTCAGCCACTACATTAAGGACAGCTCATCAACAATTACCCTCTGAGGTCGCTGTCTTTTTCATGCTTGCGTGTAAGAGGCCTTTCGCGCGCTGCCACGTTCCTTTTTACATCTCCTCTAAACGGTGCCAATCTGCCACGGCAGACAGACGCTTAGTGAAAAGATTTTAAAATGCGACTCTAGCACTTTCAAGGCAGGTCCTCTGTGTTAACAGGATGGTAGTTAATGGTTGTGCTTTTACAGCGGTGGTCGCATGTATAATTAAGCTGCTGTTGTATTTGTCATAAAAATCACCGGGGGTGCAGGAAATGTTGCAGGAGCCATTTTTTTCTACTTTGAGCAGCGGAAAATTAAAACCATGAAAACCTCACGATGTTGTTTTGACATCATTCCAATGTTTATGGATTTTCCTGTGTGCGGTTGAGGTTTTCGTATTAAAAAGCAGTAAAGAGCCTCACCTTGTGTTTGTTGGGGGAACAAAGGTTGCCATGTTTGCACAATGCAGATTGTCCCTTCTGGGAGGTCTCGCCTCCAGTGCAACTTGTTGGGAAACATGTTGCGCGTCTGCCGTTAATGGGTGTCTGGCTGCTACCTGCGCTGTTCCTGCAAGCTCATGTAACAGTATTTTATAGATTCATGTTGCAACCATTCATAACTCCACCATGCTGTAGGGGATTTGCTTCACGGGCCAGAGGGCAATCCCATTCAAACAGGTTTTTTTTGCAAAGCCACTGATAACCTCTTACCCCAGATATCACCGCATCTCTGGCAGATGTGTATTCATGCACGCAAGAAGCAAGGATGTAAACAGTGAACTCTTAGTAGCCTCCCCCGGATTATCAATGTTACGCAGTTTGTCGAAGCAACCGTCATCCCGACTGTACAACCATTTAGAAACCATCACTGACAGCAGAGTAACGTCTTACTCGGGGGGGGGGGACTGAAGCAGCATAAGGAATGACTCACTCACAAGGATAACCAAAACTTAAGGTGGTGGTGTGTCGGCAGAATGTCATGCACTGCAGACGTGTTAGATAAGCCTGATGTATTATTTATCCGCATGGCCCCGATGATATCTATGGAGATGAGTTGGGGTGTCACGGCCCAGGTGTCACCACCATAACTCCAGTTCCCTGCCATGCTGATGACTCTGTATCTATGCTAATACGGGGATCAGTGGGGTAGAAAGCTCATCTGGCTCGTTCCTTTGCTTTATCTTATCTCCCCGCCTCATTCTGCACTGCATTACCACATACCTGACGTGCTGCTCACATTAAAGGAGACAGCATCTTCCCACTCGTCCTCGATCTCTCACCTTTTTCAAATGTCTACATTTCATCGTATGCTTTCGCTGCATCAACTTCTGCGACGCTGTGTTTAATTATCACCCACAGCTGCCTTATATTAGTTGTGGTGTGGAAATTGGAAGAAGAGCTCAATATGTGTCAAACTGTGGAACCAGTCAAGTCAGGGGAACATTCAGAAAAGTTCTCCTGCCTCACACATTACATTTTGGTCAAGAACGGATCCGTCCAGACAGCAAATCCTGTCCGACTTAACTACCCCCCCCCCGCCTTGTCCCTCTTAGCCTCTTTGTCTCCATTGCGCCCTCCCTCCCTGGCATGATTATTTCTTATCATGTATTTATTTGTTTAATCCACCCCTCCCCCCACAACACTTGGCGGCCCTCTCCCGATGCACGAGCTGCCTGTCTGGCAGCGAGGCCCCCTTTCGCCCCATCTCCCCCAACCTCCTCCCACTTGTCCATATCCAGTCTCCAAACCCTCCCCACCCACCTCCGGCTCAGCCACAATGGGCGGATGTTGCTTCCAGAGCCTCGGAGCTTCACTCAGGGGGAAGAGACCCCCACCTCTTCACTTCATCCTTACATCCCTCCCACTTGCATGTGGCCACCACTAGCCAGCCTCTGTGCACACTATAAATAATGGATGCATTAGCATGCATGAATATCTTTTTAGAAGGGGGGGTGGGAGTGCCTTAATTCATTATTAATCCCCTTCAAGGCAAAATGGGCCGTGGCTCTGCCAGAGATGGGCCCCTGTTAAACCCTGCTTTTGGGACTTCACTTGCCTTTGCTCTTCTTTCTCCCAAAATTTCTGACCAGCTCCCCCCGCCGACCACTCTCAGCCCCCCTCTTTATCAAAGCTCCCCCGTCTGCCCTCTCAATCCCTGCTACAACACATCTGGAGGTGCGGGGTAATCTCAGATTTTTTTTAGGGGGTTGGGGAGCAAATCGTGATCTGAGGCTGAACATCTCCAAAAAACCAGCCTGGCCGAGTGTCAGTCGGCTGATTGGAAAAACGTGGACCGCCAGCTGATCTAGTTAGACCGATCTAATATTCCACAACACAGGCAAATGGATGTTTCTTTGAGAAGGTCGGGTCATCACAGAGATCCTGACTTTGAAGTTGCCACCGGTGCCATTTGGTTCAAGAGCAGGCTGTGAGAGGATGGGAGTAGGGGCGGGGGGGGTGTGTGGCAGAGGAGGGTGGACTGACATTCCAAATGCATGCAAACCTGGTTAAAGAGCATTAACGCGTGTGTGTGGGTGGCTTGTAGGGAATTATGTGTTATTTTGGAACCTGGAACAGTGTCATACATGGGTTAGAGGTTAAGCGCATGTGTTTCAGGGAGATAAATTACAGCGAATTAACAAAGTATGTGGGTTTGATTGTGAGTGTGTCTACGCATCGGTGTGTGTCCATATGAGCAAGATGTATAGTGTGTGTTTGTGCACTCCCCCCCTGCACCACACACCTCTCTTCCACCACTAGGTCGCACTGCCTGCCTCGCAGCCTCTGCTCCGGCCTGCACACACAGACGCCTGAACGATTCCAACCAATCGCAGGCCTTTACAGCAGAGCCACAGGAGAGCCATATCCTATTAAAAAAAATACTACACCACACACATGCATGTATACTTGTGTGCACCTGAGGTGTCCTACACATGCTGGATATCAGCCTGCCGCATTCACACCGACACAATGCACATAATCCTGTTTGTTTGAATTCACCGTGGCATATAAATATAGGCTGACTAATCCACACAACAAAGTGAAACACTGCTTCATAATCCATGTGTTTCTAATACAGCATGTGTACACGTTTCTTTCATAAAATTATGACATTATAGAAAAAAGGATAAAATCAAAGAGTGCATGCTGAACCCAGAAATGTTCATATTTAGTCCTTTTCTAAAAGTGTGTAAAGATTTTAAAATAGAGCAGGCGTTTGCCATTACTTCTGAAAAACCATCTCAGCAGAGAAAAAGGTCAAATTGAAAAAAAACAGCAAAGAGAAACGTAGTGAGAGGAGCTGGAGTTAAGATTTAGCTGTAAAAGTTTTGTTCGCAAGTTTAAGAAAGAACTGTTATGGTAAAAAAAAAGAATACAGATGCTTGTCTGGTGTTTCAGTAACTCACATGTGACAGTATTTATAATATGAATACAACTAAAGGTGTAACCGCAACTCTTACATGAGGCACAAGTCTTCGCAAATAATATGGTGGGAGCAGGTATTTTTAGGCCAAATCAAAAGTTTTAATGACTGAAATCAGTGATCGCCAAGACACTTTTAGAAAATATTGTAAAATGTAATAATTTTCCAAAGAAGCACCAATTTATTTAGGATTTGATTCTTATCTGTAGAATCATTGGAAACCTGTCTTTTCAGCAGTGAGTGGCACAACAGGCTGAAGCCAGGCAAACATCAGACCGACCCTGCAGAGAGAGAACCTACTTCTGAATAAAGCACTCTTCAATCTTTATAATGTTGCACAGACAGGCTGCTGGCTCTGCTGTCAGCGTCCTCTGTGCTGCAGCCTGTCAGGCAGGACTATAGGGGTTGTTTTGTTGACACGGAGAGGACCTGGTTTCTGGAATGTTCTCAGTTGAATGTTTGGATCTGGGGTCTTCGGGCACAAGGCTGGGGGCTGGTTTGCGAGCTGGAGGCACCACACTGTGCCTCTGAACTTCACTCAACCCCTTAAATTCCTCTTCCTGGGCAGGAAATTGAAATATTGTGCCGTATTGGCATGCTGATGGTCATCTATCACGGGGGCCTTGCGAGGTGACGGGGGTAAGGGGAGACCCTCTGTAGATCAGAGATGGGCTGCTGGGCCCGGGTTCAAAGGTAAGGAGGAGAGACCCGGGTGGGGAAAGAGGATAGCGCTCTTGGCAAGAGTCGACGCTCCGATCCACTTCCATCACCCATCACCACCCGGCAGATCACCTCAGTGTGCCCACCATGAGTCCTCATCAGACAGGAGCAATCAGTCTCCTCCAGGCAGCCACAATAGAAATATGTGCCCTTGTTATGAACGTGAATGTGTGTGAAGGGACAGACCGACTTCTTAAAGCGGCGAGGGGCTTGAAACTTAAACACAACAACAACCAATGAAGTCCAAAGAGGCCATGAACTTGTTTTGAACAGACTAAGAACTGGAAACGTGCATTTAGCCAAATTAAATCCTTTTTTAATGGAGTTTTAATTTGGCATCAACAGGTGTCCCAGCACTTTCTGCTCACTGCAGCTTTCAGAGGGCTTCATGTGCTCTGTCATGGTTTCATGTGTAGTATTTGCCAAAGTGACGAAGCGACTTTCCACGTTGCATAATCGTGGCCGTAAATGCGCACAGCGTAGCAGGAAATGAAACTCGCCGGCGCATCACGGGGGGGTGGTAGGATGATGTGGATGTGTCTGGTTATATAAAAGTATAGGGCACAGTTGGAGTGATCCAGATGGGATGATGGCTGTCATTTGTTTTTTTTAAAAGACGAACGCGCATCTTGTGTGCGTCTGCAAAAACCCGGCTCCTGCGTGACCTCGTGAACTCGCCTGCAGCGTGACCTCGAAAACCAGCCACCCTGACGGCTCCACGGAACACCCCCCCCACCCCCCACATCCCTGGGCTCAGTTGTGCAGGCTGTTACCCAGGCAGGAAGTGACATCAACGGGTCCAAACTAAAAAATATGTCGCAGGACGGGGCTGTCTGGGATGACCAGGACCGGTGGCTGTGGGGAAGGAGGATGCCACGCACAAAGTGACGTTCACTGAAGGATGCGGGGAGAGCGCCGCACACACACAGGCGAGCCAGACAGACGCACTGGAGGCTGAGTGAGTCGCCTGCTGACGGAGAGCTGTGGTGCCGTCACTTTCATTCATGCAAGTTCAGACGCGGTGCCATACTTTGCCCCCCCTGTCTGGAGCCGGTGACGCAGCGCAGAGGAGTGTGTGTGAATGAACGTGGGGTGTCGGTGGAGCAGAGACCAGGTCTGAATGGCAGGTGCAGGCGGGGAGAGTCAGATCCGCGCTGTAGGGTTTCGTCCGTGCGCTTTTTGCGCATCGACACATGAACCTGTGCGGATCACCAGACGCGTTCGCAGTGACGGGGGTCGATAAATAACAACAAAAAGAAGCGGCGGTGGTGAAGTTTAACCAAGTTGGACGTGTAACGCTTGGGGCTTTGCGAGCGTCCTCTCGACATCATGTATGGCGTCTATTTTTACCCCCGCGCAGTGCGTGTGCGTGTCGTCCTCACCAGGGAGGCTCTGGCAGACCCTGCCGTGCGTCCAGACGGGAAAGTGCTGCAGTCACGTGGTGTCTGCTCTAATCCTCCCTCAAGTCAGGTACAGCCTACTGCTGCGTTCAGAGGGAGGGGCCTGCTCCTCAATTAAACATCACAATTATGTCTATAGAAGGCTGAGACATGAGTAAACAAAATTGAACAGGGAATAGAAATGTTCTAAAAAGAAACAACAGGTTAGTGATGTAATGGCATATATTTGTTTTGTTTTTTTGTTTTACATTTGTCTTATTATATTCTCAATGAAAATCTGACTAAACTGCAAAAAATAAAAATATTTTTATTAATTAATCAATAAATGCTTGTTTCTCTATTTCTAATGTCTTGATAAAAGAATCCCAGTTTACACGTCTCGTCACAGAAAAGCTGCCTGTCAAAGAAAGACGGGTCATTTGTTTTGAGGATGACGAAGAGCATGCGTCACAAGCGGGATAGGTCACAGTTTGCCTTACAAGTAATAATTATATATGATCTTATACCGCTTTTAAAGCTTTACTTAAACCGAGAAATCAATTTCTGGCCAACAGTGAACTGGCAGCAGTGACATTTTCCTCCTTTTTCTCAGAATTGCACATTTCAAATACCCATTTTAGACGTCAACACATCCATGCATGTCAGTTTAGCTGTTTTCACACATGCACTAAACTCCGGACGTGTTCCTGTAATTTTGCGGACATTTTCCAGGAACTTTTCCTGCCAGCCCCCCCGAGTAAAATGTCAAGCTGTGTGAGAATGGAGCGGGAAAATTGACAGTGAGCGAGTGGGCTTGTCGATGACATTTCAACAACAGATGCAAAACTGTAAGAAACGAGAAGAATATGAATGCAGGATGAAAAACAGGTGGCAGTAGAAGACGGAAACGAACTTGGAAAGACAATGAGATCTGAGAGCTTTTGGTGATATGGGCCGACCCTGATGTTGATGGGCTTTAACCAAAAACATGTGATTCCCGAAGAACTTAAACGTCATGTCCTGCCTCCTGCGTGCAGACGCCACCCCTCACCTGAATGATCTGTCGTAAACACGTCACAATCTCCTTGTGCGTTTCTTATATGTGGAAGGCAAACTCGGGAAAATGTCCGTTCCCAGTTTTCCCAGATAAGTTCTGGAGTTCATGTCTGAAAACGTTCCAGGGATATACACCACTTGGCATTTTTACTGTTCAGCCACATTCACGTTTTACAGTTGTGGCTGTACGGTGTCATCTTACACGACAACTGTGCTTCATTTCACGGAGTACTTATCACCGCTGACTCCAGTCTGAATGGAAAGTGGCACATAAAACTCAGGCTGTGAGAGTACAGCACACGTCAGAGACACAAAACGAATCTGCACTGGGGCCACTTTGCCTTTAACAGCAGTGAATAGTCCTGTTGTAGAGTTGGCGACGTGAAGCAAAGTTGAAGATCTTATTTTGTCAGTGGAAACCACTGACGATGTTAAATTGGCTGAGAGCGTGTCTTCTACATTGTGAAATAATGCATGAGCTATACAGTGGCGCTGCTACTGTACATGTTTGGCACGTGTGTGCAGCAGCCTATGGGATGACTGGTGTATATAACTCACACTGCTGTTGCCTGCCTGTCTGGAGTGATAGCTTCATTATTCATGGTTGCGTGTAGACAGCGGTGCTTAATCTCTGGGTTGAACGGGGCAGCCTGTGACTCTGGAAATAAACGCTTGTGCTCGGTCAGCCCTATCTGGCCCTCGGAGAGGAGCGGCGGGCACCAGAGAGAGGAAGGACTGCCGAGTTGGGCCTCAGGGTGGCAACAGCAGCTACATGCCCGGCCCGTGGGGTTGTTTGAAGCAGCTTTGAGGCCTGGAGTAATTAGCCAGACCGGAGCAGGGAGCAGGGTCATATATTCTTTGTGGTGAAAGGGTCTAGCCAAGGGGTCTATTGGCACTCGACAGGTGCAGCGGGAGGAAGGCGTCAGGAGTTTAGAGAATCGAAACCAGAGATGAGGCCAAACGACAGCGCCTCCGGCTTCTGGGGGTCAGATGCTCCCTCTCACCCCCGGAGGCTCCAAAGTGAGAGCCTCTTCCTGCCCTGACACTGTATACTGTGAATGTATGTGCATTATAGTGCATGTGTGCGCGGTTATCTTTGTGTGTGTTCAGGCATGTGTGCTCAAGTGAGTGTGTGAATGGGGCACTTATTAGTGTGTGACACCGGGGTGAGGGGATCAGGGCGGCATGTTTGGAGTTGTGGTAATGTCCTGTCTTATTTTATCTGGCTCACGCTCGCACAAAGAACGTCGGGAACACTTTTTGTTTGTGTCCACTAGTATTACACAAGGCTACATGAGGAGCTTTGATCACTCAGCTGTGAACGCTGCGGTTAAAGCTGTGTTCTGTGTGTTTCGACATGTTTTTGATGCCAAGAGTTGTAGAACTGATTGAGCTGTGTAATTAAGTTGAGCAATAAACTGGAATATTCCGCACTGTAAAGGGGACACACATTAGTCGTTGCGCCGGCCGTTAGAGGGAGGAAAAACAGTGTTGCCGACCATGTCAAGTTTTTTTTCTCGCTTCCTGGCTGTTCTGCTTGAACTCAATAATCCTGGTTACAGCCATTACAAATCCTGCTGTCTTGAGTTGAGACCCCAGACAGGAGACAGGCTCTGCAACTTGGTTTCATTTAGCATTCCTCTGGGCTTTACGGGCAGGTGTTTAACATTACTGGCAGGATATTTATTGGCAACTTTAAAGGCAACTTTTTTGCTTACCTCTCAATTAGGCACACACACACACACATACAACGTGTGTACTGTAGATACATGCAAACATACGTGCGTTAAAAAAAACACACACACACACACACACAGACACACACATTCACGAGGATGTTTCAACGCATGCGACAATCTCGGACTGACAGTGTGGATGCTTAGTCGAGCATATTCTCGCTGCTTTCTCCGACTCCGTCACACACCTAATGCCTTTTTGAAGCACAGATCCACATCCCTGGAATCCACCCTTGACCCGTGACCATCTCTATCTCTCTGTATGCACACCCCTTCCCCTCCGCCGTTTATGCCAGGTCAGTGTATGATGTGGGGTAGGAATAGGGTTGGAGGCACGGTGGGATGTGTGGCCTGTAATTACCGAAGCTTAGCGAGGCCAGCGGTTGTGATGTGCAATTCTCAAATCAAGGTGCCGCCTGAAGACTCAGCCGGGCTCGCTGCTGCCCTCTGCTACTTGATTGCTGGCAGCTGGGGGAGCCATGTCAAGTGGCAGGCTGCGAAATGTGAAATCCCAGATAAAGCACAGAGCCCTAAAA
This sequence comes from Hippoglossus stenolepis, assembly GCF_022539355.2. Classification (NCBI taxonomy): domain Eukaryota; kingdom Metazoa; phylum Chordata; class Actinopteri; order Pleuronectiformes; family Pleuronectidae; genus Hippoglossus; species Hippoglossus stenolepis. Next base: position 18,534,177 of record NC_061489.1, on the reverse strand, counting down.
AGCCATGAAGCTCCAGTAATGAGGAAAGTGATGGGGTTTTGGGGTTTGGGCATGCTTAGCAGGCAGCCACAGCCGACCGTAACTACCTCTCCCTCCTCTTGGTGTGTCTGTATGTGAGAAAGAGCGGGGAGGTGAAAGTGCTTGTATATTTGACTTTTCTAATCCTGGATTTATAAGGATCCACCAAACTCCAACAATGCAGAAGTGGTGGGAAGGTCGGCACAGCTCCAGATACACCCAACCTAAATCCTCCCGGGTCACCCTCAGACATAAATCATAAACCTACAGTACATCCTGGCCATGCTGCTCATGTTTTCCCGGCACCAGTTCCTTTGAAATCCACGTTTAAACCCCTGTAACGTCCCCTGCTCAAGAGCGGCTGAATAATTCCCAATATTAATGGCAGCAGTCCGATTTAGAACGATTCCGGAGCCGTTGTAGCAGTTAAACGCATTCCTAGTTTTGTGGAGGCCATTATTCCTGCTTCTTAATCACCCCCTCAGCTTTTATAACCTTCCCAAGACTTACTGTGTGGCTGGGGGGGGGGAACCACATGTGGGCAGAGACCAGGAAATAATGGCACTGCCAGGCCCTCCCCTTATCCAAACTATAACACCACTAACAACACACAGGGCAACAACACTATGAATAATAGTTTTCTGTTATGTTGAATGTAGATTCTTAAAGGATGTATTCAGTTTCCCTGAAACAGATGGGCAGTGTGTTTTTTAACAGGAGGAAAATGTGCATTTGTTGGGAACCTTTTTCAGTCAGGATTAGTACGTTGGTGCTAAAATTAGTACTGGTGCATGTGGAACTTATCTAAACTAAAGTACACATATTCTTGACAATAGTGTGGCTTTTATGGTCCATGCACAACATCAGGGGACCGTGCTACAGAGAAATATCTGTATATGTGTATGTCTTTGTAGATGCATATTTTATTCAGTACTTTTACATTAAAATTGTACCACTCGTCCTCAAGATTTCTGTGAGATTTTAGTTTGAATCAAACTGTAAATTTGCTGCTGTAAGATTTTGTTTTACTCTATAAGACCTTCACATACTGGTCTGTGGGTACTGAGACCAGGGGTTAGACCTCAGACCCATAGTGGAAGATCGAGCTCTGTTTCCCTGCTTCCATCCACCACTCTCTCCCTACCTGCTCCCAGGTTTGTAGAGCAACTAAAGATGGAGAGGTGTGATTAGGCCGATACAGATTTTTCTTATTATGACGGTTGTGTTGTTCTTTGTGGATCCGCCACTTAGCTCCTCACTAAACAGCTTTTCAACGCTGTTGGCCTCTCGCCTCCAGCTTGTGTTTGACAGTATGTGTGAAGTGGCTTGTCTGATGGTGTAGTTACAGTTAAGTCAAACACCTGGGTGCTCAGACACCAAACACACCCACTGCACTGTGATGGGTGACACGCTGTCACGCCGGCCTTGATGGCATAATTTACCCAGGTCACAACCATGCATGCTGTTTAGCGGGGGTGGGAGTGGGTGGTGCATAGGGAGCCATTGTTTACCCTTCGGCTGATGGCCCCCTGCCAGCAGTTACAGCAATTATCACCTTGGAGGAATGTGGGACTCTCGTGTTAAATTCCCTTTGACCCCCCTGTTGGAGGAGGTCGGGAGGTGGGCACTCTCCCCAGGGGACGGCACGCAGTCAGTGGGTGCAGGGTTTAGTGCTGTGTGTGTGTGTGTTTGTGTGGCGGTCCAGGGGGATCCTGTAGATCTCCATCCACAGCCCTGCAACCAACCACCATGCAGGCAGACCCCCAACATGGCAAACATGATTTGCATTGTGTGTTTACAATGCAAATTGGTTTCTAAAGGTATTAATTTCACTTAGAGAAGCACCGAAGGTGGTCCGGCATCATAAAGGACACACAGGTTTTATTTATGATGCAGGGCTCTAGAAAAGAAATGCGGCGGAACTTTTATCTAACTCTCAAAATTTAACGTTTAGCATTAAATGTTCACAAAAATGTGTTTGTTTTTTAAGGACTAGTTTGTGTCTCACTGTAACGTTGGGGTCCCTCAATTAACCCAACCGCTGGCACACTTTGAAGACCTCAGTGTTTGTGATTTGACTGTGTTTGTTTGTCTCAAGCTGTTTTTAGTACACAAGTGTAAATCACAAGTTTACAAGTCGGCATTGCGCACCATAAAGGGCGGCTATTAATGTGCATGTGTGTGAGGGAGAGACTAGATGCAAAAAAGAAAGAAAAAGAGAGAGAGAGAGGTTTAGAGAAAAGAGATGTGTTATTTCTGATGCTCTTCTCTTTAGAAAAGGATTTGATGTGAACACGTGCATGTTCCATCTCCTTCATCCTTCTGTGCCCTGTATCAAACATTGGAAGAAAGTAGTCGGGGGAAAAATACCATCATATGAGCTGTAGGGATTGAAGATGCTATGGAAATCGATTACGTATGGGATCACTATTTTCTGACCGTGATTGATGCTCCGAGCTTATGCATTTTTCATTTTCTTCTCTCCGGGCTCTCTATAATGGCTGTCTGCAGAACGTGGCGGTGTGTGCAATCCAGCTATATGGCTGAGGTAAGATACCAAAAAATCGTGAGCTCGACTGCGGCTCTGTTCCCTTTCGATGCAGCGTGGACATAATATACTGGCACAGTTTCTCGTGTGATGCTGGAGTTACAGGGTCGGTGTCGTAATAGCTTCACATCAGTGGGGGAAGTAAGAGTCCTTCTGAAACGTCTTGCTGGTTTTACCCTCAGTTACCCCGGGACCAGCAACTGTGCCCTGTCCCGACTCGTCTGCATTAAGCTGTGCATTGATTAACTCCAACTAGAGGGCAGCCACCCTTGAAATGTTGGGGCCTTTACACGTTGTGACAAACCAAAGTATCCCCGCCGTGTCATTAGATCACCTCGCCACTTCCAATTAGCGGTCATCTCGGACCCCTTTTCACCTTGCTGGCGGGACGGAGGAGCTGCAGCAGGTCAGATTAGCAGCCTGCTCCTCTCCCAGAGGTCCGACACTCTCATCAATTATTTATCCACACACAGGCAGACAAAATATAACACACCCATCCCGTACCAGGACCAACAGCTGCCAGTTAGAGGAGGGTATGGAGGAGTCAGGCTGCAGTAAGGCAGTATAGAAAAAAGGGGAGGGACACCCTCACACACGAGGCGAGGCGCCATCACCACATCATCTGCACCTCCTTGTCTGGAGTTGAACTTCTTCAGAGTTGTCATGGCGACATAATTTACTCCTCCAGAGGGGCTTTTTCTTCTCTGTTTCAAATTGCAGTATAATGTTGGTGGTGGTAAAAGGGAAGGGGGGGGGGGTTATGATGTACTGAAAATCCTTTGATCTCAGTTTGTATGCTAATGAGTCTGGTCTTATGTATGCACTGTAAAGCATCTCTTTGCCTTTGTTTATGTAGATGTTGTTTATGTGTGCATTTATCCTTCAGACAGGATTGTGTCATGTTTGTGTCATCTGCACGACCTTCATTCCCGAGATGATTACAGCAGTCGTGAGGTTGCTCTTTATTTGCCTGTGTTCTGGCGGCGTCTTGCCTGCTCGGTAGCCCGACTGTAAGTAAGCCCATCTCGCGTTGCAGACTTCTGTCTCCCTGCAGCACACTCGCTGCACCCGCAGCACTCATCCACAAGCAACACACTCAGTCACACGCTCTCTCGCATGACTACACAAATGCACAAACAGGACCTCAGCCTTGCCTGGCTCACGCACACCAAACACACTCGCTTACTCACTCAGGAATTATCGTGGTAGTAAAACCAGAGAGGAAGAGTGAGAGACGACGAGACTGAGATGGGGGGGGAAGCAAGAGGGAGGGAAGAGGCGAGCGATTGCCCCAACAGAAGTATTTTATCCCCGAGCGGTTATTAAACACTGCCATGTCCGTGACCCAGTCATGAGGACAAGCTATTGTTCTCATGAAGCTCATGAAGCAACGCCGATGTACCAAGTTTAAGTTGCAGCAGTTTCTTGTTGAAAGTGAAAACTTTTTATATTTTTACATGGAAAGTCTATTCTACACATATGTTTTGTATGACTAATAAAAAGATAAAATCTTAAATCTTGTTCCAGATGTGCAATGCCACTGTTACAGTTTTAGTGGCTGGATACATGCTGAAGAGTCCAGCATCATGTCTTCTGACGGATATGACAGATGTGTCCTGGAGTGTGTTTTTTCTGCTACACTCACTTTTCTCCCTGGGTGTGTACATCCCCTACTTGCTGTGTGTGTGTGTGTGTGTGTGTGTGTGTGTGTGTGTGTGTGTGTGTGTGTGTGTGTGTGTGTGTGTGTGTGTGTGTGTGTGTGTGTGTGTGTGTGTGTGCGCACTCTCTCCCCCTGGTCCGCTGCTTTGGCACAAAAAGGAAGACCAGGCCGCCCCATCCTTTGTTTTGTGTCTTGTAGGAAACTAGCAGCAAATTGTGGCTCAATGAGGCGTTGCTGTTTTGTATGGTCTGATAAAGTGCAAACGAAACCGTCTGGGCCGCACTGGCCTGCTGCAGTGTTTTCCATTGTAGCGCAGCCCTTGAATGTAGGTCTGTGTGATGGTTGGTTAGTGTTGAACATTAGGTGATGGGGTAGGGGGGCGTCCGGGGGTAGGGACCATTCATACAGTTTTAAGATGTCGCCCCGTGTTTGGAGCTCCTGTCTGCTGTGTTTAATTGTGATGAGAGATGATTAGCGCTCCTCTTAAGACTGGAGGAGAGTTGTCTGTCTCGCTCGCTTTCAGGGGGTTTTCAAAAATGTAGAGTTCTCAGATAGCGGCAACATGACACACTTGTCAAAGTGATCAGAGCAGCGCATATGTGTGTGGGTTTGTTGATGTGCATGTGGGAGACATCACAGTTTTTACTTCAATGCATTCATCCAACACCTGCAGTAACTACTTATGTTGGAAATGAAAGGAATGACTCACAGAATATCTTCACTTCCTGAAGATTTTATCCTCCAAGCCGAGCCGGAAGCAAACAAACCACGTTAACGTGATCTTAAGAGTTTATTTGATCAACTATTAAAACATTTCCAAGCAGTGAAGTATGGAAATATTGTTAAATAATGAGCACATGTCAAGAGAAATTTTGTGAATTGGATAACACACTTACTAGCACACTTTTTTATATTTACTGTGGTCAAATGGGATTTTCTGCTTTTTAAAAAAAAATAAAATCAAGTTGTTTCATTTTCCTGGAGGTGACAACACAGGTACGTTTCTATATCACAAACACAGAAAATCATATACATTTTTAAAGGAGGTGGCTTTTGCATACAACGTGTTCAGCATCACTTCGTGGCTTGGTTTATATATTTCAATGCACAGCGAACAATATGCCGTGAAGGTCCAGATCAAGTTCAACAAGTCAAGCAAAACAAAACACACATAGCTAGAGATGGACAAAGAAGGAGGCTCATGGGTGTTGGGGTAATTATCTGCCAGGGTGCACGACTAGGAGTGTGAGTCAGTGTGTTACGTGCTCACGTCTGTAGATGCACATGCGCTGTCTGAACATCCTGTCCTTAGTCCGTATGCTGTGGCCCCCTAAACAAGATGAAATGCATATCAGCTCCTATATGCTCCTTCATGCTTGCGTGGTGTATACGTGCCCTCCCAGCCCCACACACACACACACACACATGCACCTCTTCCATACACCCCAAAGGGAGTCTCAGAGGAGGGGTGTGGCCGGAGGAAGAGGCTGAGGAGCCATCTTTGACATGGGGCATGGGGCCCGACGACACAAAGCCCCATTCCCTGCTCCTCCATGTGGAAAATGGCAGGAGAGCGAGAGGAGGAGGGGAAGGGGGCAAGAAAAAAAAAAAGTGGAAGAAAGAGGAGGAGGGAGCGACAATTAGTGGGATCTGCTAATCACCAGGGCAACACTCATTTAATTGACATGTGAAATTTGAATTCATCTAACAAGTCGATAGGCAGCACAATGGACCAGTCATCTGAGGACCGCTGGTGGAAGCCAAGGAGGGGAAGCGACAGCTCAGGGCTGAGGCCAAGGTCTTTGTTAGAAGTATAAGTGTTGTTGGGTGGGAAGGTTGTCCACCAGGAGATTATAACCCATTATGCCTTTGACCCTTTTGGATAAGTAACTCCACGACTGCCCCTTAGACTGACACACACATGCACCCACACGTAACATGGCAAGGGCTGTTTATGTATGTTCTTGTTTTTCTTTCCAGCAGAAGGCAGAGTGAGTAAACAACATTTTTAGGACCACAATAAACCCGACCCTCATAATGCGAATGGCTCTGAAGAGAAAAAAAAAAAAATACAAAAGGAGGAGGGAAGGGGAAAAACCGCGGCGTGTCCACTCCGGCTCTTTCATAAATCAATAAGCTATTTAAAGTCATCAGAAAGCAGCATCACTGTGATCCAGCTGCTGCAGGAAGTAAAACGCTGCCCCACTAACTCTCACTGCCATCGGGACGAGAGACACGGAGAAGATGCAAATGTTTACTCACTTTTCATTTAGTCAGGATATTATAAAAACACTGTGTACTTTAGGGTTTTAGTTTGCAGAGAAGTACTTTTAGCCTGTGAGCAACAAATACCTGTAGAACTATTGATATCTGTAGTTTGACTTTATGTTTAGTGCTAATAATGAATAGAGTTGATGAAATGCTGGGATGATATTGTGACCACCATGTGCATAATGTGAAAATCAACATGTTAGCATTGTCATTGTCAGTTTGTTTCCATGCTTATGGACTATACAGTCCAGGAAAAGGTGCATTTTAATGTTTGACACACTCAACAGTCCCCTTACGCAGTTACTTTCAATGGATTCAGATTTTTATTTGGATCCGCACCAAATTGTACAAACTCGTCTCTATCAGTCCCCCAAACATGCCAGATGTGTTATTCTCTGAGAAATGGAAACGTTGAAACGGAAAGGGAAATGTTGAAAGATGAAAATTATCTCAAAGTTAAAGAAAGAGAAAAGGATCTGACCCTTTATCAAGACCCACACGTCAGATCCTTCCACCAATTTTCGTAGAAATCCATTAAGTTGTGTTTGTGTAATCTTGCTTAAAGACATATAAACCAACCAACAAACCGACGGGGGTGTAAATATAACCAAATAAAAAGCTTTAAAGAAGAGATTTGTGTGTCGTTGATTAAAACTAGCTTTAGAACACTTCAATCACAAAAAAAGAAACATGTAATCAACAGATACAGTTAATAAGTTAAAGGTCTCTAGCTTTTTTCTCTAAATCCATCTCAACCTCCCCTCCATTTTTACCCCATTTGGTTTATTCCACCAGGAGCACTTCCTTAAAAGAGGTCAGAATAGGCTGGCCCTGGTTTGTCACTTCCTGGTTCGAAAAGTGCATGATGCAGGTGAGAAAATCAAACACAAACATTTGTTTAATGGAAAAGCTCAACTCGGTTTGATTTGTCCGGCAAAAGCAACAGCTAAAGAATCATCTAAACACCACACAACAAAGTTTAACCACAGAACTCAAACTGGAGCCATTAATAAACAAAACAGTAAAAAGGGCTGTGGTTTCTATTGGTTAGTTTTTTGTCCATTTTCTTATGAGTGAAAATAAAATCCATTTGCACCATAGTTATGGCTGAGACCTTGGAACATGGCAACATTGAAAAAAAGAGGTTTTAATTTTTTACTTTTGAACAACCCTCCATTTTAGCTAAATGTGTTTAGCTAAAGGACAAACATCTGTGTAACTGTTCTAAATTGTTTACTGTACTTACTCCACTTGAGCTCCCATTGTTTTCCTGTGCAAAGATTATGCAAAGATTAAATTGCTGCTGCCATTTTGGTCCCTCTCACTCGCAGATTTACCTCCAGACAAAGTGGTTTAGATAATCTGGTTAAACTGTTGGTTCGTTTCCATGCTGTCATCTAATCATCTAACCACTTTACCGTGCTTCCAAAGCAGCCGTCACTTTGGGACACGCGATAGATTTGCCCAAACTCCATAAATTACAGTCGAATGGTACGAAAACAAGTTTTAGATTAAACTAATGCTGATTTTCTTTTGTTTTAAGTGGCCTCCCTGGTCTGGGTGGAGCCGACGGAGAGCTGCAGACCTGGATGGCATCAAACCGGCCGTTCGTACCTCTGGTGAGTCCCATTCACTTCAGAACACTGTAAAAAGTGCACAGCATCACAGATTCCATCTTCCTCATTTCCCCCGTCAAGCCCCCAATCGCTGCTTAATCTGCCCATTCTTTAAAATATATATTTGCTTTGGGACATTTGAATGAGCTCCACATCACCATCCCAATGTGCTTGTGTGTGTTTGATCTGTCACTCTGCTGACATGCCCGTTGTCAGAGGTGACTTTGTAGAAGTGGCAGCGAGTCAGAGGAGACTCTGGATACTTCCAAGTCTCTCAGCCAGAGTGTAATCCTCTTCCTTTATCTCTGCGGCTGATCCGGGCCAAAGTGCCGTTGTGTGTGAGAATGATTCAATGACTGCTTACTCTTCTGTAGCCGAGAGTCACGTTCCCTCTTCCTCACCCGCCGCCTCGCTCTTCTTCTCCTCTGATTCTCATCTGCACGTCTGTTGTTCTTGCAGCCTCTTACAGAATGACCTGCGCTCTTTCATTGTGCACCCTCATCTGTTCTGTGTGTGGACCACAGTGATCGCTGACATGATGCTCCTGTCTTTTTTTTCCCCCCTGATAGAAGATAATCTCTATCACACACTGGCACACACAGACCCCACCTTGCACTACACACCAGACAGTCAACTTGGATTATGTCCAAGAATCACAGCTGGATTGGCGTGTGTGCGTGTGTGTGTGTGTGTGTGTGTACATGCTGTAGACATGTGTGTGTTTCCAGTGGGGGTGGGGAGTGGGCTTCATCTGGGGCATCCGATTGGCCCGCTGGCACGGGAGCCAGGCAAGATGCTGATTGGATAGATGTATGGAGAGTAGCGTGCAGGTTTTTGTGTGTGCCATGCTGCTCTGCCTCCCAGAGCGCTGGCCAATAGCTCTGCATATTGGATGCATTACAGATTAGAGCCAATGTAGCTGTGTGCAGATAAAATGTGTGTGTCTGCGTGTGTGTTTGTTTGTGTGTGTGTGTGAGAGAGAGAATGTGTGTGTTGTCTGCGCTGCTCAACTGTGCAAGAGCACTTTTATCCTGTATGAACAAATCCGCACTGTTTCCATTCAGCGAAGTGATCATGAAATGCATTTGCCTCTGCCAGACTAATCATTAATTATTAACGGCAGATTTGACTTGACATTCCAGATCGATGCAGCAGCCACTCACCATTACAATGCGAAGACTGCTCTTAAATTCGTTTTCGATCAAAACCCGAGGATGAGAATGATGACAATTACTGCACGACTCACCGAAGAGGGCGTGAGCCGCCCGAGCACAGAATTTATTTTACTGGTGGAGCTCATGAGATAAGATTCAAGGGTGCAGGATTTTCAGCCATGCTTGAAATCCACAAAAACTGAATTTGATCCATCTGGGTTTAACGTCTTAAAGTCTGAAAATCATAAGGACGATCCCAGAATTATAGCTGGTCATGTGTTGTAGTTTTGACATCTTTGACTGAACTATACATTCAATTTATATTCTAATTTTTACCTCATGTTTTCATCTGCATTTCTTAGATAGTTGGCAGGATCATACAAAAAACTACTGAATGAATTTTTGGACATTTTCACCAATTTCTAAGGGAACAATTCCTGGATCTCAAGGAGAATAAAACCCTGTGGCACATTTAGGGGATTGATATCTTTGAGCGTGTGTAATTTGGGGCCGTTTATTTGAATTTAAGCAGACTGTTGGGCCTTGGTGGAGGAAAGTGCTCTACTGAGTTCCATTCTAGTTACTAAATTAAATTCAGTTTCATTGTTCAACATAATTTGAAATGAACGCTTATTCAGCCAAAGAAAACTACAATACTGATGAATCTAGATGGTTGTATTTCTGGGCTTCGGAGAAAGCGTTTTTTTGATTTAGTTTTAGTTGAAACTGAAGTCAAGATGGAATTGTTACTCGAGAAGAATCAAGTTGTGTATTTTACAGAGTCGTCCGGTTTTACCTCCTCTCTTGTGTTCTCTCCATCCGTGACCTTTTCATCCTGACAACAGAGGAAGCGGCCGAGTGAGGAGGAGAAGGCTCGGGGTGTAAAAAGACGAGAGGGAAAAGTAAGAATAGCACACGGAGAGAAGATGTGAAGTGTTTCTAAACAGTAGCTTAGATACTCCTCTCCCTGACAGAGTCTGGCCAATTAGAGGTCCCGACTCTGTCATTACACTTGTCAACATCATCCAGTGTAAGTGATGGAAGCACGGGGCCAAACCACCAGGGTCGATCACACAGGAGGCGCTGACATGTGTTAAAAAACATCAACAAAATGTGGCTGCACACACACCGCACATATGACACACACATACACACACACATACACACACACTCTGCTGAAAACATGGCAGCATTTACAACCCTCGACCGGCTCTCCTCTGGCTACCTCTAAAAAAAAAAAAATTCACCTGGCTGGTGTCTCAATCTTCTTCGGCGCTTAGCGTAGCTTAGACCAACCATCTGGCTCAGCAGCTCTGATTCCCTCTCACCCTCTTTACCAACTCTCACTCGCTCTTAGTCTTTTTAAAGCGTGTCAGCAGTTACCCTGCGCAGCAGTAGTGAGGCTGCTAACGTGGCTAAGTGTCCCTGGGCCTCTTAGTTAGTGGGTGCCGTGTTTCTCTCTCTGTGTGTGTGTGTGTGTGTTTGTGTTCGTGCGTGTGTGTGTGTGTGTGTGCGCTTCACAGATGGCAACAGGAGGGGAGGGAGAGTTGGAGGGGGTGATGGAGAGAGCTGTCTGAGGCTCCAGCAGCTCTCATGTCTCTCAGGCAAAGGCGGTCTGTCTGCGGGCATCTGCACTGGCAGCGCCCCTCCCACCCCCTTTCTCCATCCTCCGTCGCCACGGCCACCTTACCATCCAGCGCCGCCGTGGATTCGGCAACACACAGCCATGCAGAGCAGTTACCTGACTCCCCTTGACCTCCGATGAGTCACTTCACCACCAGCCATTCTCCGTTTGCGAAAGTGGATCATTATGTCGATAGATGATTCGGGGTGAATTGTACATTGTGGTTTTATTGGTTGGAGAACAGGCTGCGTGGAGAGTGTGGCTAAAAGTGGCTCACGATGGAGTTTCTGTGGCTACATCCGTATGAATATGTTTTTGAAAACGTCATTTTCAAACTGAAACGATCTCGATCCACACCAGCGTTTTGGCTCTGTGTCGGTTTTAATCCCCCGTCCATACTAACACGACTGAAAACGCATATCACATGACCACTTGTGCACACTGGACATTTGCCTGGCAGCATATTCAACCCGCTGGACACAGGAATTGTCTTAAATAGCTTGTCTCCTACACTTGTGAGCACATTGTAACATGCAGAATTTAACCGTACAACAGCTGTTTGCAAAGACAACAGGGTCAGCGACATATCATCCATGTTGCGTTCTACAGAAGGGGGTCATGTGATAGGAGCCGGACAAATCAGAGAAGGATATGTCGTGTCCGAAAAGACACAATCAGTAAGAAGGTGTGTGTGTCTACGTCATCGTTTCCAATCATCTCCGTTTCTGCTCGTCCAGACGATAACACGGTCCAGGAGTTTTTCAAACTAAAATGGAGCCAAACTTCCGAACTTCTCCTGGTTTAGCGGCTCCAAAACTCAAGAGTAGTGCGGATGAATTGAGTTGATGAGTGTGAGCACATGTCCGTGTGCACATCTGCATAAGTGCGTGCGCACACAGACTCTGGCGTGTTGTGTCAGCCCGGTCGTCAGCGAGTGAGCGTCTCTGATTTGCAGCCGGTCGCAGGGTTTGTGTTGGTCTGTGAAACTTTGAAGATGATTAGATGAGTTGTGTTTGTAGTGGGGCCCTGTGTGATTGCTTCGCTCTGTCTGCTGCTGCCTTATTGATCACAGCAGAGTAACTGCCAACAGTATATTTAACGACATGGCTCCTCAGTATTGGCAGATGGGTCAAGATCCTTTTTATTTCTGCCCTCATTTCTCTTTGAACTTGTAGCTTTAAGTATCTCCCACTTGCTCCTCCAGTCAGACACAAAGAAGCCGCTTGATGTGGGATTTTTCTACAGGAATATGTCATGTAATATTTAGTTCCTTTTTTTTCAAATTCAACATTTACGCCCGAGCACATGCTTTAGTTCTTTGAAATGTTTTCTTGACCTCTTTGTGTCCAGGTGGCACCTGCGCTAAGAAAGGCCTGGAGTCTACTGCAGAGTTTACCTGCTTCACTTCTAAAGCCAAAGAAACAGGAGTTGTTCTTTTCTTTTTGTTTCAGCCAAGCGAGAGAGAGAAGGAGAGAGAGAGAGAGAGGGGAGGACTAACGTTTGGTTCTGGGATTTCTGAATACATTAAAACATACCACAAACCACTAAGCACACACACAATAATTTATGCAGACATTCTCTTTGAGTCGCACTGTTCCGATTGGCTCACACACTGCAGTGTGTACAGCGTGTACGTGCCGGCACAGTTGACACATCTGTTCCTGAGATTTCGTAGAGGTTTGGGCGCTGGAGGTGTTGGTATGCACTGATTAGCGCGGGGCTGTCTTTATCCAAACCGCCGGGTTTCCTACTGGGCTTCCATAAACTGTTTACTAAGGAGTCTGTTGCCATGGTTTTTCTGCCATGTTCCAATCAGTCTTTGACCACTCAGCTTTATTTATTCCTCAAAAAAAGCCCGTGCCGTCTGCATCAACCAACTGTTGTACCCCCTCAGACCAGCTGAATCATGCATATCGTGGATTTTATTCATCTGCAGGACAGGGGGCTTGGATGGTGATGGGAGCCTGATTGGACGAGCTCGGGAGAGAGAGAGCCTTAACAAGCTGACACCTTTGGCTCATGGGTGGGTTTGAAACGGAGGCTTTGATGAGAGGAAGAGATCACTATCATAATAACCTAATAACTCGGTGTTCCGCCGGGCGTCTAGTTAGAAACACATGCTATAGCCCGTGTTTTTGATCTCCCCTGAAAACGCCATTTTCCCCCCAAAAAACCATAATGACACCCCTGGGCAAGATGCGATAAAAGTGAGATAAGATAAGACAGGTTTTTTACAACCAGAATTATCTTTACTGTGATCCTGCTTGTCCTTTCTCTTTCAGTCTTTCATCCTTTCAACGCCCCCCCCCTCTCTGTGTCCCTCTCCCTATTTTCTCTGCTTTAATAACGAGGGGAAATAAAATGCCTTTCATAGGTTGTACGAAGCGACGGCATAGCAGGAGAGGCATGAAGCAGCGCGCGGAGGTCAGGCCACACTTGGAGAGCGACTGATGCTCAGTGTGTCAGTGAGGGCAGGGGTCTGTCCTCCTATAGGCCGCAGGCTGCATCTGTAGTGTTTAACAGTCTCGTAAGCTGTTTATTTCGACCCTTTGCACCTCTCTGAACAGGAAGCCGTATCCCTCAATTGGATTACAGCTAATTAAATACTACACACGTGTAGAGTCAACACACAGAGGTGTCATACATTCCCGTCCCTGGCCTCCGTCTTGCAACTCCTCCCCCCCTCCTACTTTGAGTTTTTTTTTTCTTCTTTCGTTTTGATTTGAATGTTCTGCTCGAGTATGATGAATTTTTAAGCGTTTAGCCCACTTTACTGGAATTCTCTGAGCCGAGGAGGCTCCGTCTTCTTGTCTCTGTTTCTCTTTGTTTCCCTGCAGACTGATCAGTTGGATCGTGGCTGAGTTGGGGAACGAAATGTAAAATGCTGGTTGTGGCTCACAGATTTGAAAAATGATAAGTGACCCGTCGTGTGTAGCCATACATACGGTTTCCTGTGCAGAAGGGACATCATTTTAATTAATAATGCAACATTTTGGAAAATGTGCTTATTTGCTTGAATTGCTGAGATAAATGACAAGATCCCAGCAACCTCACAATGTGGCTTGTTGAGAAACATGACCATCTAAGGCTAGTACCTTTCCGTAAACCCTAACATTTTAAATTTCTTCACTGATTAAACGGCTGTGTGCAGAGCAACTGAAGACATCCTTTGGTGCAAACTGTGGTTCCATCTGTTGCACTTCACTCACCTACTGTCTTGCATTTGGGTCAATATTCGATGTCTCACACAACGCTCGAGAAGAATGTGCAAAAGCATATTGACCCATAATGTTCAACTATCTAAACTGCTGTGAAGTTTACTCTATATAGTAGGATGTGTATCATAAGATGACACCACAGTTCCAAACTTTCAATATTTGGGGTTATTTACTTTATTGTGTTGACCGACTGTGTCCAGGTAAATTATTTATTTGTTATTGACCCCCACTTTTCCCAGCCCCTCTACCTCACATCTCAGCCTTTCATTGGCCAGTCTGCAGCGACACAAGGCGACGTGTGACTGTTTGCAGAGTGTAAAGATGCTCATTGGGCAATTAATGGCCACCAAAAGGGAACCATTAGCGACGTGTAAACTTGTGATACCTTGGCTTCGTGTGAGTGAAGGCGGGCAGCTCGGTAGGAAAAACAAACTTGGAATTTAAATTGCACCGTGCAAACGCAGTGGGCTCAGACATAAAGTTCATTGGTCCCCGTGTTTGTGTTTGTTTTGATGACTGTATTCATCAGCAGGATGAGAGCAGCTGAGGAAGTGTAAAGTGCTGTGCCAACTGTCGCAGTGCTACCTACTGTCAGTTGGGGCTTTAACATTTGCAAGTTCAAATGCACCACATTTAAAGATAAAATGGGAGTTATGCAATCTCCAGTGTTCCTGCAGCTCACTTTCTCTTTACTAATGTTCCTGTATCATCCATCAGTCAATCAGTCAGCCAACCCATGTGTTTACTGTCATCACATCTACTCCTCGACTCTTGAAAAAGGAGCGGAGGAAAAATGTGACGACAGTAAAGAGGTGAAATGATGGACTTTAACAATCAGTTTTCCCTGGAAACCGGGAGCTGCCACTTGTTAATGTCTGTGCTCCTGTGTGGTAACACAGTTGATGTGGTTGTTATTGTGGTTCAATCCTGATTGAATGGAGGCCAGTGATGTTGGGATATACTGAGGGAACCCACAGGAACTGCAAGGATGCTGAGAGTGACACACACACACACACACACACACACACACACACACACACACACACACACACACACACACACACACACACACACACACACACACACACACACACACAAATTGCCATGGGATTTCACAAACCTCCTCACACACATAGATACACACTCCTTTGAGAGTCTCAGGAGAGTTGTTTTCTTTTTTTAAGTTATCAAATCTTTTTATTTCCATTGCTATTACAGTGTGTGCGAGCATGTTTAATCTTCTATAATCAAAGGCATATATGTTACGATACTACTGCCCTACATATCTGTGCTGAGGTAGAGACCCATCAAGGGGAAACATGCTAATTAACAATGCTGCAATTCTCGCTGACATCTCCATCTTTGACAATATCTCTTCAACTCGCAGCATCCTCACCTCAAAAGCATCCACTCAACAGGGAACGCGGGAAGAGACGCGCGGGGTCACGTGTGTTCTTTGCTGCGAGGAAAACACAGAACACTGATCTAGACAGGAGTCGTTTTACTGCAAATAGGACAGTTAGAGGGGGAGAGACGCGCAGGCAGGCAGGTTGCCATAAAAGGGGAAAATACACACAGATGGCCTTGACAGACTGACAGACAGAGGATAAGAAAAGAGTATAGACTAATGAAGAGGCAGACACAAAGACGTATACGTACAGGATGTATATGTACATGCAGATACCTGCTCGACGGTGTGAGCACAGCTGTGTTTTCACTCGAATCCGCAGATGATTCTGCATCTGTATTCAGACAGATTACAACTGTGTGTTGGACCTCTGGCAGCTTTATATTAAATCTCTGCCGAACACACTCAACCAGCTTGGATATGATGCGCTCGTCATGATCTGAATAATCTGCTATTTAATTTTCATGCATTTGTATAATCTATGAATGAATTTGTCAATTATAGAGCAAAAAATCACAAACTGCGAGTTCAAGATTCTCAAATGTGAGAATTTGCTTTGTAAATTGATTATTTTGTTGGTGAGATAAAATCAAGCACCCTCGGCTCTGGTAAATTATTATGGGAGACATTTTGAGATTTTTTTTTGTGACTTGAATTAATATTAAATATTGGCACAAAACAACATCCAGTTGCTTCAGTGGATAAGCGTTGGTTTTAGTTTCATAAAGATGCAGGTTGGGGGCAGCAGGTGGGCCCCTGCTTATAGTGGCTGATGTTCTGGCAGGGTTGGGGGGGGATGCTGGGCTGGATCCTGCTGGGTCTTTTGTCACCCCTGCTAATTGAGTGATCCTGGTGACCCCGTCATCGCTGCCCCTGGTAACACGTCAGCAGGAGCCGCTGCCGCTGCCTTCCACTTAAAGTCGTAACTAGACATCTTGCTCTATGATGGGTGCATCAGTACATCGATGGTTGAAATGATGGAAGGTTAGATGCTAGGTAAAGGCTGGGTGCGCTGGCCATAGCGTAGTAAGGACCCAAGGTTAATTGCTCAGTTGCTCAGCATTGACGCTGTTAACATTTCAGCTTTGTCTCCACGCAGGGCGGACAGAGCCGGAATTGATTTGAAACCACAGGCACTTTGAGGCACATTGAATAAAAGCATCCAACGACTGGCCTGTGGCTTCATGAAAGGGTGTGTGGATGCGTGCGAGAAGTGCGGGGAGAAATAAACACTTTATTCTTCTTTAAGGGATTTTCGTTGCTTCAGGTGCGCGGGCATTACTACGAGGACGAAGCGACGGAGGAGACGTAAGAGCGTTTCACAATTAGTATGCCGGGAACATATGAGAATAACACTTGACAGATGCTCACAGGGTGATATCATGCCCCATCTTATGATTTTATGCTATAACAGCTGCACTTGTACATCTCACTCAGTGGCGACAGTCATAGCATGCCAAGTCTTCAGAAAAAAAAAGAAATAGAAGAAATCACTCATATTTCAATGCATGCCTTCGGAATCTCTTTTAGCGAACATGTGACACTTTTCACATAAGTGTTTTTGTGTTAACAAAATGGAAATCTTAATTTTGATAAGCTAATTACAGCTTGTAGGCCGTCGCTAGGCAACCTAATGACAGGAGACAGCGGGGAGTCAAGAATCTAACCTTTGGCTGGATAGAGCCAAGAGGTGACATTTGGATTTCCTTCATATCAGCCTCTATTGATGCACTCGGTCCTGGCTGTGGCTGTGTTGCTATTTTCAGTTCAAATGGTGTAAAAGTGTGATTTAAAATGGCTGTATGCTCAAGAAATATAGCGCAATTTAAACCTCAGCGAGAAAATGTAAAGCTGTCAATCAGTGTCAGGAAGCTTTAACAAGCGAAATGACATTTATTTGTGGATGTGCATGAGTCATTCAGCACTGTAGATGTCATCACTGCCTCTCCACTTCCTCTTATGGAGCAGAAAACATGTGGTTTTTCAAAGAAATGTGAACAACATAATCATTCCTAAAACGACAAAAGGAAGAGAACTGTTGAGGCTGAGTTATGGGGCTGAGGATCTTTGGTTGTTGCCTCTGGACATGGTCATAAGATTGGATTAAATTCTGGGGCTCTTTCGTGCATTAGAAGCCACTGTGCAAGGTTCTTTACCCTGACTCTGTGTTGGATTAATACCACAATAAAATAAAAGCGTCCGTGCAGCGAGTATGTGAATAGGTACCTCTGTTGTGGCTTCATTTATAGCCACGAGTGGCTCGCTGCCTGACTTTGGCTGAATAATATTTTTGATCTCGCCGTAATGCAACACATGCACGGTCTATCCATCACAGATCGGTCAGAGACAAGGTCTGTATGCATTGAAAATGTCTTTGTGGGCGTCTGATTTTTCCTCCCCATCGAGGGGGGAGCAACGGGGCGGCAGAGGAGGGGGGGGGTGGAGGCGATCCATGGCTCAGCGCCAAAATAGTTTTGAAGTATCTGTGAAAAGACTCCTCTTAATCCGTTTTATTTGCTCTGCTACCTCCGAACCATTTGTCCACGCAGAGCTCCCAAACCCTCCACTCCACCCAGCCATCTCAGGGATTTAGTGTGGTAGAGCAGAGGTGCAAGAGCCCACAGACAGTTAAAAAAAAAAAAAGCCATCTGGCCGGGGAAGGGGGGGTAAGAGAGGTGGGGGTGTTGGGTGGTTTGGGGCGGAGGAGTCGTGCTGGGCAATCAAAATGACGGACAGCAGTGAGAAGTGTTTTGTGGGCTCCCACGTACATGCAAAGTAGCCCGACTTGTGAGCTTTCACAGCTCCCTCCGGTCTCCAGGTAAACACTGACCGGCCGAGGTATGCGTGGCCTTTCCCCACCTCGGTGTTTGTGTGTGTATTTTTGTTTGTGTATGGTAATAACGTGTTTGTTGGCGTGCGTGTGAGAGGAAAGAGAGGACTCTCCTGTGTTTGCGCTCCTGTCAGTGACTCGTGTATTTGTGTGTTCGACAAGAAAGGCTGCCAAGTTTATTTCTGCAGTTTTTTCTTCTTCTGTTTGTTTGGTTTTTTTTGTTTTGCCGCTGGAAGATGTTTGACCAAAGAAGTCAGGGTGAGCAGGTGAAATAAACAGCATCCATATTTCATGAACCATCAAAAAAAGAGAAAACTTTCCGAGATTCGACACAGGCTCAGTTCTAAGACACTGTGAAATGGGCACACAATTGTTCCTCTTCGCTCTGAGCAAATATTATAATCCTATTCTCTTATGCTTTCCATCTTGCCCTCTCTCCCTAATGTTCACCCCGATGGCGGCCCCTTTCCCTGAGTGAAAACCCCTCCGAATGTGTGGAGGCTTCATTTTTCACTCTCCCTTTGGGGCTCTGTTGTCAGAGAGCAGCCCTTAGGAAGTCTTTATTTCTGCCAGGCAGGGCCTCTTGCGTTCCTCCACCCTCTCCCTCCGTTCTCATGGCTGTCCCCCCCACCTGCTGGGATCCTGATCCCAGCCGGGGCAGGGCTTCAGCGGGGGACAATTACTGCTGCTCCCCAGCTTTGATCATCTGACCACATGGAAGCATAACAGCTGACCACATGTTTCAACAGACAAGAAGACGAAGTAAAGGGAGAGAGAAAAGGGGGAAAGAGGTAGAATAGGGTGAGAACAAGAAAAGAAATCCCCTTTTCATTTAAGTTGAGCCCAAAGTTCCATTCCACTTCGGGAGCTTTACGGGGAGTTAGCCAGAACGCTCAGATTTGTGTTTTGGACACTTCCCTTTGATGGTGATTATTTATTTGGATCAGGGCGGCCGTATTTATTACGGACTACGTCGAGCTACAGCCTCCAATAAAGTTCGGTTTCAATTTGCCACTCTGTCTTTTGTGAGTGCCGCGTTGAGAGAAAGGGAGAAGCAATTTGAGGCAGCCCTTGTAAAAAGTGAGTGCTAAGTCTGCTGGTATTGTCGGCCAAATTGTCAGGAGGCCAGCTGGGCTCTGCCGTCGTGTTCTGGGCACTGCCTGGGTTTTTCTCAACCTCGGCCCCTGTTTCATTCAGGCTGCTTCTCCGCAAAGTCACAACCTTTTCACATGAGCCCACAGAGGTTACCGTGGTGAACTGGCTCGGACACAAAGTCACCACCACCTCCACACCACGGACAATAAATAACACAGGTGATATCGCTGCTGAGCCACAGGGGCTGTAACAGGAAGAGAAATATGTTGTTAATCAGCCCAGAGTAGATTCAACCGCATTTAGATTAGTTACTGAACTGAAGTTTTTATTATTATGAAAATATAGTTACTCTAAAAGTGGTTTTCTATTTATATTGATAGATTTATTCATATTTTTTGCTCTGTGGATTTAGGTCTCGTGTGACGGGGGATATCTCCTCACAGAATCTGGGCCAAGGGGGTTAGATAGAAACTGACAAGGCTGCGGGGAGAGGGGAGGGAGCTTTGCTTTGCTCTGCTTGTCAGGGATGGCCTCTTGGAGTGTCCCAATTGTGGAGGAGATCACTTTACCACATTAAGAGTGTCTCAAAAGAACCTCTTCAGCAACACTTTGGCCCCGCTCGGAAGAACGGGGCTTGTTTTGACTGGTCTGCCACCTTTTATTGTCACAGCTCTGTCGGCCGACAGCCGGCTCCTGCCTCAGCCGTAGCGCCGCTGTGGCTCTCTGATGAGGAGATGCTCGCACAACCTACTGTAACGTGTGTGTGTGTGTGTGTTGAAGGCAGGAATGTGCATATGGAAAAATGTACAAACAGTGTATACCCAGACCCACACATGAAAACCCCAGGGCATTCTGAAAATAGTAGCGTCGGTCAAATAAATGATATGAGCATTATAAGAGGGTTTAGTGTGAGATGGAGACCTACTTGTTAACTTTTTCTGTGACAAGTTATGTCATCATTATAAAAAATACAACAATCCTAAAAATGTCCCCTTCGACGTGTTTGATGAATATTTTCTACCCCCGGTGAATCTGACGTGATGTCCTCCAGCAGTGAGACATCTGTCATCAGAATTAACTCTTTGAGATACTGCAAGTGGACACAAATCTGCCCCATGTAACAGTCTGTCAGTGTCAGAGCGGCTGTCCGCGACAACAGTTTGTTGTGTTTTTTACTTGTGATGACAACTATTTTGAAAAATAAAATTGTTTTTCATCTGTGTATGCAAGAGGGGAAAAAAAAGGGTAGCATGAAATCTCTTCTGGCACATTGGAACACACACACACACACACACACACACACACACACACACACACACACACACACACACACACACACATTCAGATTCAGATTTTTCTCTGTACAACTCCATGTATCTCTGAAAGACAGAATCACTTAATTAAATGCTGGTTTAGCAAATTGAAAAGACAGTCAGGATTAATGATTTCACTTACTGCTGTAATTAATAAAGCATTTCGCAATACACCAAAGAAGGGAATCATTTCAGTGTATTCGGTGTAGCATTATGGATTTAATGTAGTTGCGTCGCTACATTTATTTGATCATTTTTATAATAATCTGTTAATAGCCGACACGAGCTTGAAAAATCCTGTGTGCGTTCCTGGAGGAAGATTCCTTTTACATCTTTTTAATCAAACAGGAAATGATGTCTCATTAGTAGATATGAGTGTTTTTGTGTTATCGAGTTGTTTTAATCACATGGAATAGAGGGAATTTAACAAGTAGACATGACAGTGAGTTGTTCAGCTCGGTGTGTGTTCACGTTTCCCCTCTAAAACTAAAGTTGGTTTGTCTCCAAAGACGGGGGGTCACTTTATGACGTGGCCTCGGCCGTTCGTGTATCCTGGCTTACTTCATAATCATTTTTATCCGGTAGTTAAAAATAATTAACAAGTCATGCTCTTTTGTCGTCCACCATTTTAGGTCCTCGCTCCGGCAATGAAAGGCCTCTCCAGCAACGTGGTCACGTAATAGTGTCAGGATGCATTTTAAAGTGCAGTAATTCAGTGGTTTACACGGCCTCATAAAATACCGACATGCCCCGATAATGAGAAGCATGAATGGAAACTTGGAGTTCCCTGTGGCCCCTGGTGTGTGTGTGTGTGTGTGTGTGTGTGTGTGTGTGTGTGTGTGTGTGTGTGTGCGCGCAGAGATGCAGATAGAAGAAAGGCAGCAAGAAAGACAGAAAACGTGCGGGAAAAGAAAGAAAAGCCAAGATAAAAAAAAAAGCGATTTACTTTTTCAATCTGCACAGCTGCTCTCTCGTATCCTGCTTCATGGAGAGGAAAAAATGGAGAAGATGAGTATAGAGCTGTGCTTCTTAGACGGAGGCCGGTGCTCCTGAAATGCACACAGTGTGAGACTGGTATGCCGAGTGGCAGGACTGCGGCTGAGGAGTCCCACGGTTTCCTCCTCTCTGAGTGATATCATATGGACAAACAGCAAAAGGTCACAGTCAGCTTGAGCACATAAATCTTTCACCCTCCTCTGACACTCTTTATGGCGTCCTACCCCTTCTGACAGACAGGCTGCGCGCACACACTAGTGCGTGTGCGCGTACACGCTTGAATAGTTGTTGCTAAACTATGTACACGCAACAGCAGCTGTGTGTGTGTGTGTTTGTTCTTAAGGACTTGTCTACATGTTTTTTTACTCCAGGTGATCAGTGTCAGGCTTCTCGCACAACGCGTCTTAATCTCGCAGTCCCAACCTCTCGCTGTCGTGGAATAAATCATGATGCAGCGTGGAGGTGGTGGCAGGCAGCGTGAGTCAGAGATGCAGTCTGCTTGACTTCACACTCGCTGGGGATCTGGTAGCTCAGCAGGTAGTCCGCGTACAGATTGAAACTAACTCTGCCTTTTTGTGCTCGACACATCCTGAGAGCTCGATTCAAGAGCATGACTGTTCCTTTATTGTAGAATAAATTCCAGTTCTCTTTTTTTTTTTTTATTGTGTACAGATGGGATAGGTTCAGGGTTACTCAGCTCCTACTCCTTCTCTTACAAGTTGTGTGTGTGGGTGTGTGGGTGTGGGTGTGTGTGTGTGTCAAAGACTTGATGTAATTCAGATTTGACTGGAATCACCTGTGAGACTGTAACTTTATGAATAAAAACAACTGCCTGTGTTAAAGTGATACTTACTTAAAGGAATCAAGGAGGAGAACTGAGGTCATGGTTGTGCCGGTGATTTGTTAGTCTCCGATGGTCACCGAGCATTAGCGACTTAAATCCTGGAATCAGCCTGCGACCTTTTAGTGAGGTTACCACCACAAACGCCGTTTTTCATCCCCCTTGTGTTTTTGCTCGCACTAACAAGATTGACTTATAGCAGATTTGCACTACTGTGCATGTTGCAGTCATTGACTAACTAGCAGTTATTCATCCGCCTATAGCAGCGTGGGCCTGGCACGAACAGGGGGACGTCTGATTTACATTAACAGCTCAGCTCTCACATCTGTGTTTATCAGGCAACAGCTTTGAACGTGACTCAGCCAATCAAAACTATCTGTTTTCTTATGTCCTCTATTGCCGAGGTAGTGTGTAAATCAACGTTTCTGTACTGCAGGCAGTTGCTGGGGCCATTGCCAGCGAGTGTGTGAATTACACCCATGCATAAAGCTGTCCTTGTGTCCCGCTGGCCAAGAGCTACAGGGAAGCTGGAAATGATCGTAAATTAAGCAGCACTTGACTGAGGAAATCATACAAAATCTGGGATTGAAAGGAACAGACCATAAGAGGAGTTCCTGTGAAGGCCGACAGAGGAGGAGCATGGGGTAGCGGCGTGCTAGACCACATAACAGACTGGTGGAGGAGACGGAGGAAAGGTCAGATTTGGGATACGTCTGTCGTAGAAACAGTAGTAGGCTAGTCGTAAACGTCCCAGCTGATGCCTGCCACAAGAGATAAATTATTCACTCACTTGTCAAATCAATAATGACCCGGTCTTTAGTGGCCTACTCTCCCCATGCCCTACTTATTGGTTTTTGGGGGGAGAGGACACATCATTTATGTGTCGAAAAGATATTTTAGCCGTTTGCATTGTAGTGGACCTGTGGCCCCTTGCTGAGGGAAATTGGCTTGTTATTTTTTTTTGTCATTTTAAGGATTGTTTCTGGAAAATTGGAAGTTGGGGGGAAAAATTGGGATTTGTGGGGAGAAAAAAAAAAAACCAACCTCCCTGACACTGGATTGAAGTGAGCACACATGATTAATATGGCAGTGGCAGTTTTGTTGAAAGGGAATGTGGTGGGGAGGCGTGGTGGTGGTGGTGGTGGTGGTGTGGTTAAAGGGGATCGGGTGGAGGGGGTTGAGCAGGATGGGGGGATGTTGCCATGGCTTTAAGGGCACGGGCATGTTTGGATGGCACGGCCCACCCCCTGCCCCTCAGCCTCTGTTCATGTGTCACTCACTGTCTCCCAGCCTGTAATTTTCCATCTACTGTAACAGTCTGGGCACATCGCCACCCAGGGAACTTTTAAAATAAATAAAGAATTCATTAAATAATTAGTATCTCCACAACAATCTCTTTTGTTCTGTCAATCTCCGAGCGCTCAAAAGTCACCCTGAGAGACGGCGAGAGAAAGAGGGAGGAAGAGAGAGGCAGAAATTAGTGGAAAAATCAATTTTTTTAAAATTAAAAGCATTGAATTTTTTGAAATGCTTTTTACTTATCCGCCATTGATTACATCTAATTGAACCTCCTTTCCTGAAAAAGTGGTGTGTGTGTGTTTTTGAGCGTGTGTGTGTGTGTGTGTGTGTGTGTGTGTGTGTGTGTGTGTGTGTGTGTGTGTGTGTGTGTGTGTGTGTGTGTGTGTGTGTGTGTGTGTGTGTGTGTGTGTGTGTGTGACATTTCCTAATGGCTGGGTGTATAGATGATAACCACTTGGCTCGGAGACAGACAGATATGAAAGGCTGTCACTCCGAGCAGAGACAGCTATAATGGCCCTGCGGATGTGTGTGTCTGTGCATTTGTATTTCTGTGTGTGTGTGTGTGTGCGTGGATTCATGAAAGGGTGATGATAGGGGCCGGTACTTTGGGGCCCGGCCATGCTTCCTAATCAAAACCCATCCTCTCTCCGGGTGCTCGTACACCGGCGTGCGTGTGGTGGTATAGTGTTTACATTGGGAGAGATGGAGCAGAACCACCTCTTTGTCCCCTCAGAGATTTGACATTGCCGCCCCCCCCACCACCCCGCCACCTCATCCTCCTCACCCCACCCCGCCGCTTGTGAGGTTAGCGGCCCGGAACATCCTCGTATGTATGAACAGCTTGCACAGGGGCTACGCAGAACAATGTAAACCCGTCATTAATAAAAGGACTTAAGCTATCCAAGTATAAGTTAATCATACGAGTTAACCTACACACTGAATCGTCCGTTGCCACGCGGCAGGTGAGTTGTGATGTGTCGGGGGGGGGGAGTGGTCACCAGCAGCATCATGGCAAACAAAGACAAACTGCATTAGAGAACCACCAGCTGAGGGTAACCAGCAGGTTAGTTTCAACAAACCAGATACAGGAGTTTTAATGGTAAACAATGGCCATCTGCATGCAGCTGAAGGTGCCCCCCCATTGTGTTTGCAGTTGTCATTTAGTTAATCCAAAGTTAAACACCCCCGACATAATCCTGTTCTGTCCTGTGAAACATCAGGTGTTTGTAGGTGTGTATCTAAATATACATGTATGTGTCAGACCTAGTGTAACTGTGTTTGGTTTAACGTCTGATTATTGAGGCGTCTTCCTTTTCCAAACCGAGAAAACTGCTGCGTTGTCGGATTACAAGTAATGACCTCTGACGTACCAATCCCAAACAGACACTGCTTCAATATCAAGCACTTTAAAATGTATTTTTCATTAAAGAAAATGAAGATCATTGTCAAAAACTGGAAATAAATCAACTTAAATACCTCAAAACACGTCCCTTTGCCTCCATGAGACATTTAAAGATTGTATTTTCTTTATTTTCTTTATAATGAATGTTAAGTTTAACATTTATGGTGTATTTTGTAAATTCCCCAAACAGAAATGTCGAGTTTTGGAATGTGGCCCTTCTCCACTTTTCGGGCACTTGTCGCTCCTGCCTATCACTCCTGCCTTTTTATTTCGGCTCTACATCGAGTAGACGCTTCGTTTTTTTTTCCTTTTCTGAAATTAATGGGGAATTAATGATTCCGTTATTCCCCCGCTGTGCTAGGAAGGGGAGGGGGTTTGGGATTCTTTTTTTTAATCGCCCAACCTCTAGAAACTGATTGGAGCAGAAAAAATACACCCAGTCCCCTTCTGCCAGGCCTCACAATGGAGGCGCTGATTTTTTTGATAGGGTTCTATGCTGTCAGGGGGCCAGCTGGAATTAGAAGTGGATTAATAATTTTAAACAAGGCTAAACCGCTTGGACTGTCTGTCTGTCTGCTCTTTCCAATGCTTAGCCAATGGTCCGTCTGCTCACCAACCACATCAAAACAATCTAAAAACACTATATCTTCCTAATGAAGAGGGCTGGGTTTAGTTTGTGGACTCGGGAGAACATGAAAACACGCGTATTTAGGCAGATTTCATGAAGTTCTGAGTCTGAGAATAAGCCTGGATTATCACGAACAGTTTTACATCATGCACCAGGACAACATCCGTGAAGGAAGCATTAGTTTGACTTTACTGTGACTGTGTTTGTGAGTAGGTGCTGTGGCTTCCCAGGAGTTTATGAACTTTCTGTTGACTTTCCACAGTTTTTTCTTCTTTTATGATTTAAACTTGAGAAATCCTCGACCGGCTGTTTGTTCTCTGACTTCTAGTGTGTAGAAAAGTTTGTTGTCAGTCCAACACTGATCTACCTGATCGTGTTGAGATTCCTCCAGCCTGTCTGGTTCAATACATGTATGGAAAATGAATGTTTCTCCTTGTGTCAGCTGTGTTTGTGCTGGTGTGCGACAGGCGGCGGCGGCAGCGGCGCCTGAGTTGGTCCAGTGGCTGAAACACTAAGACCACCAGAATGGTGACCCCAGTCAGAGGAAAGATTAGATTTAGCACCAGTGGGAGTGGTAAATGGTGAGTCGCAGGGATTTGGGGGCTATTTGGAATGATCTAAAAGCAGACGTGTTACCACCCGAATTTGGGTAAAGTAAAGCCTGACAAATCAGGCAACCCTGCTGGTGACATCTCTCCCAGAACAGAACCATGTCTCAATAATCCCCATGTAATTTATGTGTGTGTGTCTAAGTATGTGTGTGTGTGTGTTATAAGGACAGACATGGGAGAGGTTTGAGAGTGTAAATGTGTGTCTCCTCTCTGTGGGCACGTATATGGGAGTGACTTTGGATGGATGATGAGCAGCACTCAATAATAATTTCTCTCCAACCGGCTCTCCATTGACAAAGCAGGCTGATGGACGAGGGTCCTAAAGGGCCCGGATCAGAGCCAGGAGAGTCCAGACCGCTCTGCTCAGGTTATGTCCATTTTAAAAAACAGCATTATTCGGTGTAAATCCATTTGCACCGTTTAATCCAAACAGGACAAGTGCAGCCACAAAACGCTAAGACGGGAATAAAGTGAAAAAAACTAAGTATAACATCAATCTATATTTTTTTTCCTTTTAATTCAGTCATTATAAAAATGTTCTGTGAATGTAGCAGGGACATTAGCCCCCTTCTGAGCTATTATCCTGGCTGTCTGGTGTTGCAATTTCACACTTCACTGATTCCGACAAGCAGAAGAGAGTCTGCGTGCCCCAGATTTCACCTTATTTAGGTAATACAGAAAGAAATCATTCCCAAGACAAGGCAAATTAAACTGGGTAGTGGACTGGCACACTGTTCAGCAGAATATCAAAAGGAAAACACAGTCAGGGGAGTGCTGAGCTTTTTTCTGGTGTCTTCCAGCACATAAAGTTGACTGTAAAACGCTGGAAATGAAACTGAGCTCATGCACAGATTTTTTAAACCTGAGGAGTCATTTCACCACTGAAACTCCTCTAAAAAAACAACTCTTTTAAATAACAAAAACTCCCCAGTAAGTTCCCTCACTTATTTATTCACATTCAGCTCGTTTTTTCTTCTTTGCTTTGTTTCTCAGGCCAAGTTCTTTATCTCATCTCAAGGTGTGAACTTGGTCGTTGGAGGTTGTTCCCAACGTCAAGTCTTATAATATCACCTTTTACAAGAGCTCCCAACCACCTTCATGTCTAATGTATGACGGACGGCATATGAAGTGTGACTGACAGACAGCAGAGCTTATACATTATTGATGCTGCGCAAGAATGAAAACAAACTGGCTGCGTGGAAACGTTTCTCACTGTTAAAGTGGATCCTGACGCGCACGCAGCTCCACTGCGCCCCACACACTTTACTTATTTATTTATAGGAGAGATCCTGTTAAAATACGTTACATTTAATTGCGTATTTTGTGCGTAAAATAATAAAACAAACGCACTAGATCGATTAAAAACTCCTGACAATGAGCTGCTGATCATTTTAAGAGTTAAAAGCTCTGAATTTTGAAACGCTGATTTTTTTATTCTTTTATTCTACAGCAAAAAAAAGTCGAGTTAATTTCGTTTTTGCCGACGCAGCACTTTAAAAAAATATATATATTTCTGCATAGTCAACGCTTACTTTTTAAATCTATAAAAAGACTTTTCCTTTCTCTCCTCCATAGAAATCAGCCCTGGTTGGATTGAACTCTTTCTTTTTGACTTTACTGCGCACAAACCTTTTCAAGGACAAGACAAGTGGCTCGTTAATAATTAGAAAGTGCGCACATTTTCTTTTTTCCCTCTTATTTTGAGTTATGCAAGACGTTAAACGGGAGGTTAATCCGGCTGGGGGGAAAAGGCCAGGGAGGTTTCTTTAGCCTTTAAATGTGCCAAAATCAAACCACGAAATTACCAAACAAAAAAAACATAAAATAATATGATAATAATTAAATTATTATATCTTATAAATTACTAATAATAAGGATGATAATATATCTGCCAATTATATGAACTTAATAATACCAGTGTCAACACTATCAAAGTTTAATTCTACTGTAATTATTGTATCGCATGTCATATTTTAATTAATAAATATATATACCTTAGAATAAAGTAAGACAAGTGCTGAGAAAATGAAGGAAAAACATAAAAAGAAATGATTATTATTGTTTTTACAGAAACAAGTCAAACCCTCCATCTACTTCAGAGTTCTGTGAGAACTGAGGCCAGAGGTTTTAGGTTTCCCCGGCCTGCTGAGCTCCACTCCCTGCACCAGGAGAGAAATATGTCATCGGTCATCATAGCAGAGGATGGATAGGGTGTCTCAGAGATGCAAACGAAAATATTTGGCTATGTTACTTTTTGTAAATCGGGAGATTGGTTTTCGGCCCCCAAAGGTGTCCTGAAGGAAAATGTGCAATATATTAGGGAGACGTCTGCCAATCACAGGCAGCCGTGTACAGTACGGACTCTGACAGCAGCAGCACGCTCGGTGTTGCTGGATTTGTGGTATTATTTCATATCGAAACTCAAACCCACTCTCAGGTGTTTTTTGCGTAACACACTCAGATAAATTGTAGTCCTCTCTGGAAGTACACAGTGACTAAGAATGGCCCCACAAATACAACACGCCACACAGTTTAGCAGTGGTGAGAAACAAAGTCCCCCTCTCTTTTGTTACTGGCCCTCAGACCAGAATTGAAACAGGAAAAGCAATTATTGCAGAGATTGTCCCACAGGCATTGAAAAGCTATCAGCATGAGGGTTGGGATTGGCTCGGGGGACACCTATGGCCCCATGCATTATCCTGGCATGAGGTCGCTTTGGCAATCGCCTGCCAATTTCCACCAGCACCTGGCTTTCCCATCCCACCCCCCCATTCACCAGGCCCTCCTACCTGGTTCCCTTTTCTCCTCCTCCCTCCTCTGTACCCTCAGCTTCGCCTGCTATTGTCCCAGGATGGTGACCATTAATAAAAAGAGGGGGAAAAAACAACAATCAGTGCTGTCCAGTAGGCGAGTCGCACTCAAGGTGTGCAATCACGCTGTATTGTTTCTCAGCGTGGTGGGATTGGTTGTTGATTCTTCTTGGAGACAAAATGTGTTCGACTCGGGTCTGTTGATGTAGTTGAACGCAGAACCACGAAAATACCCAAAGAACAAAAACCACAGAATAATAGTGCGTCTAATGCTGTGAAAATATGAGCCGGTGGTGTATGGTTTGGACCAAAAGGCACAGTGGGAGAGTCGAGTCTAGATTAGTGGAAAAGTGAGAAGAAAATAACTGGTGCTATGTCTAACACGTTTTATTATGGCTGTTGAAAACCTGTATAACACAGCTGTTGTGTATCCCCCCTTTAGCAGCAGAACCCCTGCCACCCATCCACAAACCTGGTCCTGTCCTGCAAGGCCCAGTTACCCAAACACATCTTGTTACAGTACGTTCACCTCCGGGCACGCAGGACTAACAAGGGCACAAGGGCCTGAGCGTCACATATGGAATAGTCCAGGCTGTATAGTTGCATTGTTGTTGTTGTTGAACTCAGGCTTCTGTTTGCCTTTATGCATCATGCTTCCTCTCATCTTCACAACAGTGCCTTTGTATCGTTCAGATGTTATCACACATACACACAATTATTTCTTTCCTGGTTCCAAGCTGCAGTTCTCTCCTCGAAAGATGCTGCAGATGCACGACAAATCACTTCTGGTTCATTTAAAATGAAATTGTTTTTTAAATATTTTGTTGGTTGTTGAAATTGTGAAGGAAATTGGGAATTTAGTCAAGAAACTGGGAAATGTCTGTGGCGAAAAATTGAATTAACCTCTTTTCTTGTGCTCCTCAAA
Source organism: Hippoglossus stenolepis (assembly GCF_022539355.2). Taxonomy (NCBI): domain Eukaryota; kingdom Metazoa; phylum Chordata; class Actinopteri; order Pleuronectiformes; family Pleuronectidae; genus Hippoglossus; species Hippoglossus stenolepis. The sequence goes on along the minus strand of NC_061489.1, from coordinate 18,503,910 downwards.
TTGCACTTATGTCAGATATTTATATTCAAGGTCAACATGACTGAACAGCTTCAGAGGTCAAGTGAGGCACCAAATGTTGCATCCCTGTCACATTTATTTATTTATTGGAAGAATGAAATGTATTATTTTCTTCCTGCAATCTTATGAGCAACTGTTTGGCCAGAAGTGTGTCGGCTGCAGCCATGTTTTGGCCCGAGGCTGCTCCTGAGAAAGTTTCATCATGCCTGGTGGAGAATATTTAGTTCCACAGAAGGTGCCAACATAGCACCATGTACGTCTGAATCATAACGGGTCTGTTCATCCTTCACAACAGTTAAATACTCAGTATTTACCCAGTATTCAGGCAGACGGTGGCTATCAACAGCCGGTGATGTCTATACATTGGAAGCACCAGGGTTAATCATAGGAAAAATGGAGGCAGTGGAGAAGAGGTAAATCCAAAAAGGTGACAGGAAGTCTTCATGAAATATGATAATCAAAAAATATCTATTTGCAATGAAATATTGACACTTTATTATAATGAGTATCATCAGTGTGACACTATTCACCATGACGTGTTCCATAAGTTCACATATACACAAAGGTGACTGGTCTCTACTCCTGAATATAAAAAAATCCTCCTCACCACCTGCCTGAATTGGAAGTTTGGGGGAAATCAATATCTTTAAGAGTAATTATCTTCGATTGTTTCTTCCTCTGTTTGTGTGATGCCAGGCATCGCGCACGCACGTGCTGAGGCGGCTGCAGGATCAAGCGGATTGTTATTCATGGTGCTACGTCTGCCTCATGCATATCCATAACGGATTAAAGATTGCGCAAACATTATGCAACCGTGCACAGCTCGCCTTTTTTTTTTTCGCGTTGAGTGGCATTTCTGGGACACAAAGTGGAATTGTGCAAGAGATATGGGCCACTTTTGTTTCTCGTTGTGAAGTAGTAGTAGTGACATATTTTTTATTGTTGTCAAGGGACAAATACTATAGACGGTGTATTCATTTAGTCATGCTGCTTCATGCAGTTGATCTATCCATCCATCCATTTATCCATTCTTCTGTCTCACGGGATACATCTTCTTGCGCCTGTGCAACATGTATTACGGATGTTGGTATTAAGACACATGTGCGTCCTTTTCATTCCCTTTCGATAACTTGGTGCGCTTCAGAACTTAATCGAGAGCATTGCGCAGGCGCACGGAAAGGGATGAATGAAGTCTTTAAATAATGTAAAGGCGCTCTCCAATTCTAATTCATTGTCTTTGGGGGGGGGGGAAAGGGGGACATTAACGAGCATTGTCCTCTTCATTTTGAAAAGGCGATGAATATGTGAGCGCTGCTGTCCGTCCCCTCGGGGCAGGACTCGTCCTGTGAGGCGGAGGCTGTCCCGAGACGAGGAGCCTCCCAGGTGAAACGTTTGAAAAGCATTGAATTACACGTGAAGTAAATAAAGCGAAAAAGCACAGAGTTTCGTCGAGTTTTTAAAAAGTTAATGGCAGATGGCGACAGTATATGATGTGTATTAACAATGTGACACTACACCTTCTCCAATAACCTGCAGTCCAGTGGTTCATAAGTCTCCACCCACTGTGTTGCCGAGTTACTGAGCCAGCTTTGCGCAGGGCCAGGCCGCAGAGCAACGGGGCATTCACGGGACGTCAATCGCTCATTTACCACCTCTCAAAAGAATTGAAACTATATCTGTCAAAAGACAAACGCGAAGCACAATTGCCGAACATCTGCTTTGCTGAGTGAGCGTTTGCCGGCGCCCTCACTCCGGGGACCTATTAGCGTTGATTCCTGCGCCTGCTCTGATGAGGAATTCATCAAGTTTCTGACACCCGGCCAGATGTTGGGGAATTAGCGCTGTCTCCTGTTGGACATCCCACTAGTAGTTTGTCTCTGAGCCTAAAGTGTGGACATACTGTAATATGAGAGGTGGATGCTTGTGTGCGCGGATGACGCCTTCAACTATAGATCTAATGTTGTTGGCCCCTTGGCACCGTTTGTATCCATCATGCGCACTGGCTTGTATCCACAGGAGCAGACACTATAAATGTGACTGCCGTGTTACTCTAATAGACATTTTATGTATTTAGGTATGGCTGTCTGATGAAGTCACCGAATAACGTTATGTCCACTTTCACTCATTTCCTCATCAGCACACATGCCTGCAGGCTATACAGTGCAGGCCTGCCAGTGTGAGTTGGTATGTAAATGTGTGTTAGGAGTCAATTGAAGAATAATTGAACTCAAAGACAAAGCCATTGTGTTAATCAGTTTGCATCACAAGAGCCATGAAACGCGTTAAAGGTATAACACACCGGCGGATTAAGGTACTTTGGGAATGCATATTCAAGGAGGTGAAATACGCATCGATAATTGGCGAGCCCATCCACTTCCGCGCTCGCAAAGCAATTATCAGATGTATGTGAACTCATATGTGATTATTTGTTTATCAAGCCGTGTTTTTACCTCGTGATGCCTCATATCCATCTCACTCCAATCTAATTGTCATGATGCGTTTAGGGGCAAACTATTCTGGTTATGCGTGCAGGCTTAATGTCTTGATTAAAGAAACGGCTGGCCTACATATCTACTGTAATCCACCGAGTTAACTTGTTCCGTGGCTATATGTGAACAGATGAAACCTGTATGTTGCACACATTGTCTGGCGACTGGTTTAATTCAAGAGGATTCAGTTTTCATCTCGTCTATTGGGGAAAAAGGGGGAATCAACACACCCTGGTGTGTTGCAGACACGACGTGCATGTGCAGCCCCCTTATCCAAACTGTCTCAGATTCAGGCCAAGTGCCCTTCTTAAGTGCCCTTGAGCCAGACTCTGAACCCTGCACGGCCTCACTCTCTGCCAAATAAAAGTGTCACGCGTAAATGTGCATGTTCAAGTTGTAGTTTTTACCCACTGTATTTGTTTAATTCACGGATGCATGCTGCGTCTAATAATCACTAAATTATCGATGAATGATAAAATAGCCACTTTTTTTTTTTTTTTTATAAAGATCACAGCCGCCGTTGCGTGACAAAAGGCGTTGGGGACCTGCTTGTGTCGGTTTATCCTCTTAGAGCGCGCTCTCCCGCTTAGCCAGCAAATACTCTGCGGCTGAGGAGACGGAGGAAGGTAGGCTGAAGGGGTTGGGGTTGACTAATCAATCCGATATCAAACTTCAGCCACGAGCTACACGAGCACAACTCAGTCCGGCTCCCTTTCCCCCTCCCCGCTGCCTCCCCTTCTCGGGGTAGTAGCACAAGGCAAGCGGACCCTGTAGCCAGAGAGAGATTACAGGCTACACGCACGCTGCCAGCAGTCAGCTGCCATCCTCCGGGTTCACACATCGCAGCTCAGTATAACAATCCATAAAATAAGTGGAGATGAATGAGCGCGGTTCGGAGCCAGGGTGCTCCAGATGGGCACTGTTGTGATACAGCCGCTTGTCTTAACACAACTGCCTCCACGTGACCGCCACTGTTTTCTAATCCACCGAGGATCCACCAGAAAGGAGCATTTCATGTTTTTCTTTCTCTCCTCTGGATTAAATCTCTCGCTCTGTTTTCTCATTTAATCGATGACTTGTGTTGTGCGCCAGGGACAATAACACGGGCTATTCCCGGCGAAGGGGAAACACAGACCAAGTCTGAAGAGCTATTGGCAAAATGACAGTTCACCCACTCGTTTGAGATGAACACGAATATTGCCAGTCTGGGAGAACTGGGCTGATCCGTGTTAAGATGCAAATAGGAAACTGTTTTATTTATGTCATGATCATATTTTTGGCTCTTCCCTCCCGGTGATCAGGTCGGAGCGCAGCCACTGCTCCGTTTGGCACATCCCAGATGCTTGCGTAAAAATGCAGCCTCCATGTGAGCCCGCCGTGTTTCGGAGAGAGAGAGAGAGAGAGAGAGAGAGCCGGGTCCCGGTTATTTGACGTCACGGTGTCTGAGAGGAGGAACTTGAAATGTGCGACTAGACGAGCAGAGAGGAGGAGGAGGAGGAGGGGTGGGATGAGGAGCGAAGGGTGGGGGTGAAAAGAAATGAAATCAAACAGAACGCAGTGTGTGCGCTTGCGCAAAAGTACCAACAAAAAAAAAAAAAGCATTTGAATCAATATTCCTAAAACTGTTTAATGGCTGAAGGATGAAGGAGGGAGTCGGGAGGTAGAGGGGGATTTTAAGCACCTTGTGGGGGGTGGGTGTAAAAACACTCCTCACTGGGGAGTAAAACAGCAAAGTCTATATTTTACAGCAGGCTTTGAAAAAACACAATACGCTCATTTGTTGTGTTCCCCGAATTTATTGTTTTCTAAAACTACTGGATAAATGACACCGTATAATATTAGAGACTCCAGGCCTGCGCATGAGCTGCTGTTGTGATTCGGGCTGATTTTTTTTTTCGCCGTTTAAATGCTTATTATGGCGTCCATTGATGTGTGGTAACTCCTTTGGTTGTTTTTATGAAGCGGCTCCTTGTTAATCGGGTAGTGGGAGACGCTGAGGCAGCGACACGTTTGGCAATGTGTGCCACTCGACTTTCACGGTCACACAGTGTCCTCAGTTGCCCGTCTTCCAATCTGCACGTTACCATTATTATTTGTAAGCGCTCATTAAAAAAACAAGTTGCACATGCAACTTGTTTTAGCCATTGAGGGATGATCCATGCACCTATCTGTCAAGAAGTGGTATTTTAACCCCCCCGAGCACTCCCATTCACATGCACGCGCATACACACACACACATGCACACAGAAAAGATACTAAGATGGCGCCTTAATCATTGTCAAGTTCAAGTGACTCCTATTAGTCTGATACACACAGCATGGCACACAGTGTCTGCCACATGCGTGAAGGTGCAGGCAGAAGAACATGATAATAATGATGATAATAATAATCAACGTGGCAGTCTGACAGTCGCTTTTCATAATGTCGTTTTTTAATTTCAGTCAAAATTTCCGTTCACATTTCTTCATAAATAGTTGGTAAAACAAATCAACCAACATACAGTAGCCTAAAAAGTACAAGGAACCTCTTGCCTCTGGTCGCTGAATAAGCTGAACGCATAGGCCTGCTGCTGTAACATGGTTTGCCTCAACGTGGCACAGTGACACAGTTCATCAGTAAAACATTTTTGCTCTTCAGGAATAACTTGGAGTGTGACCCATTTCTCCCAGAAAGTGTTACAACATCACATTCTAGCTGTGTTTATACATCAGATTTTTTTTTTTTTTTCCTCTGACCTCTGGACATTGGGGCAGAAAGGTGGTGGGAATAAGAAAAAGTACTTCTTTTAAATTAAGGTATAGAAAATAGCATATAAAACATATATTCCTTAAATTATTTAAATAAACTTATTTCATATATCACTGTCACGAGGTACCATTTTTTTACATTTTATTTTAAAAGTAGTGCTGGTGGTCTGAAATTGTTCTCATATGAGTACAATATACTTTGTGTATGCATAATATTTAATTCTTGAGAATAGGTTACAATGCAATGCTGTAACTCTGCTTTTTTTTCTTTTCATTTTTTTTTTTTTACCACTAAACGTATTTCCCCCCCCCAACCCACATAGATCTAGAATTCCTTCCACTAATTTTTTGTTAAACACAAAAAATGTCATCTTTGACAAGTTATTCACACAAAACAAGCAAATGTGTAATCAAACTGCTCTATATGCAACACCACAACAAGTAACACGCTTAGTTTCACAGAAGAATTACATTTAAAACAATGCAAGCTGACGGACAAAAAAACTTTTTTTATTTTTGAAGATACTGTGTTGTGACAGTTCCATTGTTGCCGATGCACACATTTAAACATACTTGCACAAAGACATTGCTGGAACTATAAAGAGTGCCATACTGGCGCATATAGTTGGGTGCATGACCCGAATTTGAAATACTCAAAATAGTGTCACCTTGATTTGGAAATCATGACCTTCACACGCTCGCCTAAGACCTGTGTAGGAGTGCAATAGGCTGATGGGTTTATTCTTCTTCTTTTTTTTTCCAGTACTGAGTTTATGCTACGAATTGACATCTATTTTCTGATTCTATAAAAGTAAAATACACAAGAAAAGTTTAAATTTTAACCAAAAATAAAGATATCAACAGAACCGTTTTATAGCTTCTCAGCTCAACTGAACTCAGTTCTACAAAGTCAATGATTTACATGTCAATGGTCTCATAAAGAAAATAAAAGTGACGGAAATATCTGCATTATATATAGACAAATCCATAATATTCATATAGATGATTTCTTCGATCCAAATAAGACACATGTAGGCCTATTGGTTAAAAAAGAAAAAGAAAAAGAAAACAAAAAACAGAAGGATACAATCGCGATGTTGGAGCTTTAGAGTTTATCATTTGTTCAATGTTAATGACCAAAACTGTACAGTTCTTGTTAGAAAACATTTCCATAAATATCATTTAAGTTTCAGAACTTATACCCATAATTAAATTACAAATTGATAAATATGGCATCATGGATATGTATTTACAACGGTATTAACAAAAGGCAACGTTATATTCAACGGTAACAATCGTAACCTAATACCACATTTCTCCACCTGAAAACGGACGTTGACAACAGATTCGACCCCATCAAACAAGGAAATACATTCACGAGTATAATATTTATTTATGATGTTTTTTTTCTGTGTTCAAGTTCATGACAAAGACTTTGGCACGTTTCTTAAGACTGTTTGAAGTTCCAACAATCAATCGAACAGGCGACAGCAGCCGTGTCACCGTCATATAAAACAGCATGAAATAATCTTCCTTTTTTATTCTTTTTTTAAATAAAAATTTGAGAAAATACATAAAATGAAAAATAAAACAAATTTTCTTCTTCTGAAATCTGTAAACTAAAAGATAAAAAAACCCATTTATTTATACTGAGAAAGTATTACGTTTTTTTTTTTTAAGGTTTTTTTTTATTTATTTATTTCTTCGTGGTTTATCCTGATTTCCTCAAAACACGTGGAATCAAATTTTTCGTGATCCTGAGAACGGACGTGGCCTGCGTGCTGCTGGCTTTTGCTCTCATCTCCTGTTGTTGTTGTAGTTGTTGTTGTTGTTGTTCTTGTCCCAATCCAATTTGTGTGTGTGTATGTATGTGTGTGTGGGAGAGAGATGATGTGTGATTTGTGTGTGTGTGTGTGTGTGTGTGTGTGTGTGTGTGTGTGTGTGTGTGTGTGTGTGTGTGTGTGTGTGTGTGTGTGTGTGTGTGTGTGTGTGTGTGTGTGTGTGTGTGTGTATATAGAGTGAACAGGAATAGTGTTTTTAACGTTTCTTTTTAATTAATATTATCCTCATTTCTCCTCATCCCAGTGGTCCACTTTGAGGGGAGGGCTCGCTCCCCGGGCTTCAAACGTACCATTCATTAAAGTTGGGTGCCAGTCCTTCGCTGTGGCCAGACGTGTTTTGCACGGCTGACGGCGGTGTTTTTGTCGGGTCCTCGGTGCTGGCTGAGACCAGCACCGGCGGTGTGGACGACTCGTATCCGGAGCTCGCTGCTGGAGAGGATTCGGATCCTTGAGATTCGTGTACCTGCGAATAAAACAAAGAATAATGGAGGTCATGAGGAGTGAGTCACTGCGTTTTAACATTCACCCAAGCCTCCCAACTGTGCGCTTTAATGGATGGGAGCTGAATTTAAATGCGTATTCAAGCTGGATGTTGTAAGGAGCCTGTGCAGTGAACACATGCACGGAAATACTCGAACTTAAAACTTTAGACTGGCACGAAAACTTCTAGACACTGAAAATAATAATAAAAAAGACTTGAGTCAAAATTTATTTTTGTCTTAAAGTAAAAAGTATCATGGGGATGCCTGTGTTTTTTAAATTAAAGGTGTGAAACTATAGTGTTTTAAGAATGGCAGACGTCTACAACTCAATCACAAGATCTACTATAATTCAATTAGTTATTTTTAGCAAGAGTTGTGGTGTCACTTATAGTTTAGTACAATTTCCAATTGTGTTGTTTTTGTTAGTGGCACAATTGCGCATTTAACAATTACCTGAAGTTGTGATAAAGTCCTTGTCTGTGGTGTGTGTGTGTTTGTGCGTGTGTGTGTGTTAACGTGTTTAACAAGTAATGAAGACGTTAATTACCTTCATGTGTTTCCTGAGAGAGCTGGGGTGTGTGTATGACTTGTCGCACACTTTGCAGATGTATGGCTTGTCTGATGTGTGCACATGCATGTGCTTTTTCCTGTCGCTGCTGTTGGCGAAGCGTCTGTCACAGCCATCAAATTCACACTTAAACGGCTTCTCACCTGCAGGATTAAATACACACACACACACACAAACCGTGAATCACCCTCGAATAGCCCGAACAAACAAACTCCCATTGTCACAGCAGCGCATGTTAAAAAGAAGAGAAAACCCTGCATGCGTGGAGTCGGGAGATGTGAATTGTCTGCAGCCAGTTATATAACAGTGTAACCTACATTTTGGGGGCGAAATGGATACAGCTCCACTACTACACGCTGCTCTGTCAGGCTTTATTTATTCAAGAGGCCTGCTCCTTCTCGCTGCCACTGGTCTGCTCGGAGCTTCTGCTCCTATGTAGTAAACACTGAATCAACAGGGGCTTTCCTAAAAACTCACACTGAACATTTGCAATCGTAGAAGACGCACGGCAAAATGCGCAAAGGGTCCAAAAGTCTCGGTGCGTAAAATGCTGCTAAGGCGCTGCAACTCTTGACAAGTGAGTCAAGTATCTTTGTATGTAACACACAACTTCTCGGTGCGAGGAGCAGCGACACGACACACTTGCTCAACAGAAGTACACTACCCTATATTTTCAGTTGTATTTAGCCTGCACTCATTTATCCCTGTGTTTTAATAGATACACAAAAACTGGACGAATAACAATTATGGATCCGGACTAAGAAGAGTTCAACGTGATGACTGTGGGCCCAAGTTCTCAAGCTCTTCTTGTAAACAACACAAAACACGCACCCTGAAACAGTGTGAGACACAATGTGCTCGTTCGAAACAGACCCACTTTACAATGTTATTTTCTACACAAGCCGCGCTGTGGATTCGTCGTTGCCTTACCTGTGTGTGTTCTTTTGTGGATTTTCAAATTTTCCGATCTGGCGAATATTTTCCCACATCCGGGGAACGGGCACGGGAACGGTTTCTCGCCCGTGTGCACACGGATGTGGTTGACGAGTTTGTACTTGGCCTTAAAAGATTTCCCTTCCCTCGGGCACTCCTCCCAGTAGCAGATGTGGTTGCTCTGCTCGGGGCCGCCGACGTGCTCCATGGACACATGCGTGACCATCTCGTGCATGGTGCTGAAAGTCCTCTCGCAAGTCTTTTTGGGTCTGTTCATCTGGTTCTCGTCTATCCATTTGCAGGATAACTCTTGTTTGATCGGCTGCCTCATGTATCTGAAGAAGGCCCCCGGACCGTGGTGTGTCGGCACATTCATTCCCATGTTCATGTTGATGGGGTGGTTGTAGTTGTGGAGCTGAGCCCCGTAGGGGTCCGTCCGAGGGCTTGCGACCGGACGGTAAGGATCGGGTCTTCCGAAAATGTCCCCGCGCAAGCCAAGATGCATTTGGCTGTTAACCACATGTCCGCTCGGTGAAGTGTGACTCACCCCCTGGTCGTGAAGTCCTGGAAACAACAGATGCCCGGGGTTATCGGTGAGCCCCGGCGGCCCGTGGAGGCTCCCCGCCGAAGATGCAAAGATCCCATGCTGGGCGCTCGGCGCTGTGGGCTCTCCGACGCCCCGGTTCCGGAAGAGAAAGTCCCGTGTTGAATTGAACGCACCCGGTCCGTACGAGCCCACCTGCCCGCCGTGAGAGTGTCCCAGGGCGGCTGCATAACCGGAGGCTTGCGGGGTGAACGCTGACGTCTGGCTGGAGGCGATGTCGTGAGCTACGGGGCTGATTTTGAAAGCTGCGGAGTGGGGGGAATCGGTGAAGGGATTCAGACCCAGACTCGGGTCTCGGTTGCCGATCTCGTGGTGCCGCGGTCCCCCGAAACCTCCCACTCCTAACGATGCAAACTGCGGACCGCTATCAAGCAGCATAGTCATGAGCTTGAAGCAAACTTAGGAGACGGGGAGAAAACAGAAAACAAAATTAAAATCCAGTTTAGCGGAGCGCGCACGCTGCAGACACCGCGTCGAGATTTACCACGTTTTTGCGAGAAAAAAAAAAAATCCTAGAATAAAAAAAAAAAAAAAGCCAAACCCAAGCCAAACGGGGAAAATCCTCTGCGAAGAGAGTTGGGAGAAAAAACTCCCGTTGACTGCGATCCGTGAGAAAGAGGATCAAACTTCCCCCCCTTTCCAGGCGGATGATGTCCTTGGACTGATAAAGTCAATCACTCACTCCCAGAACATAAATGAACTCGGGAGGCAGTGCCACGGCGGCCAATCGGCGCGCGGCTACCCCTCCGACACGTGACTGCCGAGGAGGGTGTTAATTGGCTGGATTTCTGGTGATTGGCACCGTTTGGTATTGAAGATGGCAGCTCGTCTCGATTGGTTTCATGTGATTGGCTCTTACAGGCATTATTTTGCAGGTATAACGCGGCTCTATAGCGCGGATCCCTGTGCGTGTTGTGTGCCGGTGCGCGTCTCATGGAGCCGCTGCTGATTTATGCGCCCGAAGAAACTCCCAAAGACTTTTATAAATCAAAAACAAATCTAATGTGTGGACTGCCTGTGCCTGCAGGGGCTTTACAGCCAGGTTCCTGCTCCAACTTTTTAGTGCAACACTTAGTTATTTTACGGAAACTCAGTTATTCTGCAACATAAACTGGATTGGGATTTATTTAGGGAATAAAAAAAGTTTAAGGGGAAAGTTACAACTGTTGCAGGACCTTTTTTTGAAACAATCTGTCTATATATCTGTATCTGTCATTGACTTATATGTGTTATGTGGGTTTTATGTTTCTTATTAACACAAAAACTTGGATGTTACTTGGCCCTGCTCCAAAATGTGGCTTTCTTGTAGCCGCTTGAAAGGGGAGGAGGGGGGGGGGAGACATTTTTTTTTGTTTTTTTGTGCAAAAAAGCTCTATAGGGTGTAAGACGGAGGAATAAAAGACAGAAAGAAAGATGGCAGTAATTGTAATATCCTGAGAATTTTTTTTTCTTTCTTTCTTTCTTTCTTTCTTTCTTCTTCTTCTCCCTCCGCCAAAAAATTCGTGCCATTGAGCGGGTTTCACAGGGGCTGCCGCTGACTCGCTGCAGGACACATAAAATCTGATCAAGTTCAGAGACGCGCTGAGTGCTTCAAGCGGCGCTTTTTAACTCCGAGCCTTTCACATCCCACCCCCCCACCCCTCCCCAACCACCACCACCACCACCACCACCCCTCTCAGCCTGTCCCAGGAAGGAGCTCACATTCTTTATTTTTTAGGGGATCCGGACCCCCTCACCCCCTCCCCCCCCAAAAAAAGAAGAAATCTTCAAATCAGTCCTTCATCCTGCTTGCGCCCTCATCCCACCGCATTCACTCCGAGAACATTTCCTCGAGAAAGAGTTATAGATTGAAAAAGGTGAGTTTTCTGACTTTTCCGTCGTGTGTGTGTGTTTGTCGGTGTGTGTGTGTGTGTGTGTGTGTGTGTGTCGGTGTGTGTGTGTGTGTGTTTGGGATGAGGGGGCAGGAGGTATAGGCCCGTGCGTAAATCTGCACTTTATTACAGTAAAGCCTGTGGAGGTTGCATGGGATTTAGTTTTCCTGAAGTTATAACTCAGCCGGCTCGGTGCCTCTTACTCATATTTAATTATTTGTTTTAATCTGTTTTTTTCCCCTCTTCTTATATATGGCCGCCGTGCACTTTGTACAACACTTGCGCTTTTTCTACAGAACCTCAACAACTGATCTCGAAGCAAAACGACGAATGAGATTCACTTTTTGCTCCGTAAGCTGCCTCCCCCCTTCCCCCTCCATCCCTCCCTCCCTCCCTCCCTCTCACCACGAAGGCATAGCCTCTCACAGTTTACTCCCCCCTTCACTCTCACTCTCTTCTCACACGGCACACAGGCATGCTCACACACTCTCACACACACACACTCACACACACACACTCTCAAACACACACACACACACACACACACACACACACACAACACACACACACACACACACACACACACACACACACACACACACACACACACACACACACACACACACACACACACTTAACACAGTTTGCCTTTGCAGTTTCTGCACTATGAGATTTATGGGGACCTTTGTGAACCCTCACAAGTGACAAGCAGCCTATTAAGTTTCCTATATTCCCTCCATATTTTATTGGCTCGTTGAAACGTGAACGCACCGCACGCCACTTAATGTTATGTGCCGTGTACTTGCAGCGTGCACGTCGTCGCTATATGAAATCATTAAGTGACTTTTAGATGAGTCACAAATGTTTGCGGGGGACAGAGCAGCAGCAGTGGAGTCAGGGAGCTGTCATCAGCTATGGGCCCGTAATGTAAAGCAACTGTTGCTGGAGAGTAAAAGAAAAACTACTGCACAAATCTCCTCTGCTTTACAGTTTATTTATTAAATATTTAAATATAATATGTGTGATCCGACCAATGGAGGCTGAAGACACGTATATTTCTAATTGTACGTGTCTCCTTAATTTCAAAACAAATTAAAACAAATTAGGAATGAGAGAATAAACTATTACGTGATAGATTTAAACTTTTTAAAATCCTCTCTGCCAGACGGGACAATAGAAAAAGTGTAAAGTTACACATGCAGCTTTACAGAGCTGCACTTTACTTAAATGTGTCTCACCCACTGCAGCCATTTTTTAACCAAAATATTTTTACATCGCTTCTCAAGCACGTCGTCCTCCGCACACTCCTATTTTCGTTTCTTACTTTCCTTAAAACACCAATAAAATTGAACTCTAGTGCGTTTTTATTTCACTCACTTTCTAGTTTTGCACTTAAACGATTTTATATATTTATTCCACAATTTAAATGATGCTCGTTTCAATTGCACAAAATAGATAAATAGATCTGCATCTATACGTCTATATGTTCACAGGCCTGCTGTGTTTTCCTCCCTTGCAAATGTGCGACCCAGTTCAAATCTTTATTGATCATTTAGTCGTTAACGCGACGTGCTAAATGATGAAGCAGGTTATTCTGCAGGACTGCAGTATGCATAATTTGATTTTTTTTCACTTATCTCTGCTGGGATTACCTCATTGAGCGTTGGGATAGCCCATTGGTTATAACATAACCCTCCTCCAACTGAGCATGCGCGTCACCTTAAAAATATCCCAATATTGTGGTGTGCATACCTCTGTGACAGTGCTGTTGGAACAGAGGGGAGCCATCAGCATAAATGGTAAACATCTCACATTTATACGCTTATTCTGTGTTGGAGTCAGTGAAGGTTATTTCAGGGCATCATTTGATAAATGACCAAAATGTGTGATAATCATTTTTCTCATATAAACATCTACAGACCTACAGCAGCTCTATAGTCGTCTGGATTTATTTAAAATCTTGCAGCAAACCTGGGTGATGTTTTCTATAGTCCATGTTGTCTGGCCTTTAGCCTACACTACGCTTGTCTGGCTCAGGCCGAGTGCTATAGACAAGTTTGTGGACTGAGAGTTAACTCAATAGTGACCAAGGAAATGTGAAATCTTCATCTCCCTATATGACAAAACCTCAGCTCTGTAGTAGCTCCATTTAGCAAATGCCACTGTGTTTTCCGTGTTGAAACAGACAGAAAATGCTCAATGTATCCCAACGGCACAGTTAAATTAGGTATAAAGTGATTTTCTTTAGCTTAAATGGACATTGTGATGTATGAACTTGCAGGATTTTATTATTATTATTATATTTGCTGTGGTTTAATATGACATATCCTCAATTCTCAGTCTATATGTGCAGTTTGACTTAGTAAGAACATCAATTCTTTTTGTTTTCAGTGTTCTGTATTCTCAGAGACACGTTTCTCGGTCCTCTCACATTATTGCGGAGCCCACAACTGTGTACAGGCTCAGGTTCTGGTCTGCATTCATATAACCCAGTTTCTAATAAATCAAATCTTAAAATAAAATACAATTTGGTCTTACAATTTCCTTCCAGCGAGAATACTTTTTATGAACCCAACATATGCGTCTATATTATTTTCACAGTGCTTTTAAGACAACAAATTTCATTTTGCGGTATTCTTTAAAATACATGCAGCCTATATGAGATGTAATTTTTCATTTCCATGGAGCGGCTGGTGATGACTATAGGGTTTTGTCACCATAGGGGCTAGTGCTCGACATGAGAAATGCCCATTCAACTGTCTCGTAATGTACAATTTCACAAAGTAATGCTTGACTGTATATTGCATCGCTGTACATCTGGTATATTTTTGTGTTTTTGTTTCGTCATGGGTGAAACGCGGTCAAAGAAATGTTTTGTCGTACCTCATTTGTGCTTCAAGTTTTCTGATTCAGGTTTATTCTTGCACATATATAGCACAAACGTAACTGCACAGATTGTTGTCTATGTTTCCTAAATGATATGGTTGGTTGGGTCTTGAGTGACTGCTACAGTAGTTGAAGTTCGCCTTCATATGGCTGATGGAGAGGGCTAATTGACTTCTTGCTGTGATTTACTGGAGCATCTGTCTGCAAATGGACTCATCCCAAACCTGTTAATTCATCTAAATTTCATAAAGTCGTGGCAAGACTGTGCACCGCCATCCCTCATCAATTATAATATGTCAGCACACTCAACACTAATGCATGCAGTGGTTTAAATACACAGACACACACACACACACACACAAAAAAAAATCACACATAGGCATACCTGTTTGTACCACATGCACAAAGTGACTTTGTGTTTTATTGAGACACACACACACACACACACACACACACACACACACACACACACACACACACACATACCTGACACACACATAATAATGTGTTCTCTATCATTCTCCCTTTATTATTTTTTGTCTTGTGTTACATCGACAAAAATCACCAATTGTGCATCTGGTGATTCTTATACAGCCTGATATTAGTTCATTATGGCTTAACATGTATATTTAAAAATGTGTGTGTGCGTATATATGTTTTTGGCCTTTTATACGAATCATTTTACCCAAACGTTTATTCAAAAAAATTGTCTTATTGCACCCCCGGGTTGAAGAAATAATAATTTCAGAATTTTTCAGTCCAGTCTCCATCATGGCGTTGCACTACAACTCTTGTCTGCTAACTTCTGTTTAGTTTCATCTCTTCATTCTGCTCTTTGTTTGTCATTTGTGTCTTATTCTCTGTACTGGGGCTGGTTCGGGCCTTATGGATGTAAAGCGTTTTCATGAACGTGTCGGTTGTTGGGAGGGATATTTTGTGTACAACAGTCCCAATGATTTTTGTCTGACCTGTCAAACAACCAACATAAAATGACCAGACTCGTAAAGCTGGAGGGTTTGAAGGGACTGCACATGTTAACTAGCTACCATGTGTCACAACGTAGATATTAAAACTGAAGTTGGACAAGCACCACCGTCCACATTTCCAAATTGAAAATGCTACATTGTCACGTATTTGGCATATTTTTCCAAATTATGATGATTGTGGAAAAACATTACAGCAAAACGACAAAACCCTGATCTGAGTAACAAATACTCGCAGCACTGGGCTATATTTGCATGTCTTTGCTATTACGTTAATAATTGTATTGTTATTTTTATCGCTGAAGCTAACCTTATTCCTCCAACATTAATCGAAAGAAATTACTACTTTGTTCAACTTATTTCGTAAATAATATACACATCAATGCACTGATCTATTACCTACACTCAATTAGAATATATTTAGTTATTATTACCTACATAACGTATTGCAGAGAAACAAATAAAATAGTATTTTATGGGAAAGTACTCATTACGCTAAAGGCCCATTAAGTTATGACCACCTCAAGGACCATTTGCAATTTAATTTTATTATTTATTTAGCAATTAAATGACCTCAGTCTTTAGCAGTTTAATGCAGAATATTACAGTGTAAAGTTAGTTATCAAATAAGCCTCTACTGCACAGGCAGTGGCTCTGTTATTGTAAATATGAGTCCAAACAGCCTAATACAATTGATGTGAACCAATAAAAGTGCAGTGCTGCCATTATTTCTGCCTGAAAGGAGAACCTGGGATCAGTTGTACCGCAGCCCTGTCAGTCCTTTATAGTCCCTGAATGACAGATTGGAAACTTTCACTTTATTGGCCTTCAGCCCTCAATCATTTGCGGAAATGCATCGGGTTAAAGGTTGACAAACATGAGCGTCCATTACAATCATGACAGAATTAGGCCGGTTCTGGGCCTGTCTGCTATTTTGCGGCACTTAATGTCAAGTGGGCCCCATGCTTTGTCTCAGCCCAGGATCCACTGCAGGTGACGTCAGCATAACAATGTGCAAAAGGATTATTTCTTTCCTCCCCCTGCTTTTTTTTTTTTTTTAAAGAAAAAGTTGAAAATTACGCCTGCTACAGTCTTTGGGGAAAAAACAGAGGGTTTCACCTTAAACCTATAAGCTGCAGTGCGGGGCCCGTGCCACGTTTTTTTTTTGTCGATTGAAATAAAGGCAACAGATAAATGAATTAGCCAAAGTGCCTCTTGGTGGGAGAATGAGTGCGCTGGAAGAAGCAGAGCCATGTCAGGACGAGGAGGGGACGTGCAGAAATATGCGCTGCGCTACTGGAGCAGCGCGCATGCAGAGCTCGGAGCTGCTGTCCTCACAGCACCCCAAAGTAAGAAAGTTTATCCGAGTTTCCTAGGAACAGTGGAGCCAATCCACTGCCGTTTGTCACGTTTCATAATTTCCATTTTACGTAACCACATTTTTTTCTTCTTTTTACACCCGTGCAATCCTGCAAGACGCATGGGGCACTTTTGATGATTATTAATTTATTTAAGCTTAATGCGAAAGAGGAGGTTATGTATAGAAATGGTTCACATTGGGGCTCAAAGGTAAAATAGTACATCCTGTTCTGTAGTACTCCCCGATGACACTGCTGGGAAATGTGTGTCTGAAAGAACTTTTTTTTCTCCCCCAGTCAGATGATTGTGAAATTCTGGTGGTCCGGGCCTGTGGAACCAGACTACTTGTTGCTATAAGGTTTAATTTTTTTTTTATCTGGGACGTGAGGCCTAGGTAAAAGTTTTTT
Source organism: Hippoglossus stenolepis (assembly GCF_022539355.2). Classification (NCBI taxonomy): domain Eukaryota; kingdom Metazoa; phylum Chordata; class Actinopteri; order Pleuronectiformes; family Pleuronectidae; genus Hippoglossus; species Hippoglossus stenolepis. Next base: position 18,486,722 of record NC_061489.1, on the reverse strand, counting down.
ACCTTTATGCAAATTATATATTTCCAAATGTAACACAAAACTCTCATGGGAGCTCAGTTACCTGCATTTCATTAAAAAATGTAATGTTATATTTTGTGATCATGCAGCACAAACGTGTTTGAAATATTTTCAGATCACTGATTTAATCGTTAGAATTAGTTTCATGTGACTCTGAGTGTTTTCAAACGTGCCACTCCTCTCAAAATGCTCGTCTTGACAATAATTGGCCTGGACACGCAGTGACCAGTCTCTCTATTATTCTTGCAGGGCAGGAGTGGGACATTTGCTTTGGCGAGATTTCCCCTGAAATCAAAGACGGTGGACGGGGCCGTGATTGTCTCGTATTTTGCTCATGTCTGCATTTGAATCGCTGGACTTGCATCAGGTGATTAGTGCCATTTTACGCATTAACGTGCGCCTTTTTCCGAGGTTTTGGAGACGGGGACTCACGAGCGGGCGCCTGGAGTTAAAGAGGCAGCGATATTTGGGACCATCGCGGCACGTTTCAAAGCATTTTCTCTGCGATATTTGAAAACGGAGTCGTGCGGTGAACGCCTGCGTGTCCCTTTTAAAACAAACCCAGCGCCTGTCAATCACAGCGCATTCCAACCAATCCCAAAGCTCCCCTTTTAAAAGCAGGTTTGCCTGCTGTGCTTTTATATTGCACCATGGCCTGTTTCGAAGCATTTTTACTACCACGGTTATTGCCACAAATCAAGAGGGCAAAGTGAACGGCATGGGACTCACATCAACTTTAACGAAACCGAGTCTGGTTCCTACTTCTGCGAAGTTCACGGCCAAGAATTTCACATGCAGATGATGTAGCTTACAACAAGGGGGGGAAATGGAGAGAGCATTTCTAGGTGCATCCTGAATTGGTTGATTTTGCAAACTCATAGCCACACTCACAACATAACATGTCAAGCCTTCAGAGGTTTGGTGGCTGCCCTCTCTCCTGCGTCAACCCCGGGGAGAGCAATACTGAACCCAGCGTGGTGCTGCCACCTTTGGCAGGGGAGCGCATGGGACACCCCACTGGCAGTTCCTTAAAACTCTGCCCCTCGCACAATTTGCGAGACTACCCCGAGACGAGGTCCAGTGCATATGTTGACCATTCGGTGCCCAATTTTTCAGACTCTGGATACCCCAGCCACCGGTTAGAGCACAGCCCTCGGGGCATTCTCATTGGAGCCAATTTTTCTGGAGCCGGCATGCCACCCGTCACTGATCAACTGGCATCAAGAGCTAACCAACATGGCGGGATTGGAAGGTATCGCGACTTCCATGGCTGCAGAGACAACAGGAGCCATGCTTTTTTTTACCAGGAGCAGGCCCACGCCTCCACGGACGCACCTCGAGACCTCGGCAGCCAGATGATGCTGGGTCTACCTGGCGACCTCCTCACCCGGACTCATCCCTATGGGCAAGGCATCAGCCCCAAGGGAAGCAGCCAGCAGCAGCAGCTCGTCAGCCAGTTCCTGGGTCTGTACAAGCCCCTGAACATGGCCATCCAGCATGGAGGAGGCGACGCGTTCCTCAGGTGCTCCAAGCAAACAGTGAAGCACGAGCTGGTGTGCAAGTGGTGTGACGGCCATGAGGGGGCCGGGAAGCTGCCTTGCTCCAGAGCCTTCGGGACCATGTATGAACTTGTCACCCATGTGACAGTGGAGCACGTCGGAGGACCCGAGCACGCCGAGTATGTGTGTCAGTGGGAGAACTGTGCGCGGGACAGGAAGCCTTTCAAAGCCAAATACAAGCTGGTGAACCACGTCAGAGTGCACACAGGGGAAAAGCCCTTCCCGTGCCCCTTTCACGGCTGCGAGAAAGTGTTTGCAAGATCAGAGAATTTAAAGATCCACAAGAGGACCCACACAGGTCAGTTAATCCTCATCATAATAATAACAATAATAAATAACAACACTGCAATGATAATAACGACTTGTTCTAATGTGGTCAGCATTTTAACGCTTTCATTAATATTATCCATGTTGCAGTAGCCTAACAGAGTGTATTTTTTATTTTATTTTAATTAAATAATTCATTCTTATATTTGAGCAAAATTATTAATATTATAATTACATGGCGCTGGTTTTATACGCCTTCTTTTTTTTATTATTATGATAAATGTTGCCTCCCCCTGCTCTCTGTTATTTATCTGGTTTTGCAGGAGAGAAACCCATTGTGAGGTTTCGTGCAGGAACAACAGCTGAGCAGCAGAGTAGGGAGCCACTTCAGTGAGCAGGCCTGGAGGTTTGGGTGCCTCTCCCACTTCATTCAGTGAAATTATTAAATAAATCCCGGGACACCGGAGAGCTGTGACGTAGCCGTTACGCTGCATGTGCCTCCCAGGGACTCATCCCCTGCATGTGCTCAGCAGCACTGCAGCAGAGCACACCACACTGATGTGGGCCTGTGGCAGGAAATAAATACAAATGTGTTGGCCAGAGTCAGCGAAGGGAAACGATCATCAGTGTAAATAAAAATGAGTCACATTCCATGGGGATAATTTATTTATGGCATTATCATATCTTATGATAGCCTGTTAGCATACTTGTCAGGAAGCAGTGTAAACTTATGTCATGTCAAAATATGGCATAAGATTGTGATTTTATTTAGGCTCCCCCTCTGTGCATCACTGATATAAGTAAATGATAATATGTATTTACTGTGCAGTTTTCTTTTAGTTTTTCACACACCTCAAAGGTTTGGAGGAGAAACCTGATCTCTCCTGCTGCCTTGCACACACTGAAATTAAAAAACCTAATTATCAAATGAAGTGAGTGGTCCTCAGAAATAAAAAAAGGCCTGCACGATAAAATTATATTCATCAGGCGCCACCATTTGCTTGTGGTGTAAATTGTTTTACTAATGAATTCAGCGAGAACAGAGACGGAGAAGGAACAATTAATGACATGTTATTTCACAACTGCACATGCGTAGTGTGTTAATTAGACATAATTTATGTCAGAAAAAACATTTATGAACGTTTTTTTTTTATTTATTCTGAAACACTGACATCCATTAACACGCAGGCCTGTAAAAGATTATTTAATAGACACTATTAAAGTTTTATTTATGTGCCACGCTTTTACTGATCGAGTGTGTGTGTGTGTGTGTGAGAGAGAGGGAAAGACGCGCAGCTGTAGGCAGTTTGTGTGTGTGTGTGTGCCAGAAGATCAATTAGCATCGTGATGGTCATAATTCACTCCTTGCAGGTCAACTGCATTCAAACAAATCTTTGCATTTGCTGTGGCAGCTTCATCATAATCTTGATGCATGTTCAACTGTGGCTGCAGCCTCGTTGGTTCAGTCTGCAGATAGAGTCACTTGTTGCGATCAGGGCTGCAGCAAAGTTTCAGCAACTCATGTGAACTCAGTATTTGAATGACTCGTACTTTTATTTTGCACAAACATAACAATTTAATGCAAGAAATTGTGTTTTAAACAGTTTTAGAAATGGCTGAGGTGGCCTGATGAAGCCTGCTCAGTGTTTGCAGAGTCACAGATTGAAAGATGGAGATGACACAGTTATTTTACAGAGTGCAGTGAAGCATGCAAGTGCATTATTTGGGGGATGTAGTGTACATTTTCATGCATTGTTACTCAACCGTGTCACAGGGCTGACACAGGCCTGCTATAAGAACATGGAGAGCATTGCACGGGCCTGTGAGCATATCCGTAACCCGTCGTCATTTCTCTCTTTGCACGTTTAGGTGAAAAACCTTTTAAATGTGAGTTCGAGGGCTGCAGCCGGAGGTTTGCGAACAGCAGCGACCGAAAGAAGCACTCTCACGTGCACTCCAGCGATAAGCCCTACATTTGCAAGGTCAGGGGCTGCGACAAGTGCTACACCCACCCGAGCTCCCTGCGCAAGCACATGAAGCTCCACTCCATCAAGGCCAAAGGCGAAGACGCGAGTCCCGGTGACGCGGAGGCCGTGTCCACCCGCGTCCCGGACGGAGCGCAGATCAGCCCCTGTCACCCCCCATCCTCCACCCAAGACGTCCCCATGTCCCCGGAGAGTCGAGACCAGTCGACCCCGAGGTCACGTTTCCATCACACGTTTGACAGCAGTTTTGACTACTCCACGCACAGGTCACAGCCCCTGCTGGATCCTCTGCTGCTGCAGAGGGGCAGCTACAGGTCCCAGTCCTCCCAGTACCCCTGCGGACAGACGGCGCACACTTTTGCGCAGAACCCCAGGACTTTCCCCTCCACCTCTCCCTTCCAGAAGAGTATTGTCAATGGATGGTACACATGTCACAGCGGCGTGGACTCCTTCCCACCGAAGCAGTGCAACAACATCCCGTCTCTCTGAGCCCCTGTCGGGACACATGTGGACGAACCACACTATTTTTTAATCCATGTTATAACCTGACCGTTCCAGCTGTTTCTCTGTCCCTCTGTATCTGTGTGACCGTTGTATCAAATATCCTGTGACACGTCCTGAGTCATCATATTGAAATGTGGCGAGCTTTGCTTGTTGTCGTGAGGCCTGTCTGGTTGGAGTGTGGCTTGTGCCCTGTAGCTTACACCCCCCCCCAGTGGCTTATAGGAACTTTTACAACGTGCGTAATTGTTCGCTGTGTTGCATTAAGTATTAAATCTATCTATCTTGAGTGATATTTTTCAAAAAAATGACAAAGGATTTAATGGAAAACCTGCCTGAACTTATACTGGGAGGTGGAATGGGAGACGTGTTGCTGAATGTAACCCTGAGTGTGGGGGCTCTCTGTTGAATGTAAACTAGCTGTACTGTACGTGGGGAAGTATAGAAACATTACTCATGTCTTTATGTGTGTGGAAAGCTGAAATAAACTTGGGGAAGCTCTTTCCTCTCGTTACACTATGGAGTCCAGCGTCCTGGGCCTGACGCGTGATATTGTCTGTAATTAAAAATACTGCGAGGCTCAGTGGGTTTTTTATTTGATATAAATTCCACTTTATGCCTCCTTTCATTAAACATTCTTGTTTTATTATATGTATAGTTCCCAATCCCGTGCAAAGTAAGAGCATAAACCAGTGTTCCTGTTAAAAATCATTCATTAGCATACAGTCCAACTGTACATAAGCCTACTGTAAAATTAATTATGTATTCTATATTTTATTAAAGTGTCTATATTCTCTTTGATCAAGCGTGTGTGGTTAAAACCAATCAATGCATTTTATAGTGAACTCTCAAACCTTTCTCCATTTTTTTTCCCCAAATTATATAATTCCAGTAGCCAGTATATACGCCATGTTTGTAGATTCCTATTTTTGAATATTCTTAATCTCTTAAAAATGTGATGATGACAACAAAGGTCCTCTCAGGTTTTGGTTCTTCCCCTGCGCTATGAGCGCGTGCGTTTTTTGTTTGTTTTTTTGGGAGGGGGGGCTGCAGGTGAAACCTATATGTGCCGCAAGATCACGCGCAATTCTTTCTGCTATTTATCAATATCCTTGTAGTTATTTATTTTTTCCTCCTCCATGTCCTCTGCAGATGTTATCTTATAATTTTCCATGTTTTATTTTGCACATTTTCACTTTCCATCACTTCCTCCAAGTAAGAAATCTGCAAAGTGTGACCAAATTATCCTCAAAATACTGTATTGTCCAAATAATAACTCAACAGTCCATTATTATTCACATGATTATAAAATGTAATTCTATTACAAACTCATCAACTTTGATTTACAATGTGAAGTATTTAATTTAGCTCCTCACCTTAAGTAAGAATTAATATAATTGCTGGATTTCTCCGTTAGAAGCACAACACTTGTCTGAGATCAATGCGTCGTTATATTTCTTTTGAAAAATTGTTGAAAATCATTTGGAAAAACTTTAAAAACTCGTGTTGGTTTTCTTTATTTGGATGCACACAGCGATAATACTAAAATGCTTGCTTCATTTACCCGAGTTACCTTTTGATGACACATTTGCTGATGTCGCCCTGTTTTGCTTTTTCTCAGTCTGTAAATTTCACCAAGTGTCTCATTATTGCAGAGAAATGAACTGAGGACATTTCTTTGTGAAGCCGGCCTCTGTCTCGGGCAGAGCTTGATTTCAGTTCCTCCACTAAGCCTGGTGCAAAGGCTAAACTCATCTGTAGTGAGTTATTATCGTCATTCTTAGTTTGCATTGCTTGAAAGGAAACACGGTGACCAGGTTGGAGCACAGTTAATGAGGCATTTAAAAAGATGTAAACAGCGAGTATCTGTCCTCATCCCGCTCAGGAAAGTTCACTGCAGCAGCTTGATTATCGTGGAGGTCACAATTATGATGAATAAGGTAATGGGGGGGGAAAAAACCCTCTGTTCCACTGCCTCTAGCAAAGCTTTACACTTTGTACCTGTATGTATGGGTCAGCATTTTATACCATTAAACATGCAAATGATGTCTGTCATTATATATATATCAAATTTCTTCATATCAAATGGAGATCAGGCCAAAGGTGCACTAATTTTACATGTCTTTGAAATGTATGCTCCCGGTGATAATAAGGCTCTTTCTTTATTTCAGATTAAAGGTTTGATGGAGGGACAGTTGTCTGGACACCCATTAAAATATGTCTTGGACCAGACGTTTTCCCTCCAAACGTAATAATACATTTTGGGATCTGCAAAAGTGGAGAACGCTTTGTTTTTATGTGATATAGTTCTACAAAGCAGCTTGAATTATTTTTGTTTTGTCGCCATTTATAAAGAAAATAGAAACGCGGTATCAACTCTTTCATATTTCTAAGTGAAGCATTGAAAGTGTGCGACTATGTTTTATGTGCCGACAGTGTAATTGTTCTCGAGATGGTGCAAAGCTGTGATAAACTTGTTTTTGCTGCTTAATCTATGTTTCACATGATCCTCATGGGTACGCGTCTTTTGGGAGAGCCAGATATTTTGGATGAGGCATTTTTGCAAATCCCTCCTGAGTTTGACCGCAGATCATTTTCATTTTCATCTCTCCATTTGGCATCTTACTGAAAATCAACTGCAAGTTTCGGTACCTTGGTTTCAATTTTGACAACGGCCGGCTCGAACTGTATCGTTCGAGTAGTTTAAACTGTTTTCATTTGTATTTATTTTTTCCCTAATGAGTGGTGAGGGTGTACCGGAAAATTGCGCTGCTGTATCAGATTGTTGGAGACAATAATTTTCGTGAACATTTAGTTGGTAAGTAGTATCATGAGGTCCAAGATGGATCATTTAACATGGTTGATGTCAGATGTTTCAGCTGTGAAGTGTTTCTTTCTTCAAGTAAATTGAGGTGAAGTGCTTTGGCTTTGATCTGTGCACTTTAATGATGCTAGGACTGAAATTCATTAGATCGCTTTCTTCTGTGTTTGCAACCTTATCAATAGCTTACATCAAATGCTTTCGGAGCCACTGTGGTATCAATGTTTTTTTTAAAGCAATCTCAAAATATTCTGTTTCTTTCTAAATCTCATCCAAACTCAACTATCACATCTAAACTCTCAAATTCTGCCCTTTCTCCTCTGTTCCTAAAAATAAATCTTTCTGTAAAACACAATAGAGGTAATCAAACGTTATTATCGGGCTCCGTGCGTTTAGAAAACTGTTTTGTTCCCATTTCTTGTTCGAGGACGTGTAAAAAGGCAAAGGAGCGACCTAAACGCTGAATTTGTCCAACCACAGCGTGTAGCCGTCTTGTCGTGTACTCTGACCAAGCTGTGGTAATATTCCATCATCGTTGAACCCTGCCACACCCTTCCCCCCAGTAATCACAACTGATTAGCCCTCCGCTTCCCAGTTTGCCACTTGTCCGCCGCCATCTTTACTCTTGGGCTCTCTGCCTAGCAACAAGCGCAGGCACCATTTTGGACGGGGTATGTTAGCGAGTATACAAAAGCTTAATGTAAATACATCCATTTCACCTTGGGATCCAGTGAATTGCCATCTCAGCCTCCCCCCGGGTCGCTGTTATGCCATACTTGGGTTGAGCCCCAGCTGTGTACCAGGGGGTGGGCTGCTTTGTCACACCGGGTCTTTGGTTTTATGCATCATCATAACCATGTATGACATCTTGCGTAACTTACACTGTGCACCTCCCATACTTCTCCAAGTAAGGTTTAAGCACCGGACTCACGCTGGCGAGGCTGCGTCAGCGTCGACTCCCACTGACCAAGTGTGATTTTAATTGGATAGCTGGCTTTTTACCCCCAAATTTCCCCAGGTCAAGCCAGTGGCGCTGTTCCTCCCATACTCGCTGTCTTTTTTCATCCACCCTCTGCCCCCCTAGCATTTTTTTTTTTTTACCATGTCCTTTTGTTTCTCTGTCTCATCTACTTCTATCCCTGCAGCTCCTGGCTATCATCACCCACTCTGGCCCTGTCATGATGATCACCTAATCTCTGCAGTGTAGTCCCATGGTAAGTAGGTGTGCTCTGCCAGATTCTCCTCCAGACACGCATGGACCTTGACTCAAATATCCGCTTTCTTCTGCACACTGCCCCTCTCTCCGTGGAGAATTGCAACCCCTCATGGTAAACCTGGATGTATATAAATGCTTTCCATGTTGGAGAATGGCAGCTACAGAGGGGCTGTGGTATCCAGGCGCCATCGATTCCAACAATGCGTCATGAGGGCATTTGTAACAATGAAGACGGATTGATTTTTAAAGTAAAAGATTGAACACTATATAATACGACTCTCAATAAGATGAAACCGTGCAGTGAAATGAACATGTACCTCTTGTCACTTGTTTCTTTCAGCGAAACATTAGTAATGCAATCTGTTTCATGTCTAAGCCTGTGTTAATTTGACAGCCTGACAATTAATAAGCTTTTAAAACACACCATCAGAAGCAGGGCTCTTATGTAAGACAATGCAATCGTTGTAATTATATGCACATGTTTGGTGTGTTTACAAACCATTAAATGGTGAACAGGAACGTGGTCCCATGCAGCGCTGTGCTCTCATGATTTAACCAGAATGATCCGTTAGATTTTTCCCCCCCATCTTCATCTGCACTGCATTTCTCTGTGTAGTCCGGCCTGTACCAGGGCTTATTAAACCAGGCTCCTATTCACTCTTACCAACAGTAGCTCCCCTGTCAACGTAAGCCCTGGAACACTCAGCTCTCCGACTATTGTTGCAGAATTTGCCAAAACCCAAGTAACGCTGAACAGCCGATATCCAGCAGGATAGAGAAATGCCCCGCCTATCCTCATATCTAATGCATATTTGTCTTTTGATGAATTGCAATTTGCCCCTGTGGATGGTTCATAAAAAGATGTCTTTTTTTTTTTTCATTTATTATCCATGCCTTACATAACAGATATTTTTGACAGTTTCTGATGAGCCAGTTTCTGAGATATCATGGAGACTTTAATGGTCTCCTATGAGCTGGTAAGCTCAGGAGGTAACCACATGACTGACAATGATTATCTCATGTGCAGAATAAATAACAATCTGAAAGCAAAAGTTTCTCAGATACGGCGTGCGGTATTTGTTGTGGGCCTGTCACGATGCAAAAGCAAAATAAATAATATTTAAAAGTCCACATCTTTCAAAATTCATACTTCCAAGGTTTTTTGGGAGTTAAAGGTTGTATGGGGTGAGCGGACCTTTGAAGATCTTTCAAATCCTGCAAGCTCCAGGCCTATGAGATGCAATGCCACCCTTTTAAGGGAATGACCATAACTTTGGTCCCCTTGCTTCTAATCCCTCCTCCAGACCTCTGTCATCAGAGATCAACCGGGCTGAGCCTTAATGTCCTCCACTTGCTGGCAAGGGCAGCTGATAGCTTTCATGTATGTGAAGAGCCAGATGAATATTCTTAAATCTGCACATTGGAGCAGGAATTGATGCCGTTATCTTCGACCGTGCCTCTTAACAGTTTTACAGTATGTTGTTGAGAAATGATCAGTTACAATTTACAGCCTGGGCTTAATGATTCACATTTTACAGAATGCATTTGAAGCGTTTGTTAGAAAATGTTAAAAACGGCTTTGATCACGACACCTAAAGAGCACAATGCCTTAGATTTGACAAAAAACAGTGCAAAGAGACCCCGAGTGCCTGTTGTCTTTGCTGTCTCTCAAAACTATCACATTTCATTAGCAACGTTTCAGTTCTGTTGTGAGATACAGCGTTTGAATACTTTTTGCATGATTTCTCAAATCTCTGCCGTTTGAGGTTGAACTTAAAAAAGGGATCAGATTGATCACGGTCCAGGCTGTTTCAAAGCACTGAGTAATCGCGAGTGTTTAATTTTATCTGTTGCAGTATGCATTGCAAGGCGGCTGTGTAATCAAGCCTGTGAACTCCACATCTGAAGGAAGGATTCTGTTTCTGATCACATCCCTATTGAAGTGGATCCATTCACTGAACACGGATGTGTTGACGTGCTCAAGCTTGCACTCCTTGGTATGTGGCCGTCAAATTAATATGTACTTGACATGATGCTGTATGTAGTTTTCTGCCCAGTGCTCGTAGCCGTGCTGGAGGTCCACGGGGGCCACATTTGCGAAAGCTGTGAGCGAGGACTCACGGCGATCTCACTGTTAACCTTCAGCGTTACAAGAAGACCCCAGGGCCCAACTCTACAATGATGGATGCAGGGTGGCGGGGGCTAGGGGGGGGCCCCCACACACACACACACAACCCAGGAATTCCCCTTGGGCCTTTTCAATTACAGTTCGACCGAGCTCCGCACTGTGATGATATGTTGCTTTAAGGCTGTGACATTAATGGAGAGGACAAATGTGATTTGGTGTGGTGTTGACCCCAAAGTGCACGAGACAGACAGCAGCACGCTCATGGCACGCCGGCAGCGTAAGGAAATGGGTAACCTACTTCTGCTTTATTTGTATACCGGCGTCAATAAAGCAATCCAAACAGACCAGTGTGTCATTTAACTCTCTCTGTAGTTAAAGGACTATCGATGGACGTAGTTTATCATCAGCCACAGACTAAAGGAGCCACAAGGGGCATGAGAGAGAGTAATTAGCTGCTGTTGCTGCTTTGAGGAGCCCAGGTAACGGATTTAAAAGCAGCAAAGAGAGAGTGACGTACTGTCCTTTGATCTTTTTGATGATCAATAAGGCGGCCTAACCTCGTATTGGACGTATACTATGATATGGTAATGAGATGTTCTCTGTGTGTGCATGTGTCTTCGTAGGTGTGTGTGTGAGAGCACATTTAGCAAACCTGCAACAGCGATCTTGTCCCAGGATCAGTATTTTGCCCGGATCACTGGTGACTTATACCGGTTAAGTTTCTACTGATGACTTTCAAAAAGTACAACAAGGCAGATCTGACTGCATCTATTTCAGGCCACAGGGAACAATCCTGTGTTCTAGGTATCTGGAAGAGACAGGGGATCAAAAATCAGTCTCCCATGCAACAGCGGAGGGTTTCTCGTAGTTTCTCCAAGTCCATATTTAATGTGGAATACTGAGTTAATTAGCACTCTGCACCAGTATCCGTCACATCGGCTGCTGTTGCAAATGTCATTGTATCCCTTTGGTTATGTAATTGACCAAATTACGCAACACATCTGTGGAACTGGGGTGTGTCTCGGAATTATTAATCTGAAACCAAAAAAGAACAATTCCCTTGGAAATGCAAAGCCTTCAGGATAATAAACACAGAATCTCTGCGCTGCTTTGACAGATATCAGGTCAATACCCAAACTAGATCTGATTACTGGAAAAGTTTCACTGCAGACACAGAGAGTCTATTAGTTTTTTTTCAATTGTGTAATATCTGGAACCTTTAGGTGCATTAGCATAATGAATAAATGAATCACTTAAAACTATGCATGTACTGTATTTGACTGCTGTTATTATTATTATGAAATACATAATTAACTATACTCTGTACATTAACTAAATTCAGAATATTCCACGTCTGAGGGGCCATGAATAATGCCAAGGACCCGAGAGAAAGAAAGAAAAACAGACTGCACCCCTGCTCCAGTTTATTACCACACAGCTGCACTGTAAGTAACAAAATGTGCCTTTTTTATGCATTTAAAAAAAATATTTTACATTTAGTTGCTTTATCAACACATTAAATAAAGATACCAGCCACTTGCATGAAAAAGACACAGTCAACAGATCAGGAGGCAGCGTGGAATGTTGGTAATACACACATGTGAACAAGATGCCAGAGGCAACGTGGCGTCACTGACACAATTATCTAAACACATTTTATAAATCAGCTCTGTAATGAAACAGGCCTTACAGTTGTAAATCCATCCTTCAGTCGTGCCATATCATATATCATCTCAGATCAGTTATCATATCTCAGATCTTATATCATCTCAGTTCATATCATACCATATATCATATCAGCATAGATAGAGGCTTATAAATGTCTTTTATTGTTCTCTGAGAAAACCATATGTCGGTGGTGGTGGTGTGTGTGTGTCTGTGTGTGTATCTTTACACGGACGTGTGTGTCCGTGTCTGGTTCCTCCCAAGTTAAAATGAAACCTAGGCTCCAGCAGCAGCATCAGTGTGTTGGACTGAAGTCCCCATGTATACTCGCTCACAGATCCCAAGTTATGAAAGACTGCTCTTTGATCTTTTCCATTTCTAAAATAATTTCCTTTGAACATTTCAAGTCACTTGTGCTTTTATTTATAAAGCCTATTTAGACAATCAAGGAGTTGAAAAATAATTAGGCTGGTGCGCACACGAGTGTGGACATGTATTCCCTTTCAATCAGTTAAAACCAGCTCTGTTAATTAAAGTTCTGAGCTGTTACTCTGCCCAAATAATTTTCTTATTAGCCGCTGCCTGCCTTAGATCTGTTGTCAGCAGAGCGTATTTTCTTTTGGTTTCTCCTTCTTATTTTTTTTGTTTCTATTTTCCACGCAGAAATCCCACTGACCCATATAGTTGATCTCATTTTTGAAGCGTATAATATAGATTGCAAGTTAAGAGAACGGAGGCTCTATTATTAGTCCCATTTGAGGTGCACAGCCTCCTTCTAGGTGCTGCCGTGCGTTGCTGAATTCCCTGAGTGAAGGCATTACCATCTCATTTGGGTGAGGGTGAGATTACCTCATGCAGCCGAGCTGTTTCATCACAAAAATGCAGGGGAGCTGAGCTGTCGCTGCTGACTGTTTATACAGGCTGCTGGAGGTAGAGGCGTTCCAGCTACATTTCACGAACATCACACATGACAACTTGTGATTCCACCTCACTGATGTTTCCCATGAAAGGTCTCTCACTAACAACAACATCCTATTGATCCCCGGCACCATTTTAACAACCTCCTCGCACCCTCTCACACATGCACACCTGAGTGGCTATGGATTGAAAACGTTAGCAGTTAGCAGCTAGCCCCTCCAACACGTCCCCTCAGAGTGGTTGTCAATTAGGCCCAGTCATTGTGGGATCGGCCCTGGAGGAGTCCTGCGATGGAAATCAGCAGCGCAAATATCAGCTCATCCCTCAGTGCTGAATTAATATGCAACACTTACATTTTTGTGCTGATTAAAAGGCTGTGGCATGTGATGAGCTATCAAAACAAGAAATAAACTACTCGGATTAAAATTCTGCTTTTAATAGGACAGATGAAAGCAGCAATTAGTTGCAGTTGAGTTAAGTCCTTTTTTTTCCAAGTCAGCTCGCCCTCATTTATGAGAAAAACTGAAAATGATCATGTGTTTTAACCTCACTTCAGTATCTCTCTTCTATTTTAGCATTTAGTGGGACTGGAAGACAATACTCACTTGTAGGTCCATCCCTACAAGCTGTTTAATTCAGCTCTGCCATAAATTCAGTCTTTACGAAGTCTGTCGTGTTCAGTTTATATTGACACTATTGTAAATGTGTAAATTCATTCATATGTTTATCGCAGAGCTCATGATTAACTCTGGTGTTTTACTGGATCACAATACTCTTCTTTTTTTGGTCCTCCCTAATCCCATAAATGACAGAAGCAGAATATTATCCTCACCTTGCAGTCCATTTCAACACTAACACTAGTTGTGACCTCAATGTTACAACATATATGTGAATTAACACCAAATGGACCGTGTCAAAAACACAATATGAATCACAAATGGCAGAGCAGTTTCATTTGTTTGCATTAGATTGTACAAGTGTACCTAATAAAGTGGCTGCTGAGTGGATCTCTGTAGTTATTATGAAGACCATTGTTGTAGTAGTGGTGTTTCACAGTGTTTTACAGGCTGGACAGTCAAAAGATACCACATCCTTCAAAAAAACTGCACATAACTCTCACTGAGATAAATATAAAGGAGTCCACTAACACATTGATAACACTTCAACTTTAGGTGAATGTTAACACAATGGAACACTTAATAGTGTTAACACTAAAATATTGTAGTTTTTACAAGTAGTATACAAACATTTAATAGTATATAATGCACTGTAATGTAGCTGTAAGCAGATAGATGGACGTCTTTAGTGTTTATTAATGTGGAGCATTTGTCAACAATAATTTTTCCCATGAAAACATATTCCACAACATTACAATGGAGCTTATTCCTGTATCATCATCAATGATCTGTTTACACATCAGTCTCCACCTATGGAGTATGGTAATAGTAATACTTAAAATTCGTTTATTAAATGGTAATTGACTTCTAATGAATGTTAAAGTGTCACCAGTGAATTTCTATGCTCATATTGGTGGCTCTAGTTAATGTTGCTGTGAATGTTAATGTGAGATTATTGAATTTACCCTGGTGGACCACATTGAAAGGTCCTCTCAGTATAACACAACTCAACAGCACCTGGCAACTGAGTATATGCAGCGATCAGCCACCACATAAAAAAACAACAGATTTGTGTTTTAATGTTGTTGCTGATTGGTGAATACTTTGCACAGTTTGTGTTAGACTTTTAAAAAACAGGTTTTTATGGGAGGTCCTCGGCTCCCTGAGATCTTTCACTTCAGTCAGTGACATGACAGATAAAGTCTCTCTTTCATCCTGACTGGTGGATTCAAGCCTACCTGTTGACTCCTGTACCTGCTGGGTGTATATAAATGTTATATCTACTCTGTTTATTCTGCACTTTTGTAACTGCAAGGAATGCAATTTATATATATATATTTACCAGATGATGTGGCAACTGGTGCAGTCCGAGGGGCTGCAGCATTAAAGGATATATTTTTTCCTGTTGTTGGCAAAACAGGGCGAGATGACCAGTCATGTCATTCTGTTATTGCACCGACTTTACTCATCAATCAGAAATCAAAGCTCTGACAGTTGCCAACATTAAAGGGTTGCTGCTGGTGTGTCCTGTGCCAAGAGGCTCCTTTCTGCTGAGCATATTAATATACTGTAGGCCACAAGGAGGCTCATCACTAATCATGAAGGGCAGGATACTCCTGAGCCAAACCAGGCACGCTTCCAGTCAATATTCATACTGGAATATATACAGTCATCCAACCCGGTGCTGTAATGGACCACTGGAATGATTGAAGTGGGTCTGACACATTTTTTTTTTAAGCCAACGAGGAAATGTAGAATTTTCTGAAAACACTCGAGTGAGCTAGTGAAGAGTGAGACGACGCGAGTTTAATTGAAAAAATCTGTTTTTGCAATGATTAAATACATAAAAATACACTTTACTTAACCTGCATGCAGGTGGTTGGATTCCCTAAAGGGCTGCAGATATATTCTCATTCCAGGGTTTCAAATTCAGAGATAAACCTCCCAAAGCAGAAAGAAATCCCCCCCAAAAAGTAACCAGGAAGTCGCAGCTGCCACAAAAAAAGGAAAAAAATAATCCTGATTCCCCCTCATCTGACTTTAAGGTGTGTTCGCCGTGTTTTTCTCCGCCCCTTTAGGGATTTCGAGGCAGGCGAGATGTCTGTTTATCTGGAACGAGCAGCAGAACTTCATCTGAGCCAGTTTTACATTCAAATCGTGTCTCCGAAATCTCATGAAGTCGGAGTTAACAATCAAGCTAAGTGCTGTAACTCTCTTTGATCTGCTGCTTCAACCACACACTAATAATCACATTAGTACAACTGTAATTCGCACCGAGCAATAGACATTATTTACCACTTTTGTTCGCAGTCCCGTTTTTTAAATTCACTAAATTTTGGAGTGGAGTGTAGAAAAGGGAAATGTGTAAATGTGCAATTTGACACATTTTTAAATATCTAATGTGTTTATAATTTTTTTTTATTCAAATGTAACAGTGTCACTGACCATGTCGCTTGTCAGAGGCAATCTCCGTTCACCCTGCAAAACGTGTTCACCCGAACATCCTTCGTGTCCTGCTGCCTCCCAGCATCACCAGTGACGAGGGCTGTTTCACAAGGGGCGGCGTCTCTCAAAATTCAGTTGGAGCCCACGTAGCGAATCCCTAGCAAGACGAAATATGTGCAACGTAACATGCATGTTCCATGATGGCAGTGACGAGACATGGTGAGTTGGCACCATGTCCCGAGCAGTGCAGTTTGTGCCTTTACTAGCATCTCCAGTATCTTAATTCTTGTGCGGAGACTGTGATTTAGCCCTTTTTTTGTGTGTACCGCGACATGTTTATGGGCTAATAGGCCTTTGTCGGTAGTACTCTATTTATTTAATACAATTGTAGTGTGAACAGAAGGAATAATAAACAGGCTGACTAAACATACGATTCTTCTTTTGGGCTGAGAAAACCCTGTGTAAGGACACAAAAGGGGGACATTTCCACTGCGGAAAGTAAATTCTTTTGAAGTGGAACTAATCATCTGAGGGATGGTTCTCGTTGTCCTAACAACGCAGCTGAATTGGAATGAGCCTCCTTTTTTGTGGAAGATATGTTTTCTTTTTTTCATTCAGAACTGATGATGATAGTAGTTTCACGCCCTGTCCACCCACATTGTCCGTCCAAACTTCTTTGCAGATAAGTCTTTACTTGGAGACGCCGAACACACGGCGGGTGACTCTTGGACTGTGACGTCAGCCTCACTCCTCTGTCTCCCGGTCTTTACGCTTTTTAATACCGTTAGAATGAAAAGGGAATCTCACAGCAAATCCTCTCCAATAACAGTTCTTTCTTAGGGTGTGAAAAGATCAAGACTACTCCTATATCATAATGTACCGGTCACTCCTCAGATAATAATAATGCTCATGTTGAAAGTTTGTGAGGTGTGCATCTTTGTGTCTTTAAAAATAAATAATAAAGCAGAATATGGCATATTAGCCATTTTATAGAGTACTTTCATACGTTTTCTTAATTTAGACATCTGTTAAGATAGAAAGTAAAATAGTAAAAAAAAAATTTGTTGGCCTAAATGGTTTTAATCCTCTTTTCACCTTTCTTTAGCTACTATTGAAGGTCTATAGTGAAAATATCTTCCTCACTTTAGCTCCTTTTTAAAAGCTGCAACTGTAAGTTATAGTAAATACTTCACAAATGATTATTGTGTTGTTTTTTGGACCTACAGTTTTTTTCCCCTCATCTCAGTGGGAATAAACTTCAAATTAAGATTTAATATATAAAGAAGCTGAGGGAAAATGCAATTGCTGACCTGTTCACATGGGCATGATTTGTTCTCTGAATGTCAGAATATAAAATAATTTAGGTCTAATTTAAGTGTATATAGTGTAAATTAAACTATGCGACGGCTTAGCCAATCATTTATGATAAATAAGTTGAACCTTTCTCTCGATATGTGAACTTCTATTAGGGAAACATCGGAGTGAAAGCAGGAGACCGGGTATTCTTCTATCTCAAGATAGTACATGTCATATACAAAGCCAGTAAGCAATTATTGGCTGGAATGATGAGGCCTCTGATTCACTGCGACGACTCCTTTGTCTAGAGCCGAGGGGATGTAACCGTGTCCTGCGGCTTGTGTCCAGGGGTCTCCTCATTTTCCCCTCAGGGCACTGAAAAAGGTAATTTTGGCCGTGTGACCCCAGACTGAGAGAATTCCAATCTCTTAGCGTTACTAAATCTTTATCTTTGCACGGGCTGTATAGCTGCGCCCCTCTTGAGTTATAAACTGTTGGGGCCCTTCTGCCAGTCCCACAGTCACCCAGCCATTTTATTGTCTCAGTGGGGGGACAGGGTTCAGGCAGCAGTCATCCTCAAAACAGAGGTGAACTGTTTGGTGGGAGGGTCTCGGCTGCTGTGCTAACTTATCACTCCGACTTGTTGAGGCTTTTTGCGAGATCACAAAACAAACACAACACCTCATTGTAAACTGTAGTAGTATATGTAGCAGTCACGTGAATCAACAAAAGAACTATCAACTGTACCATAAATGTGAACAGGGATGGAAATGTTTGTGTTAATTACCAATAAAATATCATTTAATCACATGTTGAAATTCATTTGATTGATTTTTCAGTAGGCCCCAGAAGTTGTGATACATATATTTTTACCATTTATACTTTTCAACACATCTATTTAGCTTCCCCACTCTGTTGCCATGCGTATTATAAATGCACACTTCTGATAATGGCTTTAAAAGTCTACATTATTCATAAATTCTCTCATAGATCATTTATCCATTGTGTTGTGGCACTTTGCGCAGAATAACAGCCAAAGAACAATAGGTTTCACATTTTTATTAGCTTTTCAAAACAGTGAAAATTAAATCAAACATTTCTCTTTCATATTCAACTTTACAGAATGGCTCCCCGTCGATGGTGAAGTCATGAATGTAGTCGGAATATTTGGCAAGCAAATTAGAGCCACTCTGAGTGTGTGTTGAGAACCGCAGTGAAGTGTTTGTATTAGTAAGAGGCAGGTGGCAGCCAAAAGAACAAAATCACTCTCAGTCAGGAAAGTGCAGACTTTGTATTCAGCGGTCATAAATCCGCAGTACATGATGTTCAGTTAATGCAGGGGCTTCTCACACACCAATTAAAAGTGTGTTTGGGCTGCTGGTGCCCGGATTTGGCTGCGGTGTGTTCAGGCAGTGACGTCACGTGGAGGGCGGATCTCTGGTTGCGGTGACAGGGGAGGACGACTCTGTCTCGCTCAGCTGAAGAAGACAATAACTGCAGGATTTTCCTCTAGTGTTTTCTTTTTTTTTTTCTTTAATGGTGAAACAAATGTTTAGATGCTGAAGCTGTTTTGTCCCGTCACTGTCTGCCTGCCGCACACACTGCATGTTCTCTGCTGAGGCTCCACCAACACACACACACACACACACACACACACACTAGTGCTGACTAGAGCAGGTTAAGGCAGGACACAGCCGATAAGCTCGTGGCACACTAGAATTTCTAGCCCTTGTTGGTGCGAGGGAAATTCATCCCTTTAGAGGATACAAACTTGCGAGTCCTCAAGGAGCCTCATTTCTTCTCTCCAACTAGATAACAGCCTCCGTTTAGAGCCGCTGAAAGCACACTGTATTCAAGACACTCATAAAGAGGCTGATTTCCTAGAAGTTCAAAATGGTGAGCAACAGCACCGGCCAGGAACACGTCTTTCTTAACACGGCCGTTTGATCGGTTAGGCCGCATTTTGCTCAGGTCTTCCAAGCAGCCCTCGGCTTGCGAGTATATATTTATAATTTTTTACACGCCATGCGGTAGCTGGTTGCCATTGTCATCACGGCAGACTGGGAGCCCGGGAGAGGACGCCAGCACCGTGCCAGTTGGCTCAAGTAGTGAAAACACAAGGCAGACACAGCACAATTCTAATCTTCATCGTTCCAGACAGGAAGGTCACTTCTGTGGCGATTGCAGTTTTTCATGTGTGCTGTTGGCCACAGTACAGATTCCATGCACTACAGTGTGGTTGGATCTATAAATATATACGTTTACAAGTCGTAACCCATACTGCTTTGTGTCCCATGTGTATTTAAATGAGGTAATCTCAAGGTTTCAAATGTTAATTATTTTTCCTCTGGAATTATTGAGGTCAGGTTATTCATAGGTGGTTATGTAACAGTAGCTGAGCAAGAGCCACTCCTGTAAGTAAACTAGAATATCTGTCATGAGGAGGGAAGCCACCATTAAAAATGATGCACAGATAATTGCATATTTTACTCGTTTTGTTTCTGTGCAACTCTTCCCGAATCGTATAACGGCATCCTGTGGACAAATGGTATGAATTTGGATTCACGAGAGGCTCACGATAAAAGAACCATCCCCGTGTTCTTTTCAAAACCAGACGAAAGCGGCTTTTCCTCTCTGCCGCGCTGCATTCACTGTAGCACACAACAAATAAACAGCGTGTGCACCTTAAGTTATTGTATACCTTCGTCGGTTTTCATGTGGCTCTGCAGCCTATGGACCAATCCTCCTGGTGGTGCTTCGCTTTGTAAACAATAGTCCTGCAAATAACAGGGGCCAAGTCATTATCTTCGGCTCAGCAGGTGTAGACATTATTGGAGTGTTGAACTAATGATATGTAATGAGCTCGCTGTGACACATGTCTAGCCACCCTTACTATCATGGGGCCCATTAATAGATAACAGCATTGTAATTAGCTTAGTTGGGAAGCCAAACCTGAGCTTATGAATATATCAAACTATATTTAAGTTGTGTTTCCACACTGTGTGCATTTTGCCATGCTGTGTGTCCCTGCACTGGGCAGGAGAGTGTGTTAATGTTTAATTTACGGGTTGTTTTCTAACCCCTGCACGTGTTCAATTGTCCATATGTACTTTACTTTCTTTTTAAATAAATACCCATAAAATTATTCCATGACCGACAGAGGAATTAATCATTACATGTTGTGTTTTCGGTGTATTCAGTAGCCTAAATTGAAAGCCCAGGACACATATACATGGCTGTCTTAAAAATTTATATTGGAAATGGTTTTGATGTTGTACCCCACTGCAAACACTTTCAGGCTTTCGCAGGTCTCCTAGCAACGGCAAACAAAGGCAGGACCCATCTCAAGTTTCCTGTGGAGCGGCCGGTCCGGCGTGCCTTTGATCTTGACTGGGAAAATAGCTGAGTGGGCACTACTCGCATTTGTCTTTCATTTACTCCAGCCCCCCTGCCCCCCTCCAAAAAAAAAAAAGAAAACGTTCCCTGAAACAGCCAAATCTTCATCTGTCCCCGGCAACCAATACCCCCTCCTGGATAATCAACCATAGCAAAGGAAGTCAGCGAGGCACTAGAAAGTTTTGTTGAAATTGGATGTTTTTGTTTTCAGCGCATAGTTACTACCTTTAGCAGGCTGTCATTTGTGGTTCTTCTGTGGAGGAGAATGAGTGTGTAAACCAAAATAGTATGTTGTCCTTTGTTTATGCTGTTTCGGAGAACTCTCACTGGGGAATTTATCAACCCGTGTCCCAGGACTTTCAAACATAAACATTAATAAACCCATAAAGTATCCTTCTCCCTGCCTTTGGGTGTGTTTTAAGCTCTGTGAACTTGGAACAAACCGAAAGAACCATTTGTATTCCATAAAAGGCCCAATGCCCACAGAAAACTGGGCACATGTTAGAGCTCATGCGGATTTTGGGGCTACCACAGAGTTCTTCTATTTATATTCTACATTAAAAAAAAAAATCTAGGCTGCATGCAGGAAAAAAAATATTCATAACTCTATTCTTGGAGTTTAATAATGCTTTCGAAGTAAGTCCCAGGATTCCAAAATACAAATAGCTGCATAATTCTATGCATAAACACGACCAAGGAGACACAGGGCAGTGTATCTTGGGGCGTTTGGATTTTATCTTACTCTAGTGCTCTGCTCTGCTTTCATCCAAAACAGCTCAGACAGCTGAGGAGATTAAACAAATTGAAGTGTTACACACTGTTTTGGTGTAATTTACTGTAATTGATGTTTCTATCTAGTGCTGAGGCCTTCTGAAGCAATTGCTTGTGTTTGTAGGAAGACATGCAGCCCAGTGGGGTGTATTGACTCAGGCGGTTGACTAATACTGCTCTATTGGCATGTTTTAATGCTCTCCCATTGTTCAACTAACTCACTCGTCTGTAACGCACACAACTTGCACAAGATGCTGCAGATGACGGTGAGTGTGTTTTATACTTTTTTTTAAATTCTCACTCTGAGGCATTGAACTGGAAATATATAAGTGTTCTTCTGGTTTGAACGGGTCAGCGTGGGTTATGGGACCTGGTCGTGGTCCTCTGCTGACACTACTCGGCTAATTCATCACATCTGAGCCTTACACACTATTCTTCTTAATGTTCATGACACAAAAATATTGTTATTGTACGGAATGACATTGAAATGGAATGATATGTATAGATTTACAGCACTGGAGCCAGTTCTTGTGTAACTACTTAATATTTACCAATCGGAGCAGCCTGGTATGAGTGTTTCTGCATAATGAGTCCATACTGATGGATGATGCATTCATATCTTAAACTCAAGTAGCCTCAGAGTGCTAGAATATCATACTCATTACAGATTGATGAAAAAGTAAAAATAATGTACATTTCATTACTCAATATGCAGAAATACAGACCCTGTGAGTGTTGGTGAATGTGAGTTTATTTCATAGTTAATATTGATGCATTCAATCTTTATTCACTATAGCTGTAAAATACATCTTATCAAATAGTAGTGATAGATATTTTTCTTTCTGACATACAGTGGATTATAAACGTGCACAAAAAAGAATGAGTATGTACCATCACTTTATTTTAAAGTTTTATTCACAAGTTTTCTGTATGAGAAGAAATATCTGCCGTCTAAACACCAAATTTAAAAAGTGATCTGTTTGTAACAGTGACCTGTTTGTAACAGGAAGATGAAAGATGTTAAATCAAGTTTTCTTCACATTCATTGGTCCAGAGACGCATGTAAAAGAATATAATATACCAAAAGATATTCAATACAAATAATAGGTGAATATTTCATGTGGTGAAATCGGAGCTTGAGTTAATATTATTTTATAAAACTATAGTTGCCAAGGTACAGAATGAACTCAACTCATTTCATTATGAGCACACTATATTCCTCCTGGAACTCAATCAAAGCAGGTTCGGTTTTGCATCTCCACACTGAAACTTCCTCACACAGACATCAGCTGCAGTTTAGCAGATCTGTTTCGTTTCTGTGAAGGTGCATGTAAACACATACGCTGCAATTAATCCCGATACCGCCAAACATTTTTGCATGGCAGTGTTTTTTTTTTTTTTGTAGCTTCAGTCTCTGATTGCTGTTGTGTGTGTGTATTTCCCCGCGCTCTTTAGAGAGCAGAAAACCCTCATTTCAACTGTCACACCGACGCTTGTTTGTGAGGAACGCTCTTCCCAGCTGGATCCTATTTTGGTTCGTCAAAGCAAAGCTGCAGAAAAGCAGGTTTTTACATTCCTTCACCCTCCTTTTATGGAAGCGACTAAGGTTGGGGTTGTTACATGTTAGAAGTATGGGGGGGGGGAAAAACAACACTGTCCCACTTCTGCCTTCAGCAGCCTGTATCCTCCCCTGCTCACACTTTACACTTTACACACACGTTCATTACCTCACTTAATTTAATCAAGTCACATTGCTCAGCACCTGAGAGGAGCGTTGTTACCAGCATGACACAGGATGATAAATAAAAGGTTACTGAGCAGACCTTCATCTTGTGACCTGAAAGGGGGAAGGAAAAAAAAGGTTTGCTTTTACCTCTCACCTTCAAGATCTTGCTTCCAACTAAAAGGGATCTACTGGGAGGAGGAAAAAAACAAACATTTGAAACGGATCATTTTTTTCTCTCCCTAAAACCCATTGGAACCCATTTTAGCATATTTATTTATAGCACGTTTCTGATTCAGAATCCTGCGCCAAAAAACACTGTTATGGAGTATCATCACATTACCGCCGACAAAAAATAAAGCTCGACTCCATGCTTGTCTGCACCAAACCCCACACAGAGTTGTACCCCTCTGATGGCTGCATGTGCCTTCTGTCTCTAACAACAATGCCGGGGTGGAGAATGTATTAATATCCTCCTGAGCCCTGAGCACGCACATTTACTGTCACCTTAACTCATCCCTTTATATGCTCACCAAATATAGGTGTCCTCAGAAGTGCTTTGCCCTGGAATCATTTCAATATGTAGTCGTGCCACAGCGAAAATGTCTTAAGGTTCTTAATCTTTGTATTTTTTTCAGAGCAAATAATTCCAACATTTATGCCATCACATAAATTTGCCAATTTGCTCTCTTAGTTTTAAAAAAAAAAATGTACATACAGTGGGCTTCTATGAAAATCCTTCTGTTGCCAGGACTCATGCATCGGCTAATTGACTCATTTTGGAAATATACACAACTGTGAGCTGAATTTTGGCTGCATGTGGTGAGCAACAAAAACAGTAAATCCACCACACGGCTCATGCGCACAGTTACGGAGGCTTTAGTGTTTGCAGTGCTTCACAATTATATTCTTATTAATAATGTATATCTACAATCCTGCACAAGATCACATTGTTTGTCCATGCAAATAAGTAAGAATGTCTTTTTTTCCTGTTTTTCTCTGATACGTTACATATTGATATTTCACATTTTCTAAACATTGTTTTAGTGTCAGCACTGAGGAAATAATTCTAATCGATGAGCAAACAAAGCTTTATTTGGAATCTTCCCACCATTTAATACACCCACACATTATCTATACAATATGGATTGACGTCACTTGAGATTTCTGCCAGCGACATGTTGCACTCAAGTTCCTCTGGGTTAGGGCTCATGTGGAGCTTCGTGGAATTCATTTGTGCCCATGTCCATTTCTGAGACGTCCGTCTGGACCCAGATACAATAGAAGAATGAAATTGAATTCATGCCGCTCACAGCAGTGAAGAGTTAGACTTATAAAAATAGCGCAATTAATGGTTCTCTTAGGCCAAGTCCATACTACTACACTTTAGTTTGAAAACACATCAGCTCTGTTATGGATACGCTTGACGTCCACACTACTCTGGAGTTTAAAATAAGTTTTAGTTTGAAAACGCCGCTGCAGCGTTTTAGTCATTATTAGCAGACTCTGAGAAGTTTAAACGATGATATACTCTCACAGCCGCTTGCTGATTGGGTCATTTCGGTCACGATGTAGCTCTCGCAGATTCATCAGGCTCCTATTAAACGACGTTAGCCTCGGCTCCCAGTGTAGAACGCAACTTAGATTATCAATCAAAACCCTGTTGTCTTTGCTAACAGCTGTTGTGCAGTTAAATTCTGCATTTTATTATGTTACAACTGCTCACATACGCAGGAGATGAGAATTTATTGGAAGATTCCTGTGTACACCGGCACGTGTATGCCCAGTGAACGTGGGTGTTCATGTGATATGTGTTTTCAGGCACGCTGGTATGGATTGGAGCCAAATCGATTGTGCGAAAAGAGAATGTTTTTGTTTGAAAAACACCATTTTCAAGTGAAAACATAGTCGTATAGATTGAACCTTACACTGGATCGTCTACAGTGAACACTTCTGAGTACTTAACACTGGGTTAATAGTCCCATAAACACACGGAGGCAGAAATCCCAGAGATATCGCAAAACTCATAATCATAATGGAAACGTGTGTGACTTGATGCACTGATAGTAAATCCATTCACTGCATTATATTCTGTCTTTTGCTCCAATCAAGATCTTCTTCTTCTTCTTCTTCTTCTTCTTCTCTCCTACTGAACGTCTTCATTGTAACCTGTTGATGTAGTTGCAGCCCAGTGACCTTAATGTTTCCACCCATTTACTGAAGATTTGGTCTATATTTCACACTATGACCTATATTCATATTTAAATATATACATTTTGTCTGTCTCAGTGAAGCAGGCTGCTCAGTATAAAGCCTCCGACACTTTTACAATTCATCCTAACATGAGTGCAGATCTTTGAAGTGCCAGCTACACTTAAGTTCTTATTCTCATTTTAAACCCTTTTAAAACAGTTTGTCTCTAAACTTAAAGCCCGTACGTGCGCTCACACATCCCTGAATTCAAGTAGAGAATATGACATGACATATGTCTGCCAAGAGTTTCTCTTCAAAACAAATACATCTGCAGATTTACTGAAACTGACACCAACCAGCATTTTTTAAAATATGCATTTAACATATGATCTGTTGGCTGTTGCACTCACCAAACTGAATATGTTAACATTGCCTCTCGGGGGGGATTGAGTATGCTGTTTATATGTGCACTTTTCTGCATTTCTGGAGTTTTGTGGAATGTAAGCCGCTCCGCCCACACAATAACAGCTATACTATATGTTTCAGCAGTATTTCTAACCTCCAAATACTTTTTACTTACCTTCAGGGCACCGGGTTTGAGTTCCTCTTATTTCAACAGCTTTTTCTCTGGAATATCTGGGTACATAAAGAATGCATGGTTTGGCTATTTAGAGTGATACATGTTACACCATCTCAATCTGTGTCAGCCTATATGCTATGTACACTTGGAAGACGTCAGTGTCTGTTTGTGCCATATAGAAATATCACCTCTTAACTATATGACATTTCTGGAGAGCAAAAACAATCATGGCACAGACGGAGAGGGGGTGGGGTGGCATTTGTCAGTGCTCTCATTGGGGTTCAAAAGTAGAATGTAAAATGTCTGTCTTTGTCTAATTCAACACATTTTATTTTTGTAACTGAGAAATCTGTTCAGGGACCCCAACATTTTTTTTGTCCAACTGTCAGGGTGTCATTTGTCAGAGGGAAAAAAAGAAAAAGTGAAACTGATTTCCCACCCCCAGTCCGTCTGTATGTTGTGAGGTTATAGCTGTTTCAAACATGCAAGTTGGGGGTGTACACGTGATGCACACGTGGACATGGCGATCCGTCATCCTGCCATCCTGCCCCTGCAGAGAGCGAGCACTTTGACCGATCCCCTGACTTCCTCTTTGACACCGCTTTGCCCATGTGGCCTCGTCCAGCGTCAGCGAGCGATGACTTTTAAGGAGCCATTGGACTAGAAAGCATTGTCCTTCATGATTGAGATGTTAACCTTCAGGGCAGCCTCTTGCTCTTCAGTGTCTCATTTTTACCCCCCTCTTCTTTCTCCTCTTGCGTCCTCTTCTTTTCCCTTTTCCCCCCCTGGTTTCTCCTTCACCAGCAGCCGGCACAGTGAGGCCCGTCAAGCCATTAGCGAGTCCCAGCACTGATAATGAAGCCACTGAGGTGGTCCGAGCCAGTGTGGCGCAGGAGCTGGAGCGCAGGAGGAAGGTAGATTAGGATAATTACCTGGCCATGGGGGCACGATGACAAAGACTCACTTCCTGCAGGCTTCAATCGCGGAGGGGCACAATATAATCAGGTGAGACCCCCTTTGTTCAGAAGAAAAGAATAAAGAAAGAAAAAAAATGTGCTTCAATCATTTTAATGATCAAAATGTGAAATGATACATGTTGGATTTTGTTGTGATGGTGATTGCTCTTCCTCTGTCTTTGCAGGTGTCCTCACATGTATGTGCTCTACGTGTTTATTTGCTGTTTATGTGGTGTAGGTTCCTCACATAATGTAAGTAAGTCCTAAATATCCACACTCATGGAGACTTTGAAGAGCCTATGAGGTCAGGTTTTTAAATTATGGTCTGCACCCACACCAGGCTTTCTCTCCCCACTCCTGTTAATCCATTTTCCACACAATGCATTTCAAATCAAAGCAGCGTCACCATAACATGCCTTAGGAAACATTAAGCCATAGTGCGCTACTTTCATGTATGATAGCATAGCCCCTGTATGCTTTGATGTGCTCACTTCTTTTTAATGCTTTATTAATAATAACACACTGGTTCCTTCTTATACCAACATCAGCTTCTGGTGCTCCTTCTTTCTCTCCTCCCGAACCACATCCCTCGCTCCCTCCATGCCTCGGCTCCTTCATCCCTCCCCAGCCCCTCAGTCTTGTCTCGGGATTGGCCTGCTTGTGTTCGGGAGCGGGATTAGAGGGACTGATATAGGCCTCAAGATGAAGAGAGTGAGAAAAGACCTATGAGAGGGCAGAGAGTGCGGAGCGCCGCATCACCATTGGTTGCTGTGCAAATCAGACACGTCTTCATTTCCTCCAACCATCCTCTGCGAGTGCCCGGCTTTCATTTCCATGCCCGGGGAGGGTAGCCGAAAGAGGGGGAGGGTGCCCGGTGGGAGGGTGGGGGGGATTTGAGTCTCTGCATGTGTGCTTTAGTGTGCGTGCACATGCGTGTTTGCGTAGACATACAGAGGGATGAGCGCGTAGCACTCACCTCTTCCAAAGCATGGCCAAAATACAAATGCTGCAGCAGCCTGCAGATTTCTGCTGGTGTTAATCATGTTCCCTGTGAATGAGGCTCCTGATTCATATGTAAAACCTTCTTAGGAAACAGATTTCTCACTGATGTTTCTCATCATTTCAGCAAATATTTAGAATTAGAGACACGGGCGAAGGTTAAGCGCACTGTCACTCTTCAGTATTTCCTGACACGTTCTTTTACTGGCTCACACAGCAGCTCGCCACATTCAAGTGTGCACACGCGTTCACAAACATCAGATTTTCTTTCTGTTTGTCTTCTTTTTTCCATGTTTCCCCTGCGTAACCCAGCCTTTCTGAATCCTGTTTCTTTGTTGTTGTATTTTCCTTTTAGCCCACAACTTGTGCAGCAGTTTCTCAAGGCATGTGTGCTTGCATTGTGTGTAAAAATAAAATATATTAATTTATTTCACATTTTCTTTCAGAATGTGCTCTTGGAAGTTCCATTTTCAAAAGGCTCCTTGTTGACCCGCATCTATTTAATTTGTCAGATGTTCCAGGGTATTAGCAGCACACTCACAACATTTATGTGGTGTTATTTATAACCAGATTTGACAGCATTGGAGTTTTCATACGATGAACGTGCCTGTTGAGTTTGTTGTGCACCAGACTGTTGTGACTATTCGCCTGCTTGTCAGTTGACTCCGGCTGCCTGAACACAGATATGACTGGGAGCAGTGGGGCCGAGCTCCAGCTGACTCCACCGTCCTCCTCGCCCATATTAAATGTGCGTGGCCTGCCGTCCCTCTGGGGGCACCTGGCTCCCCTCCCTGCCATCTCTGGCTGGATCGATTGCAGAGGCCATCCCAGTACAGAGACCGGGGTCAGCTTCAAAGGCCGCCTGCCCACTTCCTGCCACCTGGTGTTCCATTTTGGATGAAGGGTATATTTCCCTTCCGTTCCCTTCGCACACCGTTGCCCTTCTTCGAACAGGTTAAGGACGTGGAGTGTGTACAGCTCCTCCCTGTGATCTACTTCAGCCCCGTCCCCAGCCGGCCACACGGGGAGAGAGTGGGAGATCAGTCCCATCCAAAAACCACAATCACACACCCATTTGATGTGAAATCTGCTTCTGATTTAACTGTGGCCTAAGAATGAGTCGGTTGTACAAGGTCATAGTCCGATTTTCTTGGACTGACAAGTGGTGAGTTAAATATTTATGTTATATTGCGTCAATAAAATTTTAAATAAATCAATCATAAAATCAATTAAATGATTGATAGAAATGACCCCAGCAACACAAAATGTTGTTACTCATTTGTGGCATGGATCTTTAAATCAGCATGATGGAAAAGTTATTTAAAAATAATAGCTTGTTTAAAATAAACCATTAGATAAAGTGAACTTTTTGGCTCAAGCTTGAAACATGTCTCAGTATTAACTGATCATCAGATCTGCTATGGTATCAGCCTCTCTCTCCCTTTCCCTGTTGGTCCAGTAACAAATGGCAGGGCTATGGAACACACATTTTATGTCCACGAGAGCTGTCGGACAATTAGCTCCAAGAATACATATTAATCAATCGAGATTTTTTTTCTTTTTTGAAACCGTGTATTAAGCCCAGCCATTATTTTTTTTTCTTCCTTCCCCTCCAATACATTAGCAGATCGCAGTATGTCCGCTACTCTTGTGAACAGGGATGAGAAGGAGACGGAGGGAGAGGAAATAAAGGTCTGATGAATTTGGCAAAGAGACGATGGAGGCTGAGACAGATGGCATGAAGTCTGCAGCACTCTGGCGTGGCTCGCCTGGTGCTAAAATCCTCCTCTCTCACATTCCAACAAATCCTACCAGGAGGCTGGGGAGTCTGTCACACCACTCCGAGGATCCACATGGCTCTCTTCACCCCCCTCTCCTACCCCCCCATCCCTTCCACCCCACCCCAGCACGGGCCTCTGACCACTCTGTACTGCATTCCTGCTATTTTATCCTCACACATGTACGTGCATGCTCGCACATCGACGCGTGCAGAGGTGGGTCATGTGGACCTTTACAGGCCTGGTAAGATGAGAGGCACGGGGGTGCAGATATGAAGAGACGCTGTCCGTCTGCTCTCGTGGAAAAAGGAACCAAAGAGGCTTAATTGAGAGAGGTGGCCTTTACTGTCACTCCAGTGTAAAAAAAAATTCGAAAATCTTATTGAGTAAACACTGGGCCAAATAATGAGGGGAGACATTGTACAATCCATTTATATCAGAGGAAGACAACATAAGAAGCTTTGTGATTAGTTTCACCACAGACCACATCAGCCCCGGCTCTCGAAACAGAAACGCTGTGGCTCAATCTCATTTCAAACATCCACGGCTTCAGACCCGTGTTCCGAGGCTCCCTCTGGGCCGCGCCGATCCAAAGTGGACAGCAAATGTTACCATGATTACACACGTAGCACAAAACCAACAACTGGATCAGGGGCTCCACACGACATCTTCGTCTCCAAACACCGCACCATTGATACCCTTTGAATTTCTCAAGCGGGCTTTCTTTCACCATCTCAAAGTGGTTCATCTAATAAGAACAATCTAATTTATTTTACACTATGCTCTCTCCCCACGTCTTTCCCTCACTGTCTCTCTCCCTGCCTTCTGTTTGTTCTAATGAATGACTTCTGAGATGAGGTGCTGCTGTGAGGGGGTCACGGGGGGCTTCAGAAGCACATTACTGTTAATGATAATAAAAAGAACAATCTGTGCTAAACCTCTTGGATGTTTTCTCCTCTCTTCCCATATGGAATTAATATTTCATCTGCTATTGTTGTGAGTGTCCTTACATGTTTGAATTGAAGCCCGTGCAATTAAAATGCACACTAAATATTGTTTTATGTTTTTATGCATGCATTGCGTGTTGACTTTAAAAAGGGCTGCTCTGATAAAAGGGATGCAGTGGTGCACCATCTGGGTTACAAAGTACCCAAGTGCACAACATCAGGCACGTCTCAGCTACTGTACACGGGGCTGCGTGAGAAGTTTACTCCCCGCGGTAACATTCCAAGTTCACAAAGAACGGCAAGAACACTCCAAATGCAAACACAACTTCGAACATTCGACAAGGGCCACGCAGGAGTCGAGCTTTGGTGATGTTACGATCTGACCTGTTTCACAGACAAAGGGGTTGAGGAAGTTTTTAATCATCTGATCCGACTCAAATTAAAGCAATTAAATGGAATGTGTTTTCAAAAACAAAGCTGATGATGCATGCATTTGATGGATGACAACTTTCCTTGTGTTTGCATGACAAGTGGGTTCAACACCAACAAACCATAACAAGCACAACCACTCGGTGTAGCTGCAAAAACTAATATTGGAAACATTTTTAGCTGAAACACACAAACATATTTCCCCAAAACACTAAATAATCCACCTATAGTTGCTGCGGATGACGATGAACACATTTCTTATGCAGGTTTTCCACTCTGGTGCAGGCCGTCAAACCAGCGTCTCCCCAACCCTGAAGTATTTGCTGGGGTTGTTTACATGGATCTGACATTCAAGAGCAGATCGCCGTCGACTTTCCCTCCCACCGCCAGCACAGAGACAGAGTTGCTGGCCGTCCTTCCTACATGGCAGGGCAGCGTGGCGTCCCCTAGCTCATTGGCACTGCAGCTGTCACCCACAGGATGGGAAAGTGGCAGGGTCGATGGCTCCGCGGCATGGCTTCTGGCAGCGTCCCTCCCTTCCTGGCCCAGTGAAAGGGCAGGGATGGGGAGCCCTGTCTCTCAGCGCACTGATCAAGGGCCAGCCCTCCATTAGCCGTCGTCAGAGCTAAAGGTCAGCTAAGGCCAACGGATGGGTCCTGTGTGCGCGTCCTACGGAGTGACTCATTCTCACACCCGAGGAGTGAGTCCTTGTCGCTTGGGTCTGTGCTGCCCCCCCCCTGACTCCTGGTGGCCACATGAGGATGTCCGTACCTCTCAGAATAGCTACCCCCTCCCCGATGGGTTGATGCATCCTGCAGACTACACTTGCTCGACTACCCCTCTATTTGTTTGATGTCAGCCACATTGTGCATTAAAGTTGCTTTTAGAGATATTACCACCTCCTGTCAAATTAAAAACAACCTCCCTTTTAATTTTCTCCAGCCGAAAAATGCTTGATAAATGAGCAGGCCCTGATTTGCACTGTTGATCACACAACAACAGAATTGCACCAAATTGCTCACCCAGAGATCGTGCTCATCACTGAGTGACAAGTGCTGCCTGGTGTGGTTTACATTAATGCAGCCAGGCTGTGAAAGGGGATAATTGTGGTGCTAAATGCTGCAGAGGCTGACAGGATCCATTTCTTGACTTGTCAAGGGCAGCAGTGATAGAGAAGGTTATGCCGGGGTCCACACACACACACACACACACAGAGCTAGATGAGCCGATCTGCACCAACATGCGTGCACACAACACGGGCACATCAACACACACGTATGCAGACAAAATCAGCCGCACTCCACATAGAGATGATTGTCTCTTTCCACTGTCAGGTTTTTTTTTTTTTTCACTCCAGCCACGGAGACCTCATCCTGGGAAATTGAGCAATTTCTGATTGAAAACAATGCCGGTAATTAGAGCACTCACTATTTGTAACCACTTGGCATTGCATTAGCATGCAAAGCTGGCAGCCAGCTTATCTTGGGGAAAACGTTTGTTTCCTTAATTGCCCTCTTAGGACAAATGTGAAGGGGGTGGGTGGGGAAAGAGGAGAGTAAAATGTTAACGTGCTGCAGTAAGAATGGAGCCTGGTGTGTTGAGGGGATGTGACTCCCTGAACGCAGGGGTTAAACTCCACTAATAGGCTGCATACAACACACATGGGCACGCACACATGGGCACACACACACACACACACGCACTCAGGATAGTAACAGTGGATCACTTATACACCCACATATGGGCACACGCTTGCATTGGCACATGGGCACATGGAGGCACAGACAAAAAGGCAACTATGATGAGCGCACACATTCCAGGACACGCACAGTTAGGCACAATTAACTCCATCGACATATACTATAAAATTAGACATGCCGTAATTACAAGTATTCAGCACACTAATGAATTAAATGGCCCTTTCTTTAAATACAGAATCCATGAAGTGGACAAGCTCTTCCTCTGTCCACTCGTGTGAATGAGAAATACTGTATATGTCAGAAATGCAGTTCAGTGTTTAACTTTTTAAAAAAATGATTCTCCATCTGCAGTATCTATTGGATTGAAAGTGTTCCCTCTTCCCCAAAGCTTCCACTTTATCTGAGTATTTAAAAATGATGAAACCGTAAATAGTTCAGTCCTCTGTCGTCCTTCTGTCCTTCGTATGACACATTTCTTATTGTTAGATGGGAGGCAGAGATGACGAGTGTGTCATGTGAAATTCTGCATAGTGTCGGCGGCCATGTTTTCCCAAAGAGTGACGGACACGAGAAGCTTGAGACAATGTGATGAGAAGAAAACAAAAATATTTTTTATAGAATAATACATTATTTTATCAGACTTCTTTGAGTTCATGGCAGGAAGCAAATGTATCTTTTCCTTTTTGCAGAAGTGACTTGCTGCAGTAGTTAAAGAATAACTTGTTGGATCTCAGTGGACCAGAAAGTGAGACTTTCTTTCTTTCACCGAACACAGAGGAAACGTTGTGAAACTTTCTCTCACATATAAAGACACCAGCATATTTAACCTACTTTTAAAAACCATCTCTGCACATGGGAAACAAGTTTTCACAATATTTAGGAAAAATAAACTACTTTATGCTTTTGAATTCAAGTGTAAAACTACTCACAGTTTCCTGAAAATACATGTTTCAGCCATCACAACAAATTTAACATTAGTTAACAAAAGTGTTGTTGTGAAGCTCTTTTTCTAATAATGCAGCCACTGAGGATGTGGCTTGATATCTTGTATATTTATCTGTTGAGTGTAATTAGCCCTTCACTCAGTTCAAGGAGTGTGGTATTTTTCCCACACGTCTGATATGTTTAAAAGAAAAAAGACAGTAAGAAAATAATCTCGTGAAATAGAAGAAAGTGCGATGACCCGGTGGAGTGTTCTCCTCTTTGAAGAGGTGATTACCACATGTTGAAAGTCTTCGCTCCACAGTCTCATCTGCTTTCCCACAAACACGCACAAAGACGCACAATCAGTTCACATTACGCCAAATCAAAGTCAGACAGTCGCGGGTGTTTAGTCGATGTAAAGTCTAATAGAAACAATATTAGATTTAGTCCGGTGTGTTTGGACCATCCCCTCCTCCTTCCACTCTGTAGGTTAATTGTTTATTTCATCCAATATGACTTCAATACTGTTTACGCTCGATTAGTCTCCAGTTAGGTGCCACAGAACAAATCAGATTTTACCTTAATTAAGATATGACAGTAATTTGAAGGATTTCATTTCTCCCCGTGTGCAACAAAGGTTCAGTGGTCATGTGCACAATAATGAGTTTTATTAAGTATTTTAATGTCAAAAACACGCGTCTGAATGCGCCTCAGTATCCTGCAGGTAATTTACTCTAAAATAAAAATATCTGCAATTGAAAAATAAAAGTCAGCTCAGTTTTAATAGCAACAAATCTTTATCAAAAATAAGAATAAACTCGAAGTAATCTAACTGAGACAGACAACTGAGGCCGTTTTTGCAAACCCTCGTTTCCGTATGAAATAAAGTTCACATTTCTATAAACTGCGTAAAATGTGCGTAAAATCATCAGCATCCTCGGAGCTACAGGTGGATAAATAATGATGAGAACATCAGTGTGTTTGTGGGCCTGCGGGCCTTCTCCTGCTCCACAGCAACTCATTAAAAAAATCCACATTAAAACACTTTATTCATTATTTCCCAACAGCTTTATCACAGCCACTAAAACGATAAAAGGGTCACAGTGTTTAGAAGCATATGTGTTAATGATGTCCGATGAAATAAATAACTTTTTTCCTCCGAGATAGTTTCTTATTCTAGATGAGGAGAAAGTGAAAGTTTTTCAGATAATAATAAAAAGTTCACCCCCCTCTCATCCAGTTTGCGTAAAATTTAAATTAAAGACACAGAATCGGAGGTGGCATCAAAATAAAATCACCTGACGAGGATGAGAGACGAGTGGCCGCGAGCCACATCCTCCCATCCTCCTCCCATCCTCCTCTCATCCTCCTTTCTTCCTCCTCTCATCCTCTGATATTAAGATGAAATACGTTTTAATTGGCTGCAGCCGTTTGTCAGTTATTTGGCTTAATTGATGCAAAATGCTGCGGTATTAACAAATATGTGCAAATGTTTGTGTTTACACCTTGAAATACAGCGAGCGGGGTGCGGACCCTGAGAGTGCGTGTGCGCGCACCATTTCCCTGGTCATTTAAAAAAAAAAAAACACTTCAATCAATCAATCTGCAAATGATTTCTGATTCGGTGATGAAAGGTTTTCATCCCTGTCTGTGCGTCAGAAGTTGAAATGCTGGACTTGAGATGTGATGAGGAGTTTGAGGCGTGTTTCTGGAGACTGGGGCTGAATTCTCTGTTTAGTTTGCTTTTGATAAAAACCCAACAGGAGCCGCACCAACACGGTGATGACTGATCCCCTCAGATCAGCTCCGGCTGCAGGTCCGGGGAATGTAAGACTTCCTGAAAGTTGTGAGCGCCAGACTGGCTTTGGGAGATCTGAATCAGGGTCCGTGTGTGTACACACCATGTCCAACAAAAGCAGGGGCTAATCCACCTAATTTACACAATGCACAGGGCCCTGTTTACATGGGATAGAGCCTCACTGGGCCCCTGCCTCGTCTCCCCCTGTATCTCACACCGGCCTGAGGTGCACACGTTGATCCTCTCCCTCAGTCTCATGTGCGAATAAAAGGTGAATGAGCACGATCGTAAAAAATCTGCAACATAACAAAGCAGGAAAATGTAAATATAAAGAAGAAAAAAGATTATTTCATTTAAAAGGCAAAATCTTTGTCTGTTTTCAGATTTTTCATGGAGATATATTATAAACCATGTTAGTTGTAGATTTTATTTACCAAATTTATGTCAGAAATGTTGGAAAAAATGTCCAAAGTTGATCTACATTTATTTATTAGACTCATATGAGAATCATGCATCGACTCCGTGGAAGCAAGTCAAGTTTTTGTTTATGTATTTAGACAGAAATAACTGGATGGTAACGGATATCATAAATGTGGAATTACTGGACTCAGGCCTTATTCATAAAAACAAATTTAAAGACAAACACCTGAACGCCTCACACAGACCAGCAAAATGCTGAATTTGCACAAAGGAACCACACAAGTATTGTTTTTTACGCACAGAAAGACAAATCTCAATTCATCATTTTACATGAAAGTCTTTAAAGTGATAATGGTGTAATTTATCAAACCCAGTTTAATGTTAGTGGCAGTTTTCTGGAAATATTCCCATCTGCTGCTGAAATAAATGTTTTTTTCTTTTCTAATGTGCTTCCACCCCCCCACAGTTTAACAATGGTGTTTGTTCCACAACAAACCGAAAACTACTTGGGCCCGAAATTATTCCGCATCTTTCCACAATGTTCTCCCCCGCATTTTAAATATGTAGGCCAAATAAAAACACATATCATGAAATGTAGTGTGGTCAGGTTTTCTTTCGCATGGGACTATTTTTACAAAGGATTTTGTTCTTAATATTTATTCAACACACACACACACACACACGCACGCACACACACACACACACACACACACGAAACAAATAATAGTGACTGAATTCATATTCAGACACAGAATCTTTTTTTATTTTCCATATAAAAACCACTCCAGTGTCCAATAAACCGCAGGGAGGGGCTAAAGAAAGAGGCCAAATGTTTCTAGATTATTTTCTGTCTCCTTTTCGTTTTGGAGGCATCGTGTTCGAAAAGGGGCCTCTAACGTAAAATAAATTAAATAATAATAATGTCAATGTAACTAAAGAAAGATGCATTTGAACAAGACGCTTCAGGGAGCAACACTAAATAAAGCATGATCTTATTTTATTAGACTATTATAGGCGATAAATCAAGAGACCTGGCAGCTGAGATGATTAATTACTTTCATTAGCGTCGTATATCTGCTGTTTTTTTCAACTAAGACACCTTTATATCCTCCCTGTCTGTCTGTACGTTTGTTTTACTGTTTCCATATAATTAGGTTTTTATTTTTTATTTCTTTCAGAAGAGGTTAGCGGTGGTAGGGGGTGGCTGGGGGTGCGGTGGTGGTGGGGGGGAGGGTTTGGGTAATTACTTTGGCACAAGCAGGTAAATTCCGCCGCTAAATTGAAATATTCCGCTTTAATCCTCCTTAAATCCTGGAATTCTCAGGAGTCAAACGCGGAGCTGCGGCTGCGCGTTCAGGTGAGCGCGCACGTCGCAGTGGGGGGCGCATATTTGTGTGTGTGTGTGTGTGTGTGTGTGAGTGAGAGAGAGAGAGAGAGAGGGGTCTCATCGCGCCATCATGAGCATAAAACGAGATTACTAGATCTTTATCACCCCCCCCCATCCCTCACCCACCAACCCACCACCCCCACTGAACTGCAACTCCACCACCTCATGTGCAGATATACAAGGGGAGTTGTTGCATAACAAGCAGAACATGAACAGCAAGTTTTTTATTTTTGAGTCGAATGAATAAGTCATAAATAAACTTCCCTGGGAGTGAGATTGTTTATGTCAATGAATCAGGATCTGCATTCTCGATATCTTTATTTAGCTTATTTGGCTCTTCCGCATGCCGAAGTGTCCTTGGGCGAGAAACTGAATCCCAATATTGCCCCCCTATAGAGAAAGTGATGCACATGGAAGTATGAATGTGTGTGAAAGGCAGAAAGCTGTACTGTAAAGCACTTTGAGGGTCATCAAGACTAGAAAAGTGCAACATAAATACAGACCATTTATCATTTACAACTCCAGAGCATCAGTAGCGTAAAGAAAATCAGTGAAAGATCAGATCTAAATCCACAGATAACAACACAACATGTTCGAGTTGATTTGCAGAAAAGAGAGCTGCTTAGTCAAGTGACAGGAACTGATTTATTTGTTTTAAAAAGTCATGAATAAACTTCCCTGTGTGTTTTCCTTCAACAAAAGAGCAAGTGAGCTGGTTTATGCAAATGAACCAGGAGGTGCAGTCTTGATATCTTTGCTTTGCTCGTTGCAGAGGAGCTTTCTAACATTTGCCACATATTCAAAAATAACCACCCAAAGAGGAAAAATGAATTCCAGTGATGCGGCTCCACACGGAATCTGACCTGTGATTTGTGAAGTTACTTTCAAGGGCAAAAAAAAAGGTGTTTATTATATATGCTGTAGGAAGGAAACTCCCACACATCTACAACTTCATAGCGTTAAGAAAATCTGGGTCCACAGAAAACAACACAACTCTGCAAATTGAGCTGCTTAGAATGTTCTGCGTGTTGTGTCATGTTTGATTTCAACATACTGATTTGCCTCAGTCGGTGCTAATAAGAGAGCTGCTTAGTCAAGTGACAGAAAGTGAATTAATTCTTTAAATAAGTCATAAATAAACTTCCCGGCATGTTTTCCTTCAACAAAAGAGCCAGTGAGCTTGTTTATGTTAATGAGTCAGGACATGCACCCCTGATATCTTTGTTTTGCTCATTGTTGAACATTTGCCACATATTAAAATAAAATTTTCTTCTTAATACATATGACTGATCACATCTAAAATCTCCATGCCAGGTTTTTTCTTTTCTTTCACAGTCTCTTTTACAGGAGTGAAATTTCTGCTTGTCACGATGCTGCCTCAATTTACCTTTTTCCTGTATCTTTAATTTCTAGTCTCCAGGAATGAAAGGCTGAGCCTCAGCTCTGGCAGCTCCCATGTCAGTCTTTGCAGGAGTGGGTGACAGAGAACAGCAGAGGCAGATCGCGTGCTAAAATCGCATCGCTAGAGACCCCACATCAAAGCAGACCAAACCTCATATCGAGTGAACTTTTTAAGCCAGAAAGACTGCGTGACATCAGAGCACCTAAAATGTGACTGTCATGTTTTTTTCCCCTCCAAACTTAGCTGAACGCTGCCTCAAAGGCTGGAGGAGTGTTCAGTGGCAAGCTCTGTTCAAACGTGCACAACTAAGATTAGCAGTCTTTGTCTTACCGGAGCCTCAAAGACCAATTAGATTGAGAGATCGGTAAAGACGAATTTGTCAAAAATAAGTTGATAGATATCACTTTGGCAGCGAGCAGACATGGCTGGGGATTTCACTCAAGCGCAGCCATTGACAAGGCACTGTCAGAAAATGTGTCATCTCCAGCAGACCTGCCAGTTGACAAGGATGCAGCTTGGGATTGAGGCTGATCAATTCCCAAACTGCCAGCGAGGCGCGGCTCTGATAGTGGCACTTTATTTTGTAAAGTAAAAAAAAAAAAAAAAGGTACTGTTTTGTTGTTGTTGTTATATTGTCAACTTTATATTTGCATCACAGGGCGGCAGCATCCCAAGACGCAGAAGTGAGAGAGTGTGTGCAGCAGATTTTAGATTGAAAAAACAGAAGAGAAAAAAAAAAGAAGCAGGGAGTCATATTTATCTGAGGTTTCAAAACTTCGACCTTCCCACATTCATGCTTTGGACACACTCACGGAAGTGGCGCACAGAGCACATGTCTGGTTTTGTTGTTTAATGTTCGCCAATTCAACACATCTAATACTTGGGCTTGTCTTCGGCCACTATTTCTAAAGTGAAATCTGATACTCAAAGCACTTTCCTCTTCAAAGTAGCCTCCTGTTGTGCTTTGTGACCACAATAGTGTCAATCTCATACTTTCAAACCCTCATCCCTGTGTCAGCGTTGAGTAGCTGTCTATATACGTCTCCGAAAAGACTTGAAGCTTTGATGGCTGCTCCGAAAACAGTTGGGAACATTATGACAAAATCCAGTGTGGAAAAATAAATGCTATTGATGTGGCTGCACACGAAATCTGACCGGTGATTTGTGAAATTGCTTCCACAAGCACAATATTGTGTCTGATTGTGACGACAGCTCAGAAACATTAGTGTGCAACCTCAGAAGCAGCTATAGGAAGGAGACTCCCCCATCAGCTGTGAATCACACATCGCGTCTACGACTCCAGAGCGTCTGTAGCGCAAAGAAAAAACTCCAAAAGATCATCTCTGAATCCACAGATAGCAACGCAGCACTTCACTGCTCGCTGGGCTGCTCAGAATGTGTCATGTTCACAATCAACATATTGATTTGCCTCAGTTAGCGGTGAAAAGAGAACTGCTTTGATCAGGCGGTCCAGTGAATTCATTGTTTAAATCAGCGAAAAATACCAAACATTTGTTGGTTCCAGATGTTCACATGTGAGCGTTCGCTGCGTTTTCTTTGTTCATTTGATTTAAAAATCAAAGACTTTCAGGTTTGTGGACTGGCGGTCAGACTAAACAAGCAATTTAACAACTTGGAATGGCTTTTTTTACCCCAGAAATGTCGAACATTTCGTAGAATAACAATCAATTAAAGGACAAAAATCAACAGATGAAACTAGAGAAAAGTCTTAACCTACCCTGGTGATGCATTATACTGTAATTCTGTCTGACATGAATGTTTTTCTAATTAAATTTCTAGCATCATGCACTCTTGTTTTCACTGATACAATGGTGGAAGATGTGAGCATTGTGGACATGTTAGACAGAAAAGCTCTTAGTGTTGTCCTAAACAAGAGCCATTTGAAAAGATGCGTTTGAAGCCACGCCAAGTGATTGGGAATAATCAAATGACAATAATCAGATGAAAAGAGAGGCAATCTCAATAAACTTTGTCATTCAACCATTCAAGGTTCAATCATATCAGAGGTGTTTTGCATAACTATGAGACCCGGGTTCTAATCCTCAAAGGGTTTTGGCGCGACGTGGCTTTGCACTGTAGTCATTCAAGGTCGCAACCCGGTAGGAAATATGGGCTGCCATAGCAACACAAAGATGGCCTCTAAAGGCTTAGCATAATTCTTCCCTAATAGAAAAATAACAGCGGCAAATCCTGTCCTTAGTGAACTGGCTTATTTGACAGAGGCAGACTCCCACCTGTGAAGCACATAGTCACCACACCAACGCGCTAAGACGACGATAAGATGAAAAAGAGCCCATCTCTGGATGGGGATGGGCGGCCAAAGC
Source organism: Hippoglossus stenolepis (assembly GCF_022539355.2). Taxonomy (NCBI): domain Eukaryota; kingdom Metazoa; phylum Chordata; class Actinopteri; order Pleuronectiformes; family Pleuronectidae; genus Hippoglossus; species Hippoglossus stenolepis. The sequence continues at coordinate 18,445,538 of NC_061489.1, read as the reverse complement.
TCAAGCCAAATTCTTTCTCTTCTCTGAAGCTGAAAACAACCCACAGTGTGTCTCTGGCCAGCTTTAGCTTTTTTTTTTTATTGAAGCTGGACAATATGAGCTGCCAAATGAATCATACTCTCTACATAGTACTTAACTCTGAACTGCTTAAGCCATACACTGAGAAAACCCCGTTGGCAGGAGAGAAAAAGGCCTATAGCATCAACTCTCAGCTTGTGAATTGTTAATTTTTTTACCTCCTTCTTGAAATTATTTAAAAGCGAGAAGAGTTGCTGGACGCTTGGGCTGTTTGTGTAGAATCCAACGTGCATTTTAACTGATTTAATTTGAACTTATTGTAATAATGACACATCTTTGTACATAGTTATCAGCTGGCATGTACAGGCCTTCAGTGTCAATGTGGAACGTTATGTCCTGTACCTCTATTTCCACTTCTGGGGGGGTGACCCTCCTCATAAGGGTCAGTCTCCTGCTTCACCTCTGGCCTCTCTATTGTTGTGTTCCTTGGAAGAGGGGCTGCGGCGTTGTATTTCGCTTGGTTTGTCAGACTAAACAGGAATCGCCTCCAACGACGTTCATGGCCGGGGCCTTTTCTTTCAATGAAATCCCAACGCAGACATCACCAAACAGGTTACACACGCATCTGATGGAGTGACACCAGCGTCAGTGTTTACAGGATGTTCTAGTGGCAGTACTACGGCACCAGGATGTTCCAAACCCTGCCTGGTAACTGTCCTCTCCACCCTCTGATTGTGATCACAAAATATGTGATCCCCCCCCCCACCACCGCTACCCCTCCTCCCACTTTGTTGCCAGGTACCACAGAGATGGATTCTTGTCACTGTGTGAGTTGCATCAGGATGATGAGCGCCGGGGAGCGAATAAATTACCCGGCACACTTTAGAGTGGGAGGCGTGTAAGTATCAGCCGCCACAGCAGTGGATCGCTCTCTGCGTATGGAATCGCTAATGAGGAGCGATATCCAGCGATGTTGCAGCCGCGGTGATCAGGCTAAAATCAAAGGCTTTATGAAGTCATTACTGTCAAAGCTAGCGCCCCGAAAAAACCAAATGATTGCCCGACACGGGTTTCTGTAAAAGGTATATGGTGCTGTTGTGTTCCATGTGATGGCTGCAGAGAGAAAGAGAGTGAGGTGGCGTTGAGGGATGGCGTGCTTCCTCTGCAACTGAGTCAGCCATTTTTATCCTGACTGGATTTCTGTTTATTCACTACATTCAGCAGCTAGCGCCTCATTGTGCGGCTCAGACGCTGCATCTTTCCTGTCAGTATCCCACTATAGATGCCAGCCACTTGTCTTATTCAGCTGCGTTTTAAAGCGTATTCCAGCCAGCCAGGATCAGTCCTGCTGTATCCCGCTCCTGACTGTGTATAATCTCATCATCGTCGCTGCTGTTTTCCTGCTTCGTGACGTTCAAGAGCTCCTAGTTGAGATGACAGAGCAGAACTGAAAGGAAGATTATTATTATATCATAATGTCCTTACTGCTCAGGGCGGCCAAAGCCACATGTTCTCGTCTTGCTGTTACCTAACCGCTGTATCAATACAAGAATCACTTAAAGGCTAAAACCATTCTCGGATTAATATCTTAATTTCATTGAGGATGAATTCTCGCTATCTTAACATGTGCTACATGTGCTTGCGATAACCATAGGAGTGATGTATTAGTGCACTAAAGGGACGTTTTTCTCATGCAAATGAGCGCTCCCCAGCTTTCTTTTCTTATCAGTTCATCTTTTTGCTGTTGGGCAAATATGCAAAATTCATTTATTAGTATTCTTTCCCTCCCATTATTTTAAGACTTATTTCATTCCAAAATACCGCCATTAAAAACAATACCTTCTCCTTTGTGCTTTTACACCTTGAAATTCGGCTATCGCTACCTTTGGCAATGAAAATCTCTTCATTGGATTCTGTACATTCCCGCGGCTTGCCTATATTACGCACTGATTCACAGTGGTGGCCGCACATTAAATGGGCAATGACTTTCATAATGGTTGTGTGAGGGACTGAATTTGTTTTACTGCAGAGCCTCGGTGGCTCTGTGAGTAGCAGAGCAGAGTAATTAAATCAACAATATATGGACGGATGTCCGAGGAAAGGCCGGACTCGGCTCCCTGAGGGGAATCCCACTGAACGTCTGCCTGTAAGCCTCCTGTTTCGCACTCTTTTGCAGGGCACCTTTCTACATCAAAGCTTGCTCAGCACCATGTCTCAAAGTACCACATCTCCAGGAAAGAATGGCCTCTGCTGAGATATGGACACCTCTGGCCTCATTTAACGTGCACGGCCCCCTCCCCCTCCCCGGGCATGAATCCGAGGATAGAGTGGCTCTATCTGACGAGATCACACAGAGAGGTGCGGGAACTTAAAGGCAAAGAGTTACCGTGCATCCTACCAGGAGTCTCAAAAGGGTTCTATTAAATCACGTTCAATATGCCGGTCAGGGCTTTCAAAGTGCTGCACACCCTCCAGCCCTGGAAAACTCAAAGGGCATCAGTGCACATTCAGTAAGGGGAATCTGGCCCCCATTAATATAATGAGTCCAGGGTATTAGTATGCCAAAGCCAGTTGTGAAGTCTCCCCTTTTTTCATCTCTGGTGGAGTTTTCAGGATGGATCCACCAACTTGGGAGTGACAAAGCTGAGCTGGGAACGAGGTGTGCTCATCTAATCTGAGATCAGTTTCCAGCCGTCAGTCCTCAGAGGGCAATTTCCAGTGGTGAAGACGTCTGTGAGTGAGCTGGAGATCCCGCTGAAGAATGCAGAGTGGCACATTTTACTGTCACCAGGAGAACTTTGCTGTCTCTCTATCATGATTGCATCCTCAGAAAACACACGCCAAACTATGGGCAGGGGATTGGTGCTTGGATACATATTTGCATAACATATTTGGAAACATGCTGTGGTCATTATAGCACTGTGAGTTTTCTTTTTCTTTTTTTCATTCACATCTTGTCTAGACTCACTTCACAGTTAATTAGCTTGGTAAACAGGAGCACTGCTTTGTAAAGCTCTAACACCTGACTTAAAGGAGAACGCACAGCCTGGCGCTATACAGTGAGCTGACACGCAACTGACAGTCACCTGTAAGAGATTACAGAGACAGCGGAGTTTGCCAGGGCCTGTCAACCAGGAAGTAGCAGCTGCTGGAGCTAATTAAAAGCAAAGTAACATGGTAACATAGCCGAGCTCAGGGCTACATCAAACACTCCTCTTCATGCCAGTCTGGAGTCTCATCTCTGGGATGTGGAGGCCCTCTGTGACCTGTGCCGGCAGCCTGCTGGGCTCCAGGGCTGACCCGCGAGCTGAGGGGTGAACCAGCGTGGGTCAGGATCACTGTGGGGTGCACCTGGACCAGACTTACCTGCGTCTGTGTATCTGCATACCGAAATGTGACCATGCGGGCGCGTGGGCGCGGGTACGTGGACTCTGACCTGCACAACAAAGAGAAAGAGAGAGGCCTGGGTGAGAGGTCAGGAGCAGAGAGGAGGCTCAGAGAAAACACACGTAGGACGCATTGGCTAAACACGATCAGAGGGACACATGTGGGCTGAGGCAGAACCAGATGCCCTCAGATGTCCCGATGAAACATAAAACCAATGTAAACACGTCGCCTCCGCGTGGATCTTACTTCGGTTATGCATAATTCAGCGATAAGCTTCAATTAGGAGTCAATAATGCTGCGTTTATCAGGTCATCTCTGATAAGAAATATTACATTTGCCCACTTACAAATTAAAAAGCCCTTCCAGATTACCATCTCTCAAAATAACACTGAGCTCAGCCGTAATGAGCGCTCTCACGGAACAAAAGTACCTGAAGCCCACTGAGGGAAGGTTGTTCCAGCCAATATTTATAGACATGTGATAAAAGAAAAAGATAAAAGAACAGATAGTTGACTCTCTCCCATCGGTCTGTTTCTTCTCAGAATCTGTATGTCAGCCGCAGAGCTTGTGTGTATCTAACCAGAAGAAACATATCCAAACAAATCTCTTATGAAACTTACGCTCAGATGCAGTCTAAGCGGGTAATAAACCAGAAAAAAATAATGGAAATAATTTTATCCCATAATAGAAAATATTTTTTTGACCTCAGCCAAATTCCTTCCCTTAATTAGGAGTCAATCCACCGATGCGTCTGCGTGAATGAGCAGCAATTTCTCTGCGTTTCAATTTTCATCACTTTCTGTTTTCCTGTTTACTCACTTAAAAGTAATTTAGAAGGATATTTAACAGCATGACGAGCACAATCACAAATAGGTGACGGTTGCAGGGCTGATTCAACGTTGACTCTAAAAGGAGTGTGGCAGAAGGGTGTGGGCGTCGTCTGTGTGCAGTGATCTGGCCCCTGTGAGGTGGACGGCTCCGTGTGCCGTGGCTCTCGGGGCCGGCCCTGCTGCCATATCTGGGAAGATATCTGCAGTACGGCACCATGGTGGGTCTCCCCAGGGAGCCACGCGGCAGCACATGGGCCACCTGAAGCAGGTCTCTGTCTCCACCTGCTACACACAGCACTGACACAACATCACGCGGGGCTGCATGTAGGCCGGCCCGTCTGCAGGCATGTCACTGTCAGCCGAGACACATACCAATTTGCCACTGGGCTTGGGAGGTGAATACGGCACAAATATGCAGACAGCATGTTCGAAACTGCACCAAATTTTCACAATAGTGGCGAAAACACTTCACAATAGTGGCGAAAACTTCAATGAAGCCCACTGGATATTTCGCGTGCCTGCCAAGTCGTGGGCCGGAAGAAAATGAGAAAGCCCTTGACTGGATTTTGAGGGCCTTATATTAGTCTGCCACCGTGGGCAGCCCAGGTTCTCTTGTTGTGTAAAATAGAGTGAAGGCAACTTTCCGCTTCACGTCGTTATGGCTTCATGCTCTGAGTGACTGGCTGTGAGGGTCTGACTGCTGTGTTCTTTCTGCAGCAGTCGTGTGGTCTCAATCTCTTTACACCTTTCACTGCCAGGCTCCTCTCGACCAGGCCTCCCCGAACTGTGTAATCAGCAGATGTCTTTATAGAGCAGCCCACTGCCACACCCTGCATTCTTTTGCCAATTTCATTTTTTGGCAATGTACAATTTTTTCTTTTCTTTCAGATTCTTCTTATTCCTTCGAGCTCAGCAGCCATGTTGAATCGGAACTTAATGTGCCCCCAAGGTTACAAAAGCCGCTTCATTCAGCAGTTTGAATTAAAACGCCTGAGCGATATATCCACAATGTACTTAGATTAGTCCATTCAATACCTGCACAGACCTGCTGATTTAAACAAACTGACGCGGAGCAATTCAACAGAATCCTTCGCCCTTCACACTAAAGACAAAGTCACACCAGCGGAGCAGTTTTCCACCGTCACCAGAGCGGGAAGATTTTCAGGAAAATGACTCACTGATAATATTTTGGCTGCAAAACAAGGTCACCTAAAATACTTTACACACAAAACAAGACACACCCACAGCAGGAAGACAAATTATGCTGAGCTCTGTCATTAAAAGGCATCACAGAATAACCAACAGGAGGTAAATACAGAAAATCAACAAATCTCCAGTGCACTGTGTTAATAAGAAGCTCGGGTTTAGTTTGGTCTGTAAACACCCTCATTATGTCAAAAACTACAAAATGTACAATAATTAGAAATTTATTTAACAGTAACATTTGAGATATTGTACTAAAATTATTTAAAAAAATTCTTACCCTTAATGCCTGTCTCTACTATGATGAAATAGACATCATAATCATACGTGTTTAACTTTAGCTTTTCTGAAATTTCATTCTTCTTCTTATATCTTATTCCACTAAATGTCAGAGGGAAATATTGGCCTTTTCATATCACTGCATTTATCTGACAGTTTCATCTGCTAGGGAGCTTTTAGAAAAATATTTTAATTGTTATACAAAAAAAACCTATATAGGGTCATTAATAAGGATTAAGCTACGCTAACAATATTTAAGTATAGTTCAAATTAGCTAAAAAAAATCGTAACCGGTTACAACACTGCATTACTTTGTGTGAGTGGTTATCATAACAACTATAATAGTATGAAACAGCAATATGATCCCGACAAAGGCCGCCTTATAAATATTTCTACTTTTGATAAATACTTTTGGCTTCACACACTTCTGCGCAGAAGCAGTGCAAAACTTTTACTTTCAAAACTATCTCTACAGTGCAGTTTCCCAACTTTAACTTCAGCAAAGAACACAACCAGCCTACTTCTGTCTCTGCGAAAGTCAAAGACTGTTTTCGCAAAACTAACTTTCACCCGGACTGAGCATCGGCCGTCAACACAGCCTCGCTCCATCCTTTGTGGGCATGTGGAAACATGTATTTTCAGGACCACGAGCACCACCCTGGGCACAGTCAGGGCACCACCATGCCAGTGTTCTTTGTCTGTCGCCATATTCAATATTGCTGCAGAAGGTGGCAGACTTGATGGGGATTGGGTTCTCGTGAATTGAGCTGTCAAAATTAACAGCATTTCTGGTTTGAATAAAAAGGCAAACTGGGTCACGCGCTGAGGCAACAACTAAGACCCAAGAGGGACGCCATGATGTTTGGCGCCGAGAAAATTCTTCATTACTCCATGTTATCACATATGACGGGATATTTTCAAATCTTTCGTCAAGTCGGAAATGACCTGGCAGTTACTGCAACTAATTATTTCACATAATTGTGTTATGTTAAGAGAAATATAAAAGTGTTGATACTTCTGTCACTTACTCCTTAATGTCTAACCTGACCTTTGCAAGCGATCCTGTTAATGACAACTCCATGAATTCACTTTTTATTAATTGGCGCCATTGCGAGGTTAATGACCCCGAGACTGTATGTGTCTGAGGTGTGTGTGTGTGTGTGTGTGTGATCCAGGTATTACAGATTTTCGGGGGGGAATTGTCTCCCTTATAGGGACAAAAAGAAAGTCGCCATAACGTAAATCTCAACATTTTAAGGTGAAGACTAATATTAGCGTAAGGGTTAGCATAAAGCGAGTAGTTAGGGTTAAAATTTGAGTCTATTGGAAATGAATGTCCTAAGTCAATGCAATGTCCTCTGAAGTCAAGGAGACAAGACTGTGTGTGTGTGTGTGTGTGTGTGTGTGTGTGTGTGTGTGTGTGTGTGTGTGTGTGTGTGTGTGTGTGTGTGTGTGCGTCTCATAAGTGGCAATGTTAGACTTGTGCACTTGGCAAGCTATTTTTTTTCTTTCCGCTCCATTTGGTGACAGATCGGGTCTAAATAACATTATATCTTCACAGTTGTGACTCACGCGCCTCAGCGCTACAAAGTCAGGGTGAGGTTTCACACTTCACATGAGGACGAAGGAGGACCAGGTCGCCTCGCTCCATCTTTTAGTTTATCACTTTGTGCTGGGACTGAATGAACCAGTCGCTCAGTCCACTGTTCACCATCCAAACCATTCTGTCTCCTCATCTCCTCACTGGTATATAACCACAACACCACTACAGTTTCTGGTAATAATACTCCGACTACTTGCAGCACTGTTCCTAAGATACTTTGCTAAAATGTTGAAAAGGCTTTAAAATATGAAAATAAGTAAGCCGCAAATAGTTTGACAAAAAATAAAAGTTAGTTTAAGTTGTGATGTACGTTAAATTCAGCAACTCAGGTGACCGTAACTACGGGTTAGCTTCCATGCCCACAACAGCGCTACACTTTTCAGCGTGGCTTTGGATTTTTCTGCTGGTGTCCTCACTGATCCCCAGGTAGGAGGGCATGCGGGGATAGGGGCTGCGCTTTGCTAATATCGACGCTGCTCCTCCAACATTAACGTTGCACTAAGTCTTTGAAACCTGTGCACGTTACTGTCGGCCCTGCCCCCCTCATCAGCCATGTTTGTTTTTGATGGTGTTGTGCTAAAGGCTAACTGCTATACAGCACCTCCTGGTGCTGCCCTGGAGGAAACTTTGTTTTTCTTCCTTTGGAATAAAGGATGCACAAATTGTAAGGTAAACCAAAACTGAGCTTTTTTTTTTTTTGCATGTGTGAAATTTGTATTATATTGTTCTTTTTTTTCATGATTTAAGAAAATGGTGTGAACTTGTAATGTTATTGCTGAAGGGATCCAGGTTGTGTGTGAATATGGGGCCTTGAAGATGTGAGGATTTGGGCTGATGATTGTGTTTGTGTCCAAAGATCAACTTCACACACTCCACAGGTAACATCCTGCTCTCTACTGTTGCCCTTTAACTTTTCTCTTTTTCCGCTGAAACCTGACTATATGGCAGAAGAAGTATTAACTGGGACACGTCTTTTTTAAGCTTTAAGTGTGGAGTACTTGTTGACCACCAGAGATCCACTGCAGTGTGGCCCCTGTGCTCTAAAGCTTTGCTTACGCTCCGCTTTGGCACACTTGTTCTGTCCTGAGCTGCCTGTCCTTCAAATCCAGGGCTTAGTATGAGTTGGGGCACAAGAGGAGGGATAAGGGCTGTCACTGCTGCTGCTGGGGTGCCCACACCAGCAGTGCGTAGAAACTAATAAAGACACACACTGGCAGGACCCCGTCGTCCAAGCAATGAGATGTCACCATAAACAAGCTGCAGGAAGTTGGCAGTCAACTTCCTGGTTATATAATGCTGACCCATTTTTACTGCAGGGAAGATTTTAGGTCCCACTTACGTGTGCAGGACGAATCTAAATTGTGTGAAACCGAAATGGGAGTAAGATTCGTTGGTTTTTACATTCAGGTGCAATTTGTTATTCTCTTTGTAGCAACAATGTGATTTTAAAAACCTGAAGCTAAAGGTGACTGAGATGTCCTCACTGTGTCGGTAGCACTTGCTCGTTTAAATCCGGCTCCTGCAGTGAAATGTGAGCAGGTCACATATCATGTGTGTCATCTTTGCAGATGTTTGGTGACATGCAGAACATGTTCCCAACTCAAACGTGGTGCATGGCAGCTTTCAGCTCAGACACGTGTTGAGATGTGATGTGTTGCGATGGCAGGACAGCTGATACCACAGATAACATTTTTTTTTTATAATATCTAAAATAAACCTCAGCAGTCAAACCACAGTGCTGACAAATAACAGATAGATGAGACTACATTTCTGCATAGTTGAATGTTTATAAGGCGCAGAGACGGAAAAGTGTCAACCGATCAATATTAAAGTAAAAATAGGTTAAACTTATATACAGTATTTGTATTTCTGATAATGCTCTTATAAACATATTATTTATGTCCTCTACAAATATATATTTATGCTTTGCTTTGATGAATTTAGTCATTTACCATCGATTGTCTCAATTGTAACTAAGGCAAAGAAAAAAAAGCCTGAAGTCTAAAAGCAGGAAAATCACTCATGGGCCTAAAATATTAGGGTGCTTTAATTTGTGTGTGAAATTGGAACGTCTTTGAAGAGAATCCACAAAACCCAACTCCCTATTTATTTCTCATCAGGGCTGTGACTCTGACACGTCTCTTTTGTGCCCTAGAATTGTGGCCGGCCTCATTTAGGCCATGTTTAAAGAAATATGTGACCAGAAGGTGAATCAGGTGAAGCAATTTAACTCGACACAATTAAAACAGGGCCTCTGTGATATATGCAGGCCTCCCAACTCATTTAATCATTTCCCTCTCAGAGTCTAACACTGTGCTCATAATACTCTCATCATCATCATCTTCATCATCATCATCATCATTTCAGTTTACCATTTTCTATATATTCTAATTTGGTGCCGAAAAACATTCAGAATATCAAAACAAAACGTACACTTCATATTTGTTAATGTTGGCATCAACACAGCACTGATCCATTCGTATTAAAATTTAATTAAAACAAATTGTCAATAACTGTAAAACCACACGTCTGTTTTTAGTTCACATTAATTCCGTCGCTTTTACCTCATTATCCTCATTGAAAAAATAGGTTTCAATTTTCCGAACTTTAAAATTCACCGTATTTCTGTGATAACGAAAACAAAAATAAATAAGACCGCCACATAAAAAAAAAATACATGGTCGAATGTTAAACTTTTAATTATCTGGATTAGCAGCAGTCTGATTTAAAAATATATCTCAAATTAAATTAAAGCAGATAATAATGTAATTTATATTTTCACCAAAGCCGAGGTTGTGGGGAAGCTGGTTTTTGTTTTATTTAATTTTACTTTTTGCAGTAAATAAACTTCAAAGTCAATCATATTATGAAATAAATAATTTATTCAATATGTTAATGTGTAATAGAAATACAGGGTAATTTAAAAAATAATTAAAAATAAAAGCGATGTTGTGCGATATATATATTTTAAGGGTTTTTATTCTGGTTTATAACATGAAATAAAAATGTTTAATTGCTGTATTTAAAAAATGATTAACAGGGCTCTTCTTTAAAATTTTGATCATGAAAAATAATGCTGACTCAAAATAATACTTTACAGTGTGATTGTTAGAATAAGCACAGGTGTCCCGTAATTTTATCAATTTTATTTTTTGGTTTTGACGTCTTATTCGCACTCAAATACTTTTTTATAAATAGAGACAATTATAAGTGGGTTTCGTAGCTTTCTATCCTAATTTCTTCGGCGGGAGAAAAGAAAGTTATTTGAAAATTCTTGCTAACTTTTTCACCTTATGTCAGACAAATATGAAATCTGCAAGAACAACGGAAAAGTAATTATGCTTATTTAGTGTTGGTTTAGCTGTTTGTTGAAGAAGCCATCTGTTTATAAACGTCTTTGTGATTCTTCTCAATTGTTTCTACATTTGTGAAACTTAACGTGCGGCATCAAAAGACAAGGCAATTCATTAGCTCTCTGTTTCAAGGTGCTATATAATTGGCAGAAGATGCTTTTATTTCAAGTTTCTCCTTTTCTTCAAGGAACATTGTCTGGAATAAGATGCTCTCATCACAATCTAATAATATGCAACGATAAATAAGAGCCAGCGTTTTTTTGATCAAAAACTTGCGAGTCAAGTCAGATGTTTGTCTGAGATTGAAACGTGAAACTTCCCTCAGTTTGCAGAATGAAAGGCCACCATCTGTTTTTCATATGTCCATGTGCAGAGAGGACATTGAACTGTCAGCAGTGTCCCTCCTACTTATCAGAACACTTTTACATCACCCACAACACAAACCTTCAGCTCTGTACTGCTCCTTTGTATTGTATTTACATCCCTGGGTCAACAGTATTGAAGGAGCGAACAATAAACATTTGCTTGTTGACGGATGTAAAGTTCAAGTCATTCTTTTCGTTCGAGCAAACGACCGAAAATCGTATTTTACGTGCAAAATTTGGCTACAACATAAATTTAAGATAAAATACAGGTTTTATTTTTTACATATTTTACACATTTATTTCTTTTTTGTGTCTTTCTTTCTTGCTTCTCTTCTTTCCTACCTTTAACCTACTTAAACCTGTCAGGGAAACTTTAAACATTACAGAGCATATTGTAAAACCCCCCAAACACCTCCATAATCTAAACTTTAAAATCTGAGATCAGTGGGAAAGTACACTGGGAGAGAAAGTTACCAATCTCATCCTTTAAATCTCAATTACAAAGAAAACTATCTCTCACATGATTTTTCCAAAGTTAACCTAACGCATAAGGAGGAGGAGAAAAAAAAAAAAGGATAAAAATTTGAAGGCTTTCCTTGTGTCATACTATGAAGGCTTTCAACTGCAGTGTCTCAAACAGACTTTCATATGAAGCTGTCACATTTTTACTCATCTCATAACTCACAATTCTGGCTGAAAATATTTACATAGTCGAACTCATTCGAACACTGAAGTCTGTTGAAGTGTGCCGCGTAAAATTTTTTTTTTTATTTACGTAATCTCTCCATAAATTGTGTAAACTGCAAACTATTTCATGCCATGAAAACCAAATTGCACATTTTTAAAAGTCCATCACAAGTCGTAATGTAAAGAGAGCGAATCGCTTGTGTAATATTACAGCGCAGACTTTATATGGGGAAACTAAATGTGCGAGAGCGGAGAATTTAGCAAACGGGACAAAAGAGAAATTCTGCGATGCGGTGTGTGGTGCAGCGCCTTAATGTAAAGTCAACTGGGAACGTGCAGCATCCTGAGAGATCCAGCTCCATCTTCTTCCTCCCCTGCTAGCTTAGCAACAGCGGCCATTTTGTCTGCATTTGTGTAGGTCCCGGTGTCTTTCTCAGTTCGTGCCACGTGTCACTGAAATTCTGGTATGTGGACGGTAAGCGCCAGTTTTCTGTTGAGATTTCGCAGGAAGGAGATCTCTTAATTTGCCCCTTTAAGCAGATATCCAGTGGATTGTATCAGGCATGTGCTGTGCATGTCCAAGGCATGTATTGCTTTCATTTCCTGCTCAGAGCGTTGGACGGTGTTTAGCATGAACCACATGGCTGTCAGACAAATGCACATGCATACAAGACACATGTGTGTGCGCACAATGTGGGTGCGCACACACCACACACACACACACACACACACACATACACACATGCACACGCACGTTAAAATAGGATGAGCTGATCCCTTCCAGAGTCTGCATCAACCACCCACTGCTCCCACCGCCACACCACGTAGAGAACCCACCACAGGATGTATAAGCCCAGCTGTCCAGAGGTCACCTTGGCGTGTTTACTTGACTTGAGTGGATGCACAGAGGCAGAGTGGACCTCCACCATCCACCACGGCTCATCTACCTGCACTCGCTCAGCTCTCGACTCTACTCGTCGTGTAGCTTTGGTAAGTAGCACAATCTGTACTTTTTTTTTTTTTTTTACTAAAGTCAGCTGCAGCGGGGGGAGAAAAAAAAAACCGTGATGGACAGACCTGCTGAAGACTGCGCTCGCTTACGTCAAGTTTTTCCAAATCATGTCGTTTACTCACACGTCATCAATTAGTTAGAGATATGCTGATGAACGTCTTCCCTTTCAAGTTTGGCAGAATAATTCACTGGGAATCATTACATTTTTAATCTATGGTGTTTCTCAGGAGCAGTTGGGAGACGACTGTAGGACACTTTGCTGAGGCTGAACTAGAAAATGACCACACTGTACTGTAGATGTTGCAGAGGGACAGTGTCAAGCTCGTGATCTTTTCTGCATCTTTGTGACACAGCAGCTGAAGATAAGGTGACGCAAACACACAAAGATCGAGGAGATGGAACGACTGAAATGTGCTGATGTGTGATCTACATCTGCGTTTCAGAGATTTGTGGGTCTGTTGTCACTTCACAGGGCCGAGCTACCAATCCTCAACTAACCAGGTACCTCTGCACTGTGTGTTGTCGCAGGCAGCTCTGCACACACACACACACACACACACACACACACACACACACACACACACACACACACACACACACACACACACAAACACGCACACAAGCCCACACAGACACTCACCTCAGCACTGCACTATGGAAACACTGGAGCCTCATCTGATTCTGGTAAGGTCCACAATGTCCACGTACTGGGCACAGAGGGGTAAAAAAGACTGGGAGTGAGGCCCAGAGACTGGGCTTTCTGTGTTTCCTGAGAGCTGCCCTGACCACCCTGGTAAATATAGGAGAGCAAATCCTTTTCAGGTTGAGAGTATGACACAGGACTGCCACATAAATCAGTGCAGGCCCAGCCCGGCACAGACTGGGAGCGCCATGGGAGTGGTAGGCGGCTCTACGGTGAGGTTTTTTGGTGAAGGATTATGGATTGAGACGTACAGCTGGGAGGCTAAAGTTACACTTTTCATTACCACTTCGAGGGGGTCTCGGCTGCCTGGAAGCCAGTCAGATTTGTGAAGACCTCTTTCTCCCCCTGGAATGGTTGTAATTCTGCAGGCGCATTCTTCACCTGAGGATAATTGTTTTTGATATGGCAAAAACAATTTGGCCAAACGCAATGGGAAATGCTGGTTTTTTTTTTCTTTCTTTCTTTTTTTTTTTTTTCCCAAACAGAAGAATGAAAAAATAAAGAAAAAGGAGAGGGCATTGTGAAAAGTCCTCATTCACCAAAAGACCAGAGTAAAGAGAGAGCAGTATGCCCCCTTCTGGCTCTTTTCTTCTCTCCCTCTTTTCTTCTCGTCTTTTTTTCCCTGGCGTCTGGAGATGTGAAGAAATGTCTTTTGATCAGCTCTGACAGAGCCTGGGCCATGTGAAGAGGGTGGTTAGCGGGACTCTGCCAATCCATGCAAGGCAAAAATGTTCCTAATAAGAGAGTAATAAGCTAACGAGTGCTGGGTGTCTGTCTGATCCACATCCTGGGTACTGTTTGTGCCAGCACACCCAGTGTCTTCTGACGTGTACGCAGCGCTCACCAGTCTTTGGACTGTTTGCCAGGTCACTGCGTTTCACCTGGACCGTCCCATATGCTTTCACCAATGGTGCAATAGTCTGAAATTCGAGCACCTCGTGGGCTCGACAGAATTGAGAGAGCGAGTGTTTCTATTTCTGATTTCCTACACACATCTCTGGTTTTCAAAATGTTCAGAATGTAGGCTACAATATGTTTTGTATTTGCTTTGCTGAGAACGTATACAGGGGTGGAAAAATAAAGTGCAGGGTCGGTTTCGAGCAAAGGAAATTTGTCTCACCTTGCCCACACAACATCAACGTGGGCTATTTCCACAACTGACTGCTTCCATTGTATGTGTGGGTTTGAAGTGGTCACATATCAAAGGGCTCTGTCTCTGCAGGGTGGATTCTCTGCTACTCTGTACAGCAGGGAGATAGTTACCTCTCACAGCTTCTCACTGCACCATCCCAGCCCAAATAAACACATCACCTCCACTGCAGGGGGAGGAGGACAACAGCACAGCTGCCACCCCCCTTGCTTTCTTCCTACCCAGCAGCACCACCAGCCAAGTCCACAGTGCTGCAGGGCATCCCAGGCATGAACAGGTGCTGTCGTGGTGGAGCCGGGCCTGGTCTTACAGGCCTGCGTGTCTCTGGGCCTGTGCTAAGTGCTGGATGTGTGAGGGCCAGACCGGGCCAGACTTTAATGGTGTGTTGGTGAGTCCCGGGCTCAGCGCTGGTAATTATGGTGGAGAGAAGGCGATTAGGCAGCGCTAAGCAGCCCAGCGAGGGGGACGGGCCCACACCCAGCAGGGAGGGGAGTCCTGCCATGGGAGGGACCAATCAAGTGTAAAGCAGAGCGCAGACCCTGGGCCTTGGTTCAGTGGGAAAAGGCTTGGCCACTGGTTCAGAGCGCCGCAACTTTCACGGATTAGTAGAGACACTATTCTGAAGACTGAAAGGGGGAGCACAGCACGGAGGCAGCATCAATGCATGCGTGCACACACACAAACACGCAGTCACACACAGTCTCTCTCTTTCTCTCTCTCTCTCTCTCTCTCTCTCTCTCTCTCTCTCTCTCTCTCTCTCTCTCTCTCTCTCTCCCTCTCTCTCCCTCTTACACAAAAAAAAATCCACCAACAGCTGGGAGGAGGGCCACAGCCATTGCCATATTACCATAGCAACGGCATATCTCACATTTGATCCCAAATGAAGACACTTTGGGCTGCAACCGAGATATTTATTCTTCCAGTTAATGGCAGCATTTTAATAGTTTCTCTCAGCGCTTGTAGAACGCTTCCCCCTGACTGAGTTAATGAGCTGCAATTGGAGGTGCTTGGTGCATCAGACAAGCATCTTGTCGTTTAGTGAATTACAGGATTTCTACACTGCGAATTTAACTCGTGCATTTATGTGGCAAAGGGGCTCCACTGTCAGCCGTAAGGACTTTTAAATTATTGGTTAAGCGTCGTCACTTCCTCGGGTCGACGGTGGAATTCAGGGCAGACAAATGGATCCCGTTTGAGAGGAGAGGTACCTTTAAACAAAGCGATGGCAGTTTGGCCAAATTAGACGTTTTCCACTGCTCAATGCCTTTGGCTGGTCCAACAACTTTGAAGAACAAGCTTATGCTGTGCTCCACATGCATTAGATCCCTTTATCCAATTGGTTTTAAATGTAATTCTTGAAAAGCAGATAAGAAACTAGGGAGAGCCGTGAAACAGCAGGGTTGGCTGCTCTGTGGAAAAAAACGACCCCAGTGGTGATTAAATGACTAAAAATGACAAATTAGTGAAAGATTAGTTTTCAAGAAACCATTTGGTATCGAAAAAAAGTTTAAAAGTGGTGCAAATCGAAGCAGAGGAAACACTTGACGCTTTCTTATAAGATCGTGATACAAGAAATCAGGTAAATCGACCATTTCCATTTACTGTGTTGGCACTGAAATGCAAAATCACACATAGTATTTTGTACGTGGAGTTAGTTAAGCGAGGGTATTAAAGGTGAAAACAAAGAAGAGTTAAGTATCACACTAACATCTGGCCGAGAGCGCTGTTGAAGGATAAATTGGAAGTTTTCATCAGTTTTTCTTCATCGTGCTTATTTTCGGCGACTGTTTTGGTTCAGCTTTGTCCTCGTTTTGGAAAGAGAGTAAAGTGGTGACTCTGATTTGTTTCTGGATGGGATTGGAGTATACGAGAGCTGGAGTTCTATTCTGTTTAATGGCGTCTCTTCCCCAGACAGCGTGTGCGTGTGTGTTTGTTTGTGTGTGCATGTGTGTGCGTGTGTGCATTTGAGACTTTGAGATGAGGAGAGTACGCCTGCTTTTGGTAGTATCATCCTGCAAAGCCTCCTCTCCTCTTCTCTCTCTCTATGAGCATTGCTCATCATGCTTCAACTTTGAAGTCACAGCTTTCTCTTTCCCTTTTTTTTTTTTGTCTCTGTGTGGCTTTGATGCACTAACATCCAGTGACTAGTTCCTCTAATGCCTGGATCCTTGTGCCTCATTCTTCCTCCTCTGCCAGTGCAGGAACGGTGAGTTTCTCGCCTTTGAAACGACGTCCATAAATTACAACTTGTCAAGTGTCATTTTCCTTGTTTACAGCCATTTTGGGCTCCCACTCCCTTATGTTCCTCTCTTGTGTTTCACATTTAATTGCACCAATAATGTTGCTGGTGTTCGCCAGCTCTGCACATGCAGCTTGTTGCCGCTAAGGGGGTGCGGAAACTATTAAAATATTTTCCAGGCTTTGCGAGTTTTATGTGTGTAATTTGTGTGGATATATCCCACTGTGTTACCACCAACTAGGAGAACAGAATGAGATTGTGCTGTGGCCTGCGTTACAATAGCGAGAGGGAGTTTGGCGGAGACAGGGAATGGGCTCAGGGGTAAGAGGAGGAGTTAGAGAGGAAGAGGGGAAGAAAGAGAGCAGGGTCTGTACAGGAAATCTGCACCAAGTGTTCCTAAAGAGCTTGTGTTTTTCCTCCCCTGCACAAACAGCTTAATTTATTGCATGTCTGCTGAAGTCAACAGCCCTTTATAACCCCACAATAATTTCCCATATGTTCCATATATCACCACAGAGAGAGGGCAGAGGAGAGAGGGAGAGCGGAGAGAGAGAGAGAGAGAGAGAAGAAAACGACTGAGGCAGCAAATATGTTCAAGGCCATACACACACACACACACACACACACACAAACATGCATACACACAAACATGCATACACACAGGAGATCTGGCCAATTGCAGCAGGGACGTACTGTCAGCAGCCTCGTCTCTATCAGACCCACATTGGTATGTGTGGATGTATGTGTTATTCCCCTCACACCACCACACCTGTGGGTGGGCTATGAAATATTAAACACTCTTGTTGTGGTTGTTTACTTTCATCATTAAGGGAGAGTCCTTGATAACAGAACTCTTCTCTCCTCTGGATGTGCAGCAGGGAGTAAAACCATGTGAGGGTCCGGCACGACCTTCACTTCCCCCAGCAGGATCAGTTTGTTCTGGTAAAAAAATTTATAAATAAAACATTTTATTTTATTGGAGTCAGCAGTCTTCTTCTTTTATTATTTTATTATTGCCTTTAATTTAGAATTTATAAGGATATGCAAATATCTGATCGTTTGTAACACACTACATAGTAATTATAAGCCAATATAAGGACATTTCATGTTAATTAATGAACAATAACTTTGAAGATATATTTTTTCTTCATACATTATGTGTGAATATCGTCATTCATTATCTGTTTATAGCTGCCACTTATGGATGCCCATAGGCAGGGTTATAGTTGGCTGTTATACACCATCTGCTAACAGCCACATTATACTATTTATTAAAAGTGTGTATACTGCTTAATAATACTAGTGTTACAGATAAATCCACATTAAAGATTAAAGATCCACATGATTAAAATTTTTGGTGAAACATTTATTTCCTTTTAATAAATGACACCAAGCAAAATAACAATCATTTAACATGAAATATTCCATCTGTACCTACAGCAGCTTTGCTACCACAGTGGTTTATGGTGCGTGAGTTTTGTGTCAGCTTATGTTGGCATTAGTAATAATAATGGTAGTAATAAACTTTATTTATATAGCACAAGATAAAAATGAATAGTATCCTTTGTGCAGCCATGAAGACCAATGGATGTGGACTTGACTCACGCCAGAGAAAAGAAGAAACAGGCAGCCCCCTGTTGGTCTGGCTGATACAGACAGGGACGGGACAGGATGGGATTCGGGCGGTGGGGGCCAGCTGGTGGTGGTGGTGATGGAAGGAGGGGGGGGTAAGGTTGAGGATGTCAGGGAGCTGATCGATCCTCAGCTGCAGGTGGCCGAGCTGGAGAGCAGCTCGGAGCACCCTGAAACCTGTCCTGACTACCAAGGAAACTGCAGACAAAGACACGTATACGCACAAACAAAGCAGCACATATGGAGGGACTATACGCTCCAGCAAACATCTAGTGGAAATAGTTCGGAGAGTAAGAGTTGTTTGATTCAATCGTTTATCGTGATACTCATTCATCTTTCATAATGACTTAATTATCTAGAAAAATTGTTGATTACATTATAAAATAATAAGATTGACAAAATAACGCAAAAATCACCAATGTGTTTGAAATAATATTTGATTTCTGTACGTTAATAATGATCTTTGGGTTTGCGTGTGATTTGTGGTTTCGAATAAAGCTCTATTGTATTGATCATTGTGGGATTGAAAGCTCAGAAAAAGCCTCCATCACATGATTGAACACCATCAACACCATCATGAAAAAGGAACATTGTGGTTGATCACACACTTTAGAAAAATATCCTTTTAAAGATATTTCTCTCCACATCTGCACAAACGAGTGAATCATCAAGTTTTATGGGGAGAAACCGCCTCATCCCCTGCAACTCCTTCGTCATAAAGAAATAGGTTAAGCCTTGATGTATAAATCACAGGCAGACTGTAAATCTCCTAAAATCCTTTCATGCTTGTTAAAACAAAAAGGGTCTTGCTTGGGAACATGTATTGAAGATCACAGTTTGTTGTGGCAGCGGCTACGTTTGAATCAATACAAGGTGCAATGGTGTAAGAGATGGATGCAGAGCTGAAAGACGGAAAAGAAAAGAGTCAGACGGGATGAATGAAAGGATTTTTACTATAAAGTTGCCCTCACCCTGAGAGTGTGGCGGCTCTCACAGACGTGCAAGTTAGCTCAAAATGGGGGAACGATTTAGCGTTTGGGTCCCTGGAGACGGAACCTGTCTGGACATAGTGTGCACTCAATAGCAGATCAATATCTCTACAGTATCAACCAGACCCAAGCCGGCTCCCTCCTCCCACTACCCGACACACAAACAACATGAAATGAAATCTTATTTGATGTTACTCTGTGGGCAAATGATTGAAGGACGCCTTGGGCTAAAGACGATTTGGCAGGAAAAGAAAACTTAAATACATCACTGGTGCTCAATGACTTACTGTATTTAGAGGGTCCCGCAGTGGAGAGCAGATGTGTTTATCACAACTATTGCTGTATGTTAATTAAGGTTTATTGCTGGTGAGTCTTGATGTAATATATTACCTTGTTATAAGGCCTGGGCGCTCTGGGTCAGGAGGCGAGGGGGAGTTTTACTGCCGCTCCAGAATCGAACAAACAGGCTTTATTTGCCCTTTCCTATTGACCCTGACGTGCAGCAGTAAAGAACTGATATTTAAAGCAGTGATGAATCCAGCATGTTACTGCTGGGGCCACCAGTCTGGCTCGCTACGGCTTATTGAAGTTGTTAGAATGTAAAGAAGGAAGAATTGAATCCTTGTTTAAATCTTCACCACTCAGTGGATTGTTGAAGAAAAGCCATAAATTTATATATATGCCCCAAAAGACTGTTTAAAGATGAGGGGACGACATGTGGTCGAGGCTTGAGAGGATTCACATGCTGCAACTGCCACTGTCCTGATAAGAGCATCTTCTGTTTCACTTCTCTTCAGCACAGATTCCTCTGAAAAAACAAAGACACAGAAAAAGAGGGAAATCGTGCAGTTGATTTAGAGGAAATGAGTGAAATGTCAAGGACTTCTCTTCATTACCAGAAAAGGCCTTCTCACAACTCCTCCCGGTGAATGAGCTCCAGTGAATAGGCTGCAGCATTCACCCGCCATCCTATGCAAACAAGTTGTCCAAGTACCACATTGTTTCAAAGGACCTTGTGACATGCAAAAAAGCGGGCAGTGTCTTGGACACACATACTACCCCAGACTCTTTCACGCCCAGGCTAAACGTTTAGCCACCCGGGCTAATTAACTGCTGTGAAAGAGCGTGCATCAAAGGAGGGCCGAATCTGGAGTCGCTGTGGCCAACCCTCGGGCCCAGAGGTCAGCCCTCTCCAAGACACAAGTTGGGACGTCCTGGCCCTGGACCTCTGGACGCTAACCCTTAACCCTTGCAAGAGCATATCAAAGCTCCGGCAGCAGAGAATCGCACAGACATCCCCCAACAATAACAGGAGGACATCAAAGAGCTGGTTGGAAAAAGACGAGAGGAAAAAAAAATAAAAGCAAGCCAATATCAAATTCCCTCTTATTCTGCCGATATTCCAAAAGATGAATATAATTAATCTCTCCAAGTTGTCATGGGTCTAAAGGGCCCTTGCTGTGCTGCAGCCTCCTTGGGGCACTTGAGGAGAATTATGTGATTAAACAGACCTGTGAATTCTGGACACAGGCGGAGAGAAGAAAGCTTCAGTCCTCTTCATAATGCCCCTAATGAAGTGGCTGGTGGCTCCGTCATCCCTGGCTGGGCCTTGTGCAGCCTGTTCACAATCTGTCTAATGACAGAGCGGGGGCTGCCGAGCGCACCAGTGCTTCCCAATGAGCCACAAAGGGAGATCACAGGCTCCATTGTGGCTAGGCACAGGAGCTTAGCACTCATCAGGCCCAATAAACCTGTCTCTAGTCAGGGTAGGACACACCCCTCCGCCGCCGGCCAAGAGCCCCACACAGCACACTCCATCAGTCGCTCACTCTGTCATTATGACATCAGAGTGACATGGCCTCATCACCTGCTGAAATGCAACTTACACCCTCGCTCACTACTGTTTGTGTTTACATGTTGACACTGGGGTAACAGGCCTTTTTTTTCTCCCCTCTTGGCGACCGCCGTTGTGTGTACTGCCGTGCACATAATGTATGGGTATGTATCTGCATACAACTGGGTGTTTACTTGCCCGCCCTTTCGCCTCCATTTTAAACAGGGGCCGCTCCTCTTGGCCTGCGCTGCCTCCCAGAGCTCCTGCCAAATGTATGCAAATGAGCATGTCCACAATGGCGCCCACAGCTGCACGCAGTCGGCCAAAGACAGAGGACAAGGCAGCCGTCCCTTTCATCCGTAACCCCTGATCCCCTCTCAGTGACACGTCATGTTCACCCCAACACTGGTCCCCGCCAAAGAACCATGTCGCCTCCCAGCCCAAATACCCACTCCCTACAGCTTCTCTCTATACACACAGATGAGCCTTTGGTCTGGCTCCCAGGAGCGTCGGTCCAGAATGCGCCCCTGACACTCTGCGTGGCGTTTCACATACCTCCAGCACGTCGATGGCCCCTTCAACCTTTGTGGGACCAAAGTGAAAAAGGAAATGTTGGGAAAAGTAAACAACTTGTGCCTTTTTTCCCCCCACCCTCCATACTTATTGAACAGGCTTTTCCTCTGTGGTCATTATTTGGGCTAAAATGACTGTGCTGAGCGGACGAGGACAGAGGGAGGGAGGAGGGGGGAGGAGGGTTATCCCCGAAAAAATAAAAGAGTGGGGGTAAAAAAACCTGATTGCTTTAATCTCAGTGCTCGCGGCGCACCCCTTTTCATAAAGCTCTTTGGCCGTGTGATTCAGACCCAGGCCCCAGTGTTCTGCGCCCCACTATTGTTCTCACATGAAAATCAATTCCCTTGAAGACTCTCCTTAATCCCATTTTTGGCATCAACAATGGCCACTTGTGCACGGCCCTGATAGACTAAGAGCTGGGATGATGCGGCTGTCTGCTCTGATTCCAGCCCATTCAGGTAACGGCGGCCCGCATCACTTTGTAGTGCCAAGTGCAGGACTCGACAGGAAGACGTTTGCGATCATAATTTCCTGCAGAGCAGAGGCCCAGGCACCCTACACATCCACAAGACTTTTAATTAGGGCAGACAACCACAGAGATTAGAGATCAGTCTGTAACAATGACTGTCCCTTTGAACGGGCCTCAGCCTCTGTCCCCACTGAGCCCATATGGAGAGCATAGTGCCATGATCACGCTAATAACCATCATCTTAGCAATGGCACACAGCAGTGGTCTCCACACTGGACCACATGTTCTGATCTGCACCGCTCCCTGTGTGCAAATGCAAATACATACAATAACAGTGATGTTGGCTACTACAACTAAACTTTAAAATGCGTAGAAGTGTAAAAGAAAATAGGTTATTCTTTCAAATCTACATTTTTAAGTGTGGATCAAGGTTTCCTCTGGCGTGCTTTAAAGGCTGAACCAGAAACCACAAACCTGCTTCCTGCTCACACATCTGTTTTGAGTTTCAGGTAGATTTTTAGATCCTCAGCCGTCTGTTGTGTGTCTTAAAGACAAAAACAGTCGCGTCTTGGCCCCTCACATACCGATTTTTGACAAGTTCTGATGTCCGCTGATCTTTTTATTGGATTCATACATCAGAACAGCGCAGCTTCCGTGATTGCTGGACTCCAGATATGAGCTTTTGATGCAGCCTTCCTCTAACTCTCCAAAGGCACACGCAGGAAAGGCAGCAGAGAGCAGCATCACAGCAACAATCCCCCTTAATTACAGTCAGAGCTATATCGAAAAAATCCTGATGAGGGATACAAAGGCCTAAGTCTACAGAGGAGATTTCATTACTCGTTCCTCTCCTTACCTTTTCTGTGTTTGGCAAAGAAAAGGAACAAAGGAGGAACCCTACTGATTGAAAACTAGCAGAACAGTGAAACAACAGGACACAACTGATCGCTCATGCATGGCTGGGATTAGGATAAAAGTAGAAAGAGCATGGAGAAGAAAGCACACAACAAAAGAAACAGGGGACTGACAAACTTTTTTTTTCTTTTTCTTCTGCGGTGAAAAGGATGGAATGAAAGGTCTGGTCATATGAAAAGATAGAGAGAGAACGATTACTAAACAGAGACGGTCCTTTTTCGCCGCTGTGCGCCTCCACTCTCGCTCCTTTAAACCAGCGACATGAAAGATGCAGCTCGGGTCCCCGGTGACCAATATGAGACAAACACGGCAGATAAAAAATGAATTGTGCATCGTGACATTAGTATTAATTCATTCATTATTTGTTTAAAGGCTAGAGCCAGTTGCATGCACGCCATCTTCAATGTGAATTTCCAAGCGAGCAGGAATGGAACATTGTGATTCTCATTGACCAACTGGCTTGTGAAAGTTGTGCATTACACACTAACTAACAAGACAGCGCTCTTTTCAGCCCCTGCCTCCACTAAGTGGAGATCATCCAACAATACTAAGAGAGCCTCCGCTGCCTTTGGCCCTGGCTCAAATCGTTTTCTATTCTTTATTTATCTCCCTCAACAAAAAAAGGAGGGGAAGGCAAGTGATTAGAATTTCTGTCTTTGACTTCTCCTCATTTAAGGGGCTATTTGTGAATGTGGGGAGGTGATGGCTACGCCTCTATTGCCGCCGGCTCGTTTTAAGTAGCGCGCCACTCATCCTCCCTCAGTTTGGACAGAGGGTTAGTGTGGGTGTAGGGTTAGGGGTGGGGGGGCATAGTTAACTTGTCTGGAGGTGAACGGGGTCACGGCGTGAGTGTGAAGTGGAGCACAGGCTTCCGCGATAGGGTTTGAAGAATTTACAGCTATTGTGTGGACAAAAGAAAAGACTTAACTTTCAACTTTCAACGCCTCCGAGTGTTTTTGTTCCATTCAGTGAAAGAGCTATGTCCAAAATAATTGGTTTAAAATGTACTGTACCGTACAAACGCTGCGTCGGACACCTCTGGCTTTTTGTAAGCAGGTTCATTGTCCCACAGGAGTGATGGATTAGAGTTTTAGCATCATCAACTGGTGATAATTGTTGATTCTCTGCCCTTTTTGTCTTGATGCTGATACAAAATGTGAAGAATAAAGCTCCATTCTCACAACTGGAGTTCTTACCCAGGTGACACTACATATCTACAGAAATCTGATGTTTTTTAAAAGAGCTAACAAAGTAAAGAAATGTTGTGTTTTGTTTTCATTGCTTTCACCCACACAAAAACATCTGTTTAATGTGTTTTTTCTCTGACATTATCAACGATAGAAAATATTATAATGTTAACTCTCCCTTGGTTATGACTTGGACTTTTAATGAAAAATAAATAAAAATAATAGATAATACATTGTTGTTACACTTGAAAAAGACAGGTTTATTGTGTTATATCTCATACAGGTTGTATATGATCATATTGAAATTCATTTTCATTAACCTGAACCTCATTCGAAAGTAATTTACAGTACATTATTCTACATTTGTGTTATTTACGTTCCAGGTAAGTTGGTCCCTACCACCAATGTAAAATTTCTTATAAACTAAATGTTGTAAAATTTGAATAACAGAGTTAGGAGATGCAGTGTTGCTTGAAAAGTTGTGCCAGCACATATCACATATACAGAGCTGATCAATATCAAATGTATTTAATCACATCTTACAGTTGAAAACGGAAGTATTGCATCGTTCTCTACAGTGAGTTTGTCTTAAACACACTTTACAAGCAAGTCTGTGTGGGTATTAAACTGATAAGATCAAGGTGATAATGTATTTTGAGCTGTAAAAGAGGGCTCAGGGTGTCAAAACAGAACACAAGGGTCAAAATCACATATTCAGTATCACAGTAAATCAAGATAATGTAAGATAATGCAGTGTGAAAAGCAATGTGCTCAGCGTGGGGCCTTCATTTCGATTCAGTCATAAACTGTAGACACTCAGGCAGTTATTCATTTGTAAATGTGTTGATGAAATCAGATTAGTGGCAAAACACTAAGTCAACAGCAAAATAACCAGAACTGTCCTTTAATTCTGAAAGTGTCCTTTGTGTTGTGATGTGATGTGGAAGGAGCCAATCAGAGCAGAGAAGTAAAACTCAGTTTGATGCTGTGCAGCGCGACACCAGTGAGTCTCCGGAGAGAACGTAGAAATCCCAGAAATACAGTTCAGCATAAACAAGAGGGATGAGTTTCTAAGTGGATGCTGAGATAAAATGGCCGACCAGCTGTGGACTCACCAGCGAAAAATACCCACGAGCTGAATGAAAGCTTTTAATGGTTTGCTTTTGCAAACAATAATTACAGGCTCCCACTCTATGACATTTTATAACCTTAAAAACTAAAACAGCATTTATTTTTGTAAGCTTGTCAAACATAATTTTAATCGAGGTGCCACATTATTATGGGAGATTTTTTTCTCAATCACAGTCAAATGAAAACCAAGTAAATGTATTTATCTATTCAATGGGCACGTTTTATATATAGTATTCTAATTATGTAGTTTTTTCCCCCCCCGATATGTTTTATTCATATTTAAATAACGTAAACATGCAGTCAACATATCCTCCGGCTTTAATGTATGAAACTGTTCATTTGACCGGAGCAAACACAGACAAACAACAACCGTAATGCTCCAGACTCTCCGTCAACACAAGAGACATCACCGCGTGTTATTCATGTGTTTGCTTAAGAGCTCCTTTCTCCATTGAGGAAGTTCTCTCTGTTGTCCTGAAATATAAACCACATGTTGTCAAAGTGGCATTCTGGAAAACAATAGAGTCTGTCCTCGAATGCGGGGGATTCATGGTGGATTTTTTTCTGTGCCACCCCCGATTCTCTCGCGTCTTGTAGATGGCTCCTCTAATCACCATGACTGGCTGACCTTTAGGCCGGTCCCCCTTCGGGATTTATAGCTTTCACTGGCCTGACCTTTGCCACCCAACACTCCTACAGACACTCCCCTCACGTGAATCGGAGCTGGACGAGAGCCACCGCCAGCCGATGCGTGGGCCGCCGCCGCCATA
This sequence comes from Hippoglossus stenolepis, assembly GCF_022539355.2. NCBI lineage: Eukaryota > Metazoa > Chordata > Actinopteri > Pleuronectiformes > Pleuronectidae > Hippoglossus > Hippoglossus stenolepis. The sequence continues at coordinate 18,419,209 of NC_061489.1, read as the reverse complement.
CCTCAGCATGTCAAAATCTCTCTAGGTGGTAGGATTCAGTCGGTGGTTCATTAACCCCCTCCTCCGACCACCCCCGCTACCCCCCACCACCATAAAGAAAGTTTTCCCCTTTGGCCTGGAGCAAGGTAGACCTGCTTACAGCTCGGCCTAATGACGTGTGCCATGGTAGAGGAGGCTAAATGCCACCACCACATGTGGGGATGATTACAGGAAGTAGTGCAGAGTTGCAGGGGACCTTAGGACTTTGGAGGGGGGAACACTCAGTTGGGGCACAGAGGCAGTGAATTCCCAGAGGCCATTGTATGGGGCAACTCAGCAAAAGCCCCATCCTGGCCAGGTCACGCAAATTTAGGAGCCAATGAAATTTAGGTCTGACGGGGGGTCGTGCTCTCTTAATCTTTAATTAAACAGCCCTCGCACTTTGTCTCGGCAGATTCCAAAAGAAATCTTCTTTAAGTGGTGAGTATGCGAGTACGTGGGGTGACACTGCAGTTTTGGGAGCTCCTGAATAAAGCCTGCGATGCTCGGTGTCGAAAACTTCTAAATCTAACAAAACCTCCCTCAGAAGAACACTCCTCTCTCGGAATCACAGTAGCCAAAGTAATACAGCATTTCCTCTTCGGGGGTCAGTTAATCACCCCTGAGCAAACGCGTGTACTGAAGCGTGAAGGCACCATTTCTCACACACTCCATAATGAACCTCGTTTTACTCAGCTGGCCGAGCCCACTGCACAACAACACGGACAAAGCACAGATTGATTTTCGGAGTTTGTCCGCGATCGTTGGAAAATTTAAAATGGCCAAACTCGTGAGATGAAACTGATGAACAGGTTTGTCTCAGTAAACAGTTTCAACGGGCTAGAAAAGCTTTTATTGAGAATCGCCAGAGTGAAGCTAACACTTCTGAGTCTGTAAGACTTAAGACTTCAAAGGTCACAAGTTATTATTTATTGCCTTGTTTGACTGTGGCTAATGAAATCCCGAGCGCCTTAATGGAGCAAGTTTGTAACCTCCTACCCAATGAAGTGGTCTTTTCTCTCCTTTCTCACAGACAAACAAAAACAAAACAACAAAGAGAGGCGGTACATAAAGGAGCTTTGGTCAGATGGGTCACATGCTGTCCATTGAGCCTCCGGTCCATCAAGACCATTCAGCCGACTCTATAAAACCGGCAGGCTGCTTAAATACCTGACAGTAAGAAAAGAAACAAAAACAAAGAGAAAGAGGGGTAACAACAGATAAAATAAATAAGACAGCCCCTGTGACTGATGTGTATAGATGGTGCCAGAGAGTCACTGACAATTCAAGAAATGTGGCTGTGGCCACAAAAGGCGGCTGGAAAATACTGAAGGAGCTTGCTGGGCACATTTTTTAGGACTTTCCCACTTGGACCCCCTTTTGAGTCTTTGTCTGTGGTGTGTTCCATGAGAAAAGTCAATCACAGACACTTGGCTGGAGATTCTTGGTTTTCCTTCTTTTCCAGCTGCTAGTTCCCCCGTGCAGTATGAAGCCAGAACCAAGATACTCAGTGTTTACGTAACTAATTAAAGACGGGGATGTCTGCTCGGGCGAATCAACAATTAAAGGAAATGGTGCTTTTCCCTGTCACACCCTGATTAATATGTTACTCGCACTTTAGCAGGAATATGTGGCGACATCAAAAGATGGGTGGAGAAGGAAGATAAATTCTGGGCAGTGATTAGAATCCATATTTATGCACCCAAATTTTCGTTTGCAAGGGAATTCAATGTGTTAATTTACAGGCTCCATTTGATCTGCGCTGGAAAAAAGAAGATGTGTGAACCTCGGGGGCCTGTGATCCCTGGATAATGCATGGGGCAAAAACAGTCAATTGTATTGTAAATCATATAGAGAAGGGTGTCAAAATGTTTAAAGGGCACATTTGAAAAAAATAATAGATTCAAAATGTCTGCAGAACACAAAAAATGTCAAAATAAACAGGTTGGATCAGTGAGCAATTGGCAAAAGTCGGATAATCGCAGTTTGTGCAGCGGTGCAGCTCCGCTCAAGCAGATAAATAAGAAAAAGAAAAATGCCATGACCTGAAAATACCTCCCAGCACACAACAATGTCACGTGAAGTCTTTCAGAGACTTCCAAGAGCAAAGTTTACATAAATGCCTCTGCAATCCACTTCCACGTCTCTGTCCTCTTGAATAGGCTAAACATGAAGTTGCTGTTCAGATCTTTCATTTCCCAATTCCAGTCAAGTAATCCACTATTGCACCAGCCCCCTCTCTTCCACAGAGCCCCCAGAGGAGCTCAAGCTCCTCCACAACTCCGAGCAAAGATTTCACAGACTGCGAAAAAAAAACAAACAGCTGTGGCAAAGTTTACTCTTTATTTGAAGGTCAAGTGTTTTCATGTTCAAGCCAAGGAATCAGTGTATAATTTCCCCAATGCCCCGTGTTCTTGCAGTGTTTGCTATAGGTCAGAGTGTATGTGCCCTTGGGCTGTGTGGAGAGCGTTTATTTACACTGTGTGTCAGGCAGAAATCCAGCTCAGTGTGCAGCCTCCGCCTCATCCTGACTGAAGATATAAACCCCGTATATCACAAATATTAATGAAATGTTGCTCTTATTCTGCAGCTCGTTACACATGCAGTTTTAATCTGTATGTTTTACCCTTTAATCCAGCCTGAAGTATATTTTCCGTTGCAGAACAAGACGTCTTCAATATTCAACCATTCATATGATTGGATGTATTTTCTCTGTCCCTTGAATTAAACAGTGCAACGCTGTGGTCTTTCATGTTGTTACTGTCAGTAATGTCGTGTGTAGTTTATAGTTAGATCTCTATGTATCTCCAGAAGGTCAACTTTTCATGAGATGAGAAAACACTGCCACGTTTTCAACACTGTTGTGACAAATTGTTTCGGAAAATTAAAGGTTTGTTTTGCGTGAGGAATCAGATAATTCCCGAAAACCATAAAGGAACGTTCCAAATCTCCACAATTGAAGAAACGTTTGTTAATGGACAGCAACGTCTTTAACAAACATGTCTCACACAGGCCATTTTAGAAACGAATGCTAACACTGATTAGAGCAGCGAACCTCAGCCAAGGCCCAACACTCACCTCAAGAAACCACATATAAATCTGTTGTATCCACACCAGCTTTTGCAAACTTATTACTTCAGTCGCCTAAATGTTCCTTGTTCTTTCGCCTGATGTTACAATTCTTGCATCATCTCCTTGGTGCAGATTCATGTCAAAAGTAATTGTGGTCTTTCTTCTTGTGTGTCCCATCCCTGCACCAATGTTCAAGGAAATCCATCCAGTAGTTTTTGTGTGATCCTGTTGAAAAACCATCAAACCACTGGCAAACCATGATGGCCCAACATGGCTCCCTCAAATTCAATCAAGCTGCACCAATTTACACACACTCGTAAATATCAACCCCCCTCAATATGCCTGATTCATGTTTTCATCGAGATCCATGAATTATTCCCTGAGAATATGGTGAAAATGTCGGAAAATGTCATGTTAAAGAAAGTGAAGAAAAAAAATCCCAGTTTTAAATCAAAATGTATTGAGTTGTTTCTTGACTAATGACTCATCCTTCCACCAAGTTTCATGGAAATCCGTTCAGTAGTTTTCGCGTAATCCTGCTGACAAACAAACAAACAAACAGGGGGTGACAACATAACCCCCCTTGGTGGAGGTAATGATTTTTTTATAGTAAGCAAACAAATAGGAACAGATAAGATTTTCTGCATCTGCTCTATAAACTCATCCTGACAAGCTGCAGTGAAGACAAATGATGATGTGCTCAACTGTTTTGTTCCACTCATTCTGGTTTGCTTCACATGTGCATTTCCAAAATTGAAATTCCACTTTGTCACAGTGACCAGTGAAGAAAAAAGAAAAGAAAATCCACTAAATATCAGTTCATTCTCTGCTTGAAATAGCATCTACACGAGCAATCATCTGTTATTTCTTGCGTGATGAGTTGTGGTCGGCTCGGCGTTTGATCTCGTGCACTCACCAGGAAGGAGTAGATTAAAAGGTTTCGTGAAATCAAAATAAATCTCGATTCGATTTTTTGGTGGGGGTGCTTAAATAAAGAAAAATTGCTTTATGCAAAACATCCCGGTGCACATGGTGGCAATACCAACAGCTGCCTCGTACACTCGTACATTTCTAATGTCCTCCTTTGAAATACACTGCCTGCCAGCCGGGCCCCGGTTTTATTAAGGGATCACGTGTAACCTGAAAATCCACACTTTTAGGTTATGCTTTTACATGTGCTCAGAGATCACAGTCTATAAAATAATAAGCATGTCTTTGGTCATATTGCTGTGTGGTCAGAGGAAAGATGAGGGCTCCTTTTAGTGCAGAGCTGAAGTCAGGGGGTGGCTATTTGAAGTGAGCACAGAGAGCTGGGTTTGATTGGATAAATCTAGGGCTTCACAGAGGAGGTGCCCCTGGTACAGGAGGGGGAGAGTGGATGATTTTTTTTTTTTCCTGTGGCATTTTTCACCATACAAGAAAAAAAAAGATGGGCACTGGAGCTAGGCTGGAACGTGATCATAGGCCAGCACCAGACCATAGAGCTCCCCATTAAGGTTTTGGGTTATAAACAGCATCTGTTTCAAATGGGGCTAAGACTAGAGGAGCTCTCACTCCCTCTCTCCCTCTGCCTGTACCACAGATCTGGCACAAACCATCAAGTCTCTCTTCTCTCCCCTTGCTTCTCCCATCTCGTCTCATCGCGTCTCTATTCTCCCTCCTCTTTAGAGTTTTATACGCCTCCTGCTCATTATGACCCACAAAGAAAGGGATTTATTTAGTGCAAAAAAAAAAAAGAAGAAGAAGCTCAGTGCAGCATAGGCGTGCGCGCTTGGTTTGTGTTTTGTGCTTTAGCTCTCACGTGCAAGCACTGCCTGCAGCCTACAGAGCCAGAGAAGTGACAACATAAACCACAGAATCACCAGTTTTCCTAACTGGGCTCTGTGACATTGTCCTTATTATCCCTCTAAGCACAAAAGAAGAGGGACGAGGACACTTGGTGCAGAAATGGAAGTGACATGTGGCCTGCAGTGGAAAATAGACCTTGCAGGTTCTTAGGTAAATAGCCTGATATTACAGTTTAAGCAGCTTTTCAATTGCCCTAAACTGCAGTGAGTCTGCCAGCTGAGGCCGCCTCTCTTCGGAGGACTCACAACGAGGCTGTGTGCCGTCCTCTGCTGGACGAGACGTGCAACTATGTTCCTCGCTGCTGGGAGATCTCACTTCCTGAGCAGATACATTTGGTCCAGTGGCTCTAAGCACATTTACTCTACAATAAATGTTTGTCTTATTGATTGATTTACATTTGATTAAAATGCGTGTCAACAAGAGGATTGTTTACAAACAGCTCATTGTGCTAATTTCAAATGAAAGACCAGCATCTTTGTGTCAAGTATGTTGCAGACACTATAAAGCCTGAGACAGGCTCAAGTCGTGTCTGCCCAGAGTAAACAGGAAGTGTGTTATATTTACACCACAAGCCCACTAATCCCTCCTCAGTGAACTGGTTTCATTAAGGACGAGCATGAGAGTGCTCTTGGCAACTTGCCTACTCAAATAACAGCTTTTATACGGCTGCATGTTTTATTTTGGACACGTGATTCTAGGTCTTTCTCACAATCATGTGATTGTGATCATTTTAAAATTCTGATTCACTGGTGGAAAAAAGTGTATTGGTTGGTTAGTGTTGGCTGATTTCAAGCTGAAAGACTGAAGAGAAGGTGGAGGTATAGGTCTTTGTTCCCAGCTTGCTGAGTGTGTGTGTGTGTGTGTGTGTGTGTGTGTGTGTGTGTGTGTGTGTGTGTGTGTGTGTGTGTGTGTGTGTGTGTGTGTGTGTGTGTGTGTGTGTGTGTGTGTGTGTGTGTGTGTGTGTGTGTGTGTGTGTGTGTGCAGAGCTCTTAACTGCACCTATTGAACACTGTGCATTAAAGTTTATGGCAGCTTGAGGCCCCTGGAGTGAGAGAGAGAAGTGAAAGAGAGAGAAAGAAATAAAGACTTTCCAGGGGGAGAAAAAAAACAAAACAAGTCACTGCTTTACTCCGACGTGACGACACAAAGTTGCTGCTTTGTTCTTCACCTTTTTTATGCTGTGACAGCTGAGCTAAGATGAGAAATTTGTATGGAGGTGAAGAGTGTGTACACTCAGCCTCTCTGTTTCTGACACCCGCTTCAAAATAAGCTCTGCAAAGCACATTTCTACCCCAATAAGAGAAGAAAATAAAGGCCCGCTCCACCATTTAAAGGACTTTCCAGACGAGACAGGTCTACCAAGGTGCATCAGACTTTTGGCCGTGATGCTTGGCACGAAAGTCTGGGGGGGGTGGACTGGCTTACACTGTCACAGGACACTGTCTGGACTGAGACTGGCAAACAGATGGTCACCTGGATTAATAGAGTCAATTAATTCATCCCATTATGTAATTAAGGATGGAGTCTGATGAGCAGAGTGGGCCGGGCCTGGCCTCCTAAGATGTTAAGCAGCTGATTTATCTCCTAAAAAAAGCAAACTGGCGCCAGTTATCTATCAAACAGCACCGGGGTGCGAATAACAGTTGTTCAACACGCGAGCAAAAAAAAGTAGTGCACACGCCGGGGGAGGCCACACCTGCTTTTTTTTTTACAAATGACAAATTGAAATGTTTGTGCTGCCTCTATCTGTCATCTGGCAGAGGAAGGAATCTCCCAGACACACAACAACAGATGTATGCTTTTTATATACTTGTCTTAAACGCCCTCAGTGCCGGACAGTGTGTTTTTTCCCCCTACTTCAGGATGGATGTTATAGAAGTAAATTGTAATAAATAGTTAGGTTATTAAAAAAACACAGAAAAATATAATTTATTATGACTTTATCTTACATTATGTTTCATTCAATCTATTTTTGTTTGACCTATAAAGTTAAGGTAGAGGTAGATTCAAGGTGCTGTACAGAGACATTAGAAAACACACAGAGATCTGAAAGCACAGTTTAAAACAATGCTCAAGTAAAATAAAGGATTAAAGACAGCAGAATAAAAGAGGTGAAATAAATAAAAAGAATACATCTGTATGAACATTTAAAATTAAGTTAAAAGAAAGAAAATAATACAAATAACAATGATGGAATGACCTTGTGAAGTAGCTTAGTTAAAGACCCCACCAGCAGACCCCTCCCCAGTGGTCTCAGAAGTCTCACATCGTTATATTGGACTTACACAGCATATAAATAAATGTTTACAATAAAGTAGGATTAAATTGTCACACTTGCTTCTTTGCCTCGCTTTCTCCACTAGAGGGAGCCCCAGTGTCCCAGCAGCAGCAGCAGCAGCTCCCCCTGTTGTACAGATGAGAGGTGCAGAGGGGATCTGAGGTGAACTCAGTGTTTTGAGGCCACAGCTGCTGAGACGTTGGCTCACACTGAGGAAGGGGAGAGACATGAAAGTGTCGACGTCTTACTCATCGCTGCCTTTCTTCCTTTCCCCGAGACCTGCTCCCTCACATCCATTACATCTGGATTCAGACAGAATTAAGTGGCCTAATCTTCATTACGTGCCCTCCTGTGTTATTGCAATTGCTTTGCAAGTCTGCCTGTGTTTTCCCATTCGCATTATTGTATAATAAATGCTGCATTTGCACATCTGGTAAGCTGGAATAGTCGCCGTGAATGATTTCCTGTCATGATCAATATTGCTATTTAGCCGTCACCGGTTTTCTCATGTTCTAATTATAAACCGTATTTCTATTCTGATGTAAGCCTCCTTGCAACATGTGTTCTGCCGAGCACAAAGCAAAACAACCACACACTTGCAGTGTATTGCTTTATCTCGCTCGTGGCGGTTCATTTAAAACTGGAATGAAAAGCAAATGCGCTGAATATAATCCTGTGATTTAAATCACATTGTGTCATTGTGTTAATGTGTCTGAAGGAGCAGAGATACAGAAGAGCATGAAACCTCTTAAACGGTGACTTTGGCCAGACATTTCCCAGTAGGGGGCACAACCAGTGGGGGGTATGTCCGGCTGGGGGCCTCCAGTGAGCTTGGGGGGGTCACACTCACACACTCACACACACTCACACACATGTACACACTCCAATACAAGCAAGCATGTTGTAATCTCAGCTACTCTTATTAATTACCACTGTCTAATCTCCCAGGGTTTTCACACATATCAAGATGTTGCCCTGTGCTCATTTAATTTAATGTAGGTTAGCAGGGGAGGATAAGAGGCAGGACAGTTAAGCTGATCTCTCCCCCCCCTCTCCACCACCACCACCACCACCTTTTCCTCAACTTCCCTCTGAAAACCCAGGCCAGCCAGAGAAAGAGGATGCTGTCTAAGACGTCTAATCTCTGCACAAACTCTTAGTCTCGCCGGCGTGCAAACTGTTAGACGTCTAAGAAGAATGTTGTGTCTGAATCCGATGACCTCCCGTTGATGGGTTTGTTTTGCCCTGAACGTCGGCCATTTTGGGACCTGGCGGATTTCATTGCCTGTGTATGTGTCTTTGGAGCCTTGAGGTCTGAGCGATGCGAGGAAATGGCCCGGGCCCTCAGTGTGGCCGCCGTGGATGTCTCTCGCTGCCCTTTGCTGGATTGCGTTTGCTACATCAAAGAGCCTCATGTTCCCTGTGCTCATCCCAGAGCAAAGCTGTTTCCAGTATGGAGTTTAGTTCTCACTGGGGAACATGGGGGAAATGAGGTTAGTGCAGCACAATTTACAGGTTAGAAGAGAGGAGGGGGAGAGGAGGAGGAGAGGAGAGGAGAGGAGAGGAGAGGAGAGGAGAGGAAGAGGAAGAGGAGAGGAGGTGACCCCAAATTCACAAACTATATTTGTACCTTTTAATATCCAGTGTCTGTGAGTAGTTAAACATTTCAAACTTCAGTTTCCTCTTAACATTTCTCATATAGAAGCTGCAGCAAGAAAGCTTTTATATTGTATCAGTGGAAAACTTGATAAAAAGACAAACCATCAGTCAAAACATATAAATAGTTATGAAAGGTTTATTTTTAATAGCATGTGATCGTCTATTTGGATGAAACACTTTGAACGAAGCCAAACTTATACCTAAGAGTAAGAATGAGACTTATGTAATAGAACTAATAAATCCAATCTATTTTAAACACTATTTGCACTATTACATAAATCCCATTATTAGCTGTTTCATTTATGTTTCTCCGACAAATATGTATCATCTTAACTGTTTGTTTTTCTTATTTTCTTATCATTTTCTTATTATTGTTTTTCTTATTATGTTTTCCTGCTATTATTCAAAATGAATAAACTCTAAATCTTCCCATGCATTTAAAATACATATTACATATTTGACTTTTTTCCTGTTTGGTTTAATCCCAGAGTGGAGACATGTCGTTTAAATGCCAACTCCATTCTGATCCCATGTAAATATCAATTGCCCCACAGGTGAGATAAGACACCTCACGATTCACCTGATAACTAACAGATTTCAGTTATAGTCTAATGAGTCTATTTACGTTTCTGTTCCTTAACAATAAGAAACATAGATTTTAAAAATTCACAAATATGTCCCACACATTTCCTTCTGTTTGCCAGCAGATGGCAGCATTGCACATGAAATGCAGTCGCCCGGCAAAGGGAAACAAAAATCAGTTGCAAGTCACAGAGGTCAGAATTAATTCCATCTGTCTGCTTGGTGTATTTATATCCACCTCATTTCTGTTTTTGTCAAGCAACAAACGACACAGGCTCTTTTGAGGCAGCCAGGTAATTTTAACGCTCACGTGAAACAATGACAGAATTCACGACAACATGTTTTGACAGGAGTCTCGTGGGACCGTTACAACGTGCACCTCTGTCTCCTTATCATCTCCCTGCAGTCACATCTGTCTGACTGCAAATAGACAAAACGAAGCAAATGTGGAATATATACAAATTTAACTCATTTTTAATGAAGTGAAGATGTGTTTGAGGTCCCTTGCTGCACAGAAGATAACAGTTATCTTTCTATATTAGTCTGTTGTTCTGTCAATTTTTTTTATCGTCCCACTTGAACTGAACAAAGTGCTCGTTGAGATTTGAACCATCAGCGTGCGGCCCTGAAGCCATATCCCCCGTAAAGAGCCTTCACTCACTCTCACGTCTTATCACAGGGGGCTTGTTATTGACCCTGATAGTCTGCAACTCTACAGGGAAACATTCCCAATTGTGAGGGCTAACCTCAGGAGCACTAACACAGGCTGTGGTTGTATGAGTGTGGATGCCTAATGCACCTATATGGAAATGGAGGGGGGGGCGAGCAAAATCGGGAAGTTGGTGCAAAAGTGAGATGATGATGGGATGTGGCTAAGGAGGAGGAGGAGGAGGAGGAGGAGGAGGAGGAGGGGGGATTGGCACAGCGAGCCAGAGGAGGAAGTGTGGAGCTGTTAAGAGAAACATGACCCCGGAGCATTTTCCCATTGCACAGACCAGTGTAAAGTGAGATTGGCTGGACCGCAGGGGGCTTTAGCGCTGGAGACTCTGGCGTCGGTAATGGATTGACCGGGTTTAAGCCGAGAGCCGATCACAGGATAAGACAAAGTGATTGCACAGAGTCAGATATCGCAGGCTACTACTAAACAGACTTCGGATAACCTGCAGTGGTTTTCTGCTTCTAATTCAGGTGGATACAAGTCAAGTTACTCAGTATTTCTGTGATCTCTGAAAATGTCTCCTGCGTCTTCTTCTTCTTTTTTTACAATTCACAAGTATTCAAAGTTTTAGGTGAACCCAGCACTAGGAGATGCATAGACTACATTACTCTAAAACTGAACCTCAACGTCCCATCAGTGTCTCCCGGCTGTGATAAATGTTGCTCTGCAGAATCATCACATGCATCTTGTCTGGCTTTGTCTCACATTATACAACTTTTGGACATATCAGAGACATTCCGCCCCATCTTCGTATCCTCCGCAGAGACTTCTGAGCTGCCGTACGACTTGCAGATTGCTCTGCACCTATAGCTGTGGTTGCTGCTAAGAATCGTGCTCTCTTGAATTGGAAGTCGGCCATTGCAGCCTGCTTTCTGCACTGGTTCAAGGAGACGCTGCACAAATCCCAGGACGGACGAGTGAGTGAGTCTCAGATCACTTCACGTTAATAGGGATTAACCTGCATTGCTACGTGAACAAATTTGGCATTTAACTTGATTCATTTCTTCATGCTGATCAACCTGGAGGAGGATTTAACTAAACTTTATTTTATTTTTTAAATCCTCACAATCCTCTGAAATCTGTTAAAATCATTCACCGTTCATCAAAGCAGCACAGAGCTGCTTCACGCCTGCAGACGTTGTCCTCACCCATCACACCAGTCTTGACCCACTTCCTTCGCGACCTCCATCTTTTAAACATCCATGTTGATCACCTCAAATAGATTTCTTACTTTTTAAAAATGATCGGTTAATCGATCTGAAACTATTATGGCACGATGATGTTCCCTCCCACCCAGAAATATCCAATATATTCAGAGGGTGTAGACTTCTCTCTGGAGCTCACAGAGGCTTTCAGGTTTATAAGAGAGATCTATATCTACAGCCCGACATCCAACGCTGTCAGCCTCCACAGGCCCGGCATGCTGTGATTGCATAATCAGGATCTGAATATGGGAGAGGAGACAGGAGGAAAAAAGACATACTGTACCGGTGATAATTATCCAGCACTCCATCCCAGCGCTGCAGCAGCCTCTGATAATCCCGGCTGTACAATAGATCAGAGGCACAAACTTCAAATTCAGACTCACGTTCTTTGAAAAGTGAACCGATGTGATCTCTTTTGAGGGTGACATTAAAAATAGTCTCTCTGAGCGTAAGATAGCGCCTCAGCAGCATTTGTAATGACTTTTTAAAATAATGGCTATTCTGATGATGATCGCGGTTAATAAGTAATGTGCAGGCAATAAAACAAGGGCTAGATGATTCAGATTAAAATACAAAGATTAGAATGGTTCTCATTTGGGTGAAAGTCACAAGGGACCTCAGGGTCAACGAACGTCCACACAGCTGCTCTGCAATAAAACAGTTGAGACGTGACCTTGACGTCTAAGAGGAACAAGTATCTTCATGATCTGTAAATATTTTATCAAGCTCGGATACGTGTGCATTTAAAAAAGGCTCTGTTCATTTTCCGGCCTTTGTTCTTTCATTTCTTAAAGGAGCAATGGTGCATTCTTGTTTACTCCCAATTCATTGATGACAACAAACTGGTGTAAACATGACGTTGTTGCTCCGCTATGACAGAGAATTTCTCTTTACTCTTTGTGAAAATGCCAAATGTGAAACTGTGTGTTTATTCAAGCCACTAAAATGTTCTCTCCCTGCGCTCCTGAGCCGAACGATGATAAACTTTACGCCCTCAAGACTTTTACACGAGACACATTTGCTGCCTCGGGAGTCATGTTTATGGGCCCAACTGGGTCCCGACCGCGATGCTGCGTCCTCCTGGGACCGGTGAGGTTGGGGCTAAGTGCTGTCAGAGGTCAGGTCAGGGTTGAGGCCATGGGTGACGTGACTGAGCCTGTAAATTACACCGAAGGAAGCAATGAGACAGAAAGAAACTGAACACCAATCTGTGTCGAGGGAAGTCGAGCATTTTATGCGCCCTCTGCTAACTGTAAAACTCTGCGACCAAAGGCTCACCGGTGCTACGGCAGCTCAGTGGGCCAGATGGAGGGAGAAAAGAGAACGGCTGCCCTCTGATGTGTCAGCGACATGCGGACAGCACTGACACGGACCCTGGGTACTTCCCCCCCCGTGGAACTTGAAAGGGCTCAGTTACGGCGCCATTCATTTCCACCCATAAAGCTGTAACTACAGTAGGTTTCTTGAACTGTGCCTCACCGTTCAAAGTCAACAAGAAGGAGGTTAAATCAAAGCACTTGAACCCGTAAATGTAGTAATCTGCACATGCAGTGATCGGCATTGCTGGGAAATACAAGTGCAAATTGAAAACAAATCTAATCTAATCGAATAAATCGAATAAAACTAAAAGGAAATTTCATTTTTTTTGTATTTTTGAGAAGCAGAATGTGTCTGAGCATGTTTGTGTTTGCAGCAGCAGTGTGTTTGTGTAGCCTCTGCCAACATGCTCACCTGTAACCACTGGCAACCTTGTTCTAAATAAAATCCCAACTCTGTTCCAGGGTAAAAACATGCAGAAAGCAAGTGTTTCAACTAGGTTTATAATATTCAGTCATAACACATCTATGTATTGATTTGATTCATTAGAGTAACGTAACCACTTTTGCACTTTTGTCTGTTTTCCTTTCCAGGCTTTTCAATGGCTGCGAAAAGCCTCTATAGTAAGAAGACACATTGTGAAATGTTACATCACTGATTTGGTCCATAACAGTAAATGCAGCAGCAGAGAGGCAGCGCTGACACAAATTGTCACAGAAACATCAGACATGTTGTGGGAGATTTAGCACACGGCAGTGGAAAAGAACAAAAGGTCTCGGGTCGTCGTGATGTCATGTAATCCCGTCCAGTGACTAATCCATAAAGGGCAGAGGTAAAACTCCACTAATCATCCTAACCACCCTGGTCGTTCAAGCACTATAACTTTTCAAAATAACACTTTCTCTCCACAGAATCTGTCCTCGGCGTCTTTGTGTCTCTTTGACTGTCGGATCCTTTTTCTGTCTGACCACACCCAAAGCCTCTGTCTCCGCACTCTCCCCCCCCTCCCCGAACCTGTCCGTCCTCTGTGCCGCCTGATCCTCCCCCAGGATCGGCCTCCTTCTCAGTGTCTCTCACGGTGGCTCCTCTGCTCCTGTGCCTGTTGTCCTGGCTGACATGAATTAATGATAACAGCAGTGGCTTCACAGAGCAGGCTCATCCATTACATAAGCCAGGGCCGCTCTGCCAGCGGATCCACACCGTTTCTGACACTTAATGCACAGAAACTGTACCTGGAGTTCCACGGCTGACCCTTTTTACCCTGCTTTTCTCTTCTCCTGTGCATTTTTCGCTGCACATGAAATATGGTGCAGTGGGAACGCAGCCATATGGCAAGTGTCAGAAGTACGCTATCGGTCAAAAGTTTTAGAACGCCCCCAAATTGTCGAGTGAATAACCTTAAATTGTAAAAAAAGTAATTGTTAAACTGACTGGGTTAAAACATAAATATAATCAAGTTTAGAAAACAGAAAAATTATTAACCATTATTTCTTTTAATTGCTTTTTTATTGATTGAATTATCCCACAGACTTAGATGTAAATGAAGGCTTGAGAGTTAATTAAAAACACTTTGTAGAGGTGCCCCAACTTTTGTCATTAAATACCCTCTGTCTATAACAAGGCAGCACTGGAACAAACTGTGCCACTTCACCCTCTGATGCATATAGGACAGTGCTGTACCGCAGGGAGTAGAGGGCTACTGTATCCTGCTTCAGAATGTAGAGACAATGGTATAAGACAACAAATGAGGACAGACGGGTCGCTCATGGCTTCATCACGCAGCAAGAAGCAGCTACAGTGTCCAGACTTCAGCCTCATGGAGCTGGTTTGGGATGAACTGCACAAAAGGTCAAAGCAGAGAAACCTTCAACATTTGTGGGAACTTTCACCAACAAGTGTGTTCAGCTGCAGAATGAGTCATAAGTTTAGAAAGGTGACCAGGCCTTTTCTGTCAGGGTCTCTTTGGATCAATCTCCCTGAGGAGATCCATCTGGCAAACTCCTCATCCTTTTTTAAATCTCTCTTTTAGACACAGTTTTATTGGTGTGTGTTTCTCCCAGTTCTGATCTAACCGTCTGTTTTAATAATTTCATAATGTTTCATTTTATTTTGTTGTTTCTCTTTTCTCATCTACAACATTTTTTTATTTCTGTATCTGGGTTTTATGCTGTGTGATCTTCAAATAGCTTTTAAACTGTTTCCTATTGTTTGCCTTAAATTTTTGATTTTTAACTTATAAAGCACCATGCAACTCTGTTTTCAAAAGTTTTATAAAAAAACGTATTATTATTATTATCATTGTTATTATTATTATTATTATTACACATTTATTTGTTCTATTCCTTAATGTCAGAGTAGAGTTGTAAACTTTTTGACCGGTTTATCCCTAACCTTGACCTTGATAGTTGAAGTTATAATTTTTAACACAAACACTTGCACTGCAGTACAGAAAGAGAAATCTCCAGATGTTTAACATTTAAAGTTGCTAACAAACAAATGTTCACCATCAGTCACAATGATATGGATCATGCTATTCTGTAATAACAGAGAGGGGGGCTCAGTATTTGCTAGAGGAGTGGGAATCTGCAAGTCATCTCTCTACTGCCATAAGGCAGCATGTGGCCATTATGTGTGATCATTAATAGAAATTAATCTGCCTCAACACCCCAGGGAGGCCTGAATGCGGTGGGTGCTCCCTGCACCTGGATGCACCTCATTATGTAGACTCTGCAAAACCACACAGGAGACAACTGGGTAACTAGAGGCGGAGGTAACTAGACACTCTTAATAGAAAGTGTGCTAGCTTAGTCTCAAAAGCATTAGCCCTCAGAGGAGTTTCCACAGGTGTTGGTCAATGCATTTTCCAATGTAAAATCTCCAGAAACTCTCAAGAATGATATGAACATTCTTATTTTACCTGCTCACACTGTTGAACTAAGAACCCGCCTTCTGGAAAATCACTTATCGTGAAGTGTGAATGAGTACAGTGTGTTTTTAATGACAGCCTGAGGTGTTTAATCTGCAGTATAAATTTAGCATCGTTCTGAGGCAGTTAGTCAAAGCACCGTCAGAATTTTCCCCATAAGGACCGTTTCTATTCATCCCACATTCCTCCTGCACAACAACATAATGAAATATTGAGTAACTCCTTGCAGAATAACAAACCTGCACGCTGCCCGTCCTTGTTTTGTTGCACCCTTTCTCTTGTTCCCAGCATGCTCGACAAAGTAAGTGCACTGATATGGAACAATATCCGTCATCTCTCCTGTACCGGGGATTGAAAAACTACATTTGGTGTAGTAAAATACATTTGGTGTAGTAAATTACACTCCTAAATGTCAGTTTTTTTAATATCCTAATCTGCACAAATGTGAACCCAAAGTTGACAAATAAGCAGCAGGCACTGTTCAGGCGACAGAGCTGATCCAACCTTCACATACTGTAGATCTGCACTTGTTCTATTTTCTCTGCCCCGTGTCTTTCTTTGTTTGCAAGAATGTACATTTCCTACTGACTCCCTTCTCTTCTTGTCTTGCTTCTGTCTTCTTGACTGAGTCTTACTGTTTTTTTCCCTCTTGCTTCATCTACCCCCCCCCCCTCTGTCCTTGCCCCTCTCCTCCTCCTCTTTATCCAGCTTCACAGTTAAAATATGGCCATTTAAAGCTGTGGAAAAGCTGTGATAGGCCATTAACAAAGGATTAGCCATAACAATTCCATTTCCTCTCTGCTCGTGTGTAGTTATCTCGGAGTCAAATGCTCCAAACCTCTAATTATAGGCTCTTTGAATTATTGTCTCAGGACAAAGGGCTGGGCTGAATCCACTGAATTTGATTTACACAATGTAAAAGGTGTGTGTCAGTTATGATTTAATACTCAAGTTATTGTGCAAAGCGTATATGGAACCTAAACTAACTTTGTGGGGTTTTTTGGTCTTTCTTTTTATTTCTGCTCTTTTTCTCTCCCAGGATGCCTGGACTTGAAATGTGCAGTTCTGCTCTGTGGCCAAGGTAGTCTAAATCCAGAGGGCTTTAATGCACACACACAAACACACACACCCACAAGTGATCTTAATCACTTCTGACCTTTGCCAAGTTTGCACAGCTGTTAAAAAGTAGGAAAAAGCACGAAAAACACTATGGCTGTAATGGAAGTGTCATAAATAGTTCATAGCCGTTTTCCTGCAGGCAGCAGCACCTTGCAGCCTCTGAATCGCTGCTCGGCTTTACAGTGGGAACTCCTCCAGAATTACATAATGCATCAGAAGTGTGTCTTGTTTGCCAATATGCTGGCACACAATGTGAGTGCTGCTCGCCTTACATGAAACTAGTGCTGTCTCTCTCTCTCACACACACACACACACACACACACACACACACACACACACACACACACACACACACACACACACACACACACACACACACACAAACATACACATGCATATGCATATGCATATGCACAAACCTGTTTGTGATGATCAGCCCTTCCTCTGTGTGTTTTCTTGGCACAAAATCACATGCATCTCTGTACGGTTATGTGTGAAATGGTAAATACGAGCTAAGCTGGATTTATTTATTCAATAACTGCTTATTTGTGGAACATATATATCCATGTGTTCCTCACTTAAATGTAAATTTCATCTCCCTGCATGCTGGGAAGACATTATTCTAAACAGCTTTCCCTGGAGACGACAGGCCACTAGCAGGGCGCTTAAATGGAGGCTGAGCAGAAAGAGCAGCTCATGAGCATGTAACCCTGACTCCCCTGTCCACATATTTCAATTAAGCAAGTCCTTATATAGACATCACTTGGGGAGGTGCCTTTGAACATTCGCCTGAATGTTTATTGTTGAATCACAGCAAAGCGTGAAGAGAGTTAATTGAAAAGAAGAGGGGTTGTTGGGAAATTGACTGCACTGCCTCCGTCACGACTCACTGCTTCCCCCTCCTGCTGTTGCCGCCATCTCTGAATGGCCATAAACTGCATGGTAACAGAGAATAGTCATATGAAACCAGTTCAGTTACTTACGTTTAGTTTAAGTTAAATCACGTTTGAACTAAAGTGACCAATGACCAAGATGTACATTCCCAATCTTCCTTTAAGTGTGAGCACAATGAGAACCATAACGTATACCAAAAGCATCTTGATCGCCATCTGGTGGCTGGCTGCAGTATCGGTCATAATACCCACCTCCTATGTTTGTGGATGGGACGTTGACCAAACTAAAAGTCAAAGCACACGTCAAATATATCTATCTCAAATATGTTTTCTGTGATTTTAGGTGGTTCGTATATCACACTGATGTATGTCCAAGTTTTAATTAGTTATTTTATGCTATGGAAAAAAATAGGGTAAAATGTCCTGATTTACACCAGAGACTGACCCACAATTGGTCAAGCGCATGTGTAGGCAGGACTTGAAGTCCCCAATTGCTACTGTGCAGACTTTTGGTTCCAAATGTATCCGGGATATTTCAGCTTCATGTCTGGATGGTAGGAGGAAGAGGAGACATCCATCTTTTTATTCAGGGCGGCTGTGGCTCAGCGGTCGTCCTCTAACCAGAAGGTCGGAACGTTCGATCCCTGTCTTCCCATTCCACATGCCGAAGTGTCCTTGGGTCAAGATACTGAACCCCCAAAATAGCCCTTTATAATAGAGAGAAAAGTGCTGCACATAAACGCACTGTATGAATGTGTGTGTGAATGTTAAAAACTGTGCAGTGAAGCACTTCGAGTGTATATCAAGACTGTTAAAGCTCTATTTAAATACAGAACATTTAGCATTCAGTCTGTAGTCAGAACCTAAAGAACCTGTGGCAATGATGCTCTGTGGTTTGTCCCACCTTGTATCTGGAAGGAGATTTTTAAGAGTCAGTATCCCTGGGATTTGTTCACCATTGTGTCTCCAGATGTGGGTGTTTCACCAGATTGTTTGTTTCACTTTACCAGTTACTAGTCAGTGTTGTCAGTGTAATCAATATGACTAGACTCATGGTTCAAGAACAAGAGCAAACCGTAAAGCATTGATTCATCTGTTATTATCTTTTAGAGCTGATTTAAAAGTGGGAGAGTGGGAACACACAGTTACTGAGGCCAGAAGATCCTGCTGCCTGTTAAACGATTGGAAAAAGAGAATGTACAAAGAAATTACCTATTTTCACGTCAGCGTTTTCCCCTGAAACCCTCCCTTCATTGATTTCCACATTAAGCAGACCTTTACACTAACATTGTTCCCAGACACTTCTCAGAGAGCTTATTGATTGCGCTGGACAGCCAGACACAACAGACGCATCCCCAATCACCAATTGCAAAATTAAACATGTCCTTAAGATAGCTGGGTATT
Source organism: Hippoglossus stenolepis (assembly GCF_022539355.2). Lineage (NCBI taxonomy): Eukaryota > Metazoa > Chordata > Actinopteri > Pleuronectiformes > Pleuronectidae > Hippoglossus > Hippoglossus stenolepis. The sequence continues at coordinate 18,400,170 of NC_061489.1, read as the reverse complement.
TAATTATAGTTTGAGTTTGGAGGAAGTTTGAGTGCTGCTGTGGAGAGAAACGGAGGGAGGGAGGCAGAGAGACCCTCCGGCCTCACATTTCAAGATAATGAGCTGAATCACTCGTGCACGGAGCAGGATAATGCAGTATCTGTGTGCAAGGGTCGAGGGTGGGTCTGTACGGGTTTGATTTATCAAATGTTAATATTCTATTGAAAAATATTCATGGGGTTTCAGTCAGTTTCCTGCAGAAAATCATGAAATCAGTTTTCTGCTAGAGCCAAGTCACAGGACATAAGCACACAGCCACAGCCCTATTGAAAATCACTGGCTTACAGAGGGTCATGTGATGTTTTGCAATCAATCTCTACATGTAGTCATATCCTCCGTGGTTGAACTGGTGATGATTGGCTCCATCGGTTCTCCTTCGCTGAGATGCTTGTCTGGGATTTATGCTGATCACAGGAACACTCTTGTTTATCTTTGGGCAGTATGACATAACAGTTGTAGTTCCAGTTCCAGAGCTGCACACTCACACTCTGTATGTAACTGTACCCACATCACAAGGCCTCTGTTTCCTGTCAGTCCACAGGCACTAAATGTATAGGAAGATGTCACATGCATTGGTTAAATGACCCTGATACATCTTGGACACAACCCACGTGATCTGGTTATTCTCCTCCGACGTAGACGAGCATGTTCCGTCCATGGAGACTTGATTCACTTAACACCGTCTCTCATCCTTTACATCAAATGTCTCCATCAAGGGTTTTTGGTTCATATAGGGGCCCATGTTTACTATTCGTTTTACTACCTACACGCTATGCAATTAAAAAATATCAGGCTGACACCATGTTTTGTGAAAAATTGTGTATTAAAAAGTGCTATGCTGATATGTATACTGTAAAATACATCACTTTGAAACACTAACATAGACCTCCATCAGACACACACACACACACACACACATTATCCTCAAGATGCAGTACATCAAGACTGCAAAGAGAAATGTGAGGAGTCAACTGCTGTCTCCATGACAGCAAGATCGGAAGGTGGGCGTCGGACTATTCAGTGGGGATTGGCCTCCGCAGTGTGACCCCGATCAGTGGAATCAGAGGAACTAAGCTCCTCGCCTCCGTTGGCCTGGACCTGGAGCCAGGCTCAGAGATGCCCTCTCCCCTGCTCCAGGCTACATCCTTCTCAAAGGCATATTAAGTCCTGGGTTGCACTATTAAGGAACACAGTCAACGCAGGAGCGCAGTCTCCTGCATGGTGTTTGGTGCGGAATGCAGAAGCCAGTGGGCAGAATGTGTGGGATTGATTCTTCATACTGTACTTGGCTTCCTGTGTGTTTGAGCATGATGTGGTTAAAACTGCTCAACGTATAAAATATGTATTGGTCTATAAGTAGGTCATAAATGAGAGAGGATTTTACAGGCCGGCAGATGTTCCTACTGCACAGCACGTACTATATATGGGTGTATATATTTTTTCAGGAGCAAAACACTTACATTGGTATGAGTGTTGTACAGGATGTGTGTATGCATATATATAAGTTTTACCATCACATTGTTGTTTTCTGCAGTAATATGTCCAAAAGGCCTTATATATATATTATAGTACAGATATATTTGCATGACTGTACTGCAGAGATCACTGTGTTTGTGGAGCACAGTCATGTACCCACAGTCTTGATCTGGAATAGTGATGGCGGATGGTTGGCGAGCGGGCTGCTCTACCAAAGTGGGGTGATCTACAGGGGTGCATTTCGGCCCCCTGTTGAGGCGCAGCAGGAGGGTGTGTAAAGGTGAAGTTCTGGGTCTCAGGGCCCACAATGCAGACCCCCCGGGGAGGGTAATCACCATGAGGCCAGCAACAGTCAGCACAGCAGTGGCCTCTCGTCACAAAGACACTCCTCTCCAGAGACATGGCTGCGCCTTTGTGCTGCCCCACACTCTGAGTGTGCCCCACTCCAGGGGGCTTGAGAGGCACCACGGGGTGCCCATTAAACCATTACGAGTGGAGGAGAGGCCTGACAACCTGATACACAAACACACACACACTCACATACAAATACACATAAGCATTCTGAACCTTTACACGTGTACAGGACACAAGCGCCCTGAGATGACAAAAGCAACGTATTGTTAACATCACTCGCAGTCATTTAGAGCTCAAATGGCAGAACAGTCGGTCACGTTTGTTTACTCACGCTCTCGCTGGTATTGTCACTCGCTCACTCGCTCACATGATATCTCACAGTCAAAAGATCAGACCACACAATGTCCCATATACTGTGGTGTACAGTGAGAACATAAACAATACTGCAGAGCTTCATTCACCTGTCTTCTTAGTGTAAATTACATTATTGCTCCCACTGAACGATCATCATTTTCATCATCAGCCACCATGTTAATAATCAATCAAGATAATGATATTACTTGATTAAAGGCGTTTGAATCAAGATAAACTGACAATATTGATATTATCTGTGTAAAATAACATTAAGTACATTTCATTAGAACCCCATAACTACAACTCACGTCCATGGACCTTTATTAATAATTAGCCAAGAGATTTAAACGAAGGGAAATAGATAGATTTCCTTTTTTTGTGTTGTCGACTTCCAGTTCAATGTTAAAAAAATGACTTTGATGATTATTATGAATGATGATTATTATTTGAAATGATTATTATGAAATGATTATTTTTAATGATTTATTTAAATTATGTTAAAACAGCCTGGTTTTCTTTATAAAACACTGAAGACCTGGACACTTTGCCTTGTTTGTCCTCTGTGTAGTGTTTAGTTTTTTTGACAGCACCTGAAAGCAGCACCAAAAACGAAACTTACCCCTCCCCCCCTCCCCCCCGGGAGCTGAGTGTGATCGATCCGTCCTTTTTATGGATCGATATCGAATCATTCAAATAAAGATCATATTTAATCAGAGAACACTTTTATAAAACCAGCCCTGTGTCCCAGCAGCAATTCAGAAAACAGGAAATTCTGATGGGGCGAATGAAATAAACGAGAAACAGAATAAAGTTGACCAACTGGGCAGAGTAGATATTTCTAGAAACTTCTAGACCTTCTAGATGAAGAGTTGTAGCTAACAGGCTGAGCGGCTTGTACAAGTCAGACAAACGGGTTTTAAGGTGGAGACAAACTTCAGGAGACATGTTTGACACATTCTGGAGGAAGGACTGGTTGTGTGACGTCAGCTACCGCGTTTTACCTGCAGCAGCGGTGGAGGTGGAAGCTAGTAGCGGCTAAGAAAAGGCTTCAACAGAGAGGATTTACCAAACTCCAAGATGGACACTGTTAGCTCAGCCTACTGGTCAACACAGGTGACTTCATCAAACAGTAAGAGCAAGAGTCATTTTTCTCTTTTGGCTGTTTGCGTGTTGTTTGTGTTGTTGTTGTTGTTGTCACTTGAGCTAACTTCTGTCAGACCTCTTGACTTGAACTTGCTCCAGTGCAGGTTGTTGTTGTTGTTGTTGTTGTTGTTGTGGCTGCTGCTGAGTCATATCCATCCTGTTGTGATCACTCCTCATCACCAGCTGACTCTTTTTTAGTAATATTATGGTTTAGTACAGTTTTGTTATTTTTGCAGCCATCCCATCATCAGATTTACCTGTGACTCTGCAGTGACAGTAAATGTTAAAGTCTGGTATATCAGGGAGGAAAGGCTTACGTAGCCTAAATGTGGCCTGATTATTATATGTATTTGTGGTTAAATTACACTTTTTACTTCCAAGGACAGTGGCATATCCCTGCTTCAGTGTTATCTTTACATAGAAGAAGAATATGACCACAAACTGATGCTGGGAAATATAAGAAACAAACTAAAATATAACAAACGTTCACTATATAGTAATTGAATGTCCATGCGTCTCATCTACCCCAGATTTCAAAAACGGTATTCGTCATTCTCTGCTAATAAAGACGAGTTTAAAACTGCAACCATCACTTGGGATAAAAAATCCATCTTTAAACTTGAAATAGATTTACATTTATCGTGATTATTATTGATAATAACAAATATGAATTCTTTACAATTTTGATACAATCTTTGGCCATATCGCTGAGTCCTACCTAAAATTATGCTTATTTTATTCTACTGATATGACTCCTCTTGTTATAAAATACATCATAATACTATAAAGGACACATTTCCCCTTCAGTTGCAGATCGCTGATGTAAACCTTTGCCTGTACTGTGTGCTTGCTAGTCACAGATCTCGGCATTACATGATTTTTCAAGATGTACAGGTCGTAACTATTCCACACTGCAGTAATCCATTCCCTTCAGTTATGTTTATAAGTTCTGTGAAAAATAAAAAAGAACAAAAAAACAGAGGGATGAAATGTGGGAGCCTGTGTCTGTAATCAAAAATATATGGCTTCAAGTTTCAAGACTGTCTGTCGATGAGCTTCATCTGTGTGACCTCATGTGCTAAGTTGCCCACAAGGTTTGAGCATGATCACATTGCTAATTCAATTTCAAGAAAGACCTTTAGGGAGTGTTTTGGTGTTGTCACATGGGCCAGATTACTGAGAATATGAGTGTGTAACCTGTTATAATTTACAGAAGTAAATTTAGTGGAGATGCTGACAAACAGGCACTGCAGTCAACTTATCACAAATACTATATAGGTGAGTTGTGTTTGAAAGGATCAGGGAATGTGAGAGAATGTGGACAGACGCTACTCAACAAAAACCTTTCATAATTTGTGCTACTTATAAAAAACAACAATATGGTCAGTGCTTTTGTCTTCTTTTTTGTTATGTAACTAATTTTTGCATGACTTCATATGTTGGCCAGTCCTGTGTTGTAGTGTATTTACTGCAGGCAGGAACATCTGTTGGCCAGTAAGCATCTGCGTGATGTGTGTGTGTGTGTGTGTGTGTGTGTGTGTGTGTGTGTGTGTGTGTGTGTGTGTGTGTGTGTGTGTGTGTGTGTGTGTGTGTGTGTGTGTGTGTGTGTGTGTGTTCAAATATGGGATGGATGTGTTCAGTCATATTGTGGTTCATAATCACAACATCAGGTGGATTTCAACTGCCTATGTAGGTCATTGCCTCATTATTATAAGTCATATTATTCTCACAATTTTTGGGGTATGTGGGACATTTGACTTCTTCTACCTTTGCTCAGTTAAATACTTGATTGTATTTTCTTTTTTTAAATTGCCTGATTTTATACTGAAAAAGAAAAAAAAGAAAAAAAGAAAAAGACTGTATTATAATTATATCCAAATAAAAGCATCAAAACATAACATAAAACTCACTGTTCTTTCAATTGTGTCTTAACACAACCAGGGTTTTTCCTGCAGCTCTTCTAAGTCCGCTTATAGTGTAAACAAGGACCCTGGCTCTGCTGCCTGAGCTGAGCCAGAGGGCGCATGGCTCAGCCACAGCACCGCCAAGCCCAGGCCAGACACCCAGGGAGCCACGCACAGCTCTTCTAAGTCCGCTTACAGTGTTCATTTTGGGTCTTTTCATACATGTTTGGACCGTAAAAAAAGTTTCACAGTTTTAGTGCCACTGCGCCAACCGAATCAAACCAAGCATCCCCCCCATCTCCTCTAGCTCTCCATACATTGTCTAAGTTTACAAATTCTCTTGTTTTACCCAGTCTGAGTTTACCCATGTGTCCGATTATCACTGTTTGTGTGTGTGTGTGTGTGTCTGGCTGCCTGCGGGTCAGCAAGAGAGAGAGAAGTGAGCAGCAGAGTCCTTCAAGTTCTGAGACTATCATACAGAAGCTATGCAAATCATTTAAAGTAATCAACCGCTAATAGTGATGAATTTGGCCCGAGACAAACGTGATCACTAAAAGCAGTTTCCACTGTACAAGAACTTTGTCGGAAGGCAGCACAAAGTTTGACGGAGGCAGCCGCCTCGCAATTCTCTATGCAGGAAAAACCCTGACAACTACGGGGGCTGCTCCAACACTGAGTTGTAATTGCACACCTGTAGTAAGAAATCTGGGGAATTTCTTCTCTCTAACAGAAAAAACACGAGTATGAATCAATACTTATGAGCATATTCTGTCATCTTGTATTCTGCGTGATGTAAAAAAGATTCTTTGCTGTTGGCATTTACAGACCATGATTTATAGCTGTGTGGGAAATTCATTGCACTTTACAGAAATGATGAATTACGTGCTGTATTCTTGGGAGGGCATTTACACACTTGGGATCGAGTTCATACATTGGTATCATAGTGAACTACACGTATTCAGTGCAAGTCAATAAGTTTGGGACTCTGTCTACGTACAGTGTCTTTGGGACTCTGTTCTTGCTCGTTGGTGAAGTGCAGTACAGCAGCAGCCATGGTGAGTTTCTCAGCTTAATTTGACCGGCCTCCTCCATCTCTGTCATCGGTGGGCTGTTTCTGGACCTGGCGAACACATTATTAATAACGTTGATACATTCTCATTTGGCCTGCCAGGGGAAATGAATTATTCTAATGGGCTTAATTCCACTGTCGCTCCAATTCCCCCTGCTTAGCGTGTGGGGCAAGATGGATGAGATGTGTGATTGAGTGGAAACAGTGTCATGGACGCGGCGATTAAATCTCATAAGCTGAGATACAAATGTGAGTGAAGGGGAAAAAAAATCTCAACATTTTCATCAAACGTTTACTCGAACAAGCACAACGCGAGGGGGGGCAGGGAGCAGTTCAATGAGTAATCAAGTCGTAATGTAATGAATATTAATAAGCTGATATGAACGAGGTTCCCTCTGGCCAAACAATCTTTTAACTGTTCACTCATCTGTGGGAGGTCAGCCAAGCCAGTGCTGTCCAAACAAAGAAAGCTGTTGTTTATCACAGTGACTGCTCTTATTTCCTCAATCACAGTCTCCAATTGAGCGTGTGCTCTCTCTCTCTCTCTCTCTCTCTCTCTCTCTCTCTCTCTCTCTCTCTCTCTCTCTCTCTCTCTGTGTCTTTCTCTCTCTTTCCCGGCTCTTTCCATCAGCCAGTGTTTTGGTTCCGGATAACTCAGCTCTTCTACACCCAACTTTGACAAATGTGCTGTGATATATAATAAAAAAACAAAAAAAACAGCAACCACTTGGCTTTGCTCGAGTTGGTCCAGAGCCATACTCTAATTGGAAACAGTGTGATCATGCTGGACTCTAATTATGGTTTCCGTAGCAACGGCACCAAAAGAAGGCTTCTACAGTGGAGTCGTGATAGCTTCGAGGAACAAATACATCAAGAGCAGAGTACAGTCTCCTTTCATCTGTTCTGTTCCGGCTTGTACTCTATACCTGTAACACCTGGTGAGGTAAAATTCAATTTGTATTAATGATTTGATGTCATCCTGCCAAGATACAATCACTGTAGATAGAGGATGGTAGAACTTCTTCTGTGTATATTTCTTCTGCAGTGTAGCTGCGTATCTTACCCACGGTGAGAGCTCAGGTCTGTGAAGTTATTGAAGTTCAGAGTTGTGGATTCGGTAATCCCCTGGTTATTGTTTTCAGCTCCCTCCTCTGCATACATCTCTATCTCAACTTTAAAATAACACCGTGCACAAAGACACACGCACACACACACACACACACACACACACACACACAAATATGCACAGACTCATACATTTGCCCGAATTATTAATGCTTGTACATTTGCACATTAAAAATATTTTAGGGCAACTACTGTTAGCCAACCTTAAAGCACAGCAGAAGCATATCTTGGTTCTGTGCATGTGTGGGTGTGCACATTCGTGTGCGTTTGTTTTTGACAAAAAAAGCGGCTTAGTTAAATATAGTCGGTTCCGAAGTTCATGTTGCTGATTAATGAGCTTGTAGATCATTAGATACGGCCATTCTTCAGCCCAGTTTAAACAATATTAAAGCAGATCTTTTGTAACTCCACACTAATGGGTTTCAAAATTACCTTTAATGACAAGAGCAAATAAGTTTTTTAATTCTATCCATGTAAGAGTCTGTATTGTTTTGTGCCATTTATTCAGTTACGCTTGCTTAAGATCAAATACTGTATTTCCTGTAGATGTTGTGAATTCAGTCGTAAGGTTCTAAGTCTCTGCGTAAAAAAACATCTGACATCAAGTTGCCTTTTTCTCTCTATTGTGGTTCTCAAGATGCTGCCACATAAAAAGCTGAAGTCCAGTCGTTACTGAACACAGAGAAAGTCGTCTTGTCCACTTGGTACAGATGTCTGTGACGAGTACAGGTAGCTGGGGAGCTGGATGCAGGATCAGTCTGAGTGTGACGGAGGCAGCTGCCCAGTCAGGCGCCACAGTAACGTAATAATCTCCCCTTCGCTTAGAGTGGGAGAATTTAAAGCTCACAGCAATATTCTCTGGCTTTACTTTGGTATCTAGTGTGGGCAAAAAAAATTACATTGCACATTTCCGAACATTAGCCTCATTAGTTAGCACAGTTAGCTCAGAGCGATAACGTGCCTTGTTTACTATATTTATGTGAACGTCATCATTGTTATTGTGTTATTTGACTTCTTGTTGGAAATAAAAGTAAAGGCTACTTTGGCCAAAATTTGTAACCTTTTTTAAAAAACCTGTTTGCGCATATATTTGAGTCACAAATGCCAGTGAAACACTGGGACTGTCAAACCGTGATGGGATAATGATCTGACACATACAGGAGGGGGACAGTGTCGGTCTGTTCTTGGAAACCTGCGTTGCTCCATCTGCTGCTGTTAGGCAACCAGCTGCCTGTCTCCCATCGGCCCAGCAACACTAGCCCCAACTACTCAGAAACCATGGAAACCGGCTCCCCTCTGTGGGCTGCCCAGGATGCGTGACCCTCCCCCCTCCTTATCCATCTTTCCTTTCTCTCGTGCTCTTTTTACAATAGTGTTGAGGATTAATTTTAGCTGAACTCTGAATTTGAAATTGAACTCTTCTTCGCTCCTCTTCTTCAAAATCTGCATTTAATATTTAGAAAATACAAATGTAATCCTGAACTGTGTTATACATTGAAATGTACTCACAGGAAACATGTGGATTTTGTAAATACAGGGTGGCACTGGGAATGATTAAGCTCTAACCAAGTGCACCTACATTACACACCAACAACGTCATTTGCAGACTCAGACGTTCCAACACAGGCATGATAACTTTTACACTTCAGCCTGAAGTAAACAGAACTAGGGAAGATTCCTTCCATTCAGAGGTGGCCTCTCTTTTCTCCCCATCTCCTGTTGAGAGATTGATTATTAGCACTCAGAGCTTCATGGACCCCCATCCCCCACATCTCCTCAATCCTCATCATCAACAGATATTTCACTCTCACTTCTCTTGCATTTTGTGGGTTTACACATAAACCATCAAATTAAAAACAGTAGAAAAAGCTCAGAGTAGATGCTTAAGTCATATTGTAGTCAAATCATGGGCAGATCATAGCTAGAGTCGTCTAGATTAATTGTATATCTGTTTCTATATTTATATCTACACATCTATATCTATATATTTATGTGACTAGGGGATTTGACATAGCTGGGTGTTATGGTTATTGTTAATATATTAAGCAGTACAATAATTGATTTTAGATGTGTATATTTGATGATGCATGCATATATATATATATATATATATATATATTTTTTTTTACGAATTATGAACTTTTGTAGACAGAGCCTTCTGTGTCGCAGCCCCCACCCTCTGGAACTCTCTCCCTGGTGAACTACGCAACGCTGAATCTCTTGACATTTTCAAAAATCTCCTCAAGCACCACCTCTTCACTAAGGCCTTTGGCCTCTGTTAATTATCCACCCTGCTGCTAAATTCTATCCTGTTCTGTACTTGTATTATTACTTTTTTCTTTTCTCTACTGTTTTGTCCTCACAAAAATATGTAAAGTGTCCTTGGGTCCCGTGAAAGGCGCTATATAAATATAAGCCATTATTATTATTATTATTATATATATATATGAAATTGTTGTTATGTTTGCTTCAATCATTCATTCATATGACGGTGCAACATCTGAGGGAGAGTATGAGATGCGGCTATGGCCGACTTTCTCTCTATTTTCCTCTGCAGTTGTATGTAGTGTCAGTGTGTGATAAACAATTTCTGTAATTTAGTGTCCACCATGTTGGTCATGGCTGAGCCTGTACTAAGCAGGAACACAGCTGCCTATCCTCTGCTGCCTAGTGAAATCCCAGCATGGCTTGGCATGGCTCATCTAAAGTGAACCATCATGGGCCCATGGACAAACCCTAGCTACCATTCATCCAGGGCAGAAATAGTTGGCCACAATTTATTATTTACCACCGAAAGCAAAACATCTGCTGTTACTCCACTGACTGGGGTTGAGCCAGAATTCCAATATGCTTAAAATTTTAAACCCTCAGCACAAACTGCAGCATGATTTGTCTGTCATATATGACTCAATGTTGAATGACTCTCTTAAACAGTTGAAGAGAACAAAAGAGAAGTTATTAACGTGACCAAACAGGTCAACTGAAGCAGACCTGTCCAGAGAGAAGTGTCATGTCATCACTCAAGTGGGATCTGCTTCGCTACAAGGACATGTCTTGGTTCAACTTAATTGAATATATACAGTATTTGTGCTGAAAGCAGTGTTTCTGCTGGATCTTCAAAATTAAATTCAAATTGAACTTGCATACGACTTGGCTGTGGGGAACACTATGGATACTGTCTCTAGTTTGCAAGATAACTTAGTATTTTGAGGGTTATTCTCTACTAGGCTACTTTACCTTATCTTGAATTAAGTAGAAGTGTAATTATACTTCTTATATACATTATATATATATATTATATCCAATATTCCTTATCTATTGTACTTGCATATATGTCTTAAATTACATTCATTATGGTCTTAAAGGGTCCTAAAAAGTCTTAAATTGTACTTGTTGAAACCTGCAGAAACCGTGTGGTGTATTCCTGTAGTCTTGTTACTCTGTGTGGGCCAGTATTTGCAAATCTTTTTGCACAAAAGTACATATGTGTTGCTGATCAATGGTGGGCGGCGGAGATGCCGTCTTCTTGCCAGCTCACCCAGCAAGACTGGCAGACATTACTGCCTCTGGGTGAAACAGGCTCAGCCCTCGGCTTCTCAATGTAAACACTTGGCATTAGATAATTACATCTTCTCTGTATATATCATATGCATATATATATAGCCAAATAGTCCAGCTTCAAACTCATCATTCATTAACTTTTTTCATATAAATCTTTTGACACGTCCTTTTACGGGAAATATTTAAATTTAAAAAAATGTATATTTAAACATCCTGGTGTTAACTTGCTTAACTTACTGGCGACAGAGTGTAGAGATTCTGACTTTAATTAAATACTGATACCTTGAGCCCAGCAGGTTGATATGTCTCCCACAGCTGCTGGCTCCTGCTCGAATTGAAAAGCTGATAGACAGTTAGCCATGATATCGACATCTTGGTTCACTTGAGCTCAGAGACTGAGCTGTTAATGGGGATTTGAGCCACAGATATCCAAGCATGTGCATTTTATGTCCTCACTATCGACAAGTGGAATGAACACCAAATTATCAGAGAGGGAGAGAGGGAGAGAGGGAGAGAGGGAGAGGTGGTGTACTGGATAAAAGCAATTTCCACAACAGTGGTGTGAAGCGCAGAGACAACAATCACCCAGAGATAGAGATTAAAGATATGATGCACAAGTACAAAGCACAAGAAAGCTTCAGCCGGAGGGAGAGAGAAAGTGATGTCGCACAGGAGATAAGACCAGGAGATAGCAGAACAGAGAGAACCATGAGATAAACTGAGAATTGGAGTGTAATGTGTGGAAGAGGAGAGGAGACAGTGTGATGTGGGAGAGAGAGAAATAAAGATGAGAGAGAGAAGGAGCGAGATCTGAAAGGAATGTGAAAAAACAGACGCACACAAAGAATGTTGGACCGATTATAATTATTAATGGTAAAGTGCTGCCCATAGATGCTCTGTATGAATGTGTGTGTGAATGGGTGAGAAACTGTACTGTAAAGCGTTCTGAGTGGTCATCAAGACTAGAAAAGCGCTATATAAATACAAACTACTTCCCTTTCACCATTATCCATCAGCTGATCGGACCAAGTTGAGTGTGATTAAGCCCAGGCCACTTACTGCTGACATTTACGAGATGATGTTTTGCACCATGTTATGTTTTGTTAAAGTGAAATAGCTTCCTGTTCCAGTCAATTCCCATTATTACAATAATAACTAGAATAGCACTTAGAGCGCAGACCTCCGCCAAGGCCCAACAGTCCCTTTAGATTTAATGAAGCTGTACCAAATTCTGCAAACTTATATCTGTCAGTTCCCCATCATTGTTTCAAGATCCATGAATTATTCCCTCGGAAATTGGTTAAAAAAACTCTTTCATCTATCCCCTTATCCGGATATGCATTCAAATGTATTGGTTTCTTCCCTGGCCCAGACCGCATGGTTCCACCAGTTTTGTGGTAATCCGTCCAGTAGATCTATTTTAATCTTGTTTACAGACAAACCAACCAACAAACAAGCAGATGACTGAAAACATTAACCTCTTTGGCTGAGATTATGATCTCATTCTTGATTTGTACAACAAGAATTAGGCTTGTCACCAAAAATTCTGAAGATGGTGAATGTTTGCCAGATAATAGTGTCCGGTGCAGACTTCAATAGTCTAACAATAAACAACAGTTTCAGTGTTTCATTCAGCCAAATACTCCAGCTCCAAACTCACCATTCATTGTCTCCCCACCACCGGGTGCAGGGACGACAGTCATACATTCCTCTTCTTTCAAATGCATCCCGTGCATCGCCAGGTGATTCATTGAGTTTGTTGTGTCTTCTTCTTCTTCTTCTTCTTCTTCTTCTTCTTCTTCTTCTTCTTCTTCTTCTTCTTCTTCTTCTTCTTCAACTCGTCAAGCTGTCACTCTCTCAGCTACCTACTAAACTCTGACATTTGCTGCACGTGCCGATGTCAGAATTATTTGCGTGAAACACAGCCACACTTTTGGCTGTTTAGATCTATGCATTTTGTTGTCGTGTTGACTCAAGTTTGAGGTTGCTTCTCAAACTGTATATAGATATACAGGTAATTCTAACAAAGTTCTTGCTATGTGTGTAGTAGGAGTACAGAAAATAGGATGGCCCAGATACAGTAATTCTGCAGTTTTCAGCTTCAGCAGACTACACAGAAGCCTGCTGCATCCATGCTCCCTTCACAAAACGGTCAATTATTGCAAGCAGTAAACCTCTGAGGGCTTCCCTGCAGGGAGCTTGATGTTTTGCCCCTTTTTTTTTTTTACTGTGTTCATTTTATAATCTGTCTTCTCCCTTCGCCCATTTCCTCTCGCTCACACAAGTCTTAAAGCCCTTTCTTCATCTCCTGTACACTCGCTCTCCCATCACATGCTCCATGTCAAGGCCATGTCTTTGTGTGGGGGTGTTACTCGTATGCATATGTCGAGGAGGAAACCGCTCTCACAAACCGTCATGTTTTCTCAGCAGAGCAAATTGCTTTCCTCAAATATCAGACCAGTAAATCACGCCATCCGACCAATATGATCAGGGCGGTGATATTGATTCGTTCCTGGACCTTGTGGCAGTCGATCCAGCAGGATATTAAAGCCGCTCCTGTTTTGACAAGAACAGACATCGTAGACTGCATCTTTTCCATATTCTGTTTTCATCTCGCTGTTTACCACTGATATATATTTCAATGTAATATCAAAACATTATGACACACACCAGTCGTGGATTTTTATCAGATATTCTGCAGATATCTCTTCTACACACATTTTCTTCTTTCGACAGGCAGTGATCTGAGTTCTCATTAATGTTCCCTCTGGCTCTCTCTGTTTATTGTATCCCTATAAGTCTAGTGTACTGTATGTTCCAGCTCCTATCTTGGTTGGAGGGGGGGGGGGTTGGTGCAGGAGAGGATGATGCAGGATGGTGGACTGGAGGCAAAAATGTTTTTCCCCACCCAGCTGTTTACCAAGTGTTGTCTGCTGTACTGTAGCAGGACAGGGGGAGAATGCATTTATGCTGCAGAGGCTTCATGAATATTGGATGTGGCCCCTGCCGGCCTCTCGCTGCCTGCCTGATTGCCTGACTGCATGCTAACAGAGGTGAGTGCTGGTTGTCTGGCTCGTCCGCTCCCTGTTACGTAATGCCTGACTTCATCCACTGCAGTGAGGAAAGAGTTGGGATTCCCTCCTGCACATGGAAACGAGGAGTGAGACGAATGGGAGGAAGGGGGGGAGGGAGGGAGAACAACAAGAGAATAAATGGGTGGTTGATAACAATGAGATTGTAGACGGGCAGGATGGAAGGAAAATAATGCATTTTGGCTGCAAATGACAAAGATGATGCTAAAAAGTGGTTGAGTGGCTGATGATGAGGAATGGGAATGGGTGATTCATGATGCCGGAGATGATATAGTGAGTATATTTTTCAGGCACAGGCAAAACGAGTAGTACACCAAGTGTTGTCTCTTGTCCTGAGGGAATGACTTTGCTTTTGCAGGGCTGAGATTTGAATAAGTTGAGGTTTAAAGTACTGAAGCAAATCCAGTTGGAACGGGTAAAGAGGTAGGAAAACCAAAAAATGGAAGCGTTTTTTGTGAAATGCTCTGCAGTTGCATAACACTCCATGCTGGTGGTTTGGGCATCTCTTGAATGAATCTCATTTCAAATAGATAGCAAAATGAATTGTTAATGTCCCTGTCTGTAAGATTATTTTAATGATAATTAAATTTGGTACTATACTGTAGAGAATACACACAAAGATGTACTGGGAATATAGAAATCTGGTTGGTGGGTCTGACATGAGACAAGTTAATAGTATCTAACGGAAAAAAAGGACACAAGCATCTGAAAAGAAATGACTCAAACGGTGCCGTAACAAATGAAATGGTTAAATCAAGAAAACAAAACAATTATGTAACATCTCTGTTTCGATTGGCGTGGAGGAGAGTGACTGCGGAGACCGAGGAGAGGGAGGGTGTGACCTCAGACCGTAGCTGCTACTTGAACCCACAATATGAAAGCAGATGAACTGGGTCTGATGCTATTCTATAAAGTCCCAGACTCAGTGTACCGATGCATAATT